>NC_091282.1:427055589-428280589 GCF_032444005.1 Ranitomeya imitator | reverse complement strand
TTTCAGTTGTATTCCAACTCGAACCTGCCCTAAAGAGCACTTATTAAATGCTTTAAAGAATCAACATAAAGCACAGTAATGTCAAAATAGCTTGCTGTGTACATGTTCAGTCCTTTGTTACTTTAACTGGTTCTGTCTTCAAAAGCCATGAAGCGACTACAAAGAGTAACATGTTAATTTAATGAGCTGCCACCTCTTGGAAGCTGCTCACTATTTATGGTTTAAGCTATCAAAAAAAAAGACAGCAGCTGTGGAACTGCTTCAAAAACAACTGAAAAGTTGCCAAAGACGGCGCTTCAGTAAAGAGGTCGCTGGTGTTTACTGAAGCATCTTTACCTTGAAAAAAACCAGCATGTCCACTAAGTGCCTATACACTAAATCTCTACAAATACAGTTTCAGAATGAGATATTAGGGATCATTTTCAGAAAATTGTGAAATTTTGTATCCGTAGTCTGAATAATAAAAAATTGTGCTACAGTGGCACTGCAGGTTTCAATGCATGTACAACTTGGTTATAAATTAAAATTTCATAACTTGTTAATATTCTTAAATTTACAGCCATCATATTCTGAGTTCGATATAAGTGGAAATGTTCTTGGTCTTATTTTCAATCAAGGCATGATTTGGTAAGTTCACATTGTGTAAATCAGGACAAAATGGGCATTACTTGATGGAAAATCTATTGGGCGTTAGGCTTAATAAGTCCAACAGTTTATAATAACATAAGACTACAAAAATTTTTAAGATTCATGTTTAGGATATGAAAGAGAACGAGGATATTTACATATTTGGTGGTCATGCCTTGTCTATCGGGGATGTACTATTATTCTGCATACCATATTATGCTATGTAATAATGTAATATATTTCATTCCTTCTTAAAGCTCCATCCTTTAATATTCTAGGTAGAATAAACATCCCTAGCCCTCTAAAAAACTAAGCCTTCCACCTAATAGTATCCACAATCAGGAAATGTGCTAATGCTCCCTAGTATGAACACTGGTTGTCATGTTGTAATCAAATCTACTAATGGGTTTGTTGTCCCAAAACAACATTTATCACATATCCACAGGGTACTTGCTAAAAAGTCCCAGAGTCCCTTGTACAAAAGAAAGATTAGTGCAACCACCATTATTACAGACAGTGAATGTAAAGGTTTTTTTTTCAGTTAAACGGTGAAAAAAATTGAAAATTTGTAAAAAAAAAAGAAAAGAAAAAAATGGAAATGGAAGCTAACAGGAACTATAGAGGTTAAGATAAGGACTGTTTTTTATGTATTTTTGAAGAATCAAAGTAATTTGTACAGAGATGATTATTTCATTTCTGGTAGATAACCTGTCCCAGGATGGGGACTGTTAGAAAATGCACTCACTGGATGGCCGAGAACAATGACTGCAATCTATATACCATATATAAGTAGTCATGCTCACAAAAATGTTTTAGTGGAATTAGGAATAATAATGCAAAGGATTCAGTTAATTCAAATACACAGAACATCCAGGACAATCCAACACGGAGATGACTTTGTGTGATGCCTCACTGATCTTCTGAGTAAAAGCGCAGTTCATTGTTGCAGGATTTGCTCATTGCTACACAGCCGAATGCTGAGCACAGTGCAGTGTGATTGGATGACACTGCCTTCTTCAGTACCCTTCCTTTGTTATATGACTTGAATGTTAAAGGGTCTGGCAGGCACCGGCACCAGTGATCCGAGAGGCTAGCATCCGACACTTCCTCTTCTCCTCCCATACTTTGTCAGCAGGAACTGCTAAGCATAAATATTAATAGCAATTTTATTTCTATAGCGCCAACATATTCTGCAGCACTTTACATTTTAGAGGGGACTTGTACAGACAATAAAAGACAATAATCACATAAGATACCAGATAACAAGAGGAGCGAGGGCCCTGTTCGCAAGCTTGCAATCTATGAGATCCCCCTTGAACTTGCTAGCGCCCTTATCAGGCTGCACATCCCTGTACTGTGCTTCGACGTGGGCAGTGAATGCAGCGGGAGCGCCCTGCGCAGGTTGGTGAGGCAGAAGCGGCTGAACGGAAAGTGTTAATCAGTGTAGTGGGAGCCGCTCTCCGCTACCCTCCTGAGTGTGGGCACGGGGTAAAGTGGAGTGACTTTGGATCAGACAGCTTTCTTGTCCCCCTACGTTGCACTGCCCAGATAATGCTGTACATTCCTTGGGCACTGGCTGTTAGTGTAGCAGAAGCCGGCTTGGAATTATTCTCCCTCAACCCTTACCCTCCTGGATGGTTGGAGGAAGCCACATTGTTTTTTACAGTATAAACAATTACCGTAGGTGTGAAGTCCCCCTCTAAGTGTGTACACATATAAATGCCTTAGTATGTAATGTCTCTACATGAATCTGAAAAAACTTGCAGGATATTCCAGGCACTGCCAGTGAATGAAGGTGACATCCTGTGTTGATATATCTGAGGAGGGAGTTGGATATTATATGTACTGTATATATATATATATATATATATATACTAGCTATTGAACCCGTTCTACGCCCGGGTGGCGAGCATTTATATTGGTATATGGTCTCCATCCTGGTATGTGCTGCTCCATCCTGCGCCCCCATCCTGTCATGTGCTGCTCCCATCCTGCGCCCCCGTTCTGTCATGTGCTGCTCCCATCCTGCGCCCCCGTTCTGTCATGTGCTGCTCCCATCCTGCGCCTCCATTCTGTCATTTGCTGCTCCCATCCTGTCATTTGCTGCTCCCATCCTGCGCCCGTTCTGTCATTTGCTGCTCCCATCCTGCGTCCCCGTTCTGTCATTTGCTGCTGCCATCCTGCGCCCGTTCTGTCATGTGCTGCTGCCATCCTGCACCCGTTCTGTCATGTGCTGCTGCCATCCTGCGCCCGTTCTGTCATGTGCTGCTGCCATCCTGCGTCCGTTCTGTCATGTGCTGCTGCCATCCTGCGCCCGTTCTGTCATGTGCTGCTGCCATCCTGCGCCCGTTCTGTCATGTGCTGCTGCCATCCTGCGCCCGTTCTGTCATGTGCTGCTGCCATCCTGCGCCCGTTCTGTCATGTGCTGCTGCCATCCTGCGCCCGTTCTGTCATGTGCTGCTGCCATCCTGCGCCCGTTCTGTCATGTGCTGCTCCCATCCTGCGCCCGTTCTGTCATGTGCTGCTGCCATCCTGCGCCCGTTCTGTCATGTGCTGCTGCCATCCTTCGCCCGTTCTGTCATGTGCTGCTGCCATCCTTCGCCCGTTCTGTCATGTGCTGCTGCCATCCTGCGCCCGTTCTGTCATGTGCTGCGGCCATCCTGCGCCCGTTCTGTCATGTGCTGCTGCCATCCTGCGCCCGTTCTGTCATGTGCTGCGGCCATCCTGCGCCCGTTCTGACATGTGCTGCTGCCATCCTGCGCCCGTTCTGTCATGTGTTGCGGCCATCCTGCGCCCGTTCTGTCATGTGCTGCTGCCATCCTGCGCCCGTTCTGTCATGTGCTGCGGCCATCCTGCGCCCGTTCTGACATGTGCTGCTGCCATCCTGCGCCCGTTCTGTCATGTGCTGCTGCCATCCTGCGCCCGTTCTGTCATGTGCTGCGGCCATCCTGCGCCCGTTCTGACATGTGCTGCTGCCATCCTGCGCCCGTTCTGTCATGTGCTGCTGCCATCCTGCGCCCGTTCTGTCATGTGCTGCGGCCATCCTGCGCCCGTTCTGTCATGTGCTGCTGCCATCCTGCGCACGTTCTGTCATGTGCTGCTGCCATCCTGCGCCCGTTCTGTCATGTGCTGCGGCCATCCTGCGCCCGTTCTGTCTTGTGCTGCGGCCATCCTGCGCCCGTTCTGTCATGTGCTGCGGCCATCCTGCGCCCGTTCTGTCATGTGCTGCGGCCATCCTGCGGCCGTTCTGTCATGTGCTGCGGCCATCCTGAGCCCGTTCTGTCATGTGCTGCTGCCATCCTGCGCCCGTTCTGTCATGTGCTGCTGCCATCCTGCACCCGTTCTGTCATGTGCTGCGGCCATCCTGCGCCCGTTCTGTCTTGTGCTGAGGCCATCCTGCGCCCGTTCTGTCATGTGCTGCGGCCATCCTGCGCCCGTTCTGTCATGTGCTGCGGCCATCCTGCGGCCGTTCTGTCATGTGCTGCGGCCATCCTGAGCCCGTTCTGTCATGTGCTGCTGCCGTCCTGCGCCCGTTCTGTCATGTGCTGCTGCCATCCTGCGCCCGTTCTGTCATGTGCTGCTCCCATCCTGCGCCCGTTCTGTCATGTGCTGCTGCCATCCTGCGCCCGTTCTGTCATGTGCTGCGGCCATCCTGCGCCCGTTCTGTCATGTGCTGCTGCCATCCTGCGCCCGTTCTGTCATGTGCTGCGGCCATCCTGCGCCCGTTCTGTCATGTGCTGCGGCCATCCTGCGCCCGTTCTGTCATGTGCTGCTGCCATCCTGCGCCCGTTCTGTCATGTGCTGCTCCCATCCTGCGCCACCATTGTATTATATGCCCCCCGCTCCAGTGTGTATGCCCCCGAATGCTGCTGCCATATAAAAAAAAAAAAAATACCATACTCACCTATCGTCCGGCTCCACTGCAGGTATGTCTTCAAGAAAATGGCGCCAAAAAGCGGGGACTGCGCAGGCGCCGATTCCGGCAGCAGGAATCGGCGCCTGCGCAGTCCACGCTTTCCGGCGCCATTTTCTTGAAGACACACCTGCAGTGGAGCCGGAGTGTGTCTTCAAGAAAATGGCGCCGGAAAGCGCGGACTGCGCAGGCGCCGATTCCGGCAGCAGGAATCGGCGCCTGCGCAGTCCGCGCCCTCCGGAGCCGGGAGCAGAGGAGCCGGGAGACGGAGCCGCAAGCAGCGCTGGAACCGGGAAAGGTGAGTATACTTACCCTCCCTCCTGGCGGTCCCTGACTCTCCGGTGGAGATCGCGGTATGCGTTCAGTGCTTACGCATACCGCGATCTCCCGGGAGCGTCGCTCTGTGAGGCCCAGACTGCGCCGGCGCTTGCGCTTGCGCAGTCTATAGAGGCTTCGGACAGAGTGACGCTCCCAGCGTTATATTATAGATATATATATATATATATATATATATATTTTTTTTTTAATTTATTTACAGTATGTTTTCTTTTTTTTCTGTTATAGCAACAATTATTGTTAATTATGTAACAACAATCCTTTCAATTACCCAACAGGATGGGGACATTTTATGCTCCTGGACTGATCGTTGTAAATGTACTGCGTCTCCTGTCCTCAATGTACTTGCAGTGCTGGGCAGTAATGAGCAGCAACGTTCCACAGGAAAGAGTATTTAAAGCTTCAAAGTCAAACAATTTCTACATGGCCCTATTATTACTGGTACTGTTCATGAGCTTGTTGCCTGTGGCATACACAATAATGACTATAACCCCATCATTTGACTGTGGTCCTTTCAGGTAACAGATTACCTATCCATGTATATTTATCTATCTCATATGTATACATTATCTGTCTATTATCTATCTATCTATCTATCTATCTATCTATCTATCTATATATCTAGCCATCATCTATTTATTTATCTATCTAGTTAGAGCAAATTTGTAAAAAAACAAAATGACACACAGATATAGTTGCCTTTATTACACAGTGTAGGGCATGTGGAGGCACTGAAGGCGCTCACAACAATAAAAAAAAAATACATGACATATAAATAGATAAATGAAGACAGCAAACATTAATTACTTGAATAAATGTCATTAATGACCCAAGAATGAGAAAGGACAACAAAGACCACGCCCAATGGGGGTGAGAAGGAAGTTTATATATATACAAATATATATATATATATATATATATATATATATGATAGAGAGAGAGCGCGTGAGAGAGATGCACAAAGGACTCAATAGTTTAAGTATTATAGCCACAGGCTAATATGCTAAATGCTAATATAAGTCCAGATAATTAGCACGTTATTCAATATGAACCTGGTGTCCATTGGAACACAGGATCCATTCTGTCCAATAATCTCAAATAAAAGATATTATATATCAAAGTATAATTACACAGAAAAAATATATACTGTATACAAGTAAAGTATCATGGTGTAAAATAACATACCAATAAGTGATGAGCTGTTGAGTGTGGCGCCAAACCTGAAGCCTGTTTCGGACCAGACCTTCATCAGGGTCTGACGAATGTCTGGTTCGAAACTCTCAAAGTGCATTACTAATGTACAAACATACGAAAGGGGTCACATAATTAGAAGAGTGACTCAACCACAGCTAAATTATAATTGTAAAAGTGGAGTATCAGCATCCTATAGATGATACTGCACATCTCTGTGTGTAAGGGTGTGGACAGTGACTGTCATTTTCAGACCCTTGAACACGACAAGTTTGCAAAGTAAATAGTGTCATGCGATTTTGTACGTGAATTGCAATATGTGAAGTGTGAACTATGTCATGCGTTTTTAAAAGTGTTGTGTAGTAATGCACAGTGAGTGTGTGGGTATTGTAAAGGTAATACCTAGTGTGCGTAACGTACACTCCAGCACGAGCATAGGGTAAGCACATGATAAGACATAGTGTCATGGTTGTGGACAGGGTTCCTTCTTTGTCCTCTCGGGGTTAATTTGTAAAGCCTCCTTCTGGATTGGGGAGGGCTATATTTACCCTCCTTCATCTGGGGATCCTTGTCAGTGATACATCTGTCTTGGCTGTGTCTTACCCCCTGGCATGCTTGCATACTGTTGTCCAGGTAATTTCTTGTGTATGACTCAGTCTGTTTTCTCGTTCTGTGCTTTTGCCTTGTAACTCTGTGCTAATTGTCTGTTTCTGGTTCTGACCTTCGGCTTGGTACTCTAAGTTCCCTCCTGTCTGCCCCGTTTGTACTGCACTGCTATCTTCGGCTCCCTGACCTTTTTCCTACGCCCCGACCATGCCTGTGTCTCACCCTTTTGGCACTACATCGATCTCCCAACTTGACTTCAGCACGTTCAGACTACTCTCTGGCTCTGCCAGTCACCACCGCCACTCAACGTCTGGCTCCGTCTCCACCCACTCCCCTAGAGGTCTTGTGTTTCAGGTCCTGCGCTCTGGCAGGTAAGCTCCCCACAGCGTTCCTTACTCTCACTCGGTCCTTCTGTGACACATGGACCAACTCCTGCTGTATGCCTGCAGCAGGGTTCTTGATATTATCACTGACCTAAACATTTAAACAAGATTTTGCACTCTTTTTTTCTCTTTGGTCATGGATCCGCTCCATGCTCTCCCTGAGCAAGTGAAGGATGCTTTGGCCTTGCATCATCTCCTGGATTCCCTGGAGGATGCCATGACTCAGGCTGTCCTTATGGACTGTAGGCTCTGTGTCAGAGGGGTGATTCAGCAGGAAACCCCTTTATACTCCAGCTCAAGGGACACTGCTTTACCTACATAACCCATGGAGATGGGAGCCATTTCAGTCAAAGAGAGAGAGGAGGCATCACAGAGATAATCAGCTGTACTTTTACTGCGGAGCCTCGAGACACTGGAAAAAAGACTGTCTTTCTTGTCCATCCTCATCTAAGGCTGCTTTCACACATCAGGTTTTTGGTTTCAGGCTAAATCCGGCAAATTTGCTAAAAAACAGATCCGGCGTAAATTGTGAAAAACTGATGCACCGGATCCGTTTTTTAGCTGGATCTGGCTCTCTGTACTGTGCATGGTTTTTGACTGCTTGGAGAGAGAGAGAGAGAGTGAGAGAGAGATATTCCGTGCCAGAATCAAAAACAAAGCTTCTGGGCATGCTCAATGTGTAAAAACGGATACGGTCACCGGAAACGCTCATTCACACATCAGTTCCATGCATTTATTGCCGGAAACGTCCCTTCAGGCTTTTTCGCCGGACACAAAAAAGTTGCAGGAGACTTTTTTTGTGTCCGGCAAAAAAGCCTGAAGGGTAGGATCCGGCACAAAATGGATGAAACGCATGTCCTTGAGGCACAATCCTCCGCTAATACAACTCTATGGGAAAAAAACTGATCCGGCATAAGAAAAAAACGGATCCGGATTGTGCCTGAAACTGCCGGATTGTGCCTGAAAGAAAAAACCTGATGTGTGAAAGCAGCCTTAGATGTTGGAAAATGCCTAAGTCTGGGTAATGATCGAGGAGGTTGCCCAGAATCCCAGGTACAATTTTCCTCATTTGCTAAAATCCTTCTCCAGGTAGAATTGGAGATTGCTGCTGGTCCCGTTTTGACTACCGCTTTTGTTTACTGTGGATCCACCATCAATTTAATTGATTCTCGTGTTGTGACTCTTTTTAACGATAGGGACAGTTAGGCTTGAATCCCCCATCAAAGTGGTGGCTATTGACTCCATTTCTCTCACCCGAGAAAGAATCTGTTTTGTGTCTGAGGTTTTTTTTCACTAAGAGTGGGTCCTGCTCATGTGGAAAACATAAGCTGTTTTGTCTTGAATAATTTGCCTGTGGGACTGGTTCTAGGTATGCCTTGGCTTCAACGCCATAACCCCGTTATTGGCTGGGTATCTGGAGAAATTGTCCATTGGGGGTCCAATTGTACCAGTCTGTGTTGCAATTCTGTGCCATTGTTCACCCCTTTAAAATCTGTATCTGTGTCATCTATTGGTCTGGAGGGTATTCCAGAGCACCTAAAAGACTTTGAAGATGTATTTTTCAAAAGCGAGGCTGAGGCACTACCACCACATAGTCCTTTTGATTGTGCCATTGACTTAGTTCCTGGGTTTAAAGTTCCCAAGGCTCGTTTGTATAATCTGTCCGGGTCTGAGCACCGAGTCATGAAGGAGTACAGTGCCTTGCGAAAGTATTCGGCCGCCTTCTTGAACCTTTCAAACTTTTCCCACATATCATTCTTCAAACATAAAGATACAAATTGTAAATTTTTGGTGAAGAATCAACAACAAGTGGAACACAATTGTGAAGTTGAACGAAATTTATTTGTTATTTTAAATTTTTGTGGAAATTCAAAAACTGAAAAGTGGGGTGCGCAATATTATTCGGCCCCTTTAACCTAATACTTTGGTGTGCCACCTTTTGCTGTGATTACAGCTGAAAGTCACTTGGGGTATGTCTCTATCAGTTTTGTACATCGAAAGAATGAAATTCTTGCCCATTCTTCCTTGGCAAACAGCTCGAGCTCAGTGAGGTTTGATGGAGATCGTTTGTGCTCTTTCCACAGATTCTTGATTGGATTGAGGTCTGGACTTTGACTTGGCCGTTCTAACACCTGGATACGTTTATTTGTGAACCATTCCATTGTAGATTTTGCTTTATGTTTGGGATCATTGTCTTGTTGGAAGACAAATCTCCGTCCCATTCTCAGGTTCTGAGGACTATTGCAGACTCCAACAGGTTTTCTTCAAGAATGGTCCGGTATTTGGCTCCATCCATCTTCCCATCAAGTTCAAGGGGGCCGAATACTTTCGCAAGGCACTGTATATTGTGGAGAGTCTCCGCAAAGGGCATATTCACCCTTCTGTCTTGCCTGTAGCTGCTGGGGGTTTTTTTTGTTAAGAAAAAAGATGGTGGTTTGCGGCCATGCCTCGACTTTCGGGAACTCAATAAGATTACCGTGAGAAACACATATCCACTCCCCCTCATTCCAGATCTGTGCAACCAACTCCAGGGGGTGAAATGGTTTTCCAGACTTGATTTACAGGATGCCTATAACCTGATAGGGGTTAGTGAAGGGTTAGTGAAGGGGATGATTGGAAAACTGCATTTTTCACGTCTGAAGGACTGTTTGAGAACCTGGTCATGCCCTTCGGGCTGACTAACGTTCCTGCTGTCTTTCAAAATTTTATTAATGTCTTTTTTTCTGATCTAATTTGGCACTTTGTATTCATTTATCTTGATGTTATTTTAGTGTACTCACCCGATAGTCAATCCCACTTGCACCATCTGTGAACTGCTGTTCTTAGACTTAGAGAAAACAATTTGTATGCCAAGTTGGAGAAGTGTTCATTCTTTGTACAGGAATTGTCTTTTTTTGAGTTTGATTATTTCTTGTGAGAGATTTCGCATGGATCCGAAAAAAGTCCAGGCTATTACTGATTGGATTCAACCTCATGATTTAAAGAGTTTGCAACGCTTTCTGGGCTTTGCAAACTACTATCGAAAGTTTATTAAGGGTTTTTCGCAGGTGGTTAAGCCCCTGACTGATCTCACACTTAAGGAGGCTGATGTGAAGAATTGGTCAACTTCTGCGAAAAATCATTTTCTGACTTTAAAAAAGTGTTTTATTTCCGCCCCAGTGTTGGTCCAGCCAGACCCATCTAAACCTTTTATCGTGGAGGTCGACACTTCTGAAGTGGGAGTGGAGCAAGTGTTGTCCCAGGGTCCCTCTACTCTGACCAACCTCAAACTTTGTGCCTTCTTTTCCAGAAAGTTTTCTTCTGCCGAGAGAAATTACAATGTAGGTAATAGAGAGCTTCTGGTGGTCAAGTTGGCCTTTGAAGAATTGGAGGCATTTTTTGGAGTGGGCTGTTCATCCGGTCACCATGATCACCGATCACAAAAATTTAGCTTATATCGAGTCTGCTAAAAGATTGACCCCCCAGACTGGCCCGGTGGTCGCTTTTGTTCCCCGATTTCAATTTTCCATCACCTTCTGTCCAGGGTCTAAGAATGTTAAAGCAGATGCATTGTCCTGAAGCTTTGATCCGGTGTCTCCTCCTGAACGCCCATCCTACATTCTTCAGCCTGAGGTGGTGGTGACCAAAATCTCTCCTTTCCTGGTCAACTATGGGTTTAACCTGCATTTTGTGGAGTTTTCTCGCATGGACTCAGGTTGTCCGGGGGCAGAAGGAACTGTGCAACGCTTAAAAGCCCTGTAGGTGGAGGTTCAGCGAAACATAACCAAGGCCCAGGGAAAATAAACATTTTTTGCAGACAAGAGGAGGGGGTCGCGTCCTGCATTCTTAGTGGGCAAGAAGATGTGGTTATCCACCCATAATATTAAGCTTAAGGTCCCCTCAGCCAAACTGGGTCCTAGGTTCATTGGCCCATATAAAATGATTGAGTTTGTCAACCTGGTGGCCTACAGGTTACAGCTTCCCGTCTCCTTCAAAATATCCAACGTTTTCACAGGTCCCTTTTGAGAGGAGAACTCCTTGTCCGTCACTCCCCCTGTGTTTGTGGAAGGTAATTTCGAGTATGAGGTGGGGTGCATCGTTGATTCTCGGTGGGTGCGCCGGAATCTACAGTGTTTGGTGCACTGGAAAGGGTATGGTCCGGAAGATCGGTCGTGGGTCTCAGCTTGATCAGTGCATGCCAATTGGTTGGTTTGGGCTTTTCATGCCAAGCATCCTGAGAAGCCTGGGGGCCCAGTGGCCCACAGTTTAGAGGGGGGTACTGTCATGGTTGTAGACAGGGTTCCTTCCTTGTCCTATTGGGGTTACTTTGCATAACCTCCTTCTGGTTTTAGGAGGAATATATTTACCCGCCTTCATCTGGGGATCCTTGTCAGTGATACATCTGTCTTGGCTGTGTGACTCTGTGCTAATTGTCTGTTTCTAGCTCTGACCTTCAGCTTGGTACTCTAACTTCCCTCCTGTCTGCCCCGTTTGTACTGCACCACTATCTTAGGCTCCCCGACCTTTTTGCTATGCCCCGACCACGCTTATGTCTCACCCTTTTGGCACTACATCGATCTCCCGGCTTGACTTTGGCATGTTCAAACTTCTCTCCGGCTCCGCCGGTCACCTTTTTTGCAGTTTTTAAAATGTAAAAGATGACAATTTTTTTTGCCTAAAATATAAAGGAAATGTGTCATTTTTAACTTGAGGACTTTTAGAGATAAATTAATCTTCAACTTGCTTAACTGTTCACAATAACAGTAATTTTGACCAGAGATGCCCAAATATTTACATGACACTGGTTCTATCTATCTAGTCTGCCATTATATATAAAGTTTTTTTTCTGCAGTGTGAAGTGCAATAACAAAATCACTATCTACTCATTAACCCAATTAAGACATGCAAACTCATTAGAAAAGTTTTAACATTTTGAAGTAATCGAAAATTATCTACTATTGATTTTCAATGTAAACCCCTCCAGAAAGACCAGGCATACTACTAGAGGGCTTTTCCTTTTCCTAGAGGGGTGATCTTAGACAAGGCAGTATTATTCATAAGGCTGACTAGGCTGAAGCCTAGGGGCTATTTAGTGTCTAGGAACCTGCCAATTTATTTTGCTGAAGCACTTTATCTGTGCAATAGGGTTTCAATAGTTAAAAGTTCTTTGCACGGGGGGCGTGGCCTGACGGTGAAAGGGAACAGTCGCACCTCATAAGAGCTCCGTCTCTGAGACTGATTCCCAAAGGATCTTTTTGGTCCCACTGAACATTAAAAAACCCCATTACCTGGCAAAGAGTGCTGCAATCACCCTAGGAAGATCCAGAGGGCAAGAGGAGCATATTGCCCCTACGCAAGATCAGCAAATCTCCGTGGAGGGACAGAGATGCGCTATAGACGACGCCATCTTGGGAGTCTCACGAACTAAGAGCACGGCGGGCCGCTGAGACGCCGGGAAGGTACACACCACCCCCTTCCCTGGCTACTTCTCCTTCATCCCAGCTTTCCGCGCACGCCTGCACGATCTGCTGCTTACCGGCGCCGATACCCCTGCGCTCCGGTGCGCCCCGCGGTACTCTGAGTAGTGTGGGCCTGCGCGCCACGGAGCTCCGGCCGCTGCCTTCTGTTAGCGGGGCTGGACAGAAGAGGAGTCGCACTTGCTGAAGGGAGAGCTGAGCGGACCCGCTGTCAACGGCGGCGCTCTGCACCTTACCTCATCCAGCGGCTTTGTGGCTGGGGCGGAGAGACTCTGTGAGCGAAGACGATCCCGGGGATTTCCCGCCACTCCCGGCGCCATCTTGTCGTCACTGCAAGGGGCTGATGAGCATGCTTGTGTGCCTCAATAAGACTGTGGCCACCCCTCCTCTATAGCACAACGTTCCCTTACTGCTGCCTATTACCCACCAACTTCTGGGTCACGTTTGAGGAGGCATTAATGCATTATTAACACCTTAATGTGCAACAAACATTGATTTTAACTCCGAATATGGCCCCCCCTGTGTCACCGGTGTCACCCTGGGACTCATAGTTCAGTAACACAGTCACCCTTTTGCTGCATAGAGAGAAAGACTGCCTTCCAAAGAATGTTTTTATTTGACCTCTGGGCACTTTTTCCACTCCAGACTCATATACACTGTGCCAGAGAAGGTGCCCTAGAAGACAGCCGTATAGTGACATCTAGTGCACAAATCAAGAATTGGTGCCAAATTCTATAATACACAGAATAGGCTCAACAGGTCACCAATCGTCTTTACTGATCTAATAATGACACCCAGTGTCCATGTTGAGTTCTAGCTCCGTGCACATTACAAGGATTAGTTAAATATCCTCCTCTTTCATCCAAGTTATGTTTAAAATAACCTAATCCTGCATGGACGAGCTGTGATTTTAGAAGCAAACATCTCTAACAGTGAGCAATTATAATGGTGAAGACAAGTAAAGAACGTTCTAAAAGTTTAACTCCAGCCCTCTACCAAGGAAAACAGGGAGAGATGGAGAAGTTCCTCAAACATAAAACAACAACCAAAGCTACGCTGAAGAGCTCTAATCCGAATACTGGCACTGAGGATCTGGTGGAGGACTCTGATTCCAGCGAGGAGGCGTCTGAGAGCGACTTCCCCCAATCTGACTCAGGAAAGCTTTCCAGATCGTTCCTTAGGATGTCCCTATCTCAAGCTATGAAACCCTTAATAGCTGAAATCGCTGGCATGAGGGCAGATCTCTCACAAATAGGAAACAGAGTTGATTCACTAGAAAATGCTCAATCCACTATTGTCAATCAATCAAATTCGCTGAAGGACCACTTGGAATTCCACAGACACCAGCTAAACAACGCGGCTCTAGCGCTGGAGGACCAGGAGATCCAGAGCCGGAGAAAGAACATTAGAATCAAGGGCTTGCCCGAAAGTGTGTCCCAAGAGGTACTTGAGAAGGCTACTAAAGAGATTTTTGCTTTGCTATTACCACAGGAAAAATGTGATCAAATCATCATCGAAAGGGTCCACAGGTCGCTGAGACAAAGCCTAGGTCCACGGACCCACCGAGAGATGTTATCTGTGGATTACTGAACTATCTAGATACTGCTGCCTTAATGACGGCCTCCAGGGATAAAAAAATCACTCTGCTATGAAGGTTCTCCCATACAGATTTACCAAGATTTAGCTCCATCCACTCTGATGAAACCTAGGGTCCTGAGACCACTGCTTGACACCCTGCGTTCAAAAAAAATCCTCTATAGGTGGCTTTTCCCCTTTGGCCTGGTGATCCACGGAGGTGGGCAGCAGATCATTGTCAGAAGCCCTGACGATCTCCCCGGAGTGTGGGAGGCCTTTGATCTTACTCCTCTGGAAATCCCCTCATGGCTCCCCATGGACATGGATCCGCATTCGCCTCCCCCCTTGAGAGCTATTTCGGGGGAACATGGTGACTGGACTCCAGTCAAGAGAGGGGCTTCTCCCAGACAGGGGAAAATGGGAAATAAAAAGAAGCCTCCCCCGTGAGCCTTTCACTCTTCATACCATTGTTTTGATATTCATGTAGACCACATATGTCTTCTAGCGTTATGGTTATCTTTATCTTATCTTACAGTTATATAATGTTTTTGGATGTTAGTAAATTGCTCTTTATATCTGACAGATCGCCGCTCGTGCATGAGATGGCACCCTCCCTATCTGCTATGGGAGGATACCCTGGCCCCCGCCTCTGCGGCAGATGAGTAGTTTGTTTGTATATGGATGTTCCCATTTCTTTCCCCCAGTTGTTGTATGTTCCCTTGTTCCATTGGATTTGGTACAGATACAGTACTTTTATAGAACATTCCGAGCTACTTCACCTATCCAGCCATGGCTAAGTGTAATTTCCCGGCCAATATAATTTTGGCCTCTTATAATGTTAAAGGCATACGATCCCCAAATAAAAGAAGTCAAATCTTGAGATTCCTACACTCCAAAAAGACAAACATTGCCTTCCTACAGGAAACACACTTTAAACATAACAGAGTCCCAGATATGTCCAGATCTTACTTCCCTCACTGGTTCCACAGCACAGCTACTTCTGCTTCTAGAGGCGTCAGCATTATCATAGGTAAAAATGTACCTTTTACATTGAAAGATTCTCTGTCAGACCCGGAAGGTAGATTTATTATCCTTAAAGGCCTTATTGCTAATACAAAAGTAACTTTATGTAACCTCTATGCTCCAAACCATGATCAAATAAGCTGGCTGTGTAAAACATTACAAACTCTGAAATTGTTCTCGGAAGGGGTAATGGTGGTTAGAGGTGACTTTAACCTACCTCTTAATCCGTTCTTGGCCACATCGTCTGGGAATACTCACTTAGCTCAAAAAGCCTTCAGAAAATTACACCTCTCCCTACAATCGTTAAACTTAATTGATACATGGAGGACTCTACACCCCACAGTGAATCCAGACTGGATGAGGTGTCTTTAACAACACTTAAAGTTAGGCACTTACTAAACAAAGATCTTCCTTTAGACTCCTTCCCCTCTATGCTCGCCCCAATCTGCTCTATACCATATCTATTAGACCCGAGCTATAGAGACCCATTGTGGTCCTCTCTTCCCAAAGAACCTTTGAAGAACTTCTATAACGATAGAATCCTAAATAGAGGAACCTGGCCCCCAAACTCCTCGACGCAACCCAAAAACTTTCTACAAATACAGCATATCAGACGTACGCTCCTTAATTTCAAAAAGAAGTTTCCCCACAACTCTAATTGGTCATGGCTCGACATAATGTCTAAAATCCCTCACCCCGAAATGAAAAACGTCTCTCGTATCTACACTCACCTCCATCAACAATCAATCTAAGCCTGCATTTATTTATTCCTGGGAGATGGAGATGGGGGTTATTTTCACAGAGACGCAAATTTCAAAAATTTTAGCTTTTGCACGGGGATTCTCCCGCTGCATACTACTTCAAGAAAACTGCTATAAAATTTTGACCAGGCGGCACTTAACTCCTGCCAAATTGTCTCATTTATGTCTGATAGACGATAGCTCCTGTTGGCGTTGTCATGGTTCCCTGGGCCACCACACCCATATTTTTTGGGAATGTCCTAATTTGACAAAATTTGGGGGCGAGATCAATAGGTTCCTTAAGAAACTAAATTGAATTAAGACTAATTTACAGGCTTCTGAAGTCCTACTTTCCTGCCCATCTATTAATTTCAGACCTAAGAAGCATAGACTTTTACCACTACTAATAAGTGCCGCCAAACATTTAATCACATTACATTGGAAAGATGTTTCCCCTCCAACCATGGTGGAGTGGTTTTCCAAAGTCGACCAAATCTCTAGGCTAGAAGAATTATCCAGTTGGGAAATGAACCGTCATGATCTCTATGTAAAGGTTTGGGCCCCCTGGAAAGAGTTACGAGCAAGCGGGTATACTTAATTCACTTTCGCTTCTCAACGTATGCCCATGATGTTTTTGGTTATGACTGGTTGTATTTTTGCAAAATTTATTGGTTATTGGCTATGACTCAATGTATGGTACCATTTCATGTTTAACTTGTTTAAACCTCCCTATCCCTCCCCTAGATTTCTCCCTTGTTCTCTCTTTCCCTTCCCCATCCTTTAATACCCCTACCCCCAAACTACTCTTCTTTCCCTCTCCTCTTTTCCCCTGTGTTTTTCTCACTTCACACCTTCTAACAACGTAGTCCATGAAAATTTCATTACTGTTTTCGAGTATATTTGCTTAAACTGTGTTATTTGTCATTGCTTCTGCGTTTATTCATAAATATAGAATTTACAAAAAAAAAAGTTCTTTGCACTCTGCACTATAGCAATGCATGTCACATATACTATCACAGTGCACTAATATATTTATCACAGTGGACAATCGCGAAATAGTGTCAGAGTTGTGACATCATGCCTCCTCCTCTATTACACCTCCATGATCAATATAATCTAGTTGTAATTTTTATTCCAGGTTCTTGAATCTTCCCATAGGCCATGTGATCCAACCAAAAAACAGTTATTGTTTATACATATCTTAAAAAAATTGACTGTGAAAAAGTTCTAAATGAGACCCTCCACATGGATATAGAGTTATGTACTGCAGTCAAATGCCTACCATATCTACAGGCTGCAGTAGGGTGAAAGATTGAAGAGGACTTCAGAATTACCTGAAAGTCTAGGTGACGAGGTATAAGTTAATATGGCCCAGTTCTTAGGATAGGAAAGGCCATCCAACTGTAATTGGTGTGGCTCCAATCCACAGGAACCCCATAAATCAGTAGATCATAACGTTCAGTGTTTATTTAGGCACATCTGTTTATCAGTACATGCAGCTACAGTACCAGGTGGACACAAGTATTGATGAGGCACTGAGCCTGGATAAACTTTGAAGGCTTCCACTGATTAGAATTATTGGGAATAGACATTAATTGCTCATTCTTGAAAAACTAAGTTGACTTCTGCCCTTATATTTACTGTATATGATATTAGTTTAGCTGTAATGTTTGACAATAAGTTTTAGTTTTTGATAAAATATGAAAAGTTTGCAAATATTGTTTTCATTTTGAAGTGGAAAAAACAGGATGTATGAAGTTCTTCAAGAAACAATTGAAAAGGACTTTCCATCTTTTATGACCAACTTGTTTGGTTACGTGTCCAATCCTGGGATTGTAATAGCAGCTGTGCTTCTAATGGCGTAAGTTTTTATAAATCCATTTTTATTAAGGGGTGTATTGTCATGGATTCTTTTTGTTTTTGTTTATTGCAGAACAGACTAGGATAGTTTTTTGAAGGAAAGACTAGGGTTAGCTTAGTCATTTCTTCGTTACTCTGTAATGCATTGATATGTTATATTGGTAGTTTGTAATATTATGAGATTTGTATGTACAAAGTTTATTTTCCAAACAAAAATATTAGACTAAAATAATATTAGTTAATACTTCCTTTAAGGGACCCAATGTAACTTAGCCACTTAGTGACTGAACCAATTTTGACCTTAACCCCTTCATAACTGGAAGTATTTTCAGTTTTGCGTTTTCAATTTTTGCTCCCATTCTTCCCAGAGCCATTTTTTTATTTTTCAATATGGCCATATGATGGTTTGTTTTTGCAGGAGGAGTTGTACTTTTGAATGACACCATTGGTTTTACCATGTCGTGTACTAGAAAACGGGAAATAGCAAAAAAAGTGCAATCCCACACTTGTTTTTTTTTGGCTTTTTTACTAAGTTCACTAAATGCTAAAACTGACCTGCTATTATGATTCTCCAGGTCATTATGAGTTCATAGACACTAAACATGTCTAGGTTTTTTCTAAGTGGTGAAAAAAAATTACAAACTTTGTTAAAAAAAAAGCAGCGCCATTTTCCGATACCATTTTGCGTGATCTTGGGTTGGGTGAGGGCTTACTTTATGTGTGCTGAGCTGACATTTTTAAAGATAAACTATAAAAAGGATATACCGGTATTAGCTTAGACAGCCTCACATAATAATAATAATACCTAAAACTGTAATCTTTATTAATAATATAGAAAAATACAATAACACAAAGGCCCTATGCCTGCAAACAAAGTGATTAGATGCTGTGTAATATAAAATACCCCTATATGGCCCTAATGGACCCTATTAAACCCTTGCTACCTACAGAGGTTGGCACCCTAGCTTGTACGCAAAATGGCGCCCCCGCTCACCGACGGCCGACCCTTGAAGCACCCTAATAATCCCTAAATTGGTATAGGGTGCAACTGGTACCAACCAAATGACCTAAAGCCAAAACATAATGCCGTGGTGATAAGAAGAAATGAAGGGGTGAAGAGAGTGAACTCAATAAAACGATGTCCTCAAAACCAACACCCTGCTAATATTACCAAGCCACACAACAACAGCAATCAAAATAAAAAATAACAATAAAAGATAAACCGGATTTTTTTAACTAATTCAGGGGTGGGGGGATGAAAAAAAGCCAAAGCTGATCCTCCCTCCATTCACCCTGATACTACTGTCCCTACCTGGCTGCGGAGGTTGGCACTCTAGACTTAAATGCAATGTGGCGCCCCGGCTCCCGTCGACTAGCCCTTACATGCTCACCCTCCCTGTTCTACAACAGTGTAGAGAAGAGAGAAAGGAACCCACATGTGTACGGAATGTCGTTAGTGAGTGACAGGGACAGAAAGTGCAAACAGTTCCCCCACTTAACTCTTAGTGCAATCAAGGGTTAAATCCCATTTACTGTCCATCTAAAATCAGGACAACATCACATGCAGCATAATGTGGAAGATAAACACTGAAGTAGGGTAGTAGCTTCAGGCTCCCTGGTAATGCTTACACAGATTATAAAGATTGCACTAATCCCATATTGTGCTTTTTCTCAAGCTTGTAATCAAAACATGAGTGAAATCTTATCTGAGATCTGGATACTGAATAACAAGTCTCATAGTAAGAACAGATCCCACACTTAAAGGGACTCTGTCACCTGAATTTGGAGGGAACAATTTTCAGCCATAGGGGCGGGGTTTTTGGGTGTTTGAGTCACCCTTTCCTTATCCGCTGGCTGCATGCTGGCTGCAATATTGGATTGAAGTTCATTCTCTGTCCTCCATAGTACACGCCTGCACAAGGCAAGATTACCTTGTGCAGGCGTGTACTACGGAGGATAGAGAATGAACTTCAATCCAATATTGCAGCCAGCATGCAGCCAGCGGGTAAGGAAAGGGTGAATCAAAAACCTCAAAACCCCGCCTCTATGGCTGAAAATCGTTCCCTCCAAATTCAGGTGACAGAGTCCCTTTAACGCTTAGTGCAATCAAGGGTTAAACCTCCTAATTACTGTCCAACTAAAATCAGGACAGCATCATATGCAGCAAAATGAAGTAGATAAACACTGAAGTGGGGTTGTAGCCTCATGCTCCCAGGAAATGCTTACACAGAGTATAAAGATTACACTGATCCCATATTGCACTTTTCTAAAGCTTGCAAAAAAAAAAAATGAGTGGTATCTTATTTGAGATCCGGATAGTGAACAGCAAGCCTCAGATAATGCAAAAAGATACCTCACTTAACTCTTAAGGTACCGTCACACTCAGCAACTTTGCAACGAGAACCACAACGATCCGTGACGTTGCAGCGTCCTGGATAGCGATCTTGTTGTGTTTGACATGCAGCAGCGATCTGGATCCCGCTGTGCCATCACTGGTCGGAGCTAGAAGTCCAGAACTTTATTTCGTCGCCTGGTCGGCGTGTATCGTCATGTTTGACATCAAAAGCAACGATGCCAGCAACGTTTTACATGGAGCTAACAACCAGCGAGAACGATAAGCGAGTCGCCGTTACGTCACTGGATTGCTCCTGCATCGTTCTGGAGTTGCTGTGTTTGACGTCTCTACAGCGACCTAAACAGCGACGCTCCAGCGATCGGCTCGTTGTCTATATCGCTGCAGCGTCGCTGAGTGTGACGGTACCTTTAGTGCAATCCATGGTTAAATCTCATTTACTGTCTGTAAAAATTCAGGACAGCATACCATGCAGCATAATGTAGTAGATAAACACTGAAGTAGGATTGCAACCTCAGGCTCCATGAAAATGCTTACACAGATAATAAAATTTGCACTAAACCCATATTGCACTTTTCCCAAACTTGTAAACAAAGCATGAGTGGAATCTTATTTGAAACTATCTAACGATAGGCCCATGTCCTGCTATCCTTAGACACGGGCCTATCCATCTGCCTCCTGATGAACTTACATTATGGAAGGGAAATGCGTAGAGGCTTGCTGCTCATTATCCGGATTTCAGATAGGATTGGCTCGGTAATATTATCAGGGTGTTGGTTTTGAGGACATCGTTTTATCAAGTTCACTCTCGTCACCTCTTCAATTCTTCTTATCACCACGGCATTATGTTTTGGCTTAAGGTCATTTGGTTGGTACCAGTTGCACCCTATACCTATTTAGGGATTATTAGGGTGCATCTAGGGTCAGCCATCGGTGAGCGGGGGCTCCATTTTGCGTACAAGCTAGGGTGCCAACCTCCGCTTGTAGGAAGGGTTTAATAGGGCCCATTAGGGCCATATAGGAGTATATTATATTACACAGCATCCAATCACTTTGTTTGCAGGCTTAGGGCCTTTGTGTGTGTTATTGTCTTTTTCTATATTATTAATAAAGATTACAGTTTTATGTATTATTATTATATGAGTCCATTTTTAATGATACCATTTTGGTGCAGATACAATCTTTTGATCACCCGTTATTGCATTTTAATGCAATGTTGCAGCAACCAAAAAAACTTAATTCTGGCGTTTTGACTTTTTTTCCCGCTACGCCGTTTAGTGATCAGGTTAATCATTTGTATTTATTGATATATATCGGGCGATTCTGAACAAGGCGATATCAAATATGTATATGTTTGATTTTTTTTTTATTGTTTTATTTTGAATGGGGCGAAGGTGGGTGATTTGAACTTTTATATATTTTTTTATTTTTTTTTACATTTTTAAAAACTTATTTTTACTTTTGGCATTCTTCAATAGTCTCCATGAGAGACTAGAAGCTGCCATAACTCCATCAGCTCAGCTACATACAGGCGATGATCAGTTCGCCTATATGTAGCTGAATTAGTCCATTGCTATGAGCGCCAACCACTAGGCAGCGCTCACAACAAGCTGGCAGTGACAACCATAGAGGTCTCCAGGTCACCTCTGGTTGACATGCCAACCCACCGGTGACCCGCAATCATGAGACGGGGTCACCGGTGAGCGGATTTCTAGCGTGATTTCCGGAAGCACATGTTAAATGCCTCTGTCGGTGTGACAACGGCATTTTCAATAGACAAAGTTTGCAGGAGACATTTACAGAGCCCCAAAGGTGCCAGCACAGCAGAAAAACCCCAAAAGTGACCCCATTGTAGAAACTGTACCTCTCAATGAATTCATCTATGGCTGCAGTGACTATTTTGTAACATCCAAGCCAGGCTTCTTTTCTGGAGAATTGCAAATCTGCCAGTCTAGGACCCACACATTGTGTCTCCATACAGTGTAGAGCCCCCATATATTCTAGTGCCCCCATACATAGTGCCCAACTTGTGCTTCTGGCGATACACACCTGTTAATTAAGTGCCTTTTCTCCATTACAATAATGCCAAACATGTGGCTGCTTACTGTGTTTTAAGCACAGGGGGGCTCAGAAAGTGAGGGGCATTTGGATTTGGGAGGGCAGAATATCACTGGATTTTATTTGATCAGGTGGGAGCCATGTCACTTTTCCAGAGTCTTTGTTCTAACAGTAATATTGGAACCCCCTATAGTTCCAGTGACAAATAATGGACCTGATGGGGTTGGTTTTGTGTTGGATGAGTTAGGGGTTTTATTGGTAAAATTTTGGGGTACATAATACTTTTCTATCCCTACTATCTTTTTTTAGGTTTTGCTGTTATCAGACAGTAAAAATGCTTTTAAAAAAACCTAGTCAGCTTTCCAAGCCTTCAAATCGACTCCCCTAAGTCAGCCAACGCCTTACACGGATCTGGTGGAGTAGCCAAATGATGCACAGCAGAAAGGAGAAAAATCCAGCAATGGGCGTGGGTGAACTTCTCCTTTTCTCCTATAAAAAGTATAGTCTGAGAGCTGTAACTTTATTTTTTGTCGGACAGAGCTGTATGAGGGCTTGCTTTTTGTGGGACGAGTTGCAGATTTTTTTGGTACCATTTTGGGGTATTTCTTGATCGCTTTTTATTCAGATTTCATATACACAGAATGGACAAAAACAGCTATTCAGCTTTTATATTTTATTTTTTGCACCGTTCACCAAGCAGTAAAAGTGATAAGATCTAGTTGTTCATTGGGTCGTTACAATTACAGGGATACCAGATTTATATTGTTTTTTATGCTTTTCTATTTTCACACACTAAACACAATATTTTACAAAATTGAATTTGTTTTTTTTTCATATTCTGAGAGCTGTAACTTTTTTATTTTTTTTGTTGAATGAGCCATATTAGGGTTTGTTTTTTGAGGGATATTTTGGCATTTTCATTTATGACATTTTTTTTATGTATGACTTTTTGATCGCATTTTATTCACTTTTTTGTGAGTCACTATGATGAAAAAGCAACATTTTTACATTTTTTTTTAAATTTTTTTACATCGTTTTCCATACGGAAAAAATAACATACCAGTTTTATAGAGCGGGTCATTAAGATGCGGCAATACTAATTATGTTTATTTATTTATTTTATTTTTTGTCTTATCACAAACGCTGCATTTTGAGTTGTGAAATGGCTTTTCGTGATTTGTGTGCACTTTTTTTAGTTTGTTTTTTTTTACAAGTTTTATACAACTTTTTTACTTTTTCACTTAAGGTACCGTCACACAGTGCAATTTTGATCGCTACGACGGCACGATTTGTGACGTTCGAGCGATATAGGTACGATATCGCAGCGTGTGACACGCTCCTGCGATCAGGGACCCCGCTGTGAATCGTACGTCGTAGGACATCGTTTGAAACTTTCTTTCGTCGTCTAGTGTCCCGCTGTGGCGGCATGATCGCATGGTGTAACAAAGGTGTGCACGATATTGTATACGATGTAAAGGGCGGAGGAGCTGGCTACGTAGGAGCGCTAAATTCTCCACCTCCTGTGTGCCGATTGGGCGGTACAATACTGTGCGCTCATTCGACAGACAAAGGACTATTGTTCCCAGCGGATAAAACCGGAGCTGTCGAGCGCTCTCTTCATTTCTCTCTGGAGCACGTGCTGGAAACAGAACTCCTAAATTCGCTGGATTCCCTGGACTTTGATAACTACTATACAGACTTTTACGGCAAGAGGTATGTATAACGCTACAGCGTAGCAGATGTTGCGCTTCAACGGGGATAAACGCTGGAGCGTGGTCGATTGTTCCTTTATGGAGAGTAGGGTAGAAGGCCAGAGAGCCTCAGGTACACAGCTGTAGCGTGGCCCAATTAATTAATCCTTTTTCAGATCGAGCTGTAGCATGGTTCACTGCCCCGTTTATGCCAGTAGTAATATAGTTATTAGATCAATGGTCAAAACATTGTTTTGTAAGCACGTGTATTTATTGTACGTTTGTTTTCTTTTTAGGAACTATGCTCACTTCCGATGAGAGTTCTGTTGTTGCTGCTGCCCTGGTGTTTGAGGCAGCACGTCTCCAAGAGGAGAGACGTCCTAAACGAAAACGTCGCATGTGGACCCGGAGCTGGCTGCAGAAAAGATCCACATTGTCACACATGGGTCTCATAAGAGAGTTACGTGATAATAATCCACATGATTTCCGAAACTACCTTAGGATGTCAGAGGAATCATTCAAGATAATACTGTCTGCTGTTACGCCACTCATACAAAGGAGTGATACGCCGATGCGTGCAGCCGTGCCCGTGGATGAAAGGTTGGCGGTGACACTGCGGTTCCTGGCTACAGGAAGGTCTCTTCAGGATTTGCAGTTTTCCGCAGCTGTTTCCAGACCTTTCCTCAGCGTTGTGATTCCGGAGACATGCGCGGCCATTGTGCAGAGCTTAAGGCATTATATGGAGGTACTACTATTTAATTTGGGCTGCTGTGTTATGTCGATATATTATACTAGCTATGTAACCCGTTCTACGGCCTGGCGGCGCACATTTCTATTGGTATCTGTTCTCCATCCTATCATGAGCTGCTCCCATCCTGTGCCCCCATTCTGACATGTGCTGCTGCGATCCTGCGCCTCCATTCTGACATGTGCTGCTCACATTTTGCGGCTCCATTCTGATATGTGCTGCTCCAATCCTGCGCCACCCTTCTTTTATTTGCTGCTCCCAACGTAATTTAATAGGCTATATTATTTCGATATATTGTTTTGCACCCCCTCTCAGTCAGTGAAGCCGTTTCCTAAATTGGCTGCCTGCATATTCAGGATTGTTGACTTTGTTATACTAATCAAAACTATGCGTCAATCTCTCTAGGATGTCCACATGAGAGTGTATGTGCACAACAATATATTTGACCTAATTTGTACATGTTTCCTTCTCATCCTGCAGTTTCCCAAGTCGGCGGAGGACTGGAAGAAGATTGCTTCCGATTTTGATCAGCTGTGGCAGTTTCCAAACTGCGGTGGTGCATTAGATGGAAAGCATGTGCGCATCACACAACCAGCCAACTCTGGATCCTTTTTTTTCAACTACAAAGGATATTTCAGTGTGATCCTCATGGCCCTTGTCAATGCAAACTATGAGTTCGTAGATGTGGATGTTGGCATGAATGGTCGAGTCTCCGACGGTGGAGTTTTTGATCACACTTCATTTGGGGAAAGCTTGAGGAACAATCAACTGCAGTTGCCAATAAATGAAGACACAAAAGCAAACCTCAATTTTGTTTTCATCGCTGATGAAGCTTTCCCTCTTCATCCACATTTGCTGAAGCCATTTGCGCAGAGAACACTCACACCGGTGCGCCGAATCTATAATTACCGGTTGTCGAGGGCCCGTCGTGTAGTTGAAAATGCCTTTGGGATTATGGCTAATCGGTTTAGAGTGTTCCACACAGCTATCAACTTGAAGCTGCCGTCTATAGACTTTGTGGTTTTGGCATGCTGTGTGCTCCATAATTTCCTGAGACGTCATGATACGAGCTCCTATTCTCCTCCTTCGTTTATTGATGCAGTGGACCCAAGAACCGGAGATATTGTGCCCGGGGAATGGCGTACACAACCTGATAATTTAACAGCTCTTCAAGCACTCGGATCTGGCAGACAGGCAGACGATGCAAGGGACTGTCGAGAAAAATACTGTCAGTACTTTAATGGTTCTGGAGCTGTACCCTGGCAGGATCACGCCGTATAAAAAAAAAATTTTTTTTTGCTTTGCTGTTTACTCAACAATATGTATGTTATGCTTTCGTGTCCACAATGTAAATTTGCGAGTAGGTCACTGTCTTTTGTGTAATAAAATTAAATTGTATTTATTTCTCCCATTATTGTTGATTGTTCATTTTAGATAGTACGTTATAGCGGTCGGTCTATATTGCATTCCAAAGTCAAATGGCGACTTCCTTCCATTCCAAGCTCTGCCATGCACACAAACAATGGTGTACCCACACAGAATCGTGTTTTCAATCATATAAACCTCTGTAAATTACTTAAATGTGATGAGATGCCTAAAAAATGGTGTTGTAAACCCTTATAGCTCCATAAATATTAAATAATGAGAAATTTTTTTTTTCTAAGGTAAGGTAACTATTTCTTTATATGTAATAATCTAACTCCAAAACATAACATAACAAAAAAAAAACAATAAAAAACAAATTATCTTCTGCCACGGTCTAACAGGTGTCGCAGCGTCACACCCTGCTGCTGTACTTGAGCCTGGAGGAGCGCTGCTGTCTGCTGCAGGAGCGCTGCTGTACGCTCCAGGCGTAGTTGTCTGGCCAGGAGCTCTGTCACGGTGGGCAGTTCTGTGGATAGAAGAGGTTGGAGAACTGATGGTGATTCCGCTGAAAATACATATTGACCTCTGTTGCTGGACCAAATTGAGTGTGTTGTAAATTTCTATTTGGTCCGGGCACACAGGGCATTTTGTTTTTAAATTAAATTTTACAGTTTCAGTTGTCAATTGTGACATTCCACCGAGATATCCACTCGTATTATCTTAATACTTACGGAGAAGGGACACCGGTTCTTCGTTGCCAGAACCACTACTGCTTAGTTCCCATCCATGACATCTGGCCACTGCTGCAACAGCTAAAAGGAAATAATAACAGATCTGGTTAACTATGGAACACGCCGTTGCAAAGCGCTCGCTGTTTTGGTCTCTTACGTATGGTAGCTTCTGGGGAGAAGTCCGCCGACCCGGGGGTGGAAAATGAGGGCCGGAAGGGAGGTGTTGAGGGTGGTGTTGGGGTGCGAGGCTGCATGGTCAATAAAGATGTAGAGGTCCCGGGCTCTGGGCTGCCGCTGGTGGCGGATGAAGGAGAGCTTGTCTCAATGAGAGGTGCCTGTTGCCGACGCCTTCTCTCTACACATAAATGAAACAAAAAAAATGTTTAGACATTCCTATACTGTATGTTCTAAACCAAGTGCAGAGCAAAGGGAATCATTGCAACCAATACGGTTCCTGCTTTAATTAGTCAAAAAAGTCTAATGAACGCTGTGTTCTGATCGTGTTTTCCAGCAGCATTTGGAGAAGTTGTAACAGAGAAGCTTGTCTTTTATATGTGTAGTACTGTGTGTGCCCCATATTGTGTGCTCCGTACGATGTGTACGTGGTACTGTGTGCGGCACGGTGTGTACGTCGTTGTGTGCGCGTCGCGCTGTGTGTGCTACATATTATGTGCGGCACGGTGTGTATGCCGCAGTACTAGAAGAGCATCACGGCTGTGCGCGTCTACTGATTAGCTGCCATTATTTCCCCTCCGGGCACTGTTCGCGCAGGATAATGTATGCAATATGTACGCTACACTGTTATGTCACCTATGCTATAATTACATTTCTATGAGTGATGGTACACTTACGTGAGGTCCCGGGCTGTGGCCTGATGCTGTTGGTGGATGAAGGACAACTGGCAGCAATGGCAGGTCTGTGTTGCCGTCGCCTTCTCTCTACACATAAATGAAAGAAAAGCAATGTTTTAAAAACAAAGAACAGGGATTCCAGAGCCCCCCCAAAAAAAAATAGCGCGCAGGGTGGCCAACCTCCTCATAAAAGCGTGCATCGCCCAATTCCCCCATACTGGTACTTGCCTCGCCTTGTCTCCGCACGCAACTCAGCCAGAAGGTGTGGATTTTTGTGGCGGAGGTCGGCCCATTTCTTACGCAACTGCTGCGCACTCCGGCGGACGCCAAACCTCCTATCCAGCATTTTCCCAATGCGACGCAGCACCTCCTGCTTATGTTGGTTCGGGTGTGCTGGGATAGTCTTCTGGCATTCATAATCAAGGGCATCCATGCGATGTACCAAAAACCGGAGCTCGGTGTGCCCCAAAGGGGCAGATCTCTGTCTTCCAGCCATTACAGATAAAAAGACGCTATAAAGCAGCACCTAACCACGCCCAGAGGAAGTCCTTAACTATGCATTTCTCCCGCGCGATCCGCATCGCTATAGCGTTGCCGTTTATGGACAGCGTCACTTTTGTGACGTCTGAGAGTGACAGAAGGAACGCACATAGTAAATGACGCTCGAACGATGTAGATATTACGCCGGTGCGGCACGTAATGTGCGGTCGTGGTATATGACGGCGTGATGACGTTACAACGTTCCTGCGTGCCTGCGCTACCTTGCTTTGCTTCCCTGACATCCTTAAAATGGCTGCCAGGCGACGTGATTCTCCTATGGGTGTCCCAGAGCTAAAGTTCATGATTAGCACTATGGATCGGATGCGTTACGAAACCACAGGGCTGGTGCTGCACCGCAACCAGCACAAGGATGAAGTCGTACGTGTGGTGTCTGAGGGCCTCAGGAAGCAGTTTGGGATAACCAGAAGTAAGGCCCAGATTGTGAAGAAATGGGGCGATCTTAAATCCAAAAGCCCAGCGCGCCTGCAGGAGCTTCGCCGCGAGATCCGCAGTGGTGAGTACGCAGGTACCCAAAAGTATTGCACGCCGAAGGGTTAATTGGGTGTGTATGTGGTGTGTATGTGGCCCTGCTATGGTGCAATAATGAAAGGTGCAGAGCACTATGTGGCCCTGCTATGGTGCAATAATGAATGGTGCAGAGCACTATGTGGCCCTGCTGTGGTGCAATAATGAACGGTGCAGAGCACTATGTGGCTCTGCTGTGTTTCCACAATGAACGGTGCAGAGCACTATGTGGCCCTGCTGTGGTGCAATAATGTATGGTGCAGAGCACTTTTTTGCCATGCTATGGTGCAATAATGAATGGTGCAGAGCACTATGTGGCCCTGCTATGGTGCAATAATGAACGGTGCAGAGCACTATGTGGCTCTGCTGTGTTTCCACAATGAACGGTGCAGAGCACTATGTGGCTCTGCTGTGTTTCCACAATGAACGGTGCAGAGCACTATGTGGCTCTGCTGTGTTTCCACAATGAACGGTGCAGAGCACTAGGTGGCCCTGCTGTGGTGCAACAATGAACGGTGCACAGCACTATGTGGCCCTGCTGTGGTGCAATAATGAATGGTGCAGAGCACTTTTTTGCCATGCTATGGTGCAATAATGAATGGTGCAGAGCACTATGTGGCCCTGCTATGGTGCTATGCTAACAGACCTTTTTTTTTTTTTTTTCCTTCACAGAGGCAAAGAGACAGCGTCGCCGCCACGAGGCATCCCACACCACCTCAGATATTGCTGTGCCCTCCGGGTCAACGGCTCAACAACCCAGTAGGTTCACCCAATAATGTGATTATGATTTGTTGGAAGGTACCCTCCCCCCCCCCCACCTGCAGTCACTGTTACCATTTATGTAAAAAAAAATTTTTTATTTTTTCCCTTCACAGAGGCAAAGACACAGCGCCGCCGTCGAGTGTACCAGGCCTTTGACACGGACTCAGATCCAGACTTGCCCTCCGTGCCTACAGATCCTAGTAGGTTCCCACAATAATGTGATTTGAATCTGGTGGCAGGTCCCCTATTCCCCCCCCCCACCTGCAGTGACTGTTGCCATTTATGTAAAAAAAATTTTTTTTTTTTTTCCCTCACAGAGGCAACGACACAGCGTCGCAGCCACGAGGCTTCCCACCCCGCCTCACATGTCCGTGTGCCCTCTGGGTCAACAGCTGAACAACCTAGTAGGTTCCCACAATAATGTGTTCAGGATTTGGTGGCAGGTCCCCTCTTCCCCCCCCCCCCCCCCCTCCCCCGGCAGCAAGTGTTGCCATATATGCTAACAGACCTTTTTTTTTTTTTTCCCTTCACAGAGGCAAAGACACAGCGCCGCAGCCACGAGGCTTCCCACCCCGCCTCACATGTCCGTGTGCCCTCTGGGTCAACAGCTGAACAACCTAGTAGGTTCCCACAATAATGTGTTCAGGATTTGGTGGCAGGTCCCCTCTTTTCCCCCCCCCCGGCAGCAAGTGTTGCCATATATGCTAACAGACCTTTTTTTTTTTTTTCCCTTCACAGAGGCAAAGACACAGCGCCGCAGCCACGAGGCTTCCCACCCCGCCTCACATGTCCGTGTGCCCTCTGGGTCAACAGCTGAACAACCTAGTAGGTTCCCACAATAATGTGTTCAGGATTTGGTGGCAGGTCCCCTCTTTCCCCCCCCCCCCTCCCCCGGCAGCAAGTGTTGCCATATATGCCAACAGACCTTTTTTTTTTTTTCCCTTCACAGAGGCAAAGACACAGCGCCGCAGCCACGAGGCTTCCCACCCCGCCTCACATGTCCTTGTGCCCTCTGGGTCAACAGCTGAACAACCTAGTAGGTTCCCACAATAATGTGTTCAGGATTTGGTGGCAGGTCCCCTCTTTCCCCCCCCCCCCCGGCAGCAAGTGTTGCCATATATGCTAACAGACCTTTTTTTTTTTTTCCCTTCACAGAGGCAAAGACACAGCGCCGCAGCCACAAGGCTTCCCACCCCGCCTCACATGTCCGTGTGCCCTCTGGGTCAACAGCTGAACAACCTAGTAGGTTCCCACAATAATGTGTTCAGGATTTGGTGGCAGGTCCCCTCTTTCCCCCCCCCCCCCTCCCACGGCAGCAAGTGTTGCCATATATGCCAAAAGACCTTTTTTTTTTTTTCCTTCACAGAGGCAAAGAGACAGCGCCACCGCCGACAGCACGAGGCATTCGACACCGACACAGATCCCGAAGTGCCCACCGTGCCTCAACATCCTAGTAGGTTCCCACAATAAAGTTATTTTGATTTTGTTGCAGGCCCACTCTTTCACCCCCAACCCAACCCCCCCCCCCCCCAACTCAGTTTTGCTTACTTTTTTTGTATTTATTTTACTTCACAGAAGCAAAGACACATCGGGAGACTACTGTGTTATTAATGTTATGTTTTTTGACCCACAGCTGTCGTCACTGTCAACAAGGAGGATATTGAAGCCGGCATAGAAAAGTTACTCCACACTATGGCACATATTCAGGAGCAGCACAATGTGGCAATGGAGGAGCTGCAGAAGCTGCGGGACATGTGCCAGCAGTTGTAGGCGGGCCAATAATCCATATTTTGTTGTTACAATAAAAATATTTTGTTAAACTATCATTCCATTTTTTTTGTATTACTTAACTGTACATGAATTTGTTACGTTAATTTGTGCCCTCATACAGTGCTGTGATTGAGACACACCAATCAAAAAGTAGTGATAGAATTTATAATAAAAGCTTTTATTTGAAACATTATTTTAACAAGACAATAAAATAAAAAGGAATGTAAAAGAAGCTAGGAAATCTCAAATTATGATACGACGATTGTTCCCGCTGAAAACTTTGGTGCCTGATGGGCGAAGCCATATCTAAAGGTATTGGCGTGTAGGAGTTATTAGGGGGTGGATGGCCGAAGTGGGAAACGTGAGCATTGTGTCGCATCGATGTCTGACACTGTGACCAACCATTGTAATTTGATGGCTCTGTCCGCTGTATTGGCCGGGAAGAGACCAAACAAGTGTTCTTGTCCAAATCGCCATCAGTACCCTTGTTTACTGCTTCCAGAATCAGACGCTCTGCTAGTATTCTTTGGTTGTCGTCCATTTTTGCCAGTTTGTCAACCACATAGTGTCCAAACCCCTCTAACGCAGGGCTAACATTTCTTGTCAACACCTTCTTTGCAAGGCTCAATAGTTCATTTGAGGCGTCTGAGGTGGCTTTCCGTTTTCTTGGACCTTGCCTCGATTGAGTCCTGGCAGGTGCAGCCTCCACTAAATCTGTTGTCGTGCAGTCCTGTGAACAGTCCAGTGTACTCTCCTGCGCACTGTCATCCTGGGGGGGGGGGAAAAAAAAAACAAGTTATGAACCCGGCAACAAAAAGTAGTACCACCATAACCGCATCCAAACTATATATTCGTAGTAGGTAACAAAAAGATTATAATATATTTGATGCTTAGTAATATTCTTTAACCCTCCCTTTTATTGAATACTTTGAACTACACTGTTCTGACTGCTAGGTGAACCTGACCAATATTTTATAGTCTAAATAGTCTCAACAAGAGTACATCGGCAGCTTGAAGCGATACTATTTTCTATATTGCTTAGATGGTATGGTTTACATATATCGCCATTTCATACATATTAAGTTCCCCATATAATACTTGACTGCGACAGGGTTACTTATGTGTACATGTTTTTGTAACAACTTCAAACTGATGTGATAATCAGAAGTATAAAACCTAAAATGCAGAGAAACATTATGTAATTATAGGACACATTGGTGAACTTTCGTCCAAAGAGCTACTTACTTGTTGCCCTTGTGACTCCTGCTCGGCGTCGTTCTCCGAAACTATTGGTTCCACAGGTGACAACAACCGAAGACACGTGGAAGTCCGTGGCACCTCTTGGTCCCTCAGACAATTAAGATGCTCAAAATACCAAAGTTTTGGCACATAAACTTCTTCAGTGGAAGCTCCGGACCTTGTAGTCTGAAGAACCTTGTTCAGCTCCTTCCTCCACACCGTGCGGAGCGCCTGGATTTTCTTTTTAATAACTGCTTCGTTAGCTGCCTCATCTGGTGCATGACGATTGTAAAGCTCAATGAGCTGTAAGTAACCCTCCCTCCTCTTTTCCCTGTTACAATACTCAGGAGACTTGATTTTCCAGAGGCAGGGAAAAGACTGATAAATCTCGATGAAATCCCTGATGAACTCCACACGATTAGACATCTGAAAAATAATTATAAAAAAAAATTACATGGTTGACAAAGAGTCCTATTAACAATACTTTTGACAGTGTGCCAAACGCTTAACAACAGCAGCCACACAAAGCGCTCATGCCTACCATCGCTTCTTCCATCTGCCACGCCATAGGCCACCATAACCCAAAACAGTGTACCGCCCACTTCCCTACAGCAGCCACACAAAGCGCTCATGGTGACCATCCATTGTACCATCTGCCACGCTCTAGCTCAACAGACACAACCGGTCATAAGCAGTCACAACAGCGTACCATCCGCATCGCTTCAGCGGCGGAACGAAGCGGTAATGCCGACCAAACTGCGTTCCATCTACCACGCTGTAGCCCACCAGTCACGACCAGTCACAACCAGTCACAACAGCGTACCATCCGCATCGCTTCTTCCATCTGCTGCGCCATAGGCCACTACCGCCCGCTTCCCTACAGCAGCCACACAAAGCGCTCATGGTGACCATCCATTGTACCATCTGCCACGCTCTAGCTCAACAGACACAACCGGTCATAAGCAGTCACAACAGCGTACCATCCGCATCGCTTCAGCGGCGGAACGAAGCGGTCATGCCGACCAAACTGCGTTCCATCTACCACGCTGTAGCCCACCAGTCACGACCAGTCACAACCAGTCACAACAGCGTACCATCCGCATCGCTTCTTCCATCTGCTGCGCCATAGGCCACTACCGCCCGCTTCCCTACAGCAGCCACACAAAGCGCTCATGGTGACCATCCATTGTACCATCTGCCACGCTCTAGCTCAACAGACACAACCGGTCATAAGCAGTCACAACAGCGTACCATCCGCATCGCTTCAGCGGCGGAACGAAGCGGTCATGCCGACCAAACTGCGTTCCATCTACCACGCTGTAGCCCACCAGTCACGACCAGTCACAACCAGTCACAACAGCGTACCATCCGCATCGCTTCTTCCATCTGCTGCGCCATAGGCCACTACCGCCCGCTTCCCTACAGCAGCCACACAAAGCGCTCATGGTGACCATCCATTGTACCATCTGCCACGCTCTAGCTCAACAGACACAACCGGTCATAAGCAGTCACAACAGCGTACCATCCGCATCGCTTCAGCGGCGGAACGAAGCGGTCATGCCGAACAAACTGAGTTACATCTACCACGCTGTAGCCCACCAGTCACAACCAAGCACAACAGCGTACCATCTGCCACATTGTAGCCCTCCAGTCACAACAGTGTACCATCCGCTTCGCTTCAGCGGTGGAACGAAGCACTCATGCCGTCCATACAGCGTTCCATCCACCACGCCCAAGCGGTTTACATACCTCGAAGCAGCGGTGCAAAGCGTGGTATATTCAGCGAAGTAGAAAATTCCAATGTCCAGGTCCACCAAGTGTCCAAGTACGAAGTGAAGAAAGGAAATTTTGAAAGCAGTGAGGTAGCATTGGGAACAATAGCGCTCAGGTGACAAATTTTCCAACCAATTGTGTGCACAGAACCTTTGGCCTATCAGCACACTAGCTAGTAGCACAACACGCCCCTAGTGAACAACGTCACGCACAGATTATGCAAAATTTGCTCTGAATCGTCGTGTGTGACACGACCGTACGACTGTCCCATACGACTTCTACATCGCAAATACGTCATGAATTTATCGCTTCAGCGCCGTGCATCGTGTAGTGTGACCGCAGTCTACGATGTTTGAAACGATAATTAAGCGACGATGTAACGTCACAAATCGTGCCGTCGTAGCGATCAAAATTGCACTGTGTGACGGTACCCTTAGTCCCACTGTGGGACATAACAATTTTTATTTTGATCTCTGATCTCATGCACTGCAGTACTCATGTACTGCAGTGCATGAGACTGTCAGTTTCTCACTGACTAAGCCTTTGAGACCTATCTTATAGCTGGATCTCACAGGCCACTCATACATAACCTCAATGTACCCTGGTAACCATCGAGACCAATTCTCATCGCAGGGGTCCAGTGGTTACTAAGTGGTTCTTGTGACCCCTGGTAATAACTTAAATACTGCTGTTGCAATTGACAGCAGTATTTAAGTGGTCAATTGGCCCTGATCAGCCGGGTCAGATACTGCAGGGTGTCAGCTGTCATGTACTGCCAAGACGCATGGGAATTGCCGCCGTGCGACACTATTCCCTTATTCTCCATCGCCATTTTAAAACACAGACACAGTCCTCCTCAATCCATAAAGTCTAATTACACTTGACAGAATGTTCCCAACAGAGTGTTCCTTGTTTCATAGCATTAGCATTGTCTTCCTATAATCTAAAAGAAAGTCTAAGTATACTCATAGTAATTTTACCATTTGTATATGACTTGTTGTGTATCACATCGAACTATAGACTGCAGCAACCAAAGCTAGCTCCGATCGCAAGTGTTAAATCCCTTAAAAACCATGGTCAGTCTCTGACAGTGGCATTAAGGCATGCAATTTGGTTGATTTGGAATTTTGGTGGTTCATTATCTCATGAATAGCTTCTGCACTAGTCGACCTGGCATGTCCACACATCAGATACAGGAAAGATATATATCTTGGTACCGTGTTAGCCAGTAGATAGAAAAATATTTAGAATTGAGAGTCCTCAGTGGTTGATACCTTTTAATGACTAACTGAAAAGAAGGTAACAAATTGCAAGCTTTCGAGACTACACAGGTCTCTTCATCAGGCATTATTGGCCTCTGATTAGGGTCTCTGTTGTGATGACCCCTCAGTCTGAGGGGCAAGTTCCTTAGTAAAAAGACATAAATCAGTGCGACACATTCATTCCTGCATTAAGACTGTCGTCATCAGTTTATATTCCCAGACTCTTCTGTCTCTCTGAGATTTGAAGTTACCTTTTAACACAAGTAATTTCATGTCCATAATGTTATGATTTGGGAGACAAAAATGTATTGCCACAGGTAGATCCATTCTTTTTTCTCTTATTGTGTGGTGGTGAGAATTCATTCTTGTTGTAAGCTTTTGCCCTGTCTCCCCAACATACAGACCCCCAGTTGGACATTTAGCACAAATAATTAGGTACACCACATTAGAAGTGATGCAGCTGAAAGTGTGTAATCAGAGGACAATAAAACAATCCTTATCTAGGAACTGGCCCAATATTTATGGACATAACTGTTTATCACTCATGGTACTTCTGCTTCATGTCACCTGTCTTATCCATGGTTTTCCCTTTTTTTTCTGTGCTATGTTGTGCATAAATAAGTGATTCTTCAGAATTTCTTTTAGTCTTTGCCTGATGAAGAGACCTGTGTAGTCTCGAAAGCTTGCAATTTGTTACCATCTTTCTCAATTCTAAATATTTTTCACACATTAGATAGACAGTTATTTGAATTTTCATTTTGGGGGTAAGAGAAGCCAGTATAAGTGATGTATTTTTTTCATATTAATAATTACTAATATTAACTTTTTTTTTTGCAGACTAGCTATTTACTATCTTAATGCAATATCAAAGGCATACAAGAACGCTAATATAGAATTCAAGAAGAAAATGCAGAGGGTATGTAAGCTATTTGAGATATATATATATATATATATATATATATATATACATATACTAGCTATTGAACCCGTTCTACGCCCGGGTGGCGAGCATTTATATTGGTATATTGTCTCCATCCTGGTATGTGCTGCTCCATCCTGCGTCCCCATCCTGTCATGCGCTGCTCCATCCTGCGTCCCCATCCTGTCATGCGCTGCTCCATCCTGCGTCCCCATCCTGTCATGCGTTGCTCCATCCTGCGTCCACATCCTGTCATGCGCTGCTCCATCCTGCGTCCCCATCCTGTCATGTGCTGCTCCATCCTGCGTTCCCCTTCCTGTCATGCGCTGCTCCCATCCTGCGTCCCCATCCTGTCATGCGCTGCTCCCATCCTGCGTCCCCATCCTGTGATGCGCTTCTCCCATCCTGCGTCCCCATCCTGTCATGCGCTGCTCCCATCCTGCGTCCCCATCCTGTGATGCGCTGCTCCCATCCTGTGATGCGCTGCTCCCATCCTGCGTCCCCATCCTGTCATGTGCTGCTCCATCCTGCGTCCCCATCCTGTCATGCGCTGCTCCATCCTGCGTCCCCATCCTTATGTGCTGCGGCATCCTGCGTCCCCATCCTTATGTGCTGCATCCTGCGTCCCCATCCTTATGTGCTGCTGCATCCTGCGTCCCCATCCTTATGTGCTGCTCCCATCCTGCGTCCCCAACCTTATGTGCTGCTCCATCCTGCGTCCCCATCCTTATGTGCTGCTGCATCCTGCGTCCCCATCCTTATGTGCTGCTGCATCCTGCGTCCCCATCCTTATGTGCTGCTGCATCCTGCGTCCCCATCCTTATGTGCTGCTGCATCCTGCGTCCCCATCCTTATGTGCTGCGCCATCCTGCGTCCCCATCCTTATGTGCTGCTCCATCCTGCGTCCCCATCCTTATGTGCTGCTCCATCCTGCGTCCCCATCCTTATGTGCTGCTCCATCCTGCGTCCCCATCCTTATGTGCTGCTCCATCCTGCGTCCCCATCCTTATGTGCTGCTCCATCCTGCGTCCCCATCCTTATGTGCTGCTCCATCCTGCGTCCCCATACTGCCTCTGACCCGCTCGGCGCCGAGTGCTGGGGGGCCTGAGCAGGCGGGGACACCGGCGCGCTGTGGGGGTCAGGTGCCGGTATCGCCGCCAGCTCAGGCCCCCCCAGCACTTACTATACTCACCTGTCCGGCGTTCCATCGCTGAGCGCCGCCATCTTCCCGGTCTCCTGGCTGTGACTGTTCAGTCAGAGGGCGGCGCCGGCGCGCATTAAGCGCGTCATCGCGCCCTCTGAACTGAAGGTCACAGGTCGAAGACCGGGAAGATGGCGCCGCTCAGCGATGGAACGGGGACAAGTGAATATAGGCCGATACTCACCCTCCTGGCGGTCCCTGCTTCTTCGGTGGAGATCGCGGTGTGCGTTCAGTGTGAACGCACACCGCGATCTCCCGGGAGCGTCGCTCTGTGAGGCCCAGACTGCGCCGGCGCTTGCGCAGTCTATAGAGGCTTCGGACAGAGTGACGCTCCCAGCGTTATATTATATATATATATATATATATATATATATATATAATCTGGGCTTCATAGGAGACTAGTAAGTATCCAATAGACTGCAAAACTACAGTATTAGTTTTTATTGTATTCACGATCAAGCAGACTCAGCCCCCCCAAGGGGACTATTAAAAAAAAAATGTAAAGAGAATTATTTTTTTCAAATATAACCTGCCCCCCAGCAACTATAAGCGTTTAAACCACCCACATTTTTCACAATACACATAGCAAAATCTTTAATAAAACTGTTCCTAACAGTGATGGCGCTAAGACCCCTGTAATCAATGCATGGACGTAGTTCTCCGTTCTTCTACACGAAGAAGAACCCAGCCCCTGCAGGTGACACTAACTTCCTAATGAATCCTCTTGCCAGATTCTCCTGGATGTATTGGGACATCGCCTCCATCTCCGGGAAAGGCAGGGGATAGACTCGACCCCGGCGAGGCTCTGCACCAGGCAAGAGGTCAATAGGACAGTCATAGGGGCGGTGGGGAAGAAGGGTCTCCGCAGCCCTCTTGGAGAATACGTCCACATAGGGCCAATAGTGCTTGGGGAGAGAGGAAAGATCTGCGGGTACTTCAGTTGTAGCAACCTGAATGCACTCCCTCAGACATCTGCCCTCACAAGATTCACTCCATCCCAAAATTCTCCCTGAGGACCACTCTATATGAGGGGAGTGGTAACGTAACCAGGGTATGCCTAGTAGAATCTCGTCTATTCCCTCGGGAATGACAAGAAGGGAAATAATCTCCTGATGGGATGGAGACATAGATAATGAAAATGGGATGGTCGGGTGTGTTATTTGTGAGGGCAGTGTTGACCCATTCACCACTCGTACAATCACTTGGTGAGCATCACCAGGGGTATTGCATGGCGTTGGGCGAAGGCTGAGGACATAAAATTCTCCTCCACCCCAGAATCCACGCAAAGCCCGACTGTAAGAGTGGATGGGCCTATGGTAATTGTCCCCTTGAAGGACAGTTTGGAGAAAAACGTTGCCATGTTTAGTGTACCTCCTCCTACAACCACTAGACGCTGACGTTTTCCTGACCGCTGGTAACATCTGGAGACAAGATGTCCTGAGTGCCGGCAAGCATGACAGACCTTGAGTGCACGAGCGGTCCTGGACTTAGATCCCACTCGTGACACCTCCATGGCCTCATGTGACTTGGACATCCGGACCGGAGATTCCAGAGGTTTGGCGAAGGGTGAGCCAGCTGAAACCTCTGCCTACACTGGGTTCGCTCTAACTTCCGCTCCTTAAAACGGAGGTCAATGCGAGTTAATACAGTTATTAGCTCCTCCAGTGTGGCGGGAATCTCCCTGGTGGCCAAAGCATCCTTCACATGGTCAGCCAGCCCCCTCCAAAATATTGGGATCAGGGCTTTATCCAGCCACTCCAGCTCAGATGCTAAAGTACAGAAGTGGACGGCAAAATGACTGACCATGGATGAGTCCTGGGTCAATGCCAGCAGTTGGAGCAATGTATCATGGGTGACTCGAGGTCCTAAAAAGACCTGTTTCAGAGTGCTCAGAAACAACGGAGCACTCTGCACCACATGATCGTCGCACTCCCACAGCGGCGTAGCCCACGTCAACGCCCTGTCCGACAGAAGGGATATAATGAATCCCACCTTTGCCCGCTCTGTGGAAAAAACATGCTGCCAGGAGCTCGAGGTGCATTGCGCACTGGCTCACGAATCCCCTACATGTCTTGCAATCACCAGAGTATTTATCAGGCAGCAGAAGGCGGGATAAGGTCAGAACAGGGGTGGCAGTGGACAGAATGCTGTAGATGCTGGTGGGCTTAGCTCATCTTCGATTTTGGGGGTGACAGGTTCCCTTTAAAGTGTTGTGCATGCATTTGTTTTTGCCTTACATTGACTGTAATGTCGTTTGGCTATGTACGGCTAATATTTGACAAATCGGCCAATATTGCAAATTTGGCGATCATAAACTGAACCGAACATTGAAATATTTGCCCATCTCTAAATATAATGAGATGTTGACTGTTGGCCAGATCGAGGCACTTGTATTCTTCATTTGAATGGATCGGACATTGAGCATACATACTGCTACTCCAATCATTCTCTACGTGACTGCCGGCAATAACAGAGAACTGTATTTGGCTATCCTTGGCAGTCACAAAGAGAATAAATTGGTAATATGCACTCTCAACCACCACTGCATTTAAGCAGAGGACAAAAGTGCATCTTTTCTGGTGATCGTTCTAAGTGTCAATGGTCAAACCCATATAGATCAGTAAGTTATAACTTATCCATCAACAATTGTGTACAAATGTACCTATACGAGTTGATGTTGTTTTGGAGACAAATATTGATTTGACGTAGATTTCTCTTTTGTTCACTCACTTTTCAATTTGTTCATAGGTAAAATTAAAATATTAGCACTTTTGAAAGCATTCTTGCTTTGCAGCATTTTTTCCACATCTATCTAAAACTTTTGCAAAACGCCTTACATAAATCTAAAAATAAACCTGTGCCCTAAACAGCCTAGAGAAAAAAAAAATGAAAAGGCAAAAAATTGCCATTTCTATTGGTCACCACATACATGAAAAAAAAAGTGCAATTTCAGTCAGCTCATGGCACAAAAACATACCCTCACACAATTCTATTGATGGTAAAAATAAAAAAGTTACGGGTCTCAGAAAATGATGACACAACAATATATATATTTTTTTTACAATTCTAGAATTTTTTCACCGCTAAAACAATAAAAAATGGACAAGTGTGATATCACCATTTCAGACTGACCTAAAGAATCATGTTGCCAGGTCATTTTTATCACATAATTAACGTCGTAGCAGACAAAATCCAAACAACAATAGCAGAATTACATGTTTTTCAATGTCACTGCAGTTGGAATTTTTCCTGTTAGATAGTTTTATATGGTAAAATAAACGGTATAATTCATAACTGTAACTTGCCCCACAAAACATAGTTAAACAAATGAAATATTTATGGCTGTAGGAACAAGGGAAGAAAAAAGCACAAACACAAAAAATTCTTCCGTCTTTAAAAATAGTACATGCTTTTTTGTTAAAAATGGCAATTATATAGTTGACAGTTACAAAGCTATTAATCTACTTTTTGGGGTCTTTTAATGATTAACATTAAAAATCTTAACTTACTTTAGCTTTTTTATTTTTTTCTGATAAAAATTAACAAATTTATAAAGAAACGGGAGGATGAAAAAAATAAACGAAACAATACTGAGTCAACAAATGAATTAATGAAAGACTTGGAAGAGCTACTGCCTCCTAGTGTGAGATATGGAATAAATAAGGAAATTGAACAAAAAGGTAAGATTCTTAAAATATAAGACTTAGACCGGTTTCCCACATGGGTGTATTAGAGTTTAAGTACAGACCATGATATGTGAACTAGTCGTAGGTCTCCTGATCCGAACTCATCAGCCTCAAAATTTGCTCAATTCACAGTCCATTAGATACAAAGGAGATAATATAATAGTGTTTTCATGATTGGTGTTTTTCTGTTGGAGTATTTATATGATTTTTGGACTATTTGTGAGTATTGATGAGGGAAAAGGCAATGAGTTGCACAGCATTTGTATAATGTTTGAGAGTTTGGAATTCTTTCATGGTAAATGTTTCCCTTTTTTTTCACCAGATGATACTTCTCGAAAACCTAATGCAAATAATGAAACTAAACTTGGTAATCCAACTTTACCTCTGAAAAATGGCCCACGACTGATGGTTACAAAACCACCCATTCAATCACAGCTGATAAAGACCACTTCTACTCAAAAGCTTCAACTTAATACTATAAAACCAAAACCAGGAATAGGTAGAGGACAAACCTCTTGAATTATTTTGTCAAGTATTTTGTATAATATTCTTTTGTATTGCTTCCTGCTAACATTACTAAAATAAAATTTGTGTTTTTTTTCGTGATTTTTTTGATGTAACAAGAACAGAGCAGAAATCAGACACAATATAAAGATAAGCTGTTATTTTAAAGTTACTTACAACTCAAAAAACCTTTAAAATGTAAATGCTTTTCATGTAACAGGTTCATTGTTAACAAAAACACAAAAGAATAAAAAAAAAACTTTAAAACGTAAAGTTACTTACAACAACACCAGCTCTAGATAGAAGCCTGTCCTGCTGAATACCACTTGCATAGAAACCAGTTAAGACCTGCACAATATGCAAATGAGCTGATAAAGAGGTTGTCCACTACAAGGGGGAAAAGTCAGCTCACCACTTAGAAGACTCCACGCTAGGAAACCTGCAGTGCTGCAGTCTATAGATCAAGTGAAAAAAATGGAAGAAATTCAGCATGTACAAAAAAAAGTGCAAAATGAGCAAACGCGTTTCGGATTCCTTATTCATTACATGTGGTAATCACAAAATCTGGTGTTTTATGTCATATCCTGTGCGGTCATATGACTAGAGACTTCCAATCTTGTAACATCTTAATTGCAAGCTTTTAACCCCTAAATGACTGCCGATACACCTTTTCACGGCGGCAATTAAGGTTACGTAAACCACAGTGCCGCTTTTAACGGCACTGGGGAGAAAGTGTATAGCGCCCCCCCCCCAGAGTCTGAATTTCTCCCGGGTCTCAGCTGCCGGAGGTAGCCGAGACCCCAGAGAACATAATTCGGGTTGGTTTTTACCGACCCTGAGGTTGCGATCGCTGTTATTAACCGTATAATGGCGATCGCAAAAAAAAAGTCAGATTTGCCATTTAATTTCTCTCTCCTCTGTGACTGCAAATCAGAGGAGAGAGAAATAGGGTCTCCGATCCCCCCTGTATCTGTCAGTGTCCCTTGGTCCTCCTGCTTCCCCCCACGGCCTCCAGTGTCTACTTCCAGTAAGAAAATGGCAGGCACATGTGCAGTGCGCCCGTCGAGATCTGCTGGCCGACACCAGGCAACAATGGGAGATTTTTCCTATTAGTTCATTTTGATCACTGAGATAGACCCTATCACAGTGATTAAAGTAAAAAATATACTAAATAAAACCCCTCTTTATCACCCCCTCAGTTAGGGAAAAATAATAAAATAAAAAATATATATTAAATTAAATTTTTCCATTAAGGATAGAGTTGGGCTAAAGTGAGTTGGGCTAAAGTTAGGGTTAGAGTTAGGGTATGGGCTATTGTTAGGGTTGGAATTAGGGTTAGGGTTGGGATTAGGGTCAGGGGTGTGTTAGGGTTAGGGCTAAAGTTAGGGATAGGGTTGGGGCTATAGTTAGGGTTAGGGTTGGGGCTAAAGTTAGGGTAGGGGCTAAGGTTAGGGTTAGGGTTGGGGCTAGAGTTGGGGTTAGTGTTAGGCTTTGGATCATGTTTACGGTTATGATTAGGGTTAGGGTTGGGATTAGGGTTAGGTTCTTTGCCAGAGTTAGGTTTGTGGTTAGTTATGGTTAGGGTTGAATTAGGGTTAGGGTTGTGTTAGGGTTAGGGTTGTGGTTAGGGTTGAGATTAGGGTTAGGGGTATGTTGAGGTTAGGGTTGGAGTTAGAATTGGGGGTTTCCACTGTTTAGGCACATCAGGTGCTCTCCAAATGTGACATGGCATCCGATCTCAATTCAAGCCAATTCTGCGTTAAAAAAGTAAAATGCTGCTCCTTCCCTTCCAAGCTCTGCCGTGCACCCAAAGAGTGGTTATCCCCCATATATGGAGTATCAATGTACTCAGGACAAATTGGACAACAACTTTTGCGGTCCAATTTCTCCTGTTACCCTTGTGAAAATAAAAAATTGGAGCTAAAATATGATTTTTGTGTTAAAACAAATGATTTTTTTATTTTCAAAGCTTTGCGTTATAAACTTTAGTGAAACACATGGGGGTTCAACGTTCTCACAACACATCTAGATAAGTTCCTTTGGGGTCTAGTTTCCAAAACAGGGTCACTTGTGGGGGTTTTCTTCTGTTTAGGCACATCAGGGGCACTGCAAATGCAATATGATGCCTGCAGACCATTCCATCAAAGTCTGCATTCCAAAACGTCATTACTTCTTTTCCAAGCCCCGACGTGTGCCCAAACAGTAGTTTTTTCCCACATATGGGGTATCAGTGTACTCAGGACAAATAGGACAACAAATTTTGCGGTCCAATTTCTCCTGTTGCCCTTGTGAAAATGCAAAATTGGGGGCTAAAAAATCATTTTTGTGGAAAAAAAGATTTTTATTTTCATGGCATTATAAACTTTTGTGAAACACTTGGAGGTTCAAAGTTCTCACAACACATCTAGATAAGTTCCTTGGGGGGTCTAGTTTCCAAAATGGTGTCACTATCGGGGGGGGTCATGCTGTTAAAATGCAGGTACGTGCAGGCTCCACTAGATGGCAGTAGAGTGGAAGCAGAAATGCACCTATACAGAGCTGACCTGCAGTGCAGCAGTAACACTACCACAGGTGGCAGCAGAAAGTCAAACAATCCGAGTCAAATCCTAGACTGTAGGATAGTACCAAAGGAATAAGCAAACTCAAGGTCAGAGACAAGCCAGGGAGTCAGTAATGATCAGTAGAGGATAAGCTGAAAGACAAAAAACAGAAGCAGGTCAGGATACAAGCCAAGTCAAATCCAGGAAGTCAGCACACTAGCAGGAAACATGGAGTCAAGATGGGAACAGGAGAAAACAGAGACACGAGTTCAGACTGCAATGCAGCAGGACAAATCAGAGCAATCAGAGTCAGCTACAGCAGCACTAGGCAAAAACTATAACTGACATCGCCTGCAGGAAACAACAGCGATAAATAGCCAACCTGAATGCAGACAGAAGCTGAGAAAGGTTAACTTTTGACATGACCAGACCGGGAAAAAGGGAAAACAGGACTCAAAACCCGGTCTGGATCATGACAGGGGGTTTCTACTATTTAGGTAGATCAGGTGCTCTGCAAACGCAATCTGATGCCCGCAGACCATTCCATCAAAGTTTGCATTCCAAAGCAGCACTCCTTCCCTTCCGAGCTCTGCCATGCACCCAAACAGTGGTTTTCCCCCCAGATATGGGGTATCAGCATACTCAGGACAAACTGCAAAACAACTTTTGGGGTCCAATTTCTCTAGATACCCTTGGGAAAATAAAAAATTGAGGGCTAAAAGATCATTACAAACATTAGTGAAACAATTGGGGGTTCAAACTGCTCACAACACCTCTAGATAAGTACCTTGGGTGGTTTAGTTTCCAAAATGGGGTCAATTGTGGGGGTTTCTACTGTTTAGACACATCAGGGGCTCTCTAAATGAGACATGGTGTCCAATCTCAATTCCAGACAATTCTGCCTTGAAAAAGTCAAACTGCGCTCCTTCCCTTCCAAGCTCTGCCATGTACCCAAACAGTGGTTTACCCCCACATATGGGGTATCAGCGTATTCATGACAAATTGCACAAAAACGTTGCACGTCTAATTTCTCCTGTTACCCTTGGGAAAATAAAAAATTGGGGGGTGAAAAAATCATTTTTGTGTAAAAAATATGATATTATATTTTCACGGCTCTTGGGGGTTCAAGGTACTCACTGCACATCTAGATAAATTCCTTGCGGGTGTAGTTTCTAAAATTCTGTTACTTGTGGGGGGTTTCCACTGTTTAGGTACATCAGGGGTTCTCCAAATGCAGCATCGCGTCAGATCTCAATTCCAGCCAATTCTGCATTGAAAAAGTCAAATAATACTCCTTCCCTTCCAAGCTCTGCCACATGCCCAAACAGTGGTTTACCCTCACATATGGGGTATCAGCGTATTCAGGAGACATTGCACAACAAATGTTGTGCTTTATTTTCTCTTTTTACGCTTGCGAAAATAAAAAAACTGGTTCTGAAACAAAATGTGAAAAAAAGTTAAATGTTCATTTTTTCCTTCCACATTGCTTCAGTTCCTGTGAAGCACATAAAGGGTTAATTAACTTCTTCAATGTGGTTTTGAGCACCTAGAGCAGAGCAGTTTTTAGAATGGTATCACTTTTGGGTATTTTCTGTCAAGTACACCCCTCAAAGTGACTTCAAATGTGATGTGGTCCCTAAAAAAAAAATGGTAATGTAAAAATGAGAAATCTCTTGTGAACTTTTAACCCTTATAACTTCCTGACATAAAAAATTTTGCTTCCAAAATTGTGCTGATGTAAAGTAGACATGTGGAAAATGTTATTTGTTGACTATTTTGTGTGACATATCTCTCTGATTTAAGGGCATAAAAATTAAAAGTTTGAAAATATTTCTGTTTTTTTTTCATAAATAAACGCAAGTTATAGAAGAAATTTTACCACTAACATGAAGTACAATATGTCATGAAAAAAACATTCTCAGAAGCAGCAGAATCCGTTAAAGCGTTCCAGAGTTATGACCGCATAAAATAACAGTGGTCAGAATTGTAAAAATTGGCCTGGTCATTAACCCTAGAACGCATACCTGGGGCCTCACAGGCCTGCCAGGTTACTTGTTTTCTATTTTCTGTAAAAGTACTTTAGTTAGAATTTTGAAAATCTAGGTAATCCTCAGGTATATAGTTGTTAGTAATTTCCAGTTATTCATATATTTTATGTTACAGACATTTCGGTATAACAACCTTTTTTTGGGACTACCCCATATTCACGCACCTGGGGCCTTTTAGGCCTGTACTAGGTTTACATCTCCACTATGTCCTACTACTACTATGTCCATCAATAGATTTGAGGGTATCCGGAGATGCCTTTATTTTGATGAAAAGAGAACTCGCCCTGTGAGGTTGGCAACCGATAAATTAGCCCCTATTAGCTATATCTGGAATCTTTTTATCAAGAACTGTACAAAGCTTTACCATTCCAGTGATAATGTGACAGTGGACGAGCAACTTCTTGCCTTTAGGGGATGTTGCAAATTCATTCAGTATATGCCCAGTAAGCCAGCTAAGTATGGCATAAAAATTTTCTGGATGTGCGATTCAGCAAGCTATTATGGGATGAATGGTCTGATTTACTGTGGCAAAAAAGCTGATGCTCTAGTCCAGAAAGACCTATGTTCCGACATAGTAAAAACACTTGCTCTACCAATTTTCAATTCAGGAAAAAATATTACAATGGATAATTACTTTACAAATTTGGAAATGGCCAACTTTTTGCTTCAAAAGCAACTTACACTTGTTGGTACTATGAGGCCAAACCGCCGTGAAATTCCTCCAATCATGAAGCACAATGCACAGCGAACAATCTACGAGAGTGTATTCGGTTTCTGCAATCAAGCAACAATGGTGTCTTATAAAGCCAAGAAAGAAAAATCTGTGATATTACTGAGTACAATGCATCATGATCGAAGTATTGACACCAATGACAGGAAAAAAAACTGAAATCATACTGCATTATAATAAGACAAAAGGAGGTGTCGACAAGATGGACGAAATGATTGGAGAGTATTCGTGCAAAAGGCAGACTAAACGTTGGCCTGTTGCCCTTTTTTCCAATATCCTTGATGTGTCAGCCCTCAATAGCTACATTGTTTATTGTCAAAGTAATCCAGAATTCCATGCCAACAGGAAAGACAAGAGACGTCTATTTTTGACAGAACTTTGTTATGAACTTTTGATGCCTACTATGATGGAGAGAAGCAGCATGATATGCTTATCAAGGCAAATTACGGAGGCAATGATCCGATGTGGAATATGCTTTCTGGAACATCCAGAGCAAAGAGAAAAAAAAAGAAAGCGCTGCTATATTTGTCCAGCAAAGAAGGAAAGAAAATCGGAGCGTTTCTGTTCTACTTGCGGACAAAATGTATGCAAGGAACATTCAGCCGAAAAAATAATATGTGAGAATTGTCGGGGGAATATGTAAAGTTACAAATAAATATTCCTGCACCAAACTTGCTACAACCAAAAAATGTTTTCATAAAAAAATTGCATATAGAATGCCTATATTTGGCGTGCCCGTTTACTTACTTTTTGTTGTTTTATGCACATAATTATGTTTTGAAATATACTCATCTTAGGCTAAGTATTTGCAAGCCAAAACCAGGAGTGGGTGATAAATGCAGAAGTGGTGCATATGTTTCTATTATATTTTTCCTCTAATTATTCCCCTCCTGGTGTTGGCTTACAAATACTGATGTAAAATACTGACCAAATACTGCTAGTGTGACAGCAGCCTTAGGCTGTGTTCCCAGTAGCGCTGGGGTTCGCCAGAAGGGGATCTATAATGGATCTCACCTCCTGGTAACTCCAGCTAAGGCTGCCGGAATGGCGGGATTCCGCCAGCCTTAGCTGGGGTCACCAGGAGGTCAGATCCATTACGGATCCCCTCCTGGCGGACCCCAGCGCTAGTTGGAATGCATCCTTACCTTGCAATTGTAAAATAAATTTTGAAAAGTATTTTAATTTGAGTTATTCCGTGTTATTTGCACACAGGCCTAAAAGGCCCCAGGTGCGTGAATATGGGGTAGTCCCAAAAAAAGGTTGTTATACCGAAATGCCTATCTAACAACTATATACCTGAGGAATACCTAGAGTTTCAAAATTCTAACTAAAGTAATTTTACAGAAAATAGAAAACAAGTAACCTGGCAGGCCTGCGAGGCCCCAGGTATGCATCCGCCAGCCTTAGCTGGGGTCACCAGGAGGTCAGATCCATTACGGAATCCCATCCTGGCGGACCCCTGCGCTAGTGGGAATGCATCCTTACTTTGCAATAAACTTTGGAAAGTATTTTTATTTGAGTTATTCCATGATAATTGTAAACAGGCCTAAAAGGCCCCAGGTGCGTGAGTGTGTAGATTTCTATGGGTATGCGTTCTAGGGTTAAGAACAAAATTGGCTCTGTCACTAAGGGGTTAAAGTGCATAGTTAATACAAATACATGTAAATGCATTGAATCACAATCATGGTATAGTTAAACAAAGTACATAGCTTGAGTCCTGTTTAAGGTGGTAAATTTGAATTATATTCGGTATGCATGCTCCGTGATGTTCTACATATCCTCCATGTTGCTTGGTTAAAAAAAATCCTGTGGGCTTTTAACTATCCTTGGCTGAACAACATAATACCTAAATAGCAAATTTAAGATGAAAATGTCTGGGAAATACCAAGTTTATGAATATTTTAGTTACAATAAATCACGTCTATGGCTTAATTATATGAAAAGCATAATATGTATTGGTAGTGATTGGTAGCGATAGATTATATCGTATTTGACTTTCTTCTCCTGCGGTACCCTAGTACCTAGTTCAAATATCCACCAAGGTTTGCGATTCAAATCAATCTTATGAAGATCTCCTCCTTTCAGAGGTTTTTTGATCCTTTTTAGAGAAGATCTTACGTCGCCATAATGCTTAAGGCTGAAGTGCCTGGAAGTTGCTGAACACTAGGTGATTAACTTATTTACAGCAAATTATAAATGCCTTCTAATGTGGATTTTTAATGTATAGGTACTGTTACAATTAATAAAACTTTTTATTGGATATGTTTTACTTGCTGCTGTTGAGGTGAAAAATGTAACATTTTCTGTGTGTCTACAGCAATTTCAAATATTGTGAATACATTTAAAAAATCCTGTGGTATAAAGCCATGTGTTAATTACCTCAGTATTAGGGTTAAGTATAAGCTAGGGTACAATAAACTACCTAAGGTAAGAGCTTTTGTGGTTGAAAACCTAACAGGGTTGGTTAGAATAAGTTTATATTTTTTTCCTACAGGAAAGAAATATATCTTGGTACCGTGTTAGCCAGTAGATAGAAAAATATTTAGAATTGAGTGTCCTCAGTGGTTGATACCTTTTAATGGCTAACTGAAAAGATGGTAACAAATTGCAAGCTTTCGAGACTACACAGGTCTCTTCATCAGGCATAGACTAAAACAAATTCTGAAGAATCATATATTTATGCACAACATCGTATAGAAAAAAAAAACACCTGGCTTATCCATGGTGTTTTTTTTTTTTCTATACGATGTTGTGCATAAATATATGATTTAATCTGAATGTGACGGCTCCTGCAGTGGTGATTCAGAGGAACTGGAGTATGGGGAGGAGTCAATGTGTACAGACTGGATTCCTGCAATCCTTGGAGTTGGCAGAACATGTACAGCGCCACTCTCAAGATCTGTCCCCGGCTTCACAACATTTACCCAATGGGCAGTGAGGAAAAGGTATCGTCCCTATCCATGGTGACTAGTCCACGCATCAGTGGTCAGGTAGACCTTGCTACTGACGGCGTTTAGTAGCGCATGTTTAATTTTTCCCTCCACATGCTTTTGCAGGGCAGCGATAGCTTGCCTACTGAAATAAAAGCAGCTGGGCACGTTGTATTGTGGGACTGCCAATGCCATGTAGTTATGAAAGGTGTCAGTCTCCACCATTCCACCAGCCTGAATGATAGCATTTCAAGGGACAGTAGATTTGCAATGCCTGAGTGCAGCATGAGCTGCACTCACACAGAGACCTTGCAGACAGCCGTGAACAGCGCTGCAAGGCCAAAAAAAGCTCCTCTATGTACTCCTATATAGTGATTTTCCACAATCTAGCAGGATACAGATGGAAACCCACTAATAGGATAAATCAGAAAAAATGTGCAGCAGGCAGCACTAATTGAAAAAAGGACAATGGAACAGTATGAGGCAGTGATGCACACTGAGCTGACTACAACCAGCTGTGGCTGCAGAACAGGCTACAACGTGAGCTGCTCTCACACAGAGACCTTGCAGACAGCCGTGAACAGCCCAGCAAGGCCAAAAAATGCTCCTCTATGTACTCCTATATAGTGTTTTTCCACAATCTAGCAGGATACGGATGGAAACCCACTAATAGGATAAATAAAAAAAATGTGCAGCAGGCAGCACTAATTGAAAAAAGGACAATGGAACAGTATGAGGCAGTGACGCACGCTGAGCTGACTACAACCAGCTGTGGCTGCAGAACAGGCTACAGCGTGAGTTGCACTCACACAGAGACCTTGCAGACAGCCGTGAACAGTGCTGCAAGGCAAAAACACGGTTCTCACACAGCGGTTGCTAAATTAGCCTGGGTAAAGCACAATGAAGCAAATCGCTATCTCAAACTATCCCTTAGTCAGAACAGCAGCGTCCTTTCCCTAACTGAATTCATAGCAGAGCGAACCCAAAATGGCGGCGGCAGCTTTTATAGTGCATCATGACATCATTTCAGCAGCCAATCACAGCCATGCCCTTACTTACATGCCTAACATGCATAACAGGATGTGCCCACACTTCTTAGGATTCCTCATTACCTGAAATAAATCAAACTGGCTCATTGCACTATGGGAACTTCTGATTCGGGTACGCAATATTGCAAAAGTATCGGAACTCAGTATCGGAATTCCGATACAACGAATATCGGCCGATACCCGATATTTGCAGTATCGGAATGCTCAACACTATTGTTAAATGTTACAATGACATTTCCCCGTGAATGCATTTGTAGTGGTTGAAAGCAATGTTAAAGTTGAAAAATGCTTCAAAAACGCTGCGCCTGAACTAAGCCTTACTGGGGGAGGAAATTTTTGGTCGGAGGTTAAATATTTGGCCTAACAGGCAAGTCATTAACCTGCAAAGGATGTACCGTGACATATTTCCAAGCAAAACCCGTATTGGTTTCATTTCAATGTGTTTTTTGTGGCACCGGTAAAAATGGCATGAATCTCGGAAAAAAATGATTAAAGCTGTGAACTAGGAGTAAGAAATGCTTTCAGGGGCGATCCCCATGATGTTTCTGTTCTGTTTTGGGTGCACGGCAAGGCTCGGAAGGGACGGAGCGCCATTTCACTTTTTGAATGAAAAATTAGCTCCAATCTTTAGCGGACACCATGTCGCGTTTGGAGATCCCCTATGTGCCTAAACATTGGAGCTTCCCTACAAATTTTGGAAACTAGATCACCCAAGGAACTTATCTAGATGCATATTGAGTACTTTGAACCCCCAGGTGCTTCACAAATTGATCCATAAAAATGAAAAAGTACTTTTTTTCACAAACATTTTATTTTAGCCTCAATTTTTTTTTTCATTTTCACATGGGCATGAGGATAAAATTGATGCTTAAATTTGTTGGGCAATTTCTCCTGAGTACACCGATACTTCACATGTGGGGGTAAACCACTGTTTTGGCGCATGGCAAGGCTCGGAAGGGAAGGAGCGTCATTTGACTTTTTGAATGGAAAATTAGCTCCAATCGTTAGCGGACACCATGTTGTGTATGGAAGGTATGTAGTGTATGTCAGGTTGGTGTGTGTGGTGTAGTATACACCACACACACCAACCTGATGTACACTATGCCATACACACCAACCTGACACACTAAGTCAGGTTGGTGTGTGTGGTATAGTGTATGTCAGGTTGCTGTGTGGTGTAGTGTATGTCAGGTTGATGTGTGTGGTGTAGTGTACACCACACACACCAACCTGACGTACAGTATACCACACACACACCAACCTGACGTACACTATACCACACCACACACCAACCTGACGTACACTATGTCATACACACCAACCTGACACAGTACGTCAGGTTGTTGTGAGTGGTGTAGTGTATGTCAGGTTGGTGTGTGGTGTAGTGTACGTCAGGTTGATGTGTGTGGTGTAGTGTACACCACACACACACCAACCTGACCTATTCCACACACCAACCTGACGTACACTATGCCATACACACCAACCTGATGTAGTGTGTCAGGATGGTGTGTATGGCATAGTATACGTCAAGTTGGTGTGTGGTGTGGTGTAGTGTACGTCAGGTTGATGTGTGTGGTGTAGTGTACACCCCTTTTGTTTCTGCACATAGTACTGAAAGCTGAGGTACCCCTTGGAGAGGGGGATTGAAAGAGTGGGATGCTTGTGTAAAAGATATCAATGTACAGATGGTAACCTTTATCAAGCAGTGGGTGGACCAAATCCCACACTATTTTCCCACTCACCCCCAGAGCAGGTGGACATTCTGGGGGCTGGATACTGCTGTCCTTTCCTTGATAAACCCTAAAGCTGAGAGTGTACCCTGAGGTACTCTCACACAGCTTGAAGGGTTTCATCCCGTACCTCGCCCTTTTGCTTGGCAGGTACTGACAGAACTGAAGCCTCCCTTTGAAGTGGATGAGGGATTCATCCACACAAATTTCCCTTTGGGGAATGGACACTTCAGTAAACTTGTTGCTGAAGTGTTTGATGACCAGCCGAATTTTGAACAGTCTATCAAAATTCGGGTCATCGCGGGGAAGGATGTCCATATTGTCCCTAAAGTGTAGAAATTTATGAATCGCTTCAAAATGCTTGCGAATCATAACCATGCCATATATTGGAGTTTAACATAAAATATAAGTACTCCAGTATTGGCAAATTTTTGGTTTCTTCACAATCCCCATGTGAATTTCATCATTTCTACGGAGTCAACGGGATTCCAAGTAGTAAATGATGAACTTAGGTTTTCAGCAAAAAATTGCAGGGCATACAAGTTAGTTTGCTCCACCATGAGACTGACAATTGACTCTGAGAAAAATACTTTGAAAAAGTGTATTTCCCTGAGGTTGGCAGTCTCGAATTGGATTCCTGAGTGGGGAATGAAATCAGGAATCCGTGGAGCAAAATTTTCAGGGACGGGGGTCCAGGTGGGGGCACTAGTGCTAGGTTGGGTGTGACTAGCAATAGGTTGGGGGTTACTTGCACCTGGCTGTGGGTCTTCTCCTCTGGGCTCCAGCTCTTCTTCCCAGGGCTTCGCGCGATTTCTCGTCCTGCGACTTCTTGGTGGTGGCGAGTCCGTGTCACTGGAGGAGGAAGAGTGGGAGGAATACCGAAAAGTGGCCTCCCTCACTATCAGCTTCGGAGGCAATAAAAGAATATGCCTCCTCAGCTGAGTGCAGCCTTTGTGACTGGGATGACTATGATGAACGGGACATTGTGTGTGTGGTGTGTGTAAAAAAACTAAACTTTATTATAGTGTGCGTGTGTGTATGTGCGAGTGTTTGGTGAAACTCTCTACTGCAGGATGGGGCTGACAGGTGTGGGGGGCTGTCAGATGCAGGAGGGGCTGTCAGGCGCGGGGGGCTGTCAGGCGCGAGGGGGCTGAGGCAATGCAGCAGCAGATTGAATTGGTGGCAGCAGCAGGGGGGTGATCAGGGGAGCAGGGGGTGATCAGGGGGGCAGGGGATGATTAGGGGGCAGGGGATGATCACCGGGGGACAGGAGGGGGCTGTCAGGCGTAGGGGGGCAGAGGCGATGCAGGAGCAGCAGATGGAATCAGCGGCAGCAGCAGTGAGGTGATCGGGGGGTGGGGGTGATCAGGGGGTGATCAGGGGTGCAGGGGTGATCACCAGGGGACAGGAGGGGACTGTCTGGTGCGGGGGGGGGGGGGGCAGAGGTGATGCAGCAGCAGATGGAATCGGCAGCAGCAGCAGGGGGGAGATCAGAGGGTTGGGGGTTGATCACATGGATGCTAGCTCCAATCAGAGCTGAAGGGGGTGACAAAAAGGTAACCTGGAGTGATCGTAGACCCGGGGGGCAAAGCCACCCTCCTGGGGTGAAGTACAGGTCCCCTGCACCTGCGGGTCTGGTGACATTTCAATGACCCCGGTCACCCGACCCGCAGGGAAGAGTTCCCGCCATGATGCCACATAGGCGTCACAGGTCGGATTGGCACCGACTTTTATGACGCCTACGTGGCGTCATAGGTCGGGAAGGGGTTAATAAAAACCAAATATATTCCCATCTCACTTGTTTATTTTCACCAGGCAAACCAATATAACTGCACAAAATTTAGAAATAAACATTTCTGACATGCAAAAACAAAACCCCAAAAAATTAGTGACCAATATAGCCACCTTTCTTTATGATGCCACTCAACAGCCTTCTGTAGAAGGAAAGTGCTCCAAAATATATATCTTTAGGTAGAGATGTGTTTAGTGATATATAATTCCCCCACATGTGCTCAGTAGCCCCCTCCTCAAGCTGGTATATCAGGTTTCATTTAGGACTTAGGCCAGTGGACAATAGACTTGTGAGCTCATCCCCACACACCTAGGGCTGGACACACCTCTTCTAGCTGGACATAAAAGGCACAAGACACATGTGCTCTGCCTCTTTTGCTGTGCCTGCATGTTAGAATGATCATGGATCCACATGGTGGTTGAGTATATCTGTATCCCCTTTTCTTACTAGGCCCTGTAACCTCTTAGGCCTTAGGGTTAGTAAGCTATAGATGGGAGGGCTGATATTGCATGTGTGATTTGGGTAACTGGGCAGTTAATTGTAGGTTTTTATATTGTGATATTGTTGAGATATTACTGGATATTGTGGGTTATTACTGTGTGATACTGTTGGGATATCACTGTATACTGTAGTGATATTACTGTATTAGAGTTGTAATATCCGTATATTGTGTATATATATATATATATATATATATATATATATAAATATATATATATATATATATATTTATAGTCGCCAGCTTGGGTATAAATATATATGTATGTTATAGACTGCAGACTTGTTTGTGTGAAATAATTACCCTTTATTGATACACGGTTTTGTCTCAGTTAGTATATAGTATAAGGAATAGATAACAGTTAGTGTATAGTATAGGTAAAGATAGCATTGTGGTACTAAGTGGATATTAATTATATTAGTAGTCAATTTTGGCATTAATAGCTGATATTGGACCTCATTAGAGGTGCAAAGAGAGTAAATCCTCTTTTGATAACCATAAGGTTTTAGTATATTTGTAGGAGGGAATCCCATCCTTTAACACCTTCCATCCATAGAATCTGTCAGTTGCTTGATCTGTTTACGATCAACATTGCATGCAGCAGCCACCACAACCTCCCAGACACTGTTCTCTATTGGGTTCAGATCAGGTGAACAAGGGGGCCATGTCATTATTTTTTCTTCTTTGAGACCTTTACTGGCCAGCCACGCTGTGGAGTAGTTGGAAGCATGTGATGGAGCATTGTCGTGCATGAAAATCATGTTTTTCTTGAACGATACCGAATTCTTCCTGTACCACTGCTTGAAGAAGTTGTCTTCCAGAAACTGGCAGTAGGTCTGGGAGTTGAGCTTCACTCCATCCTCAACCCGAAAAGGTGTCACAAATTCATCTTTGATGATACCAGCCCAAACCAGTACTCCACCTCCACCTTGCTGGCGTCTGAGTCGGAGTGGAGCTCTCTGCCCTTTACTGATCCAGCCTCTGGCTCATCCATCTGGCCCACTCTCATGTAATCAGTCCATAAAAGCTTTGAAAAGTCAATCTTAAGATATTTCTTTGCCTAGTCTTGATGTTTTATCTTATGTTTCTTGTTCAAAGATGGTCGTTTTTCAGCCTTCCTTACCTTGGCCATGTCCCTGAGTATTGCACACCTTGTGCTTTTTGTTGCTCTTGTAATGTAGCAGCACTGAAACTGGTGGCAAATGGCATCTTGGCAGCTTCACACTTGATTTTCCTCAATTCATGGCAGTTATTTTGCACCTTTTTTGCCCAACACGCTTTTTGCGACCCTGTTGGCTATTTGCCATGAGACGCTTGATTGTTCAGTGATCACACTTCAGATGTTTGGCAGTTTCAAGACTGCTGCATCCCTCTGCAAAACATCTCCCAATTTTGGACTTTTCAGAGCCCGTCAAATCTCTCTTCTGACCCATTTTGCCAAAGGAAGTTGCCTAATAATTAAGTACACCTTATATAGGGTTTTGATGTCATTAGACAACATCCCTCCTCATTACAGAGATGCACATCACCTGATTTACTTAATTGGTAGTTGGCTTCCAAGCCTGAACAGCTTGGAGTAGGAAAACATGTATAAAAAGTATCATGTGATCAAAATACAACCTGCCTAATAATTCTGCACACAGTGTATAATGGATGGGAGGACAAAAAAATAGCAAATTTCCTAAAGTGCCAGTGCCTGTGAAGTTGATGCTCCCATGAGTGTACAAGTCTCCATGGAGCTATCACCACTAGGGTTGAGCGACTTTTAGTTTTTTAGGGTCGAGTCGGGTTTCGCGAAACCCGACTATCTCAAAAGTCGAGTCGAGTGAAATCGGCCGATTATCGCGAAAAGTCGGGGATCGACCGAAACACAAAACCCTATGCAAGTCAATGGGAAAGCATAGTCGGCAGTGAGTGAAGGCCAGGAAAACACCTACAGTGCCCATTTTAATGGCAAAAACATCCATTCTTGTTACTGAAGCTTGTCAATCTTAATTTACCTTATAATAATAGTAAGGCATTGGAAATTGAGGGTCATTTGGCTAAAGTTGTGGGGGGTAGGGCTGGTTCAAGTATTTAGTGGGCCCAGGAAATGTGGACCACGTCACGGCAGTGGAGCAGGGAGAGGTAAGTATTTAAATTTTGCAAGTGCTGTGATCCTGAGCAAGCAGGGGGGCCCACTCGTTGGCATTGGCACTGGCACAGGGCCCCTCAAAGTACGGTGGTGTGTTTGCACGGCGGGGGCGCCTCCCACCGGCAGCAACACTTTTGCGTACTATGAGGGGCCCTATGCCAGTGACGTCGCCAACGAGTATTCCCCCCCACCTGATGAAGGAACCTGCACTTTCACCTGTACCTTCCTCTTTGTCCCCGTGTAAGGTGGTATGGTATGCGGGAAGGGGAACCTGACTTTCACCAGGGTCATATTCTGGCTGTGTAGCGTGCACGGGGAATGTAGCGTTCTGGGTCAATGTACCAGCAGACTCATCTATCACTGGCTGGGCAATGGGCAGGATGAGGAGGAAACACAGATATAGACCCAAATAATAAAGTGGGCTAAATGCAGTTCAAAATTGGTAACAGGACTAACCAGGGGGCATTGCTTTGTTCAGTGGAGTACAACTGTAATGAGACACAGTGAGTAGGCCCAAATCAGTAAGTAAGCTAAATGCAGTTCCAAATTGGTAACAGAAGTAAACAGGCGGCACTGGATTGTTCAGTGTAGGAGAACATCAAGGAGCGGCAGACACCGCTAGTAGGGCCAACAAAACAAGTAGGCCAAATCCAGTGTTATATTAAAAACAATTTAACGAGAGCCTGAAGATAGAAGCTAGGGAAAGGCTACCTGGAGAACACCTTGGAGCGGAAGACACCGTTTGTAGAACCCAGACCCAACTTGTAGGCCTAATGCAGTGTGGTTTCAACAACTACTTAATGAGAGCTTGAAGATAGAAGCTAGGGAGAGGCAACCTGGAGAACACCTTGGAGCGGCAGACACCGTCTCTACATCCCAGACCCAACTTGTAGGCCTAATGCAGTGTTGTTTCAACAAGTACTTAACGAGAGCTTGAAGATAGAAGCTAGGGAGAGGCAACCTGGAGAACACCTTGGAGCGGCAGACACCGTCTCTACAAACCAGACCCAACTTGTAGGCCTAATGCAGTGTTGTTTCAACAACTACTTAATGAGAGCCTGAAAATGGAATTTCAGGACAGGAAACCAGATGAACAGCACGGAGTGGCATACACCGTTAGTAGGCCCCAACTACACTAGTAGGCCAAATTCAGTGTAATATTAACAACTACTTAACGAGAGCCTGAAAATGGAATTTCAGGACAGGAAACCAGGAGAACAGCAAGGAGCGGCAGACACCGTTAGTAGGCCCCAACCAAACTAGTAGCCCCACTGCAGTTGTTCGATTAAAAAACTATTTAACAAGAGCCTGAAGATTGAAGCTCAGGAAAGGCAACCAGGAGAACACCTTGAAGCGGCAGACACTGTTAGTAGGCCCCAACCAAACTAGTAGCCCCACTGCAGTTGTTCGATTAAAAAACTATTTAACAAGAGCCTGAAGATTGAAGCTCAGGAAAGGCAACCAGGAGAACACCTTGGAGTGGCAGACACTGTTAGTAGGCCCCAACCAAACTAGTAGCCCCACTGCAGTTGTTCGATTAAAAAACTATTTAACAAGAGCCTGAAGATTGAAGCTCAGAAAAGGCAACCAGGAGAACACCTTGGAGCGGCAGACACCGTCTCTACAACCAAGACCCAACTTGTAGGCCTAACGCAGTGTTGTTTCAACAACTACTTAATGAGAGATTCAAGATAGAAGCTAGGGAGAGGCAACCTGGAGAACACCTTGGAGCGGCAGACGCCGTCTCCACATCCCAGACCCAACTTGTAGGCCTAATGCAGTGTTGTTTCAACAACTACTTAATGAGAGCTTCAAGATAGAAGCTAGGGAGAGGCAACCTGGAGAACACCTTGGAGCAGCAGACAAAGTCTCTACAACCAAGACGCAACTTGTAGGCCTAATGCAGTGTTGTTTCAACAACTACTTAACGAGTGCTTCAAGATAGAAGCTAGGGAGAGGCAACCTGGAGAACACCTTGGAGCGGAAGACACCGTTTGTAGAACCCAGACCCAACTTGTAGGCCTAATGCAGTGTTGTTTCAACAACTACTTAACAAGAGCTTCAAGATAGAAGTGAGGGAGAGGCAACAGAGAGAACACCTTGGAGCGGAAGACTCAGTTTGTAGACCACAACGAAACTTGTGGCCCCAATGCAGTTTTATAATTCTGACAAGCTGAAAATCAGCCTTTTTTTTTTTTTAAGAGGAGGACAGCTGTATTAAGTAGCGCAGACAGACACTGCTAGTAGGCCTTACACCACAAAGTAGGCTCACAGCAGGTTGAAAAAAGTTACATGGGTACACGGTTGGCATTGTTGTGCTCAGCGTTGGACAAATGGAAGGAGGGACCACAGACAGACTTAGTAGGCCTAAAATTTTAAAAAATAGGCTCAAAGCAGTTTGAATTATCTTGCAGGGGTACACAGGCAGCATTGGTGTGGTCAGCGGAGGACGATTGGAAGGAGTGTCTGACACAGTTAGTACTCCCAAAAAATAAATAGATGTTAATGTCTCGCAAAACAACAAAACCAAAAAACAAAAGGGTGGCATACTTAGGTACAGGGTGGGCTCCTCTGCTGAGTTTCAGACATAGTAATTTGGCGCTAAGTATTTACTGGTGTCAATATAGGACACTGACCCTGACTATTTGAACTAGCATCATACATGTCAACAAACTGGTATTGTCAATGCCAGGCATTGAAGGATGTCAGCGCATAGACTAAACATTGGTGGAGCTGTGAGAGATAATTTTGCAAGTGGTAGAACAGTGTTTGAGCTGGGGAGGGGAACTCTCTTGTGGCTGGCGGTACAGGCCCAGGGCCCCTCATGTTACAATGGTGTGTCTGACGTTGGTTGCGTGCCACCACCGCCAGAGACACTTTATTGTACTATGAAGGACCCAGTGGCAGTGCCTTCGACCAAAAGCGGGCACACCCACCTCTTCAGACAAACGGCACTCTCACGGGTGCTTGCGCCAAGTGGCGAGACCACGGCCCCGTGGGGGGAGTTAGCCCAATAAGGGAGGTGTAAACATGTCGTATGCTGGACAAACAGCTGCTGCAAATTAAGAGATTGGAACAGTCAATAAGACCAGTCCACAAGCAAGACCTTTTTATAGGAAAGCTAGGTGTCAGCCGGGAAAGGTGGGGCAAAATAATTTGAAATCCATGAGTGGTTCATTTTAATGAAGGTTAGATCATCAACATTTTGGGTAGCCAGACGAGTCCTTTTTTCGGTCAATATTGAACCAGCAGCACTGAATACTCTTTCTGTTAGCACACTAGCTGCTGGGCAAGCAAGCTCCTGCAATGCATATTCTGCCAATTCAGGCCAGGTGTCTATTTTGGATGCCCAGTAATCAAATGGGAATGATGGTTGAGGGAGAACATCGATAAGGGATGAAAAATATTTAGTAACCATACTGGACAAATGTTGTCTCCTGTCACTTTGAATTGATGCTGCAGTACCTGTCCTGTCTGCGGTCATTGCGAAATTACTCCACAACCTGGTCAGAAAACCCCTCCAATGTCCAATGCCACTTCTGATTTGTGCACCTCTAACACCTCTGCCCTGTTGCCCCCTGCAGCTCGTGTGAGAACCATCACCGGCACTGTGTGCTGGGAGTGCCTGAATCAAACGGTCTACCAGAGTTGCTTGTTTGGTTGCTAATATTTGTTCAAGGTTCTCATGTGGCATGATATTTTGCAATTTGCCTTTATAGCAAGGATCAAGGAGGCAGGCCAACCAGTAATCATCATCGGTTATCATTTTAATAATGCGTGGGTCCCTTTTGAGGATACACAAGGCATCATCCGCCATGTGGGCCAAAGTTCCAGTTGTCAAATCTGCGGTTGTGCTGGGTTGAGGGGCAGTTTCAGGCAAATCTACGTCACTTGTCTCCCTCAAAAAACCTGAACCCGGCCTTGCAACGCCACCAGTTTCTATTGTCCCCAGAGAAGCTTTCTCATTCAAAAAATACTCATCCCCATCATCCTCCTCATCCTCCTCCTCTTCGCCCGCTACCTCGTTCTGTAGATTGCCCTGATCAGACAATGGCTGACTGTCATCAAGGCTTTTCTCTTTGTCGGCTGCAGACGCCTGCTCCTTTATGTGCATCAAACTTTGCATCAGCAGACGCATTAGGGGGATGCTCATGCTTATTATGGCGCTGTCTGCACTAACCAGCCGTGTGCATTCCTGAAAACACTGAAGGACTTGACACAGGTCTTGTACCTTCGACCACTGCACACCTGACAACTCCATGTCTGCCATCCAACTGCCTGCCCGTGTATGTGTATCCTCCCACAAATACATAACAGCACGCCTCTGTTAGCACAGTCTCTGAAGCATGTGCAGTGTGGAGTTCCACCTTGTTGCAACGTCGATGATTAGGCGATGCTGGGGAAGGTTCAAAGACCACTGATGGTTCTGCATACGGCTGGAGTGTACGGGTAAACGGCGGATATGCGTGCAAAGTCTGCACACTTTGAGGAGCAGGTCGGGTTACCCCCGGATAACTTTTCAGGAAGCATTGCACCACCAGGTTTAAGGTGTGAGCCAGGCAAGGAATGTGTTTCAGTTGGGAAAGGGCTATGGCAGCCAAAAAATTCCTTCCGTTATCACTCACTACCTTGCCTGCCTCAAGATGTACAGTGCCCAGCCATGACTGAGTTTCTTTCTGCAAGAACTCGGACAGAACTTCCGCGGTGTGTCTGTTGTCGCCCAAACACTTCATTGCCAATACAGCCTACTGATGCTTGCCACTAGCTGTCCCATAATGGGACACCTCGTGTGCAACAGTGGCAGCTGCGGATGGAGTGGTTGTGCGACTGCGGTCTGTGGACTAGCTCTCGCTTCTGCAGGAGGACGAGGAGGAAGAGGAGGGGGGCGAACGCCTACAGTCAACTGTTTCCCAGACCGTGGGCTAGGCAGAACTGTCCCAATATTGCTGTCCCCTGTGGACCTTGCATCCACCACATTAACCCAGTGTGCCGTGATGGACACGTAACGTCCCTGGCCATGCCTACTGGTCCATGCATCTGTTGTCAGGTGCACCTTTGTACTCACAGATTGCCTGACTGCATGGACGATGCGGTCTTTTACATGCTGGCGGAGTGCTGGGATGGCTTTTCTCGAAAAGAAGTGTCGACTGGGTAGCTCGTAGCATGGTACAGCATAGTCCATCAGGTCTTTGAAAGCTTCGCTTTCAACTAACCGGTAGGGCATCATCTCTAATGAGATTAGTCTAGCAATGTGGGCGTTCAAACCTTGTGTACGCGGATGCGAGGATGAGTACTTCCTTTTCCTAACGAGAGTCTCATGTAGGGTGAGCTGGACTGGAGAGCTGCAGATGGTGGAACTAGTGGGGGTGCCGGTGGACATGGCAGACAGAGAGGGTTGGAGATGGTATTCTTGCTGGTGCCCTACATGCAGTGTTTCCTACCACGAACCTGGTGATTCCCTGACTGCTTTGGCCTGGCGACGAAACCTGCACATTTACTGCAGGTGGTGCGGGAAATGGTGGGCTTACAGTGAGGGAAAGGATGTAGCGTTGCTGACTAGCTTCATTGGCCGAGGGTGCTACAACCTTAAGGGACGTTTGCTAGTTAGTCCAGGCTTGCAAATGCATGGTGGTGAAATGTCTACGCATGCAACTTGTATTTAGACTTTTAAGATTCTGACCTCTGCTTAAGGTAGTTGAACATTTTTGACAGATGACTTTGCGCTGATCATTTGGATGTTGTTTAAAAAAATGCCAGACTGCACTCTTTCTACTATCAGATACCTTTTCAGGCATTGCAGACTGAGCTTCTTTAACCGGATGGCCACGCTGTCCTACAACTGGTTTTGGTTTTGCCACGCGTTTTTGGCCAGATACTGGCCCGGCTGATGGAACCTGTTGCGATGTTGATGTCTGCTGCAGCTCCAACTCCTCCACTTCAGAGCTACTGCAGCCTGCACCCTGTTCCCCCAATGGCTGCCAATCAGGGTCAACAACTGGGTCATCTATGACCTCCTCTTCTATCTCGTGTGCAACTTCATCTGTGTCACCGTGTAAGCCTGTGGTATAGCGTTCGTGACGGGGCACCATAGTCTCCTCAGGGTCTGATTCTGGATCAGTACACTGCGAGGGCAATGTTCTGGTCTGACTCAAAGGAACAGCATAGTAATCTGGCTGTGCATCTGTGCACGCCATGTTCGATTCAACTTGTAATGGGCATGGCCTGTTAACTGTTTCACTTTCTAACCCAGGAACGGTATGTGTAAAGAGCTTCATGGAGTAACCCATTGTGTCGCCTGACGCATCCTTCTCTGTTGTTCTTGGTGAAGAAGACAAGGAAGCGACTTGTCCCTGACCGTGAACATCCACTAACGACGCGCTGCTTTTACATTTAGCAGTTTCAGAAGAGGAGGCGAAAGAGCTAGAGACTGAGTCAGCAAGGAAAGCCAAAACTTGTTCTTGCTGCTCCGGCTTTAAAAGCGGTTTTCCTACTCCCAGAACAGGGAGCGTTCGAGGCCTTGTGTAGCCAGACGACGAACCTGGCTCAACAACTCGAGACTTAGGTGCTATATTGCTTTTCCCATGACCACCTGATGCTCCACCACCACTACCATCATTACCAGCTGGCAATGACCGCCCACGGCCACGACCTCTTCCACCAGACTTCCTCATTGTTTGAAAAACGTAACCCAACTAATGGTATTTGTTACTGTAAAACCAGTTACAAGGTGAACTCAAACTTCTGTTGGATTTATATATCCCTTTATAGGTGGGTGACACTGCAGGGAAAATCAGGCCCAATTTATAAGAGTACACAGCTTCAGTGGCAGACAGATATGCCACTAACAGGACTGACGCTGATGCAGACACTACCAATAAAAATCTCCCTTTTATTTTCTCTGTGAGAATATTGAAGAAATGAGGCCCACTCTTATACAGTATATGTTCTGTGGCACAAAATTAGAGACAGATGCCACACACAGCACTTGCAATGAGGCAGAATTGCCAATCTTAATCCCACTATTTTATTTTTTCTGGGATAATTTAAAAAAAAAACTGGCCCAGTATTACACACTAGGTTTAATGTGGCACAAAATTTGAGACAGGTGGCACACACAGGACTGGCCCTGAAGCAGAAATGCCAATCTTGATCTCCCACTATTTTTTTTTCATGGAGAATTTAAAAGAAATCTGGCCCAGTATTACACACTAGGTTTAATGTGGCACAAAATTAGAGACAGATGCCACACACAGCACTGGCACTGAGGCAAAATTGCCACTCTTAATCTCCCACTATTTTTTTTTTTATTTATGCGAGAATTGGCAAGAAATCAGGCCCACTGTAAGGCCGGCGTCACACTTGCGAGTTTTACGGACGTAAGAGCGCAGAAACTACGTCCGTAAAACTCGCAAAACATACGGCACAATTATTCTCTATGCCCCTGCTCCTATCTGCCGTATTAAACTGATCAGTATTATACGGTTTTCTACGGCCGTAGAAAATCGCAGCATGCTGCGTTTGTCACCGTATTGCGCAAATAAAACGTCAATGAAAGTCTATGGAAGCCCCAAAAATACGGATTACACACGGACCAGCAGTGTGACTTGCGAGAAATACGCAGCGGTGTTAGCGAGAAAAGCCGGCAATTCAGTGCGGTGTACAGTAAAATCACACTGACAGCTTACAGTAGAATAGGTAGAATGTGTATATATATATATACAGTGGGGCAAAAAAGTATTTAGTCAGTCAGCAATAGTGCAAGTTCCACCACTTAAAAAGATGAGAGGCGTCTGTAATTTACATCATAGGTAGACCTCAACTATGGGAGACAAACTGAGAAAAAAAAATCCAGAAAATCACATTGTCTGTTTTTTTAACATTGTATTTGCATATTATGGTGGAAAATAAGTATTTGGTCAGAAACAAAACTTCATCTCAATACTTTGTAATATATCCTTTGTTGGCAATGACAGAGGTCAAACGTTTTCTGTAAGTCTTCACAAGGTTGCCACACACTGTTGTTGGTATGTTGGCCCATTCCTCCATGCAGATCTCCTCTAGAGCAGTGATGTTTTTGGCTTTTCGCTTGGCAACACGGACTTTCAACTCACTCCAAAGGTTTTCTATAGGGTTGAGATCTGGAGACTGGCTAGGCCACTCCAGGACCTTGAAATGCTTCTTACGAAGCCACTCCTTCGTTGCCCTGGCGGTGTGCTTTGGATCATTGTCATGTTGAAAGACCCAGCCACGTTTCATCTTCAATGCCCTTGCTGATGGAAGGAGGTTTGCACTCAAAATCTCATGATACATGGCCCCATTCATTCTTTCATATACCCGGATCAGTCGTCCTGGCCCCTTTGCAGAGAAACAGCCCCAAAGCATGATGTTTCCACCACCATGCTTTACAGTAGGTATGGTGTTTGATGGATGCAACTCAGTATTCTTTTTCCTCCAAACACGACAAGTTGTGTTTCTACCAAACAGTTCCAGTTTGGTTTCATCAGACCATAGGACATTCTCCCAAAACTCCTCTGGATCATCCAACTGCTCTCTAGCAAACTTCAGACGGGCCCGGACATGTACTGGCTTAAGCAGTGGGACACGTCTGGCACTGCAGGATCTGAGTCCATGGTGGCGTAGTGTGTTACTTATGGTTGGCCTTGTTACATTGGTCCCAGCTCTCTGCAGTTCATTCACTAGGTCCCCCCGTGTGGTTCTGGGATTTTTGCTCACCGTTCTTGTGATCATTCTGACCCCACAGGGTGGGATTTTGCGTGGAGCCCCAGATCGAGGGAGATTATCAGTGGTCTTGTATGTCTTCCATTTTCTAATTATTGCTCCCACTGTTGATTTCTTCACTCCAAGCTGGTTGGCTATTGCAGATTCAGTCTTCCCAGCCTGGTGCAGGGCTACAATTTTGTTTCTGGTGTCCTTTGACAGCTCTTTGGTCTTCACCATAGTGGAGTTTGGAGTCAGACTGTTTGAGGGTGTGCACAGGTGTCTTTTTATACTGATAACAAGTTTAAACAGGTGCCATTACTACAGGTAATGAGTGGAGGAAAGAGGAGACTCTTAAAGAAGAAGTTACAGGTCTGTGAGAGCCAGAAATTTTGATTGTTTGTTTCTAACCAAATACTTATTTTCCACCATAATATGCAAATAAATTGTTAAAAAAACAGACAATGTGATTTTCTGGATTTTTTTTTCTCAGTTTGTCTCCCATAGTTGAGGTCTACCTATGATGTAAATTACAGACGCCTCTCATCTTTTTAAGTGGTGGAACTTGCACTATTGCTGACTGACTAAATACTTTTTTGCCCCACTGTATATATATATATATATATGTCATTGAGACACATATATGTATATATATTATTATTTCATCCAGCGCGATATAGCAGAAAGCCGGTAATTGAATTACCGGCTTTCTGCTATATCGCGCTGGATGAAATATTAATATATATACATATATGTGTCTACTGACATATATATATATATATATATATATATATATATATAACAGTATATAGTTTTTTTTTTTGTTTTTTTTACACATGGATCCTTTGTATATCCGTATGTCGGTTTTGCAAGCCTGCGATAAAAACACGCAGTACGGATGACATACGGATTACATACGGAGGATGCCATGCGCAAAAAACGCTGAAACACCCTGCCTACGGAGGAGCTACGGACCACTATTTTCGGGACTTTTCAGCGTATTACGGCCGTAATATATGGACCGTATTTTCATACGCTGTGTGTGACGCCGGCCTTAGACTGTTTGTTTTCTGTGCCAGAAAATGAAATGAGACACAGATGCCACACACAGGACTGCCACTGATGCAGATTTGCCAATTTTAATCTGCACTTTTTTTTTTTTTTTTTTTTTAGGGAGACTAGTGAATAAATCTGGGCCACTGTATTAGAGTATATTTTCTGTGGCAGAAAGTGGCTTGAAGAGATATAACGAACAAAAAAAAAGGGACTGTCCTACAATTACTATCTCCCTGCAGTAATCTCAGCAAAGTATGGCAGGCAGCAATTACAAGGAGTGGACTGCTACACAAAAAAGTCAAAAGTGTGGACAATAGTGTTGAGCGATACCGTCCGATATTTGAAAGTATCAGTATCGGATAGTATCGGCCGATATCCGAAAAATATCGGATATCGCCGATACCGATATCCGATACCAATACAAGTCAATGGGACACAAATATCGGAAGGTATCCTCTATGGTTCCCAGGGTCTGAAGGAGAGGAAACTCTCCTTCAGGCACTGGGATCCATATTCATGTGTAAAATAAAGAATAAAAATAAAAAGTATTGATATACGTACCCTCGGACGCGCCCTGGTTGTAACCGCTGCAACCGCCATGATTCCCTTCCTAAGAATGAGAGCGTAAAGGACCTTCGATGACGTCGCGGCTTGTGATTGGTCGCATGACCGCTCATGTGACCGCTCACGCGACCAATCACAAGCCGCGACATCATCGAAGGTCCTTCACGTGCTCATTCTTAGGAACAGAAGCATGGCGGTTGCAGCGGTTACAACCAGGGCACATCCGAGGGTAAATATATCAATATTTTTATTTTTATTCTTTATTTTACACATCAATGTTCATCCCGATACCGATTCCCGATATCGCAAAAATATCGGAACTCGGTATAGGAATTCCGATACCGCAAATATCGGCCGATCCCCGATACTTGCGGTATCGTTATGCTCAAAACAAACAAGATAGCTGTGCAGAAAGGAAGTAGTAACAGGATTTGTGCTTTGAAAAAAGCAGTTGGTTTGCACAGCGGCGTACTAACAGCAATGCAGCTATCAGGGAGCCTTCTAGGGCAGCCCAATGAGCTACAGCGCTGAGAAAAAAATGTAGCCTCCACTGTCCCTGCAAACAAAAGGTGGTGTTGGAAAGTGGAAATCGCTACAGCACAAGCGGTTTGGGGGTTAATGGACCCTGCCTAACGCTATCCCTGCTTCTGACGACGCAGCAGCAACCTCTTCCTATGCTCAGATCAGCAGCAGTAAGATGGCGGTCGGTGGGAACGCCCCTTTATAGCCCCTGTGACGCCGCAGAAAGCAAGCCAATCACTGTAATGCCCTTCTCTAAGATGGTGGGGACTGAGACCTATGTCATCACGCTGCCCACACTCTGCGTCCACCTTCATTGGCTGAGAAATGGCGCTTTTCGCGTCATTGAAACGCGACTTTGGCGCGAAAGTCGCGTGCCGCATGGCCGACCCCACACAGGGATCGGGTTGGGTTTCATGAAATCCGTTTCGCTCAACCCTAATCACCACTAACTGTCTCAGACACAGATGAGTAAGCTAGTACAGGAATATTAACTACTTATGCCTTTATATTGCACAATGTAGGACAATATGAACTCTAGATACATTGCCCTGCTGAAATATGCCAACCACTGCTTCTCCTCATTTGAAAGATGGTGCTTGTCATGTCACTGTGCATGCCGAGTGGGCATTGCCTTACAGAGCATCGCCGATGGTCTCTCTGATTCCTAGTGCAGGCTGGGTATTGACATCACGGGAGATTTTCGCCGCTTGGCTGCACTTAGGATGAGACAATGTGATGTCACAACCGTAGCGTGGGTCACTATGCATGCGCCGATTCAGTAGCAACTGATTGGGATCCCTATATAAGAGTCAGCCTAGGAAGCCCACGCAAAACGCGCATTGGGGCTGACAGAACTTTGTCCTAGGTGAAGACTATGGGTAAAAGCATAGCTGAACATGCTCTATGTTGATTTGGTTCCCTTAAAGCAATATACACTTTACTCTTAGAAAGAGTGATAAACACCTCTCCAATGTTGATCCCTCACCTATGTCTCTCAACAATAATTATTTTTCCTGTGCTACCATACTCATCCGTATCTGAGACAGTTAGTGTTGATATCTCCATGGAGACATGTACACTCATGGGAGCATCAATTTCATAGGCACTGGCACTTTATGAAATTTGCTGCTATTTTTTGGTCTTTCCATCCACTATATTAATTGTGGGCCTTTTGCTTTACAATTGTGTAGTCAACTATCCACTTTGTTGATTTTTGCTACTTGTTCGTGTTAAAAATGTTTTTTGAATAAACTTTGATATTTTTTATCTTGGAACATTTTTGCTCTATTTTCTTCTTTGTGTATTCATTAACTATGGGAGTGCCCCATGTTAATATAGCCCCCTTCACCACTAAGTACAGGGTTTGATGGATTTTTACTATGCGTTCTGTTCTAAGGATTTTGCTTGTATCTGTACCAGTGACTGTGGGAATACTGTGCCAGAAAAACCTGTGTGTGTACTTCGTACGCGTCTCTGTGGGAGTACTCTGAAAAAAGCCTCTGTGGGGGTACTCTGTAAAACAACCTGTGTGGGTTTCCTCTGCAAAACACCTTTTTTATTTTTTTTTATTTTAATTTGGGTGGGCCTCAAAGCATTGTGAATGGAAAATAAAACAAAAAAACTTCAGTGAAGTCTAAAAGGTACCTTCACACTGAGCGACTTTAGAACGATAACGATAGCGATCCGTGACGTTCCAGCGTCCTGGATAGCGATATCGTTGTGTTTGACACGCAGCAGCGATCAGGATCCTGTTGTGAGATTGCTGGTCGGAGCTAGAAGGCCAGCACCTTATTTAGTCACTGGATCACCCGCTGACATCGCTGAATCGGCGTGTGTGACGCCGATCCAGCGATGTCTTCACTGGTAACCAAGGTAAACATCGGGTTACTAAGCGCAGGGCTGCGCTTAGTAACCCGATATTTACCCTGGTTACCATTGTAAATGTAAAAAAAAAAAAATATACATAATTACATTCCGGTGTCTGTCGCATCCCCCGGCGTCCGCCTCCCTGCACTCCTCCTGCATCCTGTGTCAGCGCCGGCCGGCCGGCCGTAAAGCAGAGCACAGCGGTAACGTCACCGCTTACACAGGATTCAGGAGGAGTGCAGGGAAGCGGACGCCGGGGGATGCGACAGGCACCGGAATGTGAGTATGTGTTTTTTTTTTTTTTCCATTTACAATGGTAACCAGGGTAAACATCGGGTTACTAAGCACGGCCCTGCGCTTAGTAACCCGATGTTTACCCTTGTTACCCAGGGATTTCGACATCGTTGGTCGCTGGAGAGCTGTCTGTGTGACAGCTCTCCAGCGACCACACAGCGACGTTGCAGCGATCGGCATCGTTGTCTATATCGCTGCAGCGTCGCTTAATGTGACGGTACCTTACGAATGGCTGGGTGCAGCTGGTATACTTCTATATTCAACCAAATTTATGGACAAGTCCTGTGTGATCAAAGTCTGATTAATTTTAATGACTATGAGCTTCCACACTTTGGCTGTGGACAGGAACATGCACTTGTCTGTGATCACACCTCCTGCCATGCTAAATACACATTCCAATAGTACAATTTCTGCAGGGCAGAAACAGAGTGAAAAATTTAAAGGGGTCTGAATACATTCCGTACCCGCTGTATGCAGAAGTGACTGCTGCATGACTTGGGGCATAGACTGCTTGCCTGATTTGCTAGGGGGTGAGGTGAAAGACATGCCCATGGGCAAAATCTACACTTTCAGCAGGGGATCAGGTGGAAGACAAAGCAAAGGGCCTGAAGGTAGTCTCAACCAACCAATCTAAAACCACCCCTACTTGTTCTGGCCTCACATTTATCTACCGGTACTTGGACCTAGAAAATTTCACAGAACGTCCTGTAGCCTGCTTGCACCAAAGGAATATTTTTCATTTGGGCATGTAGCAGACACAGATCAGCCACACCCTCTCTCCCTGCAGCAGCTACATCTCCACCACCAGCAACATGGCCACTAGAGTTGAGCGACCTTGACCTTTTTAGAGTCGAGCCGGGTTTCGCGAAACCCGACTATCTCAAAAGTCGAGTCGAGTGGAATCAGCCGATTATCGCGAAAAGTCGGGGATCGACCGAAACACGAAACCCAATGCAAGTCAAAGGGGGAGCATAGTCGGCAGTGAGTAGAGGCCAGGAAAACCTGTACAGAGCCCATTGTATTGGCAAAAACATCCATTCTTGCTACTGAAGCTTGTCAATCGTAATTTAGCTTATAATAATTGTAAGGCATTTGAAATTGGGGGTCATTTGGTTAAAGTTGTGGGGGGTAGGGCTGGTTCAAGTAATTAGTGTGCCCAGTAAATCTGGACCACGTCACAGCAGTGGAGCAGGGAGAGGTAAGTATTTCAACTTTGCAAGTGCTGTGATCCTGAGCAAGCAGGGGGGCCCACTCGTTGGCATTGGCACTGGCACAGGGCCCCTCAAAGTACAGCGGTGTGTTTGCACGGCGGGGTCGCCTCCCACCGGCAGCAACACTTTTGCGTACTATGAGGGGCCCTGTGCCAGTGACGTCGCCAACGAGTATTCCTCTCCCCACCTGATGAAGGAACCTGCACCTTCATCTGCACCTTCCTCTTTGTCCCCGTGTAATGTGGTATGGTATGCGGGAAGGGGGACCTGACTTTCAGCAGGGTCACAATCTTGCAGTGTAGCGTGCACGGGGAATGTTGCGCTATGGGTCAATGTACCAGCAGACTCATCTATCACTGGCTGGGCAATGGGCAGGATGAGGGGGAAACAGATATGGGCCAAAAGAATAAAGTGGGCTAAATGCAGTTCAAAATTGGTAACAGGACTAACCAGGGGGCACTGCTTTGTTCAGTGGAGGACAACTGGAATGAGAGGCTGACACAGAGAGTAGGCCCAAATCAGTAAGTATTCTAAATGCAGTTCAAAATTGGCAACAGTAGTAAACCGGTGGCACAGCTTTGTTCACTGGAGGAGAACAGCAAGGAGCGGCAGACACAGATAGAAGGCCCCAACCCAACTAGTAGGCCTAATGCAGTGTAGTTTTCAACAACTACTAAACAAGAGTCGGAAGACCGAAGCAATGGAGAGGAAACCTGGGGAACACCTTGGAGTGGAACACACCATCTCTACACCCCATACCCAATTTGTAGGCCTAATGCAGTGTAGTTTTCAACAACTACTAAATGAGAGTCAGAAGATTGAAGCAATGGCGAGGAAACCTGGGGAACACCCTGGAGCGGCAGACACCGTTAGTAGGCCCTACCGAAGTAGTAGCCCCAATGCAGTTTTCAAATTCCTAGAGGCTGAAAACAAGACTATTGACGATCTGCTTTTTTCAAAGGAGGACAGCTGTATTGAGTGGCGCAGACAGACACAGGTAGTAGGCCTTAAACCAAAAATGTGGCTCAATGCAGTTTAAAAAAAGTTACAGGAGTACACAGGCAGCATTGCTCTGGTCAGTGGAGGACAATTTCAATAGGAGAGACCGCAGACAGGCTTCGAAGGCCTAACATAATAAAATTGGGCTGTAGGCACTTTAAAATTGGTTCCAGGGGTACACGGGCAGCAGTAGACAGGTCAGTGTAGACCTAGTGGAAGGACGGACCGCAGACAGGCTTCGAAGGCCTAACATAATAAAATTGGGCTGTAGGCACTTTATAATTGGTTCCAGGGGTACACGGGCAGCAGTAGACAGATCAGTGGAGGACTAGTGGAAGGACGGACCACAGACAGGCTTCGAAGGCCTAACATAATAAAATTGGGCTGTAGGCACTTTATAATTGGTTCCAGGGGTACACAGGCAGCAGTAGACAGGTCAGTGGAGGACTAGTGGAAGGACAGACCGCAGACAGGCTTTGAAGGCCTAACATAATAAAATTGGGCTGTAGGCACTTTATAATTGGTTCCAGGGGTACACGGGCAGCAGTAGACAGGTCAGTGGAGGACTAGTGGAAGGACGGACCGCAGACAGGCTTCGAAGGCCTAACATAATAAAATTGGGCTGTAGGCACTTTATAACTGGTTCCAGGGGTACACGGGCAGCAGTAGACAGGTCAGTGGAGGACTAGTGGATGGACGGACCGCAGACAGGCTTTGAAGGCCTAACATAATAAAATTGGGCTGTAGGCACTTTGAATTCTCTTGCAGGGGTACACAGGCACCATTGGTGTTGTCAGCGGAGGCCGATTGTAATGAGTGTCTGCCAGTTAGTAGTCCCAAACAATAAATACATGTTAATGTCTCGCATTACAACAAAACGAAACCACAAAAGGGTGCAATCATTAGGTACAGGGGTGGGCTCCTCTGCGTAGTTTCAGACCTAGTAATTTGGCGCAAATTATTTACTTGGGTAAAAATAGGACACTGCCCCTGACTATGTTAACTACCATCATACATGTCAATACAATGGTATTGTCAGTGGCAGGAATTTAACCCCTTTCTGCCAGCTGACGGAATAGTACGTCAGCTGGCAGATCCCCTGCTTTGAGGTGGGCTCCGGCTGTTTTGTACAGCTGACATGTGCGCGCAATGAGCGCGAGTGGAATCGCGATCTGCCCGCACCCATTAACTAGTTAAATGCCGCCGTCAAGCGCTGACAGCGGCATTTAACTAGCGCTCCCGGCCGCGCGGCCAGAGGTGCTCGCACTGCGGACCCCCGTCACATGATCGGGGGTCAGCAGTGCATCGCCATAACAACCAGAGGTCTCCTTGAGACCACTATGGTTGTTGATGGCCGATTGCTTTGAGCGCCACCCTGTGGTCGGCGTTCAAAGCAACCCTGCATTTCTGCTACATAGAGGTGATCTGTACTTCACCTCTATGTAGCAGAGCCGATCGAGTTATGCATGCTTCTAGCCTCCTATGGAGGCTATTGAAGCATGCCACAATTTAAAAAAAAAGTGATTAAAAATATAAAAAAAATAAAAAATATATAAAAGTTCAAATCACCCCCCTTTCGCCCCAATCAAAATAAAACAATTAAAAAAAAATCAAACATACACATATTTGGTATCGCCGCGTTCAGAATCACCCGATCTATCAATAAAAACAAAGGATTAACCTGACCGCTAAATGGCATAGCGACAAAAAAAATCAAAACGCCAAAATTACGTTTTTTTTGTCGCCGCGACATTGCATTAAAATGCAATAACGTGCGATCAAAAGAACGCATCTACACCAAAATGGTATCATTAAAAACGCCAGCTCGGCACGCAAAAAATAAGCCCTCACCTAACCCCAGATCACGAAAATTGGAGACGCTACGGGTATCGGAAAATCGCGCATTTTTTTTTTTTTTTTAGCAAAATTTGGAATTTTTTTCACCACTTAGATAAAAAATAACCTAGACATGTTTGGTGTCTATGAACTCGTAATGACCTGGAGAATCATAATGGCAGGTTAGTTTTAGCATTTAGCGAACCTAGCAAAAAAGCCAAACAAAAAACAAGTGTGAGATTGCACTTTTTTTGCAATTTCATCACACTTGGAATTTTTTTCCCGTTTTCTGTTACATGGCATGGTAAAATCAATGGCATCTTTCAAAAGTACATCTCATCCCGCAAAAAATAAGCCCTGACATGGCCATATTGACGGAAAAACAAAAAAGTTATGGCTCTGGGAAGGAGGGGAGCAAAAAACGAAAATGAAAAAGCGGAAAAAGCTCCGGGGGTGAAGGGGTTAAGGATGTCAGCGCATAGACTAAACATTGGTGGAACTGTGAGAGATAATTGTGCAAGTGGTAGAGCACTGTTTGAGCTGGGGGTGGGGGAACTCTCTTGTGGCCGGCGGTACAGGCCCAGGGCCCCTCATGTTACAACAGTGTGTCTGATGTTGGGTGCGCACCACCACCGCCAGAGACACTTTATTGTACTATGAGGGACCCAGTAGCAGTGCCGTCGACCAAAAGCGGGCACACCCACCTCTTCAGACAAACAGCACTCTCACGGGTGCTTGCGCCAAGTGGCGATACCACGGCCCTGTGTGGGGAGTTTGGCCATTTAGGGAGGTGTAAACATGTCGTATGCTGGACAATCAGCTGCTGCAAATTACGAGATTGGAAAAGTCATTCAGAGTAATCCACAGGCAAGACCTTTTCATAGGAAAGCTAGGTGTCGGCCGGGCAAGGTGGGGCAAAAGAATTCAAAATCCAGTTGTGGTTCATTTTAATGAAGGTTAGATCATCAACATTTTGGGTAGCCAGACGAGTCCTTTTTTCGGTTAATATTGAACCTGCAGCACTAAATACTCTTTCTGATAGGACACTAGCTGCTGGGCAAGCAAGCTCCTGCAATGCATATTCTGCCAATTCTGGCCAGGTGTCTAATTTGGATGCCCAGTAATCAAATGGGAATGACGGTTGAGGTAGAACATCGATAAGGGATGAAAAATAGTTAGTAACCATACTGGACAAATGTTGTCTCCTGTCACTTTGAATTGATGCAGCAGTACCTGTCCTGTCTGCGGTCATAGCAAAATCACTCCACAACCTGGTCAGAAAACCCCTCTGTCCAACGCCACTTCGGATTTCTGCACCTATAAGGCCGGCGTCACACTCAGCGTATGCAAATACGGTCCGTATATTACGGCCGTAATACGCTGAAAAGTCCCGAAAATAGTGGTCCGTAGCTCCTCCGTAGGCAGGGTGTGTCACCGTTTTTTGCGCATGGCATCCTCCGTATGTAATCCGTATGGCAGCCGTACTGCATGTTTTTATCGCAGGCTTGCCAAACCGACATACGCCTATACAAGGGATCCATGTGTTAAAAAAAAAATAAAAACATATATACTGTCTATATATATATATATATATATATATATATATATATATATATATGTCAGTAGACACATATATATATATATATATATATATATATATATATATTATTCCTTCATACAGCGCGAGATAGCAAAAAGCCGGTAATTCAATTACCGGCTTTTGCTTTCTCCTTCCTAAACCCGACATGATATGAGACATGGTTTGCATACAGTAAACCATCTCATATCACCATTTTTTTTGCATAATCCACACTACTAATGTTAGTAGTGTGTATCTGCAAAATTTGGCCGTTCTAGCTCTTAAAATAAAGGGTTAAATGGCGGAAAAAATTGGCGTGGGCTCCTGCGCAATTTTCTCCCCCAGAGTAGTAAAGCCAGTGACTGAGGGCAGATATTAATAGCCTGGAGAGTGTCCACGGTTATTGGCCCCCCCCCCTGGCTAAAAACATCTGCCCCCCAGCCACCCCAGAAAAGGCACATCTGGAAGATGCGCCTATTCTGGCACTTGGCCACTCTCTTCCCATTCCCGTGTAGCGGTGGGATATGGGGTAATGAAGGGTTAATGCCACCTTGCTATTGTAAGGTGACATTAAGCCTAATTAATAATGGAGAGGCGTCAATTATGACACCTATCCATTATTAATCCAATTGAATGAAAGGGTTAAAAAAAAACACACACACATTATTAAAAATTATTTTAATGAAATAAAAACAAAGGTTGTTGTAATATTTTATTTAACGCCCAATCCAATCACTGAAGACCCTCGTTCTGTAAAAGAAAAAACATAATAAACCAACAATATACTTACCTTCTGCAGATCTGTAAAGTCCAACGATGTAAATCCTTCTGAAGGGGTTAAAACATTTTGCAGCAAGGAGTTCCGCTAATGCAGGCTGCTCCTTGCTGCAAAACCCCGGGGAATGAAGCTAAATATAGGTCAATGATCTATATTTAGCTTCATTTGCGGTGAGGCGCCCTCTGCTGGCTGTTCATAGATCGTGGGAACTTACCTAGAAAGCTCCCTGGCTCCCTTCCAGATGTGCCTTTTCTGGGGTGACTGGGGGCAGATGTTTTTAGCCAGGGGGGGGCCAATAACCATGGACCCTCTCCATGCTATTAATATCTGCCCTCAGTCACTGGCTTTACTACTCTGGCGGAGAAAATTGCGCGGGAGCCCACGCCAATTTTTTCCGCCATTTAACCCTTTATTTTAAGAGCTAGAACGGCCAAATTTTGCAGATACACACTACTAACATTAGTAGTGTGGATTATGCAAAAAAATGGTGATATGAGATGGTTTACTGTATGTAAACCATGTCTCATATCATGTCGGGTTTTAGGAAGGAGAAAGCAAAAGCCGGTAATTGAATTACCGGCTTTTTGCTATATCGCGGCTGTATGAAGTAAGAATATATATACATATATGTGTCTCACTGACATATATATATATATATATATATATATATATATATATATATATATATATATATACCTATTCTATGTGTACATATTTATTCTACCTATTCTACTGTAAGCGGTCAGTGTGATTTTACTGTACACCGCACTGAATTACCGGCTTTTCTCTGTAACAGCGCTGCGTATTTCTCGCAAGTCACACTGCTGGTCCGTGTGTAATCTGTATTTTTGGGGCTTCCATAGACTTTCATTGGCGTTTTATTTGCGCAATACGGTGACAAACGAAGCATGCTGCGATTTTCTACGGCCGTAGAAAGCCGTATAATACTGATCAGTAAAATACGGCAGATAGGAGCAGGGGCATAGAGAATAATTGTGCCGTATTTTTTGCGAGTTTTACGGACGTAGTTTCTGCGCTCTTACGTCCGTAAAACTCGCAAGTGTGATGCCGGCCTAACACTTCTGGTCTGCTGCCCCCTGCAGCTCGTGTGAGAACGATCACGGGCGCTGTGTGCTGGGAATGCCTGAAGCAAACGGTCAACAAGAGTTGATTGTTTGGTTGCTAATATTAGTTCCAAGTTCTCATGTGGCATATTATTTTGCAATTTGCCTTTATAACGAGGATCAAGGAGGCAGGCCAACCAGTAATCGTCATCGTTCATCATTTTCGTAATGCGTGTGTCCCTTTTGAGGATACGTAAGGCATAATCCGCCATGTGTGCCAAAGTTCCAGTTGTCAAATCTGCGGTTGTGCTTGGTTGAGGGGCAGTTTCAGGCAAATCTACGTCACTTGTGTCCCTCAAAAACCCAGAACCCGGCCTTGCCACGCCACCAATTTCCAGTGACCCCGGAGAAGCTTCCTCATTAAAAAAATACTCATCCCCATCATCCTCCTCGTCCTCCTCCTCCTGTTCGCCCGCTACCTCGTCCTGTACACTGCCCTGACCAGACAATGGCTGACTGTCATCAAGGCTTTCCTCTTCCTCGGCTGCAGATGCCTGCTCCTTTATGTGCATCAAACTTTGCATCAGCAGAGTGGGATGCTCATGCTTATTATGGCGTTGTCTGCACTAACCAGCCGTGTGCATTCCTCAAAACACTGAAGGACTTGACACATGTCTTGTATCTTCGACCACTGCACACCTGACAACTCCATGTCTGCCATCCTACTGCCTGCCCGTGTATGTGTATCCTCCCACAAAAACATAACAGCCCGCCTCCGTTCGCACAGTCTCTGAAGCATGTGCAGTGTTGAGTTCCACCTTGTTGCAACGTCTATGATTAGGCGATGCTGGGGAAGGTTCAAAGACCGCTGATAGGTCTGCATACGGCTGGAGTGTACGGGCGAACGGCGGATATGTGAGCAAAGTCCGCGCACTTTGAGGAGCAGGTCGGATAACCCCGGATAACTTTTCGGGAAGCACTGTACCACCAGGTTTAAGGTGTGAGCCAGGCAAGGAACGTGTTTCAGTTGGGAAAGGGAGATGGCAGCCATGAAATTCCTTCCGTTATCACTCACTACCTTGCCTGCCTCAAGATCTACTGTGCCCAGCCACGACTGCATTTCTCTCTGCAAGAACTCGGACAGAACTTCCGCGGTGTGTCTGTTGTCGCCCAAACACTTCATAGCCAATACAGCCTGCTGACGCTTGCCAGTAGCTGGCCCATAATGGGACAACTGGTGTGCAACAGTGGCAGCTGCGGATGGAGTGGATTGCCGACTGCGGTCTGTGGACGAGCTCTCGCTTCTGCAGAAGGACGAGGAGGAGGAGGGGGTGCGAACACCTACAGCCAACTGTTTCCTAGACCGTGGGCTAAGCAGAACTGTCCCGAAATTGATGTCCCCTGTGGAACCTGCATCCACCACATTCACCCAGTGTGCCGTGATGGACACGTAACGTCCCTGGCCATGCCTACTGGTCCATGCATTTGTTGTCAGGTGCACCTTTGTACTCACAGATTGCCTGAGTGCATGGACGATGCGCTCTTTAACATGCTGGTGGAGGGCTGGGATGGCTTTTCTCGAAAAGAAGTGTCGACTGGGTAGCTCATAGCGTGGTTCAGCGTAGTCCATCAGGGCTTTGAAAGCTTCGCTTTCAACTAACCGGTAGGGCATCATCTCTAACGAGATTAGTCTAGCTATGTGGGCGTTCAAACCCTGTGTACGCGGATGCGAGGATAAGCACTTCCTTTTTCTAACCAGAGTCTCATGTAGGGTGAGCTGGACTGGAGAGCTGGAGATCGTGGAACTAGCGGGTGTGCCGGTGGACATGGCAGAATGAGAGACGGCTGGAGACGGTATTGTTTCCGCCGGTACCCTACATGCAGTGTTTCCTACTACGAAACTGGTGATTCCCTGACCCTGACTGCTTTGGCCTGGCAAAGAAACCTGCTCAGATACTGCAGGTGGTGCGGAAAATGGTGGCCTTACAGTGACGGCAGGGATGTAGCGTTGCTGACTAGCTTCATTGGCCGAGGGTGCTACAACCTTAAGGGACGTTTGGTAGTTAGTCCAGGCTTGCAAATGCATGGTGGTTAAATGTCTATGCATGCAACTTGTATTGAGACTTTTCAGATTCTGACCTCTGCTTAAAGTGACACTGTCACCTGGATTTGGAGGGAACAATCTTCAGCCATGGAGGCGGGGTTTTGGGGTTTTTGATTCACCCTTTCCTTACCCGCTGGCTGCATGCTGGCTGCAATATTGGATTGAAGTTCATTCTCTGTCCTCCGTAGTACATGCCTGAAACAGGTCCAATACTAGAACATTGACTGGAGGCCAGGATACAAGCACCAGGTGGAGTTAAATAGAGCAGCACCCAACGACTTCACCACATCACCTGAGGAAGAAAACTCAGAAGCCGCAGTACCACTCTCCTCCACCAACGGAAGCTCATAGAGAGAATCAGCCGAAGTACCACTTGTGACCACAGGAGGGAGCTCTGCCACAGAATTCACAACAGTACCCCCCCCTTGAGGAGGGGTCACCGAACCCTCACCAGAGCCCCCAGGACGACCAGGATGAGCCATATGAAAGGCACGAACAAGATCGGGAGCATGGACATCAGAGGCAAAGACCCAGGAATTATCTTCCTGAGCATAACCCTTCCACTTAACCAGATACTGGAGTTTCCGTCTTGAAACACGAGAATCCAAAATCTTCTCCACAATATACTCCAACTCCCCCTCCACCAAAATCGGGGCAGGAGGATCAACAGATGGAACCATAGGTGCCACGTATCTCCGCAACAATGACCTATGGAATACGTTATGAATGGAAAAAGAATCTGGAAGGGTCAGACGAAAAGACACAGGATTAAGAACCTCAGAAATCCTATACGGACCAATGAAACGAGGTTTAAACTTAGGAGAGGAAACCTTCATAGGAATATGACGAGAAGACAACCAAACCAAATCCCCAACACAAAGTCGGGGACCCACACAGCGTCTGCGATTAGCGAAACGTTGAGCCTTCTCCTGGGACAAGGTCAAATTGTCCACTACATGAGTCCAAATCTGCTGCAACCTGTCCACCACAGTATCTACACCAGGACAGTCCGAAGACTCAATCTGCCCTGAAGAGAAACGAGGATGGAACCCAGAGTTGCAGAAAAACGGCGAAACCAAGGTAGCCGAGCTGGCCCGATTATTAAGGGCGAACTCAGCCAAAGGCAAAAAGGACACCCAGTCATCCTGATCAGCAGAAACAAAGCATCTCAGATATATTTCCATGGTCTGATTGGTTCGTTCGGTCTGGCCATTAGTCTGAGGATGGAAAGCCCAGGAAAAAGACAAGTCAATGCCCATCCTAGCACAGAAGGCTCGCCAAAACCTCGAAACAAACTGGGAACCTCTGTCAGAAACGATATTCTCTGGAATGCCATGTAAACGAACCACATGCTGGAAGAACAATGGCACCAAATCAGAAGAGGAAGGTAATTTAGACAAGGGTACCAAATGGACCATCTTAGAGAAGCGATCATAAACCACCCAAATGACTGACATTTTTTGAGAGACGGGAAGATCTAAAATAAAATCCATTGAGATATGTGTCCAAGGCCTCTTCGGGACCGGCAAGGGCAAAAGCAACCCACTGGCACGAGAACAGCAGGGCTTAGCCCGAGCACAAATCCCACAGGACTGCACAAAAGAACGCACATCCCGCGACAGAGATGGCCACCAAAAGGATCTAGCCACTAACTCTCTGGTACCAAAGATTCCAGGATGACCAGCCAACACCGAACAATGAACCTCAGAGATCACTTTATTTGTCCACCTATCCGGGACAAACAGTTTCTCCGCTGGGCAACGATCAGGTTTATTAGAAGACACAAAAGAGAATAGTAAAACCAAAAACACTCAGTTTGAAAAAATGTTGCAGTAATCCGCAAGTGCTAGTAAAAGATGTAAAAAACAGGGTATTTGGTTGATACGTTTTTTGCAAAAAATGTATACTAAGCTGCTCTACCAATCTTCACGGTATACCCTTATCAGAGCAGTCCTAACTAATGTATGCAATCCCTATCTGATGTATTTAAAAACCTGATCATCTGTATATAACCTGTGTGAACAGGGTTCAGAGAGGAAAAATCCATGTGTGCATACAGGGTAGAACAGCTTTTGTGCAGATAGCCCAAGAGGAGTGGTGGAACTCCCCAGTCTTGTAGACACAAGAGAACAATTATGGAAACAGGAACACATGGGCTACTTGCACAGTGAACAAGTCTGTACGATCATGTTCACACACCACCAAGAAACCTGAAGACACAAAAGAGAATAGTAAAACCAAAAACACTCAGTTTGAAAAAATGTTGCAGTAATCCGCAAGTGCTAGTAAAAGATGTAAAAAACAGGGTATTTGGTTTGTTTTTTACATCTTTTACTAGCACTTGTTCCTGTTTCCTGTTTCCTGATCAGGTTTATTAGCCTGAAATTTTTGCAGCACCCGCCGCAAATCAGGGGAGATGGCAGACACAATTACTCCATCTTTGAGAATACCCGCCAGCTCAGATAAACCCGGAGAGTCGGGCACAAAACTCCTAGACAGGGCGTCCGCCTTCACATTTTTAGAGCCCGGAAGGTACGAAATCACAGTCAAAATGGGCAAAAAACAGCGACCAACGAGCCTGTCTAGGATTCAACCGCTTGGCAGACTCGAGATAAGTCAAGTTCTTATGATCAGTCAAGACCACCACGCGATGCCTAGCTCCTTCAAGCCAATGACGCCACTCCTCGAATGCCCACTTCATGGCCAGCAACTCTCGATTGCCAACATCATAATTTCGCTCAGCAGGCGAAAACTTCCTGGAAAAGAAGGCGCATGGTTTCATCACCGAGCAATCAGAACTTCTCTGCGACAAAACAGCTCCTGCTCCAATCTCAGAAGCATCAACCTCGACCTGGAATGGAAGCGAAACATCTGGTTGACACAACACAGGGGCAGAAGAAAAACGACGCTTCAACTCTTGAAAAGCTTCCACAGCAGCAGAAGACCAGTTGACCACATCAGCACCCTTCTTGGTCAAATCGGTCAATGGTTTAGCAATACTAGAAAAATTGCAGATGAAGCGACGATAAAAATTAGCAAAGCCCAGGAACTTTTGCAGACTTTTCAGAGATGTCGGCTGAGTCCAATCATGGATGGCTTGGACCTTAACAGGGTCCATCTCGATAGTAGAAGGGGAAAAAATGAACCCCAAAAATGAAACCTTCTGAACACCAAAGAGACTCTTTGATCCCTTCACAAACAAAGAATTAGCACGCAGGACCTGAAACACCGTTCTGACCTGCTTCACATGAGACTCCCAATCATCCGAGAAGATCAAAATATCATCCAAGTACACAATCAGGAATTTATCCAGGTACTCTCGGAAGATGTCATGCATAAAGGACTGAAACACTGATGGAGCATTGGCAAGTCCGAATGGCATTACAAGATACTCAATGCCTCGGGCGTATTAAATGCAGTTTTCCATTCATCGCCTCGCTTAATACGCACAAGATTATACGCACCACGAAGATCTATCTTGGTGAACCAACTAGCCCCCTTAATCCGAGCAAACAAATCAGATAACGGCAAGGGGTACTGAAATTTAACCGTGATCTTATTTAGAAGGCGGTAATCTATACAAGGTGTCAGCGAACCATCCTTCTTGGCCACAAAAAAGAACCCTGCTCCTAATGGCGACGATGACGGGCGAATATGCCCCTTCTCCAAGGACTCCTTCACGTAACTCCGCATAGCGGCGTGCTCAGGCACAGATCAATTAAACAGTCGACCTTTTGGGAATTTACTACCAGGAATCAAATCGATAGCACAATCACAATCCCTATGCGGAGGTAGGGTATCGGACTTGGGCTCATCAAATACATCCCGGTAATCAGACAAGAACTCTGGAACCTCAGAAGGAGTGGATGACGAAATAGACAGAAATGGAACATCACCATGTACCCCCTGACAACCCCAGCTGGACACAGACATGGATTTCCAATCTAATACTGGATTATGGACTTGTAGCCATGGCAACCCCAACACGACCACATCATGCAGATTATGCAACACCAGAAAGCGAATAACCTCCTGATGTGCAGGAGCCATGCACATGGTCAGCTGGGTCCAGTACTGAGGCTTATTCTTGGCCAAAGGCGTAGCATCAATTCCTCTCAATGGAATAGGACACTGCAAGGGCTCCAAGAAAAACCCACAACGCCTAGCATACTCCAAGTCCATCAAATTCAGGGCAGCGCCTGAATCTACAAATGCCATGACAGAACAAGATGACAAAGAGCAGATCAAGGTAATGGACAAAAGAAATTTTGACTGTACCGTACCAATGGTGGCAGACCTAGCGAACCGCTTAGGACAATCGGAGATAGCATGAGTGGAATCACCACAGTAGAAACACAGCCCATTCTGACGTCTGTGTGCCGTTCAACTCTGGTCAAAGTCCTATCGTACTGCATAGGCTCAGGTTTATGCTCAGATAATACCGCCAAATGGTGCACAGATTTACGCTCACGCAAGCGTCGACCGATCTGAATAGCCAAAGACATAGACTCATTCAGACCAGCAGGCATAGGAAATCCCACCATGACATCCTTAAGGGCTTCAGAGAGACCCTTTCTGAAAATAGCTGCGAGCGCACCTTCATTCCACTGAGTGAGTACGGACCACTTTCTAAATTTCTGACAATATACCTCTATATCATCCTGAGCCTGACACAGAGCCAGCAAATTCTTCTCTGCCTGATCCACTGATCCACTGAATTAGGTTCATCGTACAGCAATCCGAGTGCCAGGAAAAACGCATCGATATTACTTAATGCAGGATCTCCTGGCGCAAGAGAAAATGCCCAGTCCTGAGGGTCGCCACGTAAAAAAGAAATAATGATCAAAACTTGTTGAACTGGGTCACCAGAGGAGCGAGGTTTCAAAGCCAGAAATAGTTTACAATTATTTTTGAAACTCAGAAATTTAGTTCTATCTCCAAAAAACAAATCAGGAATAGGAATTCTTGGTTCTAACATAGATTTCTGATCAATAGTGTCTTGAATCTTTTGTACTCTTGCCGAGAGCTGATCCACACATGAAGACAGACCTTTACTGTCCATCGCTACACCTGTGTACTGAACCACCCAAATGTCTAGGGGAAGAAAGGCAAAACACAGTGCAGAGAAAAAAAATGGTCTTAGAACTTCTTTTTTCCCTCTATTGAGAATCATTAGTACTTTGTGCCTCCAGTACTGTTATGATGAGGTAATTCAGTACCACAATGGACATAGAAGGCAGCCGTGGATTGCGCCTAACGCTCCCTATGCAACTCTGCACAGCCTGAGAAACTAGCTAGCCTGAAGATAGAAAATAAGCCTACCTTGCCTCAGAGAAATACCCCAAAGGAAAAGGCAGCCCCCACATATAATGAGTTAAGATGAAAAGACAAACGTAGAGATGAAATAGATTTAGCAAAGTGAGGCCCGACTTTCTGAACAGAGCGAGGATAGGAAAGGTAACTTTGCGGTCAACACAAAACCCTACAAACAACCACGCAAAGGGGCAAAAAGACCCTCCGTACCGAACTAACGGCACGGAGGTACACCCTCTGCGTCCCAGAGCTTCCAGCAAGCAAGAAAAAACAAAATAAGCAAGCTGGACAGAAAAAAAACAGAAAACAAAATAACAAAAGCGGAACTTAGCTATGCAGAGCAACAGGCCACAGGAACGATCCAGGAGGAAACAGGTCCAATACTAGAACATTGACTGGAGGCCAGGATACAAGCACCAGGTGGAGTTAAATAGAGCAGCACCCAACGACTTCACCACATCACCTGAGGAAGAAAACTCAGAAGCCGCAGTACCACTCTCCTCCACCAACGGAAGCTCATAGAGAGAATCAGCCGAAGTACCACTTGTGACCACAGGAGGGAGCTCTGCCACAGAATTCACAACACTAGAGGCTGAGTCAGCGGTTTTCCTACTCCCAGAAAAGGGAGCGTTCGAGGCCTTCTGTAGCCAGACGACGAACCTGGCTCCACAGCTCCAGACTTAGGTGCAATTTTTTTTCCCACGACCACCAGATGCTCCACTACCACCACCATCGTTACCAGCTGACAATGAACACCCACGGCCACGACCTCTTCCACCAGACTTCCTCATTGTTTTAAAAACTTAACCAAATTAACGGTTTTTGTTGCTGTCAAACAACTTACACAGTGAGCTATAACTTCAGTATGATTTAGATATCCCTTTACAGGTGGGTGAGACCGCAAGGAAAATCAGGCTCAATGTTACACACTCTGTTTTCGGTGCACCAAATATTAATCTCCCACTGATTTTTTTTTTTTTTTTTTCCAGGGAGAATTTAGAAACCAAAAAAATAAAAAAATAAATAGGCTTTCTATGGCCCACTATTTGAGAGAGAGATGGCACACTCAGGACTGGCACACAAGCCCAAAGGCCAATATTAACCTCCCACTGTTTTTTTTTTTATCAGGGAGAATTTATAAACCCCACAAAAAAAAAAACAGAAAAATAAAAAGGCTTTCTATGGCCCACTATGTGAGAGATGGCACACACAGGGATGGCACTCTAGCAGAAATGCCAATCTTAATCTCCCACAACTTTTTTTTTTAGGGAGAATTAAAAAAAAAAATAACAGGGACTGTCCTACAATTACTATCTCCCTGCAGTAATCTCAGCCAGGTATGGCAGGCAGCAATAAGGAGTGGACTGATGCACAAATTAAATAAAAAGTGTGGACAAACAAGATAGCTGTGCAGAAAGGAAGGAACAACAGGATTTGTGCTTTGAAAAAAGCAGTTGGTTTGCACAGCGGCGTACACACAGCAATGCAGCTATCAGGGAGCCTTCTAGGGCAGCCCAATGAGCTACAGCGCTGAGGAAAAAAAAATGTAGCTTCCACTGTCCCTGCAAACAAAAGGTGGTGTTGGACAGTGGAAATCGCTACAGCACAAGCGGTTTGGTGGTTAATGGACCCTGCCTAACGCTATCCCTGCTTCTGACGAAGCGGCAGCAACCTCTCCCTAGGCTCAGATCAGCAGCAGTAAGATGGCGGTCGGCGGGAACGCCCCTTTATAGCCCCTGTGACGCCGCAGACAGCAAGCCAATCACTGCAATGCCCTTCTCTAAGATGGTGGGGACCAGGATCTATGTCATCACGCTGCCCACACTCTGCGTCCACCTTCATTGGCTGAGAAATGGCGCTTTTCGCGTAATTGAAACGCGACTTTGGCGCGAAAGTCGCGTACCGCATGGCTGACCCCACACAGGGGTCGGGTCGGGTTTCATGAAACCCGACTTTGCCAAAAGTCGGCGACTTTTGAAAATGAACGATCCGTTTCGCTCAACCCTAATGGCCACATCTCTTATTTGATGCTCTCCTCATTGTTATCAACCCAAAAAAGTGCAGAGTATTACATGTGCTGCATACATAGGGACATTGGCCAGCAGATTATTATACTGCCTGTTTACAAGATACCCACCAAAAATCTTCTCCTCACACACCTTTTCCACCTACATCGCCACCTCCTCCTAAACCCACTGCTCTACTTGGACCTTTGCCTCCTGGTTGACGATTATAATTTTTTCTTTTTTTAATTCTGTTACTTTAAGTAATTTCCCTATCCACATTTGTTTGCAGTTAAATTATCCTGCTTTTACTGCCATTTAGCTGCCTTTTGCAGCCCGCCAGCCCTCACTCTGACAATTTTAAAATCGTTTTACAGCATTGAAGTTCGGGTCCCCATTGACTTGAATGGGGTTAGGAATCCGGGGTCAAGTTCGAGTCCTGAATTGGTATAAAAAGAAGGGAGCGCATTAAACTCTGCTAAACAAAATTGCCAGTGCCAAGTCTAACTGCGGTTGCCTTCTTTGAGTTGACAAATTTTTACACTCCGTATCAGAGCTGTGCTGCATGTGACATGACGACGAGCCATAATTACCAAACTATCTTACACCTATACTATACCTGTATATAAGTCTAAGGCTGATTTCACATTAGCGTTTTGAGGAGCTGCAGAGGGCTGCGGACTTCCTCAGTGAAGCCCTGCCCTCAGCCGCACCTCCGCTGCTAGCTCTGCCTACTTCTGCATGTGGCCTGCGTACCTATCTTTAGGTCGTGCGGCTGTATGCGGATGCTTCCGCATGCGTCGTTTTGACGATGCGGCGACCAGCGTAGGACACAGCTTGTTGCAGTTTCTTTTTTTCTCCGCATGCGTCGTTTTGACGATGCGGAAGCATCCGCATACAGCCGCACGACCTGCGTGCCTAATGTTAAAGATAGGTACATAGGCCGCATGCAGAAGTAGGTGGAGCTAGTGGAGGAGGTGCGGCCGAGGGCGGGGCTTCACTGAGGAAGTCTGCAGCCCTCCGCAGTGCCTCAAAACACTAGTGTGAAACTAGCCTAAATTGAAATGACAGACTATGAAATAATATGGTTCCATAATTTGTCCAATTAAGAGTTACTCTATGTGATTGCACCTTTATGAATGCTCACATTGTGCATAGCTTGCGCTCTCAGAATTCTCCAGTCCCAGGTACTCATGTGACCGGAAGTATGTGATTTGCATACTAATGGCCACATTCCGAATAGACGTGGGCGGCATCGCTCAATACAAGTGAATTGGACATCTAGTCGGAATGTGGGTGGAACTATGCGTAGCGCATACTTGCGGTCACATGACTGCCCGGGACTGGAAAACAATGACAGCGCAAGCAATGTACAATGTGAGCATTCACAAGTTTGCAGTCTCAGAGTCACATAATCTGGGCAACCCCTTTTTTTAATCTTTCTTTTATATAATACTTCCCATATGTTTTCACACTGGAAATAAATAAAAATAAAAATGGCAAAAGTTATTAAAAAGTGAAACAAATCTATTAAAATTAATCCAAAAACAAAAGCACTTTATTGTTGTTCATTCAGTATCAAGTTGAGTTGTCAGATACATAGAGCAAAGCATTATATTTTCATGGGAAATATCACTATCTTTCACTAATATCTACTGGAAATTACATCATTTTCCAAGACCTACAAGACTCATTATAGCATTATGCCATGTTGATTCATACATCATTTAAACATAGAACAGCACATTAATTTCTAAGTAAAAGTAACCTACAAAAGACAACTAGTGATTATCATGTAAGCGGGTCATTAGACTGTAGATTTTTCTTATTCAAATGCACCAGAAAAGTCTGCCATTTAAGATGTTTTTTACAAGAACACATTAATGATGTTTTTACATCTGTTGGGTGGCATGGTGCTCCACATCTTTAAGAGTTCTTCTGTGGGATCTTCATGGTAATTGTCTTCACTTCAGTGTAATGATGAAGACCATATTCTCCCCTAGAAGAAAAATATTCACAATTATATGGCTGGTATCATGTAGGATAGTTTATGTGGAAGTTTTTAGAATCAAAAATACAAGAGAATACAAAGTGAAAAGAGACAAGATGTACAAGTCATTCCGGAATACTTTTCTTTCTTTTTTTAGACTAAAAAACCTCCAAACCCCTGAAGGTTCGATTCTAGTAAATAGATACGTGAAGGGGAATATTTTTAGGGGATTATTAAAAGGTTCAAATTTTCCCCTTCATAAAGAAATATGGTTTTATCAGAAAAATCTTTGCTTCTAATGAGGAGAAAGCTCAAATCCCGCTGGGCAAGGTGTTTCACTGTAGTCTGGTTCTGGCAGGAACCAAAAGGAAAGCAGAAATGTCAGGGTTGTTAGTTGCAGCCTTGTATATAAGGATTGGAAAGAATGAGAATTGGAAATAAGGTGCTAGAGTAGCAGGGGCTTCATCATGCATGTAAGGGCAGTCTCACACGTCCAGATAATTCCGGTACCGGAAAAATCAGTACCGGAATTATCCGTGCCCGTGTGCTGGTGCGTTTCTGTGGCACATCAGTGTGGCACACGTGTGCCGCCCGTGTGCCCACTGGGTACCACACGCACCTCCTATGGGAGGTGGAGCCGCATATTCATGATTGTAGTGGGCGGCCCCACGTGACCGCTCATACAGTAGAAGGTGCGGCCAGGACAGGAAGCAGCGCCAGCCAGCAAGGGAGCCGGGTGAGTATTTTAATAACAGCGGGGGTGCGCACAGGGGGTGAGAGGGGGGTGTGGTCATGGATCTTAATTTTAAACACGATTATTCATATCTTCTCTACAGCAAACGCTGCTGCAGGGAATATGTGAATCACGGCTTCAGCACCAGTGGGGGGGACAGCGCTTACAGTAGCACTGTCTCCTGCACGGCACACAAACTGCACACGGACAATGTCCATGTGCGGTATGTGTTTTACATAGTTACATAGTTATTAAGGTTGAAGGAAGACTTTAAGTCCATCTAGTTCAACCCATAGCCTAACCTAACTTGCCCCAACATGTTGATCCAGAGGAAGGCAAAAAAACCCATGTGGCAAAGAGTAAGCTCCACCTTGGGGAAAAAAAAATTCCTTCCCGACTCCACATACGGCAATCAGACTAGTTCCCTGGATCAACGCCCTATCAATGAATCTAGTGTATATACCCTGTAACATTATACTTTTCCAGAAATGTATCCAGTCCCCTCTTAAATTTAAGTAATGAATCACTCATTACAACATCATACGGCAGAGAGTTCCATAGTCTCACTGCTCTTACAGTAAAGAATCCGCGTCTGTTATTATGCTTAAACCTGCTTTCCTCCAGACGTAGAGGATGCCCCCTTGTCCCTGTTTCAGGTCTATGATTAAAAAGATCATCAGAAAGGTCTTTGTACTGTCCCCTCATATATTTATACATTAAAATAAGATCACCCCTTAGTCTTCGTTTTTCCAAACTAAATAGCCCCAAGTGTAATAACCTATCTTGGTATTGCAAACATCCCCAGTCCTCTAATAACCTTGGTCGCTCTTCTCTGCACCCGCTCCAGTTCAGCTATGTCTTTCTTATACACCGGAGACCAGAACTGTGCACAGTTTTACACGGTAAGTTTTATACGGACCCATTGACTTTAATGGGTCCATGTAATCCGTGCGCTCCCACGAACACTGACATGTCTCCGTGTTTGGCACACAGAGACACGGTCCGCAAAAAAAAAAAAAAATCAATGACATCTGCACAGATGCATTGATTTCACTGTGTCTACGTGTGTCAGTGGCTCCGGTACGTGAGGAAACGGTCACCTCACGTACTGGAGCCACTGACGTGTGAAACCGGCCTAATGCTTATTGTATTATTTACAGCATTACCAGATATGGGCCAACTTGGCCTGAAAATGGACAACCCTTTAGCAGTTATTTTTATGGCAGCAGACTCAATCAATGTCAATGATGCATGCTAATTTAATATATGACCTTCTTCATACCTATTGGTCAATCATTACAAATTGATTGGGAAAGAACAAATCTTAACAGTCACCAGCCTGTGTAGTTGTCACTATGTTATAATATTTCTTCTATGTATTTTTTGCTGCACATTTTCATTAGTGAAAGATGTATGAATACATCTTAAAAAATATGTAACATTAAAAATGAATAAAATATAGAATTCTCCTGTTGTCACTGACTAGGAAAAATGAATTTTTCCACCTTTTTATGGAATTTCATCTGAGCTGCTAAGGATGTGTCTGTCTGCCGACATCATTAGAATAGTGAAATCAGTTCCAGACTAGGGCCTGTGCACACGTTGCAGATTTGTCCCTTTTTATTCTGCACAGATTTGTCACAAAACCTGAAGGGTTTCCGGATTTCAGCAAAGTGATTGTATATCCTGAAGTCTCATGCACATGTTGCTTATTTTTCCTTGAAGATTTGGTGCAGATTTAAATCTGCAGCATGTCAATTCTTTCAGCATTTTTGCTGCAAATTTCACCCATACTAATGAGCGAGGAAAAATCTGCACCAAAAATTCATGTAAAAAAAGAGATGTCAAAATGGTCCAGAAATGTCTGCACCAAATACTTAACGAGTGCAGATACCCTAATAAAGGCAATGCAATGTATTTTTTGTAGATTATTTTTACATGCAAAACAATGCAGAAATGGCTATACTGTTAACTAGAGTTGAGCGACCTTGACCTTTTTAGAGTGCAAAGTCAATTGGAATTCTCTCTCTCTCTCTCTCTCTCTCTCTCTCTCTCTCGTTTCGCTCAACCCTACTGTTAACCCCTTCACTACCAGTGAAGTATGTATGTCAAAGGTAGGATTTTGCTGCAGATCAGCAGCGGTTTTGACGCTGCGGATACGCAGCAGTTTTCCATGAGTTTACAGTACCATGTAAACCTATGGAAATCAAAATCCGCAGTGCACATGCTGCAGAAAAAAACGCATGGAAACACAGCAGATTATTTTCTGCATCATGTCAATTCTTTGTGCGTATTCCGCAACGGTTTATACCTGCATCTCAATAGGAATCTGCAGGTGTAAAACAGCAGGTGGAATCCGCAAAAAAAAACAAAACTGAAAGACTGAGGTAAATCCGTGCTAATTCTGCGGTAAATCCGCAGTGCGGTTTACTTGCAGATTTACCAAAAACAGTGTGGAAAAATCGACACACCATTCCGCACCATGTGCACATAGCCTAAATGTAGGCTTGCACGCCAAGTCCACATTTCTTCATGCACTTGATGGCTGATTTAATCAGCCATTAAGTGCCTCCAACAGCCGCAGGACACTGACAGTGACACATGTCGGCTGGAAGCGTGTCAATCAGCCCGCCGGCCTGCGCCCGTGTCACATGATCGCAATGAACGGGGTTGTCATAATAGATGCTGATGACCCTTTGCCCGTCATTACGACCCTCCTCTGAACGCCGACTCGTGGCCGGTGTTCATAGTAAATTGTGATTTCTGCTATACATAGCAGTACTGCAATGTATAGCACAAGTGATCAGACGATTGCATCTTCAAATCTCCTTACAGGACTATTAAAGACAGTAAAAAGAAAAAAGTTTTTAAAAATATGAACCCTCCCCACAAACGTTAATATCACTCCCCTTTTACCCAATAAAAATAAAATTTAACATATTTGTTATTTCTGATTTCAGATAAGTCTGATCGATCAAAACAATATAAATTAATCAGTTAAAGGTGTAATAATGAGAACAAAAATCAAAACACCCGAATAAATTTTTTCTGGCCACCGCAATATTGCAATAAAATGGGATCAAAACATTGTATCTACTCAAAAAAGTATCACTAAAAACATCAGCTCATGGCACAAAAAATAAGCCTTCCCCCAGCCCCATATCCCGAAAAATTAAAAAGTTATGGGTCTCAGATGTAGACCTCTATATATATATATATATTTTTTTTTTTTTACAAATTTTCAAGAAATTTTCACCACCTAAATAAAAAAACTAGACATGTTTGGAATCTGCGTACTCGTAATGACCTGGAGAATCATATTGCCAGGTCAGTTTTACCATATAGTGAAAAGGATAAATAAAAAACCCAAAAAAGAAATGTGGAATTGCATTTTTTTTTTGCAAATTCAATGCACTTGGATTTTTTTACTGTTTTTTTAGTACACAATATGGTAAAATGAACGATGTTGTTCAAAAGTACAACTCATCCCACAAAAAACAAGCCCTCATATGGCCATATTGACGGAAAAATAAACAAACTATGGCTCTTAGAAAACGGGAAGAAAAAAAATGGAAAATCGCTGGGTAGTGAAGGGGTTACAGTTGAGAAACCTTTTAAGTAAATGATAGCCTACAACTGTGGCATGAAATTACTAAAACCATTATGAGATCAAGTGGCTTTTGGATTTGCGATTATAGTGCTTGTTGTTGACTAATATCAATTCCTACGTATCTTTCAGTAGAGTTCAAAATGATAGCTACCACAATTTACTCAGTTTTTTTTTTTTATAAACCATAAATTAAGAACTTACATTTCACGGCCATTTCCGGACATCTTAAACCCTCCAAATGGGCATTGAGGGGACACAGCACCATAGCAATTTATCCTGTAAAATATGAGTACAAATATTTAGCATATCTCTACACAATATCATTTTAAGGTTCATATGCATCCATTTTTTTGTATAATTTTTTCATAATTTTTTAATGGAATTACTTCAATAAATTAGACTTTTACGTTAACATCCCACTCTGCCCAGATATGTTGCAGAGAGAGCACCCCTGCTCCAACTAGGGCCGATAGGGCCAGCAGGGCGAGCTGTCAATGAACGGGGGCACTACTGCACAGTATTTAGGGTGCCAACCTCCGCTGGTAGGTAGGGTAATCTCATACTACTCTAGGGGCAGGCACCTCCCTAGGTATCCTTTATAAATGTCTGAGTTAAGCATTTGTATGTTCTCCCTGTGTTTGCGTGGGTTTCCACCAGGTTCTCCGGTTTCCTCCCACATTCCAAAGACATACTCTTAGGGAATTTAGAGTGTGAGTCCCAATGGGGACAGTGCCAATAATATATGTAAAGCGCTGTGAAATTAATGAGTAAAATAAATAGGTGGTGGTAGGTGTTATTTCACTTTAATTTTAATACATAAATTAAATTATTATATTTTAATACATGCCTAAGCTGGGGTTCTGTTGGTGAGCCCTCAATTTTCTACTACTCCTACTGAAATCTTTTTTTCTGTGAATATAATTTCTATAGCAAGCATGCTAATCTCCAAATGTTGGGGAATGATTATAGCCGCTGCTCACAGTAATCTCTACATGCCTGCCCCTATAACTGAAAGCGAGCTGCTCCCCTGCAATTTTCAGATGTGACTAGCCCATGTTTTCGCACAGCCATTTGAATCTGGGTTAAAAAGGTTTTCTACTACATAAATCCATTTCAACTTTTTCAGCAACAGACCAGATCCATTAAAGTTATGACCCTATGCTCACAAAAAAAAACACTTTTGTACAGAAAAATAGGAAGGGCACACTGATTTTTTTTCTGGGTACCCTACAATGAAATGTTTTTTCTCATAGACGTACAGAAGGACAATCAGCATATGATCCCCCTGGTAATATTACTTTATTTTTTTTTTAGTTCTAACACAGTCAACTTCTGTGTTCAAATCATTCCCCCAAAAGTTAATTTAAAAGCCAGTTAAAGAAAGTCTTTAGTAAAATGGCTGAATGGTGGGGCAAAAAGGGTCTAAGTATACATAATCCATACACATCCCTATAGAAACATGCCTTCCTGTCTATGGGTGATTTTTACAGACATCGTGCCCAGGATTAGTGTTTAAGGGCCAATTGTTAGCATGGAGTAGCATCATTCATTCCCAGGTTGGGTCATTTAAACCCCTGTCAATACAAATGAGCTACATTCCAAACATTGTGAATGAACATAATACCATATACTTCAGATTTGTATTTAATCAATTTGTTAAATTATCTAGGAATAGGTTAGCCATGTTTCAGATATCTGATATTGCCAACCTTCAACACCATCCTTAATCGTCTTCTTCTCTAAAGTTCTGTCACACTGTATCATATGAAAGCCATGAATTGTCAAAGGGTGAAAACATCTCATTATACATTTAATTAAGAATTTTATCTGTTCTACATTAACAAGAATCTCACTTATAAGAACAGATATTTTAATAACATTTCCTTTCTGAATTTGTATTCCTTGTTTGATAAGGATTTGGACTTGACATCAAAGAGTATATTCAGAAAAAGGAAAAGACAGGCTGGTACATGATCCTTTCTCTAAGGTCACGTTCACATGTACAGTATTTGGTCAGCATTTTACAACAGTATTTGCAGGCCAAAATTAGGAGTAGAACAATCAAAAAAGTATAATAGAAACACGTCGCCACTTCTGTATTTATCACCCACTCCTAGTTTTGGATAACAAATATTGAGGTAAAAGACTCACCAAATACTGGTTGCAAATTACCTATCCAGAGGAATGGTCTTTGGGGCCTGTGGGGATATAACTCAATAGTTGAGATGACTAGACGTTATTTGATGAGGTTTAAAGTAAATGTCTAACTTATAACATCAAGTTTTAGGTTCAAAATTCTTCCTAAAACTTGATAAGGGGTTCCACATTTTCCCTGGTTTCATAAAATTTATTGGTCCTTTTGACTTATACAACCTCCATGTATCTCAGTATATAGCAGTTTAAAGAATGAGTTCAAAGTGAGATCTGTTCATGAGCTCATCTGAAGTCAAGGACTAAAACCTATATCTCTGCTCTCCCAAAGGCTATTCCACGCTCATTTATGACCTATGTGCTTAGAAGATTATTCAGAAGAAGAAATATAAAAGTTACAGACCTGCCAATGACAGATTTACAGGGGCTGTAAAAGTCTGAAGTCTAAATTTTTTAAAAAGTGGCAATTTTTTGCTCATGTTTTGTTCCTGCTGCTCCAGAGTAAATCAAATTTTTTTTTAATTTGCCATATGGTTCCAAACATATAGGTGTTTTTATTTAGTGCAGTTTTTCTGGTCTTTAACAAGAGGGTGTTGCTCAGCGGAATCTCTGGGGACATGTCTTTAGGCTGCTCTGCATGATTACCCAGTAATTAAAGACCCCTTTAGAGAGACAAAAAAAACTAGCACTAAGTATAAGGGCCCACACCTCTAAAACCATATGGTAGACTTGAAAAAAAAAAAAAAAAAGTCAGGGGAGCAGCAGAAATACAATAAGAGCAAAACTGGTCAATTTTGACATGGTGACTTCAAATGATTCAAAAAGTGTCAGTACTCTTTAACTCCATATTTAAGTAGGATTTGCAGCTTAGCATCAGATGATAAGCAATCTGACAATGTATGGACATATTAGCAAATTAATCAGCACAGAAAATATAACATGCAATATTTAAATAAAATCAAAATTAAAATAGCGTCTATTAACATCAATAGCATTTCTTGAGGTCAAGAGTGTAAGTTTGCTTCATAATTGGGAGTAAAAGTCAGCTTAATACAAAATTTTTGACTCCGAGGACAGCCAGGACATTTAGGAATTCTCCACAATGTAATAATATGGGTGTAGTAAGACCAGCAGTGAGCTGATGAATGACACCAGGGGATAGCATAAGGTAGGTTTTATATTAGAAAGGTATAATTGACTGCTATCACTGTATTTGAATGACGGTTGAAAATTACAACGAGACCTAGTGATTTCAATGTTTAACCCAAGAGCTATCTGTTGGCAGCTTTAATCAACTCTTATGACTCTGGGAAAATATGTGACCTTCTAACATCACCATCAAGCAAACAATTCAGGTTCATGCAAGTTCCCAGATTTCAATAGTAGCCAAATAAAAGGAACGACAGAAATTGTATTAACTCTTCTGACTCAACTTGGAGTAACTGTTAGGCCAGCTACACACCTTCACTAATATGGACTCAAATTTTCTGGGCTGTACGTGGGTCCCTTGATCCTAACAGCATATATGAGACTGTTAGTGCAGTCAAGAAATTACAAAAAGCAGAAGTAAGAAGCTAGCCTAAGTTCCGTGAAGAAGAGTGTAAAGCTGGCCTAGCTTGCATGAAGAGTGCAGATCAATTTTCATTTTGCAACTTATTTCATCCCTGGGTTTACAGTACAGGCAATATATCATGATATGTTATAATGATTTTATGTTAATGAAAGATGATGTTTTAAAAAAACAAAACATAGTGGCTTTAGGCTAAGGTTACACAGCAACTTTTGCGGAATTACATAAGTGATTGTCCCCGGAGACCTTGTCACCCACAACCTAATGCCAATATGACACATGATTTAGCTCCAAGGACTTCAGTGTAAGACAAATTTGACAAAGTTGCCATTTAGCCCTAAAGTTAATATCAAAGTTCACATTTCTTGGCTGCTTCAAATTAATTAAACAAGCTATACAGATTCAATAAGGTGTCCCACCTCATAATGTCAAATAAAACTACAAAAAAAATGAGTATATACCAATCCAATGTTTTTTAGGTATAACTTTAAAAAGTAGGAAGCTATCAAATGCATGCCTATACATTATATTGACTGTAGGTACAAATCATCATAAAATAGATACCAACAACATGTCTTGTTATGGAAATAATTGAGTTCTCCATAATGTAGCAATTCTGGAACATCTTTTCTTGACACTTTATGTTGTGCCATTACTATGCTTTTCCTGGAAATTTAGGAATAAGTTGACCACTGAGTGTTATCACTGGGGTGTGTCCAAACAAAGTCTAAGGGTGCATTCAGACATCCATGAAAATTGGTCCCAGATTGGTCATCAATGTATGGACTGGCCACTGGTCTCCAAACCCAAGCGTGACAGATTCATAGAAATACATGAAGTGTCACGCTTTGGTCAGGAGAGCCATGGCCAGTCCATACATTGAGGTCCAATCTTGGACTGATTTGCATGAATGTCTGAATGTGCCTGAAACACTGTCCAATTAAGATTAATAGTACCATATCATGTAAAAAAACAACACATTTCTAGGCGAAATAACAGAAGAACAGCGTAGTACATAGTTGTAAAAAAAGATGCTCTAGAATTGTTAGGAAATTCAAGTATTTCCTAAAACAGGCAAGAAAGTGAAAAGACCAAATTCATAAGTTTGAAATAGTTCCTCCCCAAAAAAGTTCATTTGTACAGTAGTTGTACATTAGCACATAGGGAAACCAATTACACTTCATCATATTTCTTTATACTTCAACATATTACAGTGCTATTAATAATTAACCTTGCATTTTTTTATTAGCAAATTATTTGTGCCCTTTTGTAAATAACAGTTCAATTCTATAGAAGAAGATACATAATTGAAATAAGCCAAAGTATATTTTAAGTCACTTGGGGTATGTCTCTATCAGTTTTGTACATCGAGAGACTGAAATTCTTGCCCATTCTTCCTTGGCAAACAGATCGAGCTCAGTGAGGTTTGATGGAGATCGTTAGTGAACTGGAGTTTTCTGCTCTTTCCACAGATTCTCTATTGGATTGAGGTCTGGACTTTGACTTGGCCATTCTAACATCTAGATACGTTTATTTGTGAACCATTCCATTGTAGATTTTGCTTTATGTTTGGAATCATTGTCTTATAGGAAGACAAATCTCCGTCCCAGTCTCAGGTCTTTTGCAGACTCAAACAGGTTTTCTTCAAGAATGGTCCTTTATTTGGCTCCATCCATCTTCCCATCAATTGTAACCATCTTCCCTGTCTCTGCTGAAGAAAAGCAGGCCCAAACCATGTGTTGCCACCACCATGTTTGACAGTGGGGATGGTGTGTTCAGGGTAATGAGCTGTCTTGCCTTTATGCCAAACATAGTTTGGCATTGTTGCCAAAATTTTGGTTTCATCTGACCAGAACACCTTCTTCCACATGTTTGGTGTGTCTCCCAAGTGGCTTGTTGAAAACTTTAAACAACACTTTTTTGGATATCTTTGAGAAATGGCTTTCTTCTTGCCACTCTTCCATAAAGGCCAGATTTGTGCAGTGTACGACTGATTGTTGTCCTATGGACAGACTGTCCCACCTCAGCTGTAGATCTCTGCAGTTCATCCAGAGTGATCATGGGCCTCTTGGCTGCATCTCTGATCAGTCTTCTCCTTATTTGAAATGAAAGTTTAGAGGGACGGCCGGGTCTTGGTAGATTTCCAGTGGTATGATACTCCTTCCATTTCAATATGATCGCTTGTACCGTACTACTTGGGATGTTTAAAGTTTTGGAAATCATTTTTTGTCCAAATCCGGCTTTAAACTTCTCCACAACAGTATCACGGACCTGCCTGTTGTGTTCCTTGGTCTTCACGATGCGCTCTGTGCTTCAAACAGAACCCTGAGACTATCACAGAGCAGGTGTATTTATAACGGAGACTTGATTACACACAGGTGGATTATATTTATCATCATTAGGCATTTAGGACAACATTAGATCAATCAGAGATCCACAATGAACTTCTGGAGTTTTCTGCACTGAAAGTTAAGGGGGCCGAATAATATTGAGCGCCCCACTTTTCAGTTTTTGATTTCCCCCAAAAAATGTAAAATTATTAATAAATTTCATTCAACTTCACAATTGTGATCCACTTGTTGTTGATTCTTCACCAAAAATTTGCATTTGGCATCTTTATGTTTGAAGTATGATATGTGGGAAAAGGTTGAAAAGTTCCAGGGAGCCGAATACTTTTGCAAGGCACTGTATAAGTAGAAACTGTGCCCATTTAATTACTGAATGAGCCTGGCAGCGTTTAAGTTTAATTGCTTAGATGCTGCGATCAATAGCAACCATAGCATGAATAGGAACCCACTCTCTCTTGGGCAACTGACTGAGAACTCAAGTTCATGTTAAGTTACCATGGTCTGTTATAAACAAAATAAAAGATGCTAAAATACTATAAAACATTATAGATTTATTTATGAAGCAATAGTTTATAATATTATACTCTTCAGCATTAAAATTGCAGTCATGGAATTATGGAAATCACAGACATCACATATTGATAATATATAAGTGATGAAAAAATGAAAAGAACATTTTCAAAACGTCTCGATTTACTCATTATTAAGTATGAGCTCCATGTGCAGAAATACACACACCGTGATATGCAATCAATAAAGTTATTAATGTCTGAGGAATGTTCTTCCACTGACGCTGAAAGCACTTGGGCATGTAAAAAGTCAGGATCCACTGCTGACAGCTCAATTTTCAATTGCAAACCAATGATATTTCAGATGTGCTCAAAAGACGACAAGTCTGGTGGTGCTGCAACCATGGCAGCATATTTTTCTAACGCATCCAGTAGTCTGCTCACGAGCAACATGCGGCCTTTCGTTGTCATGTTTAAAAATGGCTCCTGTAGCTTCCAAGATCAAATCAAAGTACCTTTGCACTGTATATTATGCTACTCCACTCCAAAATATCTGTTGTAGGAGGAGTTTGAAATTCTCTCATGAAGGCTTTCTTCATGGCATTGCCAATGTGGGCTCGTCAGATTAAAAAAAAAAATGGTGAATAGTGATCCATTCTGTGTTACAAGTGAAATTATATGTCACATATCAACTTAAGGCATAAAATAGTGTCTACATAAATCATCAGAAGGCATTAGCACAACATTAGACTACAAGCCAGATGTCCAGCTACAGGTGTTTCATTGACCTCACTGCATCGCTCTCAAAAGCTATCATAGTGCAGAGCAAGACATCAATGGAGGCTGAAATAGAAGTTTATCTACTTTAATGGATACTGCTATTATCTTGGATGAAACAACTGGGGATAGGACTGGCCACGTGGTCAACACCATGAAAAGGTCTTCACAGGGATGAATGAGAGATACCCAAGAGCTATATTTTAACACAACAAAGCCAGGCCAGATGTTGCTCTTGCTACTGTGAGCAGCCAAGGTGGTCTACACATGCTGGGCCTGCAGAGTCTCTAGACTTGTCGCCTATTGACTACATCTTGAACTTCATTAGTCGACATTTGCAAAGAAGCTGCCACCAGCGAATCTTGAAGATTTGCATGTCTAAGTGCATTCATCGTGTAAGAATATTCCTCAGACATTTATTAATAATCTCATTGATGATATCACATTAAAGTTGTGTCGATACGTGTATTTCTGCCCGTGGTGCTGATAACTGATACTGAAAAAAAATTGAGATGTTTTGAAAATGTCATTTCTATTTTGTAATCATTTGCATTTTATAAATATGTCTAGCCATCCTGTGATTTTTATAATTCCATGACTTTTCCTTTAGTGTTGTAATTTCAATATTGAACAGAACGGTGCATATTAAATGCTTCAAGTCATCAAGAACACAAAGTGTCAAACTAAATAGATAAAAGTTTATCTAATAACAATTATTTTACTTTTTAAAAATAGTTTACCATACAAAATATTTGCAGCAACCCTAAGAATATAGTTATTCTGTGATTTTTTTTATTGTAATGTAAAAGTTGCTGGTTATTTTTTTTTGCAACCCCTGAAAAAAAAAAATGTATAAAAATGAATCAACACATTCTACTATATGTACCTTAAAATAGTATCAATAAAAGTTACAACTCATGTTGCAGAAAACAAGCTCTTATACAGCTACGGTGAAATATAAAAAAGTTATCGGTGTTGCAGTATAGTGTCATAAAATGAACGTGTAGAATATAGGTTTTTACTGCATGGTAAACGGTGGGAAAAAGACAAAATACAATGGTGTAATTGCAAAGAGTTTTTACATTGTTTACCACTCCATTTTTTATGGGAGTATGTGAGAAAACCTTCTCTGCAATTGGAAGAGGAGGAGCAGCAGCACAGGAGAGGATAATAATAATAATAATAATAATAATAATAATAATAATAATAATAATAATAATAATCTTTTATTTACATAGTACCAACATATTCTGCAGCACTTTACAGTTTGCACATATTGTTATTGCTGTCCCCGATGGGGCTCACAATTTAAATTCCCTATTAGTATGTTTTTGGAATGTGGGAGGAAACCGGAGAACCCAGAGGAAACTCACGCAAACACGGGGAGAACATACAAACTCCTTGCAGATGTTGTCCTTGGGGAGATTCGAACCCAGGACGCGAGCATTGCAAGGCTGCAGTGCTAACCACTGAACAAGAAGATGGATTGACTGAGCAAGCTGGGGAAGAAGGGTAGAACCAATTGCACTGGAGAACGTGTGGGTTATGTATTAATGTAACTGAGCTGTGTGTCTTGAAGCTGCATCTGTGCTGTGTGTGTTTAATGATGCAAAGTTGTGTGTTGATGTAGCTGAGATGTGTATTGATGCAGCTGAGCTGGGTGCGTTGGTAAAGCTGAGCTGGATGTAGTGATGAAGCTGATCACCCCTCCTCCATCAGTCAGACAGCTTTCTAGCAGTTCACAGAAATGGACTATGCAGAACGGTAATATATATAAATGTTGAAGAGGATGAAATTGGAGATAACCCCCATTGTGCTAAGGAAGGAGAAGATATATATTTCTTCACATATTAAAGACCTGCTCCCGGCCAACTGAGGCATGTGTGATCTAGCTCTTTCACCGGTTGAGACACAGGTCTTGGGAGCTTCATTTATTCAGTCTGCAGCTTGTCCTGACATGTGATTAGGTCAGGCTGCTCTTTGAATTATATCACGGATGCCATTTTATCACTTTTTCAGAGAACCCCCTTTAAATGAAACAAGACCCGATTGAAAACAAAAATGGCTTATATTCACCTCCTGAATTATGTTATGTCCTGAGAGCCTTGGAGTCAATCAGTAGCTGCTTATATACTGATTTGCTCAGACAAAACTCAAGACATCCAGGGAAATTGTGAGAACTGCAATCCATTAACAGTCACAGATTATATGCAGCACTCACATGACATAATAATGTGCTACTAACATCGCTGGAATAACACCCGAACAGGAGGGGAGTATAAGCGGTTTTTATTTTTTTCTATCGGACACTGCTTCATTTAAGGATGGATCATTATACCTGCAATAGAATCTCCATTTAATAACTTCTTATCAAAATCTCAACCTCTGGATGGTATGATAATGTCTACAAAAGAACCCATGAAGACTCCCCCCTATATCCAGAGGAAAACCGCAATAGTGGAAGGAGGGCAATCTGCTTGCTGGTCCTGGAGATGCATGTGTGTGAGGTATAAATCTGGTCTTCCTTGTAGCATTCCCTTGTATACAAGACTCCTATGCTATTTTCACGAGCCCTTCTTGCCGACTTCTTTATCAGCTTTCTTTTCCCCTTACTAATGCTGCCTCACCCTTCCCAACCCAGTCATATCATGTCCCTGCTTATCTGTGCTTGCTCTTTTTCGTGCTATTTGCATAGTCAGCCACAGCGATATGGCACCGTACATGTGCCTGTGTGGACAAGAACTAATTACCTGCTTCAGACCTTACCTGGCCTAGTATCTACAAACTAGTGTTAGAGATAACTTTATCCCTCACCCATTCCCAGTCAATAAGGTTACGGCAGGCTACTTATGCATTTATGATTGACTAACACTGCTTTTGGCAGAATTCATATCTTTGACAACGTTCTTGACATATTATGGACGGACTATGGAGTGATTTTAGCAGGTGCTGAAATACAACATTAGAAGCCAGCCTGGAATGAAATTGTAGCCTGCTTGCCCTTCTATAGCTTTCCACCCCGTGCACACCTAAAATACATCCCACGGATGAGAGGAGCTGACAGAATCAAGGAATTTCCTGCAGGAAATGATTTCTTGGAAGGAAATCTATTGTTTTTGGATTAATTTTAACCACCCTTCCTTAACCATGTAAAATCTCATAAAACGGTTGAAAAAAAAAAAATCCAAAAACCTACTATCTCTGATTCACAGCTTTATTAATTTATATAAATTCTTATCATTATTATTATTACTATTATGATTGTCATTTTTCATTTTCTGTTTCATATAAAGGACATACAGCCCAATTGAAGGTTCTGGTAATATCTTTGTTAAACCAATAATAGCATTAACATACAGTATATTTATTAGTGGTGTGAGCAGAGCCTTCTGGATCACAAGTTCACAACATGGTACTATTGTTACTCCTATGCTTTAATATCAGGGCAATGCTCACTGCCATCTTTATCCAATGTCTATTTTATAGCATATTTATAATGTAGGTTTGTCAGTGGTTGCATGACAGCTATAAAAATGGCTACCATGAAGAAATGTAGCACAAGTCACTCTGTTTCCAAACATCAGGGGATGCCCTAGCCTTCAAACGTTCATGCCTATACATGAATCTCATCTTACACAGTAGCCTGTGGGTTCACACCACGGAGTCAGCTCCTGACCGATGGTGTAGGCTGGCAGGAGTGATAGGATATGTGTGTCAGAAAAAGTGGGGCAGTCAAGGTACAAAATCTCAGGGAACAGGCAAAGGTTTTTAAATTGGAAAAATCACAAGATCAACAAGAGCTGACATCTTGGGATGTAAACTAGGCAACAAAAACTATATCTGGCAGATCCCAGCAGCAATATGGGAGCTTTAGGTATGGTGCTGTCCTTTTTGCCAAGGAAGGGAGCCGATTAAGCTAAATGGACAGCACACATTCCCACATTCCATACTGCCAGACTAGATGGCGCTACAGGTCCCAACTACAATAGTGTTAGTGGTTGGACGCAGCATGGGCCACCAGGGGCTTATGGTCCTCAAATCGCCCCAGTCACCTGCGCCGCTAGCAGAATGAATATCATGGCACCTGATGACAGGAGCAGACATGGTTGAACTGGTCCCAGAGGAGATGTGATAACGTTGTTAAGCGGAGCCACCCAAAAGGAACCTCCCGGATTGCATTTTATCTTAACATGCTTACAATCAACTTCCAAAATTGATTCTCTAGTCATATACAACCATGGCCAAAAGTGTTGGCACCCTTGAAATTGTTATAGAAAATGAAGTATATCGCCCAGAAAATTATTATTGCAACTAGACATATTTAGCTACACATACGTTTATTTCCTCTGTCTATTGGAACAACACAAAAAACATAGAAAAAACAAATTGGACATAATTTCACACAAAATCCCCAAAAGGGGCCGGACAAAAAATTGTTGCCACCGTCAATTTAACCCCTTCATGACCGGGGGATTTTTCGCTTTTCCGTGTTCGTTTTTCGCTCCCCTCCTTCCCAGAGCCATAACTTTTTTATTTTTCCGTCAATTTGGCCATGTGAGGGCTTATTTTTTGCGGGACGAGTTGTACTTTTGAACGACATCATTGGTCGTGTACTAGAAAACGGGAAAAAAATTCCAAGTGCGGTGAAATTGCAAAAAAAGTGCAATCCCACATTGGTTTTTTGTTTGGCTTTTTTGCTAGGTTCACTAAATGCTAAAAATGACCTGCCATTATGATTCTCCAGGTCATTACGAGTTCATAGACACCAAACATGACTAGGTTATTTTTTATCTAAGTGGTGAAAAAAAATTCCAAACTTTGCTAAAAAAAAAAAAAAAAAATTGCGCCATTTTCCGATACTCGTAGAGTCTCCATTTTTCGTGATCTGGGGTCGGTTGAGGGCTTATTTTTTGCGTGCCGAGATGACGTTTTTAATTATAGCATTTCGGTGCAGATACGTTCTTTTGATCGCCCGTTATTGCATTTTAATGCAATGTCGCGGCGACCAAAAAAACGTAATTCTGGCGTTTCGAGTTTTTTTCCCGCTACGCTGTTTAGCGATCAGGTTAATACTTTTTTTTATTTGATAGATCGGGCAATTCTGAGCGCGGCGATACCAAATATGCGTAGATTTGATATTTTTTTTATTGATTTATTTTGATTGGGGCGAAAGGGGGGTGATTTAAACTTTTATGTTTTTTTTATTTTTTTCACATTTTTTTAAACTTTTTTTTTTTAACTTTTGCCATGCTTCAATAGCCTCCATGGGAGGCTAGAAGCAGGCACAGCACGATCGGCTCTGCTACATAGCAGCAATCTGCTGATCGCTGCTATGTAGCAGAATTGCACGTGTGCTGTGAGCGCCGACCACAGGGTGGCGCTCACAGCGACGGGCAATCAGTAACCATAGAGGTCTCAAGGACCTCTATGGCTACAATGGAGACGCATCGCCGACCCCCGGACATGTGACGGGGTCGGCGATGACGTCATTTCCGGCCGCCCGGCCGGAAGCGGTAGTTAAATGCCGCTGTCTGCGTTTGACAGCGGCATTTAACTAGTTAATAGGTGCGGGCAGATCGCGATTCTGCCCGCGCCCATTACGGGCACATGTCAGCTGTTCAAAACAGCTGACATGTCCCGGCTTTGGTGCGGGCTCACCGCGGAGCCCTGCATCAAAGCAGGGGAGCCGGCATCGGACGGTATAGTACGTCCGATGCCGGTAAGGGGTTAATATTTGGGTACACATCCTTTTGAATAAATAGCTGCTATTAATTGCTTCCTCTAACCATGAATAAGCTTCTTACACCTCTCATCTGGAATTTTGGGCCATTCTTTTTCAAACAAGCTCCAGGTCTCTCATATTTGCCTTCTTCCAACAGTAATTTTAAGATCTCTCCACAGGTGTTCAATGAGATTTAGATCTAAACTCATTGCTGTCTACTTCAGAACTCTGAAGCGCTTCGTTTCCATTCAGTTCTGGGGGCTTTTTATGTTTCTGTGTCAGCAGTGGGGTCCTCCTGTGTCTCCTGCCATAGCATTTCATTTCATTCAAATGTCAACAGATATTTTGCGCTGACACGGATATACTCTGAGCCTGCAGGACAGCTTGAAATTCATTGGAACTTTGATAGGGATGCTTATACACCATCCGGACTATCCACTGTCGTAACGTATCAATTTTTCTCTGTCGTTTACATCCATGGAGACTAGCTACAGTGCCAGGGGTTGTAAACTACTTGATTATGTTGCATCGTGGACAGAGGGACATCAGGATCTCTGGAGATGGACTTGTAACCTTGAGATTGTTGATATTGTTCAACAATTTTGGTTCTCAAGTCCTCAAACAGTTCTCTTCTCCTCTTTCTGTGGAACACACAGACACACAATGCAAAGATTGAGCCAACTTTTCTCTGTCTAATCTAGTTTCGGGTGTGATTTTCATGTTGCCCACACCTGTTACTTGCCACAAGTGAGTTCGAATGAGCATCACATGCTTGAAACAAAGTTATTTACCCTCAATTTTGGAAAAGTGTCAACAACTTTGTCCAGCCCATTTGTAGGATTTTGTGTGAAATTACACCCAATTTGCCTTCTTTTTAATCTTTTTTGTGTTGTTACATTACACACAAAGGAAATAAACATATGTATAAGGAAATCTTACCCCTTAGACCTCAGTCCAGAGCCTCTCACCTAGCCAAATCAGTTGTCACGAGGGCCAATAGCACGAAACACCATGTCTGCAAATTGAGATACTGATTTGGCTTTTATCCCAAGTCATATTGCAAGACTCGTTAAAGGGTTGATTGTGACTTGCAGGATCGCTACTTCCAACAGGTGGCGCTATAGAGTTCAAGTCCTCTTTTTCTCTAAAGAGGCAATATGCATAACAAAACATTATTTTCTGGAAGAAATACTTCATTTTCTGGAACAATTTCAAGGATGCCAACACTTTCGGACACGAGTCTACAAATTTATAATAGGTACATTTAGAATCTTACTTACCAGACCGTTCCTGCTTGAAGAGCGGCAGAAATTGTCATTGCTTTGTCAATGTCTTTGGTGAAAACTCCAGCAGCCAGTCCATATGTGGTGTTGTTTGCCCTCTTAATTACGTCATCGATATTTTTGAACTTCATAATTTGCTGTACAGGTCCAAATATCTATTGACATAAAATAGTGATTTGATATATTTATATATAAGCAAAAAGCATGAATGGTATAGAAAACTTTTTGGGATAATGAGGAAACTATCCAAAAATAAGTATCTCTGACCATCCATAACGATAGTAATTATGCAGATTTGCATTTAGGGTATCTAGGAAAACAGGTTGACTTTCCTTTGGGGATCATTATGTTGTTTTTCTCGCAACAGTTCAGATACAATGAAAAGTAGAAGATATGATTACATTAGATATAGTATAGTAAAAATTAGCTTTACATAAACAAAAACAACTAGCAAAAAAAATCACTTTATGTAATGGCTATTTATTCTGTAACATATGAGTGTGACCATTTTTCATTTCAATAGAGGTCCCAGCAGAATACTGCAGATTTTAATACTATAATGATATGACAGTTAATAGGTAATCCTATGTTTGACATTTATGGCCTATCAGCAGAATAACTACCCAATAGATGTGGGTCCCATTGCTAGGACCATCATCTACCTCTAGAACAGGGCTTTTACAGCTTTGCTCTTTTTGAGCCTCTACAGTAGAACTTCAAATTACTATTTCAGTAGGACTACCATCATTCTGCAGTGATAAATGAAGTCAAGAAATCGTGGAAACAACACATTAACCTGATGTTCCAATAACATGTAGAAAGCATAAGCAGATTAACCTAATTTACTGATGAACATACCTCTTCTCTGGCAATGCGCATGTCATCCTTAACATCTGAGAAGACGGTAGGTTGGATAAAGAACCCTTTATTGCCCCATGCGCCACCCCCACATTCCAGTTTTGCTCCTTCCTTCTTTCCACTTTCAATTAGCGAAAGAATTCGATCATATTGTTCCTGGTCAATCTAAAATGTGAAATTATGAAGAATAGATGTTACCTTTACAAAACCTGTTTTATTGTGGAATCTGATCATGTGATCATAATATCACATACACAATTATTTAAGTAATTGCCAATAGACAGTATTAAATTCAGGAGTTTTGAGCATGACATTTGCTCCAGAATAACACAATACTTATACGATGATGACATTCATGCCGGCTTAGCACAAGAGTTAGCAGAGCATATATAATTCTTTTTCAGCACAATCTCACATTTCTTGTTTTTCACTTTTCCTTAACTTGATTATCTTGTAACTTGAGCCAAACTCCATTATGCAGAATGTAGACCCAAGGTAATGAGAATAGCTATAAAAGCTTTACACTTGACTGAAATACAAGTGAAATTACCACTAGGAGAAATTAGTAGTCCTTGTGCCCTTCTTCAATCATACGTGTCATGTTTAGGAAATTCTTTACAAACTTTATCTGGACGTGTGTTGTCTGACTGTAGCTTCACAATGTAATTAATGAGAATGAAATACTACATACTAACTGATAGCAGACAATTAGTAATAACATACATGATGTATAGTGTTCCATTGTCAACACGTCTGTAGAAATAAAATATTTCAGATGTTTAAATATTGCTATACAGGACAGCTACCCATATGTGGACATTTAAAGGGACTCTGTCACCTGAATTTGGCGGGACTGGTTTTGGGTCATATGGGCGCAGTTTTCGGGTGTTTGATTCACCCTTTCCTTACCTTCTGGCTGCATGCTGGCTGCAATATTGGATTGAAGTTCATTCTCTGTCCTCCGTAGTACATGCCTGCACAAGGCAAGATTGCTTTGCGCAGGCGTTTACTATGGAGGACAGAGAATGAACTTCAATCCAATATTGCAGCCAGCATGCAGCCAGCAGGTAAGGAAAGGGTGAATCAAACACCCGAAAACTCCGCCCATATGACCCAAAACCAGTCCCGCCAAATTCAGGTGACAGGTTCCCTTTAAAGATACTGATGTATGGAGTTCCCAGAGTGAACCCTAGGTAGAGATCTCAAAACTAGATTTGAATGGAAAGAAAAATTCACTGAGATTTGACAAACTGGTTATCCTTATATGTGGTGCCTCAACACCTTTAATATTTTGAACCAATTTTAGACCACAGCTCCACCGATAAATGGGTTATCGACAATCGAAATATATGTGCACAAATGCTTGTATACTTCAACAAAAACAGTCCATCTTCCCCAGGTTTAGCGCTCTTTACCGCTGATCCAGTATGTAGTGTCTGCCACGGTGACATCAGGACTACAGTCGCTATCACCGCTTCAGCCAATCAATGTCATGAGCCAATGAGATAAGTGATTGGCTGCAGCAGTGAGATTCACTACAGTTGTGACATCACCACTGCAGCCGATAAAAAAGCCTGGATCAGTGGCAGAGGGACAGTGCCAGACTTGGAGAGGATGAGTACTATCTGGTTTCTTGTAGTAAAAGTATATGAGCATCTGAGTAACTGTAGTTTGATCATGATAAACTATTTTCAGTCTATCCCAGCTGATATCACTGTAGTAATAAATCAAAGAACAATGAAGTCCCTTTGTCCCTTTTTTCAGTATATAAGGGAAGGTTAGTTTATATGATATCCGTCCCAGGATAATGAAGCATAAGCTTTGAAGGTTCGCCCACACTAGCATATAAATCCCCCAAAAAAGGGATTGCACTCGGATCAATGTTATTCAATGAGACAGTGCAGATCTGCGTATTTTTTTTTTCAGCTGTACTCTGAAATCACTAAAGTGCAAGAAAAAAAAACAGATGCCATATGGACCATCAGTATGGCATTTGATATTTATGGATACATTGCAGTTCTGTAGCAAAGGAAACTGTAAATGTTCCTGTAAAATATTAATTGCTACAGCACATGGATGGCAAGTGAGAAAATAATTGTCCCACTTTTCTGGATGATTATGCGACTGATATTTTTATTGGCTCATGTGACCCCGGCCTATCCCTCGCTATGTGTGATGTTTGTCCCTTTGCTAGATACAAGGGATGTATTTGGCGCCCTGGAAAAAACAATGGTAGAATTTATTAAGACTGGTGTTTCTTACAGCAGATTTAGTCTCAAGCCACATTCAAATGTTCAGCACTTGGTCAGTATTTTACATCACTATTTGTAAGGCAAAATCTGGAGTGGAACAGTCAGAGGAAAGTATAATAGAAACACATCACCCCTTCTGTATTTATCACCCACTCCTGGGTTTGGCTTATAGATACTGAGGTAAAATACTGACCAAATACTGAACGTGTGAACATGGCCTTATTCAGAAAAGTGAGACAATTTTCTGTCACTTGTCATCCATAGACAATCCATTTTTACTCAACAGCTATAAATCTTTTACAGGACCATTTACAGTTTCCTATCTTACAGAATTGCAGTGTATCTGTTAAAATCGAATGCACTACTGATGGTCCGTATGGAATCCATTTTTTTTCTTGTATCCAACTAATTTCAGAGTGAAATCGCACCATTATATAATTTTTTTTCCTCACATCGAATACAGCTGAGAAGAAATACGCAGATCGGCACTTCCTCACTAAGTAACATTGGTCTGAGTGCAATCCATTTTTTATCTGATTTATACGCTCATGTGAGCGAGCCCTAAAGTATGCTGGAGTAAAATTCAACTAATTTATTAAAATGAGGATTTCTGGTGATCCGCGAACTAAATAGGACTGTATTAAGTTAATATATTTGTTTCCTAACACTTCATTTTGCACAACATCTATAAAATCCTGGCTTTCTAAGTGAAACTTGAGTCAATAGTGTGACATAATCCTATACAGAAATATTGAAATATTAACACAAAAAACCCGGATTGGTTTTCCCATTTTAACAAGTCTTTTATATCTGGGAACTAAAAATCTTATGTGTGCTCAATTCACACGCTACTTTAGGCTTTAGACCTTTTTCTGTTGAAAATTATAGTCTTAGTAGACACTAGTGATGAGCGAGTATACTCGTTGCTTGGGTTTTCCAGAGCACGCTTGGGTGGTCTCTGAGTATTTGGATGTGCTCGGAGATTAAGTTTTCCGTCCCTCACAGCTGCATGATTTACAGCTGCTAGACAGCTTGAATACATGTGGGGATTCCCAGCAACCAGGCAACCCCCACATGTACACAGGCTGGCTAGCAGCCGTAAATCATGCAGGTGAGTCAACAAAAAACTAAATCTCTGAGCACTAACAAATACTCGGAGACCACCCGAGCATGCTCGGGAAAACCTGAGCAACGAGTATACTCACTCATCACTATTACACACTCATCACTAGTAGACACATACTACAGTAGAAAGTGGGCCAATAAAAGGCTTATATATTGGTAGTTTCCTTGGCCTGATTGTTACAATCACATCAATAAAAAGCTCAAGGTTCTCCTGTTTAATCTCTTTCTGCAAAGATATAGGTTTCTTATCTTTTTTTTCTGTAAAGGATGTGAACATTATGAGTTTAACTTGATAGCAGGTCACTCAGTATGGTTAATTGTGTCTAGGCCAAGAGCTGAAAACAACACCTTGTCTTGCCAAGAGCTAGACTAGTTATTTTCCTGCACATTTTTATCCCTAAGCATAGAAAGCCTGAGAACTTTGCAAATTCCCATAGCACTGATAAATGAGCTATTAATTCAATGTGTAATTAAAATACCCTAGGATATGATTATGCACAGCACTCTCCTATAAAAAGGTACATAGCAAATAATTCTAGACTTACTGGGAAACAATGAGGAACATTTGACAGTGAAAAAAATGTTATTACACTGGGACATTCTTTCGATTGCTGTAATGATGGGTAAACTAATAAGACCAAACAGTGGATTGGAAAAATATAAGAATTTGACAAGTTCAGGTAAATAAAGTCCCTAAATTAAGAGCAGGTTTAGAAAGCCGTACTTCTATTTAGGCCGCACATGTGCAGCTCCGTGTTATCATCTGCTGTTTACATACACTAATCTGATCCAATTTATGGGGCAGAATAGTGCATGTTGCCATCTTCTCATGCAGACCATTGGCCCAAGTGGAAAATCGGCCATGTGCACTGGCACATCAGGTATAATGGATCCCCGTGTGAACAGCGGTGCCCACCAATAGCACGTGTACATATAATTTGCTCATCTGAATGAGCCCTTCATGAACTACAAGATAACAAATGTCAAGAAGATTCTTATAATCTCCCAGTTTGTGAATAAATTACTTGTTGGCTCCATCTACTCCCCATAACCATTATGTAATTATGAAATTAACAATTTACCTGTGGACCTTGCTCTGTTGAAGGTAATAGCGGATCTCCTAAAACCCGTTTTTTTGCTTTTTCAACACTTCTGCGCACAAATTCATCATAAATTGATTCTTCAACAAATATTCGAGATCCAGCTATACAACACTGTCCTTGGTGATAGAACAGCCCATGGTGGGACTGCTCTATTGCATTGTCCACTAGGAGAAAAAAAAATTATATAACAGATTATCTGAGAAATAGATGAAACTTTTTCCAAGTTTATAAGGGTTGTCCTCCACTTGAACACCTATACTCACCAGTGGGGCCGGTGCTGTTCCAGTGGTGTTGGCACTGGCTCTCCCAGGGATTGTGTAACATTGTTATGTCATGCGATCCCTGCTCTGGCTTCTCTGTCCCCGCCCTCGGACGTACCCCATTTATCCTGTGGAAATGAGAGAGCAGCAGCTCTCACTTCCTCCAAAGTCAGGGACAGTTAAGTCAGCGCTAATTGGTTGCATGGACTGTGTGATAAAAGTATGTCAGGCAATCCCTGAGAGAGCCAGTGTGGCAACCACTTCAACAGTGTCGGCACCGGGGTGAGGTTCGGAATATAGGTGTTACTAATTTACAAGGGGAAAATATAACGATCGAGAAGGGGTTGTCCAAGTAGTTGACAACCCCTTTACTATACATGGCCAAAAGGTCTAACTGTGTTTTGACAATGCTCAAATATAGAAGAGTTACATTAATACTAATGCTAAGTTTCCATGGTTCAAAAGCACAGTGTCACTTCCTCTGTGTTTTACAATGCTAGCAAAGGTTTTGGATCCGCCGCATGTCAATTTATAGTGTGGATCTATGTGAAAATTTCACAATGATATCCACAGTGATGTATACAGCTGCAGGTGTCACTGCCAGAGATCAGCAGCAAATACACTTAGTGGGAACCTAGTCTAAATGTGTCAGTGTATCCTTACATGCTAAAGTTTTCCATTGCTAGCCCCATGATCTAGATGCAGATGCCATCTACAGTGGGGAAAGTATTTGATACACTGCCGATTTTGCAAGTTTTCCTACCTACAAATTGTAATTTTTGTTGTAGGTACATTTGAACTGTTAGAGACAGAATCTTAAAATAACAAAACTGAAAATCACATTGTATGCTTTTTACATAATTCATTTGCATTTTAATTATTTAAGTAAATAAGTGATGCAAAAGAACAACAGAACAGAACTCAATGTTGCACAGCGACAGCTCCAAAACCTGAACGATATGGAGAAGATCTGTATGGAGGAGTGGGCCAAAATCTCTGCTGCAGTCTGTGCAAACTTGGTCAAGAACTACAGGAAACGTCTGACCTCTGTAATTGCAAACAAAGGTTTCTGTACCAAATATTAAGTTCTGTTTTTATATTGTATCAAATACTTATTTCATGCAATAAAATGCAAATTGATTATGTACAAATCATACAATGTGATTTTCTGGTTTTCATTCTTAGATTCTGTCTCTCAAAGTTGAAGTATACCTACGAGGTTTGTAGGTGGGAAAACGTGCAAAATTGCCAGTGTATCTTAGAATTTGGTAAGTTTGTATACTAGAGGGTGCAGAGGCCAATACAGGATAAAAAAAGGCAGCCAAATGAATGTAATATTTTTTTTTTGCAATTGTATTTTTTTTTATCTAGGAAACTATTTCTACAGAAAATAGCACCTGGTATACTGCCTATTATTGTGCATTGGCTTATTGAAATACATTTTATGCATTTAAAAAGTACTTAAAGGGAACCTGTCAGCAGGATTGTGCACAGTAACCTACAGATAGTGTCAAGTCAGCCCCGTTATACGCATTAATATGACACCTTGCTTGATGAAATCCATCTTGTGGTTGTTCTTTATTTTCCATTTGTAGTTAAAGATATACTCGTGCTCTGGGGCGGCCAGTGAGGGATGGGTCTTCACGTGGTGCTCTGATGAGATATTCATAATGCAGCCTGCTGACAGGTCACTGATCCCTCACTGACCTGCCCACCCCCCAGTTTGCATAATGAATATCTGTACATACTTTTCAAATTGATTTTATTTTTTTTTTAATCTGTATAACGGCGCCGACCTGACACTGTCTGTAGGTTACCGTGCACAATCCTGCCGACAGGTTCCCTTCAAGAAGCAGAAAAATGTCATGCAAAGAACATAGTGCATTTGCTTGAAATATCATGGACCCTTAAAATGCTACAAAAATGCAAAAAATAAATATTGTGTAAATATTGTGTTCGAAAAAAACACCTAAAGGGAACCTGTCACCCCCAAAATTGAAGATGAGCTAAGCCCACCAGCATCAGGGGCTTATCTAGAGAATTCTGGAATGCTGTAGATAAGCCCCCGATGTATCCTGAAAGATGATAAAAAGAGGTTAGATTATACTCACCTGGGCGGGCGGTCCGGTCCAATGGGCGTCACGGTCGTGGTCCGGGCCCTCCTATCTTCATTCGATGACGTCCTCTTCACGCTGTGGCTCTGGTGCAGGTGGAGCAAAGCACTGCAGTGCGCAGGTGCTGGGCCTCTCTGACCTTTTCCCGGCGCCTTCGCACTGCAGTACTTTGCTCTGCCCTCAAAAGGGCAGACAAAGTACGCCTGCGCTGGAGCCGCAGTGTCAAGACAAGAAGAGGACGTCATCATAAGAAGATGGGAGGCCCCGGACCGGACCGCAGTGGGACCGCCCCTGGGTGAGTATAATGTAATCTCTTTTTCTCATATTTCAGAATATATCGGGGGCTTTTCTACAACACTACAGAATGCTGTAGACAAGCCCCTGATGCTGGTGGGCTTAGCTCATCTTCGATTTTTGGGGTGACAGGTTTAAGGAGTCACACCATCAAAATTTGAAATTTAAGTTCTATGTCACATTACTTCCAAATCCCTAATTTATGGCGAAGATAATTCAGAGTCCGGGGACAGGCGCAGTGAGTAATTTAGCAGTAGATTTGTAAACACTTTGGTGCTCATGAACATTATTATTATTATCGTTCCAATTTGTGACCTACATAGAGATACATGAAACTTTTATTGTACTTTTGTATGCCTCTATATGACTATAAGTATGTCTGAGAAAGGTACAAACAGCAGTAGGCATCTGTGCAAAAAAAAAAAAAAATGGGCCTCTTGGACTTCAATATCTCACATTACACTGCCCACCTATGTAGCTCTAATAATTGTGAGCCAGGTAATTTATTTCATAAGTACCCTGCATTCAATACAGTAGTCAGTGGGTTGTTGCTGGATATTTTATAAGGTGGCATTTGGCTCCTTGACCTACTGGGAGCCTACGCAGCTGCCTAGGTCACACATATGGTATGTCTACCCCTATATAATTATTCTCCCCTAGAGGTAGAGTACTAAGGGAAAGTATCTCCATACACATGGGCTCGAACAGAGTCTGTACAAGAGTGCACAAATGGATCTGTACAGTATACCTATGGCTTTAGTTCACAGCTGCACATGCCTTTAAAGAGAATCGGTCAGCAGGATTTCACCCCATAAACTATTTACATGTGCATTTAGCTCTTTTAAAGACAAATTCAGCAATAGGTTTAAATGGCCAGTCTGTTCCTCCATTACTGAAAAATCAGAGTTTAAATTCATATGTAAATGAGGCTGAAGAGCTATTGTGCATCTGAAGCCTCTGTCACTCCAGCTCTATTTCCCACCCTGCTTTCGCCTGAAGTTACAGAATATAGAAGCTGTCAGTCAAGCGTTTGAAAGCAGGGTGGAGCCGGGTGGAGAATAGAGCTGGAGTGACAAGCAATTCAGGTCTACAATGGCTCTCTAGCCTCATTTGCATAGCAATTCAAACACTGATTTCTCAGTAACAGAGGAACAGTGTGACCATGTAACGGGATTGCTGGTCTGGTCTTTGAAAGAAATACATGTACATATAAATAGTTTGTTGGACGCAATTCTGCTGACAGATCCCCTTTAAGGATATCCTTGCTTAAACAACATAGTGACCATTTAAGCTTTGTGATAAGGGAACAGTAATAATATACTAACAGTCCGCATCAGCAAAAATGATAACTGGACTTTTTCCTCCAAGCTCCAGTGTAACTCTCTTAAGGTTACTCTTCCCAGCAGCTTCTTTGATTAGCTTTCCAACCTAAATACATATAAAATACAGATGTATTAAGTAATGCATAGAAAGTTTATTTCAAATTACATACAATTCATACAACAATATATTATTCACATACACTGGTCAATGCTATTTTCAGGTTATTAAATTCTTTTATGTTTTCGAAGGTAAAACTAGATATTTCTTCTTGTGCACCTTACTAAAAACTTTTGCTCCAAGAGTCTATATACCAGACACATAACTAGCAGACTAGCCACTTGTATAGGAAAGAACAATTAAAATGAGGATCTTTTGGGAATTATTTCCCTGGAGGAACTCACATGCCACCATTTTTTTTGGGGGGGACGTGAAAACATTTGTTATAAGTTCACTTTAAATTATTCAGACATGCAGATAGTAGATGCACATCTGCTAAACGTGGAGGTAGATATGAATGCTTAATTATTCCTATTGGCCAGCTTCACCTATAGCCTCTTGACTAGGAACCATGGTTTGGCAGCATAATGGAAGTTCCCTTTAAACTGTAAACTTTGAGATTTTTTTTTTTAATGAAATAGGAGTAATACCTCAGTTGATCCAGTGAATGCAACCTTATCAATGTCCATGTGATGTGATATGGCTGCTCCAGCGGTGGGTCCGTATCCAGGAACAATATTCACTACACCTGGTGGAAAACCGGCCTACGGGAGAAAAAGTAAAGAGGAGGCAAAATAACTTCACATTCACCAATAATATGTTTGCTATCATCACAAAATAAACCGGTTTAAAGATCAGTATAAAATGTAAAGATTTCTATATATTACCATCTATGGTAATTAATACATTATCTTGCAGGAAAAAAAAAATCTGACTGCAGTATTAAGCTTGATGGATGTTGGATGTGGAAAGTAGAGTGGGATACTATGTGAATAAGCTCATAAAAATACAAGATTCAAAGGAAAGCTGACTTGATATAATAGACAGATACTGTATGTGCGCAGGTGGGATCCATGATATTAAAAATATGTTTATTTTCTCCCATATACAGCACCTTCCCGGTCTACTACTATTTAATTCAATGAGGCTGAGCTGCAATAACACACTGTAGACATGGGAAGCACTGTTTTTGAGAATAGCATACATGGTTTTCTAATTCTGGTGAACCCCTTTAATATTTTTTACCAAATGTCACTGTACAAACTACACTATAAAATAGATACACTTGATGATTCTGCTATATTTCATTTGAAAATCCATGTCAGAATGGCTGTACAATTCCTTTTCCAAGCATCATCTTAATTTCATCATCTAAGCTTTGACAACTCCTCTGTGTCCCTCTTCCCTGCTGCTGAGATCTCACACTGCTAAGTACAAGCTGCAGCGGTCAGGCTGAGTGGGAGGAGTCTGAATACACTTGGGCTCGCGTGTCTCTCACTCTATATATTCGTTATAACATCAGCATGATCATACAGCCATTATGATGTGGATTTTAAAACAAAGTACACTAGCTTCATCAGGTCTAGCACACCTATTGAATAGTTGTTTGCCGTTTGTATTGAGGCATCTGTTAATAGACCTGTTTTAAGTTTGCTAGGAGTCTGTATGCCAAGATTCCTTCTGGAGTGAGATAATGGCACATCATATAGCGCTTCAAAAACTTTGGTCCACAATTACTGTTGTTATTTCGCCACTTTTTAAAAGTGAATAAAAAAAGGATTTATTAAGAATATACTGTATTTATGTCAAATGTTTTTTAATTGCCAATTATTGGTATAAAGTAAGCCTATTATGGGCAAAATTTAGATATAGTGCCCAACTTCTAGCAAGAAGCACTGAATGTATCAGCATGAGTGACAAATTTGGTGAACCCCGGACTACCTGGTTCAGAACAGGGCTAGTTCCGTGGAGTATAACAAAACTGCACAAACTATTTTATCGATAACCAATAATACGAAAGTGAGATGATATTTGCAACAACTTTGTCACGGAGTGTTACAGTATGTTCACGTAGAGGAAGCCCGTATAGGCAGGTACATTGAATCATTGTATTTCTGCTACTGTTTGCAAAATTAAAACACATACTTGATCTGCCTTTCTATTTGCTTTTGCACAAGGCGCACACACCTCTTTTATTAATGATCCCATGTACAGAGCCGTCAGTGGTGTTTGCTCGGCTGGCTTGATGACAACTGTATTGCCACAGCAGAGTGCAGGTGCGATTTTCCATGCAAACATTACAAGTGGAAAATTCCACTGTGAAACAAGAAAGATATTTTAGATCATCATTATTATTGCAGATAAAACGCTTCTTAAACATTTTTTACAGCAAGTCAAGATTATCAAACACTGGTTCCCCACTTCTGTGTAGAGAAACGAGCTTCCTATATCTTCTACAGAGTACTATACAGAAAAAGAAGTTATGGCTCGCAGTACTGTCTGTCGGTGCTTGAAATGCCTTTATTGTTTTCATTTTTTAATCTTAGAATCTTATGAAAATGTTAGATCTAGTTTGGATGTAGACCTTTAATTTGCACTTGGTTTCTGTAGGCTATGGCCCTTTATATGGGTCATTCATTGACTGTGGAGCGCCCCCAGACACAGGGCCACGAGTTCTCGGTACCGGGCCTCTCTGGTTCGGTTCTGAGGCTGTCACGGTGGCTAGACCCGGTCCGTGACCCTGCTAAGGGGCGTCCAGTAAAGGGATTTGTACAGTCTGTCAAGGGTTCGTGACGCCACCTGTGGTGTTCGGTCAGGGTGACCGACGCTGCTGTGGGGTCCACTGGGGTGATGGAATGGCAGCTGGGTGGTATAACTTCCCACAGGTGAAGTATGTCCCCAGGGCTTCCCAGTAAGGTGGATGGTGATGGTGTGAGGCGCAGTCAATAACGAGGACACAAGGTTGCAGTCTCTTTACCTCTTTACTGAAGGCTTCAGGATCCTCAATCCAGAGTACGTTCAACAGCGCTCTCTGAGACCGGCCGGTCCGATGGGCACATCCAGAGTTTCCCTCGCAGATGGAAATCGTTGCCTACCAATAGCGCCTGTGTGTTGTAGTCCTACCCTGCTGAGCATTCGGAATAGTCCTCACAACTGCTGTTCTCGTTCGTTCGTTCTCTACAGCTCTCTCTCTCGTTCTTTGGTTCCAGATGTTACTAGTTTCTAACGTCCCCCCAACATGTTATGGCTAGGACGCCACCCGTTTGACGGGAAGGCTTGGAGTCTTCCGGGACCCTAGAGACGCCCCTCTCCCAATGTTGCCCCCTATGTCTTCGTAGGTGTAAAAAGGTAGACAGCCAACCTATAATCAACTGTCCAGCGGAATTTGAAGTAAGGCTTGAAGTCAGTTACTCCTACGGTGATCCGGCCACCGACTACGCGCCTCAGTAAGATGTTGCCTTCCTCTCTCGGCACGACTCTTACTGGCTCTCCTTTGTGCTGATCTCGTTTACACTGTTCCACAATATTCTTCCCTTCTTGTCTCTCTCTTAGGATACCGCCGCAAGGTGTGCAGGCGCGGTTCCGTTACGTTCTGTTCTGTTCGCTAGGCACCTGCCAGGTTCCCACGCCTGACAGGGACCCCCTGTGCCTTCTCCCGCAACACCCCCTGCCACGGGATGTTGCCTGGTTCCAACCCAGTCAGCTTCTAACTAACTTTCTCCCCAGCCCCTAGTTTTACCAATGTGAGGAGTGGCCCAATAAATAAAGCCTTTTGCTCCCCCTAGTGGCCAGAGTGTGAAGTGTAATGTGTTCTGGTGATACCTGGTCAGGATAACTCTTTAGTGCCATCAGACGTACCGCTGCTCCCCTTAGTGGCAGAGCGCTATACTGCAACGACCAGGTCTCTGGGGCGTTGCAACTGCTGTTGGTTACATTCAAGCCATTTACTGGCCTGTTTAAATATTGATTGTGCACAAAATGATTCTCATTTGATTGTTCTGTGCCCTTAGAATATCATGGTGTCGGCATGGGGTCCTATGGTGCCAATAGAAATCATCATGTGTAACAAAAGTGTTCGTGCTTGTTCCTCGGGTGATTGCGGGCCTATTTAGGTGTGCCGATAGTCAGAACTGAGCGTTTCAATGAATGCTTATTACCAAATTTTTAGTTAAGCTAAATAGGCCATTAGAGTCACACATAACTGCAGACTCAGACACAATTTATCTAAAATCAACACAAATAAGCACTATCAAAATCAATATCTGGAACCTGAAAATAAGAATCGATATTTGGCACCTTGTACGCATTTTGCAATTTTTAGAAATTATGCTACCATAGTCAGGCGCCTGTATTGCCTACTTACGGGGATTATTTGACCACATACTCCAACAGGTTCATGTCTTGTGAAAGTAAAGAAATCTCCATCTATAAATAAAAGAAGTTGAAGCCTGTTACTAAAATTATTCTTTATTGTTGCAAACATCACATAGCTTTAAAACAACCTACCCATAGGGATTGTGAGGCCATGGTTTTTGTCTGCCCAGCCTGCACAGTAGCGCAGGGATTTCAGAACTCCTGGCATGTCAGCAAAGTAGGAGGCGGTAAATGCCTTTCCCGCATCAATGGATTCCAGAGTCTGAAAGTAGTCCAGTTAATAAGTCCAACATGTAAATGTACCATAAAACCCATTTCATATGGAATAATAGTGTCATGTTGTCACATGAAAATTACTTACGCTTAGAATCAAGATGTCACGTTCTATGAGGTCTGCCAACTTATTCAAGAGTTTACCCCTCTGAGAAGCATCTGTCCTACGCCATGGTGACCCAAACTGGAATGCTTCTCTTGCCGCTTTCACAGCTATATCTACATCTGCCTAGAAGAAAAGGATAATTAAGTTAACACATGAAAATCATCATGACTCAACATAAAAACCTAGACCGCATATGTCACATTCCAAGGGGTCTGAGAATCCACGATACAGTATGGTTTCATTTGGCAGGTGGCTCATAAGGAAGGGTTGGAGAATAGAGACTTTTTACACAATAATTGTCTTTTTTTTTTGAGAAACACCTATTTTCTTATTAAAGAAAATGGGTTCTCCTGATGGCAACCCTGCCCATACACTTGCTAAGGGAATATGGAGGTCATTGAGAGTTTCCATGCTAAAGACACCTCCTTTAAATTACAACGGTGAGCTGTTCTGTATTAAAGGCTTCCACACTGGCGAATTGAAGCCATGAATATTTAATGTGGATAGCCATACATCTGAAAGGCCATTAGGTAACATTTCATCAATGCAGCAAAAGTTTATCAGGCTTGGGCTTTTCTCCGTAAAATTACCGTACCTATTTGCAGTGGGTGTTTGGAGAAGACCCCTAGGGTTCAACTGATCCAATCTGCAATGAGGCATCTTGTCTCATAAGAAAGCTGCCAACCAGGCTAATTATTCAAAGTCCAATATAATCAAGATTATAAAAAGATGTATTTTACAATTGTAACTAGTAGCTTAAAGTGGTTTTCCAGGAATAAAAATGTTAGGGCTTGGCCATCAATGACAGATTACGGTAATAAGAATCTTAGCACCCCTATCAATCACCTGAAATGGCAATTTATTAGTTCCTGAAAACCTCATTAAACAATACTGAATACCTTCCTGACATTCCCTGTACATGGCGGTTCCAGCGTACCTATGTTCTGCCCTGTCAGCTGGGGTACCCTATCAACTTATCACTCCAATCTTGGTACCCCTGTGATCTCCATAGAAGATAGTCAGCTTTCCTATATAATGCAGTAAATATAGAATATCGATTGAGCAATCACAGGTTCAAGTCCCCAATAATGAGGAAAAAAATAGAAAAGTATTTAACAAAAAAAATAGAAAAACATCAAAAAGTAATCATCTCTTTATCCTCATTTAAAAACGAAACAATTAAACAAATTTGGTCTTCGTTCCTCCCTCCAAAAATATAACAAAAAAAACAATTAAAACACTGTATGTTCCCCAGGACAGTATCAATAAAAATATTAGCCCTTATATTGCTCCATCGACAAAATTTTTTTTTTTATGAATCACAGAAAATAGCAACACAAACCAATTTTGTTTACAATATAACGGAAATAAACTTTACAAGTCTGGTATTACCGTAATCATGCTAATCTGAAAAATCAAGTTGCCAAGTCATTTTTACTGGATAGTGAACATCTTAAAAAGAACCCCCCCCCCAAAAAAAAAAAAAAAAACAGCAGAATCCAGTTTCTTAATATTTCACGACACCTGGAATTCTTTTCCCGTTCTCTTGAAAATTGTATAGTGAGATCAATAGTGAGTATGAAAATTATAACACATCCAACAAAAAAGAAGCCCTCATATGCTTATGTTGATGAAAATGTAAAAAAAAAAAATTTAAGTCTTGGAAAAAAGTGGAGGAAACATTAAAGTCCCAGAAAGAAAACTGGCAGTGGTTGTAATGGATAACAAGTGGACTGGATAATCCAAAGAATAAATTGAAACAGCCTGTATTGCATCAACAACACTTTTACTTTCATCAGTAAGGCTTGTATTGGAGAAATTGGTGAAAGATTATAATGATAAGACTATTCACCTTTGACCACTGTTGTGCAGTTTATCCTCAGATATGATCTGTAAAGTGGCGTTCAAAGGTGAACAGACGTTTGTACCGATACAAAGCAGTAGACTATATTTTTGTCAAGGTATAGTCTCAAGTTATATAATGTAGATGAAAAAGTCATTTCTTCTACATCATAAGACTATATTATTATGATAATATTATACTAAGTATCCTCATTGTTATGAAGATAAATATTTCTCTATAGCATTTACCGACCTGTGGTTTTGCTTCTGGCAAATCCAACGTGTACCAACGTGAAACCACTGATCAATGTTATGCGCAACTGGAAGAACAGACTAAAAAAGCTAAATAAAATGCAAAAATATTTTCCATATTTGAACTTTGTATCTGCTTTGATAAATGTAAAGATTTGGTAAGCCTGGCATCCCTGCAAGTGAAGCTACAGAAGCAGAAGATTTACTAATTCTACCCAAATTATGGCACGTCATCTACGTAAAAGTAATATAATGTGCAAATTCAGCTCGAATTGCACTTTAACTTTAAAAGGTAATCGCGACAAAGTAGAATCTACAGGTTTCTTACCTTATCCCCTTCTTCTATCTCGCATATCTTTTCTCCTGTGGCTGGGTTGAAGACAGGGAACTTCTTACCACTGACTGAATTGCGCCATTCATTGTTAATAAAGATCTGTGTGGAAGAAAGCCCTTACATTACACAGTGGTACTGCATAAGTACTGTAATTTTCTGTAATATATCCCTACTAAGAGTTACAAGACGATATAAGCCCCACAATAATTACTTATAAGCCAGTATATACCTTATAGTTTCGATGAATGGAAACTTTTTCTCTATCATTAGCTGGATTTCTGAGGCATGTTTCATTCTATAGTAAAATGCCTGGCCCGAGTCATTTCTTGTATGTTACAAGAGTTCAATTAAAAATTAATATATGAATAAATACATATATCTAGTCATATTTTCTGAAAACTGACATGTTTAGCTATTTGTTGTGTGCGAAGCAACCAGGTAGATACCTTGTCATGAAGGGACAGTACTATCTACCACTGGAGGTGCCCATGTACCTATCTTTGCCAACTTCCTCGATAGCAAGCAAAGTCAGTTTAGCAGACTGCTATTCCTTCCACACTCTTTGAGCATATGTACATTTGGTTTGGCCATTGATGCATGTGTGTGTTTTTAATTGGGAGAGGTAAGTAACACCAGACACCTCTAGCGAAGGGTTATCTCCTGGTTGCAGGCTTAGGGCAGAGACAGACTGCTGTATTTCTCGTGCGATAATCACATTGCACTGCACGGACTGGTCGGCACCTCTCCTGACCTGAGCAAGACCGTATGATGTATTTCTATGCAGCTGTCAAGCTCAGGTCAGGCGAGCAGACAACCAGTACAAGGTTTACGATGCGATTCTCCCACGAGAAATACGGCAGTCTGTCTCTGCTCTTAGCCTTCTTTCTGTCTGGGGGGAGAGTCAGGAAGTCTTCACAGACATTAGATGGTTATGTTGTGCTAGTGAAATTGGCAGATTATTCCAGGTTTTCTCAGGAGTGGACATATCATTTAGGCAACCTGTCGTACAAGGGCCCAAGAGGCAAGGGGGCCAATTTTCATCTCCAAAGCAGGTGGTATTGTGCATTATGAGGAGCTATTGGACTGAAGAGGGTCCATAAACTGTTCTTGCACAGAGGCCTCCTTCTGTCTCTCTCCACCAGTACTTTTTTCTACTACATGCAGAAGCGTTTACCGTATATTCCACCTTTATAAGCTCAAATAGTCATGTCTTCGAGGAGGCAAGAAAAAAATAGCAGACAGCTAAAGAATTATAATTACAGCCACCTTTGGGTACATGGATGTTGCTTCATTATAACATCAGACATATACTGTACATTTAAAATCAACTATGGGATCGGATTTTATCACATGAGATCAGGGAAAGTGTTTCTCGAAGTATGCTTCATATCATTGACTTCTGCACAAAGACCTAGTACAACCACAAGCAAGGAGCCCATGTGCATGATCAGATTAACATAAGAATGTTAAAAAACTTGAGAGCAAAGATCTTTTTGTTTTTCAAAATATTTAATTGAAATATTAGTTGTGAAATGTTGATATGTTTAATCTGAACATAAATACCCGCTAAGTCTATATTATTAGAGGATAATTCTGTATGATTTAATCCCGTGATAGTGGAAATTGAATCAGACAGGGTGTTAAATTCTCAAATGATTAACGTGAACTTTATTTTTTTTCAATAATCACTCAAGAAAAAATAAAAACCCTTCTTGGCTGTGAAACTGAAGGAGTCTTGCCAAAAGTCACATATTACCCTCAGATGTGAGTAGGCCGGGTTTTCTTTGCCTCATTATGCGGCCTCCATGCTGTGATCATCTGTATATGGTCACATATTGGCTCTTCCATGCATGGCAAGTTACTTATTCATTTCAAAGGAAATTATTTGAGAAACCACAGGAAGCGTTGCCTTGATTAGTGAGAAATGCCAGGTCACAGACTTAAGTTACATTTCTTTTTATTATTTTCAGTGCATTCAGAAACAATGTGTATGGCACAGTGAAGCGAGTTGTACAGTCGTTTTGACTGGATATCAAACACACACTGTGCTCATTTCATTCCACACTCAGCTACTGGACCTCTAAAGTGACCTGCCTGGGCCGTGTAGATGAAGGGCCGTCACTTTGTCTTACACATAGGCATCTCTGTTAGTACCGGTGGCGATTGAAGGACAGTATTGTCTAGGGTGACCCTTCATCCCTGGTCCACTGATTTCTAATATTATGCATATCTGACAATAAGTTGTACCACAATCTAGATCTTTTATTCAATCCCCAGCAATGACCCACTATACTAAACACTGGCGATCGTAGAAGAGGCCATTGTACAGTATATGGGCCCTTTGCTGTACAATTGCTCATCGTAATGCACAATTCCACCTGCTATGGTAGTGGAAACTGGCCGATTTACCGTTTGGACACCTGTGCGGCTGTACAGGTTGCACCAATGGTATGTCCGCATTTGATACCGGAATAGTATGGAAATGTAGCTATAGCCAAAGTTACATTATATTGATGAATATTTTTGTGTTCATCATCAGATCATCTCAAAGCTCCTTCATAATGGGCAGATACCAGCAGTACTGCAGATGATATGACTATTAAGTCAATGTAAGAATTATTTTTCCTTAATTTATAGGTAACAATCACATATTGTACATGGGCATCATTCATTAAATATAGATTTTTAACCCCTTCCCGACCCATGACGCCACGTAGGCGTCATGAAAGTCGGTGCCAATCCGACCCATGACGCCTATGCGGCGTCATGGAAAGATCGCGTCCCTGCAGATCGGGTGAAAGGGTTAACTCCCATTTCACCCGATCTGCAGGGACAGGGGGAGTGGTAGTTTAGCCCAGGGGGGGGGTGGCTTCACCCCCTCGTGGCTACGATCGCTCTGATTGGCAGTTTCACTTTCAACAGCCAATCAGAGCGATTTGTAATATTTCACCTATTATAACTGGTGAAATATTACAATCCAGCCATGGCCGATGCTGAAATACCATCGGCCATGGCTGGAAATACTAATGTGCCCCCACCCCACCCCACCGATCGCCCCCCCAGCCCCCCGATCTGGCCGGTACACTGCTCCGGCTCCCCTCCGTCCTGTGCTCCGCTCCCCCCCGTGCTCTTGTCCGCTCCCCCCGTGCTCCAATCACCCCCCCTGCACTCCGATCCACCCCCCCCCGGTGCTCCGTTCCACCCCCCCGTGCTCCATTCCACGCCCCCCGTGCTCCGTTCCACCCCTCCCGCGCTCCGATTTCCCCCCCCCCGTGCTCCGATCCCCCCCTCCGTGGTCCCCCCCACCCCATCATACTTACCGATCCAGCCGTCTTCTCCCTGGGCGCCGCCATCTTCCAAAATGGCGGGCGCATGCGCAGTGCGCCCGCCGAATCTGCCGGCCGGCAGATTCGTTCCAAAGTGCATTTTGATCACCGAGATATAATCTCTCTCAGTGATCAAAATAAAAAAAAATAATAAATGACCCCCCCCCCCCCCTTTGTCACCCCCATAGGTAGGGACAATAAAAAAATAAAGAATTTTTTTTTTTCCACTAATGTTAGAATAGGGTTAGGGTTAGGAGTAGGGTTAGGGTTAGGGTTAGGGTTAGGGCTAGGGTTACGGTATGTGCACACGTATTCTGGTTCTCTGCGGATTTTTCCGCTGCGGATTTGATAAATCCGCAGTGCTAAACCGCTGCGGATTTACCGCGTTTTTTTCTGCGCATTTCACTGTGGTTTTACAACTGCGATTTTCTATTGGAGCAGTTGTAAAACCGCTGCGGAATCCGCACAAAGAAGTGACATGCTGCGGAATGTAAACCGCTGCGTTTCCGTGCAGTTTTTCCGCAGCATGTGTACAGCGATTTTTGTTTCCCGTAGGTTTACATTGAACTGTAAACTCATGGGAAACTGCTGCGGATCCGCAGCGTTTTCCGCAGCGTGTGCACATACCTTTAGAATTAGGCTATGTGCCCACACTGCGGATTGGCCGCTGCGGATTCGCAGCAGTGTTCCATCAGGTTTACAGTACCATGTAAACATATGAAAAACCAAATCCGCTGTGCCCATGGTGCGGAAAATACCGAGCGGAAACGCTGCGTTGTATTTTCCGCAGCATGTCAATTCTTTGTGCGGATTCCGCAGCGTTTTACACCTGTTCCTCAATAGGAATCCGCAGGTGAAATCCGCACAAAAAAACACTGTAAATCCGCGGAAAATCCGCAGGTAAAACGCAGTGCCTTTTACCCGCGGATTTTTAAAAATGGTGCGGAAATATCTCATACGAATCCGCAACGTGGGCACATAGCCTTAGGGTTAGGGTTGGAATTAGGGTTGTGGTTAGGGTTGTGATTAGGGTTATGGCTACAGGTGGGATTAGGGTTAGGGGTGTGTTGGGGTTAGTGTTGGAGGTAGAATTGAGGGGTTACCACTGTTTAGGCACATCAGGGGTCTCCAAACGCAACATGGCGTCACCATTGATTCCAGCCAATCTCGTATTCAAAAAGTCAAATGGTGCTCCCTCACTTCCGAGCCCTGATGTGTGCCCAAACAGTGGTTTACCCCCACATATGGGGTACCAGTATACTCAGGACAAACTGCGCAAAAATTGCTGGGGTCCAATTTCTCCTGTAACCCTTGGGAAAATAAAAAATTCTGGGCTAAATAATTATTTTTGAGGAAAGAAAACGTATTTATTATTTTCACGGCTCTGCATTATAAACTTCTATGAAGCACTTGGGGGTTCAAAGTGCTCACCACACATCTAGATAAGTTCCTTTGGGGGTCTAGTTTCCAAAATGGGGTCACTTGTGGGGGGTTTCTACTGTTAAGCCACATCAGGGGCTCTGCAAACGCAACGTGACACCCACAGAGCAGTCCATCAAAGTCTGCATTTCAAAACGTCACTACTTCACTTCTGAGCCCCGGCATGTGCCCAAACAGTGATTTACCCCCACATATGGGGTATCAGCGTACTCAGGAGAAACTGGACAACAACTTTTGGGGTCAAATTTCTCCTGTTACCCTTGGGAAAATAAAAAATTGCAGGCTAAAAGATCATTTTTGAGAAAATAATTTTTTTTTTTATTTTCATGGCTCTGCGTTATAAACTTCTGTGAAGCACTTGGGGGTTCAAAGTCCTCACCACACATCTAGATTAGTTCCTTTGGGGGTCTAGTTTCCAAAATGGTGTCATTTCTGGGGGATCTCCAATGTTTAGGCACACAGGGGCTCTCCAAACGTGACATGGTGTCCGCTAATGATTGGAGCTAATTTTCCATTTAAAAAGCCAAATGGCGTGCCATCCCTTCCGAGCCCTGCCGTGCGCCCAAACAGTGGTTTACCCCCACATATGGGGTATCAGCGTACTCAGGACAAACTGGACAACAATATTTGGGGTCCAATTTCTCCTATTATCCTTGGCAAAATAGGAAATTCCAGGCTAAAAAAATCATTTTTGAGGAAAGAAAAATTATTTTTTATTTTCATGGCTCTGCATTATAAACTTCTGTGAAGCACCTGGGGGTTTAAAGTGCTCAATATGCATCTAGATAAGTTCCTTGGGGGTCTAGTTTCCAAAATGGGGTCACTTGTGGGGGAGCTCCAATGTTTAGGCACACAGGGGCTCTCCAAACGCGACATGGTGTCCGCTAACAATTGGAGCTAATTTTCCATTCAAAAAGTCAAATGGCGCGCCTTCCCTTCCGAGCCCTGCCGAGTGCCCAAACAGTGGTTTACCCCCACATGTGAGGTATCGACGTACTCGGGAGAAATTGCCCAACAAATTTTATGATCCATTTTATCCTACTGCCCACGTGAAAATGAAAAAATTGAGGCGAAAAGAATTTTTTTGTGAAAAAAAAAGTACTTTTTCATTTTTACGGATCAATTTGTGAAGCACCTGGGGGTTTAAAGTGCTCACTATGCATCTAGATAAGTTCCTTAGGGCGTCTAGTTTCCAAAATGGGGTCACTTGTGGGGGAGCTCCAATTTTTAGGCACACGGGGGCTCTCCAAACGGGACATGGTGTCCGCTAAAGAGTGGAGCCAATTTTTGATTCAAAAAGTCAAATGGCGCTCCTTCCCTTCCAAGCCCTGCCGTGCGCCCAAACAGTAGTTTACCCCCACATATGAGGTATCAGCGTACTCAGGACAAATTGGACAACAACTATCGTGGTTCAGTTTCTCCTTTTACCATTGGGAAAATAAAAAAATTGTTGCTAAAAGATAATTTTTGTGACTAAAAAGTTAAATGTTCATTTTTTCCTTCCATGTTGCTTCTGCTGCTGTGAAGCACCTGAAGGGTTAATAAACTTCTTGAATGTGGTTTTGAGTACCTTGAGGGGTGCAGTTTTTAGAATGGTGTCACTTTTGGGTATTTTCAGCCATATAGACCCCTCAAACTGACTTCAAATGTGAGGTGGTCCCTAAAAAAAATGGTTTTGTAAATTTCGTTGTAAAAATGAGAAATCGCTGGTCAAATTTTAACCCTTATAACTTCCTAACAAAAAAAAATTTTGTTTCCAAAATTGTGCTGATGTAAAGTAAACATGTGGGAAATGTTATTTATTAACTATTTTGTGTCACATATCTCTCTGGTTTAACAGAATAAAAATTCAAAATGTGAAAATTGCGAAATTTTCAAAATTCTCGCCAAATTTCCGTTTTTATCACAAATAAACGCAGAATTTATTGACCTAAATTTACCACTAACATGAAGCCCAATATGTCACGAAAAAACAATCTCAGAACCGCTAGGATCCGTTGAAGCGTTCCTGAGTTATTACCTCATAAAGGGACACTGGTCAGAATTGCAAAAAACGGCAAGGTCTTTAAGGTCAAAATAGGCTGGGTCATGAAGGGGTTAAAATGCATTATGTGAAAAAATTGATAAAAAAAATTATGTGGCATTTTGTGGAGCCCTGGGTGATCCCCATTTTGTCCATTTTCTAGAACATGGTGCATCTCACATTCCCCATTAAGAGTGTTGACACCTTATAATTTAATCAGAAATTGTGAGCTACGAGAGTCACTACCATCCCTAACATGCAAAGTCGTAGATGATCGGAAGCATTTGATCTTTCTTTCAAAAGTGGCATCCTTTGAATTGTGCAATATTGTTATTTGTAAAATGACTTCATTTTTACGAGCCATGGGGCAGTCAGGAGAGAACTTCAGCTTTCAGTTTTAAGTAATTAATTTTAGCTTTGGCTGGCAATCCTGCCATGCAGGGGTAACAACTGCATCCCGTAACCATCACCAACATAGGGGGTGGTAATTAGGGCAGACTGTTTTTTTTCTAACTGTTCACACCAATTACAACACCTCGCCTTAATACAAATTGTACATTTAGTATTCAAATCCATTGTGGTGCCTGCCAGAAATTGTTCTGTATTAAAATATGCTAAGGCGATGCTTGGCGTGGCTGAGAAGTTCAGTGCACCTTGCCATCGACATGCTTTCCAGCTATCTTGACCATGGCTTCTGGAAGGGTCGATACATATTCCTGCTCATTAATGTCCATTACATTGCTAAAGAGTGAAGGGAACTTTTATCATGAATTCAGAGCTACACGTCTGGCGGGCACCCGGTATTGAGTGCCGAAGGCTGCCACACCTAGCTCTGTAAATGAACACCTTTGTCCTGCACAGTTCACCAGTACTATCAATGGAATCCTTGACAATGATTCTTCTACTGCACAGTTCACAGGTTCAGATCAAACAGAATCATAAATGGCCATTAACTTTGTAAATGAAAAATGCCAAAGAATTTTCATGGTGGACACGTCAATATTATTCTTCTAAGATATAAAAATATGACCTCTCATTGCGAGAATTTCCACACTAGGTATTAGTAGGATTTAGCCAGCAATTAACATACGGTAATCCTTTCATTTCTCATCTACATTACTGGAGCTATTTTCATGATTTTGGAACGTTTTATTAAAATCCATTGAAAAAGATACAGGAACCCCCATTTACATGTTTGGACCTAAATTTAAGACAAAAAATCTTGCAACAAATCTACCACAAGAAAATATACTGTAAATGTCATAACTCTAGTGATTACTACTAATGTCAGTACAAATGCTAAATATTCTGCCCAAAGGAGCAGATTATCATCAGCCCGAAACAGCAGTTTTTAGTATCATAGACAACGCTAACAATATAATCCTTCAGACACATTTTAACCTGAGGGGGATCCTGGCATTTGTGACAAGCAATGTGCGCAATGTACGGTATCAACTGGTCTGGAGTACAAATAGAAACAATGTTCTCATTACTACATTGCTCGCATATTTTTCTTTTTCACTACTCTAATATATAATGTATTACACCATGATTTGATGGTGATTTGGCAAATAACTATACTTGCCAACTTTTGAGAAAGAAAATCAAGGAAATTGTGAAAAGGGTAAGAAAAAGTGGCACATGTAGCACGACACGCACATTTTGTTCCTTGTAAGCCTTCCAATTATATAGGACATGCCCCCAGTGTATAGTATATACTGTTAATCAAAATTTGTTTACAATTTTTGGTAAAATTGAGACGTGTAAAAAAATGCTAAGTTTTACATTCAACTTATATGTGCCCAGCTAACAGTGATTGCATCTTATACCCCTCCACTCAACCAGACTACTCTTCATAATCTCCTCCTCTCCCATAGAACGCTCAATATCGCCCTCTCCAGTCTCCAAGACTGCTCTTCATACCCTCTCCTCCATCACAGACTGCTCCCCTTGGCTCTCTTTCTCCCAGCCTGTTCTGCATACTGCTTCCACTCCACAGAAATCTCATCATGTCCATTCTCTTCTCACAGTCTCAAATTCTTACCCCCTCCTCTCCCACAGAATGTTTGCTATGGCTCTCTTCTCTCTCCCATTCTGCTATTCATACTCCCTCCTCTCTCACAAACTGCTCTCCATTGTCTTCTTTTTCATAGACTGCTCTGCATACCCACTCCTCTCCCATAGACATATCCTCAAGTCCATTCTGTTTTCACAGTCTTCGACTTATACTCACCCTTTCTCATAGACTGCTCCCCATGACCCTCTCCTCTCTCACAGACTGCTGGCCATACCCTCCTCCTCTCCCCCAGACTGCTTCTCATGTCTATTCTGTCCTTATAGTGTCCAACTCATAATCTCTCCCTCAGACTGCTCCTCATGTCCCCCTTCCTTACAGACTGCTCCTCGTGCTTCTTTTTGTACTCTCCTCTCCCAAAGATTGCTCATCATGTCACCCACATCTTATAGACTGCTCCTCATGCTTCTTCTTGCACTGACTGCTTCTCATGTCTTCCCCTCATGCTTCTTCGTCTTGCACAGACTGCTCCTCATGTCCTCCCTTCTTTATGGACTGCTCCTCTTGCTTCTTCCTCTTTTATAGACTTCTCCTCATGTCCTCCCTTCTTTATGGACTGCATCTCCAGATTCTTCTTCTTGCACAGACTGCTCCTCATGTCCTCCCTTCTTTATTGACTGCTTCTCCAGATTCTTCTTCTTGCACCGACTGCTCCTCATGTTCTCCCTTCTTTATTGACTGCTTCTCCAGATTCTTCTTCTTGCACTGACTGCTCCGCATGTTCTCCCTTCTTTATTGACTGCTTCTCCAGATTCTTCTTCTTGCACCGACTGCTCCTCATGTTCTCCCTTCTTTATTGACTGCTTCTCCAGCTTCTTCTTTACTGACTACTCCTCCAGCTTCTTCTTCTTGCACAGGTTGCTCCTCCTGTCCCTTTCCTTTCTCACATACTGTTTTCCCTGTTTTCCTGAGTCCCTTTAAATACTTTGTCCTCACAAGATGGTTGTGAAATTCTGGGCAAATCCACAGCAGCACCCACAAAATATCTGCATGTAACACAAGTTGATTTTGTTGCAGGCTTTGAAGTGAAGTTCTGCAGAGCTGCAATAAAATCAGCAGTGGAAAATATGAAATGTAATATTTGAATGTCTACATATACCACTAGGGGTTCTGTTGTGGTTTTGCCCTGATTGTCAGAAAAAAAAAAACAGACAGAGATGTAGGTTTGTAAAACTGCTGCAACAACAGTTTCACAAATCAGTTGCAAAATGGTTGTATCATTAACCCTAGGGCTAACTCAGATGTCCATTTTTCACGGATAGAAACGGTAACCATAATAGTCTATGGTTCTGTCTGTGTGCGTCTATCGTTAACATTGTAAAATGTAGGAAAAGCTTTGCAGTTTTTGGGGGTATATGAAATCACTGATGAGATGAAAACATACACAATGAACAAACACTGACACAATCTGATCTAAAACAGTCAGTTTTGAACATACGAGAACCCCAAGAAATCCCCGGACATCTGAAGAAGGCCTCACAAGTGCTTTGATACTATCACTCCATAAGAAGCTTGGTTCTGGTGAGTAGTTATAGGAAGGACGAGCTGTCAGCTTAGGGATCCAGGCATAATGTTTCCATTCACCAGCAGCGAGCAGGACTTGATGAAGTATGTTTGAAAGTTGCAGAACTTTTCATTACGCAATGATTAAAACTAGAAAATCCCTTTCGTTTAGTACGTGCAGGGGATATAATAAACTCTTAATGCACATGTTTTATAATCACTGATATGCTATCCTTGACCCTTGGAAAGCTTATTTTATCAATGTACGTTCATCAGATTATCTTTCGGCATAGAGAGTGTAGTTATTTGTGAAGTTTCTGCTATCATAGCCTGCTGCCCGGCCATTCTTGGTAAATCATGGTGCAACTTTTTTCGTTTTTCAACTTACATGCTTTCTTTGGTTGGCGCCTGTTCACACTAGCTTGGACATGCTGGTCTTTTTCTCCATTTGTATCAATCCTTTTTTGGACATCTGCACTCCCACTCCCATCAACCACAGGTGATTTTAAGTAGTTAGTTGGTCCATCCCTGCCCCATAAATTGTAGGCTTTTTTTGCCCAGGAGAGGTGACATATCAGGACTGGGACCCAGCTTTCGAAGGACGCCTTGACGTGGCTGTTGGGCTCACATATATTGGCCAATCTATGCACTGAGCACATTCTTTTTTACTGTATTTTTCATAGCAATTTAGCATATACATGATATAGCATTTTTTTTCCCCCATTTTCTAGGCAGTAATGCATCTTCAATGTTCTAGAGTAATCATTCTTGGTAAATCATGGTGCAATCCTTGTTTTTTTCAAGTTATACGCTTTTTTTGCTTGGAACCTGTTCACACTAGCTTGGATGTGCTGGTCTTTTTCTCTATTTGTATTATGCACTATAATAATGGCAGAGGTGTAATTTCCCCTGACAGTTTACAGTCTGCTCTAGGATATATTACTAATAGTTTGTTAAATTTTTTTACTTAAAGGGGTAAAAGGAGAATAATATAATATATAGTACATATAGGGTGTACATGAAGACGGCAAAGCCGTCGTTTAGGCACACTTCATATTAGTGGTGTTCTGCTTTAAGTGAATTGGCAGAAGTAGCAGGGATTGTGCAAGCTGTGGACAGAGAAGAAATAAGGAGCTGAAATAGCAGCGTACTACAAATGTGCCCTTTATTACCCTACAGTGGTTTTGGGATTGCTCTACATTATGGGATCTGCAAAAAATAGATTGGGCCTGCACGGCAGAGCTGACATCGTATGGCGTACGGAAAGTCAACAGTTAATATACCTAAATATAAAGTCCGGAGCAATAGAACCTATTTTTATTATAGTCCATGTATTCTGTTTGCATTATTTACGGCATACAGATGTCCGTGCAGTCATTCCAGTCACTGCTTTATCTGCATAATGCAGGAGCTATGCCAGATGACAAACTTAGCTCTGCTACATCTTATCCAGGCAGATAGATTTTAGAAAGCACCCTGGCCGGTGTAGAAGGGCCGATGTCCCAGTGTGACCCGAAAGCCCGCACCCCAGCCTGGGAATGTTTGGGAAAGGGTTATTCCTAGTTTGCTTATGTTTAAAAAGGTCACAGAACCGCCCAGGCACCGCAGCGACTAACCCCTTCTGTGCTGAATGTCAGCTGATGGCTATATTACATACTACTGAAGAGATACAGCATTAGTGACAGGTCATCTGTTATTACACAGCGAGACCCTCAGCAGGGCATGACAGGCAGAGCTGGGCTGGGCCCCTTACCTTGGTGTATTTCACTTCCAAGTTGCTGAGTGGAGCAGGCATAGTGAACTGGGCAGGCTTGTCCCCGGCTTTCCCCTTGTTCTCAGATGACATGTTTAGCTTATGTTCTGCAACACAGGTGACAGAAAGTGCAGTGTTAGTCAGGCTGAGGGCTGCTGTCCTGACTGCGGAGCCGGCTATCCTGCCTGGCTTATACTTCACATTGGCCACAGGAGGATTAGCATACAAAGCAAGGATTGGACACAGCCATGTATAGTCAGGGACAGGACTACAAGTAGCACCACCCCCTATGCCTGCACTGGCCTGACATCACAGTGGTGGCTTTTCTATGTTGTCTATCTATCCCATATCTACAGTATCTCAGATCTATCTATCTATACATATATCTACCTATCTATCCCATATCTATCTATCTACTATGGGGGTGCATTATACTATATAAGACAAGGGGATGCAGTATACTATATTTGACAAGGGGTGCATTATACTATAGGGGAAGTATTCTACTATATATGACAAGGGGGTGCATTATACTCTATATGACAAGGGGGTGCATTTTGCTATGGGGGTGCATTGTACCATATATGAAAAGGGGGTGCATTATACTGCTGTTGGGGTGCATTATACTATGAATGAAAAGGGAGTGCATTATACTTTATATGACAAGGAAGTGCATTACACTATGAGGTGCATTTTACTACTATTGGGTGCAGTATACTATAAATCCCAATTGGGTGCATTATACTATGGGGTGTATTATACTATATTAAACAAAGGGGTGCATTATACTCTATAGGACAAGGCGGTGCATTATATTGTGGGGTGCAATATGCTATATATGACAAGAGGGTGCATTATACTATGGGGGTGTATAATACTGTATGTGACAAGGGAGTGCCTTATATTGCTATGGGGGTGCATTACACTATGAGGTGCATTATACTACTATGGGGGTGCATTATACTATATATGACAAGGGAGTGCATTATACTATAAAAGACAATGGGGTGCATTATGGGGTGCATTATACTATATATGAAAAGACGGTGCATTATACTATTATGGGATGCAGTATACTACTGTGGAGGTGCATTATACTACCATGGGGCTGCATTATACCGGTATGGGGCTGTATATTACTGGTATGGGGGTGGAATGCGGTGAATATTCATTTCTCTTAAGTAGCAGCACATGTGACCGAAGGCAGCTGAAGGAATGCTCCGGCTGACACTGTACTAGCTATTAAAGAACAATGAATATGCACTAATCTCCACGCACAGAGTCCTGGCGTACAGAGCAGTGAGTATTCCAGCAGCTGCCCTTCGGCTTGCAAGCAGCACATGATGTCCCTGCCATACAAGCATAAGGCAGCTAAACAAGGCACTGTGAGGGAGCGCCGGGAAGGTAAGTGTAATGGTTTGGTTCTTTAATGTTTTCTGATGGGGCCATGCATACCAATATGGAGGTGGTTGCCAATCATACTAGGATAAGGATGGGGCCATGTATAGTAGTTTGACAATACATGGCTTCACCAGCACTAATCATGAGTGGAGAAAAAGTTTTGTTATCATTCATATTCTCTAAAAAAAGGCCAAGAAAGCAAAAATTCTGCCGGGGTATGTAAACTTTTGAGCACAACTATATCTCCCTTTTAACTAAATATCAATTTGCTTACCCAGGTGGTTAGTTTATGTAAGGGGTACATATCAATAGAGGGTATTGTGTTTCCCTAATCGTGTGCCTTTGTTGTGTAGCTAGGTGCATGATCATAGCTTTGATGTTACTTGGACGTCATTTATTTTGCATTACCTCTAGCTATTTATCTTTGAAATCACTTTCTATTTTTGTATCTATTCTATACTTTGTTACTATTTAATTCCAATCATCTAAAGACCCAAACCTTGCAGTACATTTTTTTTTTCATTTTGTTGGATCACAATAGAAATGTGTAGCCGACTATGCGTTACAAATGACACTTACCCTGTGCTGGGAATATAGAGTCTAGGAGATGAGTTAATTGGGATGTTTTCTCCTCATATGCTCTTGCAGAATACATACACAGTGCTCGTCATCACACAACCACCACTGTAGGGAGGTTCTGGGAGAAAAACAGCCCGCAGGCAGCTGCCCCTGTTGGGATCTGACAGCACAACCACTATGCAATCAAACCACATACGGTAATTAAACTAAACAAATACAAGTATGGTATGTTTATGAAAAACATCAGCAAAAAAAATGGCTGAATAGCCGGTTCTCTGTAGAAACATGTATTATTTACAATAATGAATATAATTGCACTAAATAGCCAGATCTCTATGACTAACATGGCATCTAAACCAAGAGTTACTAAACGTTTCCACCACTCATCTAAATTGGAAGAATTATTTTTTCTTCCACCAACAATGCAGAAGAGGCCGATATACGAGAGTACAGGTTGCTAGCATTTACAAAACTCACTCAGCAGCCTACACTTACAATTACAGAATGTCAAGTCCTGGTTGTGGGCAGACATAGTCCAGTGACATGTACAAAATGTCTTCTCATATCATGTGGGGATCACAAACTACCTTCGGAAATGGGCAGTTAAATAAGATCTAGAGTTCTTCGATCCTGGTCTCTGATAATACAGGATTGTTTAAATTGTTAGAAATCTAATATTAATAGCTATAAAAGTTTATTTTTCATATTTATGGTATATATTGCTTTATTTCTAAGATTATAAAATATTTTGTAAAATTTTTAGGAGAATATAAAGCAGGGGTGTCAAACTGCATTCCTCAAGGGCCTCAAACCATGCGTGTATTCAAGATTTCCTTAGCATTACACAAGGTGCTGGAATCATTCTGTGCAGGTGATTAAATTATCACCTGTGCAATACAAGGAAATCCTGAGGCCATGTTCACACAGTGCGTTTTTTACTGCGGAACCGCAGCGGTTTTGCCGCTGCGGTTCCGCAGCTGTTTTCCATGCATGGTACATAACAATGTAACCCTATGGAAAACAGTCACTGCTGTGCACATGATCCGTAATTTCGTTTAAAAAGCCGCGCAGAATAGCTGCGGCAAAAAAGAAGGAGCATGTCACTTCTTTTTCCTGAACCGCAGCGGTTCTGCACCCATAGACCTCCATTGTGAGGTCAAAATCGCAGTAAAACCCGCAGATCAAAAATATATCTGCGGGTTTTACTGCGATTTGATGTGCAGAACCGCTGCAGCAGGAAGTGCGGGGGAGCGGGCGGAAGTGCGTGGGCGGAGTGTGGCTGCCCCCCCGTGCTCCGATCCCTCCCCCCGTGCTCCGATGCCCCCCCCCGTGCTCCGATGCCCCCCCCCCGTGCCCTAATCTCCCCCCCTTATACTTACCCGGCGTCCCGGTGTCCGTCCAGCCGTCTTCTCCCTGGGCGCCGCCATCTTGCAAAATGGCGGGCGCATGCGCAGTGCGCCCGCCGAATCTGCCGGCCGGCAGATTCGCTCCAAAGTGCATTTTGATCACTGAGATATAACCTATCTCAGTGATCAAAATAAAAAAATAGTAAATGACACCCCCCCCCCCCACTTTGTCACCCCCATTGGTAGGGACAATAAAAAAAATTAAGAATTTTTTTTTTTTTTCCACTAAGGTTAGAATAGGGGTAGGGGTAGGGGTAGGGTTAGGGGTAGGGTTAGGGGTAGGGTTAGGGTTAGGGTTAGGGTTAGGGTTAGGGTTAGGGTTAGGGTATTTTCAGCCATTTTAGCCCTAAAAAGCTTCCTAGGAAACACACAGTCTCTGCATAGAAAACTGCATAAAAAAAAAAGGATAAAAAAACGCATCAAAAAACGCATCAAAAAAGGACAAAAAAAGGACCAAAAAAAGGACCTGCGTTTTCTGCCAAAAGCTGCAGTTTTTTAAAAAAACTGTCCTGAAAAAAAAAAGGATGGAAATCCTGAACGTGTGAACATACCCTGAAAACAAGACCTGTTTGCAGCCCTCGAGGAATGCAGTTTGACACCCCTGATATAAAGGATACGGAATGAAAAGTTTAAAAGAAAGCATGATAAGCCAGCTTTTAACATTTCTACTCCTAATTTACGTGAATACTTTTCTGCCCATTGATGACAAAAGTATTCTGAGAGTGACCTACTCCTAGTATCTAATTTGTATAATGTGATGCAAGATTACCGTATATACTCGAGTATAAGCCGAGATTTTCAGCCCAAATTTTTGGGCTGAAAGTGCCCCTCTCGGCTTATACTCGAGTCAAGGTGGGTGGCAGGGTCGGCGGGTGAGGGGGTGAGGGCGCTGAGGCATACTCACCTAGTCCCGGCGATCCTGGCGCTCCTCCTGCCGTCCCATCGTCTTCTGTGCTGCAGCGTCTTCCCCTCTTCAGCAGTCACGTGGGACCGCTCATTAGAAAAATGAATAGGCGGCTCCACCTCCCATAGGGGTGGAGCCGCGTATTCATTTCTCTAATCAGCGGTGCCGGTGACCGCTGATAGAGAAAGAGGCTGCGACACCGAAGACCAGGCAGAGGGAGCGTCAGGATCGCTGGGACCAGGTAAGTATGTAATATTCACCTGTCCGCGTTCCAGCCGCCGGGCGTCGCTCCATCTTCCCGGCGCCTCCATCTTCCCGGCGTCTGCGCTCTGACTGTTCAGGTCAGAGGGCGCGATGACGCATATAGTGTGCGCGGCGCTTTCTGCCTGATCAGTCAGAGCAGAGACGCTGGGAAGATGGAGGCGCCGGGACCGGACGCTGGGAGCTGCAAGCAAGAGAGGTGAGCATGTGTTTTTTTTTTTTTTATTGCAGCAGCAGCAGCGGCGGCACAGATTTATGTGGAGCATCTATGGGGAAATATGAATGGCGCAGAGCACTATATGGGGCACAATGAACGGTGCAGAGCACTATATGGGGCACAGCTATGGGGCACAATGAACGGTGCAGAGCACTCTATATGGGGTACAGATATGGGGCAATAATTAACGGTGCCGAGCACAGTATGGGGCACAGATATGGGACAAAATGAACGGTGCAGAGCATTGTATATGGGGCACAGATATGGGGCAATAATGAACGGTGCAGAGCACAGTATGGGGCACAGATATGGGACAAAATGAACGGTGCCGAGCACAGTATGGGGCACAGCTATGGGACAATAATGAACGGTGCCGAGCACAGTATGGGGCACAGCTATGGGACAAAATGAACGGTGCCGAGCACAGTATGGGGCACAGCTATGGGACAATAATGAACGGTGCAGAGCATTGTATATGGGGCACAGATATGGGACACAATGAACGGTGCAGAGCACTATACGGGGCACAGCTATGGGGAAATAATGAACGGTGCAGAGCACAATATAGCACAGCTATGGGACAAAATGAACGGTGCAGAGCACTATATGGGGCACAGCTATGGGGAAATATGAACAGTGCAGAGTACTATATGGCACAGCTATGGGGAAATAATGATCTATTTTTATTTTTGAAATTCACCGGTAAATGCTGCATTTCCACAGTAGGCTTATACTCGAGTCAATAAGTTTTCCCAGTTTTTTTGTGGCAAAATTAGGGGGGTCGGCTTATACTCGGGTCGGCTTATACTCTGGTATATACGGTAATTGTTTTCGGCTCTTCTTTTTTGTATAGTTTGTTACCTGCATAGCGCTACGCACTACTTTATTTCCACACAGATTAAAAAGCTGAATAGAAAGATTGGTAGTATATTATTGGTGGTGGTGTCTACTAATTAGGTTGAGCTCTCCTCCAGTCAGTCTAAAGTAGGTTTACTCGAGCATATAAAAAATTGTTCAGCGTTTCAACCAGAAAAGTGGCACCATTTCTTTTCTCACTTATCATCCATGTGAAATCTGTTTTTTACAGCAGCAGCTATTAATCATTTACAAGACCATTTACAGTTTATGTTATATAACAATCACAGCCTATACAAAATTAGACATAGAAAAATCTAGATAAAAATGTAACTTAAAAAAATAACTTTTATTGATAATCTTTCAAATATTATCTAACCGACCACAGACATATATAAATACCACCAAGACCTAACCAAGGGGTCAAATAGGTCAGGAAAAAAATTATAATAAGGTATAATATAATAAATGTATTTAGAATTGCCCTATTATAGAACGGTCACATCTGGCATGCCACGGAGGTTGGCACCCTAAATGTGCAATTGGTGTCCCCGCTCACTGACATCTGACCCTATATGTCCCTATTGGTCCCCAACCAATCTAATTACCATGGAACAAGGACCAATAATGTAACAAAGATAAAGAAGCACAATAAAAGATCAACGGAAAAAAAATCTGCAAAAAGGGGATTATAAAAAGGTGCACTGTGCTGAAAAATGACAATAAACCAACAAATAACGGTATAACGGTATAATGAAAATATACAAAATTGCCTGATGGTTAAATATCTGTGTACATATCATAGGTAGAATCACCACTGTCCTAGTAGTCAATATTATTTAACCAAAATTAGCAACAAATGTCACTCCAACCATAGCCAATACGAACATTGATAATATCAAACAAAATCTATGCCACAGATCTTATCGGTGCAGTATATGGTAATAGGGTGGTTGATGCTGGAAATATGTAGCATAGTGTCTCCTAGGTGGTGTGGACTCATTGTGCCACTTTATCTTTGATACACTACACTATTAGTCCTTTTTCCATGGCAATTGGATTGGGTCAAACAGGGTGAGCCATCGGTGAACGGGGGCACCAATTGCGCATTTGGGGTGCAATGGACGGTGTTACAGTTTTATAGTAGGACAATTCTATCTACAGTAAATTATATTAAAGCATATTATAACTTTTTCCCTGACTTATTAGATTCTTTAGTTTTACCTTGGTGGCAGTTATACAGTATATGTCTATGATTGGTTAGATAGTATTTAAAGATTACCGGTATCAAGAAGTTATTTTTATGGTACATTTTTTTTTAAATGGATCTTTTAGAATTGCAATATGTCCATACAATTTGGATGCTATACTGTGGCATTTGACCCATAGGTGTGAATGGGTGAGTCTCATCCAATTTACAGAGTAAAATCATGCATGCTGAAATTGTTTTCACAAACAAATTTGGTCAATGGAAAAATGAGTTTGATTCGTTGATTGGCAAAAATGGCCCATCTGCACTGTCCCATTGAAAAACATTAGTCCAAGTGCTGTCTGTTTTTTCCACTGACACTCAGATCAAAAATATAGTCATGTGAATGAGCTATTGGGCTGTTTTTAATTAGTGCTGAATTTTACTTGCCCTTTAACCCCCGGGCCATTTTCTGTTTTTGTGGTTTCGTTTTTTGCTCCCCTTCTTCCCAAAGCCATAACTTTTTATTATTATTTTTTAATCGATATGGCCACATGAGGGCTTATTTTTTTGCAGAACAACTTGAAATTTTATTAGTGATAAGCGAGCACTAAAATGTTCGGGTGCTCATTGCTTGGGTTGAGCAGATTGGAATACTCGGGTACTCGGCCAGAACAAAGTGCCCAATGTAAGTCTATGGGAGACCCAAGTATTTTTACAGCAATCCCCCTGGGGGACCTTTTAAGGTCTAAAAACATCTGAAAATGATGGAAACACTGCTCAAATGACACAGGGACATCATTGGGGATCGCCCCCGGAAGCAGTCCTGACTCCTAGTTCACAGCTGTAAACTTTTTTTTCCCGAGATTCATGCCATCTTTCCCAGTGCCACAAAAAACACACTAAAATAAAAACCAAAACGGATTTAGCTGGGAAATATGTCAAGGTACATCCTTTGCAGGTTAATGACTTGCCTGTAAGGCCAAATTATTAACTCCAGACCGAAAATTTCCTCCACCACTTGGGCTTAGTTGAGACTTCAGACGCAGAGTTTTTAAACTTTAACATTGCTTTCAACCACTACAAATGCATTCACTGGGAAATGTCATTGTAACATTTACCAACCCTAGCTGGCCATGTGGTGTGTGACACATAAGCAGACCCATCTTGTTACATTTAGGAAGGAGGGACTCTTAAAGACACATAGCCTATTTGTACTGGTGCATCAGGAGGCATTAATCTTCTTAAAGGGCCATTATGAAACAGTCGGTCTCCTAAGATGTTGCAGCCTATGCTGTGAGTGGATGGGCTGCCAAGAATTACAACGCACCATTATACCCCTTTCATAAGATGTCCAAGAGGGACTCCTGAAAAAGTGTTGCGTTGATTTCAAGGCCTGCCCTGCTACCAATTCATATGCACCCCAATAAGCCTTTGAACCCACATACTGGATGGGCCCTTGAAAATCCACTTCACAATATGCATTTTGTACTCCATACTCCTTTGTTTTACACATTAGCAGTAAAGCCAGCCCTGCTGCATAGTCAGTCATATGCACCCCATTAGGCCTTGGAACCCACATACTGCATGGGTCCATGAAAGTCCATTCGTCCTTTTTAAATGGTATGATGGTTCCCTCTTTGCACAATTATTTACAGGAGAATTTGGCAATTTTATTTGCCATGTTTTTAACACTAAGATTCAGATACGGCTTTAAATATGGCAAATACTTGCAATACAACACAATTTTATTGCAAACTACAAAATTAAAGGAATAGTATGATTGAATAGTGTAGGTGCGTACACTTTTGTATATGTTAACATACAAAGGTTAATAAGTACATATAAGGATTAACCCCTTTCTGACAGACGTACTATCCCGTCGAGGTGGGGTGGGCCCCTATGACCACCGACGGGATAGTACGTCATACGCGATCGGCTGCACTCATGGGGGGGGAGCGCGGCTGAGTGTCAGCTGCCTATCACAGCTGACATCCGGCACTATGTGCCAGGAGCGGTCACAGACCGCTCCTGGCACATTAACCCCTGGCACACCGCGATCAAACATGATCGCGATGTGCCGGCGATACAGGGAAGCATCGCGCAGGGAGGGGGCTCCCTGCGGGCTTCCCTGAGCCTCCCGCAGCAACACGATGCGATCGCGTTGCTGCGTGGGTCTCCCTACCTCCCTCCCTGTAGCAGGCCCGGATCCAAGATGGCTGCGGCATCCGGGTCCTGCAGGGAGGGAGGTGGCTTACCAAGTGCCTGCTCAGAGCAGGCACTGTGAAGCCTGCAGTGCTCTGAGACAGATCGGTGATCTGACAGAGTGCTGTGAAAACTGTCAGATCACCGATCTGTGATGTCCCCCCCCCGGGACAAAGTAAAAAAAAAAAATTTCCAGATGTGTAAAAAAAAAAAAAAAAAAAAAATATATATATATATTATTCCCATAAATACATTTCTTTATCTAAATAATAAAAAAAAAAAAAAAACTATAAAAGTACACATTAGTATCGCCGCATCAGTAACGACCCCACCTATAAAACTGGCACACTAGTTAACCCCTTCAGTAAACACCGTAAGAAAAAAAAAAAAAAAAAAAACACAAGAGGCAAAAAACAATGCTTCATTATCATACCGCCGAACAAAAAGTGGAATAACATGCGATCAAAAAGACAGATATAAATAACCATGGTACCACTGAAAACATCACCTTGTCCCGCAAAAAACGAGCTGCCATACAGCATCATCAGCAAAAAAATAAAAATGTTATAGTCCTGAGAATAAAGCGATGCAAAATAAAAATTATTTTATAGAAAAAAAAATAATTATCGTATAAAAGCGTCAAAACATTAAAAAAAAATATAAATGAGGTGTCGCTGTAATTGTACTGGTCCGAAGAATAAAACTGCTTTATCAATTTTACCAAACGCGTGGAAAAATTATAGCTCTCAAAATGTGGTAACGCAAAAAATATTTTTTGCAATAAAAAGCGTCTTTCAGTGTGTGACGGCTGCCAATCATAAAAATCCGCTAAAAAACCCGCTATAAAAGTAAATTAAGCCCCCCCCCCTTCATCACCCCCTTAGTTAGGGAAAAATTTTAAAAAAATGTATTTATTTCCATTTTCCCTTTAGGGCTAGGGCTAGGGCTAAGGCTACAGTTAGGGTTGGGGCTAAAGTTACGGTTAGGGTTTAGATTACATTTACAGTTGGGAATAGGGTTGGGATTAGGGTTAGGGGTGTGTCAGGGTTAGAGGTGTGGTTAGGGTTACTGTTGGAATTAGGGTTAGGGGTGTGTTTGGATTAGGTTTTCAGTTATAATTGTGGGGTTTCCACTGTTTAGGCACATCAGGGGCTCTCCAAACGCGACATGGCGTCCGATCTCAATTCCAGCCAATTCTGCGTTGAAAAAGTAAAACAGTGCTTCTTCCCTTCCGAGCTCTTCCGTGTGCCCAAACAGGGGTTTACCCCAACATATGGGGTATCAACGTACTCAGGACAAATAGGACAACAACTTTTGGTGTCCAATTTCTGCTGTTACCCTTGGGAAAATACAAAACTGGGGGCTAAAAATAATTTTTGTGGGGAAAGCATTAAGCTACTTACTGGTAGCGGCATTTTTCGGAGGCCCATGACAGCACTACGAGAGAGAGGATCCGCCCTTCAGGAACAGGAAACCTACAGATACAAAAGGGCGGCACCTCTCCCCATGCATCAGTTGTATTTCAGAGCTTGAGAGGACTACCGCGGTTAGTGGTACACAAATATACATTATATACAGTTTATATACAAAACAATTTATTGTATCGAACTAGATACCACTCGTGAAATCTATCATTATATACACTATAGGAAGTGCTACCCCCACGTGAATAGGGAGGGAACTAAGGGTGCTGTCATGGGCCTCCGAAAAATGCCGCTACCAGTAAGTAGCTTAATGCTTTATTCGGACTCCCATGACAGCACTACGAGAGATTTACAGAGATGTAAGCTACCTTAGGGAGGGACTATAGTCTGTAGCACCCTTAACCCAAAGGAGAGATCAGAGGAGGACCCCAAATCCAACCGATAGTGTTTAAAGAAAGTGGAAGGAGATGACCAAGTGGCCGCCTTACATATTTGTTCCACTGACACTCCAGATCTCTCTGCCCAGGATGACGCCATGGCCCGGGTGGAATGTGCCTTTAGATTCTGCGGAGCTGGCCCCCCACCTGCTGTATAAGCTAGAGAGATAGTTTCCCTAATCCATTTGGCTAGTGAATATTTTGACACTCTAAATCCTTTCCTTGGACCTTGGAAGGAAAGAAACAGTACTCCATCTTTTTTCCAATTATCAGTGGCTGAGATATACTGAAGGAGAGATCTCCTAACGTCTAACGTATGAAGCTCCTGCTCTTTAGGATTAGAGGGATTAGGAATAAAGGATGGCAAAACTATCTCCTGTGATCTATGGAAACGTGTCGCTACCTTCGGCAGATATGCCGGGTCTGGTCTAAGGACTACTCTGTCTGATAAGATTTCTGTGTATGGAGGAGCTCTAGAAAGTGCCTGGATATCCCCTATCCTGCGAGCTGAGGTTATGGCAATCAGGAAGGCTGTCTTAAGCGTCAACATTTTGATCGAGGCCTCTTGCAGAGGTTCAAAGGGGGGTTTTGTTAGAGAGGACAGAACTAAATTTAAATCCCATGGAACTGTTCTATCCTTATATACCGGTCTAGATCTACTAACTGCCTTCATAAACCTCGCTATCCAATAATTGTTAGCTATATTGCATGAAAACAGGGCACCCAGAGCTGAGACCTGTACTCTAAGGGTACTAGTTGAGAGTTTTAACTCGAGACCCCTCTGTAGGAACTCTAAAATTTGTTGTATTGGTACCCCGTCTCGGATGTCAAATCTTGAACAAGACAAGAACTTCCTCCAAGTTCTAGAGTAGATTTTTGTAGTTATTTGCTTTCTACTCTTTAGGAGTGTCTCGACTAAATTTGGAGAGAAGCCTTTCTCCACTAATAGTGACCGTTCAAACTCCACGCCGTTAAATGGAGCGCTGCCACTTGTGGATGGGAGATCGGTCTCTGAGAAAGCAGGTTCGGGATCTCTGGTAGTACCCAGGGAACCGATACAGACATTGTCTTGAGCCAGGCAAACCAGGTTCTTCTGGGCCAAAAGGGGGCGATAAGGATGACTTTCGCTCGATCTTCCCTGATTTTCCTCACCACTAGAGGTATCAGGTTCAGTGGTGGGAAAGCATAGGCCAGTGGAAAATCCCATTTTATCAGAAACGCGTCCACCGCCAAGGGATTCTCCCTGGGATTTAGCGAGCAAAAAAGTTTTACTTTTCTGTTGTTTCTGGTGGCGAACAGGTCTACCACTGGTTGACCCCATCTGCAGACGATCAGATTGAAAATGTCTTTGTTGAGAGACCACTCTCCTTGTCTTAACACGTTTCGGCTGAGGAAATCTGCTGCCACATTTTCCTTTCCTTTGATGTGGAGAGCCGTCAAAGATAGAAAATTGTGCTCTGCCACCTGGAACAATCGATCCGTGATTTGCATCAATGTCTCGGAACGAGTTCCCCCTTGCCGGTTTATGTAAGCGACTGCAACTCTGTTGTCCGACAGAATTCTGACGTGCTGGCCCTGCAGATATATGAGGAATTTTTTAACAGCCAATTCAACCGCCAACAACTCCCTTTGGTTGGATGAGAAAGTTGTGAAGGGTTCCCACTGTCCCTGGACCACCATGTCCCCCATGTAGGCTCCCCACCCTGAAGAGCTGGCATCTGTGGTTATCACCCGGGACACATTTACTATCCAGGGAACCCCCGTGGATAAATTCTTTTTATCTGACCACCACCTAAGGGAATCTAGCGTGGTTGGCCCTAACGTTATTTTCCCATTTAACGCGCCTCCCAAGGCTCTGTCATGGAACAAGACTTCTCTCTGTAGGGATCTGGTGTGGAACTGAGCCCACTTAACTGCTGGAATGCAAGATGTGAGTGACCCAAGTAGAGACATTGCTTGCCTAAGTGTCATGGAAGGTGTATTGATTGTTTTTAACGCATACATTTGAATTAGATCTATTTTTTCTATAGGGAGGAGACACTGTTGTGTCACTGAATCCAACATTAGACCCAGGAACTTTTGAATATTTAGGGGCTGTAACTTAGATTTTTCGAAGTTTATGATCCAACCCAGGTGTTCTAGCTTGGCTTTAGTAACCTCCCATTGTGACAGACAGTGATCTACTGAGTTCCCTACAATGAGGAAATCATCCAAGTAGGGAATTATAAGGACATTTGATTCTCTTAAATGTGCCATGACTTCAGCGATTATTTTAGTGAACACTCTAGGAGCAGAAGTTATCCCGAAGGGAAGTGCCCTGAACTGAAAGTGTTGAATCCTACCCCCCATTAGTACTGCTACCCTTAGGTATTGTTGGAAATCAGCGTGAATGGGTACATGATAGTAGGCATCTTTCAAATCCACTACTACCATAAAACAATTGTTGAAAAGCATTTTTATTGTCAAATTGATGGACTCCATTTTGAAGGTATGTTTTACCAAAAACTTATTGAGACCCTTAAGGTTTATAATGGTCCTATAAGACATATCCGGTTTTTGAATTAGGAAAAGGGGAGAGTAGAACCCCTTCCCTGCCTGAGAATACGGCACTTCAATGAAAACATTTTTGGAGCAAAGAGTCCTCACTTCCTCTTCTAAGGCAAATTGTTCAGTGGGAGATGAACGCCAGGGTGTTAACTGGAATTTGTCCCGTGGGGTATGGACAAACTCAAGTCTGAGACCATGGGAAACAGTGTCTTTTATCCAAACACTGTTTGTGATTTTTGACCACTCTGCCGAGAAATGCGACAGTCTCCCTCCCACCGGGATTGCCAGTCATTGGTCTTGTTTTTTGTTTTCCGTCGGGTTACGGCGAAACATGAGACCTGTGCCTCTTTTTCGCTTATCATCCCATCTGGAACGATCCCTACCCGGTGAGAAGGTGCGCCTTCCTCCCCGATTGAACCTTCTTTTGTTGAAGGGACGGCGATATGGAGTGAAAAGATTGGGAAACTTTTTCTTATCATCCCCTGCCTTCTCCAGGAGCTCATCCAGGGTAGGCCCAAATAGATACTCGCCTTTACAAGGGATAGCGCAGAGCTTTGCTTTCGCCTGCATATCCCCCGGCCAGCATTTCAGCCATAGGGCTCTCCTTGCAGCATTAGAAAGTCCTGCTGCTCTAGCTGCCAACTTTACGGAGTCAATTGAGGCGTCCGATAAAAAGCCGCCCCCTCCTGGATTATTGGTAACGCTGAGAGTATGGAATCTCTAGAGGCCCCCTGTTTTAATTGGGTCTCCAACTGGTCCAGCCAGACCATCATTGACCTTGCCGTGCAGGTTGACGCCACCGCAGGTCTTAAGGAGCCGGCTGCCATTTCCCAGGTTCCCTTTAGGAAGGTATCCACTTTCCTATCCAGGGGGTCTTTAAGTGTCCCCATATCCTCAAACGGGAGAGAGGATCGCTTTGCTACCTTGGCAATTGCTGCATCCAGCTTTGGGGCCTTCTCCCAGCTACCCACTGCTGGGTCATCAAAAGGGTACCGACGTTTCTGCGCAGGTGGTAAGGAGCCTTTTCTCTCTGGTTTTCTCCACTCCCTGTTGATAAGTTCCTGTATTTTCTCATTTAAAGGAAAGACTCTGCGCTTTTTCTGTTCTAACCCGCTGAACATCATTTGTTCTTTAGATAGTTGAGGCTTGGGTTCTGTTATACCCATTGTGCCTCTGACCGCCTTTATTAATTTGTCTATCCTCTCTATGGGTAGGCAAAACCGAGCAGCGTCTTCTTCCGAAGAGGAGGATGAAGCTGCTGAATCGTCCGATTCCTCGCTCCTGTCCTTATCCACAGACGAATCAGATGCCCACTGAGTTTTTTGCTTAGAGCCTCCTGTCTGTGAAAGGTTCTTAATGGACTGCTTGACCTCCATTCTAACCATTTCCTTTAGACTGGCCGCAATAGAAGAGGACTCTTCTGCTAACTAAGGGGATAAGTAAGGTAGACTAGAATGTAAGATCTACATGCTATACCCCCTCCCCTCCTTCCAGGACCTCACCGTCTGCTGGATACAGGGGTCACATAGTTTTTTAGGGTGTGAGTCAGGCAAGGGGACCCCGCAGATGGCACACTCCCTATGCTTCGCCTTACTGACGCTTTTCTTTCCCTGCACAAAACATATGAGGGGACACTAGTCACTAAGTGAACTTTCTCGAAGGTCACTTACCAGTGGCTGCCCCACACCCAGAAGATACCGAAGTACGAGGGGGATCTTTTCTGGCTGACGCTCCAGACCCCTGTCTGGAGGAGCTTCTGCGGCCAGACCCATCGCTCTTTTTCTCACGATCCTTCTCCATGGATTTCTGAGGCACTTCATCCAGCAGCAGAGGCTGCTGATCCTGATCAGACTCCATCTTCAGTTTGGAGACCAGGAGCAAGGATCGCGCACCTGGAGCCGATATATAGCCCCTCCTTCGGCCAGCGTAATTATGCCGCGCTTGTAGCGACTTTCCACCCCCCCCCCGCAGCTGCAGGGGAACAGCCGACACCTGAGGGTGATCGGCGCACATTTACCGGTGGGCGCCGCCATCTTGGAGCTCCTGCGCATGCGCAGAAGCTCCGCGACCCGGAAGACACCGCCGGCTCCGCCCCCCGACGTCACCCCTAGTCCACAGCGCTTCCTGTCAGCGCTGTGAACAGCGTGGGATGCCGAGACCATGCCGGGAGACTCCGAGGGCGCCCCCACAATGCCGCCGACCCCCCCAAGGGAGGAGGACCTTTATACATACCACGCGCGGCTTCCGGAGACCGGACACCCCCTGGCGACCGCTCCACGCTGATCAGACACTGCCGTGCAGCCCTGCCAGAGCCACCATGTCTGCTTCAGGTACCCCGCACCGGCCGAGGTAGGAGACCCCCTCGCTACCCGAATCGGTCCGGCCGGCCTGGAATCTGCTAGCAATCTTCTTGTAGGATCCAGTCCCTCCAGGAACAGGAAACCAACTGATGCATGGGGAGAGGTGCCGCCCTTTTGTATCTGTAGGTTTCCTGTTCCTGAAGGGCGGATCCTCTCTCTTGTAGTGCTGTCATGGGAGTCCGAATAAAAAAAGGATTTTTTATTTTCACGGCTCTGCGTTACAAACTGTAGTGAAACACTTGGGGGTTCAAAGCTCTCACAACACATCTAGATGAGTTCCTTAGGGGGGTCTAGTTTCCAAAATGGTGTCACTTGTGGGGGGGTTTCTACTGTTTAGGTACATTAGGGGCTCTGCAAACGCAGCGTGACACCTGCAGACCATTCCATCTAAGTCTGCATTCCAAATGGTGCTCCTACCCTTCCGAGCCCTCCCATGCACCCAAACAGTGGTTCCCCCCACATATGGTGTATCATCGCACTCAGGACAAATTGGGCAACAAATTTTGGGGTCCAATTTCTCCTGTTACCCTCGGGAAAATACAAAACTGGGGGCTAAAAAAATAATTTTTGTGGGAAAAAATTTTTGTTTTACTTTTACGGCTCTGCATTATAAACTTCTGTGAAGCCCTTGGTGGGTCAAAGTGCTCACCACACATCTAGATAAGATCCTTAGGGGGTCTACTTTCCAAAATGGTGTCACTTGTGGGGGGTTTCAATGTTTAGGCACATCAGTGGCTCTCCAAACGCAACATGGCGTCCCATCTCAATTCCTGTCAATTTTGCATTGAAAAGTCAAATGGCGCTCCTTCGCTTCCAAGCTCTGTCATGCGCTCAAACAGTGGATTACCCCCACATTTGGGGTATCGGTGTACTCAGGACAAATTGTACAACTTTTGGGGTCCATTTTCTCCTGTTACCCTTGGTAAAATAGAACAAATTGGAGCTGAAGTAAATTTTTTGTGAAAAAAAGTTAAATGTTCATTTTTATTTAAACATTCCAAAAATTCCTGTGAAGCACCAGAAGGGTTAATAAACTTCTTGAATATGGTTTGGAGCACCTTGAGGGGAGCAGATTTTAGAATGGTGTCACACTTGGGTATTTTCTATCATGTAGACCCCTCAAAATGACTTCAAATGAGATGTGGTCCCTAAAAAAAAAAAAAAATGGCGTTGTAAAAATGAGAAATTGCTGGTCAAATTTTAACCCTTATAACTCCCTAACAAAAAAAAAAAAAATTTGGTTCCAAAATTGTGCTCATGTAAAGTAGACCTGTTTAAAATGTTACTTATTAAGTATTTTTTGTGACATATCTCTGTGATTTAATTGCATAAAAATTCAAAGTTGTAAAATTGCGAGATTTTCATAATTTTCACTACATTTCCGTTTTTTCACAAATAAACACAGGTACTATCAAAGAATTTTTACCACCATCATGAAGTACACTATGTCATGAGAAAACATTGTCAAAATCAGTAGGATCCGTTGAAGCGTTCCAGAGTTATAACCTCATAAAGGGACAGTGGTCAGAATTGTAAAAATTGGGCCGGTCATTAACGTGCAAACCACCCTTGGGGGTAAAGGGGTTAAATACATATAGTGATTATGTCTATATGAAGATTAACTACATACAGTATACTTACATCATCCACAAGAGGCTTTTAAACATCATCCGTCTGGAATATCAGAGAAGCAACACCAAGACAGACAACCCCTGGGAGATTATCTACTCTGCAGGGGCATCCCCAATTATGCAGGTATCAGCACACTGCACATGTACAGGTACCCCCAGTTTTGGCATCTGTTTTAGTCTTGTTTTTCTGGCCTCATTAAAACCTAGGCCCAATGTAAAGGATTGTGTCTCCTACACTTGTAATGCCCATAAAGTAAGTGTATCGGCTGGCTAACATTTCCCCAAGGGGGATACATTTATTAAAAACATAGGATGGCCATCCTATACACCCTTGCCAAAAAATTGACTGTCTGTAGCAGCACGGAACACATGAACCCTGGTGATCTAGTGGTGGAAAATGATGAGAGGTGGAGGAAGGCCTCATTAAAAAGTAGGCCCAATGTCAATGAGCTGGTCTCCTTGACTTGTAATGCCCATACACTAAGTGCATGGGATGTCAAACATTTCCCCATGGGGGGGGGGGGGGGTATTTAAAAAAAAAATAATTTTACGGGCATCATAAACACCTTGCAAAACTGTAAAGTGGTTTCCTACACAGTTGCTGCTGGGAAGGGGCATTTTTTTTTTTATTTAAAAATGTGGCAGACGAATCGTTGGATGAAGTGATCAGGAAAAGGGGCATGGTGATGACAGGAATGGGAATGTACATGATTAATAACAGTGGTGGCTATTGGAGGTATGAGATCCAGGATACAGCCTACAATGATTATTCGTTTATCCACCACCAATTACCAGAATGTGTTTCATGCCCATCAGAAGATCGGTGTAACAGATGCGCGTGTTTGACTCGGCCTTAGTGTTGAGCATTCCGATACCGCAAGTATCGGGTATCGGCCGATACTTGCGGTATCGGAATTCCGATACCGACATCCGATACTTTTGTGATATCGGGTATCGGTATCGGATCAATAGGGATGTGTAAAATAAAGAATTAAAATAAAAAAATATTGATATGCTCACCTCTCCGGCGGCCCCTGGACATCACGCTGCTAACCGGGAGGCTTCTTTGTTTAAAATGCGCGCCTATAGGACCTGCAAATGACGTCCCGGCTTCTGATTGGTCGCGTGCCGCCCATGTGACCGGCACGCGACCAATCAGAAGCCGCGACGTCATTCTCATTCACAAAAACTCCTAATTCTAGGAATTAAGGACCTGCGAATGACGTCGCGGCTTCTGATTGGTCGCGTGGCGGTCACATGGGCGGCACGCGGCCAATCAGAAGCTGCGACGTCATTCTCATTCACTAAACTCCTAATTCTAGGAATTGGGGACCTGCGAATGACGTCACGGCTTCTGATTGGTCGCGTGCCGGTCACATGGGCGGCACGCGACCAATCAGAAGCCGGGACGTCATTCGCAGGTCCTAAAGGCGCACATTTTAAACAAAGAAGCCTCCCGGTTAGCAGCGTGATGTCCAGGGGCCGCCGGAGAGGTGAGCATATCAATATTTTTTATTTTAATTCTTTATTTTACACATCCCTATGGATCCCAGGGCCTGAAGGAGAGTTTCCTCTCCTTCAGACCCTGGGAACCATGAGAATACCTTCCGATACTTGATGTCCCATTGACTTGTATTGGTATCGGATATCGGTATCGGCGATATCCGATATTTTTCGGGTATCGGCCGATACTATCCGATACCGATACTTTCAAGTATCGGACGGTATCGCTCAACACTACTCGGCCTAAATAATGCCTGTCAAAAATATGTTGCCAAAGACGCCCGTGTCTGTCTAAAGGGCAAAGTGCAACATGTTCTTGAGATGCTGAATTCGAGAAAGCAGGTCAGTGTTGGAGGAAAACCAAACAAGCCGATGGATGCTTGTGAAAAAATAAGGTTAAAGACACTTGGCCATCTAATGGTTAGACGAGACCTAGAGAGGCGTACAAGCCACAGTGTCTTGCACCCACTGTGAAATTTGGTGGTGGAGGATTGGTGATGATCTGGGGATGCTTCAGCAAGGCTGGAATTGGGCAGGCTGTTCTTTGCGAAGGACGTATGAATAAAGCCGCATACAAGGTTATCCTGGAAAAACAGTTGATTCCTTCTGCTCAGGCAATGTTCCCCAACTCTGAGGACTGTTTGTTCCAGCAGGACAATGCGCCATGCCACACAGCTGGGTCAATCAAGGTGTGGATGCAGGACTACCACATCAAATCCCTGTCATGACTAGCCCAATCTCCAGACCTGAACCCCATTGAAAACCTCTGGAATGTAATCAAGAGGAAGATCGACAGTCACAAGCGATCAAACGAAGAACTGCTTAAATTTTTGTACCAGGAGTGACATAAGGTCACCCAAAAGCAGTGTGAAAGACTGGTGGAAAGCACGCCAAGAAGCATGAAAGCTGTGATTAACAATCATGATTATTCCACAAAATATTTATTTATGACCTGAGTTAAAACATTAGCATTGTTGTTTCTAAATGATTATGAACTTGTTTTTTTTTGCATTATTTGAGGTCTGCAAGCAATGCATTTTTTTTGTTATTTTGACTATTTCTCATTTTCAGAAAATAAATACAACATTTATTGCTTGGAACTTGGGAGACATGTCAGTAGTTTATAGAATAAAAGAACAATTTATATTTTACTCAAAAATATACCTATAAAGAGAAAAAATCAGACAAACTGAAAATGTTGCAGTGGTCTCTTAATTTTTGCCAGAGCTGTATATAAACCTCCGGTTCGTCACTGTCTGGATCCCCCAATAACACCAGAACAGTATGCTTCCTCCAGTTCCTTATTAGATACAAGCCTGGTCTATTAACAAACTTACATTGGGTCATCAGAAACCAATCCCAGGTAGCGTATAAGTACTAATCGTTTTCACGGACATGGGAAATTGGGATTTGATGTGTATATTTGATTTTTTTTTTAAATTGTTTTATTTTGAATGGGGTGAAAGGGAGTGATTTGAACTTTTATATATTTTTATTTTTTAAAAGCATTTTTTTTACTGTTTGCATGCTTCAATAGTCTCCATACTATACTATAGCTATATGCAAGCGATGATCAGAACTAGTGTGTAGCAGAAATGCTCACTTGCTATGAGTGCTGTCCACGGGGCAGCACTCATAGCAAACTGGCAATGACAACCACAGAGGTCTGCAGACCTCTGGTTTTCATGCCGACCTACGATCATGTGACAGGGTCACCGATAGGCAGAGCCAGTGACACGCTTCCTGTTAGCAATGGACAGCGGCATTTAAAGAGTTAACAGCCTCGCGTTGATCGCGATTCCACTCACGGCTGTTGCTGGCATATGTCAGCTGTATGGACAAGTTGTCATATGCCCGGAAATGTGTGGGCTCAGCACCAGAACCCGCACCAAACAGGGGGATTCCAACATGTGCGTATTATGGCACATGTCGGAAAGTGGTTAACTGTGTAGGCTTTCAGCCCAGGAGAGGCATATTTGATAAGTTTTAGGTTCCCACCAAACAAAGGTCTCCTTGTTATGACTGGCTGACGAGAATTGCCCAATTTTTCCACTTTGTACCTTCATTTTCTATGCTTATTATAATATACCTTTCAGGATCAGCCCGCAAAAAATGATAGTCCCATAGTGGGACAAAGTAAAAAAAGGAAAACAATTTTTTTGTTAATTGTATAATAATAATTGTAAAAATATTTTTAAAAAATCCAAAATAATAAAAATCCAGAGATATTGTATCTATAAATAAATATTTGAATGAAAACAAAATTATAAACAATAAAAGAACACATATTTGTTATCACTGTGTCTACAACTACTCGACCTATAAAACTGTCCCACTAGTTAACCCCTTTAGTGACCAACTTAGTAGCAAAGCCACAAAAGAGGACTAAAAATTCTCCAAAAATTCAAGAATACAGCTGAAAAGGGGCAGCACAGCTTGCCTGCCCAGGTCTCTGAACAAATGCACTACAGGATGCAAACAACCCATGTAGCAAAGATGTTGGCAACACAGGTGCAAAACACTAAATAGATAGTCACTCATAGCCTACCAATTCACAGAGGGGGTGACTGCTTAATATATGTTTGCACAATAGAGGCCTGTATAGGGGGCTGTTCACATGCAAGTAATGCATAGTGTCTGATTCACAGGCTATTAGTTACACCCATACTTTTCGATCAGGCGGGCTGGCCAGCACTCTCTAAAAGCATCCCATGTGGACACCCCTGTTTACAAGACCTAACGTGCTGGCCTTGGCTGCATCCTGAAAATTAAAGTGCACAAAAGACATACATATATAAGGTATTGGTCGATATTTTGCCAACATAGGCAAGCTTGCAACCCAATGTCAAGGATCATCACGCTTGCAAGTCCAGCTTTTTGGGTCTTGTAAACAGAGGTGTCCACATGGGATGCATTGAGAGAGTGCAGGCCAGTCCGCCTGATCGAATAGTATGGACGTGACTAATAGGCTGTGAACTAGACACTATGCATTAACCCGCTTTCACACATCCTGATATTTCCGGTACTGGTAAACACGGTACCAGAGATATCTGTGTCCGTGTGTATACTACATCTGGAACACGTGTGGCAACTGTGTGCCACCCATATGCCGCAACAGTACCACATGGATGGCCACCGGGGAAGAAGCGCTACAGTAAGCGCTGTTCCCCTGTATGTGGCGTTGAAGCCGGCTGTCATACTTTCTCCCCTGCTCAGCCGATGACATTAATCCCTAATTACCCCACTTGCCACCACTACAGGGAAAGTGGGAAAGTGAGAAGAATCAGGGAAAGCTCCAGAACTGGTGCATCTAATAGATGCACCTTTTCTGGGCAGCTGCGGGCTGCTGTTTTTAGGCTGGGGGGCCATATACATGGCCCTTTACCAGCATGAGAATAGCAGCCTGCATATGTGAGTTTTGTCTGGTTGATTAATAAACTAGGGAGGACCCACATCGGTTTTTTCTTTCATTCATTTCCCCTGCTCGCCGGCCGAGCAGGGCAGAAGGGATGATAGCCGGCTTCAGCACCACACGCAGGGGAACAGCACTTCCAGTAGCTCTGCTTCCCCCATGGCCGTCCGTGCACATGGAGGACAGTGTACACTGTTCTCCGTGTGCACGTGTGTGGCACGTTTTGCGGCCCATGTGTCCTGGTAAAAACGAACAAGTCTGAATGTTTTGCACATGGACAAACGGTCTGTCAAAACACACTGACATGCATAGATCCATTAATTTGAATGGGTCTGCATGTGTTAGTGTATCCAGTACGTGAGCGCCCTATATAAGCCTCTATTGTGCAAACATATACTAAGCAGTCACCCCTTCCATGAATTGGTAGGCTGTGAGTGGCTGCCTATTTAGACTTTTGCACCTGTGTTGCCTGCATCCTGTAGTGCATTTGTTCAGAGACCTGGGCAGGTAAGCGGTGCTGCCCCTTTTCAGTTGTACCCTTTTAGTGAACCCCATAAAAAATAAAAAACCAAGGAAAAAAGCAATTCTTTATCATACCAGCGATCAAAAAGTGGAATAAAACACGATCAAAAAATAGATATTAATAAACATGTTACCGCTGAAAATAATCTTGTTCTGCAAAAAACAAGCCACTATACAGCTCCATCAGAGGCAAAATAAAAAAAGTTATAGCTCTCAGAATAAAGCGATGCAAAAATAATTATTTTGTCTATAAAATAGCTTGTATTATGTAAAAGCGCCAAATCATAAAAAAGATATAAATATGGTATCGCTGTAATCATAAAACTGCCTTATCAATTTTAACACACACGGAACGGCATTAACCCCCACCCCCAAAAAAATGTCCTGAATTGCTGGTTTTTGTTCGTTCTGCCTCCCAAAATCAGAATAGAAAGCGATTAAAAAATGTCATGTACTCAAAAAAGGTACCAATAAAAACATCAACTCGTCCCACAGAAAACAATCCCTCACATGACTCTCTGGGCCATAATATGGAAAAATTATAGCTCTCAAAATATGGTGATGCAAAACACTAGCAATAAATAGCGTCTTTTATTGTGTTAAAGCAGCAAAAAATAAAAACTCAATATAAATCTAATATCTCTAATCGCACTGACCTGAAGAACAAAGTTGCCTAATTACTTATACTGCACAAGGAAAAGTGTAAAAAATAAATAAAACCAATTATTCACCTGCTGTTGATTTTTCATTCTGCCTCCCAAAGATAACAGTAAGGCTTCACACTCTGCGCTGCGCGCTTACACTGGGGTTTTTGTGTAGATCTCTGAAATACGCGATTCATATGGAACCCTCGATGGAAGATTCCCTATAATAAGGCAGATGGAGACACTAAGGAGACCATCTGACCTGTGATCCGGTGGTGGCCATCTTTTTAGGATTGCATAAAAGTGCCATTGGACACAGTTTTCTGCACTTCTGAAAAGGACACCACTGAACATAGGCCAAATGGAAGCCAGAGTAACTCTGCTGCCTCATTATGTTGAATGGATCCATTGGGGGTTTCATCTTAATCACATCACTCAGATTTAGATGCAAACCCCAAAGTAAGTGGTCAGCGTAGAGTGCGGATAAGTGTGATCCAAAACATTGTGTAAAGTGTTCCCAATAAAAGCTTCAACTCAATCCACAAAAAAAACAAGTCACTACTCATGTCTCATCTGTTAACATAAATAAAGGGGGCTTCCACGTTACTGATAGTACAAAGGCTCTGGAAAAGCAAATGGCTCCTCACCTGCCAAAAGCAATTCAGCAAATTCTCTGCTCTCAAGTTCAAATGCACTCTCCCTGAAGAGCTCTACCACATAAACCACATATGTCCACTTTTGGTATTTCTGAAGCGATGAGAGCCCACATAACTTATGGGTGCATGCCTCCAGAAGCATGGGCTAGGCATAACATACTGGTCACGACAATGTACTGGTCACTACAATGACAGTTTGCCATTTTCACTTGGCAACATTCATTGCTGCTTGTTTCTGGAAAATACCCATGGAGTCAAACGTCACTACACCTTTAGATAAATGCCCCAAGGGGTATAGTTTCCAAAATTGAGTCACTTGAGGGGGGATTCTGCTCTTCTAGCAATTAGAGGCTTTGTATATGGAGTCCACAAACTGTTCTTGGAAAATCTGCGCTCCAGGAGGCAAATAGTGCTCCATTCCTCCTGAGTCTCTCTGTATGGCTAAGTTGTACTATACCGCCACATATGGGGTATTGCCACGTTCAGTAGAAATAGTGGGAGAAATTTTGGTGCCAATTTTACCCACTTCTTGTGTGAAAATGTAAAATCTGGGGAGAAAACAAAATTTTGGTTGTAAAAATGTAGTTATTTTTTTTTTCACTGCCCAATGGTGTAAAATTCAGTGACACACCCATGGTGTCAATATGATCACTTCTCCCCTAGATGAGTATATTGAGAGGTGTAGTTTGTAAAATGGATTCACTTATGGGGAGCTCTGCTGTTCTGGCACCTCACAGCCTCTCCCAGTGAGTCATAGCACCAGCAAGCCATAACAGTAAAATTGGACGCTCCTTGCCTTCAGAGCTTTGCTCTGTACCTGAAAAGTATTTCAGATTATATGTAGGGTATTGGCACACTTAGGAAAAAATGGGCCTCAGTTCGTTGTAAAAAAAAATCCTAATAGCCCTTACAAATTTAAAAACTTGGGGCTTTAACAACATTTTAGTGGTAAAAATGTAATTTATTCTTTCTTCACCGCTCAGTGGTATAAAATTCTGTGAGGCACATGTGTTGTCAATATGATCATTGCATCACTAAATTAATTCATTGGGGAGTGTAGTTTGTAAAATGAGTTCACATATAAGGGGTTTCTGTTGTTCTGGCTAGAGTTGAGAGACTTACTTTTTTCGGATCGAGTCGGGTTTCACGAAACCCGACTTTGTCAAAAGTCGGGTCGGGTGAAATCGGCCGATTATTGGGAAAAAAAAAAAATCAGGGGCCGACTGAAACACGAAACCCAATGCAAGTCAATGGGGAATCAAAGTCGGCAGTGAGTGGAGGACAGGAAAACACCTACAGTGCCCATTTTAATGCCCAAAACATCAATTCTTATGACTTAAGCTTGTCAATCTTAATTTACTTTATAATAATAGTTAGGCATTGAAAACTGGGGGTCATTTGGCTAAAGTTGTGGGGGGTAGGGCTGGCTCAAGATTTTCGTGGGCCCAGGAAATGCGGAATACGTCACGGCCATGGAGCAGGGAGAGGTAAGTATTTCAACTTTGCAAGTGCTGTGCTCCTGTGAGCAAGCAGGGGGGCCCCACTCGTTGGCACTGGCACAGGGCCCCTCATAGTATGGCGGTGTGTTTGACGGCGGGTGGCTCCTCCCACTGCCAGAGACACTTTTGCGTACTATGAGGGGCCCTGTGCCTGTGACGTCGCCAACGAGTATGCCTCCCCTACCTGATAAAGGAACCTGCACTTTCATCTGCACCTTCCTCTTTGTCCCCGAGTAAGGTGGTATAGTATGCGGGATGGGGAACCTGACTTTTAGCAGGGTCAGATTCTGGCTGTGTAGAGTGCAAGGGGAATGTAGTGGTCTGGGTCAATGTACCAGCAGACTCATCTAGCAGTGGCTGGGCAATGGGCAGGATGAGGAGGAAACACAGATATAGGCCCAAATAATAAAGTAGGCTAAATGCAGTTCAAAATTGGTAACAGGACTAAACAGGTGGCATAGCTAGGTACAGGGGTGGGCTCCTCTGCTGAGTAGTAGACCGTGGTAGTTGGCGCAAAGTATTAACTGGTCTAAATGGAGGCCAGGGCCCCTGTATATTTTGACTATCATCTATCATTTCAACAAATTTGTATTGGCAGTGCCATAGAAGGATTTAACAGCACAGACTACACAGTGGTGGAGCAGGGAGAGGTAAGTATTGCAAGTGGTAGAGCACTGTTCGAGCTGGGGGGGGGGGGGGGACATGCTCTCGTGGGCGGCAGTACTGGCACAGGGCCCCTCATATTACGACGGTGTGTCTGATGTTGGTTGTGCACCACCACCACCAGAGACACTTCATTGTACTATGAGGGACCCTGTGCCAGTGCCGTCACCCAAGAGTGGGCCCACCCACCTGTCCAGGTAAACGGCACTCGCACGGGTGCTTGCGCCAGGTGGTGACCACGGCCCTGTCGGGGGAGTCAGCCCATTTAGGGAGGTATAAAAATGGCCTATGGTGGACATTCAGCAGCTGCAAATGGAGGAATTGGAGAAGTCAGTAAGAGGAGGCCAAAAGCAAGACATTTTTCAGGCAAGCTACGTGTCAGCAGGAGAAGGTGGGGCAAAATAATTTGAAATCCATGATTGGTTCATTTTAATGAAGGTTAGATCATCCGGCTTTAAAAGCGGTTTTCCTACTCCCAGATAAGGGAGCCTTTGAGGCCTTGTGTAGCCAGACGATGACGCTGGCTCAACATCTCCAGCCTTAGGTGCTATTGTGCTTTTGCCACTACCACCAGATGCACCACCACCACCATCAGTACCAGCTGGCAACCACTGCCCACGGGCTCTTCCACCAGACTTCCTCTATTTTTGGAAAATCTAACCAAAATAACAACCGTTATATGGTACTGTAAGACATGGTAGAAGGTGTATATAAACATGTTGAGAATTTAAATTTCCCTTTTTTGGGGGGAGACTGAACCAAACCTCAGGCCCCGTGCATAAAACAACACAATGTTAGTGGCAGAAAGTGGCTGGCTGATATACGACAAACTAACAGGACTGCAGTAGATCCACTTTGTGAGAATTAGAATCTCACTTTTTTTGTGCAGACTGAACCAAAACTCAGGCCCAGTGTATAGAACAACACAATGTAAGTGGCAGAAAGTGGCTGAAAGATATATGAATAAATACAAGGACTGTAGTACAATTTCAATCTCCCTACAATGATCTCAGGAAAAGTATGGCAGCAATAAAAAGGACTGCTGCACACAAAAGTGTGGACAAATAAACAAGATAACTGTACAGAAAGGAGCAACAGGATTTTTGCTTTTAAAAAACCAGTTGGTTTGCACAGCGGTGTGCAAACAGCAATGCAGCTATCAGGGAGCCTTATAAGGCAGCCTAATAAGCTACAGAGATGAGGCACAAAAATATAGCCTCCACTGTCAGTGCAAAAAAATGGTGGTGTTGTACAGTGGAAATCGCTACAGCACAAGCAGTTTGGGGGTTAATCTTCCCTCCTAACTATATCCCTTCTTCTGATGAAGCTGCAGCAACCTCTCCCTATGCTAAGATCGGCAGAAGTAAGATGGCGGCCGGCGTGCACGCCCCTTTATAGCCCCTGTGACTCTGCAGAAAGCAAGCCAATCACTGTCATGCCCTTCTCTAAGATGGTGGGGACCAGGACCTATGTCATCACGCTGCCCACACTCTGCGTCCTCCTTCATTGGCTGAAAAATGGGCGCCGAAAGAGTCATACAAAACGCGACTTTTGTGCGCAGACCGCCGACCTCATGGCCGATCCCACACTAGGATCGGGTCAGGTTTCATGAAACCCGACTTTGCCAAAAGTCGGCGATTTTTTTAATTTGTCCGATTCTTTTCGCTCAACCCTAGTTCTGGCACTTCAGGGGCTCTGCCAATGTGACATGGCACCTTCAAACCATTCCAGCAAATTCTGACCTCCAATATGGCACCTCTTCCCTTCGGAGCTTTGCACTGTGCCTCAAAAGTCATATTCCCCTTCATTATGGGGCATGGGCATGTTCAAGAGAAATTGTACTCCAAATTGTATGGTGCAATTTCTCTTGTTACCCTTATGAAAACGCAAAATTTGGGGCTAAAATAACATTTTTGTGAGGAAAAAGTGATTTTATTATTTTTATGTCTCAACGTTATAAACTTCTGTGAAGCACCTGAGGGTTCAATGTGCTCACCACACATCTAGATCAGTTCCCTGAGGGGTTTAGTTTCCAAAACTTTGTCAGTTGTGGGGGATTTTCACTGTTTAGGCACATCAGAGGCTCTAAAAACGTGACATGGTGTACGACAATTGTTCCAGCAAATTTTGCATTCAAAAAGTGAAACTGCACTCCTTCTCTTCCGAGCTTTGCCAAACCAAACAGCAGTTTTCTCCCTCATATGGGGTATTAGCGTACTCAGGAGAAATTGCACAAATTTTATTGTGCAATTTCTACTGTTACCCTTATGAAAATGCAATATTTTGTGCTAAAAACATATTTGTGGGGAAAATGTTATTTTTTTTTAATTTTTACTGCTCAACATTATTAACTTCTGTGAAGCACCTGAAGGGTTAATAAGCTTCTTGAATGTGGTTTTGAGCACCTTGAGGGGTGCAGTTTTAGAATGGTCTCACTTTTTGGTATCTTCTATCATACAGACCTCTCAAAGTGACTTCAAATGTGATGTGGTCCCTAAAAAAATGGTTTTGTAAATTTTGATGTAAAAATGAGAATTCGCTGGTCAACTTTTAACCCTTATAACCTCCTGTGCTGACGTAAAGTAGACATGTGTGAAAAGTTACTTATTAAATATTTTGTGTGACATATCGCTGTGATTTAAGAGCATGAAAATTAAGTTGGAAAATTTTTCAAAATTTTTGCCAATTTTTTTTTTTTTTTTCACAAATAAGCGCAAGTCATATCAAAGAAATTTTACCACTATCATGAAGTACAGTATGTCATGAAAAAAAACAATTTCAGAATCATTGGAATATGCTGAAGCTTTCCAGAGTTATTACTGCATAAAGTAACAGTGGTCAGAATTGTAACAATTGGTGCGGTGACTAAAGGGCAAACCACTTTCGGGGGTAAAGGGGTTAATCTTTATTTGTTGTTTTCAGTTCATGAGATTCTCATGCTCTGGGGCAGCCTGTGGGGGTCGATAAGTGTGGTGCTCTGCTTACACATGCATCTGTTTGGCTTATGACAGGTCACTGATCCTTCAGTGACCTGTCCCCTATTTTACATACTGAATATAATAGGTTTTAAAGAAAGAAAAAAAAAAAAAAAAAAAAAAAATCACATTAACCCCTTCATGACCCAGCCTATTTTGACCTTAAAGACCTTGCCGTTTTTTGCAATTCTGACCAGTGTCCCTTCATGAGGTAATAACTCAGGAACGCTTCAATGGATCCTAGCGGTTCTGAGATTGTTTTTTCGTGACATATTGGGCTTCATGTTAGTGGTAAATTTAGGTCAATAAATTCTGTGTTTATTTGTGATAAAAACGGAAATTTGGCGAAAATTTTGAAAATTTCGCAATTTTCACATTTTGAATTTTTATTCTGTTAAACCAGAGAGTTATGTGACACAAAATAGTTAATAAATAACATTTCCCACATGTCTACTTTACATCAGCACAATTTTGGAAACAAAATTTTTTTTTGCTAGGAAGTTATAAGGGTTAAAATTTGACCAGCGATTTCTCATTTTTACAACGAAATTTACAAAACCATTTTTTTTAGGGACCACCTCACATTTGAAGTCAGTTTGAGGGGTCTATATGGCTGAAAATACCCAAAAGTGACACCATTCTAAAAACTGCACCCCTCAAGGTGCACAAAACCACATTCAAGAAGTTTATTAACCCTTCAGGTGCTTCACAGCAGCAGAAGCAACATGGAAGGAAAAAATGAACATTTAACTTTTTAGTCACAAAAATGATTTTTCAGCAACAATTTTTTTATTTTCCCAATGGTAAAAGGAGAAACTGAACCACGTACGTTGTTGTCCAATTTGTCCTGAGTACGCTGATACCTCATATGTGGGGGTAAACCACTGTTTGGGCGCACGGCAGGGCTTGGAAGGGAAGGAGCGCCATTTGACTTTTTGAATGAAAAATTGGCTGCACTCTTTAGCGGACACCATGTCGCGTTTGGAGAGACCCTGTGTGCTTAAACATTGGAGCTCCCCCACAAGTGACCCCATTTTGGAAACTGGACCCCCAAGGAACTTATCTAGATGCCTAGTGAGCACTTTAAACCCTCAGGTGCTTCACAAATTGATCCGTAAAAATGAAAAAGTACTTTTTTTTCACAAAAAATTTATTTTCGCCTCAATTTTTTCATTTTCACATGGGCAATAGGATAAAATGGATCCTAAAATTTGTTGAGCAATTTCTCCCGAGTACGCCGATACCTCATATGTGGGGGTAAACCACTGTTTGGGCACACGGCAGGGCTCGGAAGGGAAGGCGCGCCTTTTAACTTTTTGAATGGAAAATTAGCTCCAATTGTTAGCGGACACCATGTCGCATTTGGAGAGCCCCTGTGTGCCTATGCAATGGAGCTCCCCCACAAGTGACCCCATTTTGGAAACTAGACCCCCCAAGGAACTTATCTAGATGCATACTGAGCACTTTAAACCCCCAGGTGCTTCACAGAAGTTTATAATGCAGAGCCATGAAAATAAAAAATAATTTTTCTTTTCTCAAAAATGATTTTTTAGCCTGGAATTTCCTATTTTGCCAATGGTAATAGGAGAAATTGGACCACAAATGTTGTTGTCCAGTTTGTCCTGAGTATGCAGATACCCCATATGTGGGGGTAAACCACTGTTTGGGCGCACGGCAGGGCTCAGAAGGGAAGGCACGCCATTTGGCTTTTTAAATGGAAAATTATCTCCAATCATTAGCGGACACCATGTCGCGTTTGGAGAGCCCCTGTGTGCCTAAACATTGGAGATCCCCCACAAATTACCCCATTTTGGAAACTAGACCCCCAAAGGAACTAATCTAGATGTGTAGTGAGCACTTTGAACCCTCAAGTGCTTCACAGAAGTTTATAACGCAGAGCCATGAAAAAAAAAAAAAAAATTATTTTCTCAAAAATGAATTTTAGCCCGCAATTTTTTATTTTCCCAAGGGTAACAGGAGAAATTTGACCCCAAAAGTTGTTGTCCAGTTTCTCCTGAGTACGCTGATACCCCATATGTGGGGGTAAACCACTGTTTAGGCACATGCTGGGGCTCGGAAGTGAAGTAGTGACGTTTTGAAATGCAGACTTTGATGGAATGCTCTGTGGGCGTCACGTTGCGTTTGCAGAGCCCCTGATGTGGCTAAACAGTAGAAACCCCCCACAAGTGTCCCCATTTTGGAAACTAGACCCCGAAAGGAACTTATCTAGATGTGAGGTGAGCACTTTGAACCCCCAAGTGCTTCACAGAAGTTCATAACACAGAGCAGTGAAAATAATAAATACGTTTTCTTTCCTCAAAAATAATTTTTTAGCCCAGAATTTTTTATTTTCCCAAGGGTTACAGGAGAAATTGGACCACAAAAGTTGTTGTCCAGTTTCTCCTGAGTACGCTGATACCCCATGTGTGGGGGTAAACCACTGTTTGGGCACACGTGGGGGCTCAGAAGGGAAGTAGTGACTTTTGAAATGCAGACTTTGATGGAATGGTCTGCGGGCGTCACATTGCGTTTGCAGAGCCCCTGGTGTGCCTAAACAGTAGAAACCCCCCACAAGTGACCCCATTTTGGAAACTAGACCCCCAATGGAACTTATCTAGATGTGTGGTGAGCACTTTCAACCCGCAAGTGCTTTACAGAAGTTTATAACGCAGAGCCGTGAAAATAATAAATACGTTTTCTTTCCTCAAAAATAATTTTTTAGCCCAGAATTTTTTATTTTCCCAAGGGTTACAGGAGAAATTTGACCACAAAAGTTGTTGTCCAGTTTCTCCTGAGTACGCTGATGCCCCATGTGTGGGGGTAAACCACTGTTTGGGCACACGTGGGGGCTCAGAAGGGAAGTAGTGACTTTTGAAATGCAGACTTTGATGGAATGGTCTGCGGGCGTCACGTTGCGTTTGCAGAGCCCCTGGTGTGCCTAAACAGTAGAAACCCCCCACAAGTGACCCCATTTTGGAAACTAGACCCCCCAAGGAACTTATCTAGATATGTGGTGAGCACTTTGAACCCCCAAGTGCTTCACAGACGTTTACAACGCAGAGCCGTGAAAATAAATAATCATTTTTCTTTTCTCAAAAATGATGTTTTAGCAAGCAATTTTTTATTTTCTCAAGGGTAACAGGAGAAATTGGACCCCAGTAATTGTTGCGCAGTTTGTCCTGAGTATGCTGGTACCCCATATGTGGGGGTAAACCACTGTTTGGGCACACGTCGGGGTTCGGAAGTGAGGGAGCACCATTTGAATTTTTGAATACAAGATTGGCTGGAATCAATGGTGGCGCCATGTTGCGTTTGGAGACCCCCTGAAGTGCCTAAACAGTGGAAACCCCTCAATTCTACCTCCAACACACCCCTAACCCTTATCCCAACTGTAGCCGTAACCCTAATCACAACCCTAACCCCAACACACCCCTAACCACAACCCTAACCCCAACACACCCCTAACCCTAACCACAACCCTAATTCCAACCCAACCCTAAGGCTATGTGCCAACGTTGCGGATTCGTATGAGATTTTTCAGCACCATTTTTGAAAAATCCGCGGGTAAAAGGCACTGCGTTTTACCTGTGGATTTACCGTGGATTTCCAGTGTTTTTTGTGCGGATTTCACCTGTGGATTCCTATTGAGGAACAGGTGTAAAACGCTGCGGAATCCGCACAAAGAATTGGCATGCTGCGGAAAATACAACGCAGCGTTCCCGCGCGGTATTTTCTGCACCATGGGCACAGCGGATTTGGTTTTCCATATGTTTACATGGTACTGTAAACCTGATGGAACACTGCTGCGGATCCTCAGCCAAATCCGCACCGTGTGCACATAGCCTAATTCTAAAGGTATGTGCACACGCTGCAGAAAATGCTGCGGATCCGCAGCAGTTTCCCATGAGTTTACAGTTCAATGTGAACCTATGGGAACCAAAAATCGCTGTACACATGCTGCGGAAAAACTGCACGGAAACGCAGCGGTTTACATTCCGCAGCATGTCACTTCTTTCTGCGGATTCCGCAGAGGTTTTACAACTGCTCCAATAGAAAATCGCAGTTGTAAAACCGCAGTGAAATGCGCAGAAAAACCGCGGTAAATCCACGATAAATCGGCAGCGGTTTAGCACTGTGGATTTTTCAAATCCGCTGCGGAAAAATCCGCATAGGACCAGAATACGTGTGCACATACCGAAACCCTAACCCTAGCCCTAACCCTAGCCCTAACCCTACCCCTAACCCTAACCCTACCCCTAACCCTAGCCCTAACCCTAGCCCTAACCCTACCCCTAACCCTAACCCTAGTTCTTACCCCAACCTTAGTGAAAAAAAAAAAAATTCTTTATTTTTTTTATTGTCCCTATCTATGGGGGTGACAAAGGGGAGGGTCATTTACTATTTTTTTTATTTTGATCACTGAGATATAACCTATCTCAGTGATCAAAATTCACCCTGGAACGAATCTGCCTGCCGGCAGATTCGGCGGGCGCACTGCACATGCGCCCGCCATTTTGGAAGATGGCGGCGCCCAGGAAAGAAGACGGACGGACCTCGGGCGGCCAGGTAAGTATAAGGGGGGGGGAGATCAGGGCACGGGGGGGGGGGGGCGTCGGAGCACGGGGGGGTGGATCGGAGCATGGGGGGGGTGGATCGGAACACGGGAGGGAGGATTGGAGCACGGGGGAGGATTGGAGCACGGGGTGAGGGATCGCTGTGCGGGGGGGGTGGATCGGAGCACGGGGGGGGGGTCGCTGTGTGCGGGGGGGGGATCGGAGTGCGGGGGGGTTTGATTGGAGCGCAGGGGGTGTGATTGGTGCACGGGGGGAGCGGACAGGAGGACGGGGGAGCGGAGCACAGGACGGAGGGGAGCGGACCACAGATCGGGGGGCTGGGGGGGCGATCGGAGGAGTGGAGTGGGTGCACATTAGTGTGTCCAGCCATGGCCGATGATATTGCAGCATCGGCCATGGCTGGATTGTAATATTTCACCAGTTTGTTAGGTGAAATATTACAAATCGCTCTGATTGGCAGTTTCACTTTCAACAGCCAATCAGAGCGATCGTAGCCACGAGGGGGTGAAGCCACCCCCCCCTGGGCTAAACTACCACTCCCCCTGTCCCTGCAGATCGGGTGAAATGGGAGTTAACCCTTTCACCCGGCCTGCAGGGACGCGATCTTTCCATGACGCATATGCTGCGTCATGGGTCGGAATGGCACCGACTTTCATGACGCAGCGTATGCGTCAAAGGTCGGGAAGGGGTTAAGCAGTCAGGCAACTGTGCTGTAGCATGATCGTATCTATCATCTCCATTTAGATAAAATAAGAACACAGCAGCACATGTACATGAATCTAGGCCATGTGAAAACACAGAAATATTCAATATGAATTATACTTCTCAAAAATATAAAAAAAAAAAAAAAAATTCAAATTTTTTTTTCATAAAACTTACAGTTATAGATGAAATTAAGATTCTTAGCGCATAAATTGGCCAATTTATGTGTTCCCATCAACTACGGCAAGGTGATCTCCCTCTGACGGGTCCTTCACTACCATACATGCCACTTTTAGGCCACCAGCCTACAACTCTGGACAAAACATGTCACTCTGGGCTAAATCTACAATTTATGGGCAGGTAGAGTTGATTACCGCCACCTGCAAGTCAATGGGAGGAGTGCAAGATCAGTCTGGATGCAGCCACATCCATATATTAAATAGAGAAAAAAAAACAACCAGCACTCCTAATGTGAACACGTGCAAGCTGCATCATATAGATAAAAAATAACACAGCAGCACATGTACATGAATCTAGGCCATGTGAAAACACAGACAAATATTTAATATGAATTATACTTCTCAAAAATATTTTTTCACAAAACTTACAGTTATAGATGAAATGAAGATACTTAGTGTTAGGGGTCAAGTTCCCGCCTCTGCACAGGGGGAATCTCAGGCCGTCTCCGCTACGGTCTCCCATTCTTCTCCTGCCGCAGTGGAGTCTGCTCAGCAGAGACGTCGGTCCCAGCATCTTGCTCAGTCTCACTCTGTACAAAGAGTTACTGCTGCTTTTCCTGCTTCTGCTATTGAAGTCAGTGTTGGGCAGCGGCGAGCAGATGCTTTTGAGACTAAGTCTTACTTTTCTCTTTCTGAGCATGCCCAGGGCAAGATCTCCCGTTGGAGATCGAGGGTCACATGCTCAGGTACTGCAGCACATCCCATTGGTCCTCCAGGAAGGTCCTGAAAGTGCAAAACTTCGGTAGCAGCTTCCCATTGGTCCTTTATTGGAAGGTCCTGAACGTGCTGCAACTATATAAGCTGCGCATGACCGCACGGCCATGCGCTAGTATTGACTTGATATAATGTGTCTGTGTAGATGGATGTATGTCGATGGATGAAAGCTCCTAAATCATTCCCATTCCTAGTGTTGTTGACTGTTCGCGAATGATGGTAGCTATCTAGCGCCCGACTAGCCATCAGCACGAAACACACATTACAGCGTCTAGTTGCTGTGACCGCCAATGCAGTGCCGTGCACTTTCTCAGCACTTTCCTGACCCAAGTCTGGGTGGTTAGTGGCGTCCACTAGTGTGGCACAGCATACACTTCTGTGCATAATAGTTACCTCTGATACCCCAATTGTGGTGTCAATCGCAAGAGGTCTACACTAACTCTAATCCTGTGTCCTGGGATAGAGTTCTGTGGTTCCTTGCTTGCGCTCTCTGTGCGGTACCGCGACCCTGTGACTTAACAGGGATCGCTTCCTTCACACAGGGTGAAGTTAACCCGTGTGTGTAATCACATTGTACTGCCATATAGTGCCGCCATTCACTTAGCAGCAGGTTTTCACCTGCACGGTGGACCTCGGACTGCGAACGCACCTAATACCATTACATCTTTAACTTGGTGCGTTCCACCAGTCCTAACACTTAGCGCATAAATTGGCCAATTCATGTGTGCCCATCAACCACGGCAAGGTGATCTCCCTCTGATGGGTCCTACTCTACCATACATGCCACTTTTGGGCCACCAGCCTACAACTCTGAACAAAACATGTCACTCTGGGCTAAACCTACAATTTATGGGCAGGTAAAGTTGCTTACCGCCACCTGCAAGGTCAATGGGAGGAGATCACCTTGCCATGGTTGATGGGCACACATGAATTGGCCAATTTATGCACTAAGAATCTTCATTTCATCTATAACTGTAAGTTTTATGAAAAAAATTTGTTGTAAAAATGTTTTGTGAAAAATATTTTTGAGGAGTATAATTCATATTGAACATTTTTCTGTGTTTTCACATGGCCTAGATTCATGTACATGTGCTGCTGTGTTCTTTTTATCTATATGATACAGCTTGCAGCTTGCACGTGTTCACATTTTCCAGCACTGATAATAGTAAAACTTAAGCCTAGCTCACAGGAGCATGTAACACGGCCGAGTGCTATCCAATGTTTTATTGGATAGCTCTCTGTGCAATGTTATACTATGCACATCAGCAATTATTATATTATTATACTATATATATATTATATATATATTATATTATTATACTAATATATATATTATTATACTATTGCACATCAGCAATTATTTTCTCATGCAGAATTGGCATGAGAAAACAATAGCAGCATGCTGTGATGGCAGGAAGACTCGGCTCACACGTATCCATGCAAGTCTTTGAGCGTGTGGAATGCCGAGACAGGCAGTGGGGGAGTTGAAGAAATTACTTTCTCCATCTCCTCCACACCTGTGCGGTGATTCTCGAATGTGGGAAGATCGGAGCACAGAGCACTGACAGTTTGCCCGCATTCGCAGCAGAGCTGGAGCCGAGTGTCATTAGCATATCACATCGGATGCTATATGCTAGTGTAATTCCAGCTTTAATCAGGCTTACTGAAAATACATGGGTATAAAAATAGCCAAGGAATTTGGAATAATGTCTCTGCAGAGCTCCATTGGCAGCATACTAACTACATATTAAATTATGCAACAGGAGACCAAGAGAGGCAAGTCCAATGTTCTCACATATCCAACTATATCTGCATTCTCAGGATGATCACAACGGTGGGCGGTTCATTACAGGCACAATAAGTTATTCCGGGGCTCAGAGGCTTGGCAGATTCCTGTGCACAAATCCTACATAGCAGTGCATGGAGCCTGGCTCGAAGACAGTGTGTATGGAGATACTTTCCTCTAGAAACGTCGCTGACATTATCTACTTGTTTACATAGTTTGGCAGAATATGCATTTTTTATGTTTTTTATGTGAAATTTTGCAGAAAAAAGTCAAAATATGGTTTTGTATACATAATTGCAGCTTCCTATTTATACTTTGCAGGAAACAAGAGTGAAGCCTCATATTAAAATAAAAAATCAAATAGCGGGAATATGAGGACAATATGGTACGGTAAAAAATAGTCCTATATGAATGTACAAATACTCAAGTCAAAGCCCAGACGTGTGCTACATTTGTCTAAAAAAAAGTCAAGGTTTGATAGCATAGAATACGAGAAAACATCACATAGCACTCGGACCATTGTTAAAGGGACTCTGTCACCTGAATTTGGCGGGACTGGTTTTGGGTCATATGGGCGGAGTTTTCCGGTATTTGATTCACCCTTTCCTTACCCGCTGGCTGCATGCTGGCTGCAATATTGGATTGAAGTTCATTCTCTGTCCTCCATAGTACACGCCTGCGCAAAGCAATCTTGCCTTGTGCAGGCATGTACTATGGAGGACAGACAATGAACTTCAATCCAATATTGCAGCAAGCATGCAGCCAGCGGGTAAGGAAAGGGTGAATCAAACACCCGAAAACTCCGCCCATATGACCCAAAACCAGTCCCGCCAAATTCAGGTGACAGGTTCCCTTTAATCTAGCGTGCGAGTGAAATCGCAGCATGCTGCGATTGTATGCATATATAGCCTGAGTCTCGCCAATGCAAGTCTATGGGTGCAAGAAAAAAATCAGACACCATATGGACCATCAGTGTAGCTTGCGAGCAATACACAACCATGTTCCAGGTGACAGGAATTTGCCTCATCAATTATCAGGAAACTTTAGCATGTAAATTTCCCTGGCAACCACTCAAAAAAGGCCGGAACACGCCTCCACGGGGACCAGCAACATGGCCAGACACATTAATGTGGAAATGTTGATAGTCCTGGTGCAGGAGAGGCCAGAAATATGGGACAAAAGTGACCCCCATTATTCGGACCGCCATCGAAAGGATGTAGCTTGGCGGCGAATATGCAGCCAGATGTTCCCAAATTATGAGGTACAGCAAAAAACTAGTAACTAAAAGAAAAAAACACAATCTTGATTTACTAATAAGGCAACAAATTAACATAATAACATCATCAAACGTGATGTTCTCTGTAATATCTGGCTTGTCTCTCCCTTTACACTAGCATGCCACTTTACAGTATTACCTATACTTTGAAATGCAAAGACGATGCTTTAATTTTTAGAAATGTATTTATTACTTTGCAGTGTGTGATGTCACTAGAAGGTGGTACCGTGAACAGCAGCAGTGGGCACTACAAAGACAGATTGAATTTCCTTGCTTCCCTTATGGATCTACGTTCGTAAGTGCATGCATGAGCCCACATTTTCCCCATGGCCTTAAGGTCTCAGATAAATTTTTGTTTCTTGATTAACTTGGCACAAATAAACAGAACTGGCTACGGAACGAGAAACAGCATCTGACTTCCAGGTCAACTTGGACCCTGTTGTGGATGTTGAAGAGGTGACTGGACCTGCTTCTGCAGCAGCATCAACAAACCAACCACCAGCACCAGCACAACCTTCTGCAGGACATGAGACCAATCAAGAAGAAGATGATCGTGGACATAGTAGTAGTCCTACGCCACCCCTGGATACTTCACCCCAAGCTATGGCCATCCCATGCCAGGGCCGACGCAGGAGGGAGCTTTCCACAGCCGATAACAGGCGCCAAGTAGACATTGGAGTTTTGGATTATCTATCACACACTGTCAATGATGATGGTGAAGAGGCATATACTCGGAGTCTTGCACGGTATCTGCACACAATTCCCCGTGATGTCAGCCTGCAGGCCAGAGGTGCCATACAAATTTTGATTGATTCATGCACCGAACCAAATAATCCGACTCAGGTGTTCTTGTACCTAGAAAGATAGCAGATGTCTAGCGAAAACCACCTACACATGCCTGGAAGCTAGGAATACAATACAATAGCAGGTACAGAACAACCTCCACCACATATTTCATCACCACAGACACATCAAGGACAATACCAATGCCCACAATATGTGCATTTTACAACTCCAGCTGCACCTGCTCAATATAGTCACTTGAACATACCCACTGTAGACGATTGGTTACAACATGGGTATGCTCGACATGGCCATTCTGGGGGGTTTGCACAAATGACCAATGCCAATCCACATGAATATGTAAATCCTTACCCAACTGGCCAGTACCATGTTCCGCAATAGGGCCTTCTCTTGGTCCGTAATCCAGCCTCATCCACCTCTCATGGTCACAATCAGGTAGGCCTGCAAAATATTCAAACCACTCATGCTGCCCTCCCACCCTCACCTCCACCTGAATATTTCAATTTGTAAAAAATTTTCACATAATGACTAAACTGTTTTGTTTAGAGTTGATGGTTGCCTGGCATAGTAGCCAAATTTGCCATATGATATCAATATGTTTCTTTTGCTTGTAACAGACCTGTTCTGAGTACAAAATGTTAATTCAATGGGTCATTTCTACTTTTCCATATATGCAAAATCATCACACAATCCATTCATTAACATACGTTTATTTTCCAAAAGGGAAAAAAATCAAAACATAGACAATGCATTGTCTTGCCATAGAGTATATCCCTTTGGTGAAACAAACTAAATAGTAAACACATCCCGCACTTTAATTCCAGAGGGCTGATGACGTGGATGATGCACATGTGTAGTAGCCATGCTATTATTTCCATCGTCACCATTATGGCCATCATTTGATGTTACAATCATGGATTCTGGTGAAGTTGTGAAGTATCACGCAGGCTTTAATTACCACATTCACATTTCCTTCACTAAGCTGAATGGCTGACTGCAGGGCTCACCATTTGGCACAGAGTACTTTAAACGCACACTCTACCAATCGTCATGCGCAGTAATAGGCGATAATTAAATGTTTTGCGCCGGTGGTCCAGGGCTCTACGTGGATATGGCCTCATGACATTGTGGTTCAATTGAAAGGCCTCATCAGCAACCATGAAATAAGGCATTGCTTCCATAGTAGACCCTGGCAGATGACGTGGGGGTGGGAGGTCCAAGTCATTACTGTGCAGCTGCCGACCCATTATGGAAAAATTGAAGACTCTGGAGTCTCCAGCTCTTCCATAGGCCCCAATATCAACAATTATAAACCTGTATGCGCTATCGACCAGGGCCAACAGCACTACAGAAAAAAAATGTTTCTAATTGCAATTTTGGGACACTGAGTTTGGCGGCTTACATACACGGATGTGCTTCCCATCTAGGGATCCTATGCAGTTTGGAAACTGGCACGTATCCTCAAAGCCACGGGCAATCCGCAGCCAATCTTCTTTATTGGGCTCAGGCATTACAGAATTATACAGGCATGACCATATTTCTGTACAAGTAGAAGGACAATGCCTGAGATGGTGGATTTCCCAATCAAAAATTCCAGATGAAGGGCCGCATAGGAGAGACCAGTGGATAGGAAGCTACAAAAAGGGAATAAAAAATAGGAAAGCACATATCCACCCAGCATCTTAACAGTTTAGGACATCATAAAAGAAATGGACATAGCAAACTAAGCCTGCCTAAGCAAGAGACAACACAATTCAATGCATAAGGACCAGATCAAAGTTACAAACAGCAGGGAATGTAAAAGGCAAAATGTGATTAAGCAATTTAAGTTTAAAAAAGGCAAAAAGCACTAAAGATAACAAAAACAAGGGAACAGTGTATTTCAACCCCCCAAAAAAAGGATAAAAAGAGGATGAAAACATACCGTAGGGTACTGGATACATTTCTGGAAAAGTATAATGTTACAGGGTATATACACTAGATTCCTTGATAAGGCATTGATCCAGGGAACTAGTCTGATTGCCGTATGTGGAGTCGGGAAGGAATTTTTTTCCCCAATGTGGAGCTTACTCTTTGCCACATGGGTTTTTTTTGCCTTCCTCTGGATCAACATGTTAGGGCAAGTTAGGTTAGGCTATGGGTTGAACTAGATGGACTTAAAGTCTTCCTTCAACCTTAATAACTATGTAACTATGTAATAACACACTGAGATTTTTGTGAGTACAGGTTCTATTTTATAGTATACATGAAGAAAACAATTTTTCCACCACCAGGAATAAAACAGTAACAATGCGGTGGTATGATAAGAATCTGCTTAACTAATCATATGCTAAATACAGTTAGGTCCATATATATTTGGACAGAGACAACATTTTTCTAATTTTGGTTATAGACATTACCACAATGAATTTTAAACAAAACAATTCAGATGCAGTTGAAGTTCAGACTTTCAGCTTTCATTTGAGGGTATCCACATTAAAATTGGATGAAGGGTTTAGGAGTTTCAGCTCCTTAACATGTGCCACCCTGTTTTTAAAGGGACCAAAAGTAATTGGACAATTGACTCCAAGGCTATTTCATGGACAGGTGTGGGCAATCCCTTCATTATGTCATTCTCAATTAAGCAGATAAAAGGCCTGGAGTTGATTTGAGGTGTGTTGCTTGCATTTGGAAGGTTTTGCTGTGAAGTAAACATGCGGTCAAAGGAGCTCTCCATGCAGGTGAAACAAGCCATCCTAAAAATGCGAAAACAGAAAAAACCCATCCGAGAAATTGCTACAATATTAGGAGTGGCAAAATCTACAGTTTGGTTCATCCTGAGAAAGAAAGAAAGCACTGGTGAACTCATCAATGCAAAAAGACCTGGGCGCCCACAGAAGACAACAGTGGTGGATGATCGCAGAATAATCTCCATGGGGAAGAGAAACCCCTTCACAACAACCAACCAAGTGAACAACACTCTCCAGGAGGTCGGCGTATCAATATCCAAATCTACCATAAAGAGAAGACTGCATGAAAGTAAATACAAAGGGTTCACTGCACGGTGCAAGCCACTCATAAGCATCAAGAATAAAAAGGCTAGACTGGACTTTACAAAAAAAACATCTAAAAAAGCCAGCACAGTTCTGGAAGAACATTCTTTGGACAGATGAAACCAAGATCAACCTCTACCAGAATGATGGAAAGAGAAAAGTATGGAGAAGGCGTGGTACAGCTCATGATCCAAAGCATACCACATCATCTGTAAAACACGGCGGAGGCAGTGTGATGGTTTGGGCATGCATGGCTGCCAGTGGCACTGGGTCACTAGTGTTTATTGATGATGTGACACAGGACAGAAGCAGCCAAATGAATTCTGAGGTATTCAGAGCCGCCATACTGTGTGCTCAGATCCAGCCAAATGCAGCCAAACTGATTGGTCGTCGTTTCATACTACAGATGGACCATGACCCAAAACATAAAGCCAAAGCAACCCAGGAGTTTATTAAAGCAAAGAAGTGGAATATTCTTGAATGGCCAAGTCAGTCACTGGATCTCAACCCAATTGAGCATGCATTTCACTTGTTAAAGACTAAACTTCAGCCAGAAAGGCCCACAAACAAACAGCAACTGAAAACCACTGCAGTGAAGGCCTGGCAGAGCATCAAAAAGGAGGAAACACAGCGTCTGGTCATGTCCATGAGTCCAAGACTTCAGGCAGTCATTGCCCATAAAGGGTTTTCAACCAAGTACTAAAAATGAACATTTTATTTAAAATTATTGAATCTGTCCAATTACTTTTGGTTCCTTTAAAAACAGGGTGGCACATGTTAAGGAGCTGAATCTCCTAAACCCTTCATTCAATTTTAATGTGGATACCCTCAAATGAAAGCTGAAAGTCTGAACTTCAACTGCATCTGAATTGTTTTGCTTAAAATTCATTGTAGTAATGTCTATAACCAAAATTAGAAAAATGTTGTCTCTGTCCAAATATATATGGACCTAACTGTAGCTGCAAGTCAAATTTCTATAAGAGATAGCCAAGGTGATTATCTATAAAATTATGGTAGACTCACATTAGAATCTGTAGTGGATGGTGAGCTATGGAGCCTGAGAATCAAAACTTCAAAATATTGTTACTTGAGATGGGCGAACCTGTGGATGTTCAGCCGAACATTTTTAAAAAAGTTTGGTTTGGGTACCAGAACGGCACATGAACTCGAACCCGAACCTGCACTCCATTCAAATGAATGGGTGGGCCAGAACATCAGGTGTTTCCCATGCTGTCATCTATGAAACACCGGCTCTGATCAGAGTGCTGCGGTTCCTACAGTGTTGTACAGATGACAGTGTGTGAGAGCCAGGATCTGTGACCAGAGGTAAAAAGGTTACAGCTGGTCACAGGTGTCGGCTGAAGAGAGTACTACTCTCATCATCCTACAGCTGGTCTCGCAGATCACATTGAGAGCAGGTGTATGATGATGGGAGTATTCACCAGCTGTCTCATGTGCAATAAATAAATAAATAACGTGTGATGTGTGGTCCCCTCTGTTAGGTGTCGAGTTCCCACCACTGCACAGGGGAAATCTCGAACCATCTCCGCTGCAGTCTCCCATTCTTCTCCAGCCACAGTAGAGCCTGTTCAGCGGAGACATCAGTCCCAGCGTCTGACTCAGGCTGATACTGGGCGACTGGTTACTACTGTTCTTCCAGGCCCTGCTTTTGTAGCCAGCGCTGATCAGCAGCAAGCAGATCTTTCTGGGGCTAAGTCCTGCTTTTCCCATACTGGACATGCCCACGGGACAACCTCCTATTGGAGGTCGGGGGTCACATGCGCAGGTGCTGAAGCGGTTCCTGTTGGACCACTAGGAAGGTCCTTGAGTGCTAAAGCTATAAAAGGTTTGCATGGCCGCACGGCCATGCGCTAGTATCAAACCTATATTATGAGCTCAGCACCAGTGTGGTCATGGTTGTATGTGGTCAGGGTTTGGCTGAAATAAGCCCCTAGAATACCGGCACCTCCGGTGAGGAGTTTTGTGTATGTGGATTCAGGGCTGGCGTATAGCCATTAGAATTCCGGCTCCACCGGAGAGGAGTTGCTTGTGTGCTATTCTGACTGCATGACCACTATTGGCTCTATTAGGTAGCTGTGATCTCCTGTGAGGTTAATAGGGCACAGCGTTCTCTTTTCATAGTGAGTCTGTGAAGTAACAGAGTTCGCTTATACCTCCATATAGTACCGCCGCATGTTACTAGCAGCAGGTTTCTCTCCTGCACAGTGGATCCTGGGTTGCAAACGCACCTACTGTCTGATATATATATATTCGGTGCGTTCCGCAAACCCTAACACCCTCTATTTTGACAACCAGCACTAGCAAAAAGCTAGTAGCTTAAACTTGTCTAGGTATCAAAAATAGAGGGGTCCTATGCCGTTGTTTTTTTGTTTTTTTTAAATAATTTAAAAAAAGTCGTAGGCTCTGCCCCATTTTTGATAGCCAGCCAAGCTAAAGCAGATCACTGGGAGAAAGTATTATCAGACTGGTAAGGGGCCATGGATATTGGCTGCCCCAGCCTAAATATAGCAGCCCACAGCTGTCCCAGGAAAGATGTATCTATTTGATGCGCCAATTCTGGTGATTTGCCCAACTCCTCCCACTTGCCCTGATGCGGTGGCAAGTGGGGTAATATATGTCTGGTTGATGTTAGCTTTGTAATGTCAGTTGATATCAAGCCTACACGTTAGTAATGGAGAGGCATCTAAAAGATACCCTCATTACTAACCCCACAATAGAATTGTAATAAAGACACAGAAAGAATAAAGTACTTTATTTGAAATAAAACTCCCCATACCTGAAAGATATGAAAAAAAAAACTAATGACAATCGACAATCCATCGTTCATCAATTTATTACCAAAAATGTTGCCTCGCAGGTCTGATGTAGTCCACGTTCCCCTGCATGGGATTTTAGAAAAAAAATAAGTTGGTGAACAATTAATAGTGCAGGGGAGTCTTTATTCAAATAAAGTGTTTATTTTTGTGTCTGTTTCTTTCATTTTTATGATCGAGTTTGTAATGGGGGTGTCTGACAGATACCACCCTATTACTTACGCCAAGTCTTGATGCCAGCTGTAATTTTTGACAAATCATAGCTGTCATCAAACCCAACCATCATTTCACCGATTACCACTGCAGCAGGGCAATCGGGAAGAGACGGGCAAAGCGCCAGAATGGGTGCATCAAATGTTGGGGTGGCTCCGGGGTTGTATTTTAAAGGGACTCTGTCACCTGAATTTGGAGGGAACAATCTTCAGCCATAGGGGCGGGGTTTTCAGGTGTTTGATTCACTCTTTCCTTACCCGCTGGCTGCATGCTGGCAGCAATATTGGATTGAAGTTCATTCTCTGTCCTCCATATACACGCCTGCACAAGGCAATCTTGCCTTGCGCAGGTGTGTACTATGGTGGACAGAGAATGAACTTCAATCCAATATTGCAGCCAGCGGGTAAGGAAAGTGTGAATCAAACACCCGAAAACCCCGCTCCTATGGCTGAAGTTTGTTCCCACCAAATTCAGGTGACAGAGTCCCTTTAAGGCAAGGGAGGGCCCAATAAGGATGGATCTTCCCAGTCTGATATTAGCCCACAGCTGACTGTTTTACTTTGGCTCGTTATCAAAAATACCTCACATTACTTTTTAAAATTATTTATTTATTAAAATCAGTCTAAAAACACCTGTGTAAACGCACTTACAACGCTTGTGCTTTCTTTTATCTCTGGATTTACAGAATCTAATGCAAGTCTATGGGTAAATTAAACACAGAAGACTGAGCATTCTCGCAAGAGAAATTTATATGCTGCAGCTTGGAAACATGCACCGCTGGTGAGTTTGCGCAGTGTAAAAAATAAGCACAGTGTCATGCCCACAGCCGCGGGTCCAGTCTACACTGTGCAGGGAGATCGGCGCCTATCACACAGCTCCTCTGGTACTGCTTACCCTGTCCATGGCTCCAGATAATCTGTGGCTCCTTTCTCTGCTAGGAATCTGCATCCTCTTGGCAGGTCTCCTGGAAATGCTCTTAGGGCTCATACTCACTTGCGAGAAACTCAGATGAGTCTCGCATGTTAATACCCGGTGCTGCTGCCAGCACTCAGATCGGAGCGTGCGGCCGCATAGCAATAGATGCTCCTGAGTGCCGGGTGCAGTGCCGGGTATTGCCGTTCAAGACTCATCCGAGTTGCTCGCAAGTGAGTATGAGCCCTTAGGAGGCGCGCCCCGCTTCCTGCACATACTTAAAGCAGCAGGGCACCTGTTCTTTATTAGGGCTGTCTCTTCTGTGATGCTGTGTGCATAAAAGGCATCCTCCCCCTTAAGGTAGGTGCCTGGGCAATGTTTTCATTCAGTGGGATCATTGCCTCCTGCTCAGGCTGCACTTTGCTGTGCTCTGCAATATGAAGTTTGTTGTTGTGCTTTATGCTGATATCTCTGTCTCTATAGAATCCTCTGCTGGCAGCTCCCTTTTCTGGATCCCACAATGAATTCATTGGTAAGTTTAGTAAAATGGTTCTGCTGTTCTGTAACCTTAGGGGCTCTGCCAATGTGACATAGCACCCTCAAACCAGTCCATCAAAATCTGAACTCCAATATGGCGCTTCTTCCCTTCTGAACTTTGCACTGAACCTCAAAAGTAGTTTTTGACAACATATAGGGTATCTGTGTACTCAGGAGTAATTGCACAACCATTTTTGGGGTTTACTCTGTTTAGGCACATCAGGGGCTCTCCAAATGCGACATGACTCCCGCAGACCACTCCATTAAAGTCTGCATTCCAAAACATCACTCCAAAGGCTATTCGTGCGCCCAAAGTATTTTTCCCAAACATATGGGATATCAGCGTACTCAGTAGAAATTAATCAACAAACTTCAGGGTCAATTTTCTAGTGTTGCTCTTGTGAAAATGCAAAATTTAGTACTAAAAACATTCTTGTGAGAAAAATGTAACTTTTTTTATTTTCATAGCTCAACGTTGTAAACTTCTGTGAAGCACCTGGCTGCTTGAGATGCTCACTACACATCTAGATAAGTTCTTTGAGGCGTCTAATTTCTAAAATGGTGTCACTTGTGGGGGGTTTCCACTGTTTAGACACTGTTTAGGCTTTCCAAATGCAACATTCCAGCCAGAAAACTCAAATTGTGCTCATTCCTTTCCAAGCCTTGCTGTGCGCCAAAACAGTAGCTTTCTCCACATGTTGGGTATCGTCATACTCAGAAGAAGTTGCACAACAAATTGTGAAGTTCAGTTTCTCCTTTTACCCTTGTGAAAATGCAAAATTTGCAGTAAAAAAAAACATTTTTGTTTGAAACATTAGATTTTTTTTTTATTTTCACGGCTCATTGCTCTAAACTTCTGTGAAGCACCTGGGGTTTCAAAATGCTCACTACATATCTATGTAAGTTCCTTGAATAGTCTAGTTTCCACAATTGTGCAAAATCTGGAGGTTTTCTGCTGTTTAAGCACATAAAGGGCTCTCCAAACACGCCATGGCATCCGCTATTTATTCCAGCAAATTTTACTTTCAAAAAGTCAAATGGCGGGGGGTGTGGCTTAGGCACCATCAAAAGAGGAAGCTTCTTCCAGGAGCTCCTGATCTTCAGCCTGGAAATCAACATCCATCGGCCACACTGCTGCTGTAAATCATCTTGTCTTACCATCTAAGCCTCCATGAGAGTGTGCTACATCTGGTGGACCACAACAAAATAACTTTTACAGCGTGTGAAGGGATCTCTGGAGCCTGAGCCTCGAGGCCTGGTGAGTGTAACAGGCCAGTGCTTCTCCTGTGGGGGAGGGCCTGTGATTTGCTCTCTGCACCTCTTCCTTCCCAAACATCTAACAGCAGAAACACCAGCACTTTTATCATATTCCAGAGGTTTCCTTAATCCTTCTCTGCCCACAGTCAGATCTATTAGGAGATTCCCCCTGAGCAGAGAGGTGATTACAACCTGCACACTGCTTGCAATAGCCCTGTTCTCATAGTGAGGGGGCCGGGACAGATCCTCCTCTGCTGGGCAAACACACTCCAGTGTGAGAGATAAGGGAGGCTGACAATATCCCTTCAAGTCAACAGAAGCTGCTCCTCTACCACTGTCACTCTCCTCCATAAGAGAAGATAAACTATTTCTTTGAAATCCCATCCCTTTTCCTGCAGCAGCACCCAGGAGAACAATAAGACATATATCAGAGACAGTGTGCTTCCTGTATGTGTTTTCTCTGCTTCTACAACATAATCACTGAGTTGCACCCTCAAGTACACTGTCCTGGGCTTGTCCCACACCTAACCTTATCATGCTGGACCTAAAATGAGGTGACGAGCTTTGGCATCACCAGACATAACGCGGCTCATACCGGCTTTCACTGACTCTCCTGACCGCTGAGGCGCTTACCGCTAGAACCGCAGCACGACTGGGCACATGATGACCCGAGGCAGATCTCAGAAGAAGGCCTCTCCTCCTCGCCTGCCAGACTTCTTTCCACCGTCTCAAACCGCACATGCCGCAGGGAAAATGGCGGCGGCTTCTCCCTCCAGATCATCACACACCTCCCGCGGCTCCCAGGATTCAGAAAGAGGTGAGACCTCAGTGGGAGCACAATATAGCAGCTCTGCACCTATGACCAGGGGGGATATGAAAGAATTCCTCACATCTATACGCGCCTCATTAAAAGAGGATATGCAGGACATGTTGAAGGAGATAAGAGGAGACATTAACTCCTTAGGGGCCCGCATGGATCATTTGGAAAACAAAATGTCCGAATATGTCTCTGTAATTAACGCTCTGGTGGATGAAAACCAAGTTATAAAAGGCAAGTTAGCAGGGGCATTTAATAAATTGCACGACTTAGAGGACAGATCCAGGAGGAACAATATTCGTGTGAGAGGAATCCCTGAGAATGTTGCAGATAAAGATTTAGCTGCTTTCCTCCAGAATTTTATGCAGGCTGCCCTGCCCTCACTTTCCTCGAGAGATCTACTGGCGGACAGGGTACATAGAACACCCAAGCCCAAGCATCTAGACCCATCTCTTCCTAGAGACATCCTTGCACGGATTCATTTGTACACTACTAAAGAGACATTCCTGCGGCAGATAAGGAGCCCCCCTGACCTCCCCCCCTGAATTCCGGGATCTCCAGGTCTTCCCGGATTTGTCAGCTGCTACCCTGGCCAAAAGGAGAGAATACGCCCATGTCTGTAAAGCATTGAGGGACATCAACATACGTTACCGATGGGGGTTTAATCCTGTGCGTTTGATTATCACTTATGAAGGACGCACGGTCGCCTGCCCCTCGCCTAAACAGGCAGAGGAGAGGCTTTCGGCCTGGAAAATACCCTTTGCTCTCAGACCTGCGGATACAGGAAAGAAAATAGCCTCAGACTGGTCTACGGTTTGACAGTGCCACACGGACGGTGTCTGGATTGCTGAGCTCTCCTACTGCACCCCTCAGTGGGCCTTTGGATTGTGAACCTCTCACTTCCACCCCTCCACGCAGATTCTGTTCTGCGGACTGTCTGGACTGTTCCGGACGTTCCTACGAGGATTCCTCGTATATTGACCTATGTTTTGCTTTGTTTTCCTTTGTTTTTCCTTTTTATTTTTTGGTTCTTTTTACTACATACTTGCCCTTCCCCTTTCTTCCCTCCAGGTTTTTTCTCTCCAAATCCCCGGGTATTCTCTGTCTATATTGATTTTTGATTGTTATTATGGAACTGGCAGTTATTTGAATATAAGTTTTGGTACACCGCCAGTGGGGTCACTGGGTAATACCAGCAGTATAGACTTTAGTATAATGGTACCATGACTTTACAAATTCTTTCTTTGAATGTCAGGGGTTTAAACTCCCCTGACAAGAGATCTATGATGTGGAGGGAGGTGAAGCGGTCGAGGGCAGATATTATCTGCTTGCAGGAGACCCATTTGTTGGTCGAGGATAATTTTAGGCTTCGTCATCCCCTCTTCCCACACATTCTATTTGCTAATGGCCCATCCAAAAAGGCTGGTGTGTGCATCATGGTGAAAAATACAATCGCTTTTAAATTGATAGCGCAAAATAATGACCCCACGGGTAGGTGCTTAACTATCACGTGCTTATTGAATGGTGAGTTACACACGTTGACAAATCTTTATGCTCCCAATGAGGGACAACATAAATTCCTGAGAACAACCCTTCATGAGGTCTCTGAGAATGTGAAGGGCAGCAATATAATATGTGGTGACTTTAATCTCCCCATGCATGTGGACCTTGATTGCTCTTCTGGTAGCAGACGACCTAGAGGGGACTTGACTCTCCTCACAGGCGAGTTTCACCTGCATGATTATTGGAGATATTCACATGCATCTGAGAGGGATTATACCTTTTACTCTTCCAGGCATTCCACATTGTCACGCCCGCACATACTTACCCGGCTTCTCCCATCCCTCGGCGCGCTCACGATCCTGTCCCGCGCCGCTCTGCCTCCTCCTTCGCCGGCTCTCGGCGTCCGGTCTCTTCGCGCATGCGCGGTCGCGTCTCCCCCGTCGCTGAGCCTTCTGGGAGGTCGCGACCCGGTGGCTCCGCCCCAACATGGCGGCGCCCATCGGGTATTTCTTCCCGGCGTCTTCCTAGGTAAGACGCCTTTGCTTTGTAGGTGCACTGTCTGCCGTCAGTGTCCCTATGCCCTAGGCTCCCCTGTACCAGTGTCTTTTTTCAGCCCAGTCCTTGCTTTGTCTCTGTATCCTGCCAGTCCGTGTTCCTGTTGTATCCTGCCAGTCCGTGTTCCTGCTGTATCCTGCCAGTCCGTGTTCCTGTTGTATCCTGCCAGTCCGTGTTCCTGCTGTATCCTGCCAGTCCGTGTTCCTGCTGTATCCTCCCAGTCCGTGTTCCTGCTGTATTCTGCCAGTCCGTGTTCCTGCTGTATCCTGCCTGTCCGTGTTCCTGCTGTATTCTGCCAGTCCGTGTTCCTGCTGTATCCTGCCAGTCCGTGTTCCTGCTGTGTCCTGCCAGCCCGTGTTCCTGCTGTATCCTGCCTGTCCGTGTTCCTGCTGTATCCCGCCAGTCCGTGTTCCTGTTGTATCCTGCCGGTCCGTGTTCCTGCTGAGTCCTGCCGTTCCGTGTTCCAGACATTCTTTCAGTTAAGTCTTGTTTTCCTATTATTCCCTGCCATCCTTATAGCCTGTGGTTTCCTTCTTTATTTTGGGTCGTCCCTTTGGCTCTAGCCGTTGTGTCTCCATTCCCCCGAGGTCCTGCTCCTAACACTCCCTGTATAGGGGGTGATTCCATCTGGTCCGCTCGACCCCGGGGGCTCTAGAGTCACGACCCAGAGGGTCCACTCTCGGATTTCTATCCGAATACTTACAGGAAGCAAAGGCCATGGACCCCGCTGGGGCCTCTGCTACGCAAAAAGAGCTACTCTTTTTGCGGGAGAATCAGTCCCGTATGATGTCCTTTATGAAGGCTATGGATTCTCGTTTGTCCACGCTCCAGTCCTCCGATCCTGGCAACGCCGCTCTACTCATTGGCTTACAGCAAGAGTTAGCTCAGCAGCGTGACACCCAGGCCCATATACTTAGTTATATGTCTTCTATTGACGATCGGCTGCTTTCCATCCAGACAGCCGCTTCTACGTCTGCTCCTGCTTCCCACCCTCCACCCCGCTTGGCTAAACCGCCTCGGTACAATGGGGATCCTAAGTCCTGCCGAGGATTTCTAAACCAATGCCGTCTTCACTTTGAGCTTCTGCCCCAGCATTACCCGACGGATCGGTCCAAAGTTGCGTTTTTGATTTCCCATCTAGAGGGTGACGCCTTGGCATGGGTTAATCCACTCTGGGAGCGAGACGATCCCCTAGTCTCCCGGTTGTCTGAATTTTTGGAGACTTTCCGTCTTGTCTTTGACGAACCTGGACGACTGGCCTCTACAACTGAAGCCCTATTCTCTCTCCATCAGGGATCGTTATCCGTAGGCCAGTACGCTATTCAGTTCCGCACCCTCTCCTCTGACTTGGGCTGGAACAATGAGGCGTTGGTGGGTGCTTTCTGGCGGGGTCTCTCTGGGCGCATAAAGGATGAGTTAGCTGGTCGGGACACCCCTACGGTTTTGGAGGAATTAATTTCCTTAGCGACCCGTATTGACCTTCGGTTCCAAGAACGCGCTCGCGAGCGGAGGTCTCTTCGTCCTTCTTCTGCCACCCGTAAGCCACTCAGTCCACAGCCTAGAACCTCCTCTCAGGCGTCCGCACCGGAACCTATGCAAGTGGACCATCTTAAAATGTCCGAACAACGTCGTAAAGAGAGGCGCACTCAGGGGTTATGTTTTTACTGCGGAAGTGCTGCTCATTTATTGCGCTCTTGCCCTGAACGTCCGGAAAACTCCTCCGCCTAGGTCAGGTAAGAGAGGCCTCCCTAGGTGTGTGTGATTCCTCTCAACCCCTTACTTTGTCCGTTCTTTTGCATATTGCGGGCAAGGGCGTTTCTCTGGATGCGTATGTGGATTCGGGCGCTGCAGGGAATTTTATTAGGTTGGAAGAGGTTTTGAAATTCTCCGTTCCAGTCAGAACCTTAGAGGCTCCTGTGATTCTAGCATCTGTGGATGGTAAACCTTTACAGGAGACCATTACTCAAGTGACACTTGAGGTGGAACTTCAGGTTGGGGCTCTGCACAAGGAGAGAATTGCATTTTATGTTTTAGCGGGTCTGTCTCATCCTATGCTCTTAGGTCTTCCTTGGTTACGGAGCCACGAGCCCATTTTAGATTGGCGCAATGGTAATATCTTGCGCTGGGGTGAGCTTTGTCGGGAACGTTGTCTGCTGCCTGTGCGTCCTGTGGGATATTCCTCTAATTCTTCACCTTCTTCTTCCTTTCCCGCCTTACCCTCTGTCTACAGCGCTTTTTCTGATGTCTTCAACAAGAAGGAGGCTGAGGAGCTTCCGCCTCACCGTCTCTATGATTGTCCCATAGATCTCGTGCCTGGAACTAACCCGCCCAGGGGCAGAATCTATCCTCTCTCTCCTGCTGAGACTCAAGCTATGTCTGAGTACATTCAAGAAAATCTTGCTAAAGGTTTCATCCGCAAGTCTTCTTCTCCGGCCGGAGCAGGGTTTTTTTTCGTGAAGAAGAAAGACGGTTCCCTCCGTCCCTGCATTGATTATCGAGGCCTAAACAACATCACGGTGAAGAACAAATATCCTCTGCCACTCATTCCGGAACTCTTCGACCGTCTTCGGGGTGCGCAAATCTTTACCAAATTAGATCTACGTGGCGCATACAATCTGGTTCGTATTCGTGCAGGCGTTGAGTGGAAGACCGCCTTCAATACTCGTGACGGTCACTACGAATACTTGGTTATGCCGTTTGGTCTCTGCAAAGCCCCGCGGTTTTCCAGGAATTTGTGAACGATGTATTTCGGGATCTTCTCTACTCCTCAGTCGTGGTTTACCTTGACGACATCCTCATCTTCTCTCCGGATCTCTCCACTCACAGGCGAGATGTCCGCCGAGTCCTGCAAAGGCTAAGAGAGAATCATCTGTTCGCTAAGATTGAAAAGTGCGTCTTTGAACAGTCCTCTCTTCCCTTCCTTGGGTATATTGTCTCAAGATCTGGCTTAGAGATGGATCCAGAGAAGGTTTCTGCTGTCCTGAATTGGCCTCGTCCTCTTGGAACAAAAGCAATCCAACGTTTTCTTGGTTTTGCCAACTACTATAGACAATTTATTCCTCATTTTTCTTCCATGACCAAGCCTATCTCTGCCCTAGTTCGCAAGGGAGTCAATTCCAGCCTTTGGACCCTTGAGGCTGAAGAGTCTTTTTTGTCCCTTAAACAAAGTTTCGCTACGGCCCCTGTGCTTCATCGTCCTGATGCTAATAGACCGTTTGTCCTTGAGGTCGACGCATCTTCTATTGGAGCTGGAGCCGTACTTTTGCAAAGATCTTCGTCCGGACGTTTGGTGACCTGTGGTTACTTTTCTAAAACTTTTTCCGCTCCTGAGCGTAACTACTCTATAGGTGATAAGGAGCTATTGGCTATCAAGCTAGCCTTGGAAGAATGGCGTTATCTTCTTGAAGGGTCTCTTCATCCATTCATCATTTACACTGACCACAAGAATCTGGCCTATATTCAGTCTGCCCAAAGACTAAATCCACGACAAGCCAGATGGTATTTATTCTTCGGACGATTTGAGTTTGAACTTCATTTCCGACCTGGAAATAAGAATGTCAAAGCAGATGCTCTTTCGAGATCCTTTCAACCTCAGGACATGGAGGATTCTCCGGCTCACATCATTGATCCTGCGAGGATCGTCACTCTTGCTCCTCTAAGAGTGATTCCTACTCCTCCTGGCAAGACTCTTGTGGCTAATCAAGACAAGGAGAGAGTTTTATGTTGGGGTCACTCCTCCAAAATTGCAGGACATGTAGGAGTCAAGAAGACACTGTCTCTTATCTCTCGGCACTACTGGTGGCCATCTCTCCGTCAAGACGTCACCAAATTCATCGCTTCTTGTCCTTCTTGTGCTAAAAATAAAGTCCCTAGGCAGCTTCCCTCCGGTCTCCTGCATCCTCTGCCTGTGCCTTCCGTTCCATGGAGTCATATCGCTATGGACTTCATCACTGATCTACCTTCTTCCTTGAATTGCGCTGTCATCTTGGTTGTTGTAGATCGGTTCTCTAAAATGGCTCACTTCATCGCTTTGCCTGGTCTGCCTTCCGCTCCTGAGTTGGCAAAGATCTTTTTACACCAAGTCTTCCGTCTTCATGGTTTTCCACATCATATTGTCTCAGACCGTGGAGTACAATTTACCTCACGTTTTTGGAGAGCTCTCTGCAGTCTATTAAAGGTTAACTTGGACTTCTCTTCCGCCTATCACCCTCAGTCCAACGGACAAGTGGAGCGAGTTAATCAAGTTCTGACTACATATCTGCGACACTTCACCAATGCACACCAAGATGACTGGGTCTCTCTTCTCCCTTGGGCTGAATTCTCTTACAACAATCTTCCCAGCGAGTCTTCCTCCAAATCTCCCTTTTTCGTAGTCTATGGTCAACATCCGAACATTCCTCTTCCTGTTTCTCTTTCCTTGGGGGTACCGGCAGCGGATTTCTTGTCCCGGGAATTCTCTACGATTTGGAATGAGACCAAAGTGGCTCTTGAGAAAGCTAGCCTTAATATGAAAAGGTTTGCTGACAAGAAGCATTTGGATGCTCCGCCATATTCTCCGGGTGATAAAGTTTGGCTCTCCTCTCGCTATATCAAGCTTAAAATTCCCTCTTACAAACTGGGTCCTCGCTACATTGGTCCTTTTCCTATCTTGAGTCGCATTAATGATGTCTCTTATAAGTTGAAGCTACCTGCCTCTTTGCGCATCCCCAATGCCTTCCATGTGTCTCTTCTTAAACCCGCAGTCTTTAATTGTTTTCACTCCGCTACCTCTTCCTCTCCTCAGCTCTGTACTTCTGATGGAATCTTTAATGTTAAAGATATTCTTGCCAAAAAAGTAGTTAGGGGTAAAACTTATTTTTTGATTGATTGGGAGGGATTTGGCCCTGAGGAGAGGTCCTGGGAGCCCCGAGAGAACATCAACGCTCCCCTTATCATGAAAAGATTCCTTTCTAGCCTTAAAAGGAGGGGGACTAAGGAGGGGGGTACTGTCACGCCCGCACATACTTACCCGGCTTCTCCCATCCCTCGGCGCGCTCACGATCCTGTCCCGCGCCGCTCTGCCTCCTCCTTCGCCGGCTCTCGGCGTCCGGTCTCTTCGCGCATGCGCGGTCGCGTCTCCCCCGTCGCTGAGCCTTCTGGGAGGTCGCGAAGCGGTGGCTCCGCCCCAACATGGCGGCGCCCATCGGGTATTTCTTCCCGGCGTCTTCCTAGGTAAGACGCCTTTGCTTTGTAGGTGCACTGTCTGCCGTCAGTGTCCCTATGCCCTAGACTCCCCTGTACCAGTGTCTTTTCTCAGCCCAGTCCTTGCTTTGTCTCTGTATCCTGCCAGTCCGTGTTCCTGTTGTATCCTGCCAGTCCGTGTTCCTGCTGTATCCTGCCAGTCCGTGTTCCTGTTGTATCCTGCCAGTCCGTGTTCCTGCTGTATCCTGCCAGTCCGTGTTCCTGCTGTATCCTCCCAGTCCGTGTTCCTGCTGTATTCTGCCAGTCCGTGTTTCTGCTGTATCCTGCCTGTCCGTGTTCCTGCTGTATTCTGCCAGTCCGTGTTCCTGCTGTATCCTGCCAGTCCGTGTTCCTGCTGTGTCCTGCCAGCCCGTGTTCCTGCTGTATCCTGCCTGTCCGTGTTCCTGTTGTATCCTGCCGGTCCGTGTTCCTGCTGAGTCCTGCCGTTCCGTGTTCCAGACATTCTTTCAGTTAAGTCTTGTTTTCCTATTATTCCCTGCCATCCTTATAGCCTGTGGTTTCCTTCTTTATTTTGGGTCGTCCCTTTGGCTCTAGCCGTTGTGTCTCCATTCCCCCGAGGTCCTGCTCCTAACACTCCCTGTATAGGGGGTGATTCCATCTGGTCCGCTCGACCCCGGGGGCTCTAGAGTCACGACCCAGAGGGTCCACTCTCGGATTTCTGTCCGAATACTTACACACATACTCCCGTATTGATTATTTTCTAACAGACAGTGCAACCTTGTCCAGATGTAGATCCGCAACTATAGGCTTAATAACGTGGTCTGATCACGCTCCCATCACTCTATCTCTTACTTTAGCACACCAAGCTAACCCAGCCTTTAGGTGGCGATTAAACGACGCATTGCTGTTGAATGGGGAGGTGTTAGATAGAATCTCTTCGGAGTTGGAACACTACTTTCAGATAAATGATAATGGAGAGGTTTCTGATGAGTCCTTATGGTTGGCGCATAAAGTAGTGATTAGAGGTGTGCTTCTCCAACAAGCTTCGTACCTGAAAAGGAAGAGGGAGAGTGGCAGAGAGGCTTTACTTTCCCACCTGCAATATTTAGACAATATCAACAAGTCTGCTCCCACGCCTTCTATCTCTGAGGAGATCTATCAGATTAGGTTTAAATTGAGAGAAAATCTCTTGGCCAGATATGCACATAACATGAAGAAATTCAAGACTAATCTATATGCCGCAGGTGATAGGGCAGGTGCACTCCTGGTGCGCAGAGTACGTAAGAGGGAAGCTAAATCAAGAGTGGACCATATCTTAGATAAAAATGGGAAGGTCCTCAGGAACCCTCAGGACATAGTCCAAGCTTTTGCAGAATATTATACCGGCTTGTATAATTTAAAAGATGACCCTTCTACTCCCCAGCCGGATCACCAATCTATTTATAAATATCTAGACTCTATAAAATTACCCCGTATTACATCTGAGCAGCTAAACTACCTTAATTCTCCCTTCACAGATGTAGAAATCAACTCGACGATTAAACAAACTAAATCTCATAAGGCCCAGACAGGTTGACGAATGACTATTATAAATCCTTTTATCTGTTGCTGACTCCATATTTGCAGAGATTATTCTCGGTGTGGAGAGACTCGGGTACTGTGACAGCTCCTGGTTTGGAAGCTACCATATCTACCATACCCAAGCCTGGGAAACCCCTCACACACCCTGGTGACTTTAGACCCATTGCTCTGCTCAATTCAGATGTCAAAATATTCACTAAAATTATAGCGTCCAGACTAAAGCTTATTATCCCAACTATAATTTCACCGGACCAAGTGGGTTTTTGTGGCCGGACGGGAGACGAAAGATGGGGTGCGGCGCATGCTGAATCTGATTAAAATAGCCGAGCTGTCTGGCATACCCAGTGCATTCCTGTCGCTTGATGCTGAGAAGGCTTTTGACAGGGTGCACTGGGGGTATCTTCGGGCGGAATTGGAAAGGTTTGGACTGTCGGGCCCAATATTCTCAGCAATCTGTGCTATGTATTCGACTCCTTGTGCCAGGGTCTTGACATCTGGTTTTTTATCTGGTCAGGGTTGCCCATTCTCTCCTATTATTTTCACACTGTGCATGGAGCCGCTTGCTGAACGCATTAGAACCTCTATTAATATCACCGGCATCAAGGTTGGGCAGATGGAGCACAGAATTGGCTTGTATGCTGATGATGTTATTCTATCCTGTATCAACTTGGAGACATCCTTGACAGCTATTACCTTGGAACTCAGGGAATTCAGTAATGTGTCATACTACAGGTTGAATCCCACGAAGTCCTTGTTGTTTCCGGTGGCGGTTCCGTGCGCGGCCAAGTCGAAAATGGAGGCTGAGTTTCCATTTAAATGGATGACAGAGGGTATCCCGTACTTGGGAGTTATATTGACGGGCTCTGAACAGATTGTCGAGAAGAATTTCTCTAAATTGATCACACAGGTTAGGGCACAACTTGACCATTTTCACAAAGTTATGACATCCTGGATTGCCAGGATTAATGTTTTCAAAATGATGATCCTGCCTAAAATACTGTATCTCCTTAGGTGTATCCCATTAAAAATCCCCAAACGTTTGATTTTGAAATTACAAACTATGACATACGATTATATTTGGTCACACAAAAAATCCAGAATCTCTAGGACCTTGATGTACTATCCGTACAAACGGGGAGGGCTGGGAATGCCGAACCTCATGCTGTACCATAGAGCGGCCATACTAACTGGACTTAGAGACTGGTGGCAGGCAGACAAAGACCACAGATGGCTCCAAATAGAAAACTATTATGCCAAAACTAGATCTACCCGCACAATTCTTGAGGCTGAATCTATTGCAATCACTGATTATTCCCCTCCTTTACCAACCATGAAAATCGCGCTCCACTATTGGAAGACACTGGTCCCTTCCTTGATTAAATTATCTCATGACTCCCTATCCTTAAAAGCCCTTGAGACACACATCCCATTTATTAATCTCCAGCTTTGGGTTGATGCTGGAATCGTAACATTACGGCAGATATTGGATGCCGCTGGCCTTGTCCCCTTTGACCGCTTGGCTTCCCGAATGTCCGGAGATATTTCTATCAATATTTGCAGATACGTCATCTACTTCATAATTCCCCAAACTCACCTTTCTTCAACTCCCATTTAAATAAAAGGGTTAATGGTTATTTCTTGTTGCCTGACTCTGGCTCGAAGGGAATTTCAATATTATATAAAGCCTTAAACGACCCAGCAGAAGATGTTAAACTGCCATATATGATCAAGTGGGAACAGGATCTGGACTTCCTATCGGACCCGATAGATTGGGAGGAGGGACTGGGTGAAGTATTACGGGTATCAGCCTGTGTCAATCATCTCGAACAATTGGAAAAAGTACACCTTAGATGGTATCAATATCCGGTTCAGGTGGCTCACTATGACCCTGCCGGGTCGGACAAATGCTGGAGGGGGTGCGGTCACAGGGGAACTCTGGAACACACCTGGTGGTCGTGTCCAATTCTTCAGTCCTGGTGGAGAGATATGGACCTTTTAATTGCACAGGTCTTGGGGATCCAGCTGACTATGTCACCTAGGCAGGCCATTCTTCACATCGGCCTGGAGGACATTCCACACATACTTCGAGGTACACTATCACATATTCTAATAGCTGCCAGGTTATTAGTCGCCTCAAGATGGAAAGACACTAATCCTCCCAATATTAGTGAATTAATTAATAAACTTAATGTCCACTGCCAATATGAACTCGCTTTGGCTCACTCCATGACTGCCAAAACCAAAAGACAAAATATTTGGCACCCTTGGTTACATAGTGATCATTCCTCTATTGACCCGCACCACCTTGTTTGATCGTTCACATGAGTGGGAATAAGTAAGCATTATTGACATGTCTGTTTTTGTGTTTGTAATATTCTTATTCTGCCATAGTTTGCCAGGACCCCTTGTCTATAACTGAATTGCTAGATAATGTCTTGTGAATGCCTATACTCCTTTCCCCCGCCCCCCCCTATTCCCCCTACTGTACCTATCCCTCCCCCCGCCTTTCTCCCCTACTTCTTCCTTTCTGATTGGTTTGGTTTTTCTCCTTACTTATTTCTGGTCATTTTTAGTTGACCTCTGTTACTGTTATTACTGTTTGATTGCACTGTATTGTTTTGGAAATCTTCAATAAACACTAATTGATAAAAAAAAAAAAGTCAAATGGCGTGCCTTCTCTTATGAGCTATGCGGTATGCACAAGCAGTGATTTCCCCCCTTATTTAGTATCGGCATGCTTATAAGTATTTGCACAATAAATTTTGGATTCCATTTTTTCTGTTATCCTGCACTAAGTTTCATAGTTCTGTCTGCTAGCGTTGTTGTACTCCTTTTTTTTTTTGCCAAATTTCACATACAAGAGAAAAAAAAATTAGACAGTCTGTTATCTGTGGCTGACGGCTGTTGTATCAGTGGTGAAAAAATCGTACCTTCGCAGGCATAAGTTTCATAGTTCTGTCTGCTAGCCTTGTTTCAATTTTTTTTCTAAACTATTTTTTCTTGTTTTATTTCATTATGATTTATCTTTGTCTCCTCATTCTCCACCACGAGATCACCAGGCTTAACGTCTTCTGTGCTGCTACAGACAGTCAATTTTTGGGCAAGGGTGTCTATGAAGTCCATATTATATTTTTTAAAAATGTACCCCATTTGGGGAAATGTTTGTCAGCCCATACACTTAGTGTATGGGCATTACAAGTCTAGGAGACCCAATCCTTTAAATGCGGCCTAGTTTGTAATGAGGCCTTCAACAATGTCTCCTTATTCTCCATCACTACATCACCAGGCTTAACGTCTTCTGTGCTGCTACAGACAGTCAATTTTTTGGGCAAGGGTGTCTATGATGTCCATAGTATACTTTTAAAAAATTTACCCCATTTGGGGAAATGTTTGTCAGCCCATACACTTAGTGTATGGGCATTACAAGTCTAGGAGACCCAATCTTTTAAATGCGGCCTAGTTTGTAATGAGGCCTTCAACAATGTCTCCTTATTCTCCATCACTACATCACCAGGCTTAACGTCTTCTGTGCTGCTACAGACAGTCAATTTTTGGGCAACGGTGTCTATGATCCTCATTAAATATTTTTAAAAAATTTACCCCCCATGGGCAAATGCGTGTCAGGCCATGCACTCCCTTACAAATCTCAGAGACCCACACCCCTAAATTGGGCCTACTTCTTAACTCGGTTTCCTGAAATGTCTCTTCCTTATATCCGACTAAATGACCTGAGTGAACGTGTTCTGTACTGGTATATGCCACTGAATTTTGGGCAAGGGGGCTGTGATGGTAATAGTATATTTTTAAGAAAGGTACCCCACATTGGGGAATTGTTTGTCAGCTCATGCACTCATTACAAGTCTCAGAGACCCAGACCCTTACATTGGGCCTACTTCTTAAGTCATTTTCCTGCAATGTCTCTTCCTTACGTGCCACTAGATGACCAGGATGAACGTGTTTTTACTGTTATAGGCTGGTGAACTTTAGGCAAGGGGGGCTGTGATGGCAATAGTATATTTTTTAAAAAGGTACCCCCTATTGGTAAAACCACATCCTTGTTGGCAAAGACTTCATAACATTTGTGTACCTTAAAGAGCTCACTTGAAAAACTCATTTTTGTGTTGCCTGGTTGCTCACATTGGACACAATACACTCAATATAAATTTGACAAAGCAATGCTGTTAGTTTGGCTCAGTAGTTCATTACAAATATTTCTTTGTCCACTATATTAGTTTCTCTCCTTGAGAGCCATAACTTTGGCTGCATCAAATGGTAAGAGTTCAATACAAAAAAGTGATGGCTAAATGCTTGTAGATGCAGAGGACTTAATAAATTTTGGCTGAGATAACTTTTATGAGGGAGAGTGCATGTTCCTTCTTTCTTTCTAGGATAATAAACATACAGGAATAATAATAAACGCTCTTTTTATCTGTAAAGTAATTATTTGAAAGGATGTCAGATCATCTATTGTGTCTCCAATATTTACTACACAGCCGAACGGAACAATTATGGAAAATGATCACAGTTATTTTTTAGAACATCTTCACATTTTTGCAGTTCTCACTTTTATTTTCGGAATACATAGTAACAGCTATTTTTAACATTACTTACCTAGAGATATAGGTCAAGAAGATTGTCATGATTATCCAGAGTACTCAATGGGTTAAGCTTAAGTTTTTCTGGAAAGGCTGAATATAGATATGATTGCTGTTATAGTGTAGTGCGAATATGCAAATGGCGATTTTGAATCCAGATTGAAATATACCGAATGCATTCAGACAATTACATAGCTGCATTTCTTGCAAAACATTTACCGATGTGGCACACAATGCTCATAGTGACACAATCTTGAGAAATGTTTGTTTATTCACTTCACAAACAGTTCTAAGCTTCTATGTGTCTGTTGTTTGGCATTGTAAAACATTAAGGTTTACTGAACCTCTGCCTGTGGTGGTTTTATCTAAATCCTTGCAGCTTTTATATTCTAGGGGTTTATGGCACCTCGTCTGATGACTCCATGATATCTCAGTTTCATTCGACCTTGAAAGCTGGCCACTTGAAGGGCTGGGTGAAACTAGAGTTACTACAAAGTGTAAATAACTATATAAGACCAGAGAAACATGACTAAGACAGATGCCAAAATGGGGGTACCTGTACATGTACAGTGTGCTAATACTTGCATAATTGGGACGCCCATACAGTGTAGGTAATCTCCCAGGGGTTCTCTGTCTTGGTTTTGCTTCTCTGATATTCCAGATGGATGATGTTTAAAAGTCTCTTGGTGATGATGTAAGTATACTGTATGTAGTTACTCTTTATGTATACTTAATCATTATATGTATTTAATCCTTAAATGTACTTAACCTTTGCATGTTAACATATACAAAAGTGTACGCACTCATACTATTCAATCATAATATTCCTTGAATTTAGCACTTTGAAATAAAATTGCACTGTATTGCAAGTATTAGCCTTCTTTAAAGCCATATATGAACCTTAGTGTTAAAAACTTGGCAAACAAAATTGCCAAATTCTCCTGTAAATAATTCTGCAAAGAGGGAACCATCATACCATTAAAAAATACAAAAAGTTGATCGTCCTTCAATGTAGTGCATCCTGCTCTCAACATATTGTTGGGATTCCATTACCATTTGACATCCAAGAAAGGGCTTGACAGCTTGAGGTTTCATGGTACACAAATTTTTTTTTTTTTTTTCAAACTAACAGTCTCCTGTCTCCAATCACGTCATTCAGACTGCATTGTTGGGTATTCTCAAAAGCTTAACTGAAAACAGACATCATTTTGTGTCACATTAGTAAATTTTATAGTCTTGCAAGGATTTAAAGTAATCTGTTTAATTTTGCAATGTACGATCTTTGCCTACAGTTTAAGGCTGCCGTCACACTAGCAGTATTTGGTCAGTATTTTACATCAGTATTTGTAAGCCAAAACCAGGAGAGGGTGATAAATGCAGAAGTGGTGCATATGTTTCTATTATACTTTTCCTCTATTTGTTCCACTCCTGGTTTTGGCTTACAAATGCTGATGCAAAATACTGACCAAATACTGCTAGTGTGACGGCAGCCTAAGGCTGCCGTCACACTAGCGAGTTTTACGGACGTAAGAGCGCAGAAAATACGTCCGTAAAACTCGACAAACAAACGGCACAATTATTCTCTATGCCCCTGCTCCTATCTGCCGTATTTTACTGATCCGTATTATACTGGCTTCTACGGCCGTAGAAAATCGCAGCATGCTGCGTTTGTCACCGTACTGCACAAAAAATACACCAATGAAAGTCTATGGAAGCCAGAAAAATACGGATCACACACGGACCAGCAGTGTAACTTGCGAGAAATACGCAGCGGTGTTAGAGAGAAAAGCCGGCAATTCAGTGCGGTGTACAGTAAAATCACACTGACAGCTTACAATAGAATAGGTAGAATAAATATGGACACATATAATAGGTATATATATATATATAAATATGTCAGTGAGACACATATATGTATATATATTATTACTTCATACAGCGCTAGATAGCTTTAAAGCCGGTAATTCAATTACCGGCTTTTGCTATCTCCTTCCTAAACCCGACATGATATGTGACATGGTTTACATACAGTAAACCATGTCATATCCCCATTTTTTTTGCATATTCCACACTACTAATGTTAGTAGTGTGTATGTGCAAAATTTGGCCGTTCTATCTACTAAATTAAAGGGTTAAATGGCGGAAAAAATTGGCGTGGGCTCCCGCGCAATTTTCTCCACCAGAGTAGTAAAGCCAGTGACTGAGAGCAGATATTAATAGCCTGGAGAGGGTACATGGTTATTGCCCCCCCCCCTGTCTAAAAACATCTGACCCCAGCCACCCCAGAAAAGGCACATCTGGAAGCTGCGCCTATTCTGGCACTTGGCCACTCTCTTCCCATTCCCGTGTAGCGGTGGGATATGGGGTAATGAAGGGTTAATGCCACCTTGCTTTTGTAAGGTGACATTAAGCCAAATTAATAATGGAGAGGCGTCAATTATGACACCTATCCATTATTAATCCAATACTAGTAAAGGGTTAAAAAAACACAAACACATTGTTAAAAATTATTTTAATGAAATAAACACAAAGGTTGTTGTAATATTTTATTCAACGCCCAATCCAGTCACTGAAGACCCTCGTTCTGTAACAAAACAATAAAAATAAACCAACAATATCCTTACCTTCTGAAGATCTGTAATGTCCAACGATGTAAATCCATCTGAAGGGGTTAAAATATTTTGCAGTCACGGCTTTGCTAATGCAACGTTGTTCGTGGCTGCAAAACCCCGGGGAATGAAGGTAAAGTAGGTCAATGACCTATATTTACCTTCATTTACGGTGAGGCGCCCTCTGCTGGTTGTCCTCATATGAACTCGAGCCTGGGAGCTTTCTAGGAAAGTTCCCACGATCTAGGGACAACCAGCAGAGGGCGCCTGACCGCAAATGAAGGTAAATATAGGTCATTGACCTACTTTACCTTCATTCCCCGGGGTTTTGCAGCCACGAACAATGTTGCATTAGCAAAGCTCGTGGCTGCAAAATATTTTAACCCCTTCAGATGGATTTACATCGTTGGACATTACAGATCTTCGGAAGGTAAGAATATTGTTGGTTTATTTTTTTTGTTTTGTTACAGAACGAGGGTCTTCAGTGACTGGATTGGGTGTTGAATAAAATATTACAACAACCTTTGTGTTTATTTCATTAAAATAATTTTTAATAATGTGTTTGTGTTTTTTTAACCCTTTACTAGTATTGGATTAATAATGGATAGGTGTTATAATTGACGCCTCTCCATTATTAATTTGGCTTAATGTCACCTTACAATAGCAAGGTGACATTAACCCTTCATTACCCCATATCCCACCGCTACACGGGAATGGGAAGAGAGTGGCCAAGTGCCAGAATAGGCGCATCTTCCAGATGTGCCTTTTCTGGGGTGGCTGGGGGCAGATGTTTTTAGCCAGGGGGAGGGGGGGGCAATAACCATGTACCCTCTCCAGGCTATTAATATCTGCCCTCAGTCACTGGCTTTACTACTCTGGCGGAGAAAATTGCGCGGGAGCCCACGCCAATTTTTTCCGCCATTTAACCCTTTAATTTAGTAGATTGAACGGCCAAGCGAAAAGCCAAAAACATCACTGCTGTAGAGGAGATCTGCATGGAGGAATGGGCCAACATACCAACAACAGTGTGTGGCAACCTTGTGAAGACTTACAGAAAACGTTTGACCTCTGTCATTGCCAACAAAGGATATATTACAAAGTATTGAGATGAAATTTTGTTTCTGACCAAATACTTATTTTCCACCATAATATGCAAATAAAATGTTAAAAAAACAGACAATGTGATTTTCTGGATTTTTTTTTCTCAGTTTGTCTCCCATAGTTGAGGTCTACCTATGATGTAAATTACAGACGCCTCTCATCTTTTTAAGTGGTGGAACTTGCACTATTGCTGACTGACTAAATACTTTTTTGCCCCACTGTATATATATATATACATATATATATATATATATAGACAGTATATATATATATATGTTTTTTTTAAACACATGGATCCCTTGTATAGCCGTATGTTGGTTTTGCAAGCCTGCGAGAAAAACACGCAGTACGGATGCCATACGGATTACATACGGAGGATGCCATGCGCAAAATACGCTGATACACCCTGCCTACGGAGGAGCTACGGACCACTATTTTGGGGACTTTTCAGCGTATTACGGCCGTAATATACAGACCGTATTGTCTTACGCTGAGTGTGACTCCAGCCTTACAGTTCACTTTTCTTTTCCATCAGAAGACAATTTCAGGGAAACAACATTACTTTCTTTATCTGATACAATAACAGTCGAAAAAAAATATAATGATCTTCAAGTGTTTCTGTGGAGAAAACACACACTTTGCATGGAGTTGAAATTAATTTTTTTGGCTTGGAAATGCCATTTAGTTTTATCTGTTGGAAATCTTGCACTGAAGCCCCATTAATAATCACTTGCGTAGATTAAGGTAGAGCTTTTATGTCTATCATTGGCAACTTGTGGATGTACAAAATGCATATTGTGAAGTGCATTTTCATGGGCCCATCCAGTTTGTGGGTTTCAAGGCATAATGGGGTGCATATGACTATGCAGCAGGGCAGACATTACTGTCACTGTGTACACAAAGGAGTACAGGAGTACAAAATGAATATTGTGAAGAGGATTTTCAGGGGCCCATCCAGTATGTGGGTTCAAAGGATTATTGGGGTGCATATGAATTGGTAGCAGGGCAGGCCTTGCATTCAATGTGACACTTTTACAGGACTCCCCCCTGGACATCTTATGACAGGGGAATTGTGATGCATCACAATTGTTGGCAGCCCATCCACTCACAGCATAGGCTACAACAGTTTAGGTGACCCACAGTTTAATAATCGCCCTTTAAGAAGATTAATGCCTCCTGATACACCAGTGCAAATAGGCTCTGTGACTTTAAGAGTCCCTCCTTCATAAATGAAACAAGATGGGTCTGCTTATGTGTCACACCCCACATGGCCAGCTAGAGTTATTAAATGTTACAATGACATTTCCCAGTGAATGCATTTGCATTTGTTGAAAGCAATGATAAAGTTGAAAAACGCTTCAAAAACGCTGCATCTGAACTAAGCCCAAGTGGTGGAGGAACATTTTGGTCTGGGGTTAATTATTTGGCCTTGCAGGCAAGTCTTTAGCCTGCACAGGATGTACCTTACGGTACCGTCATGCTCAGCAACTTTACAACGAGAACGACAATGATCTGTGACGTTGCAGCTTCCTAGATAGCGATCTCGTTGTGTTTGACACGCAGCAGCGATCTGGATCCCGCTGTGCCATCGCTGGTCAGAGCTAGAAGTCCAGAACTTTATTTGGTCGTCAGGTCGGCGTGTATCGTCATGTTTGACATCAAAAGCAACGATGCCAGCGATGTTTTACATGGAGCTAACAACCAGCGAGAACGATAAGTGAGTCGCTGTTACGTCACTGGATCGCTCCTGCATCGTTCTGGAGCTGCTGTGTTTGAAGTCTCTACAGCGACCTAAACAGCGACGCTGCAGCGATCGGCTCGTTGTCTATATCGCTGCAGCATCGCTGACGGTACCTTTAACATATTTCCCAATTTCCCAGCAAAATCCATTTTGGTTTACTATGTTTTTTGGGGAAAATGGCATGAATCTCAGAAAAAATTGTTTACAGCTGTGAACTAGGAGTCAGGAATGCTTCCAGAGACGATCCCAATGATGTCCAAGTGTCATTTGAGCAGTGTTTTCATCATTTTCAGAGGTTTTTAGACCTTAAAGGTAACCCCGGGAGATCGCAGTAAAAATACTTGGGTCTCCCATTGACTTACATTGGGCTCATTGCTTGGGTCGAGTACCCGAGTATTCCAATTTGCTTGACCAGAGCAACGAGCACCTGAGCAATTTAGTGCTCGCTCATCATTAGTCACATTATGTAACTTTCTCAGAATTAATGGGATCTGTTGACGCGTCCCAGAGTTATTACCACATAAAATGACACTGGTTAGTAGGGTTGAGCGAAACGATCGGACAAATTAAAAAATCGCCGACGTTCGGCAAAGTCGGTTTTCATGAAGCCCGACCCGATCCTAGTGTGGGATCGGCCATGAGGTCGGTGATCTTCGCGCCAAAGTCGCGTTTCGTTTGACGCTTTCAGCGCCATTTTTCAGCCAATGAAGGAGGACGCAGAGTGTGGGCAGCGTGATGACATAGGTCTCGGTCCCCACCATCTTAGAGAAGGGCATGACAGTGATAGGCTTGCTTTCTGCGGTGTCACAGGGGCTAAAAAGGGGCGTGCACGCCAACCGCTATCTTACTTCTGCCGATCGTAGCATAGGGAGAGGTTGCCGCAGCTGCATCAGAAGAAGGGATTTAATTAGGGAGGGAAGATTAAGCCCTGAAACTGCTTGTGCTGTAGCGATTTCCACTGTCCAACACCACCATTTTTTTGCAGGGACAGTGGAGGCTATATTTTTGTGCATCAGCTATGTAGCTTATTAGGCTGCCTTATAAGGCTCCCTGATAGCTGCATTGCTGTTTGCACGCTGCTGTGCAAACCAACTGCTTTTTTAAAAGCAAAAATCCTGTTGCTCCTTTCTGCACAGTTATCTTGTTTATTTGTCCACTCTTGTGTGTAGCAGTCCTTTTATTGATGTCATACTTTTCCTGAGATCATTGTAAGGAGATTGAAATTGCACTACAGTCCTTGTATTTTTTCATATATCTTCCAGCCACTTTCTGCCACTTAGATTGTGTTGTTATATACACTGGGCTTAAGTTGTGGTTCAGTCTCCCAAAAAAAAAGAGGGAGATTAAAAATCTCACAAAGTGGATATACTTCTGTCCTGTTAGTTTGTCTTATATCAGCTAGCCACTTTCAGCCACTTACATTGTGTTGTTTTTTTCACAGGGCCTGATTTTTTGTTCAGTCTCCCCCCCAAAAAAGGGAGATTTAAAATCTCAACACGTTTATATACACCTTCTACCTTGTTTTACAGTACCATATAATGGTTGTTATTTTGGTTAGATTTTACAAAAAATGAGGAAGTCAGGTGGAAGAGGCCGTGGGCGGTGGTTGCCAGCTGGTACTGATGGTGGTGGTGGTGCATCTGGTGGTAGTGGCAAAAGCACAATAGCACCTAAGGCTGGAGGTGTTGAGCCAGCGTCATCATCTGGCTACGCAAGGCCTCGAAGGCTCCCTTATCTGGGAGTAGGAAAACGGCTTTTAAAGCCGGAGCAGCAGGAAAAAGTTTTGGCTTTCCTTGCAGACTCAGCCTCTAGCTCTTTTGCCTCCTCTTAAGAAAGTTCCAAATATAAAAGCAGCGAGTTGTCAGTGGATGCTCCCGGTCAGGAACAATATGTTTCCTTGTGTCCTTCACCCAAACCAAAAGTGAAGGATGCATGAGGCAACACTACAGGTTACTGCATGGAGATCTTTACACATACTGTGCCTGGGTTAGAACGGGAAATTGTTAACTGCCCATTACAAGATGAATCGGACATGGAGTGCACTGATGCACAGCCACAGCTAGATTATAATGCTTTTCCATTGACTCAGATCACTACATTGCCCTCGCAGTGTACTGAGCCAGAATCTGACCCTGATGAGACTATGGTGCCCTGTCCCGAACGCTAAAGCACCTTATATAGTGACACAGAGGAAGGTGCACATGACATTGAAGAGGAGGTGATAGATGATCCAGTTGTTGACCCAGATTGGCAGCCATTGGGGGAAGAGGGTGCCGCTGCCAGTAGTTCTGAAGCGGAGCAGCCATCTACATCGCAACAGCTGTCATCTGGCAGGCCTGTATCAGGCCAAAAACTTATGTCAAAAACAAAAACAGTTTTAGGACAGCGTGGCCATCCAGTGAAAGTAGCACAGCGTGCAATGCCTGAAAAGGTATTCCATTGTAGGAAGAGTGCAGTGTGGGAATTTTTTAACTAAGATCCGAATGGTCAATCAAAAGTTATTTGTAAGTAATGCTCAAAGACCTTTAGCAGAGGGAAGAATCTTCAAAGTTTAAATACAACGTGCATGCTTAGACATTTAACCAGCATGCATTTGCAAGCCTGGACTAACTACCAAATGTCCCGTACCGTTGGTGCACCTGCTCAGAATGAAGGTAGTCTGCAAAGCTACATTGCTTCCCTCACTGTAAGCCCACCGGTTAGGACACCACCAGCAGCAAATGTGGAGGCATCATCGCAAGGCCAAGGCAGTCAAGTAATCACAAGGTTATTGGTAGGAAACACTGTATGTAGGCCAACATCAAGAATACCATCACCAACCCTCTCTCAATCTGCCATGTCCACACCACCAACACCGCTAGTTCCACCATATGCACCTCTCCAGTTCAGCTCACCCTACAAGAGACTCTCATTAGGAAAAGAAAGTACGCATCCTCTCATCCGCATACACAGGGTTTGAACGCCCACATTGCTAGACTAATCTCGTTACAGATGATGCCCTACCGGTTGGTTGAAAGCGAAGCTTTCAAAGCCCTGATGGCCTATGCAGTACCACGATATGACCTACCCAGTCGACACTTCTTTGCGAGAAAAGCCATCCCAGCCCTCCACCAGCATGTCAAAGACCACATTGTCCATGCACTGAGGCAATCAGTCAGTAGAAAGGTACACCTCACAACAGATGCATGGACCAGTAGGCATGGCCAGGGACGTTACATGTCCATCACGACACACTGGGTTAATGTGGTAGATGCAGGGTCCACAGGGGACAGCCATAGTGGGACAGTTCTGCCTAGCCCACGGTCTAGGAAACAGTTGGCTGTAGGCATTCGCCACCCCTCCTCCTCCTCCAGAAGCGAAAGCTCATCCACAGAGCGCAGTCGCACGACCACTCCATCCGCAGCTGTCAGTGTTGCACACGAAGTGTCCGAATATCGAACAGCTAGTGGTAAGTGTCAGCAGGCTGTGTTAGAAATTAAGTGTTTAGGCAACAACAGACGCACCGCCGAAGTACTGGCCGAGTACTTTCAGCAACAAGCTCAGTCATGGCTGGGCAGTGTACATCTTGAGGCAGGCAAGGTAGTCAGTGATATTGGAAGGAATTTTATGGCTGCCATAGCCCTTTCAGAACTTAAACACATACCTTGCCTTGCTCACACCTTGAACCTGGTGGTGCAGTGCTTCCTCAAAAATTATCCGGAGATGCCATCCCTGCTCCTGAAGGTGCGACGACTTTGCTCGCACATCCGCCGGTCGCCCGTACACTCCAGCCGTATGCTCAACCATCAGCGATCGCTGAATCTTCCCCAGAACCGCCTAATAATTGACGTTGCAACAAGGTGGAACTCCACACTGCACATGGTTCAGAGGCTGTGCGAACAGAGGCATACTGTGATTAATTTGTGGGAGGATACACATACACGGGCAGGCAGTTGGATGGCAGACATGGAGTTGTCTGGTGTGCAGTGGTCGAAGCTACAAGACCTCTGTCAAGTCCTTCAGTGTTTTGAGAAATGCACACGGCTGGTAAGTGCAGACGACGCCTTCATAAACATGAGCATCCCACTAATGCATCTGCTGATGCAAAGTTTGACACACATTAAGGAGCTGGTGTCTGCAGCCGAGGAGGAGGGAAGCCTTGATGACAGTCAGCCATTGTCTGCTCAGGGAACTCTCCTGGATGAGGTGGCGGACGAAGAGGAGGAGGATGAGGATGATGGGGATGAATATTTATGGGAGGAGGATGCTTCTCAGAGGGCAATAGAAACTGGTGGCGTTGCAAGGTCAGGTACAGGGTTTTTGCGGGACACAAGTGATGTTAATTTGCAAGAAAGTGCTCCTCAAACCAGCACAAGCAGTGAATTGACACCTGGAACATTGGCCCACATGGCTGAGTATGCCTTGCGTATCCTAAAAAGGGACCCCCGCATTATCAAAATGATGACCGATGACGATTACTGGTTGGCCTGCCTCCTGGATCCACGATATAAAGGAAAATTACAAAATATCATGCCACATGAGAACCTTGAGCAAATATTGGCTACCAAACAAGCAACTCTTGTAGACCGTTTGGTTCAGGCATTCCCAGGACACCGCGGCGGTGATAGTTCTCACACGAGCCGTAGGGGGCAACATGGCAGAGTTGTTAGAGGTGCAGAAATCCGAAGTGGCATTGGATAGAGGGGTTTTATAAAATGGTTGTGGAGTGATTTTGCAACGACCGCTGACACGACAGGTAGTGCTGCATCGATTCAAAGTGACAGGAGACAGCATTTGTCCAGTATGGTTACCAACTACTTTTCCTCCCTTATCGATGTTCTCCCTCACAGGTCATTCCCCTTTGATTAATGGGCATCTAAAATAGACACCTGGCCTGAATTGGCAGAATATGCATTACAGGAGCTCGCTTGCCCTGCTTCTAGTGTGCTATCAGAAAGATTCTTCAGTGCTGCTGGTTCAATACTGACCGAAAAAAGGACACGTCTGGCTACCCAGAATGTTGATGATCTAACCTTCATTAAAATGAACCAATCATGGATTTCAAATTGTTTTGCCCCACCTTCTCCTGCTGACATGTAGCTTGCCTGAAAAATGTCTTGCTTTTGGCCTCCTCTTACTGACTTCTCCAATTCCCCCATTTTCAGCTGCTGAATGTCCACCATAGGCCATTTTTATACCTCCCTAAATGGGCTGACTCCCCCCACAGGGCCGTGGTCACCACCTGGTGGTGTGAGTGCCGTTTGCCTGGACAGGTGGGTGCGCCCACTCTTGTGCGATGGAACTGGCACAGGGTCTTTCATAGTACAATGAAGTGTCTCTGACGGTGGTGGTGCACAACCAACGTCAGACACACCGTCGTAATATGAGGGGCCCTGTGCCAGTACCACAGCCCACTTGAGAGTGTTCCCCCCCAGCTCGAACAGTGCTCTACTACTTGTAATACTTACCTCTCCCTGCTCCACCACTGTGTAGTCTGTGCTGTTAAATCTTTCAATGGCACTGCCAATACAAATTTGTTGAAATTATAGATGATAGTTAAAATATACAGGGGCCCTGTCCTCCATTTTGACCAGTTAATACTTTGCGCCTACTACCACTGTCTGCTACTCAGCAGAGGAGCCCACCCCAGTTCCTAGCTATGCTGCCTGTTTAGTCCTGTTACCAATTTTGAACTGCTTTTAGCCTACTTTTGTATTTGGGCCTACTAACTGTGTCTGCGCCACTCATTACAGTTGTCCTCCACTGAACAAAGCTATGCCGCCTGTTTAGTCCTGTTACCAATTTTGAACTGCATTTAGCCTACTTTTTTATTTTGGGCCTACTACCTGTGTCTGCGCCACTCGTTACAATTGTCCTCCACTGAACAAAGCAAAGCCACCTGCTTAGTCCTGTTACCAATTTTGAACTGCTTTTAGCCTACTTTTTTATTTTGGGCCTATATCTGTGTTTCCTTCTCATCCTGCCCATTGCCCAGCCACTGCTAGATGAGTCTGCTGGTACATTGACCCAGACCACTACATTCCCCTTGCACTCTACACAGCCAGAATCTGACCCTGCTGACAGTCAGGTTTCCCTTCCCGCATACTATACCACCTTACACGGGGACAAAGAGGAAGGTGCAGATGAAAGTGCAGGTTCCTTCATCAGGTGGGGGGCATACTTGTTGGCACTGGCACAGGGCCCCTCATAGTACGCAAAAGTGTCTCTGGCAGTGGGAGGCGCCACCCGCCGTCAAACACACCGCCGTACTATGAGGGGCCCTGTGCCAGTGCTAACTAGTGGGCCCCCTTGCTTTCTCAGGATCACAGCACTTGCAAAGTTGAAATACTTACCTCTCCTTGCTCCACTGCCGGGACGTATTCCGCGTTTCCTGGGCCCACGAAAATCTTGAGCCAGCCGTACCCCCCACAACTTTAGCCAAATTACCCCCTGTTTTCAATGCCTAACTATTATTATAAAGTAAATTAAGACTGACAAGCTTAAGAAATAAGAATTGATGTTTTTGGCATTAAAATGGGCATTGTAGGTGTTTTCCTGTCCTCCACTCACTGCCGACTTTGATTCCCCATTGACTTGTATAGGGTTTCGTGTTTCGGTCGGCCCCCCTGACTTTTCGCAATAATTGGCCGATTTCACCCGACCCGTCTTTTGACAAATTCAGGTTTCGTGAAACCCGACTCGATCCTAAAAAAGTATAACCCCTACTGGTTAGAAATGTAAAATTTGGCCTGGTCATGAAGGTGAAAACAGGATTAGAGGGTAAAAGTGTGGAGGAGGCATTTTTTTTTCTCTTTTTAATTTTGGCTTATATACAGTAGAAATTATTTTACAGGAAAGAATGCTTCCTAACAAGTTTTTTTTTTTTAATCCATTTTATCTTTGGTTTTGTGTGTTGTATTGTCAGTCCGTAAAAGTGGAGTATTACTCTGACAACATTGTTCCCAGCAGCGACCTGGGAATCAGAGATGCCTCCAAGTGTGTTCCCCATGCTATTCTCATTCAATTTGAGCACTGTTTCCATCAATTTCTGTAATTTTCCTCACTCCCCAGCCCTCCTGTTGGATTCTTCTGGAAAATGCTCGAGTTTCACATTGACTTCCATTGTATTCGTTACTCGAATCGAGCCCGTCTGAGTGTCCACCCTAAATATCTAGCACTTCTAGCAATTTATTGCTCAATCATCACTATTTGTGATAATTTAATTAGGTAGTGGATAGCTTTAGGAAGCCACACTTTATTTTCTCACATGTCAGATGTTGTGCAGAGCTGTAATATGGCTTTGCACATGATGTCTTTATCTAAATTATTTTGTTGATCTAAAATATGAACCCTTATAACTATCTGAAATATCAACAAACGTTATGTCAATGTCACAATGTTGCAATTCACAATTGTGTCACAAGAAGGGAAAAGTTAGAGAATATATTGCCAAACAGGTCAGAAGCGCATCCCTTGATTCATGTGTTTCTAAATTAATCCATTATAAAATGGAGCTCTACAAGTTCCTCTCCAGATATGTGAAAATTCAGTATAACTCAGAAATAGGAGAATGTTTTCACAGTATAAAAACACATTTTATGTTTGGCATAAAACACTAAACAAAATCTGATAGGTTTCATGAACTTGGAACCACAACGATTACATGAATGACAAATTTAGTTTTTAAAATGGAGATATGATTTAACCCCTTTCTGACATTGGACGTACTATCCCGTCGAGGTGGGGTGGGCCCGTATGACCACCGACGGGATAGTACATCATAGTTGATCGGCCGCGCTCACGGGGGGAGTGCAGCCGATCGCGGCCGGGTGTCAGCTGACTATCACAGCTGACATCCGGCACTATGTGCCAGGAGCGGTCACGAACCGCCCCCGCCACATTAACCCCCGGCGGTATAGGGAAGCATCGTGCAGTGAGGGGGCTCCCTGCGTGCTTCCCTGAGACCCTCGAAGCAACGCGATGTGATCGCATTGCTCCGAGGGTCCTTACCTTCTCCTCCCTGCAGCAGGCCCGGATCCAAAATGGCCGCGGGGCTGCATCCGGGTCCTGCAGGGAGGTGGCTTCACAGCACCTGCTCAGAGCAGGCGCCGGGAAGCCAGTGCTGTGCCTATGTGATCACTGATCTGACACAGTGCACAGCAAAGTGTCAGATCAGCGATCTTACACTATAACATGATGCCCCCCCAGGGCAATGTTATAGTGTAAAAAATATATATTCAGATGTATAAAAAAAAATTCCCCAAAAAAATATATATATTGTTCCCATAAATACATTTCTTTATCTAAATAAAAAAAAACAATAAAAGTACACATAATTAGTATCGCCGCATCCGTAACGACCCAACCTATAAAACTGTCCCACTAGTTAACTCCTTCAGTGAACACCATAAAAAAAGGCAAAAAACAATGCTTTATTATCATACCCCGAACAAAAAGTGGAATAACACGCGTTCAAAAAGACTGATATAAATAACCATAGTACCGCTAAAAACGGCATCTTGTCCCGCAAAAAACGAGCCACCATACAGCATCATCAGCAAAAAAAATTTAAAGTTATAGTCCTCAGAATAAAGCGATGCAAAAATAATTATTTTTTCTATAAAATAGTTTTTATCGTATAAAAGCGCCAAAACATAAAAAAATGATATAAATGAGGTATCGCTGTAATTGTACTGACCCGGAGAATAAAACTGCTATATCCATTTTACCAAACGCGGAATGGTAAAACGCCCCCCCCCCACAAAAAAAAAAAGAAATTCATGAATAGCTGGTTTTTGGTCATTCTGCCTCACAAAAATCGGAATAAAAAGCAATCAAAAAATGTTACGTGCCCGAGAATGTTACCAATAAAAACATCAACTCGTCCCACAAACAACAAGACCTCACATGACTCTGTGGACCAAAATATGGAAAAATTATAGCTCTCAAAATGTGGTAATGCAAAAAATATTCTTTGCAATAAAAAGCGTCTTTTAGTGTGTGACGGCTGCCAATCATAAAAATCCGCTAGAAAACCCGCTTTAAAAGTAAATCAAACCCCCCTTCATCACCCCCTTAGTTAGGGAAAAATTAAAAAATTAAAAAAAATTATTTATTTCCATTTTCCCATCAGGGTTAGGGTTAGGGCTAGGGCTAGGGTTAGGGCTTGGGCTAGGGTTAGGGCTAGGGTTAGGGCTAGAGTTAGGGCTAGGGTTAGAGTAAGGGCTAGGGTTAGGGCTAGGGTTAGGGCTAGGGTTAGGGCTACAGTTAGGGTTGGGGCTAAAGTTAGATTTAGGGATGGGGCTAAAGTTAGGGTTAGGGTTGGGGCTAAAGTTACGGTTAGGGTTTGGATTACATTTATGGTTGGGATTAGGTTTAGGGGTGTGTTAGGGTTAGGGGTGTGGTTAGGGTTACCACTGGGATTAGGGTTAGGGGTGTGTTTGGATTAGGATTTCAGTTATAATTGGGGGGTTTCCACTGTTTAGGCACATCAGGGGCTCTCCAAACGCGGCATGGCGTCCGATCTCAATTCCAGCCAATTCTGCATTGAAAAAGTAAAACAGTGCTCCTTCCCTTCCGAGCTCTCCCGTGCACCCAAACAGGGGTTTACCCCAACATATGGGGTATCAGCGTACTCAGGACACATTGGTCAACTTCTTTTGGGGTCCAATTTTTCCTGTTACCCTTGGGAAAATACAAAACTGGGGGCTAAAAAAATTTTTTTTTCCACAAAAATTATTTTTTATTTTCACGGCTCTGCGTTATAAACTGTAATGAAACACTTTAGGGTTCAAAGTTCTTACAACACATTTAGATAAGTTCCTTGGGGGGGTCTAGTTTCCAACATGGGGTCACTTGTGGGGAGGATCCCCTGTTTAGGTACATTAGGGGCTCTGCAAATGCAATGTGACGCCTGCAGACCATTCCATCTAAGTCTGCATTCCAAATGGCGCTCCTTCCCTTCCGAGCTCTCTCATGTGCCCAAACAGGGGTTTACCCCAACATGTTGGGTATCAGCGTACTTAGGACAAATTGGACAACAACTTATAGGGTCCAATTTCTCCTGTAAACCTTGGCAAAATACAAAACTGGGGGCTAAAAAACAATTTTTGTGGGAAAAAAAGAATTTTTATTTTCACGGCTCTGCGTTATAAACTGTAGTGAAACACTTGGGGATTCAAAGCTCTCACACATCTAGATGAGTTCCTTAGGGGGTCTACTTTCCAAAATGGTGTCACTTGTGGGAGGTTTGAATGTTTAGGCACATCAGTGGCTCTCCAAATGCAACATGGTATCCCATTTCAATTCCAGTCAATTTTGCATTGAAAAGTCAAATGGCGCTCCTTCCCTTCCGAGCTCTGCCATGTGCCCAAACAATGGTTTACCCCCACATATGTGGTATCGGCGTACTCAGGACAAATTGTACAACAACTTTTGTGGTCCATATTCTCCTGTTACTCTTGGTAAAATAAAACAAATTGGAGCAGAATTAAATTTTTTGTGAAAAAAAGTTAAATGTTCATTATTATTTAAACATTCCAAAAATTCCTGTGAAACACCTGAGGGGTTAATAAACTTCTTAAATGTGGTTTTGAGCACCTTAAGGGGTGCAGTTCTTAGAATGGTGTCACACTTGGTTATTTTCTATCATATAGACCCCTCAAAATGACTTCAAATGAGATGTGGTCCCTAAAAAAAATGGTGTTGTAAAAATGACAAATTGCTGGTCAACTTTTAACCCTTATAACTCCCTAACAAAAAAAAATTTTGGTTCCAAAATTGTGCTGATGTAAAGTAGACATGTGGGAAATGTTTCTTGTTAAGTATTTTGCGTGACATATCTCTGTGATTTAATTGCATAAAAATTCAAATTTGAAAAATTGCAAAATTTTCAAAATTTTCGACTAATTTCCATTTTTTTCACAAATAAGTGCAGGTAATATCATAGAAATTTTAACTAACATGAAGCCCAATATGTCACAAGAAAACAATGTCATAATCATCGGGATCCGTTGAAGAATTCCATAGTTATAACCTCATAAAGGGACAGTGGTCAGAATTGTAAAAATTGGCCCGGTCATTACCCCCACGGGCGGTTTGCACATTAAAGGGGTTAAACAGGATTTATTAAATCTCCTGACTTGCTTATTTTAGGATAAAATATAATAAAAAGTGTAAGATTTGGTGGCTCTAACATTACAACTAGTGTTGAGCATTCCGATACCGCAAGTATCGGGTATCGGCCGATACTTGCGGTATCGGAATTCTGATACCGAGATCCGATATTTTTGTGGTATCGGGTATCGGTATCGGAGGTGTAAAATAAAGAATTAAAATAAAAAATATTGTTATATTCACCTCTCCGGCGGCCACTGGAACATCACCGCGAGTCACCGGCGTCCGGCAGGCTTCTTTGTTCAAAATGAGCGCCTTTAGGACCTGCGGAATGACGTCGCGGCTTCTGATTGGTCGCGTGCCGCCCATGTGACCGCTGTTGTGAATTCTGTGGCAGAGCTCCCTCCTGTGGTCACAAGTGGTACTTCGGCTGATTCTCTCTGTGAGCTTCTGTTGGTGGAGGAAAGTGGTACTGCGGCTTCTGAGTTTCCTTCCTCAGATGATGTGGTGAAGTCGTTAGGTGCTGCTCTATTTAACTCCACCTAGTGCTTTGATCCTGGCCTCCAGTCAATGTTCTAGTATTGGACCTGTTTCCTCCTGGATCGTTCCTGTGCCCTGCTGCTCTGCATAGCTAAGTTCTGCTTTGCTATTTTGTTTTCTGTTTTTTTCTGTCCAGCTTGTATATTTGTTTTTTTCTGCTTGCTGGAAGCTCTGGGACGCAGAGGGTGTACCTCCGTGCCGTTAGTTCGGTACGGAGGGTCTTTTTGCCCCCTTTGCGTGGTTTTTGTAGGGTTTTGTGTTGACCGCAAAGTTATCTTTCCTATCCTCGCTCTGTTCAGAAAGTCGGGCCTCACTTTGCTATATCTATTTCATCTCTACGTTTGTCTTTTCATCTTAACTCACAGTCATTATATGTGGGGGCTGCCTTTTCCTTTGGGGTATTTCTCTGAGGCAAGGTAGGCTTATTTTCTATCTTCAGGCTAGCTAGTTTCTCAGGCTGTGCTGAGTTGCATAGGGAGCGTTAGGCGCAATCCACGGCTGCCTCTATTGTGGTTGGAGAGGATTAGGGATTGCGGTCAGCAGAGTTCCCACGTCTCAGAGCTCGTTCTATGTTTTTGGGTTATTGTCAGGTCACTGTATGTGCTCTGATCTCTATGTCCATTGTGGTACTGAATTACCTTATCACAACAGACCGCCACGCGACAAATCAGAAGCCGCGACGTCATTCCTCAGATAAATTCCTAGAATGAGCGCCTTTAGGACCTGTGGAATGACGTCGCGGCTTCTGATTGGTCGCGTGGCGGTCACATGGGCGGCACGCGACCAATCAGAAGCCGCGACGTCATTCCGCAGGTCCTAAAGGCGCTCATTTTGAACAAAGAAGCCTGCCGGACGCCGGTTCCTCGCGGTGATGTTCCAGGGGCCGCCGGAGAGGTGAATATAACAATATTTTTTATTTTAATTCTTTATTTTACACCTCACTATGGATCCCAGGGCCTGAAGGAGAGTTTCCTCTCCTTCAGACCCTGGGATCCATCAGGATACCTTCCGATACTTGGTGTCCCATTGACTTGTATTAGTATCGGATATCGATATCGGCGATATCCGATACTTTTTGGGTATCGGCCGATACTATCCGATACCGATACTTTCAAGTATCGGACGGTATCGCTCAACACTATTTACAACTCTACATTGAGTTGTTCTCTATTTCTCAAATGTATTACACTTCTTAGACAAAGTCAGGCTGTGTAGGAACATGCAGTCTTTGATTTCAAGGTATCAAATGCTTCACAGACCGGTTTAGACAGTTTTGTAAAGTCTGTTCCTTTCCTGGTCATATTTCTAAGCGGTTTGGTTACTAAACAAAAGTCACTGATGAACTTGCAGTAATAGTTGACGAAACCCAGAAACCGCTGTAAAGCTTTGACATTTTCATGACAATACGAATCTAGTACCACCCAGACTTTTGCAGAATGCACATGAAAGCCAGTGGAAGATAATGGGTACCTCAGAAAAGGAATTTCTTGAACCGTAAACATATATTTTCCTTTCTTGACATAAAGTGTCATGAGTCGCCCACCAGGGCAGTGGGGATACTCGGTTTCGGGTCTAATAGCAATTAAAGGGGTGGTCACCGTGGCATCGACCCGGTCTGTGGCCCTGGGCACTCAAGTAAAAGGAGGAAGGTCTTTAAAAGGTTTTAATAAAGTTTGTGTTCGTGACGCCACCTGTGGTTCTCGGTCAGAGGGGACTGACGCTGCTTAAAGGGGTCCTCCGGTGTGATGTTACTGCAGCAAAGATGGTGACACTTCCTACAGGTCAAGCGGGGTCCCCAGGGCTCCCGATGTGCTGGGCAGGGAAGGTGTAAGCCCGCAAATAAATGAAGAACACAGAGTTGTAACATCTTTACCTGGTTTACTGGTTGTAAGCAGCCGCAGTCCAGAGTACCAGCAACAGGTGGTGATGTGGCCTGGCTGGCCTGGAGGCAATGGTGGATCCCTCTCCCAGGTAAGGTCCGTAAGACTTCCTACTCACGCTCGTATATGAGGTCCTTGCTGCCTATGACTTTTAGCAAAGTCCTCTCTCTCCTGTCCTGGGACAGTTACCCGTATTGTGGGCAGTGTGACCCTTTTTATAAGGTCTCTATCACGACCTGGGCTCCTAGTGTACTTCTTCACCTCAGGTGTGGGTGAGGACAAATTACATAAAGTCCTTTGCCCTCCGGTTCTGCTGTGCGACCTAGAGTTCAACACAACCTCGGGCTCCTGGTGCCCGGTTTCTGCGCTTCGGCTCAGAGGTTGCCTGGTCACAGTTCCCCTCTAAGCCCTTTCCTTCTCCTATGCTTCATTCCTCAGATGCTCACTACATTCAAACCCTTCAGGTTATCTTCTTTCCTGGAGCTGCAGCTCACACATGGCTGCACTGCCCCTCTGTCTCTGCACTCAGTCCTCACTCTTCCACTGTCTCTCCAGACTCAACTGACTGACTCCTCCTCCAGGCCACAATACTTAAAGCTGAGGAAGCTCCCCTGAATCCGGGTTTATAGCGCCCCCTTCTGGTCTGGATTCAGAATGTGTTGCATGTAGGTGCTTTACCTGATAAAGGGAATCCTCCTTGCCTCCAAGCATGATATCACCCTCCCTGAAAGGAATGCTGCATCACTGTAACAACTGGTTACCTGGGGTGTTACAGTCACAACACAACAGAGAGGGGCGAGAGGATTGCGGTATCTGGTTACACAAACCCTTGCACATATTAGATCTGCTTCAACTTCCTGTTAGCAGTACAGGTTTTCCTTGCTTGTTAGGCTTGTAGAAAGAAGCTACACAGAGTGATCTATTTCAAGTGTTTATTTCTGATAATGTTGATGATTATGGCTTACAGCCAATGAAAACCCAAAAGTCATTATCTCATTAAATTGGAATACTTTATAACACCAGCTTGAAAATGGATTTTAAAATCCGAAATGTTGGCCTACTGAAATGTATGTTCAGTAAATGCACTCAATACTTGGTCAGGGCTCCTTTTGCATCAATTACTGCATCAAAGCGGCGTGGCATGGTGGCGATCAGCCTGTGACACTGCTGAGGTGTTACAAAAGCCCAGTTTGCTTTGCTTACTCTTGACAATACCCCATAGATTCTCTACGGGGTTAAGGTTAGGCGAGTTTGCTGGCCAATCAAGCACAGTGATACTGTTGGTTTTGGCAGTGTGGACAGGTGCCAATTCCTGCTGGAGAATGAAATTTCTATCTCCAAAAAGCTTGTCAGCAAAGGGAAGCATGAAGTGCTCTAAAATTTCCTGGTAGATGGCTGCGCTGACTTTGGTCTTGATAAAACACAGTGGACCTATGTGAGGGACGGCCGGGGCCGTAGTCATGGCCTGCATAGGTGTCTGTACAAGCGCGCCTTACTTGCTTGGTTTCCCGGGTGCTCCCTGTTGCATAGGAGCACTACTTCTTCTGACTTAGTACACAAAGCAACAGAGTCTGTTTCCAACTTTAAATGCAGAACTTTGCTGGTTTTCTTACGCAGCACGTTCATGTCAGTAATAACATCAACATAATAGTCCACACAGTTCACTTCTTTGTCTTTCACCGTGCGCTTCTCTACATCATGCCATTTTGACCGGCACCGCAGCGTCTTCTTTTCAGTTTCACTACTTTCAGGAGTTCTCCTGTCCATTTCACACCGGCCATGAGGGCATCAACCCATGCAGTAAGCTGCCACATGTTGAAGCGACCTGCGTCCCTTTCCTTCTTAACCGTGTCTCTTTCCTGCTGCACTGCTAGTCCTTTTCTGCTGCATTGCTGCACTTCTTGCCCCTTGACGGCTGGGCTCCCCCCTTCCAATGTTACGATGTCACCCACCCTATACGGGCTCCCTGGCCCTTATCACCCAAAACAGGAAAACCCTCTATCCTATACACGGTTGACTCCTCCTAAATAACTATATAACCTGATGTACCCCCATCTAGTGGATAGTTAACTTTGCTTGCCCTAGCCAAATAACAGATGTACGAGTTATTTATACATCACATTACACATAGCAGTTTACAGGAAAACATGACTTAAATAACAATATTTACAGACCAATAAAATAACCACTTAACCGGGACGTGTTAAAGGGAATATACGTAATAGTTGATACAACCCCTTACATTCCTCCTTTCTTTAACCCCTTCAAGTCGCGGCCCTTTTTCGTTTTTGCGTTTTCATTTTTCACTTCCCTCCTTCCCAGAGCCATAACTTTTTTATTTTTCCGTCAGTATGGCCATGTGAGGGCTATTTTTTTGCGGAACGAGTTGTACGTTTGAAAGACACCATTGGTTTTACCATGTCTTTTACTAGAAAACGGGAACAAAATTCCAAGTGCGGTGAAATTGCAAAAAAGTGCAATCCCACACTGTTTTTTTGTTTGGCTTTTTTGCTAGGTTCATTAAATGCTAAAACTGACCTGCCATTGTGATTCTCTAGGTCATTACGAGTTCATAGACACCTAACATGTCTAGGTTATTTTTTATCCAAGTGGTGAAAAAAAATTAAAAACTTTGCTTAAAAAAAAAAAGAAAAAAAAGCCATTTTCCTATACCCGAAGCGTCTCCATTTTTCGTGATCTGGGGTCAGTTGAGAGCTTATTTTTTGCGTGCCAAGCTGACGGTTTTAATGATACCATTTTGGTGCAGATACGTTCTTTTGATCGCCCGTTATTGCATTTTAATGCAATGTCACGGCGACCAAAAAAACGTAATTCTGGCGTTTCGGATTTTTTCTCGCTAAGCTGTTTAGCGATCAGGTTAATGCTTTTTTTTATTGATAGATCGGGCGATTATGAACACGGCAATACCAAATACGTGTAGGTTTTTTTTAATTGTTTTATTTAGGATGGGGCGAAAGGGGGGTGATTTAAACTTTTATATTTTTTATATTTTTTTTATAAACACCTGTGACACCTGTAGTACAACAAATAAATCCCAATCCCTTCCACCGGAATCGAACATATATATAATAAAGTGATCCAACCATCAGACCAACAGTCTTTGAGGGAAAGCAATCCGGACCCGTCTTTTAGGTCCTCGGTCCTTGGGGTAAGGAGTTGTGTCTCCTATACTTTGCACTGTTAAATATGTGTAGCACATGGATGACACATGGATCCGTGTGCTGTACATGTTTATCACGGACCCATAGGCTATGTGCACACTTTGCAGATTCCACTGCGGATTTTTCCGCAGCGGAATTGCAAAATCCGCAGTGAAAACCCATCGCGGTTTTTACTGCGGATTTATCGCGGTTTTTACTGCGTTTTCTTCTGCGGATTTTCAACTGCAGTTTTCTATTGGAGCAGCTGAAAATCCGCAGAAAAGAAGTGACATGCTGCGGAATGTAATCCGCAGCGTTTCCGCGCGGATTTTTCTTCAGCATGTGCACAGCGTTTTTTGTTTCCCATAGGTTTACATTGAAATGTAAACTCATGGGAAACTGCTGCGGATCCGCAGCGGTCAAATCCGCTGCGGATCCTCAGCAAAATCCGCAAAGTGTGAATATAGCCATAGACTTGTTTCAGCACTTTTAATCTATGATACCAGAGAAATACACACAGTCATTGAAAAAATATGGATGTGTGTATAACATCATCGATTCTAATGAGTATCCATAAAAAAACAGATTCATGCAACACAGACGTGTGAATGAGTCTTTACTGGTACAACAGTGACTCTGTAGATTCCATACGTTGCGCCTGTAAAATGCCAAATAATATTTCATTTATTGATTTAGTGTTAAGGCTAGCAGTCCAGATCACGGCCCGTAATTCCACAGCTCCAGCCAGCTAATAATTACTATTAGACTTGCTTTTAATGCATTCAGAATAAGTTATGAACATGATTGGTTCAAAATAAAAAACCTTCAACTGCGTTTTGGCGTATTCGTGCCAATGTCGCTTGCAACACCTCCAGGTGTATGAGCGGGATCAACAGAGAGGAACCAGGAAAGGGAACGTACTGAAATACTGTGTGTGCACGGCTTTCACAATCAGCATCAGTGCGCACGAGCACACACGCAGGGCAGCATTCACTCTAGCTGAAAGTACTGCCCATCACAAGCTTGGGCAGACTCAGAGGCGCAAATTGGGGGCAAAATGGTTCTCTCAGTTAATAGCCATGCCATGGGTGCATCATAACTCCCTCATTTGCATATGGTTTAAAAGGTATTTTTATGACCACTAAACCAGTAACAGATACAGTGTCAATATGATTTTCACAGGGGTACAGTTCCTGTTTAGTTAGTCTTAAAGGCATTTTGGGGTTGAACAACTCCCTTTAATTCTTCAAAAAACGAAGAAGTCAAGTTGCCAGATAATTTTTTTTTGTATGTCACTACTGTATAGTTATCTGCTAAATACATTAGTTTTCTTATTGTATCATATGCTGAATGACTACAGTGTCTTTTCAACATTTGTTTGCGTAGCAACCACAAGCTTACAGTAAATATATATATATTGGAATTTTTTTATATACAGTACCAACACAAGTAGCAAATATGTGTGAATTGTAAAGGAAAAGATACATTGTTTTTTAAATATTTTAAAAATCTAAATATGAAAAATATGACGTGCATTTGTATTCAGTCCCACTAAGTCAATACTTTGTAGGACCACCTTTTGCTGCAATTACTACTGCAAATATTTGGGGTTTGTCTCTACCAGCTTTGCACATCTAGAGGTTGAAATTTTTGCCAATTCTTCATTGCAAACCAGCTATAGAGGAGTCTGGGAAAAGCAATTTCCAAGTTTTGCAGATTCTCAATGGGATTTATGTCTGGACTGTGACTGGGCCATTCAATTACATGGATGTGCTTTGATCTAAATCATTCTATTGTAGCACTGGCACAATGTTTAGGCTAGCTGTCTTGCTTTAAGGTGAACCTATGAGGCACCCCAGGAGTCCGGTTGCCACAGTCGCATTGCCTCCCTCACAGGGGGTGATGTCATGCCTGGAAGGTAGCACTAGCATCCAACACTTTCCTACTTCAGACCAGAAAGGGGAGCTCTAGCAGCTGATTTAACGAGAGCTTCCCTTTAAGTTCTGGCCTGGAGGAAGAGTTAGTCTGATTCTAGTGAGGAGTCTGAGAGAAGAGCAGGCAAGGCGAGAAGAATCTGGGGAGTGGAGCTGTAGCCAGGCTCACCCAGAACAAAGCACTGATAAAGAGGACGCCAGAGTCCTTGGCTGTGTGGGTGCTGTATGCCCCGACAGCTGATTCTGGAGGACAGGGCAAGCTCCCTGGCCACACTGAATGCCTGGAGGCACCGCATCAGATCAAGAGCCATGGCTGCCAGTGAAAAGGCAGTGCCGTGATAGGCTCACGCTGTCTGCCATACAGCTAAGAAGAAACACGCAGGATAGGAACTTGAACAGAGCTTAAAGCAGCAAGGACCTAGAGAATAGCGCAGAATAGCATGCCATTCGGGCTCTGCAATGCATCGGGAATGTTCCAGCGGTTAATGGAATGCTGCCTAGGACAAAAAAGCTTTGTTCAGTTGTACTTGGATGATGTCATCGCCTTCTCCAAAACCTATGAAGACCACTTGAAGCACCTTACCGAGGTGTTCGAAGCCCTGTCCAAAATTGGCCTGAAAGTGAAGCAATCCAAGTGTCACCTGTTGAAGCCCAAGGTGCAGTACCTAGGTCACGTGGTGAGCGCTGAAGGTGTGGTACCAGACCTTGATAAAGTCACCATTATCCGGGATTGGAAAAGATCCAACACCATTCATGAATTATGGCAGTTCCTCAGGTTCGTAGGTTACTACAGGAAATTCATCAAGGGTTTCACCAAGATAGCTGCAGCCCTGCAAGACCTTCTAGTGGGCCAACCCAAGAAGGCCAAGAAAAAGAGTCCTCCATTCGAGTGGAAAAAAAGGATAGAAGGATAGAAGAATCTTTCACTCGGTTGAAATTGGCTCTCACGGGAGATGAAGTTCTGGCCTACTATGACTATGCCCAAACATTTATACTTTACACTGATGCCAGCAACGTGGGATTGGGAGCAGTACTGTCACAAGTGCAGAAAGGCAGAGAGAGAGTGATTGTCTATGCCAGTGCAGCGCCCCAGAGATCTGGTCGTTGCAGTAATGTCGCTCTGCCACTAAGGGGAGTGATGGTACGTCTGATGGCACTAAAGGAGTTCTACTGACCAGGTATCACCAAGCACACACTACACTTCACACTCCGGCCACTAGTGGGAGCAAAAGGCTTATTTATTGGGCCACTTCTCACATTGGTAAAACTAGGGGTCGGACAGAAAGTTAGGCAGAACGAAGCCTGGGAGAGCTCCAGGAAGGACCTGTCAGAACAGGGAATTCTGGCAGGTACCTAGCGAAAGGACAGATTGTTACGGAACCGCTCCTGCACTACCTTGCGGCGGTATCCTAAGAAAGAGACAAACAAGGAAGGATATTGTGGAACAGTGAGAAACGAGATCAGCACAAAGGAGATCCAGTAGGAGTCGCGCCCCGAGAACGGCAACGTCTTACTGAGGTGCATAGCCGGTGGCCGGAGCACCGAAGAAGTAACAGTCTCCACGCATTACTTCAAACAGCGGCAGGACAATTAATTACAGGTTACATTTCAAAAACCTGACCTGCACATCCAAACATAGACTCAGTGTGAACAGGTGCTGAACCTAGAGTCGCCAACTCGTATATAGTTAAGTAAATAAGGCAGCACACTGCAGCCCTAAAACATGCAAACTTGAAAACACGAAATTTGAACTGCATAACTGCACTAGAAATATGAAAAATGAGAGCTTTTAGCGCATAAAAATGGCCAATTTTATGTGTACCTGGTAGCCTCTTTACGGCATCTCTCTTATACCAGGTCCTACGCTAGAATTACCTCGCTGAGAATAAACGTCTCCATCTGAATGGGTGCATGTGAAACCTCTTCTTAGACTAAAATTCTCTCTCTCTGTGGAGGGGTATTGGACCTGCTGTAATTAAAACACCTGAAGCTAGGAGGCGGAGTGCACGATCAGAAGGCTAGAGAATACATTTCAAAAACCTGACCTGCACATCCAAACATAGACTCAGTGTGAACAGGTGCTGAACCTAGAGTCGCCAAATCGTATATAGTTAAGTAAATAAGGCAGCACACTGCAGCGCTAAAACATGCAAACTTGAAAACACGAAATTTGAACTGCATAACTGCACTAGAAATATGAAAAATGAGAGCGTTTAGCGCATAAAAATGGCCAATTTTATGTGTACCTGGTAGCCTCTTTACGGCATCTCTCTTATACCAGGTCCTACGCTAGCCTTACCTCGCTGAGAATAAACGTCTCCATCTGAATGGGTGCATGTGAAACCTCTTCTTAGACTAAAATTCTCTCTCTCTGTGGAGGGGTATTGGACCTGCTGTAATTAAAACACCTGAAGCTAGGAGGCGGAGTGCATGATCAGAAGGCTAGAGAATACATTTCAAAAACCTGACCTGCACATCCAAACATAGACTCAGTGTGAACAGGTGCTGAACCTAGAGTCGCCAACTCGTATATAGTTAAGTAAATAAGGCAGCACACTGCAGCGCTAAAACATGCAAACTTGAAAACACGAAATTTGAACTGCATAACTGCACTAGAAATATGAAAAATGAGAGCTTTTAGCGCATAAAAATGGCCAATTTTATGTGTACCTGGTAGCCTCTTTACGGCATCTCTCTTATACCAGGTCCTACGCTAGCCTTACCTCGCTGAGAATAAACGTCTCCATCTGAATGGGTGCATGTGAAACCTCTTCTTAGACTAAAATTCTCTCTCTCTGTGGAGGGGTATTGGACCTGCTGTAATTAAAACACCTGAAGCTAGGAGGCGGAGTGCACGATCAGAAGGCTAGAGAATACATTTCAAAAACCTGACCTGCACATCCAAACATAGACTCAGTGTGAACAGGTGCTGAACCTAGAGTCGCCAACTCGTATATAGTTAAGTAAATAAGGCAGCACACTGCAGCGCTAAAACATGCAAACTTGAAAACACGAAATTTGAACTGCATAACTGCACTAGAAATATGAAAAATGAGAGCTTTTAGCGCATAAAAATGGCCAATTTTATGTGTACCTGTAGCCTCTTTACGGCATCTCTCTTATACCAGGTCCTACGCTAGCCTTACCTCGCTGAGAATAAACGTCTCCATCTGAATGGGTGCATGTGAAACCTCTTCTTAGACTAAAATTCTCTCTCTCTGTGGAGGGGTATTGGACCTGCTGTAATTAAAACACCTGAAGCTAGGAGGCGGAGTGCACGATCAGAAGGCTAGAGAATACATTTCAAAAACCTGACCTGCACATCCAAACATAGACTCAGTATGAACAGGTGCTAAACCTAGAGTCGCCATTTCAAAAACCTGACCTGCACATCCAAACATAGACTCAGTGTGAACAGGTGCTGAACCTAGAGTCGCCAACTCGTATATAGTTAAGTAAATAAGGCAGCACACTGCAGCGCTAAAACATGCAAACTTGAAAACACGAAATTTGAACTGCATAACTGCATTAGAAATATGAAAAATGAGAGCTTTTAGCGCATAAAAATGGCCAATTTTATGTGTACCTGGTAGCCTCTTTACGGCATCTCTCTTATACCAGGTCCTACGCTAGCCTTACCTCGCTGAGAATAAACGTCTCCATCTGAATGGGTGCATGTGAAACCTCTTCTTAGACTAAAATTCTCTCTCTCTGTGGAGGGGTATTGGACCTGCTGTAATTAAAACACCTGAAGCTAGGAGGCGGAGTGCACGATCAGAAGGCTAGAGAATACATTTCAAAAACCTGACCTGCACATCCAAACATAGACTCAGTATGAACAGGTGCTGAACCTAGAGTCGCCAACTCGTATATAGTTAAGTAAATAAGGCAGCACACTGCAGCGCTAAAACATGCAAACTTGAAAACACGAAATTTGAACTGCATAACTGCACTAGAAATATGAAAAATGAGAGCTTTTAGCGCATAAAAATGGCCAATTTTATGTGTACCTGGTAGCCTCTTTACGGCATCTCCTGTTAATTACAGGTTGGCTGGCTACCATACAACACCTAAGAAGGACATAGGAGGCAATCGTGGGAGAGGGGCGACACTAGGGTTCCAGAATAACTCCAGGCCTACCTGTCATAAAGGTGCGTCCTAGCCTTAACATACCTGGGGGATGGAGAAGAGAAAGATCTAGAACAAACGAGAACAGAAGTTGTGAGGACTACCCTGAATGCTCAGCAGGGAAGCACTCCATCACACAGGCACTAGTGGGTAGACACTGATTTCCACCTGCAAAGGGAACTCTGGATGTGCCTTCGGACCGGCCGGTCTCAGACAGCCCTTTTGAAAGTGCCCTGGATTGAGGATCCTGAAACCTTCAGTAAAAGGTAAAGAAACCGAACCCTGTGTCCTCGTTATTCCCCGCACTACGCACCAACACCCTTTATTGGACGCCCCTTAGCAGGGTCATGGACCGGGTCCAGCCACCGTGGCAACCCCAGAACTGAGACAGAAAGGACCGGTACCAAATAACCTGCGGCCCTGTGTCTGGGGGCGATCCACCAGCAGGAAGCTTCGTCCCACTGAAAGGAACCCCAACTATAGTTCCTTCAAGTTGGAATTTCTCGACATAGTCTGGGCTGTGACCAAGCAATTCAAACACTACCTGGCTTCAGCGAAGTTTACTGTCTTCATGGACAATAATCCGCTGACTCACTTGGAAACTGCAAAGCTAGGTGCAATGGAACAGTGATGGATGGCCCGGCTGTCCAACTACAAATTCACCATCAAGTACCGAGCAGGGCATAAGAACGCTAATGCTGATGCACTGTCCAGGATGCCCAATTTACTGGATGGGGGAGGAGATCTGGAAGAACTAGAAGAAATTGAGTTACCAGCCTTCCACCACCACAAGGCGGCCCAGTGCTCCCATTGTGTAAAGGACAAGTGCTATGTCGTGCAAGAGGTCATGTTTAACCCGTTGCCCCACCATGGATGGGTAGGGACGCAGGACAGCGACTCGACAGTCCACCTAGTAAAGGAGTTGCTGACACAAGCTGACTCACACCCTGGCCCAGATACTCCACGGGAAACACAACAGTTGTGGAAAGAGAAGGGCAAACTGTTCATTTATGAGGGTAAGCTGTGTCGGAAGAACATCAACTCGCGCACTCACGGACTGGTCTGGCAAGTGGTAGTCCCAAAACGGGATGCGCCAATGGTCTTAAAGGCGTACCACGATGGAGCAGGATACTACGGGTGGAAGAAGCTGGAGGTCCTACTTCGTGAGAGATTCTACTGGATTGGCATGAGGAAAGCCATTGAGAGGTTATGCCGAGAATGTGGCCCATGCAACCTGCACAGGAAAGACCATAACAGCCAGTGGGACCCATTACAGCTGATCATCACGAGGCAGCCGCTTGGCCAGAGAAGGTGCCAGAGCTGATAGATCTTATCAAGCATTTCCCAGTAAACTCCACCAACTGCACTCTGGCCTACCTGATGAGAGCGAGACCTGGCAAATTAACCATTGACTTGGACATGGGAGTTCTAACACCTGAAACAACATCATCACATGCAGACTGGGATACAGAGCAGCAGCAGCAATACCACAAAGTGCAAGAATGCATGGAACGAAGTTTGTCCCAAGCTATGAGAGACAGGAAAAGAGCTACAACCAACAAGCTACGGCTACTCCTTTAGTACCGGAAGAACAGGTCCTCAAAAGAAAGAGGAGGATGCACAAACTGAACGATCAGTGGGAGACTGAACCATACATCGTCATGCCTTCACACTTTGATAATACCAAGGTATGCCTCGTCAGTAAAGATGGAGGAGAAACCTAAGCAGCAGTATCAAGGGATCATCTGAAGATATTCCCTGACTAATTGAGAAACAAAGAGGAAGACCAAGATGCCCCTCAACCCATAGAAGAGGTGGAAGAGAAGATACATACCATTCTGGGAGGCTTTCCCCAGTCCTAGACGCAGGTGATTCAAGCCATCGCAGTACCTGTCCTGATCTTTCCCCAGCCTACTGCACCTGTAGCAGCAGAGACTCTAGAACCCTCGGCTCCAGTAACAGATGCCACATCTACAGTGGAATGTGAAAATCTACCCCCTGCTAGTGGTGAATCTGTCAGACCCATCAGGCACAATCCGGTGAGTGGGATATGGGGTAATAAGGGGTTAATGTCACCTTGCTATTGTAAGGTGACATTAAGCCGGGTTAATAACGCAGAGGGGTCAATAAGTCGCCTATCCATTATTAATCCAATAGTAATAAAGGTTTAATAAAACACACACACATTAGCAAAAAAGTATTTTAATATTCTTCATTTAACCATACTTACCATACTTCAGCGCCTGCAAAAAACGTAAAATAATAAACCGTATACTACCTGTCCGCCGTAGTCCAATTAATAACGAGTGTCCCATGACGATCTCCCCTATAGAACAGTGACATCGGGTGATGTCACTGCTCTATAGGACCCTCAGTGACACAGTGACAGGAGACAATGGTTCCTGCAGTGCATCACTGAGGTTACCTTAGGACAAAGTCTCACTTTATGGCAATTGCAGCGTGGGAAAAATTCTCATACAGCAATGCCAAAAGTGAGACTAGGGACTATTTTTTTTACAGCGGCGGAGGAATACAGTGAGGAAGGATACCTTCCTCCCGTCATTATGTTCCTGGAGCCCTAGAGAGCGGTCGCATCAGCTGATGCTGCTATTCACTACGGGAGATCATCGTGGGACACTCGTGAATTTCTGCGCACAGGGAGTATATTGGTTGGTTGTTATTTTCATATTTTTTACAGATGACACTGGCTTCGGGGAACAAAGTGACAAGTAATGGTGAGTATGAACTCTATGTTTAATGTACTGTATGTCTGTATGTAATGTAGGAATGTACTGTATGTAGTGTATATGTAGTATGTATGTAGTATGTATGTAGTTGTTATGTAGCATGTATGTAGCATGTGTGTAGTGTGTAGCATGTATGTAGCATGTACAGTATGTAGCATGTATGTAACATGTATGTAGCATGCATGTAGTATGTGTGTAGCATGTATGTAACATAGTAACATAGTTAGTAAGGCCGAAAAAAGACATTTGTCAATCCAGTTCAGCCTATATGCCATCATAATAAATCCCCAGCTCTACGTCCTTCTACAGAACCTAATACGGTAATTGTATGATACAATATTGTTCTGCTCCAGGAAGACATCCAGGCCTCTCTTGAACCCCTCGACTGAGTTCGCCATCACCACCTCCTCAGGCAAGCAATTCCAGATTCTCACTGCCCTAACAGTAAAGAATCCTCTTCTTTGTTGGTGGAAAAACCTTCTCTTCTCCAGATGCAAAGAATGCCCCCTTGTGCCCGTCACCTTCCTTGGTATAAACAGATCCTCAGTGAGATATTTGTATTGTCCCCTTATATACTTATACATGGTTATTAGATCGCCCCTCAGTCGTCTTTTTTCTAGACTAAATATTCCTAATTTTGCTAATCTATCTGGGTATTGTAGTTCTCCCATCCCCTTTATTAATTTTGTTGCTCTCCTTTGTACTCTCTCTAGTTCCATTATATCCTTCCTGAGCACCGGTGCCCAAAACTGGACACAGTACTCCATGTGCGGTCTAACTAGGGATTTGTACAGAGGCAGTATAATGCTCTCATCATGTGTATCCAGACCTCTTTTAATGCACCCCATGATCCTGTTTGCCTTGGCAGCTGCTGCCTGGCACTGGCTGCTCCAGGTAAGTTTATCATTAACTAGGATCCCCAAGTCCTTCTCCCTGTCAGATTTACCCAGTGCTTTCCCGTTCAGTGTGTAATGGTGATATTGATTCCTTCTTCCCATATGTATAACCTTACATTTATCATTGTTAAACCTCATCTGCCACCTTTCAGCCCAAGTTTCCAACTTATCCAGATCCATCTGTAGCAGAATACTATCTTCTCTTGTATTAACTGCTTTACATAGTTTTGTATCATCTGCAAATATCGATATTTTACTGTGTAAACCTTCTACCAGATCATTAATGAATATGTTGAAGAGAACAGGTCCCAATACTGACCCCTGCGGTACCCCACTGGTCACAGCGACCCAGTTAGAGACTATACCATTTATAACCACCCTCTGCTTTCTATCACTTAGCCAGTTACTAACCCATTTACACACATTTTCCCCCAGGCCAAGCATTCTCATTTTGTGTACCAACCTCTTGTGCGGCACGGTATCAAACGCTTTGGAAAAATCGAGATATACCACGTCCAATGACTCACCGTGGTCCAGCCTATAGCTTACCTCTTCATAAAAACTGATTAGATTGGTTTGACAGGAGTGATTTCTCATAAACCCATGCTGATATGGAGTTAAACAGTTATTCTCATTGAGATAATCCAAAATAACATCCCTCAGAAACCCTTCAAATATTTTACCAACAATAGAGGTTAGACTTACTGGCCTATGATTTCCAGGTTTACTTTAGAGCCCTTTTTGAATATTGGCACCACATTTGCTATGCGCCAGTCCTGCGGAACAGACCCAGTCGCTATAGAGTCCCTAAAAATAAGAAATAATGGTTTATCTATTACATTATTTAGTTCTCTTAGCACTCGTGGGTGTATGCCATCCGGACCCGGAGATTTATCTATTTTAATCTTATTTAGTCGGTTTCGCACCTGTTCTTGGGTTAGATTGGTGACCCTTAATATAGGGTTTTCATTGTTTCTTGGGATTTCACCTAGCATTTCATTTTCCACCGTGAATACCGTGGAGAAGAAGGTGTTTAATATGTTAGCTTTTTCCTCGTCATCTACAACCATTCTTTCCTCACTATTTTTTAAGGGGCCTACATTTTCAGTTTTTATTCTTTTACTATTGATATAGTTGAAGAACAGTTTGGGATTAGTTTTACTCTCCTTAGCAATGTGCTTCTCTGTTTCCTTTTTGGCAGCTTTAATTAGTTTTTTAGATAAAGTATTTTTCTCCCTATAGTTTTTTAGAGCTTCAATGGTGCCATCCTGCTTTAGTAGTGCAAATGCTTTCTTTTTACTGTTAATTGCCTGTCTTACTTCTTTTGTTTAGCCACATTGGGTTTTTCCTATTTCTAGTCCTTTTATTCCCACAAGGTATAAACCGCTTACAGTGCCCATTTAGGATGTTCTTAAACATTTTCCATTTATTATCTGTATTCTTATTTCTGAGGATATTGTCCCAGTCTACCAGATTAAGGGCATCTCTAAGCTGGTCAAACTTTGCCTTCCTAAAGTTCAGTGTAGCATGTATGTAGTATGTATGTAGTATGTAGTATGTATGTAGCATGTATGTAGTATGTATGTAGTATGTAGCATGTATGTAGTATGTATGTAGTAAGTAGTATGTATGTAGCATGTATGTTGCATGTATGTTTTTTTTTTCATTCAACACATTAGCCGGATGATGGGACTACTACTGTCCCATCATTGGCTAATGTGTCAATCACTGTCACTGTAGTAGGCATCATCCGATGGGACTTGTAGTCCCATCGGACGATGCCTGCACACAGGCACAGAACCACTCCAGCCCCCACAGAGACCCAGCACGCCACACAGAGCCCCAGCACGCCACACAGAGCCCCGGCACGCCGCACAGAGCCCAGCACGCCGCACAGAGCCCCGACACACCGCACAGAGCCCTGGCACACACGCACAGAGCCCCGCACACCGCACAGAGCCCCAGCACGCCGCACAGAGCCCCGGCACACATGCACAGAGCCCCGGCACGATGCACAGAGCCCCGGCATACACGCACAGAGCCCCGCACGCCACACAGAGCCCCGACACGCCGCACAGAGCCCCGGCATGCCGCACAGAGCCCCGGTACACCGCACAGAGCCCTGGCACACCGCACAGAGCCCCGGCACACACGCACAGAGCCCAGCACGCTGCACAGCCCCGGCATGCCGCACAGAGCCCCGGCAGGCCCACACAGAGCCCCAGCAGGCCCGCACAGAGCCCCTGCACACATGCACAGAGCCCCGGCATGCCGCACAGACCCCCGGCAGGCACACACAGACCCCCCTCAGTCACGCACAGACCCCGCCCGCACACACACATGCAGTCTCTGCCCACGCACCGCCCACACTCCATTATAGTGCATCATTGCACTATAGGAACTTCCGATTCTGGTATTCGATATCGCAAATGTATCGGAACTCAGTATCGGAATTCCGATACAGTGAATATCGTCCGATTCCCGATATTTGCAGTATCGGAATGCTCAACACTACCCACGACCCTAGTGGGCTCTCTACCTTCATGCCAAGTATTTTGCAGCCTTTAACAGGTTTTCCTTCTAGATTGCCCTCTATTTTGTTCCATTCATCTTCCCATCAACTGTGACCAGCTTCCCTACTGAAGAAAAGCATCCTAAAAGCATGATTCAGCCACATCCATGTTTAATGGTAGGGATGTGCAGTGCGCCACATATAGAGTTTTGCATTTAGCATACAAAGTTTTACTTTTTTACTATGACCAAAGAACCTTCTTCCACATGCTGGCTTTGTCCCCTACATGGGTTTTTGCAAGCTGAAAATGAAACTTTTTATGATTTGCTTTTAAAAATGGTTTCCTTCTTGCCACTCTTCCATAAAGACCAGATTTGTGGAATGTATGACTGATTGATGTTATGTGAGCAGATACACGCATCTGAGTTGTGGATCTCTGCAGCTCTTCCAGAGTGACCATGGGCCCATTGGCTGGTTCTCTAATTAGTGCTCTTTTTACTTGAGATGTCAATTTAGGTGGACAGCCATGTCTTGGTAGATTTGAAATTGTGCCATGCTCCTTCCATTTTTGAATGATTGATTGAACAGTTCTCCTAGAGATGTTCAGAGATATTTTTATAACCTAATCAATCCTGCTTTACTCTTCTCTACAACTTTATCCCTGACCTGTCTGCTGTGTTCCTTGGTTTTCATGATGCTGATTGATCTATAATGCTCTCAAATAGGGTTGAGCGAAACGGGTCGTTCATTTTCAAAAGTCGCCGACTTTTGGCAAAGTCGGGTTTCATGAAACCCGATCCGACCCCTGTGCGGGGTCGGCCATGCGGTACGCGACTTTCGCGCCAAAGTCGCGCTTCAATGACGCGGAAAGCGCCATTTCTCAACCAATGAAGGTAAACGCAGAGTGTGGGCAGCGTGATGACATAGGTCCTGGTCCCCACCATCTTAGAGAAGGGCATTGCAGTGATTGGCTTGCTGTCTGCGGCATCACAGGGGCTATAAAGGGGCGTTCCCGCCGACCGCCATCTTACTGCTGCTGATCTGAGCTTAGGGAGAGGTTGCTGCCGCTTCGTCAGAAGCAGGGATAGCGTTAGGCAGGGTCCATTAACCACCAAACCGCTTGTGCTGTAGCGATTTCCACTGCCCAACACCACCTTTGGTGTGCAAGGACAGTGGAAGCTACCTTTTTTTTTTTTCCCCTCAGCGCTGTAGCTCATTGGGCTGCCCTAGAAGGCTCCCTGATAGCTGTGTGTACGCAGCTGTGCAAACCAACTGCTTTTTTCAAAGCACAAATCCTCTTGTTCCTTCCTTTCTGCACAGCTATCTTTTTTGTTTGTACACACTTTTTATTTAATTTGTGCATCAGTCCACTCCTTATTGCTGCCTGCCATACCTGGCTGAGATTACTGCAGGGAGATAGTAATTGAAGGACACTCCCTGTTTTTTTTTTTTTTTTTGTGGGAGATTAAGATTGACATTTCTGCTAGAGTGCCATCCCTGTGTGTGCCATCTCTCAGTCAGTGGGCCATAGAAAGCCTATTAATTTTTTTGCTTGATTTGGGTTATAAAATCTACCTGAAAAAATCACTACATCAATCAGTGGGAGAAAAATATTGGCCTCAGGGCTTGTGTGCCACTCCTGACTCCTGTGTGCATCATCACTCACTCAGTGGGCCATAGAAAGCCCATTTTTTTTTTGCTTTATTTGGGTTCTAAATTCTACCTGAAAAAATCAATAAATCAATCAGTGGGAGATTAATATTGGCCTTTGGGCTTGTGTGCCAGTCCTAAGCGTGCCATCTCTCTCTCTCAGATAGTGGGCCATAGAAAGCCTATTTATTATTTTTTTTATTGGGTTTATAAATTTTCCCTGGAACAAAAAAAAAAAGTGGGAGATTAATATTGGCCTCTGGGCTTGTGTGCCAGTCCTGAGCGTGCCATCTCTCTCACAAATAGTGGGCCATAGAAAGCCTATTTATTTTTTTGCTTGATTTGGGTTATAAAATCTACCTGAAAAAATCACTACATCAATCAGTGGGAGAAAAATATTGGCCTCAGGGCTTGTGTGCCACTCTTGACTCCTGTGTGTGCCATCTCTCAGTCAGTGGGCCATAGAAAGCCTATTTATTTTTTTGCTTGATTTTGGTTCTAAAATCTACCTGAAAAAATCACTACATCAATCAGTGGGAGAAAAATATTGGCCTCAGGGCTTGTGTGCCACTCCTGACTCCTGTGTGCATCATCACTCACTCAGTGGGCCATAGAAAGCCCATTTTTTTTTTGCTTTATTTGGGTTCTAAATTCTACCTGAAAAAATCAATAAATCAATCAGTGGGAGATTAATATTGGCCTTTGGGCTTGTGTGCCAGTCCTAAGCGTGCCATCTCTCTCTCTCAGATAGTGGGCCATAGAAAGCCTATTTATTATTTTTTTTATTGGGTTTATAAATTTTCCCTGGAACAAAAAAAAAAAAGTGGGAGATTAATATTGGCCTCTGGGCTTGTGTGCCAGTCCTGAGCGTGCCATCTCTCTCACAAATAGTGGGCCATAGAAAGCCTATTTATTTTTTTGCTTGATTTGGGTTATAAAATCTACCTGAAAAAATCACTACATCAATCAGTGGGAGAAAAATATTGGCCTCAGGGCTTGTGTGCCACTCTTGACTCCTGTGTGTGCCATCTCTCAGTCAGTGGGCCATAGAAAGCCTATTTATTTTTTTGCTTGATTTTGGTTCTAAAATCTACCTGAAAAAATCACTACATCAATCAGTGGGAGAAAAATATTGGCCTCAGGGCTTGTGTGCCACTCCTGACTCCTGTGTGCATCATCACTCACTCAGTGGGCCATAGAAAGCCCATTTTTTTTTTTTGCTTTATTTGGGTTCTAAATTCTACCTGAAAAAATCAATAAATCAATCAGTGGGAGATTAATATTGGCCTTTGGGCTTGTGTGCCAGTCCTAAGCGTGCCATCTCTCTCTCTCAGATAGTGGGCCATAGAAAGCCTATTTATTATTTTTTTTATTGGGTTTATAAATTTTCCCTGGAACAAAAAAAAAAAAAAGTGGGAGATTAATATTGGCCTCTGGGCTTGTGTGCCAGTCCTGAGCGTGCCATCTCTCTCACAAATAGTGGGCCATAGAAAGCCTATTTATTTTTTTGCTTGATTTGGGTTCTAAAATGTACCTGAAAAAATCACTACATCAATCAGTGGGAGAAAAATATTGGCCTCAGGGCTTGTGTGCCACTCCTGACTCCTGTGTGCATCATCACTCACTCAGTGGGCCATAGAAAGCCCATTTTTTTTTTTTTGCTTTTTTTGGGTTCTAAATTCTACCTGAAAAAATCAATAAATCAATCAGTGGGAGATTAATATTGCCCTTTCTGCTTGTGTGCCAGTCTTGACTTCTGGGTGTGCCATCTCTCTCTTTCTCTCCAATTGTGGGCCATAGAAAGCCTATTATTTTTTTAGCTTGATTTGGGTTCCAAAATCTACCTGAAAAAATCACTACATCAATCAGTGGGAGATAAATATTGGCCTCTGGGCTTGTGTGCCACTCCTGACTCCTGTGTGCGTCATCTCTCACTCAGTGGGCCATAGAAAGCCTTTTTTTGTTTTATTTGTTTTCTAAATTCTCCCTGAAAAAATCATTTTATTTTATTTGGTTTCTAAATTCTTCCTGAAAAAATCATTTTATTCTATTATTTTTTTTCCTAAAGTCTCCCTGAAAAAAAAAAAAAAACAAATCAGTGGGAGATTAATATTGCCCTTTCTGCTTGTGTGCCAGTCTTGACTCCTGGGTGTGCCATCTCTCTCTCTCTCTCCAATTGTGGGCCATAGAAAGCCTATTATTTTTTTAGCTTGATTTGGGTTCCAAAATCTACCTGAAAAAATCACTACATCAATCAGTGGGAGATAAATATTGGCCTCTGGGCTTGTGTGCCACTCCTGACTCCTGTGTGCGTCATCTCTCACTCAGTGGGCCATAGAAAGCCTTTTTTTGTTTTATTTGTTTTCTAAATTCTCCCTGAAAAAATCATTTTATTTTATTTGGTTTCTAAATTCTTCTTGAAAAAATCATTTTATTCTATTTTTTTTTTTTTCCTAAAGTCTCCCTGAAAAAAAAAAAAAAAAAAACAGTGGGAGATTAATATTTACATTTGTGCTTCAGTGACAGTCCTGCGTGTGTGGCATCTCTCTCATTTGTTGCCACCAACAACAGAGTGTGTAACATTGTGCCTGATTTTCGTTGTGGTCTCACTCACCTGTAAAGGGGTAGCTAAATCATACTGAAGTTATAGCTCACCGTGTAATTTGTGTGACAGTAACAAATACCGTTAGTTTGTTTACGTTTTTAAAATAATGAGGAAGTCTGGTGGAAGAGGTCGTGGCCGGGGACGTTCATTGTCAGCTGGTAATGAGGGTAGTGGTAGTGGTGGAGCATCAGCTGGTCGTGGGAAAAAAAATATTGCACCTAAGTCTGGAGCTGTGGAGCCAGGTTCGTCGTCTGGCTACACAAGGCCTCGAACGCTCCCTTTTCTGGGAGTAGGAAAACCGCTTTTAAAGCCGGAGCAGCAAGAGCAAGTTTTGGCTTATCTTGCTGACTCAGCCTCTAGCTCTTTTGCCTCCTCTCGTGAAACTGGTAAATGTCAAAGCAGCGCGTCGTTAGTGGATGTTCACGGTCAGGGACAAGTCGCTTCCTTGTCCTCTTCAGCAAAAACAACAACAGAGAAGAATGCAGCAGGCGACACAACGGGTTACTCCATGGAGCTCTTTACACATACCGTCCCTGGCTTAGAAAGTGAAGCAGTTAACAGTCCATGCCCATTACAAGTTGAATCTGACATGGAGTGCACTGATGCACAGCCACAGCCAGACTACTATGCTGGTCCTTTGACTCAGACCACAACATTGCCCTCGCAGGGTAATGATCAAGAATCAGACCCTGATGAGACTATGTTGCCCCATCACAAATGCTATACCACCGACCGACACGGTGACACAGACGAAGTTGCACACGAGCTACAAGAAGAGGTAATAGATGACCCAGTTCTTGACCCCGATTGGCAGCCATTGGGGGAACAGGGTGCAGGCGGCAGCAGTTCTGAAGCGGAGGAGGAGGGGCCGCAGCAGGCATCAACATCGCAACAGGTTCCATCTGCCGGGCCCGTATCTTGCCCAAAACGCGTGGCAAAGCCAAAACCTGTTGGAGGACAGCGTGGCCATCCGGTTAAAGCTCAGTCTGCAATGCCTGAAAAGGTATCCGATGCTAGAAAGAGTGCAGTCTGGCATTTTTTTAAACAACATCCAATTGATCAGCGCAAAGTCATCTGTCAAAAATGTTCAACTACCTTAAGCAGAGGACAGAATCTGAAAAGTCTCAATACAAGTTGCATGCATAGACATTTAACCACCATGCATTTGCAAGCCTGGACTAACTACCAAACGTCCCTTAAGGTTGTAGCACCCTCGGCCAATGAAGCTAGTCAGCAACGCAACATCCCTTCCGGCAGTGTAGGGCCACCATTTTCCGCACCACCTGCAGTATCTGTGCAGGTTTCTTTGCCAGGCCAAAGCAGTCAGGGTCAGGGAATCACCAGTTTTGTAGTAGGAAACACTGCATCTAGGGCACCGGCGGCAACAATACCATCTCCCACCGTCTCTCAATCTGCCATGTCCACCGGCACCCCCGCTAGTTCCACGATCTCCAGCTCTCCAGTCCAGCTCACCCTACATGAGACTATGGTTAGAAAAAGGAAGTACTTAGCCTTCCATCCGCGTACACAGGGTTTGAACGCCCACATAGCTAGACTAATCTCGTTAGAGATGATGCCCTACCGGTTAGTTGAAAGCAAAGCTTTCAAAGCCCTGATGGACTACGCTGTACCACGCTACGAGCTACCCAGTCGACACTTTTTTTCCAGAAAAGCCATCCCAGCCCTCCACCAGCATGTTAAAGAGCACATCGTCCATGCACTCAGGCAATCTGTGAGCACAAAGGTGCACCTGACAACAGATGCATGGACCAGTAGGCATGGCCAGGGACGTTACGTGTCCATCACGGCACACTGGGTGAATGTTGTGGATGCAGGGTCCACAGGGGACAGCAAGTTTGGGACAGTTCTGCCTAGCACACGGTCTAGGAAACAGTTGGCTGTAGCCGTTCGCACCCCCTCCTCCTCCTCTTCGTCCTCCTACAGAAGCGAGAGCTCGTCCACAGACCGCAGTCGCACAACCACTCCATCCGCAGCTGCCACTGTTGCACACCAGGTCTCCCATTATGGGGCAGCTACTGGCAAACGTCAGCAGGCTGTATTGGCTATGAAGTGTTTGGGCGACAACAGACACACCGCGGAAGTTCTGTCCGAGTTCTTGCAGAAAGAAACGCAGTCGTGGCTGGGCACTGTAGATCTTGAGGCAGGCAAGGTAGTGAGTGATAACGGAAGGAATTTCATGGCTGCCATCTCCCTTTCCCAACTGAAACACATTCCTTGCCTGGCTCACACCTTAAACCTGGTGGTGCAGTGCTTCCTGAAAAGTTATCCGGGGTTATCCGACCTGCTCCTCAAAGTGCGTGGACTTTGCTCACATATCCGCCGTTCGCCCGTACACTCCACCCGTATGCAGACCTATCAGCGTTCTTTGAACCTTCCCCAGCATCGCCTAATCATAGACGTTGTAACAAGGTGGAACTCAACACTGCACATGCTTCAGAGACTGTGCGAACAGAGGCGGGCTGTTATGTTTTTGTGGGAGGATACACATACACGGGCAGGCAGTAGGATGGCAGACATGGAGTTGTCAGGTGTGCAGTGGTCGAAGATTCAAGACATGTGTCAAGTCCTTCAGTGTTTTGAGGAATGCACACGGCTGGTTAGTGCAGACAACGCCATAATAAGCATGAGCATCCCCCTAATGCGTCTGCTGATGCAAAGTTTGACGCACATAAAGGATCAGGCGTCTGCAGCTGAGGAAGAGAAAAGCCTTGATGACAGTCAGCCATTGTCTGGCCAGGGCAGTGTACAGGACGAGTTAGCGGGCGAAGAGGAGGAGGAGGACGAGGAGGATGATGGGGATGATTATATTTTTAATGAGGAAGCTTTTCCGGGGCCACTGGAAATTGGTGGTGCGGCAAGGCCGGGTTCTGGTTTTTGGAGGGACACAAGTGACGTGGATTTGCCTGAAACTGCCCCTCAACCAAGCACAACCGCAGATTTGAGAACTGGAACTTTGGCCCACATGGCGGATTATGCCTTACGTATCCTCAAAAGGGACACACGCATAACTAAAATGATGAACGATGACGATTACTGGTTGGCCTGCCTCCTTGATCCTCGCTATAAAGGCAAATTGCAAAATATAATGCCACATGAGAACTTGGAACTAATATTAGCAACCAAACAATCAACTCTTGTTGACCATTTGCTTCTGGCATTCCCTGCACACAGCGCCCGTGATCGTTCTCACACGAGCTGCAGGGGCCAGCAGACCAGAGGAGTTAGAGGGGCAGAAATCAGAAGTGGCGTTGGCCAGAGGGGTTTTCTGACCAGGTTGTGGAGTGATTTTGCTATGACCGAAGACAGGACAGGTACTGCAGCATCAATTCAAAGTGACAGGAGACAACATTTGTCCAGTATGGTTACAAACTATTTTTCATCCCTTATCGATGTTCTCCCTCAACCGTCATTCCCATTTGATTACTGGGCATCAAAATTAGACACCTGGCCAGAATTGGCAGAATATGCATTGCAGGAGCTTGCTTGCCCGGCAGCTAGTGTCCTATCAGAAAGAGTATTCAGTGCTGCAGGTTCAATACTAACAGAAAAAAGGACTCGTCTGGCTACCCAAAATGTAGATGATCTAACCTTCATTAAAATGAACCACAACTGGATTTCGAAATCTTTTGCCCCACCTTGCCCGGCCGACACCTAGCTTTCCTATGAAAAGGTCTTGCCTGTGGACTATTCTGAATGCCTTTTCCAATCTCGTAATTTTCTGCACCTGATTGTCCAGCATACGACATGTTTACACCTCACTAAATGGCCAAACTCCCCACACGGGGCCGTGGTATCGACACTTGGCGACAGCACCCGTGAGAGTGCTGTTTGTCTGAAGAGGTGGGTGTGCCCGCTTTTGGTCGACGGCACTGCCACTGGGTCCCTCCTAGTACAATAAAGTGTCTCTGGCGGTGGTGGTGCGCACCCAACGTCAGACACACCGTTGTAATATGAGGGGCCCTGGGCCTGTACCGCCGGCCACAAGACAGTTCCCCCCCCCCAGCTCAAACAGTGCTCTACCACTTGCAAAATTATCTCACAGCTCCACCAATGTTTAGTCTATGCGCTGACATCCTTCAATGCCTGCCACTGACAATACCATTGTATTGACATTTTTGTTATGTTAGGCCTTCGAAGCCTGTCTGCGGTCACTCCTTCCACTATGCCTCCACTGACCACACCACTGCTGCCCGTGTACCCCTGGAACCAATTTAAAATTGCCTACAGCCAGCCCAATTTTTTTATTTTAGGCCTTCGATGCCTGTCTGCGGTCCGTTCTTTCTACTACTACTACACTGACCAGGCCACTGCTGCCCGTGTACCCCTGGAACCAATTTAAAATTGCCTACAGCCATGTGTTATTATTTTAGGCCTTCGATGCCTGTCTGCGGTCACTCCTTACAATATGCCTCCACTGACCACACCACTGCTGCCCGTGTACCCCTGGAACCAATTTAAAATTGCCTACAGCCAGCCCAATTTTTTTATTCTAGGCCTTCGATGCCTGTTTGCGGTCCATTCTTTCCACTACTACTACACTGACCAGGCCACTGCTGCCCGTGTACCCCTGGCACCAATTTAAAATTGCCTACAGCCATGTGTTATTATTTTAGGCCTTCGATGCCTGTCTGCGGTCACTCCTTACAATATGCCTCCACTGACCACACCACTGCTGCCCGTGTACCCCTGGAACCAATTTAAAATTGCCTACAGCCAGCCCAATTTTTTTATTTTAGGCCTTCGATGCCTGTCTGCGGTCCGTTCTTTCTACTACTACTACACTGACCAGGCCACTGCTGCCCGTGTACCCCTGGAACCAATTTACAATTGCCTACAGCCATGTGTTATTATTTTAGGCCTTCGATGCCTGTCTGCGGTCACTCCTTCCACTAGGCCTCCACTGACCACACCACTGCTGCCCGTGTACCCCTGGAACCAATTTAAAATTGCCTACAGCCAGACCAATTTTTTTACTTTAGGCCTTCGATGCCTGTCTGCGGTCACTCCTTCCACTAGGCCTCCACTGACCACACCACTGCTGCCCGTGTACCCCTGGAACCAATTTAAAATTGCCTACAGCCATGTATTATTATTTTAGGCCTTCGATGCCTGTCTGCGGTCACTCCTTCCACTAGGCCTCCACTGACCACACCACTGCTGCCCGTGTACCCCTGGAACCAACATCAGAAAATATAAAAATAAGTATTTTGCTTATAAAAAAGAAAATACTGGAGAGATATTTTAACATTAAAAACAAACACATACAACAAAAATCTGGTACAGTACTAAAAATGGCCACCAGCTACAATAACTTTCTCCTGCAAGTAGTTAACTGAAAGTTTTTTTCAATTTAAAACACAGATATGGCATCCACCGAGTGTTGTCCTGTCGCGTCTTCTTTATATTATTGCCAAGAAGATGCAAAACAATGAAAATAATAAAATCATTATTTACCAAAAAAATAGAGTAAGTCAAAACCACATTGCAAATAAACATTCATTACAAATAAAGAAGCAGGGCGCGTCCCAGGGTGAGTATATACCTAACAAGAATATAATCACCCTCGGACGCGCCCTGCTTCTTTCCGACAGCCTTCCTTCCTAAGAATCAGCCCTTCCATGGTGTAGAGAGAGGGTTTGTTACACTCCAAGATGTTCCCCAGGTTGCGTTTCCTGAGCTTCGATCTTCATGCTCTCGTTTAGTAGTTGTCGGAAATTAGGCTGCATTAGGCCTACAAATTGGGTATGGGGTGGAGAGAGATGGTGTGTTACACTCCAAGGTGTTCCCCAGGTTTCCTTGCCATTGCTTCGGTCTTCCGACTCTCGTTTAGTAGTTGTAGAAAACTACACTGCATTAGGCCTAAAAAATGGGTATCGGGTGGAGAGAGATGGTGTGTTACACTCCAAGGTGTTCCCCAGGTTGCCTTTCCTGAGCTTCGATCTTCCGGTTCTCGTTTAGTAGTTCTTGGAAACTACACTGCATTAGGCCTACAAATTGGGTATGGGGTGTAGAGAGATGGTGTGTTCCACTCCAAGGTGTTCTCCAGGTTGCCTTTCCTGAGCTTCGATCTTCCGGCTCTCGTTTAGTAGTTCTTGGAAACTACACTGCATTAGGCCTACAAATTGGGTATGGGGTGTAGAGAGATGGTGTGTTCCACTCCAAGGTGTTCTCCAGGTTGCCTTTCCTGAGCTTCGATCTTCCGGCTCTCGTTTAGTAGTTCTTGGAAACTACACTGCATTAGGCCTACAAATTGGGTATGGGGTGTAGAGAGATGGTGTGTTCCACTCCAAGGTGTTCTCCAGGTTGCCTTTCCTGAGCTTCGATCTTCCGGCTCTCGTTTAGTAGTTGTTGGAAACTACACTGCATTAGGCCTACAAATTGGGTATGGGGTGTAGAGAGATGGTGTGTTCCACTCCAAGGTGTTCTCCAGGTTGCCTTTCCTGAGCTTCGATTTTCCGGCTCTCGTTTAGTAGTTGTTGGAAACTACGCTGCATTAGGCCTACAAATTGGGTATGGGGTGTAGAGAGATGGTGTGTTCCACTCCAAGGTGTTCCCCAGGTTTCCTCGCCAATGCTTCGATCTTCATGCTCTCGTTTAGTAGTTGTTGGAAACTACGCTGCATTAGGCCTACAAATTGGGTATGGGGTGTAGAGAGATGGTGTGTTACACTCCAAGGTGTTCCCCAGGTTGCCTTTCCTGAGCTTCGATCTTCCGGCTCTCGTTTAGTAGTTGTTGGAAACTACACTGCATTAGGCCTACAAATTGGGTATGGGGTGTAGAGAGATGGTGTGTTCCACTCCAAGGTGTTCTCCAGGTTGCCTTTCCTGAGCTTCGATCTTCCGGCTCTCGTTTAGTAGTTGTTGGAAACTACGCTGCATTAGGCCTACAAATTGGGTATGGGGTGTAGAGAGATGGTGTGTTCCACTCCAAGGTGTTCCCCAGGTTTCCTCGCCAATGCTTGATCTTCATGCTCTCGTTTAGTAGTTGTTGGAAACTACACTGCATTAGGCCTACAAATTGGGTATGGGGTGTAGAGAGATGGTGTGTTCCACTCCAAGGTGTTCTCCAGGTTGCCTTTCCTGAGCTTCGATCTTCCGGCTCTCGTTTAGTAGTTGTTGGAAACTACACTGCATTAGGCCTACAAATTGGGTATGGGGTGTAGAGAGATGGTGTGTTCCACTCCAAGGTGTTCTCCAGGTTGCCTTTCCTGAGCTTCGATCTTCCGGCTCTCGTTTAGTAGTTCTTGGAAACTACACTGCATTAGGCCTACAAATTGGGTATGGGGTGTAGAGAGATGGTGTGTTCCACTCCAAGGTGTTCTCCAGGTTGCCTTTCCTGAGCTTCGATCTTCCGGCTCTCGTTTAGTAGTTGTTGGAAACTACACTGCATTAGGCCTACAAATTGGGTATGGGGTGTAGAGAGATGGTGTGTTCCACTCCAAGGTGTTCTCCAGGTTGCCTTTCCTGAGCTTCGATCTTCCGGCTCTCGTTTAGTAGTTCTTGGAAACTACACTGCATTAGGCCTACAAATTGGGTATGGGGTGTAGAGAGATGGTGTGTTCCACTCCAAGGTGTTCTCCAGGTTGCCTTTCCTGAGCTTCGATCTTCCAGCTCTCGTTTAGTAGTTGTTGGAAACTACACTGCATTAGGCCTACAAATTGGGTATGGGGTGTAGAGAGATGGTGTGTTCCACTCCAAGGTGTTCTCCAGGTTGCCTTTCCTGAGCTTCGATCTTCCGGCTCTCGTTTAGTAGTTGTTAGAAACTACGCTGCATTAGGCCTACAAATTGGGTATGGGGTGTAGAGAGATGGTGTGTTCCACTCCAAGGTGTTCCCCAGGTTTCCTCGCCAATGCTTCAATCTTCATGCTCTCGTTTAGTAGTTGTTGGAAACTACGCTGCATTAGGCCTACAAATTGGGTATGGGGTGTAGAGAGATGGTGTGTTCCACTCCAAGGTGTTCTCCAGGTTGCCTTTCCTGAGCTTCGATCTTCCGGCTCTCGTTCAGTAGTTCTTGGAAACTACACTGCATTAGGCCTACAAATTGGGTATGGGGTGTAGAGAGATGGTGTGTTCCACTCCAAGGTGTTCTCCAGGTTGCCTTTCCTGAGCTTCGATCTTCCGGCTCTCGTTTAGTAGTTGTTGGAAACTACACTGCATTAGGCCTACAAATTGGGTATGGGGTGTAGAGAGATGGTGTGTTCCACTCCAAGGTGTTCTCCAGGTTGCCTTTCCTGAACTTCTATCTTCAGGCTCTCATTAAATTGTGGTTAAACGGAACAACTGCATTTGGCGTACTAGTTGGTTTGGGGCCTACTATCGGTGTCTGCCACTCCTTGCTGTTCTCCTGGTTTCCTGTCCTGAAATTCCGTTTTCAGGCGCTCGTTAAGTAGTTGTTAATGTTAGACTGCATTTGGCCTACTAGTTGGGATGGGGCCTACTATCGGTGTCTGCCACTCCTTGCTGTTCTCCTCCACTGAACAAAGCTGTGCCGCCTGTTTACTACGGTTGCCAATTTTGAACTGCATTTCGACTACTTACTGATTTGGGCCTACTCTCTGTGTCAGCCTCTCATTCCAGTTGTCCTCCACTGCAATGCCCCCTGGTTATTCCTGTGTTACCAATTTTGAACTGCATTTAGCCAACTTTATTCTTTGGGCCTATATCTGTGTTTCCTCCTCATCCTGCCCATTGCCCAGCCAGTGATAGATGAGTCTGCTGGTACATTGACCCATAACGCAACATTCCCCGTGCACGCTACACAACAACATTGTGACCCTGCTGAAAGTCAGGTTGCTCTTCCCGCATACCATACCACCTTACACGGGGACAAAGAGTAAGGTGCAGATGAAAGTGCAGGTTCCTTCATCAGGTGGGGGGAGGAATACTAGTTGGCGACGTCACTGGCACAGGGCCTCTCATAGTACGCAAAAGTGTTGCTGCCGGTGGGAGGCGCCCCCGCCGTGCAAACACACCGCTGTACTTTGAGGGGCCCTGTGCCAGTGCCAATGCCAATGAGTGGGCCCCCCCTGCTTGCTCAGGTTCACAGCACTTGCAAAGTTGAAATACTTACCTCTCCCTGCTCCACTGCCGTGACGTGGTCCAGATTTCCTGGGCCCACTAATTACTAGAACCAGCCCTACCCACCACAACTTTAGCCAAATGACCCCCAATTTCAAATGCCTTCCAATTATTATAAGGTAAATTACGCTTGACAAGCTTCATTAAGAAGAATGGATGGTTTTGACATTAAAATGGGCACTCTAGATGTTTTCCTGGCCCCCACTCACTGCCGACTATGCTGCCCCATTGACTTGCATTGGGTTTCGTGTTTCGGTCGATCCCGACTTTACGTCATAATCGGCCGATTTCACTCGACCCGACTTTTGAGATAGTCGGGTTTCGCGAAACCCGGCTCGACTCTAAAAAGGTCAAGGTCGCTCAACTCTACTCTCAAACAAACCTCTGAAGCCTTCACAGAACAACTGTAGTTGTAATGAAAATAAATTACACAATTGGTTACTCTTGATTTTATTTAGGAGTTTAGAACTACAGGGGGCTAAATATAAATGCACATCCCAATTTTCAGATTGATAATTTTAAAATATTTAGAAAACCATGCATTATTTCCTTAACAAATACTTGTTACTTTGTGTTGTTATATCACATAAAATCCCAATAAAGTATGCTTATGTATATGGAATGATGTAACATGAAAAAATGTGGAACAATTCATGGGGTATAAATACTTTTTAAAGGCACAATATGTGCCAGAACAATATTTAATTTCTGAGTATGCACAAATATTTTGTTTCAGTAGCAATATGCAGTAGTTGCCCTATCATGATTGTAATAGAGGAACATTTGTTTTCTAATGCAATCATAATAATGTGCTATATGTGGGCTTTATCTACAGTGTAGGCTCCTTATATAAAACTACCAATATGCACCTGAAGGCCGGGAACACACATGCGAAAAAAACAGCCGAGTTTGCATGTTAATACCCGGCATTCCCGCCGTCACTCAGGAGCGAAGCGTGCGACCGCATAGCAATACATTGCCGGGTATTAACATGCGAGACTCGGCCGTATTTCTCGCATGTGTGATCCCAGCCAAATGGTGAGAATACAAGAGACATGACATGATATTATTCTACTGCCATTGAAAAATGACACTATTTATAATATATTCTGAATTCATGAAAAGCATGTCTAAAGACAATTGGTGGCTTGTTGGAGCCCTGGAACTAGTGTTTCATGTTCATGTACCATGAACTATGAGTAAAATTCTATATCACAGTACCATAACACATCAAGCAGCCAACTTAACTATTTATGGACTGTGCTACAAACTAAATGCCTCTCTACTAATATTAAACCACTGGATTATTGCATCCAATTTGAATTAAAAAATGTCCTGCAATACAATTTAAATGCCCATATAAGCACATCCAATTACATCTCTCAGGGAAAGTACATCTACTGGTGTGATCAAGAGTTTGGTGCTTCTGATTGACAGTGCTAGTTTCCCAGAGCGAGCATTGTCTGAATGCTGCCAGTGTGTGTGAGCATGCACTTTGCACTGACGCCGCCTATCAATGTACCAATGAACACAGCGGCATGTAAAAAGTCTGGGCACCCCTTGTTCGAAATTACTGTTATTGTGAACAGGTATGCATGTTAAAGATGGAATGATCTCTAAAGGTCATTTTAACAATTACAAAAAGGAAAATGGGCCAATGCAAAAGTTTGGGCACCCATCATGGTTAGTACCTATCAAAACTGCAAGACATAGAGTCAAAAAAAAGTCTGTCTATAGTAAATAGAAATATCTTTTATTGTTACATATTACAACAACACTCAATAAAATACTTTTCTCCATAATAAATAGTAGTATAAAGCAATGAGGTAGATTGTGGAAAAAGTGTGTCTTAAGAGTCAGCACACAATGCTATAATATAAGGATCGGGGGAATCATGTTCCTGAGGAAATTGTGTCCAGATAAATAATTGTGTTACTATGTCTTTAAAAGACAAAGTGTGAAGTAGCTGGTTCAGGACTGATTCTTACCCATGTGGATCCAGGAGTGACTCAAGACTCCCAGCCCTGACGCTCGTTTCACATGGGCTTCTTCTGGGGGCCATGACACGCTGTGTGTCTATTTTCTTTTTTATATGCCTCCAACAGCTGATGTCAGTGTGGGACAAACATTACGGCGCATGCGCACACGACACGAGCGCTGAAAGTTGCATCAGTCGCGTCTTCTTATGCGACGCGATGAGTCAGGGAGCCAAACCATGGCAACCATCACTCGCACACGTCACATCACAAATGCTGGCAATGATGCTCCGGACCACAAGCATCACGGGCATGCGCACATGTCCACAAGAAAAGGCATAGTAGGATCTAATAGGGATGTATGTAATCATTGGTGCTACCAGTGCTGCTATACGCTGTGTAGTATAATGGATCTGCCAACAAATGATCCAAATGTGTTGAAGAGTGAGGAGTGAAAGTGACAGTGCATGTAAAGTGAATAAGTGCAAAAGAATCCATGGGCTGATAGCTCTTATGCAAATAAGTTTAGCCATCACTGCACCAGAGTAAAATATAATGGCAATAATTTCCCATTATAAGCCTATGAAGTATAAATAATACAGTGAAAAGGCACATATAGTGTCAAAAATTATAAATAACATACTAGAATATATGTACAGTGGGTACGGAAAATATTCAGACCCCTTTAAATTTTTCAATCTTTGTTTCATTGCAGCCCTTTGGTAAATTTGGCACCCCATCTTGACTGAAAAAAACAGAAATGTAGAAATTTTTGCATATTTATTAAAAAAGAAAAACTGAAATATCACATGGTCATAAGTATTCAGACTAGTGATGAGCGAGTATACTCGTTGCTCGAGATTTCCCGAGCATGCTCGGGGGGTCTCTGAGTATTTGTAAGTCCTTGGAGATCTAGTTTTTGTTTACGCAGCTGCATGATTTATAGCTGCTAGCCAGCATAAGTACATGTGGGGGTTGCCTGTTTGCTAGGGAATCCCCACGTGTAATCAAGTTGGCTAACAGATGTAAATCAGTCAGCTGCGGAGATGAAAACTAAATCTCCGAGCACTAAAAAATACTCTGAGGACAACCGAGCATGCTCGGGAAATCTCAAGTAACAAGTATACTCGCTCATCACTAATTCGGTTCCCTGAAAAATGCACACAGGAAAATTGCACACAGGAAAAATGCCCACAGGAAAAATGCCCACAGGAAAATTGCCCACATGAAAAATTCCCCACATGGAAAGTTCCCCACACGGAAAATTCCCCACACGGAAAATTCCCCACATGGAAAATTCCCCACATGGAAAATTGCCAATTACAGCATCACAAAAGTTTCAGATCTATGATATTTCAGGTGCAAGGTGAGGATGTTCTCATAATATGTAATCGACTGGTGATTTACAGTTGACCTAGTGCAAAACTGCAAAAATGATGATCTGTGGTTTGCAGCAGTCTGTCATTATCAGCAATAGATAGATCTAGTCTTGTGATTCACAGCTGACCTAGTGCAAAACTGCAAAAATGATGATCTGTGGTTTGCAGCAGTCTGCCATTATCAGCAATAGATAGATCTAGTCTGCTCTCAACTCTCACTGATTCTGCCTTACTCCTCCCACCAGCCCAGAACAGCAGCACATGCAGAGCCAGCAGCAGTGTGATCAAGAGGAGCCATCACTGCTATCAGTGCTCGCAAAAGTATCACTGCTGCTGGCAGAGATAGTTGGTCCTGGAAGCCCAGAAGGCACAGCAGAAAGGTGAGATTCTGTCACTTGTACCACTTTGTGTTCTTGCTGAGAATGTATGATATGCTTTTGCAGTGGAGTCCGATGGGCACCAGTGCAAAATTTGGTCCTTCCCCCCCACACACACGTTGGTCAGATGTATGGGTCCCTGTAGTGTTCTAAATTCTATAAAGACGTATGAATTGCCCCCCTCCCCCTTCATTATGTAGTAATGTCCCCCATACTGGTATATATGCCCATCATCTTGGTGAATATGTCTGCATCCTGGTATATATGTCCTAATGCTGGTATATATGGTCCCCATCCTAGTATGTATGGTCCACATGATCTCCATCCTGGTATGCATGCCCCCTTTCTGGTATATATGTCCCTATCCTGGTTTACATGGTCCCCAATCCTAGTGTATGTGTCCCCGTTCTGACCCTAATGCATAATTAAAAACAATAACATTCTATTCACCTTTCCTCTGCTCCCACGTCGCTCAGTGTCTTTTGTAGCCACCGCACAGCCCGGCAGCTGACATCAGAGTGTGCGCCATTTCATGCACCGCTCCCTGTGGCTGCACCTCTGATGTCAGCTCACAGCCAATGCGCCGGCAGCATGTATCACAGTGCTGGGACCCCACGGGTCTCTGCAACATGATGCATGTCATCTGGATCTGCATCTTCAGTGAAGACGCAGATCCAGCAGAAGCAGGCACCTGTACCCCCTTGCCTGGTTGTGGACTTGATGCCTGCGACCACAGTCATTACACATCTGTGTTTTTTTGTATTGGTGAACCAATAGTCTTATCTATCCCTATATTTGTTAATTTATTTTCAATGAAAGTGTATTTTGAGTTCATCTAAAGTATTCTATTTCTTCTTGTAGTGCTAACAATGGGGTTTTCAAAAAGCCAGAGAAACAGCAAAGTTATGATTTACTTGGGGTTTGAATATCTTGCATTTCGTACTATCAACACAGTGATGACTTGGAGATGCCAACTGTACCACTCTTCAAAGTGCCATTCAATTCTCAAAACAAAAGATGGCAACGTAGTTCAAGAACCAACAGAACATTGTCATGACTCCTGCCCTCAAAAAGCAGAAGCAAACGTTGCCAGAAGCAAAATGAGAGAAGACGTGAGAGCAGTAAGTGCTACTCCTCGCAACGTGATGGGAAAGGTGTTATCTGCATTGGGCCCATATGCCAAGACAATCATCTCTTGCGAGAAGCCTGGTCTATCATAGAACAGATGGTAATTTGCCTAACCCAAAAACTATACATTTTTGCATTCCTGAAAAGTATAGTCAACTGATACTTCATGATTCAGGAAAGGAAGATCGAAACAGAATTCTGGTTTTCGGAGATAGAGATCTTATGCTTGAACTGAACAAAGATACAATCTATGGAGATGGCACCTTTGATAAAGTGCCCAATATGTTTTACCAACTGTACACTTGGCATGCCAAGGTGGGTAACTCATATCCGCCATGTTTGTACATTTTACTACAAAGAAAGGACATGAACACGTATAAGAGAATGTTTGAAATAATGAAGCTATTGATTCCAAATCTGGCACCTCAAAAGGTTTTAGTGGAGTTTGAGAAGGTTTGTATGATTGCAGCTTGTGGATTCTCTTTGATGGATTGCAGAAGGACCTGGCTTGCCACAAATTAACACTGGCTAATGCACAGGCGGGTTGCCTTGAGATAAAAAAGAGGAAGTATGAGGCGCTGTATCATATGGTGACAAATTCTGTACAGGACTACCCCCAGGTGGAAGATAAACTAAAGTACTTAAGAAGAATAGCTAATTTGCAGTAAAATGGCTAATTTGCAGGTATGCAGTGATTGTTTACTAAACCGGAGTTATTATTGTTATTAGACCTCTTTAATAAACTGTTCCTGTTCAGGACTATCAGAAGGTGGCAAATTATTTCCAGGTGTACAATGATTGCTTAAAAAAATCAAAGTTATTGTTGTTATTAGACCTCCTTAATAAACTGTTCTTAATAAACTTGGCATTAATTTTCTGTGTGGGCAATTTTTGCCGACATTCTTCTGTGCTGCAGAGCATCTCACCTATAACTCTATACTATTCTCCTGCCCGGCAGAGCATCTCACCTATAGGGCAGAGGCACACTAGGGTATGCGTTATCGGAGCAATTTTAATGCATGACAGTCACGCGAGTGCTTTCCGTATCGTCATGCGAGTGTGATGCGATTTTGCTTTTTTTTCTCAGCTAACATCAGTGTGACATCTGTGTGGTGTCTGTGTGCTATGTGTTTTTAACATGGTCTTTCTCATCTTAATATATACTTACCTTGTAACGTCTTCACATCCTGTTTCGTCTAGATGTGTCCGGATCTCAGAATTCCAAGCGGCGGAAGTTCACCGACCTCCATATTGGGACACCCAAGTGATGGGTGTCTCAATATGGAAACTGCTGGTGGTACTAGCCTCTTGCGCGGTACCACCAACGGAACACCGTCGCACCACACACACACACATATACACTGTATACACCGCACGCACCACAGACACACACACACACACACACACTGTATACGCTGTACGCACCACAGACACACAAACACAGACTGTATATTCTGTACGCACCACACACACACACACACTATACGCCGTACGCTACACACACACACACACACACACACACACACACTGTATAAGCCGTACGCAGCCTCTTGTGTGGTACCACCAGCAGAACACCGTCGTGAACATACCACCGCCTGGATCAGCTGAATGATTCACTGACCGCCACCATCATTGTACAGGAGGAGTGCATGCGCAGTTTTAATGTGACCACTACTATCTGTCTGCACAAAGATGCTGGTGGTCTGATTTACTGCGCTTGCGTGAATTCTGCGCAGGCGCAGTGAATCATTAGGGTGATCCCAGAGGCAGATGCGCGACGTATCTACAGGCAGAGGAAGCCGGTCACATTAAAGGGGTTTTCCCACGAACGAAAGTTCATTTTAAAAATTGTCTGTGTTTGACCGTGTACGGAGCATAGCACATCTCCTGGGCAGGTGAGGAAGCAAAAGACAATACTGACATTACAGCAGGGGATCACAGAGGATTCATTTTGTCAGGTAAAATAGTGGTGGAGAGAGAGAGAGAGAGCAGACATTGGGAGAGCACATGGGGTACACAGGTCAAAGAAGAGATGATGAGAGAAGACAGCAAATGGGGTATTGAGAAAGCGCACAGGGGTGAGAGAGATAGAGCACAGGGGGGGAGACAGCTCAAACGGAACAGCACATGAGAGGAGAACACAGCACAGGAAGGAGAGAGACAGCAGACAAGAGGGATAGCACATGAAGTAGACAGGTCAAAGAAGAGAGCACAGACGGGAGAAGTCAGCATATGGGGAAAGAGAGAGTTGATAGGTGGGTGAGCACATGGGAAGAGAGATTCTCAATGCTGCAAAACCTGCCCCATCGGGACATTACCGCCCTCCCGATGCGATAGCATGTGGCCTCCATCTAGTGCTGTATAACGTTCGAAAGAGAAGACAGACAGATGGGATAGATCGATTGAATAGAATAGACAGATAGATAAATGCTGTAAAAGCCATTAAGCCTCATGCATATTCACTGCATTGACTGGCAAACAGCCAATCACAGAAGCACACACTCTGTGAGAGCCTCTGTGATTGGCTGTTGCAGTCAGACTGCATTTCCTCGATCTGAACGGTGTTTTTGCTTGGTTGCCACCCCTGAAAATGGCGCTAGTGTGGCTGTACCCATACCTGTATACTATCCCCCTGTCCTGCAGAGCATCTCACCTATAATTCTATATTATTCTCCTGCCCTGCAGAGCATCTCACCTATAATTCTATATTGTTCTCCTGATCTGCAGAGCATCTCACCTATAATTCTATATTATTCTCCTGCCCTGCAGAGCATCTCACCTATAATTCTGTATTATTCTCCTGCCCTGCAGAGCATCTCACCTATAATTCTATATTATTCTCCTGATCTGCAGAGCATCTCACCTATAAATCTATATTATTCTCCTGCCCTGCAGAGCATCTCACCTATAATTCTATATTATTCTCCTGATCTGCAGAGCATCTCACCTATAAATCTATATTATTCTCCTGCCCTGCAGAGCATCTCACCTATAATTCTATATTATTCTCCTGATCTGCAGAGCATCTCACCTATAATTCTATATTATTCTCCTGCCCTGCAGAGCATCTCACCTATAATTCTATATTATTCTCCTGCCCTGCAGAGCATTTCACCTATCATTCTATATTGTTCTCCTGCCCTGCAGAGCATCTTACCTATACCTGCATACTATCCCCCTGTCCTGCAGAGCATTTAGCCTATAGCTCTATGCTATTCTCTGTTCTGCGGAGCATCTCACCTATAACTCTACTGTTTTCCTGTGAGTATTCATGTCTGTGGGCACTTTTCACATATCATGTGAACAACTTGAACCTGAAATATCATAGATCTGAAACTTTGTGATGATGCAATTGACAATTTTCCGTGTGGGGAATTTTCCGTGTGGGGAATTTTCCGTGTGGGGAATTTTCCTGTGGGCATTTTTCCTGTGGGCATTTTTCCTGTGGGCAATGTTCCTGTGTGCAATTTTCCTGTGTGCATTTTTCTGGTCACCCACTAATTCAGACCCTTTGCTCAGTATTGAGTAGAAGCACCTTTTTGAGCTAGTACAGCCATGAATCTTCTTGGGAATGATGCAACACGTTTTTCACACCTGGATTTGGGCATCCTCTGTCATTCTTCTTTGCAGATCCTCTCCATTTCATTCAGGTTGGATGGTGAACGTTGGTGGACAGCCATTTTTAGGTCTCTCCAGAGATGCTCAATTGGGTTTAGGTCAAGCTCCTGGCTGGGCCATTCAAGAATGGTCACAGAGTTGTTCTAAAGCCACTCCTTTGTTATTTTAGCTGTGTGCTTAGGGTTATTGTCTTGTAAGGTGAACCTTCGGCCAAGTCTGAGGTCCAGAGCACTCTGGAAGAGGTTCTCATTCAGGATATCTCAGTATTTGGCCGCATTCATGTTTCCTGAAATGGCAACGAGTCGTCCTGTCCATGCATCTAAAAAACACCCCCATTGCATGATGCCCAATATAATCCCAACAGTGAAACATGGTGGCAGCAAGTGATGAGCAGTGCCTGGTTTTCACCACACATACTCCAAAAAGGTCTCATAAATCCAGGTGTTATGAGTCACTACATGGATACAATTCACACCTCCATCAGATGGACTCCAGATAATTAAGAACATTATTCCCACTGCCTCTCCATTTGTAAGAAAATGCCTAATTTGATTACCTTGGCTTATCTATAGACTCATCACACTTCCCACCCCCTAACAAATGTCCTCCTGTAGTATTCTTTAAATATTGTGCTTGTTTCTTATTAATCTATTTGTAATCTTGCCTGAAGAAGGAGCCACTGTGCTCTGAAAGCTGCAAACATATTAATTACTGGTTAGCCAATAAAGGTATCACTTCTAGAATACTTCTGTCATCATTGGGCAGAAAAATATTCACATCGATATTTCTGGCTAACACGGTACCACAATACAATTTGTTATTGTACAACAGAGTCAAGATTACTAATTTTGACATGATTCCCAATGTCTGTCAAATAAATTCAATAATAATTGTTGATGAAATTAAAGCTTTGTATAGGGTTTATCTAGAATATGATCACGTAATTTGAACAGGGTATACTTTGTACAATTTCTAATTGCAAGGATTTTGTAATTTATGGTCATTTAAAGTTGTCATTATATGTTACTGCATTATGATAGAGTATTTTTACAGTGCCATAAATAAATGTGTGACTTTTATTAGTACTATAGCTGAATATCAGTCATGACAAGACCCCTTTTGTCTGGTAATTGTCAAATGTGGAGAACCCTACCTACTAAATGTTACCACTCCTCTCTGTTGCAGAGATAATAGATTGTAAAGTTAAAGTTATAGTTTATAATAAGCCTAATTGGGTATTTCTATTTATTTTTCTTGGGGCTAGGGTGGGGTGTGCACTTCATCCCCTGCAAGACGTTGACTAATCACAACCAGGCAGCAACATACTGGAGAAACAAGAACACACCCCACAATAGCGTAGAGCAGTTTTCTCACTGTGAGACTTGTAATGACAGACAGTTAGATCGCTTTCCTGGTTTCACTGCAGAGTTGTGTGTGATTACATAGTGTCAGACGTAGTGCATAGATGACTGTGATTACAAACACCATATGGCAGCCAATGTTGGGAGTGGGAGTGGCAGTAAAGCAGAGCTGGACATTGTCTATTTGCAAACACTTTTAGCAAAAGTTGAACTTTTTTGGAGGGTGTATGTCCCATTACATCAGGCGTAGAAGTAACACAGCATTTCTGAAAAGGAACATCATACCAACAGAAAATATGGTGATGGTCTGGGGCTGTTTTGCTGCTTCAAGACCTGGAAGTCTTGCTGTGGTAAATAGAACTATGAATTCTGCTGTCTACCAAAAAATTCTGAAGGAGAACGTCTGGCCATCTGTTTATGACCTCAAGCTGAAGCGCACTTGGGTTATGCAGCAGGATAATGATCCAAACCACATCAGCGAGTCCACCTCTCAATGGTTTAAGAAAAACAAAATTAAAACTTTGGAGTGGTCTAGTCAGAGTCCTGACCTTAATCTCATTGATATACTGTGGAATGATCTTAAAAAGGCAGTTCATGCTCGGAAAGCCTCCAATGTGGCTGAATTACAACAATTCTGCAAAGATGAGTGGGCCAAAATTCCTCCAGAGTGTTGTGAAAGACTCATTGCAAGTTATCGCAAATGCTGATTGAAGTTGTTGCTCCTAAGGGATGCCCAACCAGATATTGGGTTTAGGGGAGAATCACTTTTTCACACAGGGCCCTGTAAATTTTGATTTCTTTTTCCCTTAATAATAAAGACATTCATGTAAAAACGGCATTTTGTGTTTACGTGTGTTATTTTTGTCCAAAATTTAAAACATTTAAGTGTGACAAACATGCAAAAGAATGTTTGTCAGGAAAGGAAAATATTGTTTCACACAACTGTATGTCTGTCTTCACAATAAACTCATTTTTTGCATCTTTGAAACTGAAGTGTACGGTGATTTACTCCATAATTATTGGCGTGATTGACCGACAGATTATTCAGAAAACAGAAATCTATTGTGTATGTATGGCTTTAGTCAAGGGCATATCTAGGGGTCAGGTGGGTAATTTGCACCAGGTGCATCCAGTAGGGGGTGCCATCAGCCACCTCATGTGGCAGCAGGGCAGGCCTCAGCACCTGGGCAAGTGCCAGGCCCTGAGCAGGAAAGCCCAGCACTTCCGATACTTACCTCTCCCGCTTCAGCATCTTCTGCGTCCTCTGACTGTGGCATTCAGGTCAGAGGGCACGATGACGTCACTAGTGTGCGCCCTCTGCCTGAACAGTCACAGTGCAGAGAGCCGGAAGATGACGAAGCTGAGGAATCCGGAGCAGAGCAGTGGCCAGCAAGGAGAGGTGAGTGTTTAACTTTTATTTTATTTTTTTTAATGTTTGGAGCAATTACATTTAGAGTAGTATGTGGGGCCCATCATATATGGAGCATCTTATGGGGCCAATTATATATGGAGCATCTTATGGGGTCAATTACATATGTAGCAGTATATGGGACCAATTATATATGGAGCATCTTTTGGGGCCCATTATATATGGTGCATCTTATGGCGCCAATTATATATGGAGCCTTATATGGGGTCCATCATATATGGTCCATTTTGGGGGGGCAATTATATATGGAGCATTATATGGGGCTCATTCTGCATGGAATAATATATGTGACCCATTATATGCTGTATGGAGCATTATATGGGGCTCATTATACTGGATGGAGCAATAAATGGGGCTCATTACTCTGTATGGAGCAATATATGGGGCTCATTATTCTTCAAGGAGATCTATGTGGTGTCCATAATACTGTATGGAACAATTTATGGGGCTCATTATTCTGCATGTAGCGCTATGTGGTGCCCATAATACTGTATAGAGGACTATACTGTCTGGTTTCTGAGCTATTGATATCACTCATGTAATGTAAGAAGTAAGTGAAATCTTTGGCATTGTACTATACCTATATTTCTCTGCTGTATCTGTGCATCATGAATCATGGTATGTGTTAAAGGAGCCCACTGAGACTCTTTCGCCTGGGGCCCACAAAAACTTGGAGCCGGCCCTATGTGGTAGTCTGAGCTCTTTCCCAGGCAACAACATTTTGACGCTCCTCAGAGAGGTATTCGGCCGTTCTCTGCCAAGCTGATTAAACTGTATAAAGGAGGGGACACCAAATTGAAAAATTGCCATAGGTGCCGGAAAACTGGGATTCACCTCTATTTTTATTCTCTCTACAATGAATGCTGATCAATGGGGATTTTAACCCTTTTGTGATCTGGCCTGTTTTTGCCTTCGTGATCAGGCCAAGTTTTACAATTCTGACCACTTTAACTTTATGAGGTTATAACTCTGGAACGCTTTAACGGGTCCCGGTGATTCTGAGAATATTTTCTCATGACATATTGTACTTCATCTTAGTGGTAACATTTCTTTGATATGACTTGAGTCATAGAAGTTTATTAACCCTTCATATGCTTCACAGGCATGAATGGAAAGTGGAAGGAAAAAATAAACATTTACTTTTCTTTCACAAAAATTATCTTTTAGACCTAATTTTTTTATTTTCACAAGGGTAACAGGAGAAAATGGACTATACATTTTTTTTTGCAATTACTCCTGAGCATGCCGATACCCCATATATGGAAGAAAACTACTGTTTGGGCGCACGGCATGGATCAGAAGGGAAGGAGTGCCTTTTTACTTTTTGAATGTAAAATATGCTGGAATAATTAGCGGTTGCCATGATACGTTTGGAGAGCCCCTGATGTGCCTAAACAGTGGAGAACCCCAACAAGTGACACCATTTTGGAAACTAGATCCCTTAGGGAACTTATCTAGCTGTGTATTGAGCACCTTGAACCCACTTGTACTTCACAAAAGATTATATCATAGAGCCGTGGAAATATTTTTTTCAAAATAAATTTCCATATTTTGCATTTTCATAAGGGTAAAAGGTAACATTGCTCTATACAATTTGTTGTGCAATTTCTCCTGAGCATGCGGATACCCCATATTTGGGGGAATACTACTGTTTGGGAGCACGGCAGGGTTTAGAAGGGAAGGGGCGCCATTTGACTTTTGGAATGGAAAATTGGCTGGAATCGATAGCGGACACCATGTTGTGTCTGGAGAGCCCGTGACATGCCTAAACAGTGGAAACCCACAACAAGTGATCCTATTTTAGAAACTATACTCCTCAAGGAATTTATCTAGATGTCTGGTGAGCACCTTGAACCTCCAGGGGTTTCACAGAATTTTATAATATTGAGCTGTCAAAATAAAAAAAAAAACATTTTTAGCACAAAAATGCTAATTTAGCCCCTATGTTTTTATTTTCACAAGGGTAACAAGAAAAAATGGACCCTAAAGTTTGTTGTGCAATTTCTCCTGAGTATGCCATTACCCGGTATGTGGAGGAAGGCTAATGTCTGGGAGCACCGTAGGACATGAAAGGGAAGGAGCGCCATATTACGGTTCAGGTTTTGCTGCATTGGTTTGAGGGGGCCATGTCAAATTGGAAGAGCCCTTGAGGTGCCAGAACAGCAGAAACCCCCATAAGTGACCCCATTTTACAAATTACACCTCTCATTGAGTTCATCTAGGGGTGCAGTGATCATATTGACACCACAAGTGTGTCACAGAATTTGATACCATTGGGAAGTGAAGAAAAAATAATTACATTTTTACTAGTGATGGGCGAGTGTACTCGCTGCTCAGGTGACCTCCGAGTATTTATTATTGCTCAGAGATATAGTTTTCATCGCCTTAGTTGCAAGATTTACAGTGGGGCAAAAACGTATTTAGTCAGTCAGCAATAGTGCAAGTTCCACCACTTAAAAAGATGAGAGGCGTCTGTAATTTACATCATAGTTAGACCTCAACTATGGGAGACAAGCTGAGAAAAAAAAATCCAGAAAATCACATTGTCTGTTTTTTTATCATTTTTTTTGCATATTATGGTGGAAAATAAGTATTTGGTCAGAAACAAACAGTCAAGATTTCTGGCTCTCACAGATCTGTAACTTCTTCTTTAAGAGTCTCCTCTTTCCTCCACTCATTACCTGTAGTAATGGCACCTGTTTAAACTTGTTATCAGTATAAAAAGACACCTGTGCACACCCTCAAACAGTCTGACTCCAAACTCCACTATGGTGAAGACCAAAGAGCTGTCAAAGGACACCAGAAACAAAATTGTAGCCCTGCACCAGGCTGGGAAGACTGAATCTGCAATAGCCAACCAGCTTGGAGTGAAGAAATCAACAGTGGGAGCAATAATTAGAAAATGGAAGACATACAAGACCACTGATAATCTCCCTCGATCTGGGGCTCCACGCAAAATCCCACCCCGTGGGGACAGAATGATCACAAGAACGGTGAGCAAAAATCCCAGAACCACGCGGGGGGACCTAGTGAATGAACTGCAGAGAGCTGGGACCAATGTAACAAGGCCTACCATAAGTAACACACTACGCCACCATGGACTCAGATCCTGCAGTGCCAGACGTGTCCCACTGCTTAAGCCAGTACATGTCCGGGCCCGTCTGAAGTTTGCTAGAGAGCATTTGGATGATCCAGAGGAGTTTTGGGAGAATGTCCTATGGTCTGATGAAACCAAACTGGAACTGTTTGGTAGAAACACAACTTGTCGTGTTTGGAGGAAAAAGAATACTGAGTTGCATCCATCAAACACCATACCTACTGTAAAGCATGGTGGTGGAAACATCATGCTTTGGGGCTGTTTCTCTGCAAAGGGGCCAGGACAACTGATCCGGGTACATGAAAAAATGAATGGGGCCATGTATCGTGAGATTTTGAGTGCAAACCTCCTTCCATCAGCAAGGGCATTGAAGATGAAACGTGGCTGGGTCTTTCAACATGACAATGATCCAAAGCACACCGCCAGGGCAACGAAGGAGTGGCTTCGTAAGAAGCATTTCAAGGTCCTGGAGTGGCCTAGCCAGTCTCCAGATCTCAACCCTATAGAAAACCTTTGGAGGGAGTTGAAAGTCCGTGTTGCCAAGCGAAAAGCCAAAAACATCACTGCTCTAGAGGAGATCTGCATGGAGGAATGGGCCAACATACCAACAACAGTGTGTGGCAACCTTGTGAAGACTTACAGAAAACGTTTGACCTCTGTCATTGCCAACAAAGGATATATTACAAAGTATTGAGATGAAATTTTGTTTCTGACCAAATACTTATTTTCCACCATAATATGCAAATAAAATGTTAAAAAAACAGACAATGTGATTTTCAGGATTTTTTTTTCTCAGTTTTTCTCCCATAGTTGAGGTCTACCTATGATGTAAATTACAGACGCCTCTCATCTTTTTAAGTGGTGGAACTTGCACTATTGCTGACTGACTAAATACTTTTTTGCCCCACTGTATATCTTCCATATACGCTGAATACATGTGAGGAACGCCTGTTTGTTAGGGAATTCCCACATGTATTCAGCGTATTTGGAAGCCGTAAATCATGCAACTGAGGCGATGAAAACTATATCTCCGAGCAAAAGCAATTACTCAGAGGTCACCCGAGCACTCTCTCATCACTAGTTTTACCGCAAATACATTTTTTTTTAGCCCCAGATTTTATATTTTCACACTGGGAAATGGGTAAAAATGCTGCCAAAATGTGTTGCACAATTTCTTCTGAACTTGGCAATAACCCATATGTTGCGGTATAAAACTGCCTAGCCACACAGCAAGACTCTGTAAGGACGGAGCGCTATTTGACTCTTGGAGAGCAAATTATTATAAAATAGTTTCCAGAATCTATATAAAGAGCCCCTAAATGCCAGAAAAGCAGAATCCCCATCAAGTGACCGCAGTTTGCAAATTATACCTCTTTAGAAATGTATCTACAACTGTAGTGATGATTTTGACTCCATGGGTGTTTTCCAGAAACAGGCAGCATTGGATGTTGCTGAGTGAAAAATGCAAACTGCCATTGTAGTGACTAGTATGCTGTAGTGACTAGTACGTTGCAGTCAGCAGTACGTTATGCCCAGCCCGTGCTTCTGGATACATGCTGATAGGGCTGGAGGAACACACCGAGTAAATAGAGAGATGTTATTTGGTGCGTTCGCAGCCCAGGGTCCACCGTGCAGGAGAGAACCTGCTGCTGGCAAATGGTGGCCCTATATGGCGGTAGAAGCGAACTCTGTTACTTCACAGAGTTGCCTAAATAAAGCACTGTGTCCTGTTAACCTCACAGGAGTACACAGCGACTGCTGAGCAGATAGCAGTTTGTGGTTACGCAAACATACAATCTCCTCACCGGAGGAGCCAGTATTCTTGGGGCTTATTTCAGCCAGGGCCCTGAATCCATACACGCAATCTCCTCACCGGAGGTGCCGGTATTCTAGGGGCTTATTTCAGCCGGGTCCCTGAACACATAGACATGTAACCACACTGGCGCAAAGCACATAACTTAGATTTGATACTAGCGCATGGCCGTGTGGCCATGCAAACCTTTTATAGCTGCAGCAACTACAGGACCTTCCAAGAAGGACCAATGAGAGGCTGCCACAAAGCCTGAGGAACTTCAGGACCTTCCTGGAGAACCAATGGGTCTTGCTGCAGTATCTGAGCATGTGACCCTCGATCTCCAATGAGAGATCTTACCCTGGGCATGCTCAGAAGGGAAAAAGCAGGACTTAGTACCAAAAGCGTCTGCTCGCCGCTGCCCAGCACTGGCTTCAATGGCAGAAGCAGGAAAAGCAGCAGTAACCCTTTGCACAGAGTCAGACTGAGCGAGACGCTGGGACCGACGTCTCCGCTGAGCAGGCTCCACTGCAGCAGGAGAAGAATGAGAGACCGCAGCGGAGATGGCCCGAGATTCCCCCTGTGCAAAGGCGGGAACTCGACCCCTAACACATGCACCCATAAATTAGGCAGGCTCTCATCACTACAGAAATGCCAAACATGTGGATGATATATGTGGTTTAGGTACACTGGGGATCAGAAGGGAGGGGGCATTTGAATTTGAAAGTGCAGTTTTTCTGTTAATTTGGTGAGTAGCCATAACGCTTTTCCAGAGCCTTTGTACTAGCGGTAACGTGGAGGCCTCCTATATTTTTATATTTATCTATATATTAACAGATGACGGACCTGAGTGAGGACTTGCATTTTTTGTGGATTGAGTGGAAGCTTTTATTGGGAGCATTTTACATAACGTTTGGGATCACAGTTATCCGGCGCTCTACACTGAGCACTTATTTTTGGGTTTTTATCTCCATCTCTGAGTGATGTGACAGATGAAACCCCTGATCCATTCACTTTAATGAGGCAGCAGAGTTACTCTGGACTCTGTTTGGCCTCTGTTCAGCCTGCGCTTTTATGTATGACTAAAATGATGGACACCGCCGAATCACAGCGTCTCCATCTGCCTCATTATAGGTAATCTGCCATGGGTTCTGTCTGAATCACCTACTTCAGAGATATGCATGTAAACCACGTGTAAGCGCTCAGCGCAGTGCGCAGGATAAATGTGCACCGAGCCTTACTGGGATCTTTGGGAGGCAGAATGAAAAAATCAACAGCATGTGAAGAATTGGTTTTATTTATTTTTTACACCGTTTGTCATGCGGTATAAGTAATTTGGTGACTTTATTCTTCGAGTTAGTGCAATTACAGCGATACCAGATTTATATCTGTTTTTATGTTTGGCAGCTGTCACACACTAAAAGATGCTTTTTATTGCAAAAACATGTTTTTGCATCCATTCCCCATATTTTGAGAGCTATCATTTTTCCATATTTCAGCCGACAGAGTCGTGTGGCGTCATGTTTTTGCAGGTCTAGCTGACATTTTTATTGGTACCATTTTCGGGCACATGACATTTTTTGATCGCTTTCTATTCTGATTTTTGGGAGACAGAATGATCAAACATCAGGAATTCAGGAATGATTTTGCTTTTTTATTGACATTCCATGTGTATGTAGTAAAATAGATAAGGCAGTTTTATTCTTTGGTCAGTACGATTACAGCGATACCATATTTGTATTTTTTTTAACGTTTTAACACTTTTCACAATAAAAACTATTTTATAGAAAAAATAATTATTTTTGCATTGCTGTGTTCTGAAAGCTATAACTTTTTTATTTTTCCACTGTTGGAGCTGTAAGCAGCTTGCTTTTGAGGGACAAGATGACATTTTCATCGCTACCATTTTTTTTTATATGACTTTTTGATCACGTTTTATTCTGTGGCATGATGAAAAAGCAAAGGCTTTTGCTCCTTTTTTTTTACGGTGTGCACCGAAGGAGTGAACAAGTGTGACCGTTTGATATGTTGGCTCATTCCGGATGTGGTGATTAGAGTTGAGCGACTTTTACTTTTTCAGGATCGAGTCGGGTTTCGCGAAACCCGACTTTGTCAAAAGTCGGGTCGGGTGAAATCGGCCGACCGAAACACGAAACCCAATGCAAGTCAAAGGGGAATCAAAGTCGGCAGTGAGTGGAGGACAGGAAAACACCTACAGTGTCCATTTTAATGCCCAAAACATCAATTCTTATTTCTTAAGCTTGTCAGTTTTAATTTACTTTATAATAATAGTTAGGTATTGAAAACAGGGGGTCATTTGGCTAAAGTTGTGGGGGGGGGGGGGGGTAGGGCTGGCTCAAGATTTTCATGGGCCCAGGAAACGCGGAATACGTAACGGCGGTGGAGCAGGGAGAGGTAAGTATTTCAACTTTGCAAGTGCTGTGATCCTGAGCAAGCAGGGGAGGGCACTCGTTGGCACTTGGCACTGGCACAGGGCCCCTCATAGTACAGCGGTGTATTTGACGGCAGGTGGCGCCTCCCACTGCCAGAGACACTTTTGGGTACTATGAGGGGCCCTGTGCCAGTGACGTCGACAACGAATATGCCCCCCCACCTGATGAAGGAACCTGCACTTTCATCTGCATTTTCCTCTTTGTCCCGGTGTAAGGTGGTATAGTATGCGGGAAGGGGAACCTGACTTTCAGCAGGGTCAGATTCTGGCTGTGTAAAGTGCAAGGGGAATGTAGTGGTCTGGGTCAATGTATCAGCAGACTCATCTAGCAGTGGTTGGGCAATGGGCAGGATGAGAAGGAAACACAGATATAGGCCCAAATAATAAAGTAGGCTAAATGCAGTTCAAAATTGGTAACAAGACTAAACAGGCGGCATAGCTTTGTTCAGTGGAGAACAACTGTAATGAGTGGCGCAGACACAGTTAGTAGGCCCAAAATAAAAAAGTAGTCTAAATGCAGCTCAAAATTGGTAACAGGACTAAACAGGCGGCCTAGCTTTGTTCAGTGGAGGACAACTGTAATGAGTGGCGCAGACACGGTTAGTAGGCCCAAATGAAAAAGTAGGCTAAAAGCAGTTCAAAATTGGTAACAGGACTAAACAGTCGGCATAGCTAGGTACTGGGGTTGGCTCCTCTGCTGAGTAGCAGACAGTGGTAGTAGGCGCAAAGTATTAACTGGTCTAAATGGAAGCCAGGGCCCCTGTATATTTTAACTATCATCTATTATTTCAACAAATTTGTATTGGCAGTGCCATTGAAGGATTTAACAGCACAGACTACACAGTGGTGGAGCATGGAGAGGTAAGTATTGCAAGTGGTAGAGCACTGTTCGAGCTGGGAGGAACACTCTCTCGTGGGCGGTGGTACTGGCACAGGGCCCATCATATTACGACGGTATGTCTGACGTTGGTGGTGCACCACCACCGTCAGAGACACTTCATTGTACTATGAGGGACCCTGTGCCAGTGCCGTCGCCCAAAAGTGGGCGCACCCACATGTCCAGGCAAACGGCACTCGCACGGGTGCTAGCGCCAGGTGGTGACCACGGCCCTGTGGGGGGAGTCAGCCAATTTAGGCAGGTATAAAAATGGCCTATGGGGGACATTCAGCAGCTGCAAATGGCGGAATTGGAGAAGTCAGTAAGGGGAGGCCAAAAGCAAGACATTTTTCAGGCAAGCTACGTGTCAGCAGGAGAAGGTGGGGCAAAATAATTTGAAATCCATGATTGGTTCATTTTAATGAAGGTTAGATCAGCAACAATCTTGGTAGCCAGACGTGTCCTTTTTTTGGTAAGTATTGAACCAGCAGCACTGAAGACTCTTTCTGATAGCACAGTAGAAGCAGGGCAAGCGAGCTCCTGTAATGCATATTCTGCCAATTTAGGCCAGGTGTCTATTTTAGATGCCCAGTAATCAAAGGGGAATGATCTGTGAGGGAGAACATCGTTAAGGGAGGAAAAGCAGTTTGTAACCATACTGGACAAATGCTGTCTCCTGTCACTTTTAATCGATGCAGCACTACCTGTCGTGTCAGCGGTCATTGCGAAATCACTCCACAACCTGGTCATAAAACCCCTCTGTCCAATGCCACTTCGGATTTGTGCACCTCTAACAACTCTACCATGTTGCCCCCTACGGTTCGTGTGAGAACCATCACCGCCGCTGTGTGCTGGGAATGCCTAAACCAAACAGTCTACAAGAGTTGCTTGTTTGGTAGCCAATATTTGCTCAAGGTTCTCATGTGGCATGATATTTTGTAATTTTCCTTTATTTCGTGGCTCCAGGAGGCAGGCCAACCAGTAATCATCATCGGTCATCATTTTCATAATGCGGGGGTCTGTTGTGAATTCTGTTATCAAACTCCCTCCTGTGGTCATGAATGGTACTTCGGCGAGTTCTGTCCATGGACTGCCTCTGGTGGCTGTGAGTGGAGCTGCTGGTTCTGAGGTTCCTTCCACAGGTGACTTAGTTTATTCTTTGGCTGGCTGCTCTATTTAACTCCACTCAGATCGTTACTCCATGCCAGCTGTCAATGTTCTTGTACTGGTTCAGTTCGTTCTTGGATCTTTCTGGTGACCTGTCTACTCCAGCAGAAGCTAAGTCCCTGCTAGTTAATTATTTGTTCATTGTTTTCTTGTCCAGCTTTCTATCATGATTTTGCCTTGCTAGCTGGAAGCTCTGGGATGCAGAGTGGCACCTCCGCACCGTGAGTCGGTGCGGGGGTCTTTTTGCACACTCTGCGTGGTCTTTTTGTAGTTTTTGTGCTGGCCGCAAAGATACCTTTCCTATCCTCAGTCTGTTTAGTAAGTCTGGCCTCCTTTGCTGAAACCTGTTTCATTTCTGTGTTTGAGACTTTCATCTTAACTCACAGTCAATATATGTGGGGGGCTGCCTTTTCCTTTGGGGAATTTCTCTGAGGCAAGGTAGGCTTTATTTTCTATCTCTAGGGCTAGTTAGCTCTTAGGCTGTGAAGAGGCGTCTAGGCAGAGTTAGGTACGCTCCACGGTTATTTCTAGTGTGTGTGATAGGATTAGGGGTTGCGGTCAGCAGAGCTCCCACTTCCCAGAGCTTGTCCTGTTATAGTTTAACCATCAGGTCTTTCCGGGTGCTCCTAACCACCAGGTCCATAACAGTACAGCTGGCCCAAAGTGTTAATGCATCTCAATAGAGGGATAAGAGAAGTTCTGAGACCATTTTTTTTTCTCTGCAGTGTGTTTTGTCTTTCTTTTCCCCTTAACCTCTGGGTGGTTCAGGACACAGGTGTAGATATGGACATTCAAGGTCTGTCCTCTTGTGTGGATCATCTCACTGCAAGGGTACAAAACATTCAAGATTTTGTGGTTCAGAATTTGATGTTAGAGCCTAGAATTCCAATCCCTGATTTGTTTTCTGGGGATAGATCTAATTTCCTGAATTTCAAAAATAATTGTAAACTGTTTCTTGCTTTGAAACCCCGCTCCTCTGGTGACCCCGTTCAACAAGTAAAGATCATTATTTCTTTGTTGCGTGGTGACCCTCAAGACTGGACATTTTCCCTTGCGCCAGGAGATCCTGCATTGCGTGATGTAGATGCGTTTTTTCTGGCGCTTGGATTGCTTTATGATGAACCAAATTCAGTGGATCAGGCAGAGAAAATCTTGCTGGCTTTGTGTCAGGGTCAGGATGAAGCGGAGGTATATTGTCAGAAGTTTAGAAAGTGGTCTGTGCTTACTCAGTGGAATGAGTGTGCCCTGGCGGCAATTTTCAGAAAGGGTCTTTCTGAAGCCCTTAAGGATGTCATGGTGGGATTTCCCACGCCTGCTGGTCTGAATGAGTCTATGTCCTTGGCCATTCAGATCGATCGGCGCTTGCGTGAGCGCAAAGCTGTGCACCATTTGGCGGTATTCTCTGAGCATAGGCCTGAGCCTATGCAATGTGATAGGACTTTGACCAGAGCTGAACGGCAAGAACACAGACGTCAGAATGGGCTGTGTTTTTACTGTGGTGATTCCACTCATGCTATCTCTGATTGTCCTAAGCGCACTAAGCGGTTCGCCAGGTCTGCCACCATTGGTATGGTACAGTCTAAATTTCTTTTGTCCGTTACTCTGATTTGCTCTTTGTCGTCCTATTCTGTTATGGCAATTGTGGATTCAGGCGCTGCCCTGAATTTGATGGACTTGGATTTTGCCAGGCGCTGTGGTTTTTTCTTGGAGCCCTTGCAGTATCCTATTCCATTGAAAGGAATTGATGCTACGCCTTTGGCCAAGAATAAGCCTCAGTACTGGACTCAATTGACCATGTGCATGGCTCCTGCACATCAGGAGGATATTCGCTTTTTGGTGTTGCATAATCTGCATGATGTGGTTGTTTTGGGGTTGCCATGGCTACAGGTCCATAATCCAGTATTGGATTGGAAATCAATGTCTGTGTCCAGCTGGGGTTGTCAAGGGGTACATAGTGATGTTCCATTGCTGTCAATTTCGTCTTCCACTCCTTCTGAAGTCCCTGAGTTTTTGTCGGATTACCAGGATGTATTTGATGAGCCCAAATCCAGTGCCCTACCTCCTCATAGGGATTGTGATTGTGCTATTAATTTGATTCCTGGTAGTAAGTTTCCTAAGGGCCGACTGTTCAATTTATCTGTGCCAGAGCATGCCGCTATGCGGAGTTATATAAAGGAATCTTTGGAGAAAGGGCATATTCGCCCGTAGTCATCACCGTTGGGAGCAGGGTTCTTTTTTGTGGCCAAGAAGGATGGTTCTTTGAGACCTTGTATTGATTACCGCCTTCTTAATAACATCACGGTCAAATTTCAGTACCCTTTGCCGCTGCTGTCTGATTTGTTTGCTCGGATTAAGGGGGCTAGTTGGTTCACCAAGATAGATCTTCGAGGGTCATATAATCTTGTGCGCATTAAACAGGGCGATGAATGGAAAACAGCATTTAATACGCCCGAGGGCCATTTTGAGTACCTGGTGATGCCATTCGGGCTTTCTAATGCTCCATCTGTGTTTCAGTCCTTTATGCATGACATCTTCCGAAGGTACCTGGATAGATTCATGATTGTATATTTGGATGATATTTTGGTCTTTTCGGATGATTGGGAGTCTCATGTGAAGCAGGTCAGAATGGTGTTCCAGGTCCTTCGTGCGAATTCCTTGTTTGTGAAGGGGTCAAAATGTCTCTTTGGAGTTCAGAAGGTTTCATTTTTGGGTTTCATTTTTTCCCCTTCTACTATCGAGATGGACCCTGTTAAAGTTCAGGCTATTTATGATTGGACTCAGCCGACATCTGTGAAGAGCCTACAGAAGTTCCTGGGCTTTGCTAATTTTTACCGTCGCTTCATCGCTAATTTTTCTAGTGTTGCTAAACCGTTGACTGATTTGACCAAGAAAGGTGCTGATGTGGTCAATTGGTCCTCTGCGGCCATAGAGGCTTTTCAAGAGTTGAAGCGTCGTTTTTCTTCTGCCCCTGTGTTGTGCCAGCCAGATGTTTCGCTCCCGTTTCAGGTCGAGGTTGATGCTTCTGAGATTGGCGCAGGGGCTGTTTTGTCTCAAAGAAGTTCTGATGGCTCAGTGATGAAACCATGTGCCTTCTTTTCTAGAAAGTTCTCGCCTGCTGAGCGCAATTATGATCTTGGCAATCGAGAGTTGTTGGCCATGAAGTGGGCGTTCGAGGAGTGGCGACATTGGCTTGAAGGAGCCAAGCATCGCGTGGTGGTCTTGACGGATCACAAGTATTTGACTTATCTCGAGTCTGCCAAACGGTTGAATCCTAGACAGGCTCGATGGTTGCTATTTTTCTCCCGTTTTGATTTTGTGGTTTCGTACCTTCCGGGCTCTAAGAATGTGAAGGCTGATGCCCTTTCAAGGAGTTTTGTGCCTGACTCTCCAGGTGTTCCTGAGGCGGCGGGTATTCTCAAAGAGGGGGTAATTTTGTCTGCCATCTCCCCTGATTTGCGGCGGGTGTAGCAGAAGTTTCAGGCTGATAGACCTGACCGTTGTCCAGCGGAGAAACTGTTTGTCCCTGATAGATGGACTAGTAGATTTATCTCTGAGGTTCATTTTTCGGTGTTGGCTGGTCATCCTGGAATCTTTGGTAGCAGAGATTTGGTGGCTAGATCCTTTTGGTGGCCTTCTTTGTCACGGGATGTGCGTTCTTTTGGGCAGTCCTGTGTGATTTGTGCTCGGGCTAAGCCCTGCTGTTCTCGTGCCAGTGGGTTGCTTTTGCCCTTGCCGGTCCCGAAGAGGCCCTGGACGCATATTTCCATGGATTTTATTTCAGATCTCCATGTCTCTCAAAGGATGTCGGTCATTTGGGTGGTTTGTGATCGCTTCTCTAAGATGGTCCATTTGATACCCTTGTCTAAATTGCCTTCCTCCTCTGATTTGGTGCCATTATTTTTCAAGCATGTGGTTCGTTTGCATGGCATTCCGGAGAACATCGTCTCGGACAGAGGTTCCCAGTTTGTTTTGAGGTTTTGGCGGTCCTTTTGTGCTAAGATGGGCATTGATTTGTCTTTTTCTTCGGCCTTCCATCCTCAGACAAATGGTCAAACCGAACAAACTAATCAGACTTTGGAAACATATCTGAGATGCTTTGTGTCTGCTGATCAGGATGATTGGGTGTCCTTCTTGCCTTTGGCTGAGTTCGCCCTTAATAATCGGGCCAGCTCGGCTACTTTGGTTTCGCCTTTTTTCTGTAATTCTGGTTTCCATCCTCGTTTCTCTTCAGGGCAGGTTGAGCCTTTGGACTTTCCTGGTGTGTATTCTGTGGTGGACAGGTTGCAGCAGATTTGGACTCATGTGGTGGACAATTTGACATTGTCCCAGGAGAAGGCTCAACGTTTCGCTAACCGCCGGCGCTGTGTTGGTCCCCGACTTCGTGTTGGGGATTTGGTTTGGTTGTCGTCTCGTTATATTCCTATGAAGGTTTCCTCTCCTAAGTTTAAGCCTTGTTTCATTGGTTCGTATAAGATTTCTGAAGTTCTCAATCCTGTGTCATTTCGTTTGGCCCTTCAAGTTTCTTTTGCCATCCATAATGTGTTCCATAGGTCGTTATTGCGGAGATACGTGGCGCCTATGGTTCACTCCGTTGATCCTCCTGCCCCGGTGTTGGTCGAGGGGGAGTTGGAGTATGTGGTGGAGAAGATTTTAGATTCTCGTATTTCGAGACGGAAACTCCAGTACCTGGTCAAGTGGAAGGGTTATGGTCAGGAAGATAATTCCTGGGTTTTTGCCTTTGATGTTCATGCTGCCGATCTAGTTTGTGCCTTTCATTTGGCTCGTCCTGATCGGCCTGGGGGCTCTGGTGAGGGTTCGGTGATCCCTCCTCAAGGGGGGGTACTGTTGTGAATTCTGTTATCAAACTCCCTCCTGTGGTCATGTATGGTACTTCGGCGAGTTCTGTCCATGGACTCCCTCTGGTGGCTGTGAGTGAAGCTGCTGGTTCTGAGGTTCCTTCCACAGGTGACTTAGTTTATTCTTTGGCTGGCTGCTCTATTTAACTCCACTCAGATCGTTACTCCATGCCAGCTGTCAATGTTCTTGTACTGGTTCAGTTCGTTCTTGGATCTTTCTGGTGACCTGTCTACTCCAGCAGAAGCTAAGTCCCTGCTAGTTAATTATTTGTTCATTGTTTTCTTGTCCAGCTTGCTATCATGATTTTGCCTTGCTAGCTGGAAGCTCTGGGATGCAGAGTGGCACCTCCGCACCGTGAGTCGGTGCGGGGGTCTTTTTGCACACTCTGCGTGGTCTTTTTGTAGTTTTTGTGCTGGCCGCAAAGATACCTTTCCTATCCTCAGTCTGTTTAGTAAGTCTGGCCTCCTTTGCTGAAACCTGTTTCATTTCTGTGTTTGTGACTTTCATCTTAACTCACAGTCAATATATGTGGGGGGCTGCCTTTTCCTTTGGGGAATTTCTCTGAGGCAAGGTAGGCTTTATTTTCTATCTCTAGGGCTAGTTAGCTCTTAGGCTGTGAAGAGGCGTCTAGGCAGAGTTAGGTACGCTCCACGGATATTTCTAGTGTGTGTGATAGGATTAGGGGTTGCGGTCAGCAGAGCTCCCACTTCCCAGAGCTTGTCCTGTGATAGTTTAACCATCAGGTCTTTCCGGGTGCCCCTAACCACCATGTCCATAACAGGGGTCCCCTTTTAGGATACGCAAGGCATACTCAGCCATGTGGGCCAATGTTCCAGGTGTCAATTCACTGATTGTGCTGGGTTGAGGAGCACTTTCTTGCAAATCAACATCACTATGAATATGTTCTCTTCAACATATTCATTAATGATCTGGTAGAAGGTTTACACAGTAAAATATCGATATTTGCAGATGATACAAAACTATGTAAAGCAGTTAATACAAGAGAAGATAGTATTCTGCTACAAATGGATCTGGATAAGTTGGAAACTTGGGCTGAAAGGTGGCAGATGAGGTTTAACAATGATAAATGTAAGGTTATACACATGGGAAGAAGGAATCAATATCACCATTACACACTGAATGGGAAACCACTGGGTAAATCTGACAGGGAGAAGGACTTGGGGATCCTAGTTAATGATAAACTTACCTGGAGCAGCCAGTGCCAGGCAGCAGTTGCCAAGGCAAACAGGATCATGGGGTGCATTAAAAGAGGTCTGGATACACATGATGAGAGCATTATACTGCCTCTGTACAAATCCCTAGTTAGATCGCACATGGAGTACTGTGTCCAGTTTTGGGCACCGGTGCTCAGGAAGGATATAATGGAACTAGAGAGAGTACAAAGGAGGGCAACAAAATTAATAAAGGGGATGGGAGAACTACAATACCCAGATAGATTAGCGAAATTAGGATTATTTAGTCTAGAAAAAAGACGACTGAGGGGCGATCTAATAACCATGTATAAGTATATAAGGGGACAATACAAATATCTCGCTGAGGATCTGTTTATACCAAGGAAGGTGACGGGCACAAGGGGGCATTCTTTGCATCTGGAGGAGAGAAGGTTTTTCCACCAACATAGAAGAGGATTCTTTACTGTTAGGGCAGTGAGAATCTGGAATTGCTTGCCTGAGGAGGTGGTGATGGCGAACTCAGTCGAGGGGTTCAAGAGAGGCCTGGATGTCTTCCTGGAGCAGAACAATATTGTATCATACAATTAGGTTCTGTAGAAGGACGTAGATCTGGGGATTTATTATGATGGAATATAGGCTGAACTGGATGGACAAATGTCTTTTTCGGCCTTACTAACTATGTTACTATGTTACTATGTTACTTGTGTCCCACAAAAACCCTGTACCTGACCTTGCAACGCCACCAGTTTCTACTGCCCCCTGTGAAGCATCCTCCTCCCATAAATATTCATCCCCATCATCCTTCTCCTCCTCCTCTTCATCCGCCACCTCATCCAGGAGAGTTCCCTGAGCAGACAATGGCTGACTGTCATCAAGACTTCCATCCTCCTCGGCTGCAGATGCCAGCTCCTTAATGTGCGTCAAACTTTGCATCAGCAGACGCATTAGTGGGATGCTCATGCTTATGATGGCGTCGTCTGCACTTACCAGCCGTGTGCATTCCTCAAAACACTGAAGGACTTGACAGAGGTCTTGAAGCTTCGACCACTGCACACCAGACAACTCCATGTCTGCCATCCAACTGCCTGCTCGTGTATGTGTATCCTCCCACAAATTAATTACAGCACACCTATGTTCGCCCAGCCTCTGAACCATGTGCAGTGTGGAGTTCCACCTTGTTGCAACATCGATTATTAGGCGGTGCTGGGGAAGATTCAGCTATCGCTGATTGTTCAGCATACGGCTGGAGTGTACAGGCGACCGGCGGATGTGCGAGCAAAGTCTTCGCACCTTCAGGAGCAGAGCTGGTAACTCTGGATAATTTTTGAGGAAGCACTGCACCACCAGGTTCAAGGTATGAGCCAGGCAAGGTATGTGTTTAAGTTCTCAAAGCGCTATGGCAGCCATAAAATTCCTTCTGTTATCACTGACTACCTTGCCTGCATCAAGATGTACACTGCCCTGCCATGACTGAGTTTGTTGCTGCAGGTACTCGGCCAGTACTTCTGCAGTGTGTCTGTTATCGCCCAAACACTTCATTTCTAACACAGCCTGCTGACGCTTACCACTAGCTGTTCGATAATGGGACACCTTGTGTGCAACACTGGCAGTTGCGGATGGAGTGATCATGCGACTGCGCTCTGTGGACGAGCTTTCGTTTCTGGAGGAGGAGGGGTGGTGTGCGCCTCCAGCCAACTGTTTTCTAGACCATGGGCTAGGCAGAACTGTCCCATTCTGGCTGTCCCCTGGGGACCCTGCATCCACCACATTAACCCAGTGAGCCATGATGGACACGTAATGTCCCTGGCCATGCCCACTGGTCCATGCATCTGTTGTGAGGTGCTCCTTTCTACTGACTGATTGCCTCAGTGCATGGACAATGCGGTCTTTGACATGCTGGTGGAGGGCTGGGATGGCTTTTCTTACAAAGAAGTGTCGACTGGGTAGGTCATAGCGTGGTACTGCGTAGGCCATCAGGGCTTTGAAAGCTTGACTTTCAACCAACCGGTAGGGCATCATCTCTAACGAGATTAGTCTAGCAATGTGGGCGTTCAAACCCTGTGTACGCGGATGAGAGGATGAGTACTTTCTTTTCCTAACGAGAGTCTCTTGTAGGGTGAGCTGGACTGGAGAGGTGCATATGGTGGAACTAGCGGTGGTGGTGGTGGTGGACAAGGCGGATTGAGAGAGGGTTGGTGATGGTATTCTCGATGTTAGCCTACATACAGTGTTTCCTACCAATAACCTTGTGATTCCCTGACTGCTTTGGCCTTGCAACGATACCTCCACATTTGCTGCTGGTGGTGTCCTAACCGGTGGGCTTACAGTGAGGGAAGCAATGTAGGGTTGCTGACTACCTTCATTCTGAGCAGGTGCACCAACGGTACGGGGCGTTTGGTAGTTAGTCCAGGCTTGCAAGTGCATGCTGGTTAAATGTCTAAGCATGCACGCTGTATTTAAATTTTGAAGATTCTTCCCACTGCTAAAGGTCTTTGAGCATTTCTTACAGATAACTTTTGACGGATCATTCGGATCTTGGTTAAAAAATTGCCACAATGCACTCTTCCTACTATGGAATACATTTTCAGGCATTGCACGCTGTGCTACTTTCACCGAATGGTCACGCTGTCCTAAAACTGTTTTTGTTTTTGACAAACATTTTTGGCCTGATATGGGCCTGCCAGATGACAGCTGTTGCGATGTAGATGGCTGCTGCGGATCATCCTCCTCTGCTTCAGAGCTACTGGCAGCGGCACCCTCTTCCCCCAATGGCTGCCAATCTGGGTCAACAACTGGGTCATCTATCACCTCCTCTTCAATGTCATGTGCACCTTCCTCTGTATCACCGTGTAAGGTGCTATAGCGTTCGGGACGGGGCACCATAGTCTCATCAGGGTCAGATTCTATCTCAGTACACTGCGAGGGCAATATAGTGATCTGAGCCAATGGAACAGCATTATAATCTAGCTGTGGCTGTGCATCAGTGCACTCCATGTCCGATTCATCTTGTAATGGGCAGTTAACAATTTCCCATTCTAACCCAGGCACAGTATGTGTAAAGAGCTCCATGGAATAACCTGTAGTGTCGCCTGACGCATCCTTCACTTTTGGTTTGGGTGAAGGACACAAGGAAACGTCTTGTTCCTGACCGGGAGCATCCACTGACGACTGGCTGCTTTTATATTTGGAACTTCCTTCAGAGGAGGCGAAAGAGCTAGAGGCTGAGTCTGCAAGGAAAGCCAAAACTTTTTCCTGCTGCTCTGGCTTTAAAAGCCGTTTCCCTACTCCCAGATAAGGGAGCCTTCAAGGTCTTTTGTAGCCAGACGATGACGCTGGCTCAACACCTCCAGCCTTAGGTGCTATTGTGCTTTTGCCACTACCACCAGATGCACCACCACCACCATCAGTACCAGCTGGCAACCACCGGCCACGGCCTCTTCCACGAGACTTCCTCCTTTTTTGGAAAATCTAACCAAAATAACAACCGCTATATGGTACTGTAAAACAAGGTAGAAGGTGTATATAAACATGTTGAGATTTTAAATCTCCCTTTTTTTTGGGAGACTGAACAAAAAATCAGGCCCTGTGCAAAAAACAACACAATGTAAGTGGCTGGCTGATATACGACACACTAACAGGACAGAAGTATATCCACTTTGTGAGAATTTGAATCTCCCCTTTTTTTTTGGGAGACTGAACCACAACTTAGGCCCAGTGTATATAACAACGCAATCTAAGTGGCAGAAAGTGGCTGGCTGATATACGACAAACTAAAAGGACAGAAGTATATCCACTTTGTGAGAATTTGAATCTCCCCTTTTTTGGGGGAGACTGAACCACAACTTAGGCCCAGTGTATATAACAACACAATGTAAGTGGCAGAAAGTGGCTGGCTGATATACCACAAACTAACAAGACTGAAATATATCCACTTTGTGATCATTTGAATCTCACTTTTTTTGGGGGGAGACTAAACCAAACCTCAGGCCCTGTGCATAAAACAACACAATGTAAGTGGCAGAAAGTGGCTGGCTGATATACCACAAACTAACAAGACTGAAATATATCCACTTTGTGATAATTTGAATGTCACTTTTTTTGGGGGGGAGACTAAACCAAACCTCTAGCCCTGTGCATAAAACAACACAATTTAAGTGGCAGAAAGTGGCTGGCTGATATACCACAAACTAACAGGACTGAAATATATCCACTTTGTGATAATTTGAATCTCACTTTTTTTGGGGGGGAGACTAAACCAAACCTCTGGCCCTGTGCATAAAACAACACAATTTAAGTGGCAGAAAGTGGCTGGCTGATATACCACAAACTAACAGGACTGAAATATATCCACTTTGTGATAATTTGAATCTCACTTTTTTGGAGGGAGACTAAACCAAAACTCAGGCCCTGTGCATAAAACAACACAATGTAAGTGACAGAAAGTGGCTGGCTGACATATGACAAACTAACAGGACAGAAGTACAGTATATCCACTTTGTGAGGATTTGAATCTCACTTTTTTTTGGAGGGGGAGACTGAACCACAACTCAAGCCCAGTGTATAAAACAACACAATGTAAGTGGCAGAAAGTGGCTGGAAGATATATGAAAAAATACAAGGACTGTAGTACAATTTCAATCTCCCTACAATGATCTCAGGACAAGTATGGCAGCAATAAAAAGGACTGCTGCACACAAAAGTGTGGTCAAATAAACAAGATAACTGTGCAGAAAGGAACAACAGGATTTCTGCTTTTAACCCCTTAGCGACCGCCGATACGCCTTTTAACGGCGGCCGCTAAGGGTACTTAAACCACAGCGCCGTTAATTAACGGCGCTGTGGAAAAAGTCCATAGCGCCCCCCAGAGGCCGATTTTCTCCGGGGTCTCGGCTGCCGAGGGTAGCCGAGACCCCAGAGAACATGATTCGGGGGGTTTTTAACCCACCCCGCATTTGCGATCGCCGGTAATTAACCGTTTACCGGCGATCGCAAAAAAAAAAAAAAGCGATCTCTTTTTAATTTCTCTGTCCTCCGATGTGATCGCACATCGGAGGACAGAGAAAAGGGGTCCCAGGTGGCCCCCCAATACTCACCTAGCTCCCCCGATGCTCCTCGTGTCTCCCGGTGGGCGCCGCCATCTTCAAAATGGCAGGCGCATGCGCAGTGCGCCCGCCGGCCGGCAGCGGGAGAATCTTTGGGGTCTCGGCTGCCGGGGGTAGCCGAGACCCCAAAGAGCACGATCGGGGTCGGTATTACCGACCCCTGTTTTGCGATCGCCGGTAATTAACTGTTTACCGGCGACCGCAAAAAAAAAAAAAAAATGTAAAGTGTAATTCTCTGTCCTCTGATATGATCGCACATCAGAGGACAGAGAAATAGCGGGATTCGGGGACCCTAGCATACTCACCTAGGTCCCTGGATCCTCTTGCTGCTCCTCCTGGCCGCCGGCAGCAGAACATGGCGGACGCATGCCCAGTGCGCCCGCCATCTGTCTCCATCTGCCGGCCGGCAGGAGAACAGCAGTTGGGGCTAAAATTAGGGGTAGGGTTAGGGTTAGGGTTAAGGTTAGGGGTAGGGTTAGGGTTAGGGTTAGGGGTAGGGTTAGGTTAGGGTTAGGTTAGGGGTAGGGTTAGGGGTAGGGTTAGGTTAGGGTTAGGGGTATGGTTAGGTTAGGGTTAGGGGTAGGGTTAGGGTTAGGGGTAGGGTTAGGGTTAGGTTAGGGTTAGGTTAGGGGTAGGGTTAGGGGTAGGGTTAGGTTAGGGTTAGGGGTAGGGTTAGGGGTAGGGTTAGGTTAGGGTTAGGGGTAGGGTTAGGGGTAGGGTTAGGTTAGGGTTAGGGGTAGGGTTAGAGTTAGGGGTAGGGTTAGGGGTAGGGTTAGGGTTAGGGTTAGGTTAGGGTTAGGGGTAGGGTTAGGGGTAGGGTTAGGGGTAGGGTTAGGTTAGGGGTAGGGTTAGGTTAGGGGTAGGGCTAGGGTTGGGGCTAAATTTAGGGCTAGGGTTGGGGCTAAATTTAGGGTTAGGGTTGGGGCTAAACTTAGGGTTAGGCTTCTTTCACACTTACGTCGGTACGGGGCCGTCGCAATGCGTCGGCCCGACATACCGACGCACGTTGTGAAAATTGTGCACAACGTGGGCAGCAGCTGTAGTTTTTCAACACATCCGCTGCCCAATCTATGTCCTGGGGAGGAGGGGGCGGAGTTACGGCCACGCATGCGCGGTCAGAAATGGCGGATGCGACGTACAAAAAAACGTTTCATTGAACGTTTTTTGTGCCGACGCTCCGCCAAAACACAACTGATCCAGTGCACGACGGACGCGACGTGTGGCCATCCGTCACGATCCGTCGGCAATACAAGTCTATGGGCAAAAAACGCATCCTGCGGGCACATTTGCAGGATCCGTTTCTTGTCCAAAACGACGGATTGCGACGGAAAGCCAAATGACGCAAGTGTGAAAGTAGCCCTAGGGCTAGGGTTAGGGTTGGGGCTAAAGTTAGGGCTAGGGTTGGGGCTAAAGTTAGGGTTAGAGCTGGGATTAGGGTTAGGGTAAGGATTAGGGTTCGTATTAGGGTTAGGGTTGGCATTAGGGTTACGCTTGGGATTAGGGTTAGGTTTGGGATTAGGGTTAAGGTTAGGGTTGTGATTAGGGGTGTATTGGGATTAGGGTTAGGTTTGAGGTTAGGGTTGAGATTAGGATTAGGGGTGTGTTGGATTTAGGGTTTTGATTAGGGTTATGGTTAGGGTTGACATTAGGGTTGTTTTGGGGTAAGGGTTGTGATTATGGTTAGGGTTAGTGATTAGGATTATGGATGAGGTTGGGATTAGAGTTAGGGGTGTGTTGGGGTTAGGGTTGGAGCTAGAATTGGGGGGTTTCCACTGTTTAGGTACATCAGGGGGTCTCCAAACACGACAGCCAATTTTGCGCTCAAAAAGTCAAATGGTGCTCCCTCCCTTCTGAGCTCTGCCGTGCGCCCAAACAGTGGGTTACCCCCACATATGGGGCATCAGCGTACTCGGGATAAATTGGACAACAACTTCTGGGGTCCAATTTCTCTTGTTACCCTTGTGAAAATAAAAACTTGGGGGCTACAAAATCTTTTTTGTGAAAAAAAAAAATTTTTTTATTTTCACGACTCTGCATTCTAAACTTCTGTGAAGCACTTGGGCATTCAAAGTTCTCACCACACATCTAGATAAGTTCCTTGGGGGGTCTAGTTTCCAAAATGGGGTCACTTGTGGGGGGTTACTACAGTTTAGGTACATCAGGGGCTCTGCAATCGCAACATAATGCCCACAGACCATTCTATCAAAGTCTGCATTCCAAAAAGGCGCTCCTTCCCTTCCGAGCTCTGCCGTGCGCCCAAACAGTGGTTTACCGCCACATATGGCACATCAGCGTACTCGGGATAAATTGGACAACAACTATTGCAGTCCAATTTCTCCTGTTACCCTTGTGAAAATAAAAATTTGTGGGCAAAAAGATCATTTTTGTAGAAAAAATGCAATTTTTTTTTTCACGGCTCTACGTTATAAACTTCTGTGAAGCACATGGGGGTTCAAAGTGCTCGCCACACATCTAGATAAGTTCCTTAAGGGGTCTAGTTTCCAAAATGGTGTCACTTGTGGGGGGTTTCCACTGTTTAGGCACATCAGGGGCTCTCCAAACGCGACATGGCGTCCAATCTCAATTCCAGCCAATTCTACATTGAAAAAGTAAAACGGCACTCCTTCTCTTCCAAGCTCTGCGGTGCGCCCTAACAGTTGTTTACCCCACATATTGGGTATCAGCGTACTCAGGAGAAATTGCACAACAACTTTTGTGGTCTAATTTCTCCTGTTACCCTTGTGAAAATAAGAATTTGTGGGCAAAAAGATCATTTTTGTGTAAACAAAAGCGATTTTTTATTTTCACGGCTCTACGTTATAAACTTCTGTGAAGCACTTTGGGGTTCAAAATGCTCACCACACATCTAGATAAGTTCCTTAAGGGGTCTAGTTTCCAAAATGGTGTCACTTGTGGGGAGTTTCCACTGTTTAGGTACATCAGGGGCTCTCTAAATGTGACATGGTGTCCGATCTCAATTCCAGCCAATTCTGCATTGAAAAAGTCAAACGGCGCTCCTTCACTTCTAAGTTCTGCGGTGCGCCCTAACAGTGGTTTACCCCCACATATGGGGTATTGGCGTATTCAGGAGAAATTGCATAACAAAATTTATGGTTACATTTCTGTTTTTACACTTGTGAAAATAAAAAAAATGGTTCTGAATTAAGATGTTTGCAAAAAAAAGTTAAATGTTCATTTTTTCCTTCCACATTGTTTCAGTTCCTGTGAAGCACGTAAAGGGTTAATAAACTTCTTGAATGTGGTTTTGAGAACCTTGAGGGGTGTAGTTTTTAGAATGGTGTCACACTTCATTATTTTCTATCATATAGACCCCTCAAAATGACTTCAAATGTGATGTGGTCCCTAAAAAAAAATGGTGTTGTAAAAATGAGAAATTGCTGGTCAACTTTTAACCCTTATAACTCCCTAACAAAAAAAAATTTTGTTTCCAAAATTGTGCTGATGTAAAGTAGACATGTGGGAAATGTTATTTATTAACTATTTTTTATGACATGTCTCTCTGATTTAAAGGCATAAAAATACAAAGTTTGAAAATTGCAAAATTTTAAAAATTTTCGCCATATTTCCGTTTTTTTCATAAATAATCGCAAGTAATATCGAAGAAATGTTACCACTAACATGAAGTACAATATGTCACGAAAAAACAATCTCAGAATCAGCGGGATCCGTTGAAGCGTTCCAGAGTTATAACCTCATAAAGTGACAGTGGTCAGAATTGCAAAAATTGGCCTGGTCATTAAGTACCAAATTGGCTCTGTCACTAAGGGGTTAAAAAGCAGTTGGTTTGCACAGCAGCGTGCAAACAGCAATGCAGCTATCAGGGAGCCTTATAAGGCAGCCTAATAAGCTACAGAGATGAGGCACAAATATATAGCCTCCACTGTCCCTGCAAAAAAATGGTGGTGTTGGACAGCGGAAATCGCTACAGCACAAGCAGTTTGGGGGTTAATCTTCCCTCCCTAACTATATCCCTCTTCTGATGAAGTTGCGGCAACCTCTCCCTATGCTAAGATCGGCAGAAGTGAGATGGCAGTCGGCGTGCACACCCCTTTATAGCCCCTGTGGTGCCGCAGAAAGCAAGCCAATCACTGTCATGCCCTTCTCTAAGATGGTGGGGACCGAGACCTATGTCATCACGCTGGCCATACTCTGTGTCCTCCTTCATTGGCTGAAAAATGGCACTGAACGCGTCATACGAAATGCGACTTTGGCGCGAAGATCGCCGACCTCATTGTCAATCCCACACTAGGATCGGATCGGGTTTCATGAAACCCGACTTTGCCGAAAGTCGGCGATTTTTTAATTTGTCCGATTCCGTTTCGCTCAACCCTAGTAGTGATACCACATATGTGTGCTTTTTTTGTTTCTACATGAAAGCGCCAATGCTTATCTACCGTGGGCGGTCGGGAAGCAGTTAAACTAAAGATCATTGTTAATACATTTCAGAAAGTGTTTTTATATTGAATTTAATTGTTACTAAATGAAAAGTAGCATGCAAAACAAATTGCTGCATTCATTGTCAGATTGCAAAGCACCCTATATCATTCCATGACATTGAAGTACAGAAGATCTGGAGACTTTGTATCTGACATAACTCCCAAATGGCAAAAGGGCACTCTGATAATTTCCTGTAAATATCGTCTAATAACTCTAAACTCCCAGAACAGTTACAATAAACCTTGCCAAACTTCAAAAATAAACTCAAATCCTCTTTTATTTTCACAGTCTTACCAATTAATAATTAAGTAAGCTGTCTCATATGTGACAGATAAAACTGTTAATGATTAAGGATCATGTTACTTCAGCACTGAACTCGAGCAACCTATCTATTGCATGACTTTTGGATATGGGCCACAGCTTTAATAAAATCACAGTATTAAAACAAACACAATAGGAGTCAGGTGAAGTGGTAGTTAGTGTTGAGCATTCCGATACCGCAAGTATCGGGTATCGGCCGATACTTGCGGTATCGGAATTCCGATACCGAGATCCGATACTTTTGTGGTATCGGGTATCGGTATCGGATCCATAGTGAGGTGTAAAATAAAGAATTAAAATAAAAAATATTGATATATTCACCTCTCCGGCGGCCCCTGGACATCACCGCGGGTAACCGGCAGGCTTCTTTGTTTAAAATGAGCGCGTTTAGGACCTGAGGAATGACGTCGCGGCTTCTGATTGGTCGCGTGCCACCCATGTGACCGCGACACGACCAATCAGAAGCCGTGACGTCATTCCTCATGTCCTAAATTCCTAAAATGAGCGCGTTTAGGACCTGAGGAATGACGTCGCGGCTTCTGATTGGTCGCGTGCCGCCCATGTGACCGCGACGCGACCAATCAGAAGCCGCGACATCATTCTCAGGCACTAAACTCTTCCTTCTAGGAATTTAGGACCTGAGGAATGACGTTGCGGCTTCTGATTGATCGCGTCGCGGTCACATGGGCGGCACGCGACCAATCAGAATCCGCGACGTCATTCCTCAGGTCCTAAACGCGCTCATTTTAAACAAAGAAGCCTGCCGGTTACCCGCTGTGATGTCCAGGGGCTGCCGGAGAGGTGAATATATCAATATTTTTTATTTTAATTCTTTATTTTACACATTTATATGGATCCCAGGGCCTGAAGGAGAGTTTCCTCTCCTTCTGACCCTGGGAACCATCAGGATACCTTCCGATACTTGGTGTCCCATTGACTTGTATTGGTATCGGATATCGGTATCGGCGATATCCGATACTTTTCGGGTATCGGCCGATACTATCCGATACCGATACTTTCAAGTATCGGACGGTATCGCTCAACACTAGTTGTAGTACATTGGGATTCACAAATACTGCGATATCCCCAAGTGTCTGACATACAGCACCAGGACAGACAGCCATAAAGGGGCGGCACGCACTAGCTTGCCATTCAAGCAGAGCCAGTAAATTTTCAGGGCACCATTGACCCTATTACCTTCACTCCTGTGCCCACCCCTGATTGACGTTACCATTACAACGTCCTTGAGCATGACCATTAAAGCAACCATGAGGTTTTACATCCTCTATTAGTTACAGTCCATACCAGTCCAATAGTCTGTGAAAAAATTTGTGTTGTCCGAATGGGAGAAGCTGTATCATCTGATTAATTATAATTTATTTATTCATATGTGAAAACCCGAGATGACACGTTGATGGTAAAAATAGACACATGGACCAAACGCCGCATACACACTAATACAAACTGATGACATTGATACATTTTTTTCACCTATGTGTTTAAACACAGATGTGTGAATAAGGCCTTATGCTGAGTACTGTATGTACGGAAAACAATGTATCTTCATTACTTACTGCTTATAGTCATGTTGTTATGTTATAGTAAGAAAGTTATCAGATTGGAATAAAATATATGCTATTACAAAAAAGATTTTTAAGATATAGGTGCAATCAGCTTGAGCTTGAGAAGAACAAATGTAAATCAATTCCAGCAGCAACTGAAAAGAATGCAGTTTTATGAAAATCCATCAAGCAAAACATTGTGTATCAGCCTACACTGAGGACTTTTTGAAAATCTTGAAGCACGGTCAATTCATGGTGTTTTGCTTGTTAGGCCTCCAATAAAATGCACAATTTTTGGATGATGTTGCTGGATTGTTTGGCCGCTGCATCATGACATATGGTTTCTCTGACTATGCTAGTTGTGTCTAAAATGTGTCTTCAAGAATCAGACAAACAAATGCAGTAAGTTTTAACCCCTTTTTATAGTCCAAAGTACATGCACAAATACTTTGGATTATATTAAACAGTGGCATATAAAAGTTTGTGCACCCTTGGTCAAAATTACTGTTATTGTGAACAGTTAAGCAAGTTGAAGATGAAATGTGTCATGGGTTTACCATGACAGAGAGGAGCCAGAAGACAGCAGCATCTGATTTCACCTACTCCTGCACTGATTAGAAGCACTTCAACTTCATGTTAAATGGTGAAGGTTTCAGTTGAGAGCTCCTGGAAGCTTTCCTGCATTAAAGCTCTCAGCTGATCACTGTTAGCCACTCCTATCTCATATATAATCTGAACCCTGGCAAACACTCATTGCCAGAGCTAGCTTTTGCTGCAAGCTTGGAATGTGTTGGTTGGTAGTTGTTGTTTGAGAAGGCGTTTGGTGGATTTATCTGTGACTGTTACTAGGTTTTGGGTGTGTGCTAATTTCCCCTCCTTCTCCTACTTTAGTTTTACCCCATCCTCCACTTCCTGGTGCATACCTGTTTTGTTTGTGTGAGTATATTTGTATGATTGGTATTTTTCTTGATCCTTGTTTGTATTGCCTTGTTAGTCTGGTTGGTGTATTACAGTACATTACTACTTCCCTCTTCCCTGGGTGGCTACAGACCGAGGGCAGATGCAGGAGCTAAGGCAAGGTACATGGCCCAGGTGTCTACACCATTAGAAGTAATTTGTTGAACAGAGAAAGCTAGGAAGCCCCTAGCATTAGGAACAGGAAAAAAGTCCCTGTTTCTGGAATGCCTGACAACAGAGCTGTGATAAAATGATCTCTAAAAGTCCTAAAGTTAAAGATGACACATTTCCTTTGTTTTAGATACAATAATGGATATTTAAAGAGTTATTAACAAGCTCTGAAATTAAGTTTACACATTCCTCCTCTGAACCAGTCTATATGGAGCATTATAGGGGGCCAATCATATACTGGAGCAATATATGGGGCCCATTATAAACTCGAGCATTACATGGGGCCCATTATGTAACGAGCAATATATCAGGCACATTATACTGTATGGAGCATTATATGGGGCTCATTATACTGTTGCGGCATCAATAGTAAAAAATGTAATGTTAAAAATAATAAAAACCTGCTATACTCACCCTCCGTAGTTGCTCGCGCCGGCCGCCATCTTCTGTTGCAGGTTCTGGTGGCAAAGATGGTATGGGAGAAGGACTTGCCATGATGTCACGGTCATGTGACCGCAACGTCATCACAGGCACTGCGCGCCTGCGCTAGAAAGACCTGCCATGACGTCACGGTCATGTGACTGCGACGTCATCACTGGTCCTGCGGTCATACCAACCCTGGGACCGGAAGCTGCCGTGGACTACAAGGGGCCCTCGGAAAGGTGAGTATATGTTTATTTTTTATTTTTTAACTTGTGACAAACCTGGCTGGGCAATATACTATGTGGCTGGGCAATATACTACATAGCTGGGCATTATACTACGTGGCTCTGTGCTGTATACTACGTCACTGGGCAAAATACTACGTCACTGGGCAATATACTACCTCACTGGGCAATATACTACCTCACTTGGCAATATACTACCTCACTCGGCAATATACTACATGGCTCTGTGCTGTATACTACATCACTGGGCAATATACTACGTCACTGGGCAATATACTACGTGGCTGCGCAATATACTATGTTACTAGGCAATATACTACGTAACTGAGCAATATACTACGTTGCTGCGCAATATACTACATCACTAGGCAATATACTAAGTAACTGGACAATATACTACGTGGCTGGGCAATATACTACGTGACTGGGCAATATACTATTTCACTAGGCAATATACTACGTGGTTGGGCAAAATACTACGTGGCTGAGCAATATGCTACATGGCTGGACAAAATACTACGTGACTGTGCAATATACAATGTGGCTGGGCAATATACTACGTGGCTGGACAATATACTACGTGACTGGGCAATATACTACATGGCTGGGCAATACACTACGTGGGCTGTGCAATATACTATGTGGACATGCATATTCTAGAATACCCGATGCGTTAGAATCGGGCCACCATCTAGTATATAATATATTGCCTGAATATTTATATCGATTTTGATGATTTTTAATGCCATTGTAGGGCATGTGTGCCGCAGGAATTTGCACCAGTATGACTCTTTAGGTGAATATCGTAGAGACCATCCATAATCTGATACTGCAAGTTACTGTATATACACATATTCACAATATTGCTTGAGTGCCAATGTGACATTCTCTCTTGTGTGTGGGTATTACTATGTTTATAATATAGAGGAAACTGTTTTCCCATATACACCTTATCCGGGTCTGTGTGCGTTCTCCTTTCCGCCTGCGCATGCGTGCTTCCCTGCCTGGGTCGGGTGGCTTGGGTCACATGGGGCCCCCGTGGTCTCTATCCTCCCGCCGTCTGACTGGGACGCTCGCCGGAGTCATGGTGGTCATGACAACGCGCTACAGGTTCCGTGGCGGGTATGGGATACACTTCTGGGGTCATACCTTTTTAAACTCACTTGCGTAGTCTTGTCTAATGTCTCCTGACGAAGGTTGTTTTTCCGAAATGCGCGTTGGGGCAGAGGTGCATCCCAGGAGATCCTGTCTGCATTGCGCTGGGTAAATAGCGGCTTATACTGCACATTTCATGGATTAATTATTTGACTATTGGCGCCATGATGGCGATGGGTGGTATTTGCTGGCTATAGGTATTTTGGCAGCACTAACAATTTTGCAATATATGCCATCCGTTAATTGCAGTAATAGCTATGAGTACTACTTCTCCTTAGTTAGTTGTAATATCTGAATAATTATTGGTGATTATTATATGCATTAGCAATAAGATCACTGGGTACAAAACCTCCTGCTGTTTTTGCACAATATCAATATTTTACATATAACTTTGTATTGTCATCTCCGTTCACCTTTTGTCTAAATGATTTTAATAATAAAGTTGTTACAGTTTGATACTTTATTAGACCTAGTATCATCTTTTTTTCTTGTGGTGGCCTTATAAATATGATGATGGGTCCAAAGGTCCTTTGATATACAGGTGCAATTTAATGAGTATATCTACCATGCAGAAACGCCATATAAGTTGTTATCTGAGCTGTAATGTGTATAGCCATACCTACAGCCAAGAATAAACATGTGGCTTTATTAAGTACACCGTGCGGTCAGTCTATTCACCTGCTGTAGTGAGATCATCAAGTAAACGTTTAGTGCTTTATATATTTTAAGTCCTCTGTAGCGGTTCTGAGTTACAGTGCACTTAGCCATACCTCCAGCCAAGGATCAACACGGATAACAGCCAAAGGAGTATCCAGCAAATGAGGTACCTTCCATTCCAGACATCCTGTATATGATTTCCAGTGTAAAGGTGCTCCAGTTGGCAGAGCTTGATACGGGGAATGGCAGGTGACATAGAGCAGGAGGGCAGAAAAAGTTTAATGCTGTGAGAGGATGTCATTGCATGACATCACAATGCAGTTTCCTAATGGATCGCAGTCCAGTATAACTCATTGTGGAAAAGATGTTCTCCTTCCTCGGGATAGTTCAGTTTTGGTAAAAGCAGTCCTATACTGTATATGTACAGTACACACCAAAAGTTTGGACACACCTTCTTATTTAAAGATTTTTCTGTATTTTCATGACTATGAAAATTGTACATTCACATTAAAGGCATCAAAACTATGAATTAACACATGTGGAATTATATACTTAACAAAAAAGTGTGAAATAACTGAAATTATGTCTTATATTCTAGGTTCTTTAAAGTAGCCATCTTTTGCTTTGATGACTGCTTTGCATACTCTTGGCATTCTCTTGATGAGCTTTAAGAGCGACCGTGCTTCTGCAGCAGAGCATCCAGGCCGGGATAGGCCGGGAGATGACATTGCCATCTCCGTGTGCGGTTCCACCATTACTCCAAAGCAACATGCCCGCTGCCTTGGGGTCATCCTTGATTCTGACCTTTCATTCACCCCCCACATCCGATCACTGGCCCGCTCTTCTTACCTGCATGTAAAAAACATTTCTAGAATTCGCCCTTTTCTTACTTTCGACTCTGCAAAAACTCTTACTGTTTCACTTATTCATTCTCGGCTGGACTATTGTAACTCTCTACTAATCGGCCTCCCTCTTACCAAACTTTCCCCGCTCCAATCTGTCCTGAATGCTGCTGCCAGGATCATATTCCTCACCAACCGTTACACCGATGCCTCTACCCTGTGCCAGTCATTACACTGGCTACCCATCCACTCCAGAATCCAGTACAAAACTACTACCCTCATCCACAAAGCACTCCATGGCTCAGTACCACCCTACATCTCCTCTCTGGTCTCAGTCTACCACCCTACCCGTGCCCTCCACTCCGCTAATGACCTCAGGTTAGCATCCTCAATAATCAGAACCTCCCACTCCCGTCTCCAAGACTTTACATGTGCTGCGCCGATTCTTTGGAATGCACTACCTAGGTTAATACGATTAATCCCCAATCCCCACAGTTTTAAGCGTACCCTAAAAACTCATTTGTTCAGACTGGCCTACCGCCTCAATGCATTAACCTAACGATTCCTGTGTGGCCTAAAAAAAAAAAAAATCAGGTTCCTCGCATCATGTTCTCATTCACTTTATGCAGTTAATAGCCCTCTGTGTCTGTACTGCTACATACTTAGGCAATTAACTGGTTCATGCAGCTTTACATGAACACCCGAGCCTTACACTATGGCCGGTCCGAATAACTAAAGCAATTGTTACCATCCACCTCTCGTGTCTCCCCTTTTCCTCATAGTTTGTAAGCTTGCGAGCAGGGCCCTCATTCCTCCTGGTATCTGTTTTGAACTGTATTTCTGTTATGCTGTAATGTCTATTGTCTGTACAAGTCCCCTCTATAATTTGTAAAGCGCTGCGGAATATGTTGGCGCTATATAAATAAAAATTATTATTATTATTATTATAGTGGAGGAAGATCTGTTGTGCCACCTGGTTGAAGACGTAAGCCATGCATGGCACTTGTGATAGGGCTGCCACCATGCCTGCACCGTTATCGCACACGGCCTTACCGAGCTTCAGAATTAGTGGAGACAGCCATTGCTCTAATTTGGCCTGGAAAACAGTCCACAACTCTTGAGCTGTGTGACTGTGATCTCCAAGGCATATTAGTTTAAACACTTCCTGATTGCAGTGAGCCCTGGCTGTGCAGTATGGAGGTGGGAAGATGTCACCAAGGGCCCAGTCAGTGAGATGTCGCACCCCTGCCCATGTTTGCTCATCATGGTGTCAGTGGTGAAATGCATTCTGACAAACATAGATTTTATCAATGAACAGGTAATGTCTGCAATATGCTGGTGAAGCACAGGCACAGATGTCTTAGAGGAGTAATGGCGATTCCGTAACTGGTACTGGGGGATTGTGACGTCCATTAACTTTTGGAAACCACCTGTATCCACCAGGCATAAAGGCTGCATTTCTGTGGCCAACAAATTGAAGATGCTTTTGTTGAAGCTCCTAGCTTTGTCAAATGTAGGAAGAAACATTCTATTGCGTAACCACTGTGCATGTATTACCTCTACCCTCTACTACTACTAAAATACCCTATTCGGTCTAACCCAGACAAGGAGCCAAAACGAAGAGATCCAGAACAGAATAAAATTCAAAAGCTTTATTGTGCAACGATAAATAATGGTGCAAATTAGTGCACAAGCACCCTAACATAAGGTGGGAGGCTGAATAGTAATGTATGGTATAAATACAGCATAAATAAAATACACTGCAGAGTAGTAAATATATTCCTATGCATTGCCTGGTAAACTACTAGCTGCCTCAGCATGCATAAAATACATCGACATTGCATATATGAGTATAACCAGAAACAACAATAATATCTACCTGCTGCAGACCCAGCGTCCCACCTCACCTCAACGCATGTTTCGCAACCAGCTTCTGCCGGGGGCGTCACAAACAACACATTAGCCTAAACAATATGGATTAGCAAATAGGGCCTCTTGGCTCAACCCCAATATTAGGCCTAATGATTAATGTATGATTACCAAATGAGACCTCTTGATTCCTGACTGCAACAAAGTTTTAGCCCAAACGATTTGGATTTGCAAATGGGGCCTCCTGGCTGAACCTCATTATTAGGCCTACCAATTTTGATTAGCAAATAGTGCCTCCTGATTTCTGACTGCAACAAATTATTTTGATTAGTAAATGGGCCTCTTGACTGCAACACAGTTTAGCCCAAACGATTTTCATTAGCAAATATAGATCCAGTCTGAACCCCATTATTTGGCCTAGGGATTTTGATTAGGAAATGAAGACTCCTGATTCCTGGCTGCAACACAGTTTAATCCCAAATTTATTAGATTAGCAAATAGGGACTCCTGACTGCAACACAATTTGGATTAGCAAATGGGATCTCCTGACTGAAACTCAATATAAAGCCTTCAGACGGAACCTGAAAACTCATCTCTTCAGGAATGCCTACAGCCTGCACTGACACAGCTACCGCCTCACCAACACCGGAGCTACCGCCTCACCAACACCGGAGCTACAGCCTCACCAACACCGGGGCTACCGCCTCACCAACACCGGAGCTACCGCCTCACCAACACCGGAGCTCCTGCAACCCTCAACCTACTGTCTCCTTCCCCATAATCCTGTAGAATGTAAGCCCGCAAGGGCAGGGTCCTCGCCCCTCTGTATCAGTCCGTCATTGTTAGTTTGTTTACTGTATGTGATATTTGTAACTTGTATGTAACCCCTTCTCATGTACAGCACCATGGAATCAATGGTGCTATATAAATAAATAATAATAATAATAATAAAGCCTAATGATTTTGATTCGCAAATGCGGCCTCCTGATTCCTGACTGCAACACACTTTTGGCTCAAACCATTTGGATTAGCAACTGGGGCCTCTTTGCTGAAACCCCAATATTAGGCCTGATGATTTTGATTTGCAGAAGGGACCTCCTGATTCCTGAATACAACACAGTTTTAGCCCAAATAATATCAATTAGCAAATGGGGCCTCCTGACTGCAACATTAATTTTAGCCCAAATGATTTTGATTAGCAAATGGGGCCTCCTGACTGCAACACAGTTTTAGCCCAAACAATTCTGATTAGCAAATAGGGATCCAGGCTGAACCCCAATATTTGGCCTAACAATTTTGATTAGCAAATGGAGCCTCCTGATTCCTGACTGCAACACAGTTTTAGCCCAAATGATATCAATTAGAAAATAGGGCCTCTTAACTACAGCACAGTTTTAGCCCAAATGATTTGGATTAGCAAATATGGCTAAACCCCAATATTAGGCCTAACGGTTTTATTAGGCTACGTTCACACTAGCGTTGTGCGCCGCTGCGTCGGCGACGCGACGCACAACGCACCGAAAAACGCGTGCAAACGCACGCAAAAACGCTGCGTTTTTCGACGTGTGCGTCGTTTTTTGACGAAAATCGGACGCAAGAAAAATGCAACTTGTTGCGTTTTCTTGGTCCGACGCTAGCGTCAAAAAAGACGCACATGTCGGAAAACGCAACAAGCAAAAATGCATGCGTCCCCCATGTTAAACATAGGGGCGCATGATGCGTGCGTCGCCGCTGCGTCGCCCGACGCTAGCGCGACGCACACTAGCCGAACGCTAGTGTGAACGTAGCCTTAGATAATGGAGCGCCCTGATTCCTGACTGCAACACAGTTTTGTCCCAAACAATTTTGATTAGCAAATGGGGCATTCTTATTCCTGACTGCAACACAGTTTAAGCCCAAACCCAGACCTCCTGGCTGAACCCCAATATCATGCCGAACAATTTTGATTAGAAAATGGGGCCTCCTGATTCCTGACTACAACCCAGCTTTACTCCTGGCTGAACCTCAATATTAAGCTTAATGATTTTTGATTAGTAAATGGGGCCTTCTGATTCCTGACACAGTTTTAGCCCTAACAATTTGGATTATAAAATGGGGCCTTCTGACTGCAACACAATTTTAGCTAAAAGATTTGGATAAGCAAATAGGGCCTTCTGGCTGAACCGCAAAATTAGGCTTAACAATTTTGATCAGCAAGTGTTACCTCCTGATTCGTGACTGCAACACAGTTTTAGCTCAAGCAATTTGGATTAGCAAATGTGGCTTACTGACTGCAACACAGTTTTAGCTAAAACATTTGGATAAGCAAATAGTGCCTCCTGGCTGAACCCTAAAATTAGGCATAACGATTTTGATTCCTGACTGTAATACAGTTTTAGCTGAAAGATTTAGTTTAGCAAATAGGGTCTCCTGGCTGAACCTCAATATTAGGCCTAACTATTTTGATTAGCAAATGGAGCCTCCTGATTCCAGACTGCAACACAATTTTAGCCCAAACTACCGTATTTGGATTAGCAAATGGTGCCTCCTGGCTGAACACAATATTAGGCCTAGCAATTTTGATTAGCAAATGGGGCCTCCTGATTAGAGATGAGCGAATATGTTCAGAAAACTATCACCAAACAGAAATTTGGCATGAATATGGCACATTCGGATTCATGATTGGAAACACGAGCATTTTTCTTAAAATCAGAAAAAGTCGGTAAAATTTGGCGCTTTAATAATAATAATAATAATAATAATAATAATAATAATAATAATAGAATAGGTAAATATACAGCTCTGGCACAAATTAAGAGACCACTGCAAATTTTTCCAGTTTGTCTGATTTTTCTCTTTATAGGTATATTTTTGAGTAAATTGTAAATTGTTCTTTTATTCTATAAACTTCTGACAACATGTCTCCGAATTTCCAAACAATAAATTTTGTATTTTTCTTCCCTAAAGAAGAAATGGTCAAAATAAAAAAAAGTGCTTTCAGACCTCAAAAATGCAAAGAAAACAAGTTCATAATCATTTCGAAACAACAAAACTAATGCTTTAACTCAGGAAGAGTTCAGGAATCAATATTTTGTGGAATAACCATGATTTTTAATTACAGCTTTAATGTGTCTTGGCTTGCATTCCACCAGTCTTTCACGCTGCTTCTGGTGCAAAAATTTAAACAGTTCTTCTTTGCTGATGGCTTGTGACTATCCATCATCCTCTTGATTATATTCCAGAGGTTTTCGATGGGGTTCAGGTCTGGAGATTGGGCTGCCCATGACTGAGTTTTGATGTGGTGGTCTCTCAATTTTTGCCAGAGCTGTATAGATGTCAATGACATATATAATTAGTATAGAGTATGTGCAGCTTACTGTAAATGCATTTAATTATTAAAAAGATTAATTTTCTGAAAAAAAAATGGTGTGGTCTCCCTCATAATTTTCTTAAACAACAAGAGGGAAAGCCGATGGCTGAAGGCAGATGTTTATTGCCTGGGAAGGGGATAATACCCATGGAGCTTCCCAGGCTAGTACTATCAGCTCACAGCTGTATACTTAGCTTTTACTGGCTAATAAAATTGGGGACCCACCAACAAAAATGATGCGGGGGTCCTTCTATAATTAATAACCAGCAAGTCTTTGCAAAGTCTTTGTATTGTCATGTGACACGAAGCCCTGAGGTTAGTAATGGAGAGTCGTCAATAAGACACCTTCATTACTAACCCCATAGTCATAGTGTATAACAACACATACACCCACATTTCTGTTCACATGTGATGTTTTTCACTAATTGTTCACTCCTCTCACCCTTCTTAAAAGGAAGTGTAGCTGAACCACATTGTATTATTGACTTGTAGAAGCGCCAGTGAAGCGCAAAACGATCGTTGTCCGCGATGTCTCACGTTTTTGTTTGAAATCCCTGCACCTGCATTTGCCATATTAGCACTACAACACTTTATGATATTGTCCAGGATGTTAAGAAAATAAAAATTGACTGATTTACCTGCAGAGTGGGTGAGTGCTGACATTTCTTCATCTCCTTGAAAGCTTGAGATAATAATCCATTTGTCCCGCGACAGGTCTAACTCTGCAATCATACAGCCTGTCAGGCAGCAGAGACACTGAGCACCATCTGCTACCTCTGCCAAGTGCTCGTGGTGAACTCCTATAACCTGTCTGACGTCATCGTAAGCGTGAGAAAATTCTCATGCTCATTGTGCAGTCAGAAATGTCCTTGGAGTTCACCGCCAATTAACTCATTTCACCTATCTGATGTCAGCACCAGCTTGGTTGAATGTGACTGCTCTCAAAGACAGCCAGCTATATACTGACACAGGAGGTAGTCGCTCCTGCAATGTATAGCACTGAGCTGCAGTGAGAAAGCTCACCGGAGTTCATCAGCTGATCAGCTCCAGTGATCTCACTTATTGCACCACCACCGCGTGAGAAAATTCACCAGAGTTCATCAGCGGATCAGCTCTGGTGATCTCCCTTACGGCAGCTCAGCACTATGCACTGTGGGAGCGTGCTTCTTCTGCAAGTGAGATTGCCATGGGACACTCGGAATTACATGGACTACGGCGATCAGGAGAGTATATGGTGGTTTATTGTTTTTTTCAGGAGACGTGGGCATCGGGGATTGGGCGTTAGGTGAGTATAACATTTTTTATTTTTATCTGAATATGTATTTAATTATTTTTCCTTTTTTTACTTTGAGCACAGGTGCTGGCTGATGAGATATTACTTCTGTGGAGACACGGGGGGTCAGAGGGTGGCCAGGTCCACTAGCCAAAACCGCATGGACCAGTGATCATCCCACCAAACATCCACTGTCCTTTTAACGTGGGTGTAATGCTACTCAGACAACACAGTGTGAGTGTAAAACAGTGTGGCAATGATTTACTGAACCACAAAACAGGCAGATAACACGTAAAACAGTCCCAGAAAAATACCCCACAATGGTGCATATTTCAGTGTCTCACCCGTCCACTGACTCACTAGAATAATGGCAGCTGTTACATCAAAGCTCCCAGGGTCAGCTAACCTACCTGAGGCACACACACAAAGAGGAGGCAATGACAAGTTTAGGGATATGACAGAAAAATATTTAACACGGTAACACTGTACCAAGATATATATCTTTCCTGTATGGGATATGACAGTACATTTAGCTACATGGCCAGTTGACCCGAGGGTCACAACCTGGCTACTCCAAACATCTCCATGGAGCCAGGCAACTGGCAGGTCCCAATCCTGGCTTTCTCCAAACATATCCATGGTTCAGCGATGGTCAATGGAGCAGATCTGTATTCTTCTAACAGTGACTGAGGTACCCTAGGTTGTTTTCTGTAGAATGATAGATCAGTGTCCCACGTGATGGGGGCCATGATATAGTGCTAGCAGTCCTGTAGGGTTCCCTGGATGTTTGGATGTCTTGGCAGAATCTCTGACTCTCTCAGTCTCTGTCTTTCTCAGCCTACACCGAGTCATGTAATCTATTTTTATACTTAACAAGTGTCCTTCAGCATCACAGATAAGGGGAAGAATGGTGAAGACCAAGACCCTTGTTTGATTATGTAACTGTTTGTATAGATTTTCCTCCTCTGTTTTAAAAAATCAAAAAACTATCTGGGCTACCCAATGCATAGGTAGCATATCACTGGTCATTAACCCCTATATGGGCTACCCAATGCATAATTAGCATATCACTGGTCATTAACCCCTTAACCTCCGAGCCATTTTGTTTTTGCTTTTTCATTTTTTGCTCCTTTTCCCAGAGCCATAAATTTATTTTTAATTCAAAATGGCCATATGAGGACTTGTTTTTTGCTGGACGAGTTGTACTTTTGATTAACACCATTGGTTTTAACATATCATGTACTGGAAAACGGGTACAAAAATCCAAGTGCGGTGAAATTGCAAAAAAAGTGCAATTCCCAGTTTCTTTTTTTTTACCATGTTCCCTAAATGATAAAACTGACCAACCATTGTCTTTCTCCAGGTCATTACGAGTTCATAGACACCAAACATGTCTAGGTTCTTTTTAATTTAAGTAGTGAAAAAAAAATCCAAACTTTGGTATAAAAAAAGTGCAATTTTCTGAGACCTGTAGTGTCTCCATTTTTCATGATTTGGGGCTGTGTGTTGGCTTTTTTTTTGTGCCAAGATGACATTTTTATTGATAGCATGTTGGTGTAGATATGATCTTTTGATCGCCCATTATTACATACTAGCTATTGAACCCGTTCTAAGGCCCGGGTGGCGAGCATTTATATTGGTATATGGTCTCCATCCTGGTATGTGCTGCTCCATCCTGCATCCCCATCCTGTCATGTGCTGCACCCATCCTGTGTCCCAATCCTGTCATGTGCTGCACCCATCCTGCGTCCCCATCCTGTCATGTGCTGCACCCATCCTGTGTCCCCATCCAGTCATGTGCTGCACCCATCCTGCGTCCCCATCCTGTCATGTGCTGCACCCATCCTGCGTCCACATCCTGTCATGTGCTGCTCCATCCTGCGTCCCCATCCTGTCATGTGCTGCACCCATCCTGCGTCCCCATCCTGTCATGTGCTGCTCCATCCTGCGTCCCCATCCTGTCATGTGCTGCACCCATCCTGCGTCCACATCCTGTCATGTGCTGCTCCATCCTGCGTCCCCATCCTGTCATGTGCTGCACCCATCCTGCGCCCCATCCTGTCATGTGCTGCTCCATCCTGCGTCCCCATCCTGTCATGTGCTGCACCCATCCTGCGTCCCCATCCTGTCATATGCTGCTCCATCCTGCGTCCCCATCCTGTCATGTGCTGCAACCATCCTGCGTCCACATCCTGTCATGTGTTGCTCCATCCTGCGTCCCCATCCTGTCATGTGCTGCACCCATCCTGCGCCCCATCCTGTCATGTGCTGCTCCATCCTGCGTCCCCATCCTGTCATGTGCTGCACCCATCCTGCGTCCCCATCCTGTCATGTGCTGCTCCATCCTGCGTCCACATCCTGTCATGTGCTGCACGCATCCTGCGTCCCCATCCTGTCATGTGCTGCACCCATCCTGCGCCCCCATCCTATCATGTGCTGCACCCATCCTGCGTCCCCATCCTGTCATGTGCTGCACCCATCCTGCGTCCCCATCCTGTCATGTGCTGCACCCATCCAGCGCCCCCATCCTGTCATGTGCTGCACCCATCCTGCGTCCCCATCCTGGTATGTGCTGCACCCATCCTGCGTCCCCATCCTGTCATGTGCTGCACCCATCCTGCGTCCCCATCCTGTCATGTGCTGCACCCATCCTGCGTCCCCATCCTGTCATGTGCTGCACCCATCCTGCGCCCCCATCCTGTCATGTGCTGCACCCATCCTGCGTCCCCATCCTGTCATGTGCTGCACCCATCCTGCGTCCCCATCCTGTCAGGTGCTGCACCCATCCTGCGTCCCCATCCTGTCATGTGCTGCACCCATCCTGCGTCCCCATCCTGGTATGTGCTGCACCCATCCTGCGTCTCCATCCTGCATCCCCATCCTGTCATGTGCTGCACCCATCCTGCGTCCCCATCCTGTCATGTGCTGCACCCATCCTGCACCCCCATCCTGTCATGTGCTGCACCCATCCTGCGCCCCCATCCAGTCATGTGCTGCACCCATCCTGTGTCCCCATCCTGGTATGTGCTGCACCCATCCTGCGTCCCCATCCTGCATCCCCATCCTGTCATGTGCTGCACCCATCCTGCGCCCCCATGCTGTCATGTGCGGCACCCATCCTGCGTCCCCATCCTGTCATGTGCTGCACCCATCCTGCGTCCACATCCTGCGTCCCCATCCTGTCATGTGCTGCACCCATCCTGCGTCCCCATCCTGGTATGTGCTGCTCCCATCCTGCGTCCCCATCCTGTCATGTGCTGCACCCATCCTGCGTCCCCATCCTTGTATGTGCTGCACCCATCCTGCGTCCCCATCCTGTCATGTGCTGCACCCATCCTGCGCCCCCATCCTGTCATGTGCTGCACCCTTCCTGCGTCCCCATCCTGTCATGTGCTGCACCCATCCTGCGTCCCCATCCTGTCATGTGCAGCACCCATCCTGCGTCCCCATCCTGGTATGTGCTGCACCCATCCTGCATCCCCATCCTGTCATGTGCTGCTCCATCCTGCGTCCACATCCTGTCATGTGCTGCACCCATCCTGCGCCCCCATCCTGTCATGTGCTGCACCCATCCAGCGCCCCCATCCTGTCATGTGCTGCACCCATCCTGCGTCCCCATCCTGGTATGTGCTGCACCCATCCTGCGTCCCCATCCTGTCATGTGCTGCACCCATCCTGCGTCCCCATCCTGTCATGTGCTGCACCCATCCTGCGTCCCCATCCTGTCATTTGCTGCACCCATCCTGCGCCCCCATCCTGTCATGTGCTGCACCCTTCCTGCGTCCCCATCCTGTCATGTGCTGCACCCATCCTGCGTCCCCATCCTGTCATGTGCAGCACCCATCCTGCGTCCCCATCCTGGTATGTGCTGCACCCATCCTGCATCCCCATCCTGTCATGTGCTGCACCCATCCTGCGTCCCCATCCTGGTATGTGCTGCACCAATCCTGCGTCCCCATCCTGCGTCCCCATCCTGTCATGTGCTGCACCCATCCTGCGTCCCCATCCTGGTATGTGCTGCACCCATCCTGCATCCCCATCCTGTCATGTGCTGCACCCATCCTGCGTCCCCATCCTGGTATGTGCTGCACCCATCCTGCGTCTCCATCCTGTCATGTGCTGCACCCATCCGGGGGCCTGAGCAGGTGGGGACACCGGCGCGCTGTGGGGGTCAGGTGCCGGTATCGCCGCCAGCTCAGGCCCTCCAGCACTTACTATACTCACCTGTCTGTCCCGTTCCAGCGCTGCGCGCCGCCATCTTCCCGGTCTCCTGGCTGTGACTGTTCAGTCAGAGGGCGGCGCCGGCGCGCATTAAGCGCGTCATCGCGCTCTCTGAACTGAAGGTCACAGGCCGAAGACCGGGAAGATGGCGGCGTTCAGCGTTGGAACGGAGGACAGGTGAATATGGCCGATACTCACCCTCCTGGCGGTCTCTGCTTCTCTGTTGGAGATCGCGGTGTGCGTTCAGTGTGAACGCATACCGCGATCTCCCGGGAGCGTCACTCTGTGAGGCCCAGACTATGCTGGCGCTTGCGCCTGCGCAGTCTATAAAGGCTTCGGACAGAGTGACGCTCCCAGCGTTATATCATAGATTATTGCAATGTAGCGGTGACCAAAGAAGCGTAATTCTGGCATTTTTACTTTTTTTTCTCGATACGCCGTTTAGCGATCAGGTTAATTCTTTTTTTATATTGATAGGTGGGACGATTCTTAACACGACAATACCAAATATGTGTATAGATGTGCTAAGTGAAACACAAATCGCATGCATCTCCACTTCCATAACAGCTGATGGGCTTTCACTCACCTTGACTGTAGGGGGGTAAATAATTTAAGGATCTTTGGATGGAGACCAGTGTGAGAACACTTGACATGGTGATGAAGGAGGAAGAAGCAGCAGATGCGATTGATGGGAAGGCCAATGTTTAGCGAGGCCCACTAGTCCCCATTTTAGAGCAGTGTGATTCCCAGACTAAGGCATGTTGATTGCGCATGTGCCGGTTTATGCATGTAGTAGTCAAATTATTGCAATTCTTGCCTCTACTGCGTCTTTTTTTGCAAAGTTGGCAGATAGCGTGAGTTGGGTCATCCTTTGCAGTCTCAAAAAAAGGCTCAGGCTGGACAACTCTTGTGGCCCCTGCGAATTGCAGACTCTCGGTGCTGGCAACAGCCACATTTGTGGCTGGGGATGCAGTGCTTGTCATGGTTGCATCACTCTGTGTCTGTGCGGTGAGCCTCAATACAACCTCCTCATCTTCCTCCTCTTCCACTTCATCTGCTAAACTGCTCAGCTGCATGCCACAGGATTCACATCAAGTGGGATCTACAACCTCATTGTCATCCTCTCTGTTCTCCAACTACTCACCCTGAGAGTCACCCTCATCCTTTCCCTACCCTGACAGCACAATACAGTCCGGAATCTTAGTCTCATCAGTATCACCTCCACCCCGGGGGGTTAATGTTTAGTGACGAGGGTGTGGATTCTGCTCGGACACTACTTCATCTGGCCCTGGATCCAACAGGAAAAAAATGTTGGCATTGGTGCTGATGCTTTTCTCATCTGGATTCTGTGAATATTTGGAGCAGTAATCTGATGCCCATGGAATAGAATGTGTGAACAGTTTTGCAGACTGGCCCATCTATGGTTCTCCACAGTCAGTTGGGTGGTTGGAAAGTTGTGACGTGGGGGGAAACAGGGGTGATTGGGGTGACAACTCTGAGGATTGTATTGTGTGTGATGTTAAGTTGGAGGAAGTGGAGGGACCCATGATGCAGCCCTTGCCATCCACTGGAACACATGCTCTTTCTGAGCCTCATCTAAAAGGCATACCAATGTGCTGCTGCAAAGGAAAAGGGAGTCGAGTAGCCCATCCAGTAACAGTTGTCAGTTGTCTTTGGATAGGATGAGATGCTGTTTGTTCAGTTGAGCTTTCAGGAACATTAACACCTATCTCACGTATACATCGAACACCAAGCCTATTCCCCCTTCCACCACTACCTCACTTTTTTGCACTTATGTTGTGTATACTGTCCCTCTTTAACCAGTTGTTTTGCAACCTTAGGGTGAGACCTGTCAGTCACATGTCACTAAGTGAACATTCACTATTTATTTTCTCAGTGTGCCTGAACAACACTATTAGCCCAAATAATACTGAATAGCAAATGGAGCCTCCTGCCCGCATCCCAATATTAGGCCTAATGACTTTCAAGTGGAAATCTGGCCTTCTGATTTGTCTCTGAAACACAGTTTTATCACAAACGATTTTGATTAGCTAATTTGGCATCCTGGCTGCACCCCAATATTAGATCTATCAATTTTTAAGTGAAAATCTGGCCTTCTGGTTTCTCACTGAAGCACAGTTTTATCGCACATGATATGGATTAGCAAATGGGGGCTCCTGAGACAGCCACATAGTTTTTGTACAATCCAGCAAGATGCTGGCAAGTTTATTTGCAGCACTATCAGGAGTGGCTTCTCTGCACTGTGACACTGAGAAAATTGCATCAGCATAAAAAGATGTCCCCTTTTTATATAGCCAGAGACATGTGACTTCGGCAGCCAATCATAGAAGACCTTGTGTCATGACGTTGTGGATGGTTTCTATGCCCTTTTTGGCTGCAGGAATCGCCACACATAAAGTTAAGGGGAAAAAGAAGAGCGCTCTGCTCCTTCAACCTCTCCACACCACTTGCCCTAACAAAACACATCCCCGTCCAAACCGCGCAACTTACAGCATCACTTTTCTAGCCAAAGTAATAACAAAAGCATCAGTGGAAACGCAATGATTTACCGAACTGTGACCAAATTTTTTCTGACTTTGAGTAAAAATACTTGTGAAACTGAACAAGAATCTGAATGTGCTACATTCATGACGAATTTCAGATTGGCTAACATTTTCCAAACAAGTTCGCTCATCTCTAACCCAGATCATGTAATACTGTATGGCTGAGAACTGCAATCCTGCCAGTTTTTTTGGAGTGTTAGATATTACAGAAATGTAGCTCAGAACATGTGAAGCTGTATGGCTGAAAAATATAAACCTACAAAAACACTTTTTTTCAATTTTATAGATCACAGAAATATCCCCCAGACCACAGAATAGTGTATGGATCAGAAATGTAATACAAACAATATTTTTTAACTCTGTTTTGCAGTGTTACATAATATTACAGAACTGCACCCCAGACCACGTAATACTGTATGATTATCACAACCAAGTCCAAAACTATATAATTGTGGTCCAAAGATACATAAAAAAAATCCACCAGTATGTTCAAGTCAAAGCCCTTGACCGAGACATACAAAAATGACCACTTATGAAACAATGTGTTTGTTAAAAAGTCATATAAATTTATTACATATTCATAAAACACATACAGTATATTAAACTAGAAGATCAACAAGATGCCTCTTGTGTGAAGGAGGCTTGCTTGAAATATCCACATACATTGTTAGAAAATAGTGAAAATGTCCACATGGACCTACGCTGGACCATTTTAGTTAGTGGTAACAATAGGTGCATGAATCAAATGATTCCTGATTTGGATTACTTAAATCACCGCAGTTATACAGTATAAACCAAAGCAAAATTCTAAATATACATAACCAGGTAAGTTTATATATTAATCCTAACATCCAGAAAGCAATCCTCATAAAGTGTGTGAAAAAATATTATTACCTATTGAATGCAAAGTCCCAGTATGGAATCCAGCGTTTGTATTGGCGATCTGCCCGTGCCTCCTTCCAACCCAAGGAAGGCTGAGAAATTTAGCCCTACAAATTTTTTTTTTCGGTTTTAGAGATCACAGAAATGTACTGTGTTGCGACTGCAGTGCAATTTAGCGCTAAATCCACCAGGGGGTGCTGTTCAGTTCAGGGAAGAGAGGTTGCACACTCACAGCATAGCAACACTGAGCAGTTGCACAGGTGCCACAGGTAACAAAAGAGTGGTCAGATGAGCAGAGTCAGAAACTGTCAGAAGCAGAAGTACCAGATGTCACAGCAATGCACAAAGTCAGAGACACGCCAGAAGTTAGAGCCAAACAGGAGCATGGTATCCAAAACGTGAGACCTAAGATGAAGGTGGGGTACAAGCCAGAAGTCAAAGCCGGTCAGGGAACGAGGTATCAGAGATGGAAAGCAAGAGGTGAAGTACAGAGATCAGGCCGAGTCATACACTGTAAGGAAAACCACCAGACGAACACTAAGTTAGGGATAGGGAATGGGTCTCACACAAATATGGGAAGTCAGAGGCAGAAGAATCAACAGGCTATACGGGTCAGCTGCTCTAGCCTGAAAGCATGAACTATCACTGACATTGACCAGAAGACTGCAGAGGACTGAAAAAGCCCAGCCAGCTCCAAAAAGAGGCAGAGGGGGTTAACCCCCGCATGACCAGTCCTGAAAGAAGATAGCAGAAAACAAACTCCGGACTGGATCATGACATGTACCCAGACCATATAATACTATATGGCTGAGAAATGTAGCCCTACAAAAAAATTTAATGCTTTTTTCAGTTTTAGAGATCACAGCAATGTACCCAGACAATATAATACTGTATGGCTGAGAAAAGTATCCCTACAAAATTTTGAAATACTTTTTCTCAGTTTTATACATCACTAAAATTTACCCAGAACAAGTAATACTGCATGGCTGAGAAATGTAACCCTGCTAAATTTATAAGCACTTTGTTTTTCAGCCTTGAAGATCAAAGAAATGTACCCAGACCACATAATACTGTATGACTGAGAAATGTAACCCTGCAAAATATTTAAACACTTTTTCTCAGTTTAATATATGCCAGAAATGTGATCCACACTACGGAATAGTGTATGGGAGAGAAACGTAACCCAGGAAAATGTTTCAATGATTTTTGGGTGCGCTATATAACACATAAAAAGGACCTCAAAGCACGTAATACTTGATGGATCAAAATATATTCAATTTTTTCAGCCCCCCAAAAAAGTTGCAGCTACATATTTGCCAATGGACTGCATAGCCCTGATCCCTGTCTGCAGACTGTATTCTGTCACTCTCCCTCCTCCTTTGATTGTCTCTCCCATCCTACATTAAATGCAGAATGTTTGTGACACAAACAGCAATGCAAACAATTAGCCCTTAGAAGGGCTGTTAGCATGATGGCTCAGCTTCAGCACCAGTATCAACAACACTACAGGCCTTTGATTTGTTATACTATGCACACAAGAATAGACAGGCACTATCTCTCTTCAATACGAAGTGTCACAGAGCTGTACAATGGCATCAGTGTGCCGAGCCAGGTGGTGCCTATACTTTTATAACCCCTGAGGATGTCAAATGGCCAACCAATCACAGCAATGCCACCACCAAGATAGCTACGGCATTACAGTGACACGCAAGCAATCCCTGCAAGCTTGTTGGATGTATAACAGGCGTAAAAAATGCAGGACAGCGTAAAAAGTATTAAATAGCACCCCCCCCCATTATTCGCCGAGTGATGAGTACATCCGATCACAGTGATACCCGAGTAATAACCAAGTATCACTGAGAACATTCGCTCATCCCTAGTAATAATCACTGGGTCGCTATATATTCATAGGTACAATAAATAACTGGTATGCTTAACAGTAATTTCTCCCCCTGTGAACACTATAATATACAAAGATGTGTCATTGCTCCATATTATTTAAAAGATTTGACCCAACTCTACCTGAACTGTTTCTCTTTGCATTATGCCAGTGTGAATGTAAAAAAAAGAACTGTTCCTTAGTGAACTGTGCATTACTGTTGATTTACAAATGTAGGCATGTTTCTTAATCTTTGTAAACCTGTTATGCAATGAACATGTGTTTCATAGCTCACGTATTATGTTCATTATCTGAGATCTATTTTAATTTGATAGCGTGCAATTACTGATAAAATCTGATAACTTGAATACATTTATTGAAATCGTGAATACTAGGTTTACTGCTGATCTGATAATGTGAATACATTTGCTGATAACCAGATAACACAATGGTATATACTCATATCTGAAAAGTTGACTTTAAAGTATTCCAAAACACGTCGGGGCTGGCGCCATCCCGGAGGCGTGTTCTTTTATGGGTATATGCACCTCTTTTTTTTCAGGTCTATTAGCATTATTAACCTTCTGGTAATCTGTTCATTGGCAACCATTATGCCATGCATGGCCAATTAGTTTCCTTTTGATGTTGCACTAACACTTTATTATAAGGAATTTATCGTGGTTTTCAATTTATTTATTATGCACATTAATACTGTATTCGATCACTTATTAATTATTTGTAGTTTTATATTTTCCACTGTGATTATTTATACATGTTCTTGATTATGTATACTCTATTCTCTTCTGCTGATACCACCAGTTTATAGTATGAACCATTTTCTATATTCTGTCTTTGATTGATTAATAAAGGCTTTTTTACTTGATTGATTGCAGTGCTTTGCCCCCTTTTTTTGTCTGATGTACATGTCTTACGGCTGAGATTGGCAGCTGAAAGATTTTACTCTGACTCTAAAGCATTGCTGCCAGGGATCATAAAGCCTCAGAGTCCATATTGACTTAATATCACTTGGATGGGTTTACATGTAAGTGGATCTTGTCTGACCTTGTCTGAAACCCAACACTGCTCTCAGCGCGAAGATGAAGAAGCGATGGACACAGACATGGCAGAGTTAGAATGAAACAAGTTACTAAACGTTAGGTAGACAAGTCAAGAGTAACAATTACAATTACTCAGTAATGGCACAAGCATAATGTCTTACAATATGGTTTGCACAGATCTTGATGGGTGCCCATCAATAATGGGACACTGAGCTTGTCATTTACACACTAATGGGAACTGTCTCTTAGCTTGGCATTTATACTACTATATGGTGGCTCTAAATAAGCCAGTGCTTGCCTCTACCGTCAAACACACAGCCAAGAAGCTGAGAGAGACAGGGCTGCTATCACAGAACACCTTGCAGGGTATCATAGCAGAAAACATTAACTTTCTGAAGAACAGTATATAATGCACACTCAAAAATGGATTATGAAGCCATATTCATAGACATTAATTTCCTCAGCACATCTCCTGTCACAGGCCACAGTTTTCAACTTTCACAGACCACAGAGGTTCAGAGCCCTTGCCAGCAATAGTAATTGTATCAGGCCACAGCAGAGCTCATCATCACAGGCCACAGTCTCAGTGTTACAGGTTCCAGTCAGTGTCAAAGGTGACAGTCGCTATCACTGACTCATGCTATGCTATCTCATATTAGTCAATATCAGGGCAAGTTGGTTGACATGGTCAATCATTGCATGTCTTTCACAGTACTCACAAGAGTTAATAATTTAGGCAATCTGACTCACTTCTGATTGGGAAGTTGTCCATAATCACTCGTCAGTCCCACAGTGACTTCGCTCACCATTTTGCTCACTCTATTATAGTTGCAGCAACCTAAGCAGTTCATTCAGCTTCTCGTCACTAAACAACTAGTGGTTTTGGCTGGCTGTGCCTAGCTTTATACTTTACTTTTTGAGGTTGTCTGGTCTTTTTCTAATGTCTATGGGGCTGCAGACTTCTGAATCTTCTTAGCATGTGTACCGCACACACGCTGTCAGGATTTTCTGATGTCGATGGTGAGATTGGCAGTCATGTGACAGCAAGTATGCAATATGCAAAATGCCGGCCACATTCAAACTGCATGTGCATGGTGTAACTCAATTTACTTGTTTTGTCACAGACATAAGAGAGTGTCCCATAGAGTGACTGCAGATTTTGAGCTAAAGACTGCATTACCCCTTTAACTAATATCAACTGAGGGTCTGAAGAGGGTATGAAATACAGTATGCATTTCCTTAAAGAGTGTTATGACTGAGATCTAACAACAATCAAATCGACAACCAGAGGAGATGTTCAACCTTCACACCACAGGATAATATACAGACTAGACAACTCCCTAACTTGACCCTGATTTGTCCCTGCCTGACCGCGGAGGTTGGCACTATAAAATTACACAATGGCACCCCCACTCAACGTTCGCTGGCCCTGAGTGTCCTTAACTTCAGCCTCAACTATACACAGAATATAAAACAAAACAACAGAATGTGGTGCACACAGCCAGAGGTGGAGGAACAGGGCTAAGGATATGTTCACACAGCCGTACATGAAAGAAGGAAAAGAAACCCAAAATGGTCTTTGTTATACGTGGAGACCCTCAGACAAAAAATGTAAGACAATTGGAAGAGTGCAAGGTAGGGGAACACACAACAATCTGCAGGAAAAGTAATACAGAAAATCTCAGCAAGATAATCCTTAACTGGGCAGTGGGACTCCAAACATCCAACTAACTTGGAATATAGCCAGCAAAGGCTTCATGTGCAAGGAGAGTATAAATAGTTCTTCCCAAGATGTGATAGGACAAAACAAAACAAGGAAGGGAAAACAGCTGCACAGAAGCAACACAGCAAAGCTGGACAGAGACAACACACAGCCAGAGGTCACCGGATTGGGTCTGGAGTCTAGCCGTAACAAAGAGCAACCAATGTTTTAATTTTTATTTCATATATCAATAGTACACATAAACATAAGCAACTTTGCAATATATCTTATCAGATAAACCTGCTTCTTTACCGGACAGAATTTCTCATTATCAAAATCCTCAATTCTGAGGTAAAATCTGTATTTAGGGAAGACAGAATTTCCCATTACTGAAATAGGAGATGGCAGTTGCTGCATATACAGTACAATTCTATAGGCCCTACAGTGAACTGGAGCAATGTGTCCTGAAATCAGATATCATGAGAATGGCAATCATATAATGGTAAAATTTAAAGCCTTTATTTCTCAATTGTATAAAAAATACATTAGTAGTGAACACTATATGATGAGTTAATGGTGAAGACACAAAAGAGCCGCACAATGGGTTACAATATCTAGCAATATCAAGAACGCAGGGCCAGACTGGCCATCTGGCAATGCTGGCAAATGCCAGAAGGGCCTGTTTGGTCGTGAGCTACCTTGTCTGCTCCATTGTCATCTGAATCTGCATTCTCAAGACCCCCATACTGTTAACAGTTGTGACAGATCACAAATTCACTGGCTCTGTCACTCTGCCTTGTGTTTGTGTCTTGCCCAAGGCCAGCACCAACATGGGACATTGGCAGTGCAATTATATCACTGCATCCACTGCAAGAATGAATAGGAGTCAGATGCTGTGGAAGATGAGTTGTCTGGATTAGGTGAGCATAAATATTTTTTTATTTTTGTGGGAGACCATCAGACTTTATAAGGTGCTGTGAGTTGAACCATCATAGTATATAAGTGGCTGTGGGGTGGACCACCATACTATATAGTGTACTGTTGGGGAGACAATCATACTACATAGGGGGCTGTTGGGAGCACCATCAAACTATATGGGGGACTGTGAGGTGGACCGTCATAAATTATAGGGGGATATGAGGTGAAACATCATACCATTTAGGAGCTGTGAGGTGTACCATCAAATTACATGGGGGTGTTGGGGAGACTATATTGTGGGCTGTGAGGTGGAACATAAAACTACATAGGCTGCAGTGGGGAAACTGTCATACAGTATTGGGGATCGTCATAGTGTATAGTCGATCTATCATACTGTGTGGGGTGGCTGTGGGGGGGAAGATCTTACTGTGTTGGGTGGTTGTGGTGGACATCATACTGTGCGCAGGTGTCTGTGGTAGACATTATACTGTCTGGAGTTCTGTGAGGTACATTATACTATGTTGTGGGCTGTGATGGCCATCATACTGTATAGGATGGCTATAGGGGACATCATAGTTAGTGATGAGCGAATGTTCTCTCCAATACTCATTACCCACCAGAGTATCACTATGCTCAGTGTACTCGGCAAGCACCGAGTATTTCTGGGATTATTTGGCGGGAGCTCGGGTCTCCACCCTGCAATTTTGGCGCTCTATAGACAGTGCAAGGATTGTCAACCATGCACTGTAATGCCGCAGCCATCTTTGTTGTGCTATTACAGTGATTGGCGGGCCGCACAGCATCATCAAGTCTATAAGAGACCGGACGCCGCCCTTCTCGCCCCATTCTGCTCTGGACTTAGTGAGTGTAGAGAGAGCTGCTGCTGAGATATGGTCAGAATCGTGACCTGAGGCCTGGTGTATCGGTTGTGCAAAAATTGTAGCTTCGCAGGCACAAGTTTCATAGTTTTGTCTGCTAGCCTTGTTGTACTAATTTTTATTTTTTTGCCAAATTTCACATGCAAGCGAAAAAAAATTAGACATTCTGTTATCTGTGGCTGCAGCCTGGTGTATCGGTGGTGGAAAAATTGTAGTTTTGCTGGATAAGTTTCATAGTTCTGTCTGCTAGCCTTGTTCCACTCTTTCTTTTGTTATTTTAAAAATTCTCCAAAGCCCGCCCCAAAAACTATAGTCTGTTATGTGAGTATGAGACCTGTTGTATCTGTGGTGGAAAAATCATAGCTTCGCAGGCATAAGTTTCATAGTTCTGTCTGCTAACCTTGTACTTCTCTTTTTTTGTTATTTTAAAATTTCTCCAAACTCCCCAAAATTATACAGTCTGTTATGTGAGGCTGAGGCCTGATATATCTGTGGTAGAAAAATCGAAGCTTCGCATTCATAAGTTTCATAGTTCTGTCTGTTAGCCTTGTTCCCCTCTTTTTTTGTTATTTTAGAAATTCTCCAAAAATTATAAAGTCTGTTATGTCAGGCTGGGGCCTGTTGTATCTGTGGTGGAAAAATCTTAGTTTCGCAGGCATACGTATCATAGTTCTGTGTTCTCACCTTGGTCTCCTTTTATTTTATTTTTTTTGTACGCCCCCCAAAAAAAATATTTTATGCAGCCTGTTATGTCTGGCTGAGGCCTGGTGTATCTGTGGTGGAAAAATCGTAGCTTTGAAGGCATACTGATCAGATATAATTTTGCTCCAAATATATACATTTGAGTTGAGCTTTTGAAATAGTTCAGTAGTCGATTAAAATTGGCAAGGCAAGGGGCAAGGGACAGGGAAGTGGATGTGATACTGATGGTGCATGCAGAGGACAAGGCCATGGCCAAGCTAAAAGTGGGTCACAACAAAGACCCACATCTTCTTGCTCAACCTTCCTGTCCCAGATTCTAGGTGATTGCAGCACACCACTATTAAAGCCAGAGCAGAGCAACACCACCACCATGTCTTCCACATGGTCAAGTCTGAGTAGCCATGAGTGTGGACTGGATATTCCTCACACTGATCCTCCTTCCTCCCACCATGCCGAGTGCCCTGAGACAACTGATCCCACACTCCAAAGAGCTGTTCATTTTTCCCTCTCGGATGGTCAACTTGAAGTGGGGCCTGATGAGATTGCATGTAGCGAAGCCCAAAGCTTTGATCAGCCCTGGTCACATGAAGGCGATGGTGGAAAAGTGTCGCAAGAGGTGGATGATGATGACAGAAAGTCAGGAGGAGGAGCAGGGTGCAGATGTGGAAGACGAGGTGGTGGATGACATAGTGACTGACCCAACCTGGCAGGAGGACATGCAGAGCGAGGACAGCAGCACACATGGGGAAGGAGGCATATCACCCCAACAGGCAGGAAGAAGCAGTCTGGTGGCCACAGACAGAAGTTGTGCATCCGTTCCCCATAACACCAACATGAGGGAAGTTGCCACTCCAACTATTAGATCTTCCCGAGTCTGGTTATTTTTTGAAGACTCTGCCAATAACCCCAAATAGGCCATTTGCAGCACCTGACATGCCCGCATCAGCAGGCATAGCAAAACTACCAGCCTGACCACCACCAGCATGATCAGGCACATGGCAGCAAAGCACCCGACTTTGGGCTGACCACCAGGCTCCTGGAACACTGTCTGCAGGTGACACCACTGCTTCTTCTACTGTTTTGCGTAGAATCCAATCCCCAGTCCACTGTGCATGTGAAGAAACCTCTTGCCCTGCACCTGTTGTTGCCCACAGTCAAGCAGCACCATCATCAAGCCCATTCACATCCTAGTCCCAGCAAAGCCTTCAGTTGTCTATACCCCATTCATTGGAACGCAAGCGGAAATACCCAGTCATCGCCCCACAGGCCACAGTCCTAAATTCTAATATTTCTCTTCTGCTTGCACTCAAAATGTTGCTTTTTAGTCTCATTGAAATGGAAGCTTTCCGCAACCTGATGGCAGCGCCTGTCCCAAGGTACTCGGTCCACAGTCGCCACTATTTCTCCCGGCGTGCCGCACCGCCATTACACCAGCATGTGTCCCACAACATTACCCGTGCCCTCAGAAAAGCTGTTACAGGGAAAGTCCACCTAACCACGGACACATGGACAAGTGCTTGTGGGCAGGGACCGTACATCTCACTGATGGCACACTGGGGTAGCATAGTGGAAGCTAGGACCCAGTCTGACCTTGGGGATGGAACACATCCTCCCCACGCTGAGGATTGCGGGCTCTACGTCAATCAGGGTTGCCCCACAGTCTACTGCTGCTGCACTTCCTCCTCCTCCTCTTCAGCCTCCATCTCTGAGATTAACACATCAGTCAGAAACTGGAAGCACTGCAGCACTGCCTCAGCCAAGCGCAACAGGCTGTGCTGAAGCTAATCTGCATAGGTGACAAACTGCACAATGCAGTAGAGTTGTGGACAGCACTGAAAGAGCAGTCAGATATTTGGATGACACCGCTGAACCTACAGCCAGGCATGGTCGTGTGTGACAATTGCCGGAACCTGGTGGTGGCTCTGAGGCAAGGTGAGCTCACACACGTACCTTGCCTGGCCCATGTGTCTAACCTCGTGGTTTAACATCTTCTGAAAAGCTACTCAGAGCTGCCAGATCTGCTAGTGAAAGTATGCTGTCTGTCTTATCCTTTTTAGAAAATCAGCTACAGCTTCGGCCACCCTTGCCGTGCTTCAGCAGCGTTTGCAGCTTCCGGCTTACCGACTGGTGTGTGATGTCCCCACCCGCTGGAACTCTATGCTGCATATGTTGGAAAGGATTTGTGAGCAGAAGAGGAAAGTTGTTGACTACCAACATAAACAAGGCCGTCAATATTCAGTTCAGACTCCACACATAAGACCTCAGGAGTGGACATGGATGTTAGACATATGTACCATCCTACAAAACTGCACCAAAATGGGGACCGACAATGACACCATAATTAGCATCACCATCCCACTTCTCAGCATTCTGAAAACCTCTCTGCTAACAGTTAAAGAGGATGCATTGCAGGCAGAGCACGAGGATATGGATCAAGGAACCATACAGGGGGATTACACTTAGCACAGCCTCATGTCTTCCCTATGTGGATTGGTAGGCAATGAGGAGGAGGAAGAACAGGAGCTACTTTCATGTGCTATAGACGGTACTACAAGCACAGCTGTCATACCGTCTATTCAGCGGGCATGGCCTGAGGACAGGGAGGAGGAGGATGAGGAGAGGGAGGACAGCATGGTGAGTCGTTCTGTTGGTGAGGACACAGAAGTTTTGCCTGTTAGCAGTCTGGCACGAATGGCTGACTTTATGTTGTGCTGCGCATCACATGACCCTCGCATTATAAAATTTTTTCATGACATTCATTACTGGTTGGTGACACTTCTAGACCCACGCTCCAAACAGAACTTTCAATCTCTTCTGCTAGAGGCAGAGAGGTGTACTAAAATGTTGCAGTTTAAGAGGGCCCTTGTATCAGAATTACTTAGAAAATTCACATTTGAGAACGCTGGCAGCAGATGTCAGAGTTTGTTGTACAACCAAGGAGTGCAAGTGAGTACAGAAGTACAATCCAGCTAAGGCAGGGGGACAATGGTAAAGTTCTGGGGCAGTTTTTTCAGACCCTCCCATCGTGACGGGATAAAGGCAATTGGTGCTGTCACAAGAAATGCAATGTTTGGGAAGACGCTGAGGGAGTACCTTGCAGATAGTACAAACACCCTCCGGGATTCCTCCTTGCCTTTTAAATATTGGGTATCCAAGCTGGACACATGGCATGAACTGGCTCTCTATGCCTTGGAGGTCCTGGCCTGCCCTGCTGCTTGCGTTCTGTCAGAGTGAGTTTTTAATGCCGCTGGTGGAATTATAACAGATAAGCGCAACCGCCTGTCAACTGAAAATGCTGACAGGTTGACTCTTCTAAAAAATGAACAAGGGCTGGATTGGGAAAGACTTCTGCACACCACCAAGTGAAAACAGCGAAACAATTATCTCTAATACATTCTCTATTTTGGGGAGGTATATGCTCATGCACCTCTTCACAACCACACATGGGTATATTGTTTGATTTCATTATGATTTATCTTTATGTCCCCTCATTCTCCACCACTAGATCACCAAGCTTAACATCTTCTTTGCTGCTACGGACAGTAAATTTTTTGGCAAGGGTGTCTATGATGCCCATAGTATATTTTTTTTAAAATTACCTCCATGGGAAAATGTTTGTCAGCCCATGCACTGCCTGTATGGGCCTAGTTTTTATTGAAGCCTTCCTCCACCTCTCATCATTTTCCACCACTAGATCAGCAGGCTTAACGTCTTCTGTGCTCCTACATACAGTCAAATTTTTGGCAAGGGTGTCTGTGATCCCAATTAAATATATATATTTTTTTACAAATGTATCCCCCATGGGGAAATTTTTGTCAGCCCATACACTTAGTGTATGAGCATTACAAGTCTAGGATACACGCTCCTTAACATTGGACCTATTTTTTAATAATGACTTCCTCCACATATCATCATTCTCCGCCACTAGAACACCATGGTGAATGTATTCTGTACTGCTACAGCCATTCAATTTTTGGGCAAGGGCATCTATGATCCCCATAAATAATTTTTTAAAAATGTAACCCCCATGGGGAAATGTTTGTCAGCCGCATTACAAGTCTAGGAGACACACTCCTTTGTAATAGGACAGTTTTTTATGATGCCCTCCTCCGTGTTTCTTCGAAAGGGGATTGGGGTGCGTGCAAATTTGGGTCAAGGCAGAACTTGCATTCAATGCATAAAGAAACAGTATGGCAGGACTAACTGAAGAATGTGAAGTGCGTTTTCTTGTGGCCATCCAGTACCTGGGTTCAAAGGCTTATTGGGGTGCATATGACTTTATAGCAGGGCAGGCCCTGCATTCAATGCAACATTTATTCAGGAGACCCTCCTGTACCTCTCGTGAAAGGGATATTGGGATGCGTTGTAATTCTTGGCAGCCCAGCCACTCACTGCTTAGGCTATAACAGCACAGGACTCCCAATAATTTAATAATGGCCCTTTAAGAATATTAATGCCGCCTGATGCCCCTCTAAAAATAGGCTTTGAGACTTTAAGGCTGAGTCACTCTTTCATAAATGAAACAAGATGAGTCTCCTTATGTGTCACACACCACATGGCCAGCTAGGGTTGTTAAATGTTACAATGACATTTCCCAGTGAATGCATTTGTATTAGTTGAAAGCAATGTTAAAGTTGAAAAATGCATCACAAACTCTGCATGTGAACATAGCCCAAGTGATGGAGGAACATTTTGGTCTGCGGTTAATTATTTTGCCTTATATACAAGTCATTACCCTTGAAAGGATGTTCCTTAACATATTTCCCAGCGAAATCCATTTTAGTTTCATTTTGTATATTTTTTGTGCAGCTGTAAAAATGGTGTGAAACTCTGACAACATTGCTTCCCCATAATGTTCCCATGTCATTTGAGCAGTGTTTCCATCATTTTCAGACGTTTTTAGACCTTTAAAGGACCCCCCGGGGGGGATCGCGGTAAAAATACTCTGGTTTCCCATAGACTTACATTGGGCTCGTAGCTCGGGTCAAGTACCTGATTAATCCAATTTGCTCAACCCGAGCAACGAGCACCCGAGCATTTTAGTGCTCACTCATCACTAATCATAGTGTATGGGGGCTATGGTGGACATAATACTGTCTTGGTGTCTGTGGTGCATCGCACAGTATATATTGGGGGGCTGTGGTGGATACCATACTGTATTGGACGCTGTGGTGACAATATTACTGTGTGGGATATTGTGGGGCATTATATTTTGTGCAAGGTTTGTGGGGCAATCATGTTGTGTTGGATCATCATACTTTGTGGGGGTATAATATTCTGCCGTGGCCATAAAATTGGTATCATAGTGCGTGAAACCACTCAGGGGCTTCAGTAGGAGCAAAATAACTGTCTCAGTGCTGCAATACATTTCCTCCTCCGTTTCATAAAATGATAGGAGATATGCTCTTCTTTGACTGTGACGTGATAGGACTTTTTCTATGGGGTGCCTGCTATTTCTATGTACGCCCCTGCTCAGGAGTATTATTACAATACAGAGGCACTGAAGGGCATTATTATGAGGAGGCACAATTGGGTGTTTGTTATAATTTTAGGGGAAGCAAGGAGTCATTATTATTATTAAGGGGATGTTTTTATTATTATAAGGCGGTACAGGGTCATTATTATAAGAGGTTAATGGGGAGGATTATTGAAGGAGGCACAGGGGAATTATTATAAGGTATCACAAGTTGTGGTTTGTGTAGAGGTGTTAGAATGTGAGAAGGGTCTGGAAAAATTAGTAAATTGAAGATGTCTCTGTATTACATTTTGCAGGGATGATATATGGATGGAATAAGAGTTCATAATGGTTTGGACCAAATGCTAAGGAAAATTGCAAATGAATGACAATAATCAGCGAGAACGTCACTGGTGAGAACCTGTACAACACTTTTATTATCAATATAAAAGGTGAAACAATGAAGAAATGATTCACCTTTTATATTGATAATAAAAGTTTTAGCCACCATCTTGTTTTTAATAGCGCATTTTAAATTTAATCACCAATTTTAATTATTAATATCAATAAAGAAGTTACATTTTAAAAATAATAATAATAAAAAAACATTTTTATTTTGCAGTAGGATTGGTACATTTTTGCAGTATTTCCATACAGCTTTAGTGTGCTCCCACACATATTCCCCTGTTCCATTGTAGTATCAAAGCACAAATGTACTGGGGATAATGACAGTACATAACAAGTCAGACTGCACGCTAATCAGCACTCAAATCATTGTTCTTGGTTACAATAGGCTTTGGATGCATGCGTTATAGGATAGACATGACTTGGTACACATTAGTGCACCAGGTTACTAACATGCTGTTACAGCCTTTCTAAGTCTCATACATAAGGGGTTAACAGGGAAATTACCTTGAACAGCTATATATGGTGTTAGGTCTCGAGTTCCCGCTTCTGCACAGGGGGAATCTCGAGCCATCTCCGCTGCGGTCTCCCATTCATATCCAGCCGCAGTGGAGTCTGCTCAGCAGGGACGTCGGTCCCAGCGTCTTGCTCAGTCTCACTCTGTACAGAGAGTTACTGCTGCTTCTTCAGCTTCTGCCATTAAAGCCAGTGCTCGTCAGCAGCGAGCGGACTTCTCTGGGACTAAGTCCTTGTCTGCACACACTGAGCATGCCCAGGGCAAGATCTCCCGTTGGAGATCGAGGGTCATGTGCTCAGGCCCTGCAGCACATTCCATTGGTCCTCTTGGCAGGTCTCGGAAGGGCAAAGTTTCTGTGGCCACTTCCTGTGCTGCAACTATATAAACTGCGCATGACCGCACGGCCATGCGCTAGTGTACATTTGCTTTCGTGTGTTTGTTGTGAGTGCAAGTCGTCCTTGGATACCCCTTCCCTATTGAATGTCTGTTCGCGGAAGGTGTATGGTTGCTATCTAGCACCCGACTTATCCTACAGCACTAATCACACATTACAGCGTCCAGTTGCTGTGACCGCCAGTACGGCGCTGTGCACTTCCTCTGTGATTTCCTTACCCAAGCCTGGGTGGTTAGTGGCGTTCGTCAGTGCGGCACCGCATGCACTCTTGTGCCCTAATATTGTTATTGAGCTGACTTACACACCCAGTTGCGGTGTTGTGCCAGCAAGGGTCTAATCGGACTTCAATCCTAGTTGGGGTTGAGTTCGCTGACTACTTGCTCGCCCTCTATGTGCGGTACCGCGATCCTGTGACGCAACAGGATCGCTTCCTTCACGCTGGGTGAAGTTTAACCCATGTGTGTATACTTATGAGTACCGCCATATAGTCCATCATTACTTGGCAACAGGTTCCATCTCTGCACGGTGGACCCCGGGCTGCGAACGCACCATACTCTATCTGTCTTATTATTTGGTGCGTTCCCCTAGCCCTAACATTTCACTAGCACCAGGGTCTGGCTAGTAATGACGGACAAACAGCAATCCTTGCGGTATATCCAGCAGCTGGAGGGTAGGTTGGCGGCTCTTGAGAGCGCAACCTCAGCTGTGGATGTTACCGCAGTTGCTGTACAGGCTGCTAGCGTGGCTGCAGCAACCCTGTCCATTGCCACCCCTGCTCCGACATTTTCTCGCCTCCCGCTGCCAGAAAAATTTTCTGGTGATAGCAAATTTTGTAGGGGATTTGTGAGTCAGTGCTCTATTCACCTCGAGCTCCTGGCTGCACGTTTTCCCACAAAGCGGGCTAAGGTGGGATTTATAGTGTCTCTCTTGTCGGACAGGGCGTTGGAATGGGCTACGCCGCTGTGGGAGCGTGGCGATCATGTGGTGCAGAGTGCTCCGCTGTTTCTGAGCACTCTGAAACAGGTCTTTTTAGGACCTCAAGTCACCCATGATACTGCGCTCCAACTGCTGGCATTAACTCAGGGTGAGTCCTTGGTCAGTCATTTTGCCGTCCAATTCCGCACTTCAGCTTCTGAGCTGGATTGGTCGGATAAAGCTCTTATCCCCATATTTTGGAGGGGCCTGGCTGACCACGTTAAGGACGCTCTGGCCACTAGGGAGATTCCTGCCACACTGGAGGAGTTAATAACTGTCTCCACTCGAATTGACCTCCGTTTTAACGAGCGGAGGTTAGAGCGAGCCCAGTGTAGGCAGAGGTTTCGGCTGGCTCCTACCTTCGCCAAACCTCTGGAATCTCCGGTCCTGGTTCCTGAGTCACATGAGGCCAGGGAAGTGTCACAAGCGGGATCTAAGTCCCGGACCGCTTGTGCACTCAAGGTCTGTCATGTTTGCCAGCAGTCAGGACATCTAGCCACCAGATGTCCTCAGCGGTCGAGGAAACGTCAGCGTCTAGTGGTAGTAGGTGAAGGTACACTAGACACGGCGACGTTTGCCTCTAAATTGTCCTTTAAGGAGACAATTACTATAGGCTCATTCTCCCACTCGGTAGAGCTCTGCGTGGATTCTGGGGCGGAGGGCAATTTTATGTCTTCTGCCTTCGCCCAACGTCACGCAATACCCCTGGTTATGCTAGCTCAACCAGTAACGGTACGAGTGGTAAATGGGTCGACACTGCCCTCACAGATAACACACCAGACCATCCCTTTTACTCTGTCCATGTCGCCATCTCATCAGGAGATTATATCTCTGCTCGTGATTCCTGAGGGAATTGATGAGGTCCTGTTGGGAATACCTTGGCTATGGTACCACTCTCCTCATATCGAGTGGTCCTCTGGCAGAATCCTGGGATGGGGTGAATCTTGTGGGGGTAGGTGTCAGAGGGAGTGCGTTCAGGTTGCTACTACAGAGGTAACCGCAGATCTTTCCTCTCTCCCCAAGCAGTATTGGTCTTATGCAGACGTGTTCTCCAAAAAGGCGGCGGAGATCCTTCCGCCCCATCGCCCCTATGACTGTCCTATTGATCTCTTGCCTGGTGCTGAGCCTCCCCGGGGTCGAGTCTATCCGCTATCTCTCACGGAGACGGAGGCAATGTCACAGTACATCCAGGAAAATCTGGCAAGAGGATTCATTAGGAAGTCAGTGTCACCTGCTGGGGCAGGGTTCTTCTTCGTGCAGAAGAAGAATGGGGAATTGCGCCCATGCATAGACTACAGGGGTCTTAATGCCATTACCGTTAAAAATAAGTATCCTTTGCCCTTGATATCTGAGCTCTTCGATAGGCTTCAGGGAGCAAGGGTATTTACTAAACTAGATCTGCGGGGTGCTTACAACCTGATTCACATCCGTGAGGGGGACGAATGGAAGACGGCTTTTAACACCAGGGATGGGCACTATGAATATCTGGTGATGCCCTTCGGGCTCTGTAATGCCCCAGCCGTTTTCCAAGACTTTGTGAATGATATCTTCCGGGATATGCTTTCCACCTCGGTCGTAGTCTATCTGGATGATATTCTCATCTACTCTCCAGATATTGACTCCCACCGGAGAGATGTTTGCAAAGTCTTCGACCTCCTACGGGCAAACTCCCTCTATGCCAAGTTGGAGAAGTGTATGTTTGAGCAGGAGTCCTTAACTTTCCTAGGCTACATCATCTCTGCCCAGGGATTGGCTATGGATCCTGCCAAACTACAGGCTGTGATGGTCTGGCAGGAACCCCATTCTCTTAAAGCGGTGCAGCGCTTTATGGGGTTCATTAATTATTATCGCCAGTTCATTCCGCACTTCTCAACTTTGGTAGCTCCCTTGGTTGCCCTCACCAAGAAGGGGGCGAATCCCAAATTGTGGTCTGAGGAGGTCTCCAAGGCCTTTAACTCTATAAAGTCACACTTCGCTAGCACTCCCATCCTACATCGCCCCGATGTTGATAAGCCATTTATCATGGAAGTGGATGCCTCTTCTGTTGGTGCTGGAGCAGTCCTCTTCCAAAAGGATGCTCAAGGTCGGAAGCATCTTTGCTTCTTTTTCTCCAAGACCTTCTCACCAGCAGAGAGGAATTATTCCATCGGGGACAGGGAGTTGCTAGCCATGAAGTTGGCTTTCTCGGAGTGGAGACATCTCTTGGAGGGAGCACGTTTTCCCTTCCAAGTCTTCACAGACCATAAAAATTTGGTGTACCTGCAGACAGCCCAGCGGTTGAATTCTCGCCAGTCCAGATGGTCCTTATTCTTCTCCCGGTTTCATTTCACCCTCCATTTTCTTTCTGGGGAGAAGAACATTCGGGCCGACGCTCTCTCTCGCTCCGTTGTGTCATCTGCGGAGGAGGAGGAGGAGCCTCGGCTTATTGTCCCCACCGAGAGCTTGAGAACTGTGGCCCCGGTTTCGCTAGAGTCTGTGCCTCCGGGCAAGACTTTTGTACCATCCAGTTTGCGACCGGAGGTTCTCTCTTGGGCACACTCGTCCAGGGTGGGTGGACATTTTGGTACCAAAAGGACATCTGAGTTACTGGCGAGGACATACTGGTGGCCGCATATGGCTCGTGATGTCGCAGAGTATGTTCGGGCGTGTGTCTCTTGCGTCAAGAACAAGACTCCTCGGCAACGGCCAGCTGGTTTGCTTTATCCTCTGCCGGTGGCGGACAGGCCCTGGGAGATGGTCGGGATGGACTTTGTGGTGGGCTTACCCAAGTCTCGTAACTGCACCATTATCTGGGTGATCACCGACCATTTTTCCAAAATGGTGCACTTGGTGCCTCTTCCACGGCTACCTTCTGCACGGGCGTTGGCTGTCTTGTTCGTCAAGCATATCTTTCGCCCACACGGTATGCCAGACAAAATTGTTAGTGACCGGGGTCCCCAGTTTGCGTCTCGATTCTGGAGAGAGCTTTGTCGTCTACTCAGTATTGAGTTGAATCTCTCTTCGGCATATCATCCCAAGACGAATGGCTTGGTAGAGATGGCCAACCAGACCTTGGTCACATATTTACGACATTTTGTTTCTGCCAGGCAGGATGACTGGGCATCCCTGCTACCGTGGGCAGAGTTTGCACTTAACAATGCCGTAGCCGACTCCACCGGTCAGACTCCATTCCTCCTAAATTACGGCCAGCATCCGCGTGTTCCTGTGCCCATGCCTGTGTCTTCTGCTGACTCCAGGGTGGCAGACTGGGCTGTGGAGGCACGGGACATTTGGGACCGCACGCAGGATGCCATTCGGGCCTCCAAGGAGAGAATGAGGTCCTCCGCCGATGTTCATCGGCGCCCCGCTCCGACCTTTGCTCCTGGCGACTTGGTGTGGCTCTCCGCCCGTAACATCAGGCTGCGAGTTGAGTCCACTAAGTTTGCTCCTCGCTACTTGGGTCCCTTCAAGGTTCTCGAACAGGTTAATCCTGTGGTCTACCGTTTGGCTCTTCCTCCACGCTTGGGTATCACCGACACCTTTCATGTGTCCCTCTTGAAACCCGTATACATGTCCAGGTTTTCCGAGTCATCTGCCGGGACATCGGGTTCGTCTACGGACGATTACGAGGTGAACGCTATTTTGTGGTGCAAGGTGGTACGCGGCAAAAAGTTCTATCTGGTGGATTGGAAGGGTTATGGCCCAGAGGACAGGTCATGGGAGGCTGCTGAAAACATTCGGGCCCCACAGCTCATTGCTGCCTTCGAGCGTAGCGAGGCCCAAGGAGGGGGGGCCCTGGGAGGGGGGGTAATGTTAGGTCTCGAGTTCCCGCTTCTGCACAGGGGGAATCTCGAGCCATCTCCGCTGCAGTCTCCCATTCTTATCCAGCCGCAGTGGAGTCTGCTCAGCAGGGACGTCGGTCCCAGCGTCTTGCTCAGTCTCACTCTGTACAGAGAGTAACTGCTGCTTCTTCAGCTTCTGCCATTAAAGCCAGTGCTGGTCAGCAGCGAGCGGACTTCTCTGGGACTAAGTCCTTGTCTGCACACACTGAGCATGCCCAGGGCAAGATCTCCCGTTGGAGATCGAGGGTCATGTGCTCAGGCCCTGCAGCACATTCCATTGGTCCTCTTGGCAGGTCTCGGAAGGGCAAAGTTTCTGTGGCCACTTCCTGTGCTGCAACTATATAAACTGCGCATGACCGCACGGCCATGCGCTAGTGTACATTTGCTTACGTGTGTTTGTTGTGAGTGCAAGTCGTCCTTGGATACCCCTTCCCTATTGAATGTCTGTTCGCGGAAGGTGTATGGTTGCTATCTAGCGCCCGACTTATCCTACAGCACTAATCACACATTACAGCGTCCAGTTGCTGTGACAGCCAGTACGGCGCCGTGCACTTCCTCTGTGCTTTCCTTACCCAAGCCTGGGTGGTTAGTGGTGTTCGTCAGTGCGGCACCGCATGCACTCTTGTGCCCTAATATTGTTATTGAGCTTCCTTACACACCCAGTTGCGGTGTTGTGCCAGCAAGGGTCTAATCGGACTTCAATCCTAGTTGGGGTTGAGTTCGCTGACTACTTGCTCACCCTCTATGTGCGGTACTGCGATCCTGTGACGCAACAGGATCACTTCCTTCACGCTGGGTGAAGTTTAACCCACGTGTGTATACTTATGAGTACCGCCATATAGTCCGTCATTACTTGGCAGCAGGTTCCATTTCTGCACGGTGGACCCCGGGCTGCGAACGCACCATACTCTATCTGTCTTATTATTTGGTGCGTTCCGCTAGCCCTAACATATGGCAGCTGGAAGGGAAGAGGCGGTAACCCTGACGAAGAGGGACGGAGTCCCTCGAAACGCGTTGGTTAGCTTTTTTCCCCTAGCAAGGCTCTGTAGCTTCGTGACGTCACACGTTGCAGAGCACTGTCGGCCATTTTTTCCAGCCGCGCATCCAGCAGCGCCACCGGCCGGGGCGCTCCGGCTCTGTGCATTTTCCAGTATACTCCTGCCGCCTGGGTAATCTGAAACCCCCACCAACAACACCCGCAGGCCTCTACATTTACGGGCAAACTTTCTGCGGCCCAGGCTAGAAGTAAGTGTGTAGTGTTATTTTGCTATATCACGGCCATTACTATCCTAAGGTTAGTTCCAGCATCAGCTGTTTATGGGCACACTATAGGTTTCAGGTACGTTTATGTCCAGTCGGTTGTTTGTGTTTTAGCGCGATACCTCACTTGTTAGTTTTTCTTCTTCCACCTCGAGGTTGTGACAGGGGTGGCACGGCACCTGTCTGGTATCAGCAGCTTTAGACCTACGTATTCTTAGTGCCAGTGTGTTACTATTATTTTCTAAAATGATACTTATGTTTGTTGGCCATAGCACAGCTCAGCAATTTATTAAATTAAAATTCTGCTCTGATTGGCTGCTTGATAATTTAAGCTTATTCTATCTCTAAAGTAATGATTAAAGAAGATTCCTAAAAAAAAAATAGGAATACCTCTTTAAAATGGCATTTGGTGGATAATTCCTATATATTTAATCTGTAGAAATCATACAGTCTGAGCAATAAAAACCTGTAGAGCGCTGAATGACTTTAGATGCATCGAACGATACATTGGGAGCCTGACCACAATACTGTAATTTAGTGTGTACCAGAGAGAAAGGGTTATCCGTTTTAAAGCCCATTCAAAACTTACTGATCTGAGAATCTAAGTTGAATATTTTTATTATATTACCAATAACTATAATACTATAACTTGGATATCAAGCTGGAGATTACCTTCAATAGAAATGTTTCAGTCGTAGATTTAATCTCCTTCTCTGTTTTACTCTTTTAATATGGTCTTTCTGCTGTAGTAAACCATTCTGGCACAAAGGCTAAAAGCTAAACATCCTGCTCTTTTGCTTCTGACTTTCTCTTGTTCACAGGGTATCCATACTGCACTTTTTTTTTTTTTTAGAAAAGTCTATGATCTAAACATTCATGAAATTGCTATTAATCTCTTTGTTGTAGACAATAATACATTTTAAGAACAATCAAAAGTTGGTTAAAAGTCGCCAAAAATATTTATACTGAAACAAATTACAGTTATCCAAGTCACTGAAACAAATCCATCACTATAATGGTGTTAGCAAAAATGTACACATTAAAAATATAGACTTGATGAGAAAATATCCAGCATTGAAAATCAATATCTGAAAAATCAGTTGACCCAGAATATTGTCATGCATGTCTAGTGAAAGTGGGCATGTACTATGCCTACATTTACTAGATTCATCTGGTGCCCCCATTTATGCCATTGTTTTAAAATAAATAAAACATTAATAAAAACAAGGTATTCATAAAAACAGATGAATAGAGGAAAGCCACTTCTACATATTATTCCTTCCAACAAAATACAAGACATTCTGTATTTTGATTAGGATGCAGCAGAAAAATACTTTCACAACATTCCTTAACCGCCTGAGTATAAAAGCAATTTATTATAGAAGGTTTATTTCTTTTTTTTGCATCATTATATTCAACAACAACTCTTTTTTACTTTTATGCTTTATTTGAAGTTTTTTGATTTTTAGACCCCCATCTTGGATTCCATAAAAGCTATGGTTTAATTTGTTCATTTAACTTTTTCAAATGCATGAATTAAGAAATGTCATATATATATATAAATATGTATGATATATATAACATAAAATAAAAGAATTGCTAAAGCACACAAAATGGACAACCATAGTTAAAGCATGCCCTGTCAGGCATTATCACTGAACAGCTCAGTGGACCTTTACTAGGCCTCATGCTACAAGTATAAAACTATAAAATTTAAAATGATGCTTAAGTGGTTAATCAGCTACAATTTTTGTCTATTTCTAGGCCATTAATGAGGGATGGTGGTTGTACTGTGTTTTGTTACTTGGCAGGAAAGGGATAGTATGCTGTCATTTACCATAGAGTGGCCTAAAATTGAAGCAGATGTCAAACAAAATTCAGAATTGCTTATAGTGGTCTTCGTACACTTGAAGGTTAATATGTTTAGAAAAAAACAAATAAATTAAGAATTTTTTTAAATTAATTAAGTTATTTATTTATTTCAATTTTTGAAAAATAAAATGTCACCAATATAATTTCCGGAACAAAAGACGCAGTCTAAAAATACTGGAAAGTAAACAATATTGTCGTATGGTTTAGTGAATAATTTAAATAAAGATCCTTAGGTCAAGCGTGAGCAAATGCACTGTCCTGTATATGTATTTAATTTAGCTTTATAATAAATGGCCTAATTAGCAAGAGATAGCATTTACAATTTAATTTTTCTTAAGACTGAACAGATATCTCGTCTGTTAAGCCTTTACTGTGCGGCTCTGTATAATAACAATTACTCTAAAGTCAGTCAAACCTAATCCTTGCTTTAATCTTTACTAATTGAAATTTCCCAAACAAGTAACTTTCACATCTTGAATAAAGACTTGGTAAATGTTAGTTAAGGTTTGAAAAACAGGAAGGAATAATTAAGAATAGGAATTGATTCTATGATCTCATTCGTTTTACTGTTTAGAAATCTGAGGATAAAATAAATAAGAGCCTTCAGTAAAATGGATTCATTTTTAACAGGACCAAATATTTACAATCTCTAAGGCTAAGATTATGTCTAGCGAGTAACAATTGATGTCCAAAGGACTTCACTACAGTATTAAATCCAGAGTATTTCCGGGGACTGTAGGTGTCGGTCGATCGTTAAAATGGAATGGTCATGCTACAAAAGTTCTTCATGTAGTCCCAGCCTGCAGGCCATCGAAAGGAACGAAAAAGGAAATTAAACAAATATTCAAGAAAGTATTTTTTGAAAAAAGATAGATAGATAAAATGATGTACTGTATTTAGAAATCTTAATTATACTGATACAGAGTAATTTGGTGTGGGCATCAAGTCCAGCATTTTGGAAAAGCTTTAGGCTGTGTGCACACGTTGCAGATTTTTCGGGTTTTTTTTTTAAAACGCGAAAAAAAATGCATACATTATGCATCCCATCATTTAGATAGAATGCATTCCGCAATTTTTGTGCACATGATGTGTTTTTTTCCGCCCAAAAAACACATCGCGGTAAAAAACGCAGCATGTTCATTAATTTTTTGCGGATTTCCCACTATATTATTGCATTGGGAACCTCCAGAAAAATCCACAAAAAAAACGCACCAGAAATACGGTAAAAACGTGAGAAAAACGCGCAAAAAACGCATGCGGATTTCTTGCAGAAAATGTCCTGTTTTGCTCAGGAAATTTCTGCAAGAAATTCTGAACATGTGCACATAGCCTTACAGTTAAGATTCACTTATTCTGGTTGATTTGTGCTATTACAGAATATAATTTTTTCAAGAATTATGCTGATTCCCCATGTACTTATTGTCCATTTTGCTAGTACTTTATACACATAACAGAGCAGCACATTCTAGACTCAATAAGAACGGCCAGTTTTTTGGAAAATAAACTCCAGGAGACATACAACAACCTTTTAGCATCTCCAAGTTATGTACTAGATGGGTTCGTCAAATGATTGAGTACAGATTTGTTTGTTATCAATACCTTCGAAGAATTGTTCTAGCATTTCTCCATAAATGCATTATCTAGACCTTGTATGTTTTATGTATAATACTCTCAATATCCTTAATATGTAATAAATTCTGCATGCAAACTCTAGTATGGTTTATTTATCCTTTTTAAATACTGTAAGACAAATGTATTTATTTAGTATCGATCGATCCTTCTATCTTTTCATGTCTTGCCTCTAGTTCTAGATTTCTAGATATTTGCATGAAATCTACAATTATACACTATCTTGTGATATTTTATGTCTCCTATCTTCATTGTTACGTGTAAAAAGAGCAACACAATGCAAATGTAAATAAAAACTAATTAAACGTAAAAATTATTGATTTCATATCTGGTCTTGCTAATAAATAGGCGTCTGGTTCATTAAGATACAATGCTGCGTCGCCACAATATCCATATTTGTTGTATAAATACAGTAAGAAGATACAGTATAGTGTAGCAACCTGTTATGTTTGCAGGGCAACTAACATGCAAGACACAGTTTCAGATTCTATTCTGTCCTTTACAACATAATCGAATATGTCTATTATGGTTTTACAAGTATAAACAAACGTGTACTTGAAAGTTGAAACAAAATTTACCTTAAAATTATGGAGGTCACGTAATGTTGTTCATCTGCGGAGAGCTGACTATGTAACATGCTTTTCATGCCATGCTGGGGTTGAGTCTCATGATCCAGTTGTGAATGGAGCAATTTATTCAGCAAAGCAGGAGTAGCCAACAGAAGTTGTGGCACGTACCACTCATCCTGTTAACCATGAAATATGTATTGTCATCTTGACATGTTCACCAGTTCTCTTCCTCCATCACCTCCGTGCCAATCCACTCACTGCTTTTCTTTCGCAAATTCAGTTGAAAAAATAGTTACCTAGGAAATTTAGGAAGTCACTGGTAATCATTCTGCTATTAAGAAAAACTGATTGAGACTTTAAACACAGGGAATTCTGTAGATGAAACAAGTCCCAGTTACTGTTTGTCTTGAGCAATTAGCAACCCAAAAGAAGCTGAGAAACATGTAACAAAAGACAATCTCAAGAGTATGGAAATATCAGGGATCTATGTGAAGTTAAGCAACATTATGTCAAAAATGATAAATGCAGTATAGGAAGGATACAATTAAGAGACAATTCAAATTTTTCTTGTTAACTAATAAATGCAAGTCACAGAAGGCAGATTTAAATATAATGTATAGTAACAATAGCTTAACATTTAATTATAGCAGTTATCTTAGACTAGTAAAGATGTTATTTTTCCACCAATGAAAAGCCACAACTCTTGTTCTTGACTGTGTCTGGTATTACAACTAGCTCTCATTTTTTTGTGCTTTATATTTGCAAAAATAGTGACAATATTGTCCTTAAATGTGACTGGTATTGTATCTAACTCCCATTGTACTTTGCATGAATGACTCTGAGCAAGATGCTGGACAGAATAGTGCAGTTCACTTAGACCCCAGTCCAGAGCCTCTCACCTAGCCAAATTAGTTCTCATGCTTCGCACTGACGAGGGCCAACAGCCTGAAACATCGTGTCTGCGAATTGAGATACTGATTTGGCTTTTTTCCTAAATCATATTGCACGACTTGTTTAAAGGGTTGATTGTGACTTGTAGGATCGCTACTTCCAACAGGTGGCGTTTTAAAGTTTAAGTCCTCTTTTTCTCAGAAGAGGCAATTTGCATAGTGCAGTTCAGTGATTTACCTGTAAAATCAAAATATAACCAACAGGCACAATTAAACATATTCAGTTAATGTTATTGCTATGGTCACATATCAGAATGTTGACTATCTAAATCATAATGTGCTTAAAGCAGGCTGTACTGCAATAGGGAGTTGGAAAAATTCTCCTAGTTTTCATTGGTAACCTTGGCAAAGAAGTGTAGACTTCGACAATAGTCATTGACAAATTGATTCTGACAAATGTTTTGGTCAGGACTAGGGTTGAGCGACTTTTAGTTTTTTAGGGTCGAGTCGGGTTTCGCGAAACCCGACTATCTCAAAAGTCGAGTGGAATCGGCCGATTATCGTGAAAAGTCGGGGATCGACCGAAACACGAAACCCAATGCAAGTCAATGGGGGAGCATAGTCGGCAGTGAGTGGAGGCCAGGAAAACACCTACAGTGTCCATTTTAATGGCAAAAACATCCATTCTTGTTACTGAAGCTTGTCAATCTTAATTTACCTTATAATAATAGTAAGGCATTGGAAATTGGGGGTCATTTGGCTAAAGTTGTGGGGGGTAGGGCTGGTTCAAGTATTTAGTGGGCCCAGGAAATCTGGACCATATCACGGCAGTGGAGCAGGGAGAGGTAAGTATTTAAACTTTGCAAGTGCTGTGATCCTGAGCAAGCAGGGGGGCCCACTCGTTGGCATTGGCACTGGCACATGGTCCCTCAAAGTACGGCGGTGTGTTTGCATGGCGGGGGCGCCTCCCACCGGTAGCGACACTTTTGTGTACTATGAGCGGTCCTGTGCCAGTGACGTCGCCAACGATTATTCCCCCCCACCTGATGAAGGAACCTGCACTTTCATCTGCACCTTCCTCTTTGTCCCCGTGTAAGGTGGTATGGTATGCGGGAAGGGGAACCTGACATTCAGCAGGGTCACATTCTGGCTGTGTAGCGTGCACGGGGAATGTAGCGTTCTGGGTCAATGTACCAGCAGACTCATCTATCACTGGCTGGGCAATGGGCAGGATGAGGAGGCAACACAGATATAGGCCCAAATAATAAAGTGGTCTAAATGCAGTTCAAAATTGGTAACAGGACTAACCAGGGGGCATTGCTTTGTTCAGTGGAGTACAACTGTAATGAGAGGCTGACACAGTGAGTAGGCCCAAATCAGTAAGTAGGCTAAATGCAGTTCAAAATTGGTAACAGAAGTAAACAGGCGGCACTGGTTTGTTCAGTGTAGGAGAACATCAAGCAGCGGCAGACACCGTTAGTAGGGCCAACAAAACAAGTAGGCCAAATGCAGTGTTATGTTAAAAACAATTTAATGAGAGCCTGAAGATAGAAGCTAGCGAAAGGCAACCTGGAGAACACCTTGGGGCGGAAGACACCGTTTGTAGAACCCAGACCCAACTTGTAGGCCTAATGCAGTGTTGTTTCAACAACTACTTACCGAGAGCTTCAAAGATAGAAGCTAGGGAGAGGCAACCTGGAGAACACTTTGGCGCGGCAGACACTGTCCCTAAAACCCAGACCCAACGTGTAGGCCAAATGCAGTGTTGTTTCAACAACTACTTAACAAGAGCTTGAAGATAGAAGCTAGGGAGAGGCACCCTGGAGAACACCTTGGAGCGGCAGACACCGTCTTTAGAACCCAGACCCAACTTGTAGGCCTAATGCAGTGTTGTTTAAACAACTACTTAACGAGAGCTTCAAGATAGAAGCTAGGGAGAGGCAACCTGGAGAACACCTTGGAGCGGCAGACACCGTCTCTACAACCCAGGCCCAACTTGTAGGCCTAATGCAGTGTTGTTTCAACAACTACTTAACGAGAGCCTGAAAATCGAATTTCAGGACAGGAAACCTGGAGAACAGCACAGAGCGGCATACACCGTTAGTAGGCCCCACCCAAACTAGTAGCCCCACTGCAGTTGTTTGATTAAAAAACTATTTAACAAGAGCCTGAAGATTGAAGCTCAGGAAAGGCAACCAGGAGAACACCTTGGAGTGGCAGACACTGTTAGTAGGCCCCAACCAAACTAGTAGCCCCACTGCAGTTGTTCGATTAAAAAACTATTTAACAAGAGCCTGAAGATTGAAGCTCAGGAAGGGCAACCAGGAGAACACCTTGGAGCGGCAGACACCGTCTCTACAACCCAGACCCAACTTGTAGGCCTAATGCAGTGTTGTTTCAACAACTACTTAACGAGAGCCTGAAAATGGAATTTCAGGACAGGAAACCTGGAGAACAGCACGGAGCGGCATACACCGTTAGTAGGTCCCAACCAAACTTGTAGCCCCACTGCAGTTGTTCGATTAAAAAACTATTTAACAAGAGCCTGAAGATTGAAGCTCAGGAAAGGCAACCAGGAGAACACCTTGGAGCGGCAGACACCGTCTCTACAACCCAGACCCAACTTGTAGGCCTAATGCAGTGTTGTTTCAACAACTACTTAACAAGAGCTTCAAGATAGAAGCGAGGGAGAGGCAACAGAGAGAACACCTTGGAGCGGAAGACTCAGTTTGTAGACCACAATGAAACTTGTGGCCCCAATGCAGTTTTATAATTCTGACAAGCTGAAAATCAGCCTATTTTTTTTTTTTTTTTAGAGTAGGACAGCTGTATTAAGTGGCGCAGACAGACACTGGTAGTAGGCCTTACACCACAAAGTAGGCTCACTGCATGATGAAAAAAAGTTACATGGGTACACGGTCGGCATTGGTGTGCTCATCGGAGGACAAATGGAAGGAGGGACCGCAGAAGACTTAGTAGGCCTAAAATTTTAAAAGATAGGCTCAAAGCAGTTTGAATTATCTTGCAGGGGTACACAGGCAGCATTGGTGTGGTCAGCGGAGGACAATTGGAAGGAGGGACCGCAGACAGACTTAGTAGGCCTAAAATAAAAAAAATTAGGCTCAATGCAGTTTGAATTATCTTGCAGGGGTACACAGGCAGCATTGGTGTGGTCAGAGAAGGACGATTGGAAGGAGTGTCTGACACAGTTAACACTCCCAAAAAATAAATAGATGTTAATGTCTCGCAAAACAACAAAACCAAAAAACAAAAGGGTGGCATACTTAGGTACAGGGGTGGGCTCCTCTGCTGAGTTTCCGACATAGTAATTTGGTGCTAAGTATTTACTGGTGTCAATATAGGACACTGACCCTGACTATTTTAACTAGCATCATGCTTGTCAACAAATTGGTATTGTCAGTGCCAGGCATTGAAGGATGTCAGCGCATAGACTAAACATTGGTGGAGCTGTGAGAGATAATTTTGCAAGTGGTAGAACAGTGTTTGAGCTGGGGGGGAAACTCTCTTGTGGCTGGCGTTACAGGCCCTGGGCCCCTCATGTTACAACGGTGTGTCTGACGTTGGTTGCGCGCCACCACCACCAGAGACACTTTATTGTACTATGAGGGACCCAGTGGCAGTGCCGTCGGCCAAAAACGGGCACACCCATCTCTTCAGACAAACGGCACTCTCACGGGTGCTTGCGCCAAGTGGCGAGACCACGGCCCCGTGGGGGGAGCTAGCCCATTTAGGGAGGTGTAAACATGTCGTATGTTGGACAAACAGCTGCTGCAGATTAAGAGATTGGAACAGTCAGTAAGACCAGTCCACAAGCGAGACCTTTTTATAGGAAAGCTAGGTATCAGCCGGGAAAGGTGGGGTTAGTAACCATACTGGACAAATGTTGTCTCCTGTCACTTTGAATTGATGCTTCAGTACCTGTCCTGTCTGCGGTCATTGCGAAATCACTCCACAACCTGGTCAGAAAACCCCTCTGTCCAACGCCACTCCTGATTTGTGCAACTCTAACACCTCTGCCCTGTTGCCCCCTGCAGCTCGTGTGAGAACGGTCACCGGCGCTGTGTGCTGGGAATGCCTGAATCACATGGTCTACAAGAGTTGCTTGTTTGGTTTCTAATATTTGTTCGAGGTTCTCATGTGGCATGATATTTTGCAATTTGCCTTTATAGCGAGGATCAAGGAGGCAGGCCAACCAGTAATCGTCATCGGTAATCATGTTAATAATGCGTGGGTCCCTTTTGAGGATATGTAAGGCATAATCTGCCATGTGGGCCAAAGCTCCAGTTATCAAATCTGCGGTTGTGCTGGGTTGAGGGGCAGTTTCAGGCAAATCTACGTCACTTGTCTCCCTCAAAAAACCTGAACCCGGCCTTGCAACGCCACCAGTTTCTATTGGCCCCGGAGAAGCTTCCTCATTCAAAAAATACTCATCCCCATCATCCTCCTCATCTTCCTCCTCTTCGTCCGCTACCTCATCCTCTAGATTGCCCTGACGAGACAATGGCTGACTGTCATCAAGGCTATCCTTTTCCTCGGCTGCAGACGCCTGATCCTTTATGTGCATCAAACTTTGCATCAGCAGACGCATTAGGGGGATGCTCATGCTTATTATGGCGTTGTCTGCACTAACCAGCCGTGTGCATTCCTCAAAACACTGAAGGACTTGACACAGGTCTTGTACCTTCGACCACTGCACACCTGACAACTCCCTGTCTGCCATCCAACTGCCTGCCCGTGTATGTGTATCCTCCCACAAATACATAACAACATGCCTCTGTTCGCACAGTCTCTGAAGCATGTGCAGTGTGGAGTTCCACCTTGTTGCAACGTCGATGATTAGGCGATGCTGGGGAAGGTTCAAAGACCGCTGATGGTTCTGCATACGGCTGAAGTGTACGGGCGAACGGCGGATATGCGTGCAAAGTCTGTGCACTTTGAGGAGCAGGTCGGGTAACCCCAGATAACTTTTCAGGAAGCACTGCACCACCAGGTTTAAGTTGTGAGCCAGGCAAGGAATGTGTTTCAGTTGGGAAAGGGCTATGGCAGCCAAAAAATTCCTTCCGTTATCACTCACTACCTTGCCTGCCTCAAGATGTACAGTGCCCAGCCATGACTGAGTTTCTTTCTGCAAGAACTCGGACAGAACTTCCGCGGTGTGTCTGTTGTCGCCCAAACACTTCATTGCCAATACAGCCTGCTGACGCTTGCCACTAGCTGTCCCATAATGGGACACCTCGTGTGCTACAGTGGCAGCTGTGGATGGAGTGGTTGTGCGACTGCGGTCTGTGAACAAGCTCTCGCTTCTGCAGGAGGACGAGGAGGAGGAGGGGGGGGGCGAACGCCTACAGCCAACTGTTTCCTAGACCGTGGGCTAGGCAGAACTGTCCCAATATTGCTGTCCCCTGTGGACCCTGCATCAACCACATTAACCCAGTGTGCCGTGATGGACACGTAACGTCCCTGGCCATGCCTACTGGTCCATGCATCTGTTGTCAGGTGCACCTTTGTACTCACAGATTGCCTGAGTGCATGGACGATGTGGTCTTTTACATGCTGGTGGAGGGCTGGGATGGCTTTTCTTGAAAAGAAGTGTCGACTGGGTAGCTCATAGCGTGGTACAGCGTAGTCCATCAGGGCTTTGAAAGCTTTGTTTTCAACTAACCGGTAGGGCATCATCTCTAACGAGATTAGTCTAGCAATGTGGGCGTTCAAACCCTGTGTACGCGGATGCGAGGATGAGTACTTCCTTTTCCTAACGAGAGCCTCATGCATGTAGGGTGAGCTGGACTGGAGAACTGCAGATCGTGGAACTAGCGGGGTTGTTGGTGTACATGGCAGACTGAGAGAGGGTTGGAGATGGTATTCTTGCTGGTGCCCTACATGCAGTGTTTCCTACTACAAAACTGGTGATTCCCTGACTGCTTTGGCCTGGCGACGAAACCTGCACATTTACTGCAGGTGGTGCAGGAAATGGTGGGCTTACAGTGAGGGAAGGGATGTAGCGTTGCTGACTAGCTTCATTGGCCGAGGGTGCTACAACCTTAGGGGACGTTTGATAGTTAGTCCAGGCTTGCAAATGCATGGTGGTTAAATGTCTACGCATGCAACTTGTATTTAGACTTTTAAGATTCTGACCTCTGCTTAAGGTAGTTGAACATTTTTGACAGATGACTTTACGCTGATCATTTGGATGTTGTTTAAAAAAATGCCAGACTGCACTCTTTCTACTATCGGATACCTTTTCAGGCATTGCAGACTGAGCTTCTTTAACCGGATGTCCACCCTGTCCTACAACTGGTTTTGGTATTGCCATGCATTTTTGGCCAGACACGGGCCTGGCAGATGGAACCTGTTGCGATGTTGATGCCTGCTGTGGCTTCTCCTCCTCCGCTTCAGAGCTACTGCACCCTGTTCCCCCAATGGCTGCCAATCGGGGTCAACAACTGGGTCATCTATGACCTCCTCTTCTATCTCGTGTGCAACTTCGTCTGTGTCACCGTGTAAGCCGGTGGTATAGCGTTCTGTTATGACCCCAATGGCGAGGGTCTCAGAGGAACGTGGAAGTCTGCAAGATACAAAAATCCAGCTCATAGGGCAGTGGTAACTGGGTTGACCATATATCTACTCCTAACGCCAACACTAGAAGTAGCCGGGGGTCATACCTACGTTGATCCTAGATGACTCGCGCCAGCCGAGAATCTAAATACCCCTAGTAGAGGAAAACAAAGACCTCTCTTGCCTCCAGAGAAAGGGACCCCAAAGCAGGATAGAAGCCCCCCACAAATAATAACGGTGAGGTAAGAGGAAATGACAAACACAGAAATGAACCAGGTTTAGCACAGAGAGGCCCGCTAACTAATAGCAGAATATAGAAAGGTAACTTATATGGTCAACAAAAAACCCTATCAAAAATCCACACTGGAAATTCAAGAACCCCCGAACCGTCTAACGGTCCGGGGGGAGAACACCAGCGCCCTAGAGCTTCCAGCAAAAGTCAGGATACAGATTAGGAACAAGCTGGACAAAAATACAAAACCAAAAACAAATAGCAAAAAGCAAAGTAAATGACTTAGCTGAATAACCGGACCAGGATCAGTAGACAAGAGCACAGCAGATTAGCTCTGATAACTACGTTGCCAGGCATAGAACTGAGTGTCCAGGGAGCTTATAAAGCAACGCCCCTAACTAACGACCCAGGTGCGGATAAAAGGAAAGACAGAAAAACCAGAGTCAAAAAACTAGTAACCACTAGAGGGAGCCAAAAAGCAAATTCACAACAGTACCCCCCCCTTAGTGAGGGGTCACCGAACCCTCACCACGACCACCAGGGCGATCAGGATGAGCGGCATGAAAGGCACGAACTAAATCGGCCGCATGAACATCAGAGGCGACCACCCAGGAATTATCCTCCTGACCATAGCCCTTCCACTTGACCAGGTACTGAAGTCTTCGCCTGGAGAGGCGAGAATCCAAGATCTTCTCCACCACGTACTCCAACTCGCCCTCAACCAACACCGGAGCAGGAGGCTCAGCAGAAGGAACTACAGGCACAACGTACCGCCGCAACAAGGACCTATGAAATACATTGTGAATAGCAAACGACACAGGAAGATCCAGACGAAAAGATACAGGATTAAGGATTTCCAATATCTTGTAAGGACCAATAAAACGAGGTTTAAATTTGGGAGAGGAGACCTTCATAGGAACAAAGCGGGAAGAAAGCCATACCAAATCCCCAACGCGTAGTCGGGGACCCACACCGCGGCGGCGGTTGGCAAAGCGCTGAGCCCTCTCCTGTGACAACTTCAAGTTGTCCACCACATGATTCCAGATCCGCTGCAACCTATCCACCACAGAATCCACCCCAGGACAGTCAGAAGACTCCACATGACCTGAAGAAAAGCGAGGATGGAAACCAGAGTTGCAGAAAAAAGGCGAAACCAAGGTGGCGGAACTAGCCCGATTATTAAGGGCAAACTCAGCCAACGGCAAGAATGTCACCCAATCGTCCTGATCAGCAGAGACAAAACACCTCAAATAAGCCTCCAAAGTCTGATTGGTTCGCTCCGTCTGTCCATTAGTCTGAGGATGGAAAGCAGAGGAAAACGACAAATCAATGCCCATCCTACTACAAAAGGATCGCCAGAACCTGGAAACGAACTGGGATCCTCTATCTGACACAATATTCTCAGGGATGCCGTGCAAACGAACCACGTTCTGGAAAAACACAGGAACCAGATCGGAAGAGGAAGGCAGCTTAGGCAAAGGAACCAAATGGACCATCTTGGAGAAGCGATCACATATCACCCAGATAACAGACATGCCCTGAGATAGCGGAAGATCAGAAATGAAATCCATGGAGATATGTGTCCAAGGTCTCTTCGGGACAGGCAAGGGCAAGAGCAACCCGCTGGCACGAGAACAGCAAGGCTTAGCTCTAGCACAAGTCCCACAGGACTGCACAAATGACCGCACATCCCTTGACAAAGAAGGCCACCAAAAGGACCTGGCCACCAGATCTCTGGTGCCAAAAATTCCCGGGTGACCTGCCAACACCGAGGAATGAACCTCGGAAATGACTCTGCTGGTCCACTTATCCGGAACAAACAGTCTGTCAGGTGGACAAGACTCAGGCCTATCAGCTTGAAATCTCTGCAACACACGTCGCAGATCCGGAGAAATAGCTGATAAGATAACTCCATCCTTAAGAATACCAACAGGATCAGCGACTCCAGGAGCATCAGGCACAAAGCTCCTAGAAAGAGCATCGGCCTTCACATTCTTTGAACCTGGTAAATACGAGACAACAAAATCAAAGCGGGAGAAAAACAATGACCAGCGGGCCTGTCTCGGATTAAGGCGTTTAGCAGACTCGAGATACATCAGATTTTTGTGATCAGTCAAGACCACCACACGATGCTTAGCACCCTCGAGCCAATGACGCCACTCCTCAAATGCCCACTTCATGGCCAACAACTCCCGATTGCCCACATCATAATTTCGCTCGGCAGGCGAAAACTTCCTAGAGAAAAAGGCACAAGGTTTCATAACAGAGCAACCAGGGCCTCTCTGCGACAAAACGGCCCCTGCTCCAATCTCCGAAGCATCCACCTCAACCTGAAAGGGAAGTGAGACATCGGGCTGGCACAAAACAGGCGCCGAAGTAAACCGGCGTTTCAACTCCTGGAAAGCCTCCACGGCAGCAGGAGCCCAGTTAGTTGCATCGGAGCCCTTCTTGGTCATATCCGTCAAAGGTTTCACAACGCTAGAAAAATTAGCGATAAAACGACGGTAGAAGTTAGCGAAACCCAAGAACTTCTGAAGACTCTTAACTGACGAGGGCTGAGTCCAATCAAGAATAGCTCGGACCTTGACCGGGTCCATCTCCACAGCAGAAGGGGAAAAAATAAACCCCAAAAAGGGAACCTTCTGTACACCAAAGAGACACTTTGAGCCTTTGACAAACAAAGAATTTTCACGCAAAATTTTAAAGACCAACCTGACCTGCTCCACATGCGAGTCCCAATCATCAGAAAAAACCAAAATATCATCCAGATAAACGATCAAAAATTTATCCAGATACTTCCGGAAAATGTCATGCATAAAGGACTGAAAAACTGAAGGCGCATTGGAGAGCCCAAAAGGCATCACCAAGTACTCAAAATGACCTTCGGGCGTATTGAATGCGGTTTTCCATTCATCACCTTGCTTAATGCGCACAAGGTTATACGCACCACGAAGGTCTATCTTGGTGAACCACTTGGCACCTTTAATTCGGGCAAACAAGTCAGACAACAGCGGCAGAGGATACTGAAATTTGACAGTGATCTTATTTAAAAGCCGATAATCAATACAAGGCCTCAAAGATCCGTCCTTTTTAGCCACAAAAAAGAATCCTGCACCAAGAGGGGAAGAAGACGGACGAATATGTCCTTTCTCCAAAGACTCCTTGATATACGAACGCATAGCGGTATGTTCAGGTACCGACAGATTAAAGAGTCTTCCCTTAGGAAATTTACTGCCTGGAATCAAATCTATAGCACAGTCACAGTCCCTATGAGGAGGCAATGCACTGGACCTGGACTCGCTAAAGACATCCTGATAATCAGACAAATACTCCGGAACTTCCGAAGGCGTAGAAGAAGCAATAGACACAGGCAGGATATTCCCATGAATACCACGACAGCCCCAACTAGAAACTGACATAGCCTTCCAGTCCAGGACGGGATTATGGGTCTGTAACCATGGCAGCCCTAAAACAACCAAATCATGCATTTTATGTAAAACAAGAAAACGTATCACCTCGCGGTGTTCAGGAGTCATGCACATGGTAACCTGTGTCCAATACTGCGGTTTATTTGCTGCCAATGGCGTAGCATCAATACCCCTAAGAGGAATAGGATTTTCTAATGGTTCAAGAGTAAAACCACAGCGCTTAGCAAATGACAGATCCATAAGACTCAGGGCAGCACCTGAATCTACAAACGCCATGACAGGATAAGACGACAGTGAGCAAATCAAAGTTACAGACAGAATAAATTTAGGTTGCAAATTTCCAGCGGTGACCGGACCAACAACCTTAGCTATACGTTTAGAGCATGCTGAGATAACATGTGTAGAATCACCACAGTAGTAGCACAAGCCATTCCGGCGTCTATGAATTTTCCGCTCATTTCTGGTCAGGATTCTATCACATTGCATTAAATCAGGTGTCTGTTCAGACAACACCATGAGGGAATTTGCGGTCTTGCGCTCCCGCAATCGCCGATCAATTTGAATAGCCAGTGCCATAGCATCATTCAGACCTGTGGGAATGGGAAAACCCACCATAACATCTTTAATGGCATCAGAAAGACCATTTCTAAAATTAGCGGCCAGTGCACACTCGTTCCAATGTGTCAGCACGGACCATTTCCGAAATTTTTGGCAATACACTTCAGCCTCGTCCTGCCCCTGAGACATAGCCAGCAGGGCCTTTTCTGCCTGAATCTCAAGATTGGGTTCCTCATAAAGTAAACCGAGCGCCAGAAAAAACGCATCAATATCAGCCAATGCCGGATCTCCTGGCGCCAGCGAAAAAGCCCAATCTTGAGGGTCACCCCGTAAGAACGAAATAACAATTTTTACTTGCTGAGCGGAGTCTCCAGATGAACAGGGTCTCAGGGACAAAAACAATTTACAATTATTCTTGAAATTCCTAAACTTAAACCTGTCTCCGGAAAACAGTTCAGGAATCGGTATCTTAGGTTCTGACCCATGACTTCTGATAACATAATCTTGTATGCCCTGCACACGAGTAGCCAGCTGGTCCACACTTGTAATCAAGGTCTGGACATTCATGTCTGCAGCAAGCATAAGCCACTCTGAGGTAAAGGGGATGAGGAAAAAAAAAAAAAAAAAATGAGAGAGGAGAAAAAAAAACTCAGAATCTTCTTTCTTATAATCCCTCTTTTGCAATGCATTAAACATTTAATACTGGCCTGGCAAACTGTTATGACCCCAATGGCGAGGGTCTCAGAGGAACGTGGAAGTCTGCAAGATACAAAAATCCAGCTCATAGGGCAGTGGTAACTGGGTTGACCATATATCTACTCCTAACGCCAACACTAGAAGTAGCCGGGGGTCATACCTACGTTGATCCTAGATGACTCGCGCCAGCCGAGAATCTAAATACCCCTAGTAGAGGAAAACAAAGACCTCTCTTGCCTCCAGAGAAAGGGACCCCAAAGCAGGATAGAAGCCCCCCACAAATAATAACGGTGAGGTAAGAGGAAATGACAAACACAGAAATGAACCAGGTTTAGCACAGAGAGGCCCGCTAACTAATAGCAGAATATAGAAAGGTAACTTATATGGTCAACAAAAAACCCTATCAAAAATCCACACTGGAAATTCAAGAACCCCCGAACCGTCTAACGGTCCGGGGGGAGAACACCAGCGCCCTAGAGCTTCCAGCAAAAGTCAGGATACAGATTAGGAACAAGCTGGACAAAAATACAAAACCAAAAACAAATAGCAAAAAGCAAAGTAAATGACTTAGCTGAATAACCGGACCAGGATCAGTAGACAAGAGCACAGCAGATTAGCTCTGATAACTACGTTGCCAGGCATAGAACTGAGTGTCCAGGGAGCTTATAAAGCAACGCCCCTAACTAACGACCCAGGTGCGGATAAAAGGAAAGACAGAAAAACCAGAGTCAAAAAACTAGTAACCACTAGAGGGAGCCAAAAAGCAAATTCACAACAGCGTTCGTGACGGGGCACCATAGTCTCATCAAGGTCTGATTCTGGATCAGTACACTGCGAGGGCAATGTTCTGGTCTGAGTCAAAGGAACAGCATAGTAATCTGGCTGTGGCTGTGCATCTGTGCACTCCATGTCTGATTCAACTTGTAATGGGCATGGCCTGTTAACTGTTTAACTTTCTAACCCAGGAACGGTATGTGTAAAGAGCTCCATGGAGTAACCCGTTGTGTCGCCTGACGCATCCTTCTCTGTTGTTCTTGGTGAAGAAGACAAGGAAGCGACTTGTCCCTGACCGTGAACATCCACTAACGACGCGCTGCTTTTACATTTAGCAGTTTCAAAAGAGGAGGCGAAAGAGCTAGAGACTGAGTCAGCAAGGAAAGCCAAAACTTGTTCTTGCTGCTCCAGCTTTAAAAGCGGTTTTCCTACTCCCAGAAAAGGGAGCATTCGAGGCCTTGTGTAGCCAGACGACGAACCTGGCTCAACAACTCGAAACTTAGGTGCTATATTGCTTTTCCCACGGACACCTGATGCTCCACCAACACTACCATCATTACCAGCTGGCAATGACTGCCCACGGCTACGACCTCTTCCACCAGACTTCCTCATTGTTTGAAAAACGTGACCAAACTAACGGTATTTGTTACTGTAAAACCAGTTACAAGGTGAACTCAAACTTTTGTTGGATTTATATATCCCTTTATAGGTGGGTGAGACTGCAGGGAAAATCAGGCCCAATGTATAACAGTACACAGCTTCTGTGGCAGACAGATATGCCACTAACAGGACTGACGCTGATGCAGACACTACCAATAAAAATCTCCCCCTTTTTATTTTTTCTGGGAGCATATTGAACAAATGTGGCCCAACTCTTATACAGTATATGTTCTGTGGCACAAAATTAGAGACAGATGCCACACACAGCACTGGCAATGAGGCAGAATTGCCAATCTTAATCTCCCACTATTTTTTTTTTCAGGGAGAATTGAAAGAAATCTGGCCCAGTATTACACACTATGTTTAATGTGGTACAAAATTTGAGACAGGTGGCACACACAGCACTGGCAATGAGGCAGAATTGCCAATCTTAATCTCCCACTATTTTTATTTTTTCAGGGAGAATTTAAAAGAAATCTGGCCCAGTATTACACACTAGGTTTAATGTGGCACAAAATTTGAGACAGGTGGCACACACAGGAGTGGCACTGAAGCAGAAATGCCAATCTTAATCTCCCACTATTTTTTTTTTCAGGGAGAATTTAAAAGAAATCTGGCCCAGTATTACACACTAGGTTTAATGTGGCACAAAATTTGAGACAGGTGGCACACAAAGGAGTGGCACTGAAGCAGAAATGCTAATCTTAATCACCCACTATATTTTTTTTCAGGGAGAATTTAAAAGAAATCTGGCCCAGTATTACACACTAGGTTTAATGTGGCACAAAATTTGAGACAGGTGGCACACACAGGAGTGGCACTGAAGCAGAAATGCCAATCTTAATCTCCCACTGTTTTTTTTTGGTGAGAATTTAAAAGAAATCTGGCCAAGTATTACACACTAGGTTTAATGTGGCACAAAATTAGAGACAGATGCCACACACAGCACTGGCACTGAGGCAAAATTGCCAATCTTAATCTCCTACTATTTTTTTTTATTTATGGGAGAATTGGCAAGAAATCAGGCCCACTGTTAGACTGTATGTTTTCTGTGCCAGAAAATTAGACACAGATGCCACACACAGGACTGCCACTGATACAGATTTGCCAATTTTAATCTGCACCCTTTTTTTTTTTTTCTTCAGGGAGACTAGTGAATAAATCTGGGCCACTGTATTAGAGTATATTTTATGTGGCAGAAAGTGGCTTGAAGAGATATAACGAAACAAAAAAAAAAAAGGGGACTGTCCTACAATTACTATCTCCCTGCAGTAATCTCAGCAAAGTATGGCAGGCAGCAATAACAAGGAGTGGACTGCTGCACAAAAAAAGTCAAAAGTGTGGACAAACAAACAAGATAGCTGTGCAGAAAGGAAGGAGCAACAGGATTTGTGCTTTGAAAAAAACAGTTGGTTTGCACAGTGGTGTACAAACAGCAATGCAGCTATCAGGGAGCCTTCTAGGGCAGCCCAATGAGCTACAGCGCTGAGGAAAAAAAAAATGTAGCCTCCACTGTCCCTGCAAACAAAAGGTGGTGTTGGACAGTGGAAATCGCTACAGCACAAGCGGTTTGGGGGTTAATGTACCCTGCCTAACGCTATCCCTGCTTCTGATGAAGCAGCAGCAACCTCTCCCTATGCTCAGATCAGCAGCAGTAAGATGGCGGTCGGCGGGAACGCCCCTTTATAGCCCCTGTAATGCCGCAGAAAGCAAGCCAATCACTGCAATGCCTTTCTCTAAGATGGTGGGGACTGAGACCTATGTCATCACGCTGCCCACACTCTGCGTCCACCTTCATTGGCTGAGAAATGGCGCTTTTCGCGTCATTGAAACGCGACTTTGGCGCGAAAGTCGCGTATCGCATGGCCGACCCCACACAGGCATCGGGTCGGGTTTCATGAAACCCGACTTTGCCAAAAGTCGGCGACTTATGAAAATGACCGACCCGTTTCGCTCAACCCTAGTCAGGACCAATTCTTCCATAAGAAGATATGTATTGTGTCTGGTAGTGGCCTGAAGGGTCTCCCAGAAGACAACATTTTGATACCCCCAGAAGTGGGATTTGGCCTTTCTCCAAATCGGTAATTAAACCAACAACTAACTTGGAGAACTTTTATATCTCCATCTCTCTCCTCTCTGTATTCTTTCAACACTTCCGGTGTCAAGGAAACGTAAAGCAGTATGATGAGGTGACCTGATCATGCAAATTACATCACTGCTGTGTCACAGAAGTTGCGAATATGGCTGTAGTGGAGCCAAAGAAGCAAGGAATTTTTATTGTAGAAGAGAGGAAGTTAGCTTGAGGGCACAGTATGGACAGATAGTACAGCAGAGGAAAAGTGTGACATAGCTCACAGAATAGAGAAGGAGTATTATGAAGTTATAGTATATAGAGAGAGAATAGTGTGGTGAGGTAGTGTGGAGAGGACAGAGTGAAAAGTGGGCATAGTATGGAGAGGGTCAGAGTGGGGGGAGACAGTGTAAAGATAAAGACAGCGTGTGGGTGGACAAGGTAACGTAATAATGTGAAAAAGAGGAACAATGTGAAGATTAAGCAATGTTGGTGTAGTACAGTGTGGATGGTATTGAGAGGTGGCAGCATGAAGAGTACAGTGAGAGGGACAGTTTCAAGTAAGAACAGCAAGTGGATCAGTATGGAGATGGGAACAGCATGAGGGGAAATAAGTAGAGACAGAACAGTGTGACCTGGGAACAGTGTGATGGTTATAATTCATAATGGAGGACAGTGTGGCAGCTATGGTTCATAAGGACATTCGGTATGGCAGTTATAGTTCATAAGAACAGACAGTGTGGCAGTTATACTACCTAAGTGAGATCAGTATAGCAGTTATAGTTCACAAGGGAGGACAGAAAAGTGGTTATTGTTCATAAGCATGATGTGGCAGCTATAGTCCAAAATGGAATACCCTGTGATGGTAATAGTTAATAAGGGAAGATATTGTGGCAATTATAGTTCATAAGGGAGGACAGTGTGGAAGCTATAGTTCTTAAAGGACAGTATAGTGGTTATAGTTCTTTAGATCATTCAGTGTGGTGGTTATAGTTCATAAGGAAGGACAGTGTGGCATTATAGTTAGTAATGTCCTTGGTTCAAATCCCACCAAGGACAACATCTGCAAGGAGTCTGAATGTTCTCCCAATGTTTGCATGGGTTTCCTCCGAGTACTACGATTTTCTGCCACATTCCAAAGACATAGTGATAGAGAGTCTAGGTTGTGAGCCCTACTGGGGACAGAGTCAATAATGTTTGAAAAGCGCTGTGGAATTATTGACGCTATATAAATGAGTAAAATAAATAAAAACAAATGAAAATGGCAGACAGTGTGGCCATTATAGCTCATAAAGGCGTTAATAAGAGAAAAATGACTGGCACATCCAAACTAGAGTGAATAGGTGCATACCAGGAGCAGCTACCTCCAATATACAAAAAAAAGTTTGGATGTGCCAGTCTTTTTTCTGTTATTTCTTTGATAGCTTACTGACTGAGCACTCCTCCCTTCACCATGTGGCTTTTAATTAAATCTAATCACTTTTGGTTCCGGCCAACCTATATATGTGAGCTTTACTGAGAGAGGTGTCCTCATTCACGCATGCATTCAGACATTAGCCTTAGGTAAGTGTTTGGATAGGAAGGTTAGGGACCCATCAGATTAATGAGGTCACCTTGACGATGGTTGATGGGCTCACACTATTTGGCCAAATTTTGTGCAAAGCGTCTCATAAATATTTTTCCTAATGTTCAAAAGCCATTTTGCTATTCATATTTCATGTATTTCATATTGACATGCTTTGGCATGATAGCGTGTAACCTTTTTTTGTATATTGTATATGGATGTAGCTGCTCCTGGTATGTACCTATTCACACTAGTTTGGATGTGCCAGTCATTTTTCTGTTATTTCAGTATTAGCTTACTGACTGAGCACTCCTCCCTTCACCATGTGGTTTTTAATTACATCTAATCACATTAGGCTCTGGCCAACCCATATATGAAGGCTTTACTGAGAGAGATGTCCACATTCACCCATGCATTAAGACATTATCCTTAGGTAAGTGATCACATTGGACAGGGAGGTCAGGGACCCATCAGATTAATGAGGCCACCTTGTTTATGTGCAAAAGCCATTTTGCTATTTATATTTCATATATTTCATATAGACCTGCTTTGGCACGATAGAGTGCAACCTTTTTTTGTATATCATAAACGCATTAAGGGTGGTGTTCTTAGTTTATAAGAGCAGACATTGTACAAGTTCTGGTTCATAAGGAAGGGCAATGTAGCATTGATAATGGTGGACAGTATGGCTTTTATAGTGCATAAATGCCCACAGTGTGGATGTAATGAGAGACCATGTGAAAGGGTAGTGTGGAGACTTTGTAACATAAGAGCCACAATGTGAGGGGGGTCATATGTCTTCACGTACTTATGGTGGCTCTGGTGCAGTATTCATGTACAAAGAGTGGTTTGAGAGCTATATTCATGAACTGATAATGTTTCTGGCGCTGTATTCATATACGGATAGTGGTTCTAGTTTTGTATTCATGCTCTGATAATGGTTCCAGTGCTGTATACCTGTGCAGATGATGTTTCTAGTGTAGCACTCAAATGGAAAATTTCCCACAGTGCTCGCGCCAAAGTCACATAGGTGAAGGGAGTTCATTGGCCATGAACTTGCAGGACCTGTCAGACGGCACCGCGAGCAAGAGAACTTTCTCATAAGTATGGTTTATTTAAGACTATTAAAAGAGTCTGTGTCATTCTTTCAATTAAAGGACTTTTTCTGGGTATCTGTATTTTCTTACAATATGACTATGGGGTTTGTAATGGGGTGTCTTACTGAAATCTCTCCTTTACTATCCTCAGGGCTTGATGTCACCTGACAATACAATGGTGACAACAAGCCCCCCAACTATCACCTCACTTGTCACCGCTACAGGGCAAGTGGGAAGAGCGAGGCTAAGTGCCAGAGTTGGTGCGTCTTAGATATGCGTCTTTTCTGGGACGGCTTAGAGTTGATGTTTTTAGCCTGTGGAGCCAGTATCCATGGGCCCTTCCTATCCTATTAATATAAGCCTGCAGCTGTCTGCATAGCCTTTGCTGGTTAATAATTATAGGTGGGACCCCATGTCACTTTCTTTTTGGGGTCCTCCATTTTAATAGCCAGTAAGGTCTAAGTATACAGTTGTGAGCTGATATTAATAGCTTGGGAAAGTCCATGGGTATTACCCCCTTCCCAGGCTATAAACGTCAGCCCCAGCCATCAGCTTTCCCTCTGCTGGTTGCAAAATTTGCACGGGAGCCCACGCCATTTTTTCTCATCAAGAGAATGCCAAGAGAGTGCAAAGCAGTCATCAAAGTAAAAGGTGGCTACTTTGAAGAACCTAAAATATAAGACACAATTTCAGTTGTTTCACACTTTTTTTGTTAAGTATATAATTCCACATGTGTTAATTCATAGTTTTGATGCCTTCAGTGTGAATGTACAATATTCATCATGAAAATACAGAAAAATCTTAAAATGAGAAAGTGTATCCAAACTTTTGGTCTGTACTGTATGTGTGTGTACCACTGACATCTATATACAGTATATATGTATTCTATGTGTATATATCTATTCTAATCTAACCTGTCATTGTGATTTTACTGTATGCGGCACATGAATTGCTGGCTTTTCAAATGCGATTGATGTGTAAAAATCGGACAGCAATCGCTTAGTCCCAGTGCTGTGTCATTTATTTCTCCCGCCCATTGACTTCTATTGTGGAATGCAATCTGATTTCCAATTACAATCGCAGCATGCTGCAATTTTTTTCCAGTCCGATTATGATCCGATCTGAGCTGAAAAAAAAAACGCAGATGAATACACAATCATAGAAAAGCACTGGTCAGAATTCAATCCGATTTTTTATCGGATTGCATTCGTCTGATTTCATTGCAAGTGGGAATGAGCGATTAATGTATTGTTGGTGGGTCTGGTAATATTTTCTAGCACTAATGGTGGTTCTGGTCCTGTATTCTTGTACTAATGGTGGTAGTGGTGCTGTGTTCTTGTACTGATGGTGTTCCTAATCACAAAATGTCAGATGACATGCTACTTGGCTACATTAAAAAAGTCTGATAAGTAGTTTGAGCGATACCGTCCGATACTTGAAAGCATCGGTATCGGATAGTATCGGCTGATACCCGAAAAGTATCGGATATCGCCGATACCGATACCCAATACCAATACAAGTCAATGGGACACCAAGTATCGGAAGGTATCCTGATGGTTCCTAGGGTCTGAAGGAGAGGAAACTCTCCTTCAGGCCCTGGGATTCATATTAATGTGTAAAATAAAGAATTAAAATAAAAAATATTGATATAATTACCTCTCTGGAGGCCCCTGGACATCACCGCTGGTAACCGGCAGCCTTCTTTGTTTAAAATGAGCGCGTTTAGGACCTGAGAATGACGTCGCGGCTTCTGATTGGTCGCGTGCCGCTCATGTGACCGCCACGCGACCAATCAGAAGCCGCGACGTCATTCCTCAGGTCCTAAATTCCTAGAATGAGGAGTTTAGGACCTGAGGAATGACATTGCGGCTTCTGATTGGTCGCGTGCCGCTCATGTGACCGCCACGCGACCAATCAGAAGCCGCGACGTCATTCCTCAGGTCCTAAATTCCTAGAATGAGGAGTTTAGGACCTGAGGAATGACATTGCGGCTTCTGATTGGTCGCGTGCCGCTCATGTGACCGCCACGCGACCAATCAGAAGCCGCGACGTCATTCCTCAGGTCCTAAATTCCTAGAATGAGGAGTTTAGGGCCTGAGAATGACGTCGCGGCTTCTGATTGGTCGCGTGGTGGTCACATGAGCGGCACGCGACCAATCAGAAGCCATGACGTCATGGGAGTCCCTAAACGCGCTCATTTTAAACAAAGAAGGCTGCCGGTTACCAGCGGTGATGTCCAGGGGCCTCCGGAGAGGTAAGTATATCAATATTTTTAATTTTAATTCTTTATTTTACACATTACTATGGATCCGATACCGATACCCGATACCACAAAAGTATCGGAACTCGGTATCGGAATTCCGATACCGCAAGTATCGGCCGATACCCGATACTTGCGATATCGGAATGTTCAACACTACTGATAAGGTAAGGCTTAATACATCTCTATTTATGTAAGGTGCAGGAAAGATATATATCTTGGTACTGTGTTAGCCAGTGGATATTTATTTATGTAATGAGCATAAAACATTTGTATTTAAAAACCTCAGTTGTTGTCCTTTTGACTCTCTTCTTTCAAAGGCTGAGCTTCATATAAGACCATGATTTGTTCTATATACGGTAATACTGTCTAACTGTGACAAGAGCTGCAGCTACTCAATGAGATGCATGCATTATAAAAAGTGAGGTGAGTAAAAGTTAAAACTTTCATCCTCTACCTAAAGATGTCTGTACACTTACAACATTTGAATGATCATGAAAACTACAGCTATTATACAGTAGTGTGTCCATGTGGAGATTCATACTGAGTGAGAGAACAAGGGATTTAATACATTAAAATCCAACATGACTGATCCTTATTACTACTTATATTGGCCATTGGCAAGTTGGACATCACAAAATACATAAGATAATACACAAATATTTCAGAAATTGACAAGCTTAGCTGACATTTACGGAATGTGTATGTTCACTTTTATTTCAATAGTAAATGCTGCCATCTAAATACATCATCTATCTTTTACACTTTCTCTGTTTGTCATGAAACAAATTCTTTGTCTCAAGAATTTGATCCTCTTTGACTTGAATGACCCTTGTCTCTTCACAATAGAATTATGTAGTCTATTGACCAGTCCTGTGTAATGCATCCATGAGATAAAGAGGACTCAACATGGAGTCAGTCATGTAACCCTTGACATGCAGTTAGCTACAGGATTAGAAGAGAAACCTGCTGGGTCAGTACACAATGCACATCTATGGGTAGCCAAATAGTGATAGTGGATGATTGGTGCTAGTTTAGCATTTACTGGCATAGTTCACATTTCAACACGTGCAATGTTTTTCGTATTCATTTGAATGTTAAAGGCTAAAGTGAATAAAAATGGTTCAAATACAGTTTATAAAACATATAAGCACAAATTAGAATTACAAAGAAGAAATTTAAGTCCAAATGAAAACAAATAATAACCAATTTAATTACTATAAATTAGATTTGTATTAAAAATAAACTAATAAACCTTTCTTCAGAATATTTATGTTCCAGAATAAATAATCGAAATGCAATACGGTTGTCAACTTATGCACCTTATTTTCCTTGAAGGACCATTCCATCTTTTTTTTTAGAGCTGGGGTGGTGCTTAAAAACTGAATAAAAAAGTAAAAGTGTGTTTTTTTTATTTCAAATACAGGACTTTAGTTTGGTAGTGTTCATTTACAATATAACTATATGATTAGTATTGGAGAGGGCAATGAGCCATGGGTTTTGGCCCCGGACAATACAAAGGTCACATCAACCCCACAAATATGACCCTTACTTGCCATCGCCACAAGAAAAGTGGGAAGAGCATGGCACAGTGCCAGAATTTGAGCATCTAAAAGATGCATCTTTTCTAGGGTAGCTGCAGGCTGCTATTTTGAGGCTGGGGGCAATATCCAATGCCCCTTAGCAGCCTGAGAATACCAACTGTCTGCTTGGCTGGTCGTCAAAAATGGGGGGAACCCCACATTTTTTTAAATTATTTATTTAAATAATTAGAAAAAAATAGGCTTGGGGAGCCTCCTATTCTTGATGACCAGCCTTGCTAAAGTTGACAGCTGAGGGTTGCAGCCCTCAGCTGTAAGTTTTGCCTGGCTGGCTATCAAAAAATACAGGTGAGTCCATGCCATTTTTTTATTTAAATTTTTTTTATAGCACAGGCGCTTGCTGATGAATACTCCCATCAGTAACCACCTACTTTCAATGCTATTAGCGTCAGCAGGCGTAAGCTGATGGGAGTAGTAGTCTCAGCAGCCAATGCCTGTGACCGTAGGTACATTTTTTACTTCAAGGTCACAGCTATGGGCTCACGCTGTCATCTGACAGCATGGGTACCGCATTACTCTTAGCTTTGGTAATAATCTTACCCCTGATCAAAGTCACCAATGTTTCTCGGGCTGTCATGCAGAAGACAGCGCGAGAAATACCTGGTGATTGGGAAGCCAAACCCAAACAGTAACACGGATTTCGGGGTGAAGTCTGTGTTTGGCGTCCATGTCTGATCAGTAGGTGTTTGGTACAGACCCTGGACTTTACTGTTCTGGTTCATCTATCTCTAGTCATAACCCCCAATGCAACATCTCCAACATTGAAACCAACTACAACTGGTTGAAACACTATTGATCTTCTCATATGGCCCAAAAGAATGTTTTAGGCCCATCTAGGCTCTTTTGCTTGTTGGTAACTGCAACCCGGGAACTCATTGTAGTTATGGCCCTGCTTTTGTTATCTAATCTATAACAATAACCTTTTGTGGATGCTATTATTTTTAGCTAGATAGAGTTAAACTAGGGTACTTCTGGATAGGTTAGTTGCTAAGTGGAGCTCAAAATGTATTAAGACAGATGAGCAAAGGTGAATGATCCTTATGACATTTCTGTATGTTTAAGCACCATGTTATGCAGAGGTGTATCTAGGTTTTGGGCACCCGAGGCAAGAATTCAGTTTGGCTCCCCACCCCCAAGCACATATGTGATTTGCACACTTAGTCACATGTCAACATGCTGCATTCTGGAATTCTCTCAATGTTCAGTGAAAAACTAAGAGAAGCAGTAAGAGAAGCTAGTTGCAACATGACCATAAGTATGAAAATCACATATAAGTGAAGTGGCCATGTGATGACTGATGGAACCTGCAAGTTCCATCCTTACAGCGACTATATTCCACTACGTTAGGATTGGCATGCTACAAGGCTTAATTTTATAATTAAATGACTTGTCCAGCTTTGAGATCAAAGTCTGCAGTAACTCTAGTTACTCTTCTGAATTCTCACAGCACATGCACTGCACACTGCAGAGTGGATGGTCATGTGAGCACAAGTATGCAATTTGTATACTTCTGACTACATTCTGATTAGATATGTCTGTCATTGCTCAATTAATTATCATTGAGTGAGGCTATGCATGTTTAGTCGGCATGTGACTACATGTATACAAATCGCCGACACCAGAGAAGCCTGAAAGCGTGCAGTGCGCACTGTGAGAATTCAGAAGTCTGCAGTCACATAGAATAACTGCAGACTTATCAAAAACTTGACCACAATCAAAATATAGAAAGGACAGCGCCACACCAGGAAGTGACAGACAGTAACTTTCTTTATTCTGCCTCCTGCGGCGATGTTTCGGTCCGTGGACCTTTTTCAAGCACAGTACAATCACAATTCAACCACCATTTTATACCATTAGACACACCCACATGGTTAAACCACAACCAATGGGAGTGCCCTGACATCATAGAAAAAACAACAATATTACAAACATTATACAAAACAATAAAAACAGTATACAATGCGAAACAACCCATAACCAACCTCCCCATACACAGGAAAATCCCCCTTGATCGCTCCCCATAACATTAGACACTCCATAGATTAAATCTAAACACTCCCGGCTACATAGATGTAAACATACCACCCCATCCATTAGAAGACATGCATCGGTGGTTGCCATGGCTCCATAGGTGTGCCCAGGGTAAGCTCTGCTCAATCAGAAAACAGCGCCGACCACATGTGACCGCACCATACCTGACATGCAGCGCCCATCCCCGCACAGACTCACGGGCCCCACCACCATTGCGCACGTCCTAACGGCAGATCCGCCCACCAGCATCCCACACCAGGGCTTCTGTGTGCATCAACGGAGTCCACTTATGAGCACTATATTCCCAACGCCCAGTACTGCGCAGGTCCGGGCAGCCTCCCCCACTGTGCATGACCCTACATGGCAGCCGCACAGCACAGTCTCCAATAGGCACTTCAGTGCGCATGTCCGTGGCGTAACCGCTATAGTCCAGCAGTATATATAAATCCTCTTATGTCTCTTCAGGATATAATAATGCACATATCATAGCGCGTCCATGTAAAGTCCATAAAGTATGTTGGATACTTATCAAAAACTTGGACAACCACTTTAATACTCCTAACATAAATAAAAATATGAGAATCAGTCAAAATCTCAAAATATTTTTAACATGCAGGTAACTTATAGATGACTGTCTCTGATTGCAGTCCTTCTCTTTCTTTTCTTCTTCATCTTGTCCAGACTCTATGTTGACATTTCAAAGCCACAGCTTGTTTCTGCCGACTTCCATCTTTTCTAGTCTTATGCAGCTCATCCCCACATGAAGCCCTTTAAAACATCAGTGTCATTAAAATGCAGCTTAATAAAAATATCTGCCATATGCTGACCCCCTGAATAAATAATTGCCCCTCACTATATTCCTTGCACAAAATATGATCCACACACTGTCCCTTTTTTGGTACATGCCCTCCATACTGCCCTCTCCTTTCCACACTTGGCCCCTCTTTTGACTGACACTAGGTACCCCTAGGGCCTAGTCTCTATACTGTGCACTCTTATCACACTACCCCTCCTTACTGTCCCCTTCTGGCTTTGCCCTTACACTCTCCCCCCATCCTATACCTCCCCACACTACTTAGTCTCTATTCTGTGTCCACTAACACTCGATCTCCATATTGCCTCCTCATCCCCCGACTCTCCATACTGTGTCCGCACCCTCTCTCCCCATACTGTGTTCGCATGCATTCTCTTCACTACTCCTCATACTGTGTCCATACCCATCCCCTCTCTCACCATACTGTGTCTGCATCCATCCACCCACTAACCATACTGTGTCAGCATTCATCCTCCAGTCACCATACTATGTGTGCACCCATCACCCCACTCACCATACTGTGTCTGCACCCATCCCTTCCCTTGCTCCCCATACTGTGTCTACAGACATTTCCCTCTTTCCTCCCCATACTGCATTCACACCTATCCTTCCCATTTTGTGTCCTCACCAATGCTCCCACTCACCATATTGTGTCTGTACCCAAGGCCCCCTCATAATGTTTCCTCATACTTTCCTCCTTCACTACTCAAACTGTTTCAGCACCCATCCTGCCACTTACCATACTGTGTGCTCAAATCTTCCCCACACTACATTACACTAAATCTTCCCCACTCCCCCACCCCCAGTTACAATAAATCTTCCCCATCCCATTACACAAATTTTTGGTGTCATAAGCTCCACTGGAGAACTAATCACCAAAGTTACCTGATCACGCTGCTGATGGCGCCCTGACCTGGTGGTCAAAGCTTCAGTTGCACTCACATCTGAAAGAGACAGCCGACTCCCACTCTGGGGGGTGGAAAAATGCAGCAGTCGGGGAGACTCCTTGGATTGCTACATCAGTCTCTGCTTGCCACCCCCCTAGATATGCCTCTGCGTTATCCCAAACATATTTATAAAATTAATACCAGTACTGTATTTAAAAACTTTGAGGAATGAAATGTTATGTATTATATTGAAACAATTGATGTTTTATCAATTTTCTAGCATTAATTAAACTGACTTTACAAAGGTAATAAATGTCTATTGTTTACATTAAGTAAAAAAAAGAAAAAAAATACAAATGTAAAGAAGCTACCTAGTCTCTCTCTCTCTCTCTCTCTCTCTCTCTCTATATATATAAAATTGTCCATTTACCAAAGCTCTTTTTTCTTTCTAATACACAGCAAACCATATAGCTCACATAACATTTGGCAATTTTCTGTGTGCACACTCTTCCATGCGGCGTGAATCAGCGCTGATACTCCTAAGATCACAAGACTTTATTAGACCAATAGACACACAAATTATGCATGGGTAAAATTTTTATGTGAGGGCTCACTAGATGAGGTGGATACACTATGGCCAAGGTCAAAGTGTGGGCACAAGAGCCATGGATGTTGGTGCGACGGTTATTTGGCGCACATGGGATACAGACAGCAGAGGGACAGGAAATCACAGGCAGGTAGATGTTAAACCTCAGGCAGGTGGAGGATGTCAGGAAACCACAAAAAGGCAGAACTGCAGGAATCCACAGGCAAAGAATATCAGGAAACTGCAGGCAGGCGGATGACAGAAGGTGTGTAACAAGCCAAGGTCCAACAACACAGAAGCCTTAATTCAGAACCAAGAAGCAAGAGTGTGTCTCAGTGAGCTTTAGGGCCGGAATAATGCTCACACCCAATCATGCCGTGCCTGCTGCAAAACCCGACATGCAGCACCACAGGGTATAGTGTACCGAGGTGAGGTAAGCAAAGCTCAGGTACAGGAAAGATGCATAAAATGTAAAAAATTTTGTTTTATCTCTATCTCTCATTTTCTCTGTTAACAGAATGATGCTACAAAATAAAAAGCAAATTATATATATTGTAATATAGCAGTAGCACCGTATGCAGTGAAACGGCAGTAACCCAAGTAAGTTCAAACCAAATCGTTCCTTTATTGTGTTACTTCACACAGTCCATTAGAATACATGGTACACGGCTTTAGTTATTATTATTATTTATTTATTTATATAGCATCATTAATTCCATGGTGCTGTACATACGAAAGGTGTTACATACAGAGTTATAGATATCGTTTACAGTATACAAATTAACAATGACAGACTGGTACAGAGGGGAGAGGACCCTGTCCTTGTGGAACTTACATTCTATGGGATAATGGGGAAGAAACAGAAGGTCGGGGGTGCGGCAGCTCTGGTGGTGGCGAGGTGGCAGCCCTGGAGGTGGTGAGGTGGCAGCTCTGGCGGTGGTGAGGCGGCAGCTCAGGTGGTGGTGAGGTGGCAGCTCAGGTGGTGGTGAGACGGCAGCTCGGGTGGTGGTGAGACGGCAGCTCGAGTGGTGGTGAGACGGCAGAATGGTTATTGCAGGCTGTAGGCTTTCCTGAAGAGGTGGATTTTCAGGTTCCGTCTGAAGGATCCGAGGGTGGTGGATAATCGGACATGTTGAAGCGTGGAATTCCAGAGGATAAAGATATTCGGGAGAAATCTTGGAGGCAGTTGTGTGAGGAATGAATAAGTGTGGAGGAGAGTAGGAGGTCTTGGAAGGATCGAAGATTATGTAAGGGAAGATATTGGGAGATTAGTTCAGAGATATAGGGAGGGGACAGGTTGTGGATGGCTTTGTAGATCAGTGCTAGTAGTTTGAACTAGATTTATTGGGGAATTGGAAGTGGAAGGATTTGCAGAGGGGAGAAACAGGGGAATAATGAAAAGAGAGGTGGATTAGCCGGGCAGCAGAGTTGAGAACAGACTGAAGCGGTACAAGAGATTTAGCGGTGAAGTCGCAGAGAAGGGTGTTGCAATAATCGAGGCTGGAGATTAGTTTGCAACCCCTAAACAGACCGGACTTCCCTTTGTCCAGTTTCCCTGGGAGACCGCATGCTGGGACCAAGTCTCTTTACTCACACAGTGCACAGCACCCTGTATCCTGCGGATCGCATTTGGGTAAACAAAAGACATCCTAAGACACAGGGTGTCAGTCTCTGTCTGCTTCCAAAACCAACACTGACACACATCTCCTTATACTACAGGGCTTTTAATCAGTCACTGCTTTACCATTCTAAACATAGCTACACCTGTGACTGCAATAAGCCCTCATAGCCTCACTACGCCTCCGTGTGCATTCTGGAGAGCACAATCAGTGTTCCCTAGCTGTAACAGGGGTCACTGCCTCTCTCTCTCTCTCTCTCTCTCTATATATATATATATATGTATAGACACATAACAGTTTTGCACTACAGTGCTTAACTCCTTTACCCACAAGATTGTTTTCACCGTCTGGACGAGGACAAATTTTACCATTCTGTACAGTGTTACTTTATGTGGTAATAACTCTGGAAAGCTACAACAGATCCCAGCGATTCTGAAATTTGTTTTGTGACAGATTGTACTTCATGATAGTGATAAAATTTGTTTGATATGATTTGCATTTATTTGTGAAAAATATCTGAAATTTAGCAAAATTTTTACAAATTTCAAACTTTTAATTTTTCTGCCCTTAAATCAGAGTGTTATGTCACACAAAATAGTTAATAAACAACATTTCCCATATGTCTACTTTACTTCAGTTGAAATTTTGAAACTTTTTTTTTATTAGGAGGTTAGAAGGGTTAAACGTTGGGACCACATGACATTTGAAGTGACTTTGAGGGGCTTGTATTACAGAAAATGACAGAAAATACTCCAAATTGACACCATTCCAAAAACTGCACCCCTTGTGCCTTTATGATGCTCAAAACCACATTTAAGAAGTTTATTAACCCTTCAGGTGGTTCACAGCAATTTTTACAATGTGGAAGGAAAAATTTAAAATGTCACTTTTTTTTCATCAAAAATTTTACATTAGATCCCAACTTTTTTATTTTCACAAAAGTACTGTATATACTCAAGTATAAGCTGTCACAATTATAATCCGATACCCCTAATTTTGCCACAAAAAACTGGGAAAACTTATAGACTCGAGTATAAGCCTAGGGTGGGAAATGCAGCAGCTACTGGTGAATTTCAAAAATAAAAATAGATACCAACAAAAGTAAAATTAGTTGAGACATCAGTAGGTTAAGCGTTTTTGAAAATCCATATTGAATCAGGAGCCTCATATAATGCTCCATACAGTTCATGAAGGGCCCCATAAGATGATCCATACAAAATACGTCCCATATAATGCTCCATAAAGTTCATGATGGGCCCCATAAGATGCTCCATATTAAAATATGCCCCATATAATGCTGCACAAAGGTTAATAATGGCCCCATAATATGCTCCATATTAAAATATGCCCCATATAATACAGCATAAAAGGTTAATGATGGCCCCATAAGATGCTCCATAGAATATTATGCCACATGCTGCTCCATAAAGGTTGATGGTGTTAGGGTTAGCGGCACGCACCAAATATATTTATTAAGTGAGATTGGTGCGTTCGCAACCCGGGATCCACCATGCAAGAAAAAACCTGCTGCTAAGCAAACGGCGGCACTATATGGCGCGGTATGAACCAGCTCTGTTAGCTTCACAGAGAAGCCGAGAAGGCAAGGCTCTCTGCCCTGTTAGACTTTCACAGAGGCACAGGCTAACTACCCAAATGAGAGCAGTCAGTGGTCATGCATGCACACAAAACTCCTCGCCGGAGGTGCCAGCATTCTAGGGGCTTATTTCAGCCGGGTCCCTGAACACACATAACACAATCTCCTCGCCGGAGGTGCCAGCATTCTAGGGGCTTATTTTAGCCGGGTCCCTGAACACACATAACACATGACCACACTGGTGCAAAGCACATAACATATGAAGATACAAGCGCATGGCCGTGCTGCCATGCGAGTCTTAAATAGCTGCAGCACATTCAGGACCTTTCAAAGAAGGACCAATGTAGTTGCTGCAGTACCTGAGCATGTGACCCTAGATTTCCACTGAGAGATCTTGCCCTGGGCATGCTCAGTGTGTGCAAAGCAGGACTTAGTCCCAGAAAAGCCTGCTCACTGCAGATCAGTGCAGGGTACAATAACCGAGTCTGGAGAGGCAGTAGTAACCCTTTGCACAGTATCAGTCTCAGTGATACGCTGGGAGCGACGTCTCCGCTGAGCAGGCTGCACTGCGGCTGATGCAGAACGGGAGACCGCAGCAGACACGGATTGAGATTCCCCCTGTGCAGCAGAGGAAACTCAACTCCTAACAGATGGCCCCATAAAATGCTCCATAGACTAATATGCTCCATATTCTGTTGCTGCTGCGATTAAAAAAAAAATGACATTCTCACCTCTCATCGCTGGGGGTCTGGTGCTAGTGTCCTGAGCAGGCGGGGAAACCGGTGTGCTATGGGGGCCAGGTGCAGGAGTCACCGATGTCTCAGACCCCCAGCACTTGGGATATTCACATGTCCCCGTTCCACCACCGCATGCCGCTGTGTCTCCCGTCTCTCTGCAGTGACTGTTCAGGCAGAGGGCGCGCACTAAACACGTCATTGTACCCTCTGACCTGAAAGTCACAGCCAGAGGATGTGGAAGACAGAGCCCCGTGGTGGAACGGGACAGGTGAATATCACAAGGCTCACCCCTGCTTCTCCGATGGTCTCTGGCACCTGAAGCTCTTTCTGTGTTCAGCGGTCACATGGTACCGCTCATTAAAGTAATGAATATGCGCTCCATGCCTATGGGAGTGCAGTCACGTCCATATTCCTTACTTTAAAGAGCGGTACCACATGACCGCTGAACATAGGAAGAGCTGTGGGCGCGGGAGACCATTGGAGAAGCAGGGAAGGGCAGAGACTGTGCCAGGAAGAGGTGAGTATGATGTGACAGCCAGCACTCCTGCCTCTCCCCCTCCCCCGCCGACTCCCTTGGACAATGACTCAAGTATAAGCCAAGAGGGGCACTTTTAGCCTTAAAAAATGGGCTGAAAATTTTGGCTTATACTAGAGTATATATGGTAATGGACCCCAAATTTCTTGTGCAATTTCTCCTATGCATGCTGATACCACATATGTGGGGGGAAAGTACTGTTTGGGCACATGGCAAAGCTCAGAAGGAAAGGAGCACCATTTGACTTTTGAACGCAAAATTGACTGGAATCGTCAGCGGACCACATGTTGCATTTGGAGAGCCCTTAATGTACCTAAGTAGTGGAAACCCACCACAAGTGGTGCTATTTTGTAAACTAGACTACTCAAGGAATATAGCTAGATGTGTGAAGAGCACCTTGAACCACTATGTGCTTTTTAGAAGTTTATAATATTGTGCTGTGAAAAAATCTAATTTTTCCCGCAAAAATGTTATTTTAGGCTCTTTTTTCACAAGGGTAACAGGAAAAAATAGCATCATAAAATGTGCTGTGACATTTCTCCTGAGTAAGCAGATACTCCGTATGTGGGGGAAAAGTACTGTTTGAGTGCACAGCACGGCTCAGAAAGGAAGGTGTAACTATAGGAATGCAGACTTTGATGGAATGATGTGTATCAGACATGTTGCATTTGGAGAGCTTTACTATGTCTAAACAGTGGAAATAAGTGAACCCATTTTGGAAACTAGACCCCTCAAGGATTTTGCATGTCACAATTTTCAGAGCCCCTGCAGTGCCAGAATAACAGAAAACCCCCAAGTATAACCTCATTTTACAAACTACACTGAAAATGAATTAATCTAGGGATGCAGAGATAATATTGACACCACATGTACCTGACAGATTTATACCATTGGGCGGAGAAGAAAGAATAATTACAATTTTACCACTAAAATGTTGTTTTAGGGCCAAGTGTTTAATTTTTCTAAGGGCTAATAGGAAAAAATGGACCTTAGTAGTAAAAATTTCTCCTAATTGTGCCAATACCCTATATACAATAGAGAAATCCTTTCAGTGCAAATCTCAGAAAGGAAGGAGCACCATATTTTAGTGCAGATTTTACTGTTATGGTTTGCGGATGCCTTAATCTGCTGAGAGAGCCCCTGAGGTGGCAGAACACCAGAATTCCACATAAATGACCCCATTTGCAAACTACACTTCTTGATGCATTCATCTAGGGGTGCAGTGATCATATTGACACAGTAGGTGTGTCACAGAATTTTATACCATTGGGCAGTGAAAAAAAATAATTTTTACCACCAAAATTCATTTTTAGCCCTAGATTTTACATTTTCACGCAGGACAATAGGTGAAAATGGCACAAAAATGTGTCCGCAATTTCTCCTGAATGTGGAAAAATCCCATATGTGGCTGTACAGCACAGCTTAGCCACATGGCGAGACTCGGGAGGGATGGAGCTCTATTTGCCTCTTTGAGAGCAGATTTTCCTAGAATAGTTTGCAGACTCCATATACAGAGCCCCTAAGTGCTAGAAGAGCAGAATCCCCACCTAAAGTGATCCAATTTTGATTGTAGTGACGATTTTGACTCTATGGGTGTTTTCCAGAAACAAGCAGCAGTGGTGTTGCTCAGTGAAATTTGCAAACTACTATTTTAGTTACCAGTATGTTTTAGTGACCAGGTCTTGCTTCTGGAGACATGCACCCGTAAATTAGGTGGGTTCTCATAGCTACATGTGGATGCTAAATGTGGTTTAGGCACACTTGTGCTCCGAAGGGAAGGAGGCATTTGTATTTGCGAGCGCAGAATGTGCTAAATTTCATTTGGGGGAGGGCTGCGTAGCCATTTAAAGTTTGTGCTACCAGTAACGTGCTATTGTGCTACCAGTAACGTGAAAGCCCAAGGGATTTCTTAACTATAATGAGGCATCAGAGTTAATCTAGACTCCGTCTGGCTTTTGTTCAGTGGTATACTTCCTTTTAGAAATGCACAAAACTGTGTCCAATGGCAGTTTTATGCACACCTAAAAAGATGGATCATAGGCCAGACAGCGTCCACAGGTGCCTCCATCTGCCTTATTATAGGGAATCTGTCAGGGGCTCCACCTGAATCACATACAGTGCCTTGGAAAAGTATTCGGCCCCCTTGAACTTATCAACCTTTTCCCACATACCATGCTTCAAAAATAAAGATACCAAATGTAAATTTTTGGTGAAGAATCAACAACAAGTGGAACACAATTGTGAAGTTGAATGAAATGTATTGGTTATTTTAAATTTTTGTGGAAATTCAAAAACTGAAAAGTGTCATACTGCAATCTTTGGGAGGCAGAATGAAAAACTAAACAGTAGGTATAGAATAAGTTTTATTTTTTTTTTACGCCATTTGACGTGCTGTATAAGGCCGGTTTCACACGTCCTTTTGTTGCCGGTACCGGAGAAACCGGTACCGGAGATATCCATGTCCATGTGCTAACGTGGCACATCAGTGTGGCACACGTAGGGCAGCCGTGTGCCGCCCGTGTGCTGCCTGAGGACCACACAGACAGTGCAGGAGAGACAGCGCTACAGTAAGCGCTGTCCCCCTGAGTGTGGTGCTGAAGGTGGCATTCATCTCTTCTCCCTGCAGCACTGCATGCTGGAGAGAAGGGATAAAAAAATCAAATTTTTTTTGCTAAAAATAAAGTTTGGGGGTCACCTCCCGCCTCCCACCCCTCCCCACCCCCCGCATGCCTGCCCGCTTGAAGAGAAATACTCACCCAGCTCCCGCGATGCCTGTCCGGCTTTTTATACTATGTGCATACCAAATGATGCGTCCACTTTGTATGCCGACTTCGCCCCCCTGCCTGACTTGTCAGACGGGGAGTGGACAGGCTGCAAGAGACGCTGAATGGGGGTGATGTCACCTTCGGGTTAGTCTGTGAAAGCGCCGATAACAGCTGTTGTCATTAGGATGCACATGGTATAAAAAGCCGGGTACATCACTACTTATCATTAATACATCCCCATCAGAAGAAGCTAACGTGAAACGTGTGTCAGGACGCTCCCTGCCAACCAGGTCATGTATACCCCTTGAATTTAGCTGATTTGCCTCCTCCCTCATGTCTAGCTGACTATATCAAACTTTCAGTAGCATGCCTGCACTTTAACCACTGCACCTTAGTTATCCTTATTTGATTGCTGACATATTTAGTAGCTTGGTTTTGCACCTCACAAGATGGTTTTGTCTCTGCAAGTATTCTAAAGCATGTTTTTCACTAATGTTGAATATTATTTAGCACTATGCACTTTAATGTTATTGATTGTTTTTAGGATATAGAGATAGCAAGCAATCTTATAATTATACTAGCTATTGAACCCGTTCTACGCCCGGGTGGCGAGCATTTATATTGGTATATGGTCTCCATCCTGGTATGTGCTGCTCCATCCTGCATCCCCATCCTGTCCTGTGCTGCTCCATCCTGCGTCCCCATCCTGTCATGTGCTGCTCCATCCTGTGTCCCCATCTTGTCATGTGCTGCTCCATCCTGCGCCCCCATTCTGTCATGTGCTGCTCCATCCTGCATCCCCATCCTGTCATGTGCTGCTCCCATCCTGCGCCCCCGTTCTGTCATGTGCTGCTCCCATCCTGCGCCCCCGTTCTGTCATGTGCTGCTCCCGTCCTGTCATGTGCTGCTCCCATCCTGCGCCCCCGTTCTGTCATGTGCTGCTCCCATCCTGTGCCCCCGTTCTGTCATGTGCTGCTCCCATCCTGCGCCCCCGTTCTGTCATGTGCTGCTCCCATCCTGCGCCCCCGTTCTGTCATGTGCTGCTCCCATCCTGCGCCCCCGTTCTGTCATGTGCTGCTCCCATCCTGCTCCCCTGTTCTGTCATTTGCTGCTCCCATCCTGCACCCGTTCTGTCATGTGCTGCTGCCATCCTGCGCCCGTTCTGTCACGTGCTGCTGCCATCCTGCACCCGATCTGTCATGTGCTGCTCCCATCCTGCTCCCCTGTTCTGTCATGTGCTGCTCCCATCCTGCGCCCGTTCTGTCATGTGCTGCTGCCATCCTGCGCCTGTTCTGTCATGTGCTGCTCCCATCCTGCGCCCGTTCTGTCATGTGCTGCTCCCATCCTGCGCCCGTTCTGTCATGTGCTGCTGCCATCCTGCGCCCGTTCTGTCATGTGCTGCTGCCATCCTGCGCCCGTTCTGTCATGTGCTGCTGCCATCCTGCGCCCGTTCTGTCATGTGCTGCTGCCATCCTGCGCCCGTTCTGTCATGTGCTGCTCCATCCTGTGTCCCCATCTTGTCATGTGCTGCTCCATCCTGCGCCCCCATTCTGTCATGTGCTGCTCCATCCTGCATCCCCATCCTGTCATGTGCTGCTCCCATCCTGCGCCCCCGTTCTGTCATGTGCTGCTCCCATCCTGCGCCCCCGTTCTGTCATGTGCTGCTCCCGTCCTGTCATGTGCTGCTCCCATCCTGCGCCCCCGTTCTGTCATGTGCTGCTCCCATCCTGTGCCCCCGTTCTGTCATGTGCTGCTCCCATCCTGCGCCCCCGTTCTGTCATGTGCTGCTCCCATCCTGCGCCCCCGTTCTGTCATGTGCTGCTCCCATCCTGCGCCCCCGTTCTGTCATGTGCTGCTCCCATCCTGCTCCCCTGTTCTGTCATTTGCTGCTCCCATCCTGCACCTGTTCTGTCATGTGCTGCTGCCATCCTGCGCCCATTCTGTCACGTGCTGCTGCCATCCTGCACCCGATCTGTCATGTGCTGCTCCCATCCTGCTCCCCTGTTCTGTCATGTGCTGCTCCCATCCTGCGCCCGTTCTGTCATGTGCTGCTGCCATCCTGCGCCTGTTCTGTCATGTGCTGCTCCCATCCTGCGCCCGTTCTGTCATGTGCTGCTCCCATCCTGCGCCCGTTCTGTCATGTGCTGCTGCCATCCTGCGCCCGTTCTGTCATGTGCTGCTCCCATCCTGCGCCCGTTCTGTCATGTGCTGCTCCCATCCTGCGCCCGTTCTGTCATGTGCTGCTGCCATCCTGCGCCCGTTCTGTCATGTGCTGCTGCCATCCTGCGCCCGTTCTGTCATGTGCTGCTGCCATCCTGCGCCCGTTCTGTCATGTGCTGCTGCCATCCTGCGCCCGTTCTGTCATGTGCTGCTGCCACCCTGCGCCCGTTCTGTCATGTGCTGCTGCCATCCTGCGCCCGTTCTGTCATGTGCTGCTGCCATCCCGCCCCCGTTCTGTCATGTGCTGCTCCCATCCTGCGCCACCATTGTATTATATGCCCCCCATAAGACGCTCCAGTGTGTATGCCCCCATATGCTGCTGCCATATAAAAAAAAAAAATATACCATACTCACCTATCGTCCGGCTCCACTGCAGGTGTGTCTTCAAGAAAATGGCGCCGGAAAGCGCGGACTGCGCAGGCGCCGATTGCGGCAGCAGGAATCGGCGCCTGCGCAGTCCGCACTTTCCGGCGCCATTTTCTTGAAGACACACCTGCAGTGGAGCCGGAGTGTGTCTTCAAGAAAATGGCGCCGGAAAGCGCAGACTGCGCAGGCGCCGATTCCGGCAGCAGGAATCAGCGCCTGCGCAGTCCGCGCTTTCCGGCGTCATTTTCTTGAAGACACACTCCGGCTCCTCTGCCTGTGACTGGTAAGTCAGAGGGCGGCGCCGGCGCACATTAAGCGCGTCATCGCGCCCTCTGAACTGTCACAGCAGAGGAGCCGGGAGACGGAGCCGCACGCAGCGCTGGAACGGGGAAAGGTGAATATACTTACCCTCCTGGCGGTCCTTGACTCTCCGGTGGAGATCGCGGTATGCGTTCAGTGCTTACGCATACCGCGATCTCCTGGGAGCGTCACTCTGTGGGGGCCAGACTGCGCCGGCGCTTTCGCCTGCGCAGTCTATAAAGGCTTCGGACAGAGTGACGCTCCCAGCGTTATATTATAGACTAGATGGCAGCCCGATTCTAAAGAATCGGGAGTCTAGAATCCATATATACTTGAAATTCGGCAGGAGCTTGAAGAGCAACGTCACTGGGCCCGCCTCCACGCAGTAGAAACTTGCTGTGAGGTAAAAATTCAAAAATCACACCAAAATGGCGGGCGGAGTGTGTCACAGTGCGGCACGTTTCTGATTGGTCGCTCGCAGCAGGCGGCAACCAATCAGACACTGGACACTGTTGACGTCACTTATCTCCGGACATTAGCTCCGGACATTAGCTCCGGACATTAGCTCCGGACATGAAGTTGGCACAAATTGCAGGAAGTAGTATTCTAGGCAATTATATATTAGATATGTAGACAATTTCGCTGTTAGGAGCCACAAAGGTTTTTACATAGAGCTATAAGCTATATGGGCATTTAAATAGAGCTGTATGGAAAACTCTTTTCCTTATTTATTTGTCTATGCTTTATGAATGTAATATTGAATACCAAATTTGACTGACATATGAGTCCAAAAGCACTATTTGCAAAGAGAAATACGTTGAATTATATAACATTGATTAACATTCAAGAAAGCTTTGCTCCATATATAAGGTAGCATTTTTGAGGAACCTTAGAAAGAAAAAAATCTTTATATGCTCTGGATATTTATCCATTTTTTGAATACGTTTATGGCATGGCTATAGTAATTCCTGTGTTCCCAGGTCCATATGTGTGTATTTATCCACTGCATCTTTTTAAACAGTTGTGTGTTATTATTTGTTAAATACATTTTTTTTTTTAATTTTTACTTGGCATGTGCTTCAGTTATTTGTAGGTAGTACATACAGTACAGACCAAACGTTTGGACACACCCTCTCATTTAATGATTTTTCTGTATTTTCATGACTATGAAAATTGAACATTCACACTGAAGGCATCAAAACTATGAATTAACACATGTGGAATTATATACTTAGCAAAAAAGTGTGAAAAAACTGAAATTATGCCTTATATTCTAGGTTCTTCAAAGTAGCCACCTTTTGCTTTGATGACTGCTTTGCACACTCTTGGCATTCTCTTGATGAGCTTCAAGAGGTAGTCACCGGGAATGGTCTTCCAACAATCTTGAATGAGTTCCCAGAGATGCTTAGCACTTGTTGGCCCTTTTGCCTTCACTCTGCGGTCCAGTTCACCCCAAACCATCTCGATTGAGTTCAGGTCTTGGGACAGTGGAGGCCAGGTCATCTGGCGTAGCACCCCATCACTCTCCTTCTTGGTCAAATAGCCCTTACACAGCCTGGAGATGTGTTTGGGGCCATTGGTCCAAGTAAACATAAGCCGAATGGAATAGCATGCCGCTGCATGATGCTGTGGTAGCCATGCTGGTTCAGTATGCCTTCAATTTTGAATAAATCCCCAACAGTGTCACCAGCAAAGCACCCCCACACCATCACACCTCCTCCTCCATGCTTCATGGTGGGAACCAGGCATGTAGAGTCCATCCGTTCACCTTTTCTGCTTCGAACAAAGACACGGTGGTTTGAACCAAAGATCTCAAATTTGGACTCATCAGACCAAAGCACAAATTTCCACTGGTCTAATGTCCATTCCTTGTGTTCTTTAGCCCAAACAAGTCTCTTCTGCTTGTTGCTTGTCCTTAGTAGTGGTTTCCTAGCAGCTATTTTACCATGAAGGCCTGCTGCACAAAGTCTCCCCTTAACAGTTGTTGTAGAGAAGTGTTTGCTATGTAGTATATAGCAGACAAATACTACGTGCCCTGTGCTATATACTATGTGGCTGCTATATACATACATATTATGAACACAACGCACCAACCCATTTCCTCAAGTCACCAATGGGCCACACTCCAAAAGCAATGTAAACATATTGACCACAGGATAGAAACCTTAGTCACGAAGTGTATCGTTTAAAACAACATCTTTATTTAACATACATAAAACATACAAAATATTAAAATAATGCCTCACAATCAGATGAAAATACTCAATCAGGGTGAGCGGCAACGACTTACAGGTAGGTAATATATTTTATATTTACTTTAGGGCTAGATGGGTACATATCCCCAGCAGTACCTATTACAATACAGATATGATCCTCCAATCTAACCAAAACCTTAGATGGTGCCTACACAAAAAAACATATAATTTGAAGCACAAATATACCTACTCCTCGCACGGAGGGTTAATCCCCATAGACACAGGCACCCGAGATCAATATCTCAATACACACAGTATACTGCTGGGAAGCAATCATATTGCACCCCGGAACCGTGTCCCATCCTAATACTTATGCAACGGGTTAATCCCCATAAATAGCACAATCCGAGATACGTATCTCAGTATAGACAGTGTAGTATGGGGAACAATCACACTGCACCATCCCCATGTTTTTATAACCAACTTAGCCATAAGAAGGAACCCACCATACCATTAACATGCCCAAATAACCATATACCTCGAAAAATCATGGGCACACTGCCCGGTACATATTACCTGTATCAATTGCGTCCTGCCTCGTGGCACGCTACACCCTGATCACCCCGACGCGCGTTTCGCATCCGCTTCCTCCTTGCAGAATACCCAATGCGTTAATACAGGCCACACAATATATAACAGTGGCCACGCAGTATGTAACATAGCCACGTACTATATAACACAGCCCACACAGTATATAGCAGCAATGAAGTATATAACACTGCCCACGCAGTATATATCAGCCACGTAGTATATAACACTGCCCACGCAGTATATAGCAGCCATATAGTATATAACACTGCCCACGCAGTATATAGCAGCCACGTAGTATATAGCAGCCACGCAGTATATAACACTGCCCACGCAGTATATAGCAGCCACGCAGTATATAACACTGCCCACGCAGTATATAGCAGCCACGTAGTATATAACACAGCCCACACAGTATATAGCAGCCATGCAGTATATAACACTGCCCACGCAGTATATAGCAGCCACGCAGTATATAACACTGCCCACGCAGTATATAGCAGCCACATAGTATATAACACTGCCCACCCAGTATATATCAGCCACGTAGTATATAACACTGCCCACACAGTATATAGCAGCCACGCAGTATATAACACTGCCTATGTAGTATAAAGCACAGCCCACGGAGTATATCACACAGCCCACATAGTATATAACACTGCCTATGTAGTATATAGCAGCCACGCAGTGTGTAACACTGCCCACGCAGTATATAACAGTGGCCACGTAATATATAGCACAGCCCACGCAGTACATAACACAGCCCACATAGTATATAACACTGCCTATGTAGTATATAGCAGCCACGCGGTATCTAACACAGCCCACGTAGTATACAGCAGTGTGGGCACCATATCCCTGTTAAAAAAGATAATAATAATTAAAAATAGTTATATACTCACCCCTGGGATCCAGCCAAGCTCCAGCGATACGCGCAAGGCTGCCGCCATCTTCCATTCCCAGGATGCATTGCGAAATTACCCAGATGACTTAGCGGTATCGCGAGACCGCTAAGTCTTCTGGGTAATTTCACAATGCATCGCCAGGAACGGAAGATGGCGGCCGGCGCGAGCGGCTCGGCAGACAACGAAGGGTGAGTATAGCAGGTTTTTTTTTTTTTTTTTTTATTATTTTTAACATTACATTTTTTTACTATTGATGCCGCATAGGTGGCATCAATAGTAAAAAGTTGGGGACACACAGGGTTAACAGCAGCGGTAACGTTACCCGCGGCATAACGTGGTCCGTTACCGCCGATATTAACCCTGTGTGAGCGGTGAACAGAGGGGAGTATGCGGGCGCAGGGCACTGACTGTGGGGAGTAAGGAGCGGCCATTTTCTTCCGGACTGTGCCCATCACTGATTGGTCGTGGCTGTTTTGCCGCCAATGAATATCCGTGACAGAAAGACAGACGAAAGTGACCCTTAGACAATTATATAGTAGATATATACAGTATTTCAGTGGCTCACAAGAGCAAAACTATCTAACATCTATGAGTTAACCCCTTTCTGACATCTGACGTACTATCCCGTCGAGGTGGCCTGGGCCCGTGTGACCATCGACGGGATAATACATCATATGCGATCAGCCGTGCTCACAGGGGGAGCGCGGCTGGGTGTCAGCTGATTATCACGGCTCACATCCGGCACTATGAGTGATCACGGACTGCTCCCTGCACTTTAACCCCCAGAACACTGCGATCAAACATGATCGCAGCATTCCAGGGGCATAGGGAAGCATTGAGCAGGGAGGGGGCTCCCTGCGTACTTTGTTGTGAATTCCGCTATTGGGCTCTCTCCAGTGGTTGTAAGTGGCACTTTTGTGAGTTCTGCTCTTGGGTTCCCTCTTGTGGTTTCTAGTGGTATGGCTGCTCCTTGGAGTTAGCTGTCATCAGCTGCCTCCACTTATCGTCTCTTCTGCTCGGCTATTTAGGCCTGGCTCTTTCTTCAGCCAGTGCCACTTGTAAATGGTTCCTGGTTGGATTCACATCTCTTTGGAGTTCCCTGTTATCCTGACCAGTTCAGCTAAGCTAAGTTTTTGCTTGCTCTTTTCTGTCCATAGATTGTGGACTTATCCATTCTGTGCTTTCTATGTTTGTCCAGCTTATCAGTGTGAATTATTCTGTCTTGCTGGAAGCTCTGGGAAGCAGATTTGCCCTCCACACCTTTAGTCAGGTGTGGAGATTTTTTGTAAACTCTGCATAGATTTTTGCAGTGTTTTATACTGACCGCACAGTATTCCATCCTGTCCTATCTATTTAGTTAGACTGGCCTCCTGTGCTCATCCTGGTTTCATTCTGTGTATGTATTTTCCCTCTCCACTCACAGTCATTATTTGTGGGGGGCTAATCTATCCTTTGGGGATTTTCTCTGAGGCAAGATAGCTTTCCTGCTTCTTTCTTTAGGGGTAGTTAGCTCTTAGGCTGTGACGAGATGCCTAGGGAGAGTTAGGAGCATTCCACGGCTACTTCTAGTGTTGTGTTGAGCTTAGGGACTGCGGTCAGTACAGTTACCACTTCCTTCAGAGCTTGTTCCATGTTGCTCCTAGACCACCGTATCATAACAGTACTTCCCTGAGACCCTCAGAACAACGCAATGTGATCGCGCTGTTCTGAGAGTCTCCTCCCTGTAGGCCCCTGGATCCAAGATGGCCATGGGGTCCTTCCGGGTCCTGCAGGGAGGTGGCTTGTCAGTGCTTACTGAGTGCTCTGCAAAGTGTCAGATCAGTGTTCTGACTTTATATAGTGATGTACCACCCTTGGACAATGTAAAAAAGTTAAATAAAAGCAATATTATACTGTGTAAAAATATATATTTTAACCCCTTCACCCCAAAGCCTGTTTTCACCTAAGTGACAGGGCCAATTTTTACAATTCTGACCACTGTCACTTTATGAGGTTATAACTCTGAAACGCTTCAACGGATCCTGGTGATTCTGACATTGTTTTCTCGTGACATATTGTACTTCATGATAGTGGTAAAACTTCTTCGATATGACTTGCATTTATTTGTGAAAAAAACAAAAATTTGTCGGAAATTATGAAAATTTAGCAATTTTCAAACTCTTAGTTTTTATGCCCTTAAATTAGAGAGTTATATCACATAATATAGTTAATAAACAACATTTCCCACATGTCTGCTTTACATCAGCACAATTTTGGAAACATAATTTTTTTTTGTTAGGACGTTATAAGGGTTAAAAGTTGACCAGCGATTTCTCATTTTTGCAACAAAATTTGCAAAACCATTTTTTTACGGACCACCTCACACTTGAAGTGACTTTGAGGGGTCTATATGACAGAAAATGCCCAAAAGTGACACCATTCTAAAAACTGCACCCCTCAAGGTACTCAAAACCAAATTCAAAAAGTTTATTAACCCTTCAGGTGCTTCACAGGAATTTTTTGAATGTTTAAAAAAATTGAACATTTAACTTTTTTTTCACAAAATTTTTACTTCAGGTCCAATTTGTTTCATTTTACCAAGGGTAACAGGAGAAATTGGACCACAAAAGTCGTTGTACAATTTGTCCTGAGTACGCCGATACCCCATATGTGGGGGTAAACCACTGTTTGGGCACATGGCAGAGCTCGGAAGGGAAGGAGCGCTATTTGACTTTTCAATGCAAGATTTGCTGGAATTGAGATCGGAGCCCATGTCACGATTGGAGAGCCCCTGATGTGCCTAAACAGTGGAAACCCCCACAGGTGACACCATTTTGGAAAGTAGACCCCCTAAGGAACTAATCTAGATGTGTGGTGAGCACTTTGAACCTCCAAGTGCTTCACAGAAGTTTATAATGTAGAGCCGTAAAACAAAATTTTTTATTAATTTTCACAAAAAATGATCTTTTTGCCCCAAATTTTTTATTTTCCCAAGGGTAAAAGGATAAATTGTACCCCAAAAGTTGTTGTGCAATTTGTCCTGAGTACGTCGATACTTCATATATGGGGATAAACCACTGTTTGAGCGCATGGCAGAGCTCGGAAGGGAAGGAGTGCCATTTGACTTTTCAATGCAAAATTGGCTGGAATTGAGATCGGACGCCATGTCGCATTTGGAGAGCCCCTGACGTGCCTTAACAGTGGAAACCCCCCACAAGTGACCCCATTTTGCAAAGAAGACCCCCTAATGAACTTATCTAGATGTGTGGTGAGCACTTTTAACCCCCAATTGTTTCACTAAAGTTTAGAATGTAGCATTGTGAAAATTAAAAAATCATTTTTTCTTTCCACAAAATGATGTTTTAGCCCGCAATTTTTTTTTTCCCAAGGGTAACAGGAGAAATTGGACCACAAATGTTATTGTCCAATTTGTCCTGAGTACGATGATACCCCACATGTGAGGGGGAACCACCGTTTGAGTGCATGGCAGAGCTCGGAAGGGAAGGAGCACCGTTTGAAATGCAGACTTAGATGGAATGGACTGCAGGTGTCATGTTGCATTTGCAGAGCCCCTGATGTACCTAAACAGTAGAAACCCACCACAAGTAACCCCATATTGGAAACTAGACCCCCCAAGGAACTTATCTAGATGTGTTGTGAGAGCTTTGAACCAACAAGTGCTTCACTACAGTTTATAACGCAGAGCCTTGAAAATAAAAAATATTTTTTTTTCCACGAAAATGATATTTTATCCCCTATGTTTTTATTTTCCCAAGGGTAACAGGACAAATTGGACCCCAAAAGTTGTTGTCCAACTTGTCCTGAGAACGCTGATACCCCATATGTTGGGGGGAACCACTGTTTGGGTGCACGGCAGAGCTCGAAAGGGAAGGAGCGCCATTTGAAATGCAGACTTAGATGGAATGGTCTGCAGGCGTCATGTTGCATTTGCAGAGCCCCTGATGTACCTAAACAGTAGAAACCCCCCACAAGTGACCCCATATTGGAAACTAGACCCCCAAAGGAACTTATCTAGATGTGTTGTGAGAGCTTCGAACCAACAAGTGTTTCACTACAGTTTATAACGCAGAGCCGTGAAAATAAAATTTTTTTTTTTTTCCACGAAAATGATATTTTATCCCCTATGTTTTTATTTTCCCAAGGGTAACAGGACAAATTGGACCCCAAAAGTTGTTGTCCAACTTGTCCTGAGAACGCTGATACCCCATATGTTGGGGGGAACCACTGTTTGGGCACACAGGAGAACTCGGAAGGGAAGGAGCCCTGTTTTACTTTTTCAAAGCAGAATTGGCTGGAATTGAGATCGGACGCCATGTCGCGTTTGGAGAGCCCCTGATGTGCCTAAACAGTGGAAACCCTCAATTATAACTGAAACCCTAACCCCAACCCTAACCCTAGCCCTAGCCCTAACCCTAGCCCTAACCCTAGCCCTAACCCTAGCCCTAACCCTAACCCTAGCCCTAACCCTAGCACTAACCCTAGCACTAACCCTAGCACTAATGGGAAAATGGAAATAAATACATTTTTTTACATTTTATTATTTTTCCCTAACTAAGGGGGTGATGAAGGGGGGTTTGATTTACTATTATAGCGTTTTTTTGGCGGATTTTTATGATTGGCAGCCGTCACACACTAAAAGACGCTTTTTATTGCAAAAAATAGTTTTTGCATCACCACATTTTGAGAGCTATAATTTATCCATATTTTGGCCCACAGAGTCATGTGAGATCTGGTTTTTTGCGGGATGAGTTGACGTTTTTATTGGTAACATTTTCAGGCAGATGACATTTTTTGATCGCTTTTTATTCCGATTTTTGGGAGGCGGAATGAACAAAAACCAGCAATTCCTGAATTTCTTTTAGGGGGGGCGTTTATACCGTTCCACGTGTGGTAAAATGGATAAAGCAGTTTTATTCTTCGGGTCAGTACGATTACAGCGATACCTCATTTATGTAATTTTTTTTATGTTTTGGCGCTTTTACACAATAAAAACTATTTTATATAAAAAAATAATTGTTTTTTGCATCGCATTATTCTGAGAGCTATAACTTTTTTATTTTTCTGCTGATGATGCTGTATGGTGGCTTTTTTTTTGCGGGACAAGATGACGTTTTCAGCGGTACCATGGTTATTTATATCCGTCGTTTTGATCGCGTGTTATTCCACTTTTTGTTCGCCTGTAAGATAATAAAGCGTTGTTTTTTGCCTTGTTTTTTTTTTTTTTTTTTTGCGGTGTTCACTGAAGGGGTTAACTAGTGGGATAGTTTTATAGAGCGGGTCGTTACGGACGCGGCGATACCAAATATGTGTACATTTATTGTTTTTTTTTTTTTTTACATAAATAAATGGATTTATTGGGAAATGTTTTTTTTTTTTTTATTTGGGGATTTTTTTTTATTTTTTTTTACACATTCTATTTTTTTTTTTTTTACTTTCTAACATTGTCCCAGGGTGGGACATCTCTGTATTAGATCAGATCGTTGATCTGACACTGTGCATAGCACACTGTCAGATCAACGATCTGACAGGCAGCTTAGCTGGCTCTCCAGCGCCTGCTCTCAGCAGGCGCCGGCTAGCCAGGTCACTTCATGACCCGGAAGGAGTCCGGCGGCCATCTTGGATCCGGGGACTCCTTCCGGGTCACCGGAGCAACGCGATCTCATTGCGTTGCTCCGGTGGGAGAGCGCAGGGAGCCCCCGTCCCTGCGCGATCCCCCTCTATGCCGCTGTCACTACTGACAGCGGCATCAGAGGGGTTAAATGCCCACGATCGGCGATAGCGCCGATCGTGGGAATTGCTGCGGGGTGTCAGCTGTCATATACAGCTGACACCCGCACCCGATCACCGCGGCGCTCAGCGCGAGACCGCGGTGATCGATGCGCCGTACTAGTACTGCTGCTGGCACTAATGCAGTGCCGGCAGCGCAGTACTAGTACGGCGCATGGCGCGAAGGGGTTAAAAATCCTAAATAAAGAAAAAAATATATATATATTGTTCAAATAAATACATTTATTTATGTAAATAAAAAACAATAAAAGTACACACATTTAACATTGCCCCGTCTGTAATGACCCGACTTATAAAACTGTCCCACTAGTTACCCCCTTCAGTGAACACCGTAAAAAAAGACAAAAAATAAATGCTTTATCATCATGCCGCTGAACAAAAAGTGGAATAAGATGCAACCAAAAAGACAGATATAAATAAACATGGCACGGCTGAAAACGTCATCTTGCAAAAAATGAGCAGCTACACAGCATCATCAGCAAAACGTTATAGCCCTCAGAATAAAGAGATGCAAAAATAATCATTTTTCATATAAAATAGTTTTTATTGTATAAAAGCACCCAAACATAAAAAAATAATATAAATGAGGTATCGCTGTAATCGTACGAACAAAACAGCTTTATCAATTTTACCAAACATGGAACGGTACAAATGCCTCCCCCTAAAGAAACTTATGAATTGCTGTTTTTTGTTCACTCTGCCTAACAAAAATCTGAATAAAAAGCGATCAAAAAATGTAATGTGCTCAAAAATGTTACCAATAAAAATGTCAACTTGTCCCGCAAAAAAAACAAGATTTCACATGGCTCAGTGGACCAAAATATGGAAAAATTATAGTTCTCAAAATGTGGTCATGCAAAAACTATTTTTTTTTCAATAAAAATCATTTTTTAGCATGTGACAGCTGCCAAACATAAAAACCCTCTATAAATAGTAAATCAAACCTCCCTTTATCACCCCCTTAGGAAGGGAAAAGTAATACAATTAAAAAAATGTATTTATTTCCATTTTCCCATTACGGTTAGGGTTAGAGTTGGGGCTAAAGTTAAGGTTAGGGTTGGGGCTAAAGTTAGGGTAAGGGATGGTGCTAAAATTAGGGTTAGGGTTGGGGCTAAAGTTAGGGTTGGGGATAGAGTTGGGGTTAGAGTCTGGATTACATTTATTGTTGGGTTAGGGGTGTGTCAGGCTTAGGGGTTGTGGTTAGGGTTGGGATTAGGGTTAGGGGTGTGTTGGGGTTAGGGGTGTGTTGGCATTAGGGGTGTGGCTAGAGTTGGAATTAGGGTTAGGGGTGTGTTGGGGTTTGGTTTGGAGTTAGAATTGGGGGGTTTCCACTGTTTAGGCACATCAGGGGCTCTGCAAATGCAACATGATGTGCACTCTCAAATCCATCCAATTCTGCATTGAAAATAAAAAATTGCGGGCAAAAAAATTATTTTGTGAAAAAATATGATTTTTTATTTTAAGGCTCTACATTATAAACTTCTATGAAGAACTTGGGGGTTCAAAGTGCTCACCACACATCTAGAAAAGGGGGTGTACTTTCCAAAATGGTGTCACTTGTGGGGGGGTTGCAATGTTTAGGCACATCAGGGGCTCTCCAAATGTGACATGGCATCAGATATCAATTACAGACAATTTTACATTGAAAAGTCAAATGGCGCTCCTTCCATTCCAAGCACTGCCATGCACCCAAACAGTGGTTTACCCCCACATATGGGGTATCGGCGTACTCAGGACAAATTGTACAACAACTTTCAGGATCTAATTTCTCCTGTTACCCTTGGTAAAATAAAACAAATTGTATCTGAATTAATTTTTTTGTGGAAAAATGTTAAATGTTAATTTTTCTTAAACATTCTAAAAATTCCTGTGAAGCACCTGAAGGGTTAATTAACTTCTTAAATGTGGTTTTGAGCACCTTGAAGGGTGCAGTTTTTAGAATGGTGTAACTTTTGAGTATTTTTTATTATATAGACCCCTCAAAGTCACTTCAAATGTATGTGATGTGGTCCCTAAAAAAATGATGTAAAAATGAGAAATCGCTGGTCAAATTTTAACCGAGGTTATAACTCCCTAACAAAAAAAAATTTGGTTCCAAATTTATACTGATTTAAAGTAGACATGTGGGGAATGTTACTTATTAAGTATTTTCTGTAACATATCTCTGTGATTTAAGGGCATGCAAATTCAAAGTTGTAAAATTGTGAAATTTTCAAAATTTTTGGCAAATTTTGTTTTTTTCACAAATAAACACAAGTAATATCAAATAAATGTTACCACTGTCATGAAGTACAATATGTCATGAGAAAACAATGTCAGAATCACCAGGATCCATTGAAGCGTTCCAGAGTTATAACCTCATAAAGGGACAGTTGTCAGAATTGTAAAAAATGGCTCAGTCATTAACGTTGAAACCACCCTTGGGGGTAAAGGGGTTAATACAACTTTCTAGCTTTTATTTCTTTTCATTGAAAAGCAGGAATGCTTTTAAGATGTGAATGAATTTCCCTTTGGGTGATTGATACAGAAAACCACATTTTTTTTCAAAATTTACAATTGAAGATGGTGGATATATATTTATTATATTTCAAGACTTCTATTTAATATGAAGCATTTTAACCCCTTTACCCCCAAGGGTGGTTTGCACGTTATGGACCGGGCCAATTTTTACAATTCTGACCACTGTCCCTTTATGAGGTTATAACTCTGGAACGCTTCAACGGATCCTGGTGATTCTGACATTGTTTTCTCGTGACATATTGTACTTCATGATAGTGGTAAAACTTCTTTGATATTACCTGCGTTTATTTGTGAAAAAAATGGAAATTTGGCGAAAATGTTGAAAATTTCGCAATTTTCCAACTTTGAATTTTTATGCAATTAAATCACAGAGATATGTCACACAAAATACTTAATAAGTAACATTTCCCACATGTCTACTTTACATCAGCACAATTTTGGAACCAACATTTTTTTTTGTTAGGGAGTTATAAGGGTTAAAAGTTGACCAGCAATTTCTCATTTTTACAACACCATTTTATTTACTTCAGCTCCAATTTGTTTTATTTTACCAAGGGTTACAGGAGAAAATGGACCCCAAACGTTGTTGTACAATTTGTCCTGAGTACGCTGATACCCCATATGTGGGGGTTAACCACAGTTTGGGCGCATGGCAGAGCTCGGAAGGGAAGGAGCGCCATTTGACTTTTCAATGCAAAATTGACTGGAATTGAGATGGGACGCCATGTTGCGTTTGGAGAGCCACTGATGTGCCTAAACATTGAAACCCCCCACAAGTGACACCATTTTGGAAAGTAGACCCCCTAAGGAACTTATCTAGAGGTGTGGTGAGCACTTTGACCCACCAAGTGCTTCACAGAAGTTTATAATGCAGAACCGTAAAAATAAAAAATCATTTTTTTTCACAAAAATTATCTTTTCGCCCCCAATTTTTTATTTTCCCAATGGTAAGAGAAGAAAATGGACCACAAAAATTGTGGCACAATTTGTCCTGAGTACTCTGATACCCCATATGTGGGGGTAAACCATTGTTTGGGCGCATGGGAGAGCTCGGAAGGGAAGGAGCGCCGTTTGACCTTTCAATGCAAAACTGACAGGAATTGAGATGGGACGCCATATTGCGTTTGGAGAGCCACTGATGTGCCTAAACATTGAAACCCCCCACAAGTGACATCATTTTGGAAAGTAGACCCCCTAAGGAACTTATCTAGAGGTGTGGTGAGCACTTTGACCCACCAAGTGCTTCACAGAAGTTTATAATGCAGAACCGTAAAAATAAAAAATCATTTTTTTTTCACAAAAATTATCTTTTCGCCCCCAATTTTTTATTTTCCCAATGGTAAGAGAAGAAATTGGACCACAAAAGTTGTGGCACAATTTGTCCTGAGTACTCTGATACCCCATATGTGGGGGTAAACCATTGTTTGGGCGCATGGGAGAGCTCGGAAGGGAAGGAGCGCCGTTTGACCTTTCAATGCAAAATTGACAGGAATTGAGATGGGACGCCATGTTGCGTTTGGAGAGCCACTGATGTACCTAAACATTTAAACCCCCCACAAGTGACACCATTTTGAAAAGTAGACCCCCTCAGGAACTTATCTAGATGTGTGGTGAGCACTTTGACCCAATAAGAGCTTCACAGAAGTTTATAATGCAGAGCCGTAAAAATAAAACAAAAATTTTTTCCCACAAAAATAATTTTTTAGCCCCCAGTTTTGTATTTTCCTGAGGGTAACAGGAGAAATTGGACCCCAAAAGTTGTTGTGCAATTTGTCCTGAGTGCGCTGATACCCTATATGTGGGGGAGAACCAGCGTTTGGGCGCATGGGAGGGCTCGGAAGGGAAGGAGCGCCATTTGGAATACAGACTTAGATGGAATGGTCTGCAGGCGTCACATTGTGTTTGCAGAGCCCCTAATGTACCTAAACAGTAGAAACCCCCCACAAGTGACCCCATATTGGAAACTAGACCCCCCAAGGAACTTATCTAGATGTGTTGTGAGAACTTTGAGCCCCCAAGTATTTCACTACAGTTTATAACGCAGAGCCGTGAAAATAAAAAATCTCTTTTTTTCCCACAAAAATTATTTTTTAGCCCCCAGTTTTGTATTTTCCCAAGGGTAACAGGAGAAATTGGATCCCAAAAGTTGTTGCCCAATTTGTCCTGAGTACGCTGATACCCCATATGTTGGGGTAAACTCCTGTTTGGGCACACGGGAGAGCTCGGAAGGGAAGGAGCACTGTTTTACTTTTTCAATGCAGAATTGGAAGGAATTGAGATCGGTCGCCATGTCGCGTTTGGAGATCCCCCTGATGTCCCTAAACAGTGGAAACCCCCCAATTATAACTGAAACCCTAATCCAAACACACCCCTAACCCTAATCCCAATGGTAACCCTAACCACACCTCTAACCCAGACACACCCCTAACCCTAATCCCAACCCTATTCCCAACTGTAAATGTAATCTAAACCCTAACCCTAACTTTAGCCCCAATCCTAACTGTAGCCCCAACCCCAACCCTAACCCTAGCCCTAACCCTAACCTTAGCCCTAACCCTAACCCTAGCCCTAACCCTAGCCCTAACCCTAGCCCTAACCCTAATCCTAGCCCTAACCCTAGCCCTAATGCTAACCCTAGCCCTAACCCTAACCCTAGCCCTAACCCTAGCCCTGACCCTAGCCCTAACCCTAGCCCTAACCCTAGCCCTAACCCTAACCCTAGCCCTAACCCTAGCCCTAACCCTAGCCCTAACCCTAGCCCTAGCCCTAACCCTAGCCCTAACCCTAGCCTTAGCCCTAACCCTAGCCCTAACCCTAGCCCTAACCCTAATGGGAAAATGGAAATATATACATTTTTTTCATTTACTTTTATAGCGGGTTTTTTAGCGGATTTTTATGATTGGCAGCCGTCACACACTGAAAGACGCTTTTTATTGCAAAAAATATTTTTTGCGTTACCACATTTTGAGAGCTATAATTATTCCATATTTGAGTCCACAGAGTCATGTGAGGTCTTGTTTTTTGCAGGACGCGTTGACGTTTTTATTGGTAACATTTTCGGGCACGTGACATTTTTTGATCGCTTTTTATTCCGATTTTTGTGAGGAAGAATGACCAAAAACCAGCTATTCATGAATTTCTTTTGGGGGAGGCGTTTATACCGTTCCGCGTTTGGTAAAATTGATAAAGCAGTTTTATTCTTCGGGTCAGTACGATTACAGCGACACCTCATTTATATCATTTTTTTTATGTTTTGGCGCTTTTATACGATAAAAACTATTTTATAGAAAAAAATAATTATTTTTGCATCTCTTTATTCTGAGGACTATAACTTTTTTATTTTTTTGCTGATGTTGCTGTGTGGCGGCTCATTTTTTGCGGGACAAGATGACGCTTTCAGCGGTACCATGGTTATTTATATCCGTCTTTTTGATAGCGTGTTATTCCACTTTTTGTTTGGCGGTATGATAATAAAGCGTTGTTTTTTGCCTCGTTTTTTTTTTTTTTTTCTTACGGTGTTTACTGAAGGGGTTAACTAGTGGGCCAGTTTTATAGGTCGGGTCGTTACGGATGCGGCGATACTAAATATGTGTACTTTTATTGGTTTTTTTTTTTTTATTTAGACAAAGAAATGTATTTATGGGAATAATATATATTTTTTTTTTTCATTATTTAGGATTTTTTTTTTTTTTTTTACACACTTGGAAATTTTTTTTTTTTACTTTTTTACCTTGTCCCAGGGGGGGACAATACAGATCGGTGATCTGCCAGTTTGCTCAGCACTCTGACAGATCACCGATCTGTCTGAGAGCAGTGCAGCATTACCAAGTGCCTGCTCTGAGCAGGCACTTGGTAAGCCACCTCCCTCCCTGCAGGACCCGGATCCGCGGCCATCTTGGATCCGGGACTTACTGCAGGGAGGGAGGTAGGAGACCCTCGCAGCAACGCGATCACATCGCGTTGCTGCGGGGGTCTCAGGGAAGCCCGCAGGGAGCCCCCTCCCTGCGCGATGCTTCCCTGCACCGCCGGCACATCGCGATCATCTTTGATCGCGGTGTGCCGGGGGTTAATGTGCCGGGGGCGGTCCGTGACCGCTCCTGGCACATAGTGCCGGATGTCAGCTGCGATAAGCAGCTGACACCCGGCCGCGATCGGCGGCGCTCCCCCCGTGAGCGCGGCCGATCGCGCTGGACGTAATATTCCGTCCTTGGGAATTAAGGCCCACCCCACATGGACGGAATATTACGTCCAATGGCAGAAAGGGGTTAATCACTGACCTACAAAGCCGTCCATAACCTTCCTCCTCCGTATATCTCCAAGCTAATTTTCCAATACGTTCCCTCACATAATTTCTGGTCCTCCCAAGACCTCTTTCCCTCCTCCACACCTATTCGTTCCTCACCCAATTGCCTCCAAGACTTCTCCCGAATATCCTCCATCCTCAGGAATTTTGTACCCCAACACGATCGATTAGCCACCACATTTGGACGGAAAACCCATCAATTCAATAAAGCTTACAAACTACAATGACCACCCTGCCACCTCAACACCACCAGAGCCAGTGAATCCCCCAACCTACTGCCTCCTTCCCCATCGTCCTGTAGAATATAAGCTCACAAGGGCAGCATCCTCTTCCCTCTGTAGCAGCCTATCATTGTTAGTTTACTGGAAGTGATATTTTTATTCTGTATGTAACCCCTTCTCATGAACAGCACCATGGAATCAATGGTGCTACATAAATAAATAATAATACTTAAAATGCATTATTTATTTAGTATGCTTTTCTTATTTATTTGTAAAATGTAAAACAAGTGACTGATTAACTTGTCTTCCCGTTACTGTGTATTTTTATCTACTCTCCAAGCCACAAGAATGGGATCTGACAGGTAACTAAGAAGTAAAATATTGTCTGCTTGTATTATCATAGCTGTACTTAGTCTAATGAGGTCAGCTTTTTACTAGCCACTGTAGAAAGGAAATGAAGCGATGGGATGAATCAGGTTAAAGGAGGTGTTATGTGACAAGCTTAAGTGTGACTTGATTGAGTTTTAACCATTGGAGACATTGAGAGAAAAGAAGAATAAATTAGAGTAAAATGGCAAAGCTGTAACTAAAATGAAAAGTTAGTTTAAAAAGATAAATGCATATTTGGACCACTATGCTAGAACTAGATATAGCAGGCGAGATGTTTACACGATGACTTGCAAAAACTTTTCACACAGTAAAAACCTTTAGCACACTAACAGTCAATGATTAGCCCAGAAGCCTGCCTTACTTACATTCCTCAGCATTTTATGTGAATAGCATTCTGCTGAATTAATTTTTGTTTTAGAAAATACAAGTTTTAGAATTACTGCCTCTGTACAAATCCCTAGTTAGACCGCACATGGAGTACTGTGTCCAGTTTTGGGCACCGGTGCTCAGGAAGAATATAATGGAACTAGAGAGAGTACAAAGGAGGGCAACAAAATTAATAAAGGGATGGGAGAACTACAATACCCAGATAGATTAGCGAAATTAGGATTATTTAGTCTAGAAAAAAGATGACTGAGGGGCGATCTAATAACCATGTATAAGTATATAAGGGGACAATACAAATATCTCGCTGAGGATCTGTTTATACCAAGGAAGGTGACGGGCACAAGGGGGCATTCTTTGCGTCTGGAGGAGAGAAGGTTTTTCCACCAACTTAGAAGAGGATTCTTTACTGTTAGGGCAGTGAGAATCTGGAATTGCTTGCCTGAGGAGGTGGTGATGGCGAACTCAGTCGAGGGGTTCAAGAGAGGCCTGGATGTCTTCCTGGAGCAGAACAATATTGTATCATACAATTATTAGGTTCTGTAGAAGGACGTAGATCTGGGGATTTATTATGATGGAATATAGGCTGAACTGGATGGACAAATGTCTTTTTTCGGCCTTACTAACTATGTTACTATGTTACTATGTTAGAAGCAATGTGTCTCCTAAGGTATCAAGTATGAAGTACACGACATCAACTGAATCATCTATAAAATTACTGCTTATGTATTTCATATGATGCCTGTGTAGTTAAAAGATAATTGAAGGGGTTGTCCACTTTTGGGAAAACCCCTTCTCACCAATCTTTACCCCTTGATAAAGGGAACCTGTCACCCCCAAAATCAAAGATGAGCTTAGCCCACCGGCATCAGGGGCTTATCTACAGCATTCTGTAATGCGGTAGATAAGCCCCAATGTATCCTGAAAGATGAGAAAAAGAGGTTAGATTATACTTACCCAGTGGCGGTCCCGCTGCGGTCCGGACCTTTGGGCGTCGCGGTCCATTCCAGGGGCCTCCCATCACCCAGGGTGTATTTTTGTCTGCCCTGTTGAGGGCAGAGCAGAGTACTGCAGTGTGCAGGTGCCGGGAAAGGTCAGAGAGGCCCATCGCCTGCACAATGCAGTACTTTGCTCTGCCCTCAACAGGGCAGACAAAGTACCCCTGCGCTTGAGCCGCAGCTTAAGACAAGAAGAGGATGTCATCCTATGAAGATGGGAGACCCCGGACCGGACTGCGACGCCCATCGGATTGGACCGCCCCCCCAGGTGAGTATAATCTAATCTCTTTTTCTCATCCTTCAGGATATATCAGGGGCTTATCTACAGCATTACAGAATGCTGTAAATAAGCCCCTGATGCCGGTGGGCTTAGCTCATCTTTGATTTTGGAGTGACAGGTTCCCTTTAAAATAAAAGCACAAATGCTCACCTCCGATGCCAGTGTCATCCCAGCGGTGCAAGCACTTTAATTCCCATGGTTCATGTGAGGTTATGTCATGTGATCCTTTTGTCCAATCAGCTCTGGCATCACTTTACCTTCCTTCGGACATATACAGTGGGGCAAAAAAGTATTTAGTCAGTCAGCAATAGTGCAAGTTCCACCACTTAAAAAGATGAGAGGCGTCTGTAATTTACATCATAGGTAGACCTCAACTATGGGAGACAAACTGAGAAATAAAAATCCAGAAAATCACATTGTCTGTTTTTTTAACATTTTATTTGCATATTATGGTGGAAAATAAGTATTTGGTCAGAAACCAAATTTCATCTCAATACTTTGTAATATATCCTTTGTTGGCAATGACAGAGGTCAAACGTTTTCTGTAAGTCTTCACAAGGTTGCCACACACTGTTGTTGGTATGTTGGCCCATTCCTCCATGCAGATCTCCTCTAGAGCAGTGATGTTTTTGGCTTTTCGCTTGGCAACACGGACTTTCAACTCCCTCCAAAGGTTTTCTATAGGGTTGAGATCTGGAGACTGGCTAGGCCACTCCAGGACCTTGAAATGCTTCTTACGAAGCCACTCCTTCGTTGCCCTGGCGGTGTGCTTTGGATCATTGTCATGTTGAAAGACCCAGCCACGTTTCATCTTCAATGCCCTTGCTGATGGAAGGAGGTTTGCACTCAAAATCTCACGATACATGGCCCCATTCATTCTTTCATGTACCCGGATCAGTCGTCCTGGCCCCTTTGCAGAGAAACAGCCCCAAAGCATGATGTTTCCACCACCATGCTTTACAGTAGGTATGGTGTTTGATGGATGCAACTCAGTATTCTTTTTCCTCCAAACACGACAAGTTGTGTTTCTACCAAACAGTTCCAGTTTGGTATCATCAGACCATAGGACATTCTCCCAAAACTCCTCTGGATCATCCAAATGCTCTCTAGCAAACTTCAGACGGGCCCGGACATGTACTGGCTTAAGCATTGGGACACGTCTGGCACTGCAGGATCTGAGTCCATGGTGGCGTAGTGTGTTACTTATGGTAGGCCTTGTTACATTGGTCCCAGCTCTTTGCAGTTCATTCACTAGGTCCCCCCGCGTGGTTCTGGGATTTTTGCTCACCGTTCTTGTGATTATTCTGACCCCACGGGGTGGGATTTTGCGTGGAGCCCCAGATAGAGGGAGATTATCAGTGGTATTGTATGTCTTCCATTTTCTAATTATTGCTCCCACTGTTGATTTCTTCACTCCAAGCTGGTTGGCTATTGCAGATTCAGTCTTCCCAGCCTGGTGCAGGGCTACAATTTTGTTTCTGGTGTCCTTTGACAGCTCTTTGGTCTTCACCATAGTGGAGTTTGGAGTCAGACTGTTTGAGGTTGTGCACAGGTGTCTTTTTATACTGATAACAAGTTTAAACAGGTGCCATTACTACAGGTAATGAGTGGAGGAAAGAGGAGACTCTTAAAGAAGAGGTTACAGGTCTGTGAGAGCCAGAAATCTTGATTGTTTGTTTCTGACCAAATACTTATTTTCCACCATAATATGCAAATAAAATGTTAAAAAAACAGACAATGTGATTTTCTGGATTTTTATTTCTCAGTTTGTCTCCCATAGTTGAGGTCTACCTATGATGTAAATTACAGACGCCTCTCATCTTTTTAAGTGGTGGAACTTGCACTATTGCTGACTGACTAAATACTTTTTTGCCCCACTGTATGCAATCAAAAGGAAGTGAGAGCTGCAGCTGGTCACTCACTTCCTTTTGATTCCTTATTAAAAGTAAGTGCTCAACGGACGGAGCACACTACTCTGCTTCCTATGCGCTGCTTGTCCACATCAAAAATTTCAGCTGTTGTACCTGCTTTCTCTTAAGCTGACTCTCCTGCCTCTAGGTCACCGGGTCTGTCTGCTGCAGTTCGTCGCAGTGCCATAGTGTAGGCCACAAATAGCTCAGCCTTTTGACAGCAATACTAGACTGTTCAATACATGGCCTATATATTTTAATTATTGACCCCAAAATTGTGTTTTGAGATAGGGTAACACACAGCAAAAAAGGTAAATGGAAGCACACTTTTGAGCCTCATCATCGTCCACCTCTTGTGACACTTTCCCATCATCGCCTTCATGTGACCTTCATTTTGGCATCGCTACATTCAATCTCATCTGGCCCCACTTCAAGTTGACTGGCCCAGAGTCCAGAATCTTTAAAGGGAAAACTGAACAGCTCTTCGGAGTGTCCAAGTGTGGGATCAATTGTCTCAGGGCACTCGGCATGGTGGGAGGAAGGAGAATAAGGGTGAGGAATATCCGGGCCACACTCACAGTTACTCAGACTTGACCGTGTGGAAGACATGGTGGTGGTGGTGGCTATGTGACAGGAAGCATTATCCGCTATCCAGCCAACAACTGTTTCACACTGCTCTGGCTTCAATAGTGGTGCGCTGTAGTCCCCAGGAAGGTCGAGCGAGAAGATGTGGATCTTTGTTGTGGCCCACTTTCAGCTTGGCCACTGCCTTGTTCTCTGCATGTGATGTCCATCAGCATCACGTCCACTTCCCCGTCCCTTGCCCCTTTCATTGCCCATTTCAAATGGACTACTAAACTATTTCAAAAGTTCAAGACAAATGTATTTATTTGGAGCAAAATTACATCTGATCAGTGTGCCTGCAAAGCTACAATTTTTCCACCACAGATACACAAGGAGGCAGCGACAGATAATACTGTAGACTGTATAATCTTTTTTTCTGTTGTATGTGAAATTTGGAAAAAATATAAATTGAGTTCAACAAGGCTGGCAGACAGAACTATTCAACTTATGCCTGCAAAGGTATGATTTTTTCACAACAGATACAACAGGCCTCAGCCTGACATAAAAGACTGTATAATTTTTTTTTCTGTTGTTTGTGAAATTTGGAAAAAAATGAAAAATGAGTAGAACAAGGCTAGCACACAGAACTATGCCACGTATGCCTGCGAAGCTGCGATTTTTCCATCACAGATACACCAGGCCTCAGCCTCACATAAAAGACTGCATAAATAATTTTTTCATTTTTTGTGAATTTTTGAATAAAAAAAAAAAAAAGTAGAACAAGGTCAGCACACAGAACTTTGTTATGTATGCCTGCGAAACTATGATTTTTTCAGCACAGGTACACCAGGCCTCAGTCTGTCATAACAGACTGTATACATTTTTTTTTTTTTGGTGAATTAGAAAAAAAAAGTGGAACAAAGCTAGCAGACAGAACTGTGAAACTTATGCATGCGAAGCTACGATTTTTCCACCACAGATACACCGCCCGACAGCCTGAGATAACAAACTGATCTAAATGTGGCCTTGATTTTTTGGGCACAATTAAATTGTGTCAACAAGTTGGCTATGACACAAAGAAAGAAAAAAAATTTTTTTTGGTCTACTCACATCTCATGCCTGGAAAAAAAAAAGTCTTAAATTTGCACGCTCTTCGATTACAATAACCTGGCTGTAGTCTGCAGCGTGACCTAGCAAATAAATGTTGAAATGAGGGGGCTATGGATTGCTTTAGAATTAAAGGAGAAGGTATAGGGTGAAAAAAAAATTGCCACAGAAAACTGCAGCTAAGTATACATTAAATAAGCAGCAGCAGACAGGAATGGAGCTTTTGGAGGTATGCAGTGAGAGCTATGTACTCACATACAGTGCCTGCAGGCCTTGCACTGATGTTGATATGTGCACACAGACTCTCCTGCCTACCTAGTGCTGCAAACTCTGGACCCCCGAATTAGCCCTAAAAAAGGACTGTTGGTTTCTCAGGAGTTGTGGACTGAACAGTTGCAGACCTACACTATTAAAAGGACGATTCTGACCCTATCTCAGGAGCTGCTCTCCCTATACTTGCTAAGTCCGGAGCAGAATGTGGCGAGCAGGGTGGTGCCATGTTTTTTATAGACCTGATGACGCTGTGCGGCCAGCCAATCACTGTAATACTACAACAAAGATGGCTGAGGCATTACAGTGCATGGCAGACAATCCCTGCATTGTCATTGGCACCTGCATTGTCTAAAGAGCACTAGAATTGCAGGGCGGAGACCCGAGCTCCCGCCGAAAAATCCCAGAAATAATCAGGGCTTGCCGAGCACACCGAGCATAGTGATACTCGGGCGAGTACCGAGTAGTGGCAAGCACATTCGCTCATCACTAATCATTTTGCTTTTTTACATTTATATTTGCTTTTTAACTTTTACATTTTGTTTCAAATCAAGTGGAAAGTTGGTAGAGGAGGAGGCATGTCTGGGTGTGGCCAGTAAACTCATCATGATTTATGCTACAAACATATGACACACATGTACTCCGGACCCTGACTGGTGTAGACTGGAGTACTTTATGCTTATGAAAAAAAAAATTCCTGGCTTTATTTTTGCCAAGTACCCTAACAGATGAGTTATATACAAATTCAATATACAGTATCTAGCAATGTGTGGCAATTTTTTTAAAAAGATATCTGCTTTATTACACATGGCAACAGCAGACGCATGAAAAATAGAGATAAATAATCATGATTGTGTATCTCTGCAGGCTTTGCGTCAGTCGCACAACACATAAATAAAGATATGCTGTTTATTAAACCAATAGAAAATGCATAGGCTTGTGCGGATTAATCAATGGCACTCCTGTCTCTTTCCTTTGAGGAGGCTGCTTCCAAATAAGATGAGGCTTGTACATGTTCCTGACATTGGTTTCAGGCCTGACAGACTGACCACAATACAGGCCCTCCGTTGCATACACTGTATTCCGAATTTAATTCCAATGCTTTTGATGTTTGGTAAAATCCAATTTACTGACATTGATCATACAGCTCCCCCAACTACTGTATTATATTCACCTTACAGTGGCTTCACCTTCTTTGATAGTTGTTCCATTGGGATACGGTGGCAAAAATGAACTGTGGAGCTTACAAAATACAGGTTTAACAGCACCTGTTGGCCCTCTCCTAATTGTCAGCGAGGGGCGCATAATAACATGGCGGTGGACATGGTGGTGGTGGCAGGCAAAGCCCAAAATTCAAATGGGCATTTTAAAGTGATGGGGAATGTGTATTCCACTATCCTGCTAACTATTTGGCATGAGGGAGGGAGTGACCTCCCAAATGTAGAAGTGAGAGCTCTCCCAAATGTATGATACAGGGCCACCTGAGAGCCCTTCTCAAACTCAGGTTTCACGGCGCCTGCTGGCACTCTGCTAATTGTCAGTGAGGGATGCATAATGACATGGTGATGGACATGGTGCTGGGGGTGGCAAAGCCCAAAATTCCAATAGGCATGTTTGAAATGGCATTGTAAAGGGATGGGGAATATGTATTCCACTATCTTGCTAACTATTTGGCATGAGGGAGGGTCCTCCCAAATGTTGGAGGTTTTATATTTTTTTTACATTATACGAGTTATATTATTAAGGAAATACTGTTTCTGAGCATTTTCCCTTTAAAAAAATCTTTGGTTTGGTAGGTCATTTTAAAAATCCGTAAAACCGGCACAATAGTCTGACAACATTATTCACATGTACCATATGTGAGTCAGAATGGCATGCAGGCATCTTGTTCATGCTGTTCCCATTTAGTTTTAGCTCTTCCCATAAATTTCAGTTTTTTTCCCATGCCCCCAGACCTGTTTGCTGGGTCTATCTGAAAAATATTTAGCTTTAGCATTGACTTGCATTGGATTAGTTATTCGGTATGAATACACAGATTTTAGAAATTATTCATGCCGATTTTACCGAATGCAAATATTTCACTATTCGATCATCATTAATAACTAACAAATAAAGTTGCACTATATAGCGCTATAGCATGCGAACATGAAATATATGAAAATTAAATTGCGTTACTGCTCTAAAATGGATAAGGCTCATCTTAGTTTGCACCTGTTTACACCTTTTCTGTTTGGAAGTCACGGTCAGTCTTTGATATTTGTATACATAGGCCCAAGTACTACACACATCAGCATATGGTGGTTTTGATCAGAGCAGGTTCCTACCTTTTCACATAAATGTAGGCTATTAGTACAGGAGAGAAATCTTATCAGGGTAGGTTCCCAACAAAGAAGATTGCATGGTTGTGGCTGCTGGGCAAGAAGATTGCCTTGTTCTGGCTGCTGGGCATATACAGTGGGGCAAAAAAGTATTTAGTCAGTCAGCAAAAGTGCAAGTTCCACCATTTAAAAAGATGAGAGGTGTCTGTAATTTACATCATAGGTAGACCTCAACTATGGGAGACAAACTGGGAAAAAAAAATCCAGAAAATCACATTGTCTGTTTTTTTAACATTTTATTTGCACATTATGGTGGAAAATAAGTATTTGGTCAGAAACAAAATTTCATCTCAATACTTTGTAATATATCCTTTGTTGGCAATGACAGAGGTCAAACGTTTTCTGTAAGTCTTCACAAGGTTGCCACACACTGTTGTTGGTATGTTGGCCCATTCCTCCATGCAGATCTCCTCTAGAGCAGTGATGTTTTTGGCTTTTCGCTTGGCAACACGGACTTTCAACTCCCTCCAAAGGTTTTCTATAGGGTTGAGATCTGGAGACTGGCTAGGCCACTCCAGGACCTTGAAATGCTTCTTACGAAGCCACTCCTTCATTGCCCTGGCGGTGTGCTTTGGATCATTGTCATGTTGAAAGACCCAGCCACGTTTCATCTTCAATGCCCTTGCTGATGGAAGGAGGTTTGCACTCAAAATCTCACGATACATGGCCCCATTCATTCTTTCATGTACCCGGATCAGTCGTCCTGGTCCCTTTGCAGAGAAACAGCCCCAAAGCATGATGTTTCCACCACCATGCTTTACAGTAGGTATGGTGTTTGATGGATGCAACTCAGTATTCTTTTTCCTCCAAACATGACAAGTTGTGTTTCTACCAAACAGTTCCAGTTTGGTTTCATCAGACCATAGGACATTCTCCCAAACCTCCTCTGGATCATCCAAATGCTCTCTAGCAAACTTCAGACGGGCCCAGACATGTACTGGCTTAAGCAGTGGGACACGTCTGGCACTGCAGGATCTTAGTCCATGGTGGCGTAGTGTATTACTTATGGTAGGCCTTGTTACATTGGTCCCAGCTCTCTGCAGTTCATTCACTAGGTCGCCCGCGTGGTTCTGGGATTTTTGCTCACCGTTCTTGTGATCATTCTGACCCCACGGGGTGGAATTTTGTGTGGAGCCCCAGATCGAGGGAGATTATCAGTGGTCTTGTATGTCTTCCATTTTCTAATTATTGCTCCCACTGTTGATTTCTTCACTCCAAGCTGGTTGGCTATTGCAGATTCAGTCTTCCCAGCCTGGTGCAGGGCTACAATTTTGTTTCTGGTGTCCTTTGACAGCTCTTTGGTCTTCACCATAGTGGAGTTTGGAGTCAGACTGTTTGAGGGTGTGCACAGGTGTCTTTTTATACTGATAACAAGTTTAAACAGGTGCCATTACTACAGGTAATGAGTGGAGGAAAGAGGAGACTCTTAAAGAAGAAGTTACAGGTCTGTGAGAGCCAGAAATCTTGATTGTTTGTTTCTGACCAAATACTTATTTTCCACCAAAATATGCAAAAAAAATGATAAAAAAACAGACAATGTGATTTTCTGGATTTTTTTTTTCTCAGTTTGTCTCCCATAGTTGAGGTCTACCTATGATGTAAATTACAGACGCCTCTCATCCTTTTAAGTGGTGGAACTTGCACTATTGCTGACTGACTAAATACTTTTTTGCCCCACTGTATGTATTGGCCAATTTATGCGCTAAGTGTCTTCGATTTTTCCTATTTTATAGAGTAGCAATGCACTTCCAATTTCATATATTTCATATTTGAATGCTATAGTGTTACAGAACACAACTTTATGTTAGTTATAATTAGAGATGTAGTTGTAAGAGTTGGTAGATTGCACTAAATAAAATAAATGATAAAGTGCAATCGCAACCTGGGGTCCACTGTGCAGAGATGTTGAATGGCTGCTAGTGAACTTTGACGGAACACACGGTGAGAGATTACTTGTACACACTGGGTAAATGCCACTCAGTGTGAAAAAGGATGCGGAGTTCCAAAAAGGAACAGTACAAGCGAGTACTAAGTGCTCTATCCAATTAAACGCCACAGGACAAGCATGTGAACTGAACTTGCACACAGAAACAAAACAGATGCACTGCACCTAAGCTGTTTCAATTGCATGCAGAAACCAAACAGGCGCTCTGCAACTGAGATGAGTTACTCGCACACAGAAACAAAACAGATGTACTGCACCTGAGCTGTGTCAATCGCACAGAAATAAAACAGGTGCTCTGCAACTGAGCTGTGTCACTCGCACACAGAAATGAAACAGGTGCTCTGCAACTGAGCTGTGTCACTCGCACACAGAAATGAAACAGATGCTCAATGCAAAATACCCTGACTAGGGTTGAGCTTTCGCTGAAACTCTACTGTGCTAACCATTGCAAAAGCACAGAAAGGCGGGCAGCGCACTCAATCAATACTAAGGGGGATCAACCACATGCATATATGGAATCTCAAGAAAACAACAGAAAAAAAGAAAATATGCACACAGTGGGATCAACCTAATAAATTTTTATTATATTATAACAATCCACCATATACAAAAGCAAGAGAGGGAAAGACAAACATTTAAAAGCATTTAAAAACAAATCGGACCTACCCGCATCCCCCCAAATACAGTAACAAGGATCCAAATGACAATATACAATGATATACAGATAATACAAATAATACAAGGAACCCCTAAGCAGATAGGCAAGTAAATGCAATAATAAGCATAAATATTCAATACACTATGCTGCCAATCTGACAGAGCCCTCATAGAATAAGACACATTATCAAAAATTGGATCCCCAAAAATAAACGATACTCCCCCAGTACCACACCAGGCCTATAATAAGACAGGTTACTATCCAGCAAGAGTTATAGATTATGCTGGCAAAATAACCAAATAGCTAAAACAGCTATACAGCAGCCTACCCTAAAGCTGACACCCAGTATAATACTTTACCAGGATGACACACCAGGCTTCCAGTCACCAAGGAGTCAATACCCCATTGATGTCCGTAGATAAATGTGCCCTCAAAGCACAGAGCAGATATAAAGGCAACAGGCATCCAAAAGTGCATGCACCTAAATGAAGCTTAGGGTGAGCAAGGAATAAGGCCAGGACCGGGGGGATCCCAGAGGGGGGATGGAGGCCCCACGCGTATCGACGCTGCCAAAGGCGTCTTCGTCAGGGGTAGGTAGTGAGGATAGCTTCCCAGACATGCCCTATATACGTGTAACTAAGTAAATGAAAATACCTTTCACCTGTGAGGCTGCCAGAAGCGTCCGAATGACCATTGCGTGTGAGGAGCTGGAGAGACAATTCCAGACATGCGCACAATGGTGCCATGGGTGAAGCTGGAGTATACGCCTATCAACTCCCACGTAGCTCCCATAAACCAAGTTAATTAAGAGAGACCAGCTCCGATTGGTCCAGGGGAGCGATATGACCAGTGCGCACGCGCACAATCCGGCATACAGGCGCCAGTGTGGAGTTCAGTAAGGCCTCTGCACACACCCGGGTTACCATAGTAGGGACGCCCAGGCATGCGCAATAGACATAGGAGAGCGATGTGATCAGTGCGCACGCGCACCATCCGGCATACAGGCACCAGTGTGGCGTTCAATAAAGTCTCTGCACACACCCGAGATTGAAGATGGCCAACCAAAAACCCCACTAACACCCCATAAAGAGGAGAAAGGGGAGAAGAGGGCTATGTACAATAACGGGCCATCTTCAATCTCGGCCACCCCTACCTCAATCTCCTATGTCTATTGCGCATGCCTGGGCGTCCCTACTATGGTAACCCGGGTGTGTGCAGAGGCCTTACTGAACGCCAGATGTCTGGAATCGTCTCTCCAGCTCCTCACACGCAATGGTCATTCGGACGCTTCTGGCAGCCTCACAGGTGAAAGGTATTTTCATTTACTTAGTTCCACGTATATAGGGCATGTCTGGGAAGTTATCCTCACTACCTTCCCCTGACGAAGACGCCTTTGGCAGCGTCGATACGCGTGGGGCCTCCATCTCCCCTCTGGGATCCCCCCGGTCCTGGCCTTATTCCTTGCTCACCCTAAGCTTCATTTAGGTGCATGCACTTTTGGATGTCTGTTGCCTTTATATCTGCTCTGTGCTTTGAGGGCACATTTATCTACGGACATCAATGGGGTATTGACTCCTTGGTGACTGGAAGCCTGGTGTGTCATTCTGGTAAAGTATTATATTGGGTGTCAGCTTTAGGGTAGGCTGCTGTATAGCTGTTTTAGCTATTTGGTTATTTTGCCAGCATAATCTATAACTCTTTTGCTGGATATTAACCTGTCTTATTATAGGCCTGGTGTGGTACTGGGGAAGTATCATTTATTTTTGGGGATCCAATTTTTGATAATGTGTCTAATTCTATGAGGGCTCTGTCAGATTGGCAGCATAGTGTATTGAATATTTATGCTTATTATTGCATTTACTTGCCTATCTGTTTAGGGGTTCCTTGTATTATTTGTATTATCTGTATATCATTGTATATTGTCATTTGGATCCTTGTTACTGTATTTGGGGGGATGCGGGTAGGTCCGATTTGTTTTTAAATGCTTTCAAATGTTTGTCTTTCCCTCTCTTGCTTTTGTATATGGTGGATTGTTATAATATAATAAAAAAAATTTAGGTTGATCCCACTGTGTGCATTTTTTCTTTTTTTCTGTTGTTTTCTACTGTGCTAACCACCCACATGTAGGTAACAGATGCTAAGCCAAATGGCTAATGCTAGCTGCCTGCTTAAGTGTTATGTCCCAAAGCTAGACAGACATACTACACTTGCAGACAGATTGGTAGGGTCTTCACTCACACAAGAATGATACTAGCACGTCTGCGAGCGCCATTGGGGGTCTTTTATACAAAAGGCTCCGCCCCAAACACTCATGCCCAGTAGGTCGAGACATCGCTTGCTGGCCAATCCAGAGCTGCCATATCACCAGAGCAGGAGGCGTCCGACCTCCAAGAGGAAGATGCCACATCACGGACATGCACAGTAAGGTGATTTCTGGATTTAGCTTCCAGAGCCTCAGGATTCAGCTGCCTATCACTGATTGCCATAGACTTGGCTGGAGAGCCAGCAGTAACCAAAGGAACGCTGTGAGCCAGAGCAAGACGCAGGGATTGACATCTATGCTGAGCGGCACCCACAGCAGCTGAGTCCGAATGGGAAACCGCAGAGGCAGATAAGGCTAGGGATCTAATCCGTGCAGCGGGGGAATCCCGATGCCTAACAGTAGTAATCCTTAGCTTTTTAGGCAGCAGAATAATTAATTAAGCATTAACGTTAGCATTAACATGATTGCTACATGAGTGAATCAGAACCAATAAGAGTATCACAATCATCTGTACATTAGTACTGATCCAGAACCAAAACACAGCATTAGGACCACCTTTAGTACATGAATACAGCACCAGAACCACCATCAGTACCAGAATATAGCATCAATTCCATCATCAGTATACAAATACATCACCAGAATTAACATCAGTACATGAATACCACACCAGAACCACCAAAAGTACATAAATACAGCATCAGTGCCATCATCAGTACATAAACTAAAAAAAGTCATGAACGCATAAATACATCTTCACGGTTAGTAAAGCAAATAATTGCATAGGACGGCCCCATATACATTTGTTTAGCATGATCTTATATCTTTCAGATTTGCAGATTTCCACCTTTTCTGGACTTCTGCAGCACATTTCGACATTGCCACCCAGCTAACTGCACCCAGGTCACATGCTCCACCTGCCTGTCCCTGCCTCTCCCGTCTAGTTATGCCCTACTCACATTTCTATGTCGACAGAATAATGAAAATGCTATGGCTTTGCAAAGAAAAGGAGCTTACAATGAAGGTGCACAAGTGGAAAATAATATGGCCAGGAAGGGGTTATAGAACCGATTGCCAGGGTTATTGAGAGCTGGATTAAAGAGAGGTTATAAATCTCAAAGTAGGATAAACAAAATAAGACACGTTGTGTGAATGCAACTTCCATGCTGATAACTGAGTTTATTAGATCGTTGTACATTAATAATACACCTGTGCATGTGTATTCTGTCATAGAAAAAAAATAGAATTATTTCTAATTCGTCAAAATCTTGCACTTGATCCAAAACTGCCAAAATAAATGTTCTAAATGCTGGGTGCTGTAATCTCTGATTTGTATTTTCTCTCCAGAAGATTTAACTTTGCTATCACGAAGAATATTGTATCCCAAAATGGATTTCTATTGTGAAGATACTAAAACACTGACACATGTCATGACTAAAACTATTATTATGAAATTTGTTGCCAGTATCAAGGGCTAATTTGAATAAGGCATGCAATCTGACATCCATAAGCCGCTGAGATCTACAATGTATTAAGAACATATCTATTTGGCACTCTTAATGGAAAATATTACGAAATTATGAAAAAATGCAAGAATGGCCGCTTATTAATGACAGATAGCTCATCATGGGGTTATAGCAGTTCAGAAACAAAGAAAGTCAGTATAGTTTCTCCATGTTAAGAAGCTTCTGCTCATATTTAGCACCTGTATCCCTAATGTTTGCCTAAGCACACAGTTTATTAGCAGACAAATTCTCTTTTCTTTGAAAACAACTCATCAAAACATCAAAGTCTGGGAAGGGGAAACAAAATCTTTACACAATACTTGATATGCAATAATTTTTCATGTACTAATTACATTACATACTGTGGGCTCTTTCCTGTCTACTGAACTGCTTAACTGGCATTCCTTGACCTTTTTTAAAGAAACATTGTCACTGTCAAAGTTGTCTGCGTGGCTGCCTCTGGTATTGCAGGTCAAACACCCAAACAGAAAAGTGAACAGGGGCATGTTAAAAAATGTTGTCCCTGGCTGTTGGTCTCACACAAATTGGCCAATTTGTGCGCAAAGTGCCTTCATTTATAACATGTTTTCTACAACAGTAATGCAGTTCTAATTTCTTATATTCAAGGTTTACATATTATTGCGTTCCAGAATGCAGCTTTCATTTGTTAGCTCTATATAATGGCTGTAAGAGAGAATGCACCTGTTAACACTTGTCTTTATCTGTTTTGGCGTGCCTGTCAGTTTTTTGATATTTGTAGGACATGCCCTGTAACTGAACACCCCTCCCTTTAGCCTAACGTGTTTTTAATAGAGCGTGATCCTACCTGCCCACATAATTGTAGGCTTTAAGTCAGGGGGAGGCATAATGTTACGTTTAAAGCCTCAACAAAAGCATACGCCTTGTCACTGGCTGGTGGGATCACACAAATTGGTTAATTTGTGCGCTAAGTAACTTCATTTTTTAAATATGTTTTCTACAGCAGTTCCAAATTCATACGGGATTCTCAATGTTTACATATTATAGATAGGGATGAGCAAACTCATGGATGTTCGAGTTCGTTGGACTCGACCAAGCTTTAGTCCAAAGTTCAGTTTGAGTACCAGAACTCTACTCAAACTTGAACCTGAATCCGAGCACCATAAATGTCAATGGGGGCCTGAACTTTAATGCTAGAAAAGGGCTGAAAAATGGTTGTTTTAAGGACAAGTAGGCTGCCAAAGTAAGCAAACTGGGGATAAGAGGATAATTACCCTTCAAAAAAAGTGTATAAGGAAATTACTTAAAATAACGGAATAAAAAAAATTAAAAATAATAATCTTGAAGCACCACGACACAGCAGGCACATCCCGCATGGGGTCCCACTCGTTGGTCATGAAGAGGTGTTTTTCCGCAGAGTTACTCACCCTCGTGTGCTATAGTTGAATCTCCACTATCGCCTGCTGCTGTTCGCACAGTCTATCCATCATATGCAAGGTAGAACTCCACCTAGTGGATACGTTTAAAAAGAGGCCACGAGTAGGAAGGCAGAAGTGACTTTACAGTACAGAAAGGCGAGCAGCATCAGTGTGAGAATGCCAAAAGTGCACACAGATGACCCCCACTTTCTGCAGCAGCTCTGACATTTTTCACGAAGCTCTGCACCACCAAATTCAGCACATTTGACGGACAAGGGATGTGCGTCAAACTAGCTAGGCCCAGAATTGCTACTAGATTTTGCCTGGTATCCCATATCACCTGGCTAGGCTTGAGGTTCAGCAGCACCATGCACTCATCGGTCTGTTGTTTGATCCCCGTCCACAGCTCACGAACGGTGTGGGAATTTTCCCCCAAACAGATGAACTTTAGAACAGCTGGCTGTTGTTTCCCCTTGTCTGTGCCGAAGTTGGTCGTGCAGGTGTTATGCTGAGTGGATGAAGAGACGGTGGAGAAAGCGGAGTGGGAAGAGGAGACAACTTGGACAGAGAAACGTCCAGCAATCCTTGCTGGTGGTAGGATACGTTCCAAAACACTTTCAGCCTGAGGACCAGCCACCACTACATTTAACCAATGGGTAGTTAGGGAGATATAACATCCTTGCCTGTGCTTACTGATCCACATATTATTGGTTGATTATTATGTGGACTTTGCCACTGATAGCGTTGCGCAGTGCACACCTGATTTTGTCCGCAATATGTTCATGCAGGGTTGGGTGACCCGCCTGGAAAAGTAGTGGTGCTGTGGGACAGCCACTGACATAAGTTTTGCAAAAGTGGCCGTCTCCACCAGCCAGAATGTCAGCATTTCTAAGGCCAAGAACTTTCAAATGCCCTTTCGCCCAGGGCTGAGAGGAAGAGGCTGAGAAAGCAGCAGAAGAGTAATCAGGAGGAACTTCAGATCTTTCCCAGTTTTCAGGTGTTTACTCCACTGCAGCTTGTGCTTTGCATTCAGATGCTTCTTCATGCAGATGGTGCTTACTTTAAGAATATTTATGCCTCACTTCAGGCTTTAACTGCACAGAATGCACCGTGTCTCGCCGTCAGCAGATTGCCTGAAGAAAGGCCATGCCATGGATCTCCTTTAAGCTGGCTTCGGTGTGCTCAGTTAATCGGCATTGTGAGGAGTAGCAGCCTTTGTACTAGCTAGGGGCCAACCACTGTGCTTTTGCACCCTGTTCCCTCTTTTGGTGTGCAGTTCGGGCAGCGTGACCACTACCTCTTCCTCCAATTTTCCTACATAACTCGGATGGCCTTGACTCCATGTTGGGTGTAGTACCTAATCGTCTTTTGTATCATCTTCCACTTACAACTCGCACTGCCCTCTTTGCCAGTTTGCACACTGCAGAAATCTTGAAAATGTGCTGCAGCAGTCCACTGGCTCTTTGTACTACCTCTCCCACATACTTACCGGTTATGAACTGGTGGTTCAGAAACACAATGGACCTGGTGGTTAAGAGCACACAAAGTGACCTGATAGTTACTAATAACATAGGACGAGCTCTGAGACGTGGGAACTCTGCTGACCGCAATCCCTAATCCTATCACACCACACTAGAGGTAGCCGTGGAGCACTCCTGACCAGACCTAGGCGCTTCGGGCACAGCCTGAGAAACTAGCTAACCCTGAAGATGGAAAAATAAGCCTACCTTGCCTCAGAGAAATTCCCCAAAGGAAAAGGCAGCCCCCCACACATAATGACTGTGAGCAAAGATGAAAATACAAACACAGAGATGAAATAGATTTTAGCAAAGTGAGGCCCGACTTACTGAATAGACCGAGGATAGGAAAGATAGCTTTGCAGTCAGCACAAAAACCTACAAACAACCACGCAGAGGGCGCAAAAAGACCCTCCGCACCGACTAACGGTACGGAGGTGCTTCCTCTGCGTCCCAGAGCTTCCAGCAAGCAAGAAAAACCAAAATAGCAAGCTGGACAGAAAAAATAGCAAACCAAGAAACACAAGCAGAACTTAGCTTATGCAGGCCACAAGGACGATCCAGGAGAGAGCAAGACCAATAAAGGAAAATTGACTGGAGGCAAGGAACAAAGAACTAGGTGGAGTTAAATAGAGCAGCACCTAATGACTTAACCTCGTCACCTGAGGAACGAAACTCAGAAGCCGCAGCCCCACTCACATCCACCAGAGGAAGCTCATAGACAGAACCAGCCGAAGTACCACTCATGACCACAGGAGGGAGCTCGACCACAGAATTCACAACAGTACCCCCCCTTGAGGAGGGGTCACCGAACCCTCAACAGAGCCCCCAGGCCGACCAGGATGAGCCAAATGAAAGGCAAGAACCAGATCGGCAGCATGAACATCAGAGGCAAAGACCCAGGAATTATCTTCCTGACCATAACCCTTCCACTTAACAAGGTACTGGAGTTTCCGTCTCGAAATACGAGAATCCAAAATCTTCTCCACTATATACTCCAACTCCCCCTCAACCAAAACCGGGGCAGGAGGATCAACGGATGGAACCACAGGTGCCACGTATCTCCGCAACAATGACCTATGGAATACATTATGGATAGAAAAAGAAGCTGGAAGGGTCAAACGAAAAGACACAGGATTAAGAACCTCAGAAATCCTATACGGACCAATGAAACGAGGCTTAAACTTAGGAGAGGAAACTTTCATAGGAATATAACGAGACGACAACCAAACCAAATCCCCAACACGAAGTCGGGGACCCATACAGTGCCTGCGGTTAGCGAAACGTTGAGCCTTCTCCTGGGACACTGTCAAATTGTCCACTACATGAGTCCAAATCTGCTGCAACCTATCCACCACAGTATCCACACCAGGACAGTCCAAAGACTCAACCTGCCTTGAAGAGAAACGAGGATGGAAACCAGAATTGCAGAAAAACGGCGAAACCAAAGTAGCCGAGCTGGCCCGATTATTAAGGGCGAACTCAGCCAAAGGCAAAAAGGACACCCAATCATCCTGATCAGCAGAAACAAAACATCTCAGATATGTTTCCAAGGTCTGATTGGTTCGTTCAGTTTGGCCATTTGTCTGAGGATGGAAAGCCGAGGAAAAAGACAAATCAATGCCCATCCTAGCACAAAAGGCTCGCCAAAACCCCGAAACAAACTGGGAACCTCTGTCAGAAACTATGTTCTCCGGAATGCCATGTAAACGAACCACATGCTGGAAAAACAATGGCACTAAATCAGAGGAGGAAGGCAATTTAGACAAGGGTACCAAATGGACCATCTTAGAGAAGCGATCACAAACCACCCAAATGACCGACATCTTTTGAGAGACGGGGAGATCCGAAATAAAATCCATAGAGATATGTGTCCAGGGCCTCTTCGGGACTGGCAAGGGCAAAAGCAACCCACTGGCACGAGAACAGCAGGGCTTAGCCCGAGCACAAATCCCACAGGACTGCACAAACGAACGCACATCCCGCGACAGAGACGGCCACCAAAAGGATCTAGCCACCATATCTCTGGTACCAAAGATTCCAGGATGACCAGCCAACACCGAACAATGAACCTCAGAGATAACTCTACTTGTCCATTTATCAGGGACAAACAGTTTCTCCGCTGGGCAACGGTCAGGTCTATTAGCCTGAAATTTTTGCAGCACCCGCCGCAAATCAGGGGAGATGGCAGACAAAATTACCCCCTCTTTGAGAATACCCGCTGGCTCAGGCAAACCCGGAGAGTCGGGCACAAAACTCCTAGACAGGGCATCTGCCTTCACATTCTTAGAGCCCGGAAGGTACGAAACCAAAAAGTCAAAACGGGAGAAAAACAGCGACCAACGAGCCTGTCTAGGATTCAACCATTTGGCAGACTCGAGATAAGTCAAGTTCTTGTGATCAGTCAAGACCACCATGCGATGCTTAGCTCCTTCAAGCCAATGACGCCACTCCTCGAATGCCCACTTCATGGCCAACAACTCTCGATTGCCAACATCATAATTATGCTCAGCAGGCGAAAACTTCCTGGAAAAGAAAGCACATGGTTTCATCACCGAGCCATCAGAACTTCTTTGCGACAAAACAGCCCCTGCTCCAATCTCAGAAGCATCAACCTCGACCTGGAACGGGAGCGGAACATCTGGCTGGCACAACACAGGGGCAGAAGAAAAACGACGCTTCAACTCCTGAAAAGCTTCTACAGCAGCAGAAGACCAATTGACCACATCAGCACCCTTCTTGGTCAAATCAGTCAACGGTTTAGCAATACTAGAAAAATTATTGATGAAGCGACGATAAAAATTAGCAAAGCCCAGGAACTTTTGCAGACTCTTCAGAGATGTCGGCTGAGTCCAATCATAAATAGCCTGAACTTTAACATGGTCCATCTCGATAGTAGTAGGGGAAAAAAAGAAACCCAAAAATGAAACCTTCTGAACACCAAAGAGACACTTTGACCCCTTCACAAACAAAGAATTCGCACGCAGGACCTGGAACACCATTCTAACCTGCTTCACGTGAGACTCCCAATCATCCGAGAAGACCAAAATATCATCCAAGTATACAATCAGGAATTTATCCAGGTACTCTCGGAAGATGTCATGCATAAAGGACTGAAATACTGATGGAGCATTGGAAAGCCCGAATGGCATAACCAGGTACTCAAAATGGCCCTCGGGCGTATTAAATTCTGTTTTCCATTCATCGCCCTGTTTAATACGCACAAGATTATACGCACCACGAAGATCTATCTTGGTGAACCAACTAGCCCCCTTAATCCGAGCAAACAAATCAGACAGCAGCGGCAAGGGGTACTGAAATTTGACTGTGATTTTATTTAGAAGGCGGTAATCAATACAAGGTCTCAACGAACCATCCTTCTTGGCCACAAAAAAGAACCCTGCTCCCAATGGTGACGACGACGGGCGAATATGACCCTTCTCCAAGGATTCCTTTACGTAACTCCGCATAGCGGCGTGCTCAGGCACAGACAAATGAAACAGTCGACCCTTAGGAAACTTACTACCGGGAATCAAATCGATAGCACAATCGCAATCCCTATGCGGAGGTAGGGCACTGGACTTGGGCTCATCAAATACATCCCGGTAATCCGACAAGAACTCTGGGACCTCAGAAGGGGTGGATGATGAAATAGACAGAGCTGGAACATCACCATGTACCCCCTGACAACCCCAGCTGGACACAGACATAGATTTCCAATCCAATACTGGGTTATGGACTTGTAGCTATGGCAACCCCAACACGACCACATCATGCAGATTATGCAACACCAAAAAGCGAATATCCTCCTGATGCGCAGGAGCCATGCACATGGTCAGTTGGGTCCAGTACTGAGGCTTATTCTTGGCCAAAGGCGTAGCATCAATTCCTCTCAATGGAATAGGATACTGCAAGGGCTCCAAGAAAAACCCACAACGCCTAGCAAAGTCCAAGTCCATCAAATTCAGGGCAGCGCCTGAATCCACAAATGCCATGACAGAATAGGATGACAGAGAGCAAATCAGAGTAACGGACAAAAGAAATTTCGATTGTACCGTACCAATGGTGGCAGACCTAGCGAACCGCTTAGTGCGCTTAGGACAATCGGAGATAGCATGAGTGGAATCACCACAATAAAAACACAGCCCATTCCGACGTCTGTGTTCTTGCCGCTCAGCTCTGGTCAAAGTCCTTTCACATTGCATAGGCTCAGGTTTATGCTCAGATAATACCGCCAAATGGTGCACATTTTTACGCTCACGTAAGCGTCGATCGATCTGAATGGCCAAATACTTAGACTCATTCAGACCAGCAGGCATAGGAAATCCCACCATGACATCCTTAAGGGCTTCAGAGAGACCCTTTCTAAAAATTGCTGCCAGCGCACATTCATTCCATTGAGTGAGCACAGACCACTTCCTAAACTTCTGACAATATATCTCTACCTCATCCTGACCCTGACACAGAGCCAGCAAATTTTTCTCTGCCTGATCCACTGAATTAGGTTCATCATACAGCAATCCGAGCGCCAGAAAAAACGCATCAATATCGCATAATGCAGGATCTCCTGGTGCAAGGGAAAATGCCCAGTCTTGAGGGTCGCCACGTAATAAAGAAATAATGATCTGAACTTGTTGAACTGGGTCACCAGAGGAGCGGGGTTTCAAAGCCAGAAACAGTTTACAATTATTTTTGAAATTCAAAAACTTAGCTCTATCTCCAGAAAATAAGTCAGGAATAGGAATTCTAGGTTCTAACATAGATTTCTGAACCACAATGTCTTGAATATTTTGTACTCTTGCAGTGAGATGATCCACACACGAAAACAGACCTTTAATGTCCATCACTATACCTGTGTCCTGATGTTAGGGCTAGCGGAACGCACCAAATAATAAGAAAGATAGAGTATGGTGCGTTCGCAGCCCGGGGTCCACTGTGCAGAGATGGAACCTGCTGCCAAGTAATCACGGACTATATGGCGGTACTCATAAGTATACACACGTGGGTCAAACTTCACCCAGCGTGAAGGAAGCGATCCTGTTGCGTCACAGGACCGCGGTACCGCACACAGAGCGCGAGCAAGTAGTCAGCGAACTCAACCCCAACTAGGATTGAAGTCCGATTAGACCCTTGCTGGCACAACACCGCAACTGGGTGTGTAAAGAAACTAAACAACAATTTTAAGGCACAAGAGTGCATGCGGTGCCGCACTGATGAACGCCACCAACCACCCAGGCCTGGGCAAGGAAAGCACAGAGGAAGTGCACGGCGCCGTACTGGCGGTCACAGCAACTGGACGCTGTAATGTGTGATTAGTGCTGTAGGCTAAGTCGGGCGCTAGATAGCAACCATACTCCTTCCGCGAACAGACATTCAATAGGGTAGGGGTATCCAAGGACGACTTGCACTCACAACATACACACATTAACAATTGTACACTAGCGCATGGCCGTGCGGTCATGCGCAGTTTATATAGTTGCAGTACAGGAAGTGGCCACAGAAACTTTGCCCTTCCAAGACCTGCCAAGAGGACCAATGGAATGTGCTGCAGAGCCTGAGCACATGACCCTCGATCTCCAACGGGAGATCTTGCCCTGGGCATGCTCAGTGTGTGCAGACAAGGACTTAATCCCAGAGAAGTCCGCTCGCTGCTGACCAGCACTGGCTTTAATGGCAGAAGCTGAAGAAGCAGCAGTAACTCTCTGTACAGAGTGAGACTGAGCAAGACGCTGGGACCGACGTCCTTGCTGAGCAGACTCCACTGCGGCTGGATGAGAATGGGAGACCGCAGTGGAGATGGCTCGAGATTCCCCCTGTGCAGAAGCGGGAACTCGAGACCTAACATTACCCCCCCTCCTAGGGCCCCCCCCCTCCTTGGGCCTCGCTACGCTCGAAGGCAGCAATGAGCTGTGGGGCCCGAATGTTTTCAGCAGGCTCCCATGACCTGTCCTCCGGGCCATAACCCTTCCAATCCACCAGATAGAACTTTTTGCCGCGTACCACCTTGCACCCCAAAATAGCGTTCACCTCGTAATCGTCCGTAGACGAACCCGATGTCCCGGCAGATGACTCGGAAAACCGGGACATGTATACTGGTTTCAAGAGGGACACATGAAAGGTGTCGGTGATACCCAAGCGTGGAGGAAGAGCCAAACGGTAGACCACAGGATTAACCCGTTCGAGAACCTTGAAGGGACCCAAGTAGCGAGGAGCAAACTTAGTGGACTCAACTCGCAGCCTGATGTTATGGGCGGAGAGCCACACCAAGTCGCCAGGAGCAAAGGTCGGAGCGGGGCGCCGATGAACATCGGCGGGGGATCTCATTCTCTCCTTGGAGGCCCGAATGGCATCCTGCGTGCGGTCCCAAATGTCCCGTGCCTCCACAGCCCAGTCTGCCACCCTGGAGTCAGCAGAAGACACAGGCATGGGCACAGGAACACACGGATGCTGGCCGTAATTTAGGAGGAATGGAGTCTGACCGGTGGAGTCGGCTACGGCATTGTTAAGTGCAAACTCTGCCCACGGTAGCAAGGATGCCCAGTCATCCTGCCTGGCAGAAACAAAATGTCGTAAATATGTGACCAAGGTCAGGTTGGCCCTCTCTACCAACCCATTCGTCTCGGGATGATATGCCGAAGAGAGATTTAACTCAATACTGAGTAGACGACAAAGCTCTCTCCAGAATCGAGACGCAAACTGGGGACCCCGGTCACTAACAATTTTGTCTGGCATACCGTGTAGGCGAAAGATATGCTTGATGAACAAAACAGCCAACGCCCGTGCAGAAGGTAGCCGTGGAAGAGGCACCAAGTGCACCATTTTGGAAAAATGGTCGGTGATCACCCAGATAATGGTGCAGTTACGAGACTTGGGTAAGCCCACCACAAAGTCCATCCCGACCATCTCCCAGGGCCTGTCCGCCACCGGCAGAGGATAAAGCAAACCAGCTGGCCGTTGCCGAGGAGTCTTGTTCTTGGCGTAAGAGACACACGCCCGAACATACTCTGCGACATCACGAGCCATATGCGGCCACCAGTATGTCCTCGCCAGTAACTCAGATGTCCTTTTGGTACCAAAATGTCCACCCACCCTGGACGAGTGTGCCCAAGAGAGAACCTCCGGTCGCAAACTGGATGGAACAAAAGTCTTGCCCGGGGGCACAGACTCTAGCGAAACCGGGGCTACAGTTCTCAAGCTCTCGGTGGGGACAATAAGCCGAGGCTCCTCCTCCTCCTCCGCAGATGACACAACGGAGCGAGAGAGAGCGTCGGCCCGAATGTTCTTCTCCCCAGAAAGAAAATGGAGGGTGAAATGAAACTGGGAGAAGAATAAGGACCATCTGGCCTGGCGAGAATTCAACCGCTGGGCTGTCTGCAGGTACACCAAATTTTTATGGTCTGTGAAGACTTGGAAGGGAAAACGTGCTCCCTCCAAGAGATGTCTCCACTCCGATAAAGCCAACTTCATGGCTAGCAACTCCCTGTCCCCGATGGAATAATTACTCTCTGCTGGTGAGAAGGTCTTGGAGAAAAAGAAGCAAGGATGCTTCCGACCTTGAGCATCCTTTTGGAAGAGGACTGCTCCAGCACCAACAGAAGAGGCATCCACCTCCATGATAAATGGCTTATTAACATCGGGGCGATGTAGGATGGGAGCGCTAGTGAAGTGTGACTTTATAGAGTTAAAGGCCTTGGAGACCTCCTCAGACCACAATTTGGGATTTGCCCACTTCTTGGTGAGGGCAACCAAGGGAGCTACCAAAGTTGAGAAGTGCGGAATGAACTGGCGATAATAATTAATGAACTCCATAAAGCGCTGCACCGCTTTAAGAGCATGGGGTTCCTGCCAGTCCATCACAGCCTGTAGTTTAGCAGGATCCATAGCCAATCCCTGGGCAGAGATGATGTAGCCCAGGAAAGGTAAGGACTCCTGCTCAAACATACACTTCTCCAACTTGGCATAGAGGGAGTTTGCCCGTAGGAGGTCGAAGACTTTGCAAACATCTCTCCGGTGGGAGTCAATATCTGGAGAGTAGATGAGAATATCATCCAGATAGACTACGACCGAGGTGGAAAGCATATCCCGGAAGATATCGTTCACAAAGTCTTGGAAAACAGCCGGGGCATTACAGAGCCCGAAGGGCATCACCAGATATTCATAGTGCCCATCCCTGGTGTTAAAAGCCATCTTCCATTCGTCCCCCTCACGGATGCGAATCAGGTTATAAGCACCCCGCAGATCTAGTTTAGTAAATACCCTTGCTCCCCGAAGCCTATCGAAGAGCTCAGATATCAAGGGCAAAGGATACTTATTTTTAACGGTAATGGCGTTAAGACCCCTGTAGTCTATGCATGGACGTAGTTCCCCATTCTTCTTCTGCACGAAGAAGAACCCTGCCCCAGCAGGTGACACTGACTTCCTAATGAATCCTCTTGCCAGATTTTCCTGGATGTACTGTGACATTGCCTCCGTCTCCGGGAGAGATAGCGGATAGACTCGACCCCGGGGAGGCTCAGCACCAGGCAAGAGATCAATAGGACAGTCATAGGGGCGATGGGGCGGAAGGATCTCCGCCGCCTTTTTGGAGAACACGTCTGCATAAGACCAATACTGCTTGGGGAGAGAGGAAAGATCTGCGGGTACCTCAGTAGTAGCAACCTGAACGCACTCCCTCTGACACCTACCCCCACAAGATTCGCCCCATCCCAGGATTCTGCCAGAGGACCACTCGATATGAGGAGAGTGGTACCGTAGCCAAGGTATTCCCAACAGGACCTCATCAATTCCCTCAGGAATGACGAGCAGAGATATAATCTCCTGATGGGATGGCGACATGGACAGAGTAAAAGGGATGGTCTGGTGTGTTATCTGTGAGGGCAGTGTCGACCCATTCACCACTCGTACCGTTACTGGTTGAGCTAGCATAACCAGGGGTATTGCGTGACGTTGGGCGAAGGCAGAAGACATAAAATTGCCCTCCGCCCCAGAATCCACGCAGAGCTCTACCGAGTGGGAGAATGAGCCTATAGTAATTGTACCCTTAAAGGACAATTTAGAGGCAAACGTCGCCGTGTCTAGTGTACCTCCACCTACTACCACTAGACGCTGATGTTTCCTCGACCGCTGAGAACATCTGGTGGCTAGATGTCCCGACTGCTGGCATACATGACAGACCTTGAGTGCACCTGCAGTCCGGGACTTAGATCCCGCTTGTGACACTTCCCTGGCCTCATGTGACTCAGGAACCAGAACCGGAGATTCCAGAGGTTTGGCGAAGGTAGGAGCCAGCCGAAACCTCTGCCTACACTGGGCTCGCTCTAACCTCCGCTCGTTAAAACGGAGGTCAATTCGAGTGGAGACAGTTATTCCTGTGGCAGGAATCTCCCTAGTGGCCAGAGCGTCCTTAACGTGGTCAGCCAGGCACCTCCAAAATATGGGGATAAGAGCTTTATCCGACCAATCCAGCTCAGAAGCTAAAGTGCGGAATTGGACGGCAAAATGACTGACCAAAGACTCACCCTGAGTTAATGCCAGCAGTTGGAGCGCAGTATCATGGGTGACTTGAGGTCCTAAAAAGACCTGTTTCAGAGTGCTCAGAAACAGCGGAGCACTCTGCACCACATGATCGCCATGCTCCCACAGCGGCGTAGCCCATTCCAACGCCCTGTCCAACAAGAGAGACACTATAAATCCCACCTTAGCCCGCTCTGTGGGAAAACGTGCAGCTAGGAGCTCGAGGTGAATAGAGCACTGACTCACAAATCCCCTACAAAATTTGCTATCACCAGAAAATTTTTCTGGTAGCGGGAGGCGAGAAAATGTCGGAGCAGGGGTGGCAATGGACAGGGTTGCTGCAGCCACGCTAGCAGCGTGTACAGCAACTGCGGTAACATCCACAGCTGAGGTTGCACTCTCAAGAGCCGCCAACCTACCCTCCAGCTGCTGGACATACCGCAAGGATTGCTGTTTGTCCGTCATTACTATACAAAAAAGGTTGCACTCTATCGTGCAAAAGCATGTCTAATATGAAATATATGAAATATGAATAGCAAAATGGCTTTTGAACATTAGGAAAATATTTAAGAGACGCTTTGCACAGAATTTGATATAATCAAATAGTGTGAGCCCATCAACCAATCGTCAAGGTGGTCTCATAAAACTGATGGGTCCCTGATCTCCCTGTCCAAATGTGAACACTTACCGAAGGCCAATGTCTGTATGCCTGGGTGAATGTGGACACCTCTGTTCAGCAAAGCCTACATATGGGTTGACCGGGACCAAGTGTGATGAGATGCAATTAAAAACCACATGGTGATGGGAGGAGTGCGCAGTCAGTCAGCTAACACAGAAATGACAGAAAAAAGACTCGCACATCCAAACTAGTGTGAATAGGTGCATACCAGGAGCAGCTACCTCCATACATAAATATACAAAAAAGGTTGCACTCTATCGTGCAAAAGCATGTCTAATATGAAATATATGAAATATGAATAGCAAAATGGCTTTTGAACATTAGGAAAATATTTAAGAGACGCTTTGCACAGAATTTGATATAATCAAATAGTGTGAGCCCATCAACCAATCGTCAAGGTGGTCTCATAAAACTGATGGGTCCCTGATCTCCCTATCCAAATGTGAACACTTACCGAAGGCCAATGTCTGTATGCCTGGGTGAATGTGGACACCTCTGTTCAGCAAAGCCTACATATGGGTTGACCGGGACCAAGTGTGATGAGATGCAATTAAAAACCACATGGTGATGGGAGCAGTGCGCAGTCAGTCAGCTAACACAGAAATGACAGAAAAAAGACTCGCACATCCAAACTAGTGTGAATAGGTGCATACCAGGAGCAGCTACCTCCATACATAAATATACAAAAAAGGTTGCACTCTATCGTGCAAAAGCATGTCTAATATGAAATATATGAAATATGAATAGCAAAATGGCTTTTGAACATTAGGAAAATATTTAAGAGACGCTTTGCACAGAATTTGATATAATCAAATAGTGTGAGCCCATCAACCAATCGTCAAGGTGGTCTCATAAAACTGATGGGTCCCTGATCTCCCTGTCCAAATGTGAACACTTACCGAAGGCCAATGTCTGTATGCCTGGGTGAATGTGGACACCTCTGTTCAGCAAAGCCTAAATATGGGTTGACCGGGACCAAGTGTGATGAGATGCAATTAAAAACCACATGGTGATGGGAGGAGTGCGCAGTCAGTCAGCTAACACAGAAATGACAGAAAAAAGACTCGCACATCCAAACTAGTGTGAATAGGTGCATACCAGGAGCAGCTACCTCCATACATAAATATACAAAAAAGGTTGCATTCTATCGTGCAAAAGCATGTCTAATATGAAATATATGAAATATGAATAGCAAAATGGCTTTTGAACATTAGGAAAATATTTAAGAGACGCTTTGCACAGAATTTGATATAATCAAATAGTGTGAGCCCATCAACCAATCGTCAAGGTGGTCTCATAAAACTGATGGGTCCCTGATCTCCCTGTCCAAATGTGAACACTTACCGAAGGCCAATGTCTGTATGCCTGGGTGAATGTGGACACCTCTGTTCAGCAAAGCCTACATATGGGTTGACCGGGACCAAGTGTGATGAGATGCAATTAAAAACCACATGGTGATGGGAGGAGTGCGCAGTCAGTCAGCTAACACAGAAATGACAGAAAAAAGACTCGCACATCCAAACTAGTGTGAATAGGTGCATACCAGGAGCAGCTACCTCCATACATAAATATACAAAAAAGGTTGCACTCTATCGTGCAAAAGCATGTCTAATATGAAATATATGAAATATGAATAGCAAAATGGCTTTTGAACATTAGGAAAATATTTAAGAGACGCTTTGCACAGAATTTGATATAATCAAATAGTGTGAGCCCATCAACCAATCGTCAAGGTGGTCTCATAAAACTGATGGGTCCCTGATCTCCCTGTCCAAATGTGAACACTTACCGAAGGCCAATGTCTGTATGCCTGGGTGAATGTGGACACCTCTGTTCAGCAAAGCCTACATATGGGTTGACCGGGACCAAGTGTGATGAGATGCAATTAAAAACCACATGGTGATGGGAGGAGTGCGCAGTCAGTCAGCTAACACAGAAATGACAGAAAAAAGACTCGCACATCCAAACTAGTGTGAATAGGTGCATACCAGGAGCAGCTACCTCCATACATAAATATACAAAAAAGGTTGCACTCTATCGTGCAAAAGCATGTCTAATATGAAATATATGAAATATGAATAGCAAAATGGCTTTTGAACATTAGGAAAATATTTAAGAGACGCTTTGCACAGAATTTGATATAATCAAATAGTGTGAGCCCATCAACCAATCGTCAAGGTGGTCTCATAAAACTGATGGGTCCCTGATCTCTATATTTATGTATGGAGGTAGCTGCTCCTGGTATGCACCTATTCACACTAGTTTGGATGTGCGAGTCTTTTTTCTGTCATGTCCGTCATTACTAGCCAGACCCTGGCGCTAGTGTAATGTTAGGGCTAGCGGAACGCACCAAATAATAAGACAGATAGAGTATGGTGCGTTCGCAGCCCGGGGTCCACCGTGCAGAGATGGAACCTGCTGCCAAGTAATGACAGACTATATGGCGGTACTCATAAGTATACACACGTGGGTCAAACTTCACCCAGCGTGAAGGAAGCGATCCTGTTGCGTCACAGGACCGCGGTACCGCACACAGAGCACGAGCAAGTAGTCAGCGAACTCAACCCCAACTAGGATTGAAGTCCGATTAGACCCTTGCTGGCACAACACCGCAACTGGGTGTGTAAAGAAACTAAACAACAATTTTAAGGCACAAGAGTGCATGCGGTGCCGCACTGACGAACGCCACCAACCACCCAGGCCTGGGCAAGGAAAGCACAGAGGAAGTGCACGGCGCCGTACTGGCGGTCACAGCAACTGGACGCTGTAATGTGTGATTAGTGCTGTAGGCTAAGTCGGGCGCTAGATAGCAACCATACTCCTTCCGCGAACAGACATTCAATAGGGTAGGGGTATCCAAGGACGACTTGCACTCACAACATACACACATTAACAATTGTACACTAGCGCATGGCCGTGCGGTCATGCGCAGTTTATATAGTTGCAGCACAGGAAGTGGCCACAGAAACTTTGCCCTTCCAAGACCTGCCAAGAGGACCAATGGAATGTGCTGCAGAGCCTGAGCACATGACCCTCGATCTCCAACGGGAGATCTTGCCCTGGGCATGCTCAGTGAGTGCAGACAAGGACTTAATCCCAGAGAAGTCCGCTCGCTGCTGACCAGCACTGGCTTTAATGGCAGAAGCTGAAGAAGCAGCAGTAACTCTCTGTACAGAGTGAGACTGAGCAAGACGCTGGGACCAACGTCCTTGCTGAGCAGACTCCACTGCGGCTGGATGAGAATGGGAGACCGCAGCGGAGATGGCTCGAGATTCCCCCTGTGCAGAAGCGGGAACTCGAGACCTAACACCTGAACCACCCAAATGTCTAGGGGAAAAGAAAGACAAAACACAGTGCAGAGAAAAAAAAAATGGTCTCAGAACTTTTCTTTTCCCTCTATTGAGAAGCATTTGTACTTTGGGCCTCCAGTACTGTTATGAACTGGTGGTTCAGAAACACAATGGACCTGGTGGTTAAGAGCACACAAAGTGACCTGATAGTTAATAATAACATAGGACGAGCTCTGAGACGTGGGAACTCTGCTGACCGCAATCCGTAATCCTATCACCACACTAGAGGTTGCTGTGGAGCGCTCCTGACCAGACCTAGGCGCCTCGGGCACAGCCTGAGAAACTAGCTAGCCCTGAAGATGGAAAAATAAGCCTACCTTGCCTCAGAGAAATTCCCCAAAGGAAAAGGCAGCCCCCCACATATAATGACTGTGAGCAAAGATGAAAATACAAACACAGAGATGAAATAGATTTTAGCAAAGTGATGCCCGACTTACTGAATAGACCGAGGATAGGAAAGATAACTTTGCAGTCAGCACAAAAACCTACAAACAACCACGCAGAGGGCGCAAAAAGACCCTCCGCACCGACTAACGGTACGGAGGTGCTTCCTCTGCGTCCCAGAGCTTCCAGCAAGCAAGAAAAACCAAAATAGCAAGCTGGACAGAAAAAATAGCAAACCAAGAAACACAAGCAGAACTTAGCTTATGCAGGCCACAAGGACGATCCAGGAGAGAGCAAGACCAATACTGGAACATTGACTGGAGGCAAGGAACAAAGAACTAGGTGGAGTTAAATAGAGCAGCACCTAACGACTTAACCTCGTCACCTGAGGAAGGAAACGCAGAAGCCGCAGCCCCACTCACATCCACCAGAGGAAGCTCATAGACAGAACCAGCCGAAGTACCACTCATGACCACAGGAGGGAGCTCGACCACAGAATTCACAACACTTACCCTCAAACAGAACAAGTGGTTTTGCATCAGTGCACACATTCTCTTCCATTGTGGGGCAGGGCCAGGTGAATGGCCCACCAAACCACAGCAAGTAGAGTCATCAAAAAGCTGAAGTGACTGCTGCATGACTTGGGGCTCAGTCTGCTTGCCTGATTTGCAAGTGAATGAGGTAGAAGACAGATGCCCATGAGCCGCAGTTGCAAAATACTTTTCCAGCAGGAGATTGGGTGAAAGACAAAGAAAAAGAACTTGTTCTGTCCTCACTATTTGTCCAGAAGTACTCTGGCCTACAAAATTACGCAGATCGTTCTGTCTCCTGTGTGCACGAAGAAGGTGTTTCATTTGGGTGCATAGTAGGCACAGATTGAAAACATCCTATCCCTGCAACAGCTACTCTACCACCACCAGCAGCACCACGACCATGTCCCCTACACTGTGTGCAGAATTATTAGGCAAGTTGTATTTTGATCACATGATACTTTTTATACATTTTGTCCTACTCCAAGCTGTTCAGGCTTGAGAGCCAACTACCAATTAGGAAATCAGGTGATGTGTATCTCTGTAATGAGGAGGGGTGTTGTCTAATGACATCAAAACCCTATATAAGGTGTACTTAATTAGGCAACTTCCTTTCCTTTGGCAAAATGGGTCAGAAGAGAGATTTGACGGGCTCTGAAAAGTCCACAATGAGATTTCTTGCAGAGGGATGCAGCAGTCTTGAAATTGCCAAACTTTTGCAGCTTGATCACCGAACAATCAAGCGTTTCATGGCAAATAGTAAACAGGGTCGCAAGAAGCGTGTTGGGCAAAAAAGGCACAAAATAACTGCCCATGAATTGAGGAAAATCGTGAAGCTGCCAAAATGCCATTTGACACCGGATTATCCATATTTCAGAGCTGCAACGTTATTGGAGTAATAAAAAGCACAAGGTGTTAGGAGTCGAGTTTCCTCTGCTGCACAGGGGGAATCTCGATCCATCTCCGCTGCGGTCTCCCATTCTCCTCCAGCCATAGTGGAGTCTGCTCAGCAGGGACGTCGATCCCAGCGTCTCGCTCAGTCTGACTCTGTGCGAAGAGTTACTGCTGCTTTTCCTGCTTCTGCCATTGAAGCCAGTGCTGGGCAGCGGCGAGTGGACGTTTCTGGATCTAAGTCCTTATTTGCACACACTGAGCATGCCCAGGGCAAGATCTCCTGTTGGAGATCGAGGGTCACATGCTCAGGTACTGCAGCACATCCCATTGGTCCTTTTGGCAGGTCCTGAAAGGGCAAAACGTCTGTAGCTGTTTCCTGTGCTGCAGCTATATAAACTGCGCATGACCGCACGGCCATGCGCTAGTATTGTCTTGTAAATATGTGTGTGTGTTGTGAGTGAAAGTCGCTCTTTAAATACCCTCCCTATTGAATGTCTGTTCGCGGAAAGTGTATGTTTGCTATCTAGCGCCCGACTTATCCAACAGCACGTAACACACATTACAGCTACCAGTTGCTGTGTCCGCCTGTATGGCGCCATGCGCTTGCTCTGCGCTTTCCTGACCCAAGCCTGGGTGGTTAGTGGCGTCCGTCTGTGCCGCACCGCACGCACTCTTGTGCCTTTATATTATTATTTAGTTTCCTTACACACCCAGTTGCGGTGTTGTGCCAGCAAGTGTCTAATTGGACTTCAATCCTAGTTGGGGTTGAGTTCGCTGACTTATTGCTCGCGCTCTATGTGCGGTACCGCGGTCCTGTGACACAACAGGATCGCTTCCTTCACGCAGGGTGCAGTTAACCCGTGCGTGTATACTTGTAGTACCGCCATATAGTCCCTCTTACTAGCAGCAGGGTTTTTACCTGCACGGTGGACCTCGGACTGCGAACGCACCTAGTTCCATTTCATCTTGTACTTGGTGCGTTCCGCCAGTCCTAACACAAGGTGTGCGATACTTGGGGACATGGCCAAGGTAAAGAAGGCTGAAAAACGACCACCTTTGAACAAGAAACATAAGATAAAATGTCAAGACTGGGCCAAGAAATATCTTAAGACTGACTTTTCAAAGGTTTTATGGACTGATGAAATGAGAGTGACTATTGATGGGCCAGAGGCTGGATCAGTAAAGGGCAGAGAGCTCCACTCTGACTCAGATGCCAGCAAGGTGGAGGTGGGGTACTGGTATGGGCTGGTATAGTCAAAGATGAACTCGTGGGACCTTTTTGGGTTGAGGATGGAGTGAAGCTCAACTCCCAGACCTACTGCCAGTTTCTGGAAGACAATTTCTTCAAGCAGTGGTACCGGAAGAAGTCGGTATCGTTCAAGAAAAACATGATTTTCATGCAGGACAATGCTCCATCACATGCCTCCAACTACTCCACAGCGTGGCTGGCCAGTAAAGGTCTCAAAGAAGAAAAAATAATGACATTGCCCCCTTGCTCATCTGATCTGAACCCAATAGAGAACTTGTGGTCCCTCATAAAATGTGAGATCTACATGGAGGAAAAACAGTACACCTCCCAGAACAGTGTCTGGGAGGCTGTGGTGGCTGCTGCACGCAATGTTGGTCGTAAACAGATAAAGCAACTGACAGAATCTATGGATGGAAGGCTGCTGAGTGTCATCATAAAGAAAGGTGGTTATATTGGTCACTCATTTTTTGGAGTTTTGTTTTTGCATGTCAGAAATGTTTATTTCTAAATTTTGTGCAGTGATATTGGTTTAACTGGTGAAAATAAACAAATGAGATGGCAATATATTTGTTTTTTATTCAGTTGCCTAATAATTCTGCACAGTAATAGTTACCTGCACAAACAGATATCCTCCTAAGATAGCCAAATCTAAAAAAAAAACACTCCAACTTCCAAAAATATTAAGCTTTGATATTTATGAGTCTTTTTGGTTGATTGAGAACATGGTTGTTGATCAATAATAAAAATAATCCTCTAAAAGCTGTTTTTCAGAGTACTCACAAAAAGGCTGTTTTTTGCTGAGTACCGCCACAGAGGCCATTTTGCAGAATACCCCCAACTAAGCTGTTTTGCAGAGTGCACACACAAATTCTGACACTGTCCATCAGAGGCGTAGCTAGGGTTTTGGTTCAGGAGGGGGCGAAGCTTCTGAGTGGGCCCCTAACCAGGTAACCTTGATTACAACTCGGTGACGCACTCTAATAGTGGAGGAGAACCTCAGCAGATGACCGCGCTATTACTGAAGATAATCTCTATATAAAGACCAACAATGATATTACCGCCATATGGTCAGAACATATAAGAGATCACAGCACAGTTATAGATGGTGATTTACCTCTGACGTTCTCTGATGGAATCGTCACTTTTCTAGTCTTTTCCATCTTGCCCAAACCGACATGACAACTTCTTCCAGCCAGGACTCATCTGCAGAGAAAACAACAAAGACACATTTCACTTCTGATATTCCAGCCCCATCACCATCTATTCCCAACCGGCTCAAACTTCTCAATATGCTGTTACCCCAATACTGAGCCGCTGCTGCCATATGTGTCCCTATTACTGCACCTGATACCCCAATACTGAGCCGCTGCTTGTTATGATAAGATAATTCAGTACCACAATGGACATAGAGGTCAGAGCACATACAGTGACCTGACAATAACCCAAAAACATAGAACGAGCTCTGAGACGTGGGAACTCTGCTGACCGCAATCCCTAATCCTCTCCAACAACACTAGAGGCAGCCGTGGATTGCGCCTAACGCTCCCTATGCAACTCGGCACAGCCTGAGAAACTAGCTAGCCTGAAGATAGAAAATAAGCCTACCTTGCCTCAGAGAAATACCCCAAAGGAAAAGGCAGCCCCCACATATAATGACTGTGAGTTAAGATGAAAAGACAAACGTAGAGATGAAATAGATTTAGCAAAGTGAGGCCCGACTTTCTGAACAGAGCGAGGATAGGAAAGGTAACTTTGCGGTCAACACAAAACCCTTCAAAAACCACGCAAAGGGGGCAAAAAGACCCTCCGTACCGAACTAACGGTACGGAGGTACACCCTCTGCGTCCCAGAGCTTCCAGCAAGCAGGAAAAAACAAATAGACAAGCTGGACAGAAAAAACAGCAAACAAAATAGCAAAGCAGAACTTAGCTATGCAGAGCAGCAGGCCACAGGAACGATCCAGGAGGAAACAGGTCCAATACTAGAACATTGACTGGAGGCCAGGATCAAAGCACTAGGTGGAGTTAAATAGAGCAGCACCTAACGACTTCACCACATCACCTGAGGAAGGAAACTCAGAAGCCGCAGTACCACTTTCCTCCACCAACGGAAGCTCACAGAGAGAATCAGCCGAAGTACCACTTGTGACCACAGGAGGGAGCTCTGCCACAGAATTCACAACAGCTGCTGCCATATGTGTCCCTATTACTGCACCTGATACCCCAATACTGAGCCGCTGCTGCCATATGTGTCCATATTACTGCTCCTGATCCCCCAATACTAAGCCGCTGCTGTTGTATGTGACTTTATTACTACACCTGATACCCCAATACTGAGCCGCTGCTGACGTATGTGTCCTTATTACAGCACCAGATGCATCAATACTGAGCCGCTGCTGCCATATGTGTCCCTATTACTGCACCTGATACCCCAATAATGAGCTACTGCTACCGTATGTGTCCCTATTACTGCACCTGATACCCCGATACTGAGCCTCTGCTGCCGTGTGTCCCTATTACTGCAGCTGATACCCCAATACTGAGCCGTTGCTGCCGTATGTGTCCCTATTACTGCACCTGATACCCCAATACTGAGCCGCTGCTGCCATATGTGTCCCTATTACTGCACCTGATGCCCCAATACTGAGCCGCTGCTGCTGTATGTGACTTTAATACTACACCTGGTAACTCAATACTGAGCCGCTGCTGCCGTATGTGTCCTTATTACTACACCCGATACCCCAATACTACGCCGCTGCTGCCGTATGTGTCCCTATTACTGCACCTGATACCCCAATACTGAGCCGCTGCTGCCGTATGTGTCCCTATTACTGCACCTGATGCCCCAATACTGAGCCGCTGCTGCTGTATGTGACTTTATTACTACACCCGATGCCCCAATACTGAGCCGCTGCTGCCGTATGTGTCCCTATTACTTGTTGTGAATTCTGTTGTCGAGCTCCCTCCTGTGGTCGTGAATGGTACTTCGGTGAGTTCTGTCCGTGGGCTCCCTCTGGTGGCTATTAGTGGAGCTGCTGCTTCTGAGGTTCTTTACACAGGTGACGTGGTTTATCCTTTGGTTGGCTGCTCTATTTAACTCCACTTAGATCGTTACTCCATGCCAGCTGTCAATGTTTCTGCATTGGTTCAGTTCGCTCTTGGATCTTTCTGGTGACCTGTCTACTCCAGCAGAAGCTAAGTTCCTGATAGTATCTAATTCGTTCATTGTTTTCTTGTCCAGCTGGATATCATGATTTTGTCTTGCTAGCTGGAAGCTCTGGGATGCAGAGTGGCATCTCCGCACCGTCGGTGCGGAGGTCTTTTTGCACACTCTGCGTGGTCTTTTGTAGTTTTTTGTGCTGATCGCAAAGCTACCTTTCCTATCCTCTATCTATTTAGTACAGCTGGCCCAAAGTATTAATGCATCTCAATAGAGGGATAAGAGAAGTTCTGAGACCATTTTTTTTCCTTTGCACTGTGTTTTGTCTTCCTTTTCCCCTAAACCTTTGGGTGGTTCAGGACACAGGTGTAGATATGGACATTCAAGGTCTGTCCTCTTGTGTGGATCATCTCACTGGAAGGGTACAAAACATTCAAGATTTTGTGGTTCAGAATCCGATGTTAGAGCCTAGAATTCCTACTCCTGATTTATTTTCTGGGAATAGATCTAAGTTTCTGAATTTCAAAAATAATTGTAAACTGTTTCTAGCTTTGAAACCACGCTCCTCTGGTGACCCCGCTCAACAAGTAAAAATCATTATTTCTTTGTTGCGTGGTGACCCTCAAGACTGGGCATTTTCCCTTGCGCCGGGAGATCCTGCATTGCGTGATGTTGATGCGTTTTTTTCTGGCGCTTGGATTGCTTTATGATGAACAAAATTCAGTGGATCAGGCAGAGAAAATCTTGCTGGCATTGTGTCAGGGTCAGGATGAAGCGGAGATGTACTGTCAGAAGTTTAGAAAGTGGTCTGTGCTTACTCAGTGGAATGAATGTGCCCTGGCAGCAATTTTCAGAAAGGGTCTTTCTGAAGCCCTTAAGGATGTCATGGTGGGATTTCCCACGCCTGCTGGTCTGAATGAGTCTATGTCCTTGGCCATTCAGATCGATCGGCGCTTGCGTGAGCGCAAAGCTGTGCACCATTTGGCGGTGTTCTCTGAGAATAGGCCTGAGCCTATGCAGTGTGATAGGACTTTGACCAGAGCTGAATGGCAAGAACACAGACGTTGGAATGGACTGTTTTTACTGTGGTGAATCCCCTCATGCTATCTCCGATTGTCCTAAGCGCACTAAACGGTTCGCTAGGTCTGCCACCATTGGTACGGTACAGTCTAAATTTCTTTTGTCCGTTACTCTGATTTGCTCTCTGTCGTCCTATTCTGTTATGGCATTTGTGGATTCAGGCGCTGCCCTGAATTTGATGGACTTGGAGTTTGCCAGGCGCTGTGGTTTTTCCTTGGAGCCCTTGCAGTATCCTATTCCATTGAGAGGAATTGATGCTATGCCTTTGGCCAAGAATAAACCTCAATACTGAACGCAATTGACCATGTGCATGGCTCCTGCACATCAGGAGGATATTCGCTTTTTGGTGTTGCATAATCTGCATGATGTGGTCGTTTTGGGGTTGCCATGGCTACAGGTCCATAATCCAGTATTGGATTGGAAATCTATGTCTGTGTCCGGCTGGGGTTGTCGAGGGGTACATGGTGATGTTCCATTGTTGTAAATTTCGCCTTCCACTCCTTCTGAAGTTCCTGAGTTTTTATCAGATTACCGGGATGTATTTGAGGAGCCCAAATCCGGTGCTCTACCTCCTCATAGGGATTGCGATTGTGCTATTAATTTGATTCCCGGTAGTAAGTTTCCTAAGGGCCGACTGTTTAATTTATCTGTGCCAGAGCACGCTGCTATGCGGAGTTATATAAAGGAATCCTTGGAGAAGGGTCATATTCGCCCGTCGTCGTCACCATTGGGAGCAGGGTTCTTTTTTGTGGCCAAGAAGGATGGCTCATTAAGACCTTGTATTGATTACCGCCTTCTTAATAAGATCACAGTCAAATTTCAGTATCCTTTGCCGCTGATGTCTGATTTGTTTGCTCGGATTAAGGGGGCTAGTTGGTTCACCAAGATAGATCTTCGAGGGGCGTATAATCTTGTGCGAATTAAACAGGGCGATGAATGGAAAACAGCATTTAATACGCCCGAGGGCCATTTTGAGTACCTGGTTATGCCATTCGGGCTTTCTAATGCTCCATCTGTGTTTCAGTCCTTTATGCATGACATCTTCCGAGAGTACCTGGATAGATTCATGATTGTATATTTGGATGACATTTTGGTCTTTTCAGATGATTGGGAGTCTCATGTGAAGCAGGTCAGAATGGTGTTCCAGGTCCTTCGTGCGAATTCCTTGTTTGTGAAGGGGTCAAAGTGTCTCTTTGGAGTTCAGAAGGTTTCATTTTTGGGTTTCATTTTTTCCCCTTCTACTATCGAGATGGACCCTGTTAAAGTTCAGGCCATTTATGATTGGACTCAGCCGACATCTGTGAAGAGCCTGCAGAAGTTCCTGGGCTTTGCTAATTTTTACCGTCGCTTCATCGCTAATTTTTCTAGTATTGCTAAACCGTTGACTGATTTGACCAAGAAAGGTGCTGAATGCTGATGTGGTCAATTGGTCCTCTGCGGCTGTAGAGGCTTTTCAGGAGTTGAAGTGTCGTTTTTCTTCTGCCCCTGTGCTGTGCCAGCCAGATGTTTCGCTCCCGTTTCAGGTCGAGGTTGATGCTTCTGAGATTGGAGCAGGGGCTGTTTTGTCGCAAAGAAGTTCTGATGGCTCGGTGATGAAACCATGTTCCTTTTTTTCTAGAAAATTCTCACCTGCTGAGCGCAATTATGATGTTGGCAATCGAGAGTTGTTGGCCATGAAGTGGGCATTCGAGGAGTGGCGACATTGGCTGGAAGGAGCTAAACATCGCGTGGTGGTCTTGACGGATCACAAGAATTTGACTTATCTCGAGTCTGCCAAACAGTTGAATCCTGGACAGGCTCGATGGTCGCTCTTTTTCTCCCGTTTTGATTTTGTGGTTTCATACCTTCCAGGATCTAAGAATGTGAAGGCTGATGCCCTGTCAAGGAGTTTTGTGCCTGACTCTCCGGGTGTTCCGGAGCCGGCGGGTATTCTTAAAGAGGGGGTAATTTTGTCTGCCATCTCCCCTGATTTGCGGCGCGTGCTGCAGAAGTTTCAGGCTGATAGACCTGACCGTTGTCCAACGGAGAAACTGTTCTTCCCTGATAGATGGACTAGTAGAGTTATCTCTGAGGTTCATTGTTCGGTGTTGGCTGGTCATCCTGGAATCTTTGGTACCAGAGATTTGGTGGCTAGATCCTTTTGGTGGCCTTCTTTGTCACGGGATGTGCGTTCTTTTGTGCAGTCCTGTGGGACTTGTGCTCGGGCTAAGCCCTGCTGTTCTTGTGCCAGTGGGTTGCTTTTGCCCTTGCCGGTCCCGAAGAGGCCCTGGACGCATATTTCCATGGATTTTATTTCTGATCTCCCTGTTTCTCAAAGGATGTCGGTCATTTGGGTGGTTTGTGATCGCTTCTCTAAGATGGTCCATTTGGTACCCTTGTCTAAATTGCCTTCCTCCTCTGATTTGGTGCAATTGTTTTTCCAGCATGTGGTTCGTTTGCTTGGCATTCCGGAGAACATCGTCTCGGACAGAGGTTCCCACTTTGTTTCAAGGTTTTGGTGGTCCTTTTGTGCTAAGATGGGCATTGATTTGTCTTTTTCTTCGGCTTTCCATCCTCAGACTAATGGCCAAACCGAGCGAACTAATCAGACTTTGGAAACATATCTGAGATGCTTTGTTTCTGCTGATCAGGATGATTGGGTGTCCTTCTTGCCTTTGGCTGAGTTCGCCCTTAATAATCGGGCCAGCTCGGCTACTTTGGTTTCTCCTTTTTTCTGTAATTCCGGTTTCCATCCTCGTTTCTCTTTAGGGCAGGTTGAGCCTTCGGACTTTCCTGGTGTGGATACTGTGGTGGGCAGGTTGCAGCAGATTTGGACTCATGTGGTGGACAATTTGACATTGTCCCAGGTTAAGGCTCAACGTTTCGCTAACCGCCGGCGCTGTGTTGGTCCCCGACTTCGGGTTGGGGATTTGGTTTGGTTGTCATCTCATCATGTTCCTATGAAGGTTTCCTCTCCTAAGTTTAAGCCTCATTTCATTGGGCCATATAAGATTTCTGAAGTTCTTAATCCTGTGTCATTTCGTTTGGACCTTCCTGCTTCTTTTGCCATCCATAATATGTTCCATAGGTCGTTGTTGCGGAGATACGTGGCGCCTATGGTTCCCTCCGTTGATCCTCCTTCCCTGGTGTTGGTCGAGGAGGAGTTGGAGTATGTGGTGGAGAAGATTTTGGATTCTCGTGTTTCAAGACGGAAACTCCAGTATCTGGTCAAGTGGAAGGGTTATGGTCAGGAAGATAATTCCTGGGTTTTTGCCTCTGATGTTCATGCTGCCTATTTAGTTTGTGCCTTTCATTTGGCTCATCCTGATCGGCCTGGGGGCTCTGGTGAGGGTTTGGTGACCCCTCCTCAAGGGGGGGGTACTGTGGTGAATTCTGTTGTCGAGCTCCCTCCTGTGGTCGTGAATGGTACTTCGGTGAGTTCTGTCCGTGGGCTCCCTCTGGTGGCTGTGAGTGGAGCTGCTGCTTCTGAGGTTCCTTACATAGGTGACGTGGTTTATCCTTTGGTTGGCTGCTCTATTTAACTCCACTTAGATCGTTACTCCATGCCAGCTGTCAATGTTTCTGCATTGGTTCAGTTCGCTCTTGAATCTTTCTGGTGACCTGTCTACTCCAGCAGAAGCTAAGTTCCTGATAGTATCTAATTCGTTCATTGTTTTCTTGTCCAGCTGGATATCATGATTTTGTCTTGCTAGCTGGAAGCTCTGGGATGCAGAGTGGCATCTCCGCACCGTTAGTCAGTGCGGAGGTCTTTTTGCACACTCTGCGTGGTCTTTTGTAGTTTTTTGTGCTGATCGCAAAGCTACCTTTCCTATCCTCTGTCTATTTAGTAAGTCTGGCCTCCCTTTGCTGAAACCTGTTTCATTTCTGTGTTTGTGACTTTCATCTTTACTCACAGTCAATATATGTGGGGGGCTGCTTTTTCCTTTGGGGAATTTCTCTGAGGCAAGGTAGGCTTTATTTTCTTTCTCTAGGGCTAGCTAGCTCTTAGGCTGTGACGAGGCGCCTAGGGAGTGTCAGGAGCGCTCCACGGCTATTTCTAGTGTGTGTGATAGGATTAGGGATTGCGGTCAGCAGAGCTCCCACATCCCAGAGCTTGTCCTTTGTGAGTTTTAACTATCAGGTCATTCCGGGTGCTCCTAACCACCAGGTCATAACAATTACTGCACCTGATACCCCAATACTGAGCCGCTGCTGCCGTATGTGTCGCCATTACTGCACCTGATACCCCAATATTGAGCCGCTGCTGCTGTATGTGTCCCTATTACTGCACCTGATACCCCAATACTGAGCCGCTGCTGCCATATGTGTCCCTATTACTGCACCTGATACCCCAATACTGAGCCGCTGCTGCCGTATGTGTCCCTATTACTGCACCTGATACCCCAATACTGAGCTACTGCTACTGTATGTGTCCCTATTAGTGCACCTGATACCCCGATACTGAGCCTCTGCTGCCGCATGTGTCCCTATTACTGCACCTGATACCCCAATACTGAGCCGCTGCTGCCGTAAGTGCCCTTATTACTGCACCTCATACCCCGATACTGAGCCGCTGCTGCCATATGTGTCCTTATTACTGCACCTGATGCCCCAATACTGAGCCGCTGCTGCCATATGTGTCCCTATTACTGCACCTGATACCCCAATAATGAGCCGCTGCTGCCGTATGTGTCCCTATTACTGCACCTGATACCCCAATACTGAGCTGCTGCTGCCGTATGTGTCCATATTACTGCACCTGATACCCCAATACTGAGCCGCTGCTGCTGTATGTGTCCCTATTACTGCACATGATACCCCAATACTGAGCTACTGCTACTGTATGTGTCCCTATTACTGCACCTGATACCCCGATACTGAGCCTCTGCTGCCGCATGTGTCCCTATTACTGCACCTGATACCCCAATACTGAGCCGCTGCTGCCGTATGTGTCCCTATTACTACATCTGACACCCCAATACTGAGCCGCTGCTGCTGTATGTGTCCCTATCACTGCACCTGATACCCCAATACTGAGCCGCTGCTGCTGTATGTGTCCCTATTACTGCACCTGATACCCCAATACTGAGCCGCTGCTGCCGTATATGTCCCTATTACTGCCCCTGATACCCCAATACTGAGCCTCTGCTGCTGTATGTGTCCCTATCACTCCACCTGATACCCCAATACTGAGCCGCTGCTGCTGTATGTGTCCCTATCACTGCACCTGATACCCCAATACTGAGCCGCTGCTGCTGTATGTGTCCCTATTACTGCACCTGATACCCCAATACTGAGCCGCTGCTGCCGTATATGTCCCTATTACTGCCCCTGATACCCCAATACTGAGCCTCTGCTGCTGTATGTGTCCCTATCACTCCACCTGATACCCCAATACTGAGCCGCTGCTGCTGTATGTGTCCCTATCACTGCACCTGATACCCCAATACTGAGCCGCTGCTGCAGTATGTGTCCCTATTACTGCACCTGATACCACAATACTGAGTCGCTGCTGCTGTGACTTTATTACTGTACCTGATACCCCAATACTGAGCCACTGCTGCTGTATGTGTCCCTATTACTGCACCTGATGCCCCAATACTGAGCCGCTGCTGCTGTATGTGACTTTATTACTACACCCGATGCCCCAATACTAAGCCGCTGCTGCCGTATGTGTCCCTATTACTGCACCTGATACCTCAATACTGAGCCGCTGCTGCCGTATGTGTCCCTATTACTCCACCTGATACCCCAATACTGAGCCGTTGCTGCTGTATGTGTCCCTATTACTGCACATGATACCCCAATACTGAGCTACTGCATGTGTCCCTATTACTGCACCTGATACCCCGATACTGAGCCTCTGCTGCCGCATGTGCCCCTATTACTGCACCTGATACCCCAATACTGAGCCGCTGCTGCCGTATGTGTCCCTATTACTGCAACTGACACCCCAATACTGAGCCGCTGCTGCCGTATGTGTCCCTATTACTGTACCTGATGCCCCAATACTGAGCCGCTGCTGCCGTATGTGTCCCTATTACTGCACCTGATGCCCCAATACTGAGCCGCTGCTGCCGTATGTGTCCCTATTACTACAACTGACACCCCAATACTGAGCCGCTGCTGCTGTATGTGTCCCTATCACTGCACCTGATACCCCAATACTGAGCCACTGCTGCTGTATGTGTCCCTATTACTGCACCTGATACCCCAATACTGAGCCGCTGCTGCCGTATATGTCCCTATTACTGCCCCTGATACCCCAATACTGAGCCTCTGCTGCTGTATGTGTCCCTATCACTCCACCTGATACCCCAATACTGAGCCGCTGCTGCTGTATGTGTCCCTATCACTGCACCTGATACCCCAATACTGAGCCGCTGCTGCAGTATGTGTCCCTATTACTGCACCTGATACCACAATACTGAGTCGCTGCTGCTGTGACTTTATTACTGTACCTGATACCCCAATACTGAGCCACTGCTGCTGTATGTGTCCCTATTACTGCACCTGATGCCCCAATACTGAGCCGCTGCTGCTGTATGTGACTTTATTACTACACCCGATGCCCCAATACTAAGCCGCTGCTGCCGTATGTGTCCCTATTACTGCACCTGATACCCCAATACTGAGCCGCTGCTGCCGTATGTGTCCCTATTACTCCACCTGATACCCCAATACTGAGCCGCTGCTGCTGTATGTGTCCCTATTACTGCACATGATACCCCAATACTGAGCTACTGCATGTGTCCCTATTACTGCACCTGATACCCCGATACTGAGCCTCTGCTGCCGCATGTGCCCCTATTACTGCACCTGATACCCCAATACTGAGCCGCTGCTGCCGTATGTGTCCCTATTACTGCAACTGACACCCCAATACTGAGCCGCTGCTGCCGTATGTGTCCCTATTACTGCACCTGATGCCCCAATACTGAGCCGCTGCTGCCGTATGTGTCCCTATTACTGCACCTGATGCCCCAATACTGAGCCGCTGCTGCCGTATGTGTCCCTATCACTGCACCTGATACCCCAATACTGAGCCGCTGCTGCCGTATGTGTCCCTATTACTGCACCTGATACCCCAATACTGAGCCGCTGCTGCTGTATGTGACTTTATTACTACACCCGATGCCCCAATACTGAGCCTCTGCTGCCGTATGTGTCCCTATTACTGCACCTGATACCAAAATACTGAGCCGCTGCTGCTGTGACTTTATTACTACAACTGATACCCCAATACTGAGCCGCTGCTGCCGTATGTTTCCCTATTACTGCACCTGATACCCCAATAATGAGCCGCTGCTGCCGTATGTGTCTGTTACTGCACCTGATACCCCAATAATGAGCCTCTGCTGCCGTATGTGACCCTATTACTGCACCTGCTGTGTAAATTCTAAAGCACCCCTCTATAATACAGTAATGCCATGTGCAAGTGCCCTAGAAAACAGTGCCCTTATTTTGCCCCCTAGAAAGTAATATTGCCCTGTGTGCCCCTTTGATAGTCACAATATCCAAAGTTCCCCTATAACAATAAGTGCCCACTTTACATTTAATAATGGCCTGAGTCTCCCCCTGTACAGTTCCTCTATACACAGTATGATGCCCCCTCACTGTATAGTACCATCCACACAGTATACTGACCCCTTAGTAGACTCCAAACTGTTTAATGGCTCCACTACTCTATGATGGCCCCTTCACCGTCATCCCCACACTGCATGATGGCCCCATAGATAACCTCCATATAGTATAAAGTATCAGATAGTCCTCAATATAGTACAAGACAGTACACCTATAGGCAGACCCTGTGGTTTAACACATTATCCTTATAGGCAGACCCTGTAGTATAAGGCAGCACCCCCCCATAGGCAGATTCTGTAGTATAAGGCAGCACCCCCATAGGCAGATCCTGTAGTATAAGGCAGCACCCCCCCATTGGCAGATCCCGCAGTATAAGGCAGGACTCCCCCACAGGCAGATTCTGTAGTATAAGGCAGCACCCACCCCCATAGGCAGCAGATCCTATAGTGTATAAGGCAGCACCCCCACCCATAGGCAGATCCTGTAGTATATAAAGCAGCACCCCCATAGGCAGATCCTATAGCATATATGGCAGCACCCCTATAGGCATATCCTATAGTATATATGGCAGCACCCCCCATAGGCAGATCCTATAGTATACTGTATATGGCAGCAACCCCATAGGCAGATCCTATAGTATATATGGCAGCACCCCCATAGGCAGATCCTATGGTATATAAGGCAGCACCCCCCATAGGTAGATCCTGTAGTGTATAAGGTAGCCCCCATAAAAAATACACAATAAATAAATACTCACCTCTTTTCCTCCTTGTTCCAGCGCTGCTCCCTGCTCCTGCTCTTGTCCTGACAGCGGGCGCTGGGCGGTGACGTTATCGCGCCTGCTGTCAGTGTCGGTGTCTGCGACGTCAGACGCTGACAGGGGGATGATGAGAGAAGCAGTGCAGCGCAGCACTCCTTCCCTCATCAATCTGGTGAGCTGTATTGGCTAGATGCCGATACAGCTCACAATTCGATGACGGTGGGGGCCCACTGCTGGCACCAGGCCCCCTGCCTGCTCAGGGGCCCCATAGCAGCAGAGCAGGGAGATTGATTCTCTTTGCTCTGCCGCAGAATGTAACTGTATCGGTGCGCTGCAGTAGCGTAGCTCCGGGTGAGCCCCCTTAGAGCACGGGGCCCGGGGCGCCTGCCCCCTCTGCCCCCCGGTAGCTATGCTACTGCTGTCCATCACTCAAGCTAAGTCTTGTCACTATGCTAGTCAGTGGAGAGTAGCAACACTATCAGCGATCAGGCTTTTAGAGGCTGAGTCATGTGGTGCTCTGGTCAATCACAGCCATGACAACAATCAACATAGTTGGGATGGCTCTGGTACTGCCCACAGCTGAAAAGCTTGTTCATTGACTGTGCTGCAGCCTTTCAACAAGCTTTATTCAGCATCTGAACTCCAAATACTAAAATGGACCTCTGTGTTAAGTCCGTGTTTAGACTTTTTTTCTTTTGCTTTCCCTTAACTTTATGAGTGTAGAAACCATCCACAACACCCAGACACAAGGTCTTGTGTCATTGGCTGCTGAAGTTACATGCCCTTCTCTATATAAAGATTGGACATGCTGTTTTGAGGCCATTTTGTCAGTGTAGCAGCGCAGAGAAGCCGCTCCTGGTGCTGCTACTGGATAGTCAGAAAGTTATTTGGGATGTTATTTGTCAGTTAGCTAGTTCAGATACATAGGATCCTGTGTGGCTGTGAAGTCAACCTACCAGCAGATCAATCGTTTTTGCTCAGTGTATGTGACACCAGGGCACATTTCAGGATATAATACTTTTGTGCTGCTAATATTGTGCTTGAGCCAGAAGTCCACATGCGAGAACCTAAATTGTTGGTTCTAATACCATGCTCCAGAAAGCAGGCCACATTTTAGTGTCTAATCATTTTTTGCTCATATTTTTGCTCCGGCCATGAGTCCACATGTGAAAATCTAAATAGTTAGTTTTTATAAACCAAAATTCCGAATGCATATTAACAAAATCTGGGAGAGGGGAGAAATAATCTCTATAGTAACCACCCAGATTATATATCCGCTCCAAAAACTGATTATAAGGCAAGGAGAAAAATAAGGAGCATATAGTAAAGATATCAATAAAATGATCTTTATTACTACAAAAAGGTTAAAACAATCATTGGACATCAGTAATTACACACGGTAACCCACAACATAGCACATGAAGGGGGGAAAAAACACCCCCCATCTATCCACCCCGACACACTGTACCAAATACTAGTAATATAATGAACGTCACACAATAAGTGCACTGGGAGTAAAGGGAAATGCAACCATAACAGGGCCCAGAAAGTAAGGGAGAAATCTATAATGGCAGCTGGAGTAACCTCTGTGACCATAGTGTCACCCTACCCAATGCGTACGCAGGACCTAGTCAGCAATGTGGGGCGGGTCAAAAAATGACAGCCATAGTGGCCCCTATATACCCCAGTAAAATGTACAGCATACCAGGAACCCAGCAGGATAGGGGAACAGTAAAGAGATGAAAAAGTCACAGCGGGACCGGTGTCCAGCACAAAGACTAAAGCCAGCATATAATATCAGCTGGGGTAACCCCAGCGACCATAGTGGGGCCCAGGAATAGTTGCTTACCCATACAAGTGGAGGGGAGGAAGATGAGGGGGGATCCCACCGGTGGAAACGCTCCGACGCGCGTTTCGCGGCGTACACACGCCGCTTCCTCAAGGGGAAGTGTAGTGCAGTGAGATAGGACCTGCCTATAACCTCCCTGACCCTGGTCACATGTCCGGGAACTGCCAATCCGAATAGCGCTATCGGCACATGCGCACTGCGGCGGTGAAGCCCGACAGGAAGACCTGGCGCCCAGCCAGGTACGGAGGCCGAAGAAGCACTCCGCACAGGACATTTAGGGCACCGGTCCACACGCCGAAGCCAACCACACGCAGGGCGATGCGCACGGCCATAGGGAGGCGTGCCAGAAAATCAGGTGACCAAGAAGCATGCAGTGGGTGGTAAAAGGGAATATACAATGAACGAAAAAAATCCACAGATATGCGTATCATATATTAACAATATATGCATATAGCTACACCTAAAGAAACGGAAAAAGGTATATATAAGTGTCTCTATAAAAGTAAGATATCATAAATTAGTCCATCGTGGAACCAGAGTCACGCGACGTATCCTGTGGATCACTCCATAGACATTGTAGAGAGACATATGGAAAAGGAGAAGTCATTCCAGTAACATCCACACATGTAGCTGGCACAGATGATGTTGGCAGGAGGTGGTAGTATATGACACGGCCACGAGCCAGGAGGGCCACAGAACAGGGCTCACCAAAAGTACCTAGTGATAATAAAAAGAACAATGAACCAATTAAAAACAACAAAAAATCCACCGATGGGATACGATTGAACAAGGAGGATGGGACACAACCTAATTAACGAGATGCAAACGAAATTAGAGGTAGGGAGCAAAACTAAGGGACTCATTGAGACCCTTAGGAGTCACCGTGTCGAGCGTGACAATCCACTTCGTCTCAATCTGGGCTAGTCTTTTTTTATTGTCCCCACCTCTAACTCCCAGATGGAGTACATCAATCCCCCGCACTTTCACTGCATGCTTCTTGGTCACCTGATTTTCTGGCACACCTCCCTATGGCCATGCGCATCGCCCTGTGTGTGGTTGGCTTCGGCGTGTGGACCGGTGCCCTTTATGTCCTGTGCGGAGTGCTTCTTCGGCCTCCGTACCTGGCTGGGCGCCAGGTCTTCCTGTCGGGCTTCACCGCCGCAGTGCGCATTCGCCGATAGCGCTATTCGGATTGGCAGTTCCCGGACATGTGACCAGGGTCAGGGAGGTTATAGGCAGGTCCTATCTCACTGCACTACACTTCCCCTTGAGGAAGCGGCGTGTGTACGCCGCAAAACGCGCGTCGGGGCGTTTCCACCGGTGGGATCCCCCCTCATCTTCCTCCCCTCCACTTGTATGGGTAAGCAATTATTCCTGGGCCCCACTATGGTCGCTGGGGTTACCCCAGCTGATATTATATGCTGGCTTTAGTCTTTGTGCTGGACACCGGTCCCGCTGTGACTTTTTCATCTCTTTACTGTTCCCCTATCCTGCTGGGTTCCTGGTATGCTGTACATTTTACTGGGGTATATAGGGGCCACTATGGCTGTCATTTTTTGACCCGCCCCACATTGCTGACTAGGTCCTACGTACGCATTGGGTAGGGTGACACTATGGTCACAGAGGTTACTCCAGCTGCCATTATAGATTTCTCCCTTACTTTCTGGGCCCTGTTATGGTTGCATTTCCCTTTACTCCCAGTGCACTTATTGTGTGACGTTCATTATATTACTAGTATTTGGTACAGTGCGTCGGGGTGGATTGATGTGGGGTGTTTTTTCCCCCCTTCATATGCTATGTTGTGGGTTACCGTGTGTAATTACTGATGTCCAATGATTGTTTTAACCTTTTTGTAGTAATAAAGATCATTTTATTGATATCTTTACTATATGCTCCTTATTTTTCTCCTTGCCTTATAGTTAGTTGTTGTAATACCATACTCTTGAAAGCAGAGGACATTTCAGTATCTAAAAATTTTTTGCTCACATATTTGCTTTCTCATGAGTTCACATTTGAGAATCTAAATTGTTTGTGCTAATATGGTGGTACCGAAACAAGGTCACATTTGTGCCGAAAAATATTTTGGGCTGGTAAAATGCAGAAACACCAGCATACTCATCGCTGAGGCTCCCGTCATGCTTCTTCCAGGTATGCTGCTGCCCGTGGTGCATGCACTCCTAGCTGGTCTCCAGGCACTGTGCTTAGGGAGCGCACGCACATTTCCTCTTTCTTAAAGGGGCTGTGCACGTTCCTCTAAAATGTCCCCAGCCAACAGCTGGAGGTCACTTACTATTTAAAGTGCCTCCTCCAGCATGGAGATACATATGCAATGTTCTGATTTTGTTCCTAACACTCTTGTCAGTTCTCACGTCCCATTGTTTGCATGGAGTCTGCTGCACACGCCAGTGATACCTCAATGGCAGCTGTGCCAACTGCACTTGCCAGTGCTTACCTCAACGGCAGCCAAGCCAGCTGCACCCACCAGTGCTCACCTCAACGACAGCCGAACCAGTTGCACCCACCAGTGTTCACGACAACATCAGCCAAACCAAGTGCACTTGCCAGTGCTCATCTTTCCATTGCCTGTCCTGTCTGCACCTGCGGTTCCTGTCATCTTCTCTGCCTGTCTGCATCTGTTGGACGTTCCCTTGGGCCATCCCAGCTACTAGTTCCAAGGGGTCAGCTGCCATCCACCCAAGGTCAGTCCTGTATTGGCACCTGGACCACCTCCCTCGTCTCTCCTTGGATATCGGTGTCTTTGGCTGCTGCGTATCCGAGGTCAGATTGGGTGAAGCTCCAAGTCATGCCCCTCCAGGTCTTCCTTGGGCTTTGGCATAGTGGTCCCCCCACCCAGCCTAACTTACATCTTATAAAAAGTATACATTTTATTGAAAATATTTAAAAATTGAAATAATCACATATAGATAACTTGAAAAAGACAGTTACCGTGACAACACAAACAGGCAGTTAGCCATAAATGATATTACAGAGAATGTATATATACAGTTGTGCTCAAAAATTTACATTCCCCGGCAGAATGTTTGCTTTCTTGGCCTTTTTTCAGAGAATATGAATGATAACACCAAAACTTTTTCTCCACTCATGGTTAGTGGTTTTGTGAAGCCATTTATTGTCAAACTACTGTGTTTTCTCTTTTTAAATCATAATGACAACCAAAAACATCCAAATGACCCTGATCAAAAGTTTGTATACCCCTTCTAACATCAATGACAGCTTGAAGTCTGTTGTGGTAGTTGTGGATGAGGTTCTTTATTTTCTCAGATGGTAAAGCTACCCACTCTTCTTGGCAAAAAGCCTCCAGCTCCTGTAAATTCATGGGCTATCTAGCATGAACTGTGTGCTGAAGATCTCCCCCGAATGGCTCAATGATATTGAGGTCAGGAGACTAAGATAGCCATTCCTGAACCTTCACTTTGTTCTGCTGTAGTCAATGACAGGTCGACTTGATCTTGTGTTTTGGATAGTTGTCATGGTGGAACGTCCAATTACGTCCCATGCGCAGCTTCCGGGCTGATGATTGCAAATTTACCTCCAGTATTTGCTAATAACATGCTGCATTCATCTTTCCTTCAACTTTGACTAAGTTTCCTGTGCCTTTGTAGCTCACACATCAGTAATCCACCTCCATGCTTTACAGTAGGAATGGTGTTCCTTTCATCATAGGCCTTGTTGACCTTTCTCCAAATGAAATGTTTATGGTTATGGCCAAAATTTTCAATTTTGGTCTCATCACTCCAAATTGTCTTGTTCTAGAAATTTGAGGCTTGTCTCTGTGCTGTTTTGCGTATTGTATGAGAGATACTTTGTTGCATTTGTTCAGTAATGGCTTTCTTCTGGTGACTCGACCATGCAAACTATATTTTTTTTCTTCAAGTGCCTCCTTATTGTGCATCTTTAAACAGCCACACTGCTAGTTTACAGAGAGTCCAATATTTCATCTGATATTAGTTTTCTTTGCATCCTGAACAATTTTCCTGTCAGTTGTGGATGAAATTTTTTTGGTCTACCTGACCAAGGTTTTGTTTCTACAGAGCCCCTGATTCTCCATTTCTTAGTCACAGTTTGAATGCTGCTGACTGGCATTATCAATTCATTGGATATCTTTTTGTATCCCTTTCCTGTTTTATACAGTTCAGCTATGTTTTCCCGTAGATCCGTTGACAATTAGTTTGCTTTCCCCATGACTCACAATCCAGAAATGTCAGTGGCTGGATAAAAGATGCAAGAGTCTGTCTGGATACCAGAAACTCACTCAGCTTGTAGGCACACATACTTATTACAAGCAAACAGGTCACAGGTGAGGATGTTACCTTTAGTAGCCATTCAGCCATTTGTGTCATAGTGCAGCGCATGGCAAGACAATAGAGTTATTGGACAGTGTTTGATTCACAATGTTATAATACAGCAATTAAATGCATTAATACTGTCCATCTAATAGACCCTCTTTCTTCACATCCTTAATAGACTAATGCGACAGTTTAAAGGTAAGCAATGGTCTCACCTGATTTTGGAGGGCCCTTGCCAGTCTCCTCCTTTAGATCGATTGATGACTCAATTCTTTTGTAGTCTCCCCTCTCCCAACACGTTTCATCACCTCTCATGAGGGGAGTTTCCAGGGATATGTACGACATGTTTCCAGGGATATGTGCAAAATGTCGCTAAGTCAGATTGCCTGGGAGGAAACCAGAATACCCGGAGGTAACCTACGCAAACACAGGGAGAACATACAGACTCTTGCGGATGTTGTCCTTGGTGGGGTTTGAACCCAGGAACCCACTGCTGCAAGGCTGCAGTGCTAACCACTAAGCCACCATGCTGTCTCTGCCAATTACAGTGTTGCTAATGTTTTTGCATTGACGAATTGGCATTCTTGGGGTTGGAAGTCTAACTGTGATGCACAATGTGTGCCTCACTGCTGTCTTAGGGTATGCGCACACGTTGCAGATTTCCTGTGGATCTGCAGCGTTTTTCCCAAGCAGAAAAGCTGCAGATCCACAAGTGAATTACACTGCAATGTAAATCAATGGCAAAAAAATGCTGTGCTAATGGTGCGCAAAATCCTCATGGAAAACATAGCAGATTCATAAAAGGACCATGTCAATTCTTTTTGCGGATCCCCTGCGCTTCTGCACCCATTCCATAATAGAAATCCGCAGGGGTAAAAAAGGAAGAAATCCACACAAAAATCTGCAACGTGTGCACATACCAAAAAAAGCGCAGATTCTGACCTGCACTTTCTGCCAAAAAATGCAGAATCTTCACAGAAAACATGTGCATATAGCCTTAGGGAAAACCACGCTTAAGATTATCTACAAGTGTGTTTCGATACTCCTGCATGCGCGTGTCCCTTTCCAGGGGGAGAAGCATCTGGCAAAATTTACTCTTGCACCATGGATCTAACAGAGTGGCAATCCAGTAGTCATCACTATTTCTTACCCTAAGAATATGGGTATCATGTTGAAGATAATGCTACAGGAAATCGCTCATGTGATGGGCGCTTCCATGAAGTGAAAGTCCATGGTGAGTTTGTGGCGGGGTAACACTCAAGGTGGCTTCCTCTGTCCCCTCCCATGAACCACAGATAGCAGAGAGGGGATCAATATCCTCTTCATCTCCTGACTTTTGCACATCCATCACCTCTTCCTCTTCATCCTCCTCCATTCGTTCCTTGGCTCCTGAACCTTCACTAACAGATTGTCTGGTACCATGAGCACCCCACGGTCGCTATAATCAACCCTCCACCAGCATCCACCTGGCGAAGACTGTCAGCAGTTTAGAGATATTGCTATCCTTTCTCATCATCCTCTTGCTCTGGGACCACCTCCTGCTCCCACAGACTATTCAAAGTGTGATCCAGCATGTAGATGAGGGGACTAGTGCTGCTGCTGATGGCATTGTTAGTGCTAACCATCTTAGCCATTTTGAAACGGAGAAGGGTGCAGAGGTCCTTCATCTGTTCCCACTCCGCAAGTTTGATTTGCACCTCATCCGTACTGCATTGGCCCAGGCTATGCAAAAGAACATACTGCACCAGGGTTTATCGCTGCTGCCACAGTCACTGTAGCACATGTGCAGAGTGGAGTTCCACCGTGTCTAACCATTGCAAATCAAATGGTTAACCAGCAAGCTGAAAAATCTCTGTAGTGATGCAAGTCGATGACCTGCCAGGTGCGATCGTCAGAAGTGAGCACACAGTGACCATGCTTTCAGCAGCAGTGCATCCAAGCTGGGATAGTGGTGAAGAAATCGCTGTACCACCAGGTTGAGTATATCAGCCATGCAAGTCACGAGTCTGACTTAGCCACCCCAACTGGCCTAGCCATCAAAGTCAATGGCTGCCCACTTTTCCCAGTCCCGCAAGCTTTACTCTAATCTCTCCTTCAAATCTGAGTTCCAAGCCCTATCCCCTTCTTGCCAATTCAAACTCAAAAATAAATTCTGGATACGCACGTTTCTCAATCATGATTCTGCAAAAACACTAGCGCATGCCCTCATCTTCTGCCTCACTTACTGCAACTTCCTGCTCTGTGACCTCACTTCTAACACTCTCTAACCCATCCTAACTATCCTAAATACTGCTGCTGCCCAACCAATACACATGTCACCCCACTATTCTCAGGATTCTCCCCTCTGCCAATCCCTTCAATGGCTCCCCATTGCCCAAAGACGCCTGTTCAAAGCCCTAATTTTGGCATACAAAGCCATCCACAACCTGTCTCCTCCATATATCTGTGACCAAGTCTCCCGGTACTTACAGTGCTGCTCAGTATTATTGGCACCCCTTCATTTTTTTATCAACAATATCTTCAGAAATAAATGGAAATGTACAAAAGTTATAGCCTCAAGATTTTTTAATTAGTGATCCAATGTAATACAACAATGAAACATTGTTTTTTCAACTTACGTGTTGCAAATTCAAAGAAGAAACAGAAGAAACAGCATGTACAGCTATAAAGACATCTCTAAGTAATTATTGGATACACACCATTTGGCATTGATGACAGCCTCCAAACATTTATTTTATCCATCTAAACCATCTTATTGCACTTCTCAGCTTGTATTTTCCCCCACTCTTCCATTGCAGTTTGATCAAGCTCGTTTTCTCAATGGCAGATTTCAGCTCACACCAAAGATTTTCAATGGGATTGAGGTCAGGTCTCATTGCTGGTCATTTTAACACAGTCTATCTTTTACTGACGAAGGCAGACGCTGAAACGCGCGTCGGGGCTCGGCACATCCCAGGGACCTTTACTACAGCAAGCAGGTAATACCAGGTGGCCCTCTTTCTTCATTTTACAAATAATTTTGGCACATTTATCAATTATCTGGCTCACATATTGCCTATTATCATAGGGGCCTCACACTTTGTGTCGTAGCACATATTAATTAGTTCCATTTATATATATTTTTCCCTTTTTTTCGCCCCTTCCATTTGTCCTATTACGCTTTAACCACTTTTGCCCAAGCACTTTATGCTTTAGCCACTTTTGCACAAGCACTTTATCTGTATTTTCCTGGTATCCTGCCATTTATGATTGTATGGCGTATATATATATGCTAGCATGTACGTATATCAAAAAATTCCCATTGTGGTTTTATTGTAATTGTCCTTTCGCCATATTTATGTCCCTGGTGTGCCGTTTAATGGTATCTTCTCACCGCACCACCATTTTTAATTAATAAATATTGTTATAATATACCCTAATTTTGGACTTTGTGTCGGTCTTTCTTCGTTCTTATTTTTCAGCCATTCATGTATACGTTAGGATGTGTGCTTAGGGTCATTGTTTTGCTGGGGGACCCATGATCTTCGACTCAAACCAAGTTTTCTTACACTGGGAAGGACATTTCACTCTAAAATCTCTTGATATTTTCTCTGATTTCATGATTCCTGTGATATGGTCAAGGACTCCAGTACCAGAAGCAGCAAAGCAGCCCCACAGCATTATAGATCCTGCACCATGCTTAACTGTTGGTCAGTAGTTATTTTCCTTATAAGCTTCATTGCGCCGTCTGTAAATAAACTGTTGCTTTGCATTGCCAAAAAGCTCTATATTTGTTTCTTATGTCCACAGAACATTTTCTCAGAAGGATTGTGGTTTGTCAAGGTACTCTTTGGCAAAGATCAGTCATTCCTTTTTATGTCTTTTCTTCAGCAATTAATTTTTCCTTGGCTTTTGCCCATAAAGCTCTGCTTAATTTAGTGTGTGGCATATGGTATTTGATGAAACCATGACCCAAGACTCTTCCAGGTTGGCCTTCAGATCCTTGGATGTTTGACGTAGTTTGGTCAGTTTGGTATTTTTTGCACCATTCGCACCAACCTTTGAAGACATCTCTTGTCAATTTTCCTCTTTCCCCCATGTCCAAGGAGGTTCTTGCTGGTTCCATGCTTGGCAAACTTCTTAATAAAATTGCGCACTGGGATACCAAGGTCTTTGGAGATGGCTCTATACACTATGGAAGTCTTCTCTTTGCAAATAACAGCAGTTCTGATGTCCTCAGACAGAAAAATTGTCTTCACTATTGTGTAGGAAAGGCCTACCATGTGGCTTTTTAAAACACTGATTCATCATTTTATCGCTAATTCATTTCACATGGGCATCAAAAATTAATCTCAAGTGATTATCATTTCAGATTTACCACAAGCAAATGAAAATGTGTTTCAATGCTAATTTAACCCCTCTCTGACCTTAGACGTACTATCCCGTTGAGGTGCCCTGGGCCTATCTGACCCTCAACGGGATAGTACGTCATAGCTGCCTATCGCAGCTGACATCCAGCACTATGTGCCAGGAGCAGTCACGGACCGCCCCTGGCACATTAACCCCCGGCACACCACGATCAAACATGATTGCGGTGTGTCGGCGGTATAGGGAAGCGTCGCGCAGGGAGGGGGCTCCCTGCGGGCTTCCCTGAGACCTCTGGAGCAACGCAATGTGATCGCGTTGCTGCGAGGGTCTCCTTACCTCCCTCCCTGTAGCAGGCCCGGATCCAAGATGGCCACGGCATTCGGGTCCTGCAGGGAGGGAGGTGGCTTACCAAGTGCCTGCTCAGAGCAGGCGCTTGGTAAGCCTGCAGTGCTCTAAGTCAGATCACTGATCTGATAGAATGCTGTGCAAACTGTCAGATCAGTGATCTGTGTTGTCCCCCCTGGGACAAAGTAAAAAAGCAAAAAAGAAAATTTTTCACATGTGTAAAAAAAAAAAAAAAAAATTCCTAAAACGAGGAAAAAACAACTCTTTATTATCATACCGCCGAACAAAAAGTGGAATAACACGCGATCAAAAAGACAGATATAAATAACCATGGAACCGCTGAAAACGTCATCTTGTCCCGCAAAAAACGAGCTGCCATACAGCATCATCAGCGAAAAAATAAAAAAGTTATAGACCTCAGAATAAAGCAATGCAAAAATAATTATTTTTTCTATAAAATAGTTTAAATTATATAAAAGCGCCAAAACATAAAAAAATAATATAAATGAGGTATCGCTGTAATCGTACTGACCCGAAGAATAAAACTGCTTTATCAATTTTACCAAACGCAGAACAGTATAAACGTCTCCCCCAAAAGAAGTTCATGAATAGCTGGTTTTCGGTCATTCTGCCTCACAAAAATCAGAATAAAAAGCGATCAAATGTGACGTGCCCGAAAATGTTACCAATAAAAACGTTAACTCGTCCCGCAAAAAACTAGACCTCACATGACTCTGTGGACTCAAATATGGAAAAATGAAAGCTCTCAAAATGTGGTAATGCAAAAAATATTTTTTGCAATAAAAAGCGTCTTTCAGTGTGTGACGGCTGCCAATCATAAAAATCCGCTAAATAACTCACTATAAAAGTAAATCAAACCCCCCTTCATCATCCCCTTAGTTAGGGAAAAAAAAAAAAAGGATTTATTCCCATTTTCCCATTAGGGTTAGGGCTAGGGTTAGGGTTAGGGCTAGGGTTAGGGTTAGGGCTAGGGCTAAAGTTAGGGTTAGGGTTGGGGCTAAAGTTAGGGTTAGGGTTTGGATTACATTTACGGTTGGGAATAGGGTTGGGATTAGGGTTAGGGGTTTGTCTGGCTTAGAGGTGTGGTTAGGGTTACCATTGGGATTAGGGTTAGGGGTGTGTTTGCATTAGGGTTTCAGTTATAATTTGGGGGTTTCCACTGTTTAGGCACATCAGGGGCTCCCCAAACGCGACATGGCATCCGATCTCAATTCCAGCCAATTCTGCGTTGAAAATGTAATACAGTGCTCCTTCTCTTCCGAGCTCTCCCGTGTGCCCAAACAGAGGTTTACCCCAACATATGGGGTATCAGCGTACTCAGGACAAATAGGACAACAACATTTGGGGTCCAATTTCTCCTATTACCCTTGGGAAAATACAAAACTGGGGGCTAAAAAATATTTTTTGTGGGAAAAAAAGGATTTTTTATTTTCACGGCTCTGCGTTATAAACTGTAGTGAAACACTTGGGGGTTCAAAGTTCTCACAACACATCTAGATAAGTTCCTTGAGGGGTCTAGTTTCCAATATGGGGTCAATTGTGGGGGGTTTCTACTGTTTAGGTACATTAGGGGCTCTGCAAACGCAATGTGACGCCTGCAGACCAATCCATCTAAGTCTGCATGCTCCTTCTTTTCTGAGCTCTGCCATGCGCTCAAACGGTCGTTCCCCCCTCATATCGGGTATCAGCGTACTCAGGACAAATTGGACAACAACATTTAGGGTCCAATTTTTCCTGTTACCCTCGGGAAAATACAAAACTGGGGGCTAAAAAATAATTTTTGTGGGAAAAAAATTTTGTTTTATTTTTAGGGCTCTGCATTATAAACTTCTGTGAAGCCCTTGGTGGGTCAAAGTGCTCACCACACATCCAGATAAGTTCCTTAGGGGGTCTACTTTCCAAAATAGTGTCACTTGTGGGGGGTTTCAATGTTTAGGCACATCAGTGGCTCTCCAAATGCAACATGGCTTTCCATCTCAATTCCTGTCAATTTTGCATTGATAAGTCAAACGGCGCTCCTTTCCTTCCGAGCTCTCCCATGCGCCCAAACAGTGGTTTACCCCCACATATGGGATATCAGCGTACTCAGGACAAATTGTTCAACAACTTTTGGGGTCCAATTTCCTCTCTTACCCTTGGGAAAATAAAAAATTGGGGGCAAAAATATAATTTTTGTGAAAAAATATGATTATTTTTTTTTACGGTTCTGCATTATAAACGTCTGTGAAGCACTTGGTGGGTGAAAGTGCTCACCACACCTCTAGATAAGCTCCTTAGGGGGTCTACTTTCCAAAATGGTGTCACTTGTGGGGAGTTTCAATGTTTAGGCACATCAGTGGCTCTCCAAACGTAACATTGCATCCCATCTCAATTCCTGTCAATTTTGCATTGAAAAGTCAAACGGCACTCCTTCCCCTCCGAGCTCTCCCATGTGCCCAAACAGTGGTTTACCGCCACATATAGGGTATCAGCGTACTCAGGACAAATTGTACAACAACTTCTGGGGTCCATTTTCTCCTGTTACCCTTGGTAAAATAAAACAAATTGTAGCTGAATAAATTTTTTGTGAAAAAAAGTTAAATGTTCATTTTTATTTAAACATTCCAAAAATTCCTGTGAAACACCTGAAGGGTTAATACACTTCTTGAATGTGGTTTTGAGCACCTTGAGGGGTGTAGTTTTTAGAATGTTGTCACACTTGGGTATTTTGTATCATATAGACCCCTCAAAATGACTTCAAATGAGATGTGGTCCCTAAAAAAAAATGGTGTTGTAAAAATGAGAAATTGCTGGTCAACTTCTAACCCCTATAACTCCCTAACAAAAAAAAAAATTTTGGTTCCAAAATTGTGCTGATGTAAAGTAGACATGTGGGAAATGTTACTTATTAAGTATTTAAGTATTTTGTGTGACATATCTCTGTGATTTAATTGCATAAAAATTAAAAGTTGGAAAATTGCGAAATTTTCAAAAATTTTGCCAAATTTCCGTTTTTTTCACAAAAAAACGCAGGTAATATCAAAGAAATGTTACCACTATAATGAAGTACAATATGTCACGAGAAAAAAATGTCAGAAACACCAGGATCCGTTGAAGCGTTCCAGAGTTATAACCTCATAAAAGGACAGTGGTCAGAATTGTAAAAATTGGCCTGGTCATTGACGTGCAAACCACCCTTGGGGGTAAAGGGGTTAATGTAAAGGGTGCCAATACCAGTGTCACAGCAAGCTTTAGGTTTTTTCTATGTTTCCCTCCCATTGTTTTTTGTTATAAATTATTGTTTATCATTTGCTCTTTTGTATTTAACATGAGCAATCTATAAAAAAAAACTGTTTCACTTGATTCTTTTATGTCAGGAGATTTTTCACATTATATGCTACAACTTCATGCGTGCCAATAATGATGAGCAGAACTGTACCTGCACGCAACCTCAGGTCCCCTCTTCTCTGGAACTGTGTAAGACAACATATCATTAGTGATGAGCAAGCACTAAAATGATTGGTTGGTCATTGCTCGGGTTCGAGCAAATTGAAATACTCGGGTATTTGACCAGATCAATGAGCCCAATGTAAGTCTATGGGAGACCACTGTATTTTTACAGCGACCACCCCCCCCCCCCCCCGGGGGATCTTTAAAGGTCTAAAAATGATGGAATACAAGCCTCATCCACACTGAAATTTTTTCTGTGACTAACGCAATTCAGCTTGTCATATTTCACGCTATCATTTAGTGCCACTGAAATTCAACTTTGCAGAAGTTGTGCAGAGTAAAAATCTAATTTTTTGTTGCTAAAACTGTGCTCATAGCACACTATCTGAGCAACATGACTGGGAAAAAGCAAGGTTGTGGTGGAAGGGGGATTAGTCTCGGTGATCGAGGCGTAAATGGGGTAGGTGGTGAAACTGAAGCCACTTTATTGGTGTCTGCCAGTAATTTTTGGAAATCTGTAGACTTTTGGCTGTCCATCTGCTGGGTTAGCTGCACTGGAAGATGCGTCGGTCCCTATTATACTATTTCTACTCTCTTGAAAATGATACCACTTTGTTGGTGTCTCCAACTAATTTTTGGAAATGTCTGCACTCATAGTTGTGAGTACATCTGCTGGGCAGGTGGTAGTGGAAAAGATGTCACTCCCCGTTATACTATTTTTACTCTGGAGAATTTGATGCCACTTTAGTGGTCTCTGCCGCTAATTATTTGAAATGTGAGAACTCCTGGTTGGGTGTCCAACTGTCCATCTGCTAAGTTGAGTGTAGTGGAAGACCTGTCGGTCCCTATTATACTATTTCTACTGTGCTGAAATTGATGCCACTTTGTTGGTGTCTAGCACTATTTTTTGGAAATGTGAACAATCCTGTTGGGTTTCCATCTGCTTGATTAGCTGTAGAGGTAAATTTGTTGTTCCCTTTTATACTATTTCTACTGTGGTGAAAATGATGTCACTTTGTTGGTTTCTGCCAATACATTTTTGGAAATGTGTAGACTTTTGGTTGAGTCTCCTTCATGTGTGTAGCCTGTAGCAGTAGGCCTCCGAGACCGGCAGTCCTCGACTCTCATTGAATCAATTACCTGTGTTACTATTCTTAAATTTTTCTGACAATAGTAATCTATGAAACTAGTATTTGTGCCACCTGAGTGTGGCTGAGCATCAATTTACATTTTTTTATCACTTACAGTGGGCACGGAAAGTATTCAGACCTCTTTAAATTTTTCACTCTTGTTTCATTGCAGCCATTTGGTACATTCAAAAAAGTTCAGTTTTTCTCATTAATGTACACTCTGCACCCCATCTTGACAGAAAAAAACAGAAATGTAGAAATGTTTGCATACTTAAAAAGAAAAACTGAAATATGACATGGTCATAAGAATTCAAACCCTTTGCTCAGACACTCATATTTAAGTCACATGCTGTCCATTTCCTTGTGATCTTCCTTGAGATGGTTCTAGTTCTTCATTAGAGTCCAGCTTTGGTTAATTTAACTGATAGGACTTGATTTGGAAAGGCACACACCTACAGTATGTATATATGACCTCACAGCTCTCAGTGCATGTCAGATCAAATGAGAATCATGAGGTCAAAAGAACTGGCCAAGGAGCTCAGAGACAGAATTGTGTCAAGGCACAGATCTGGCCAAGGTTACAAAAGAATTTCTGCAGTACTCAAGGTTCCTAAGAGCACAGTGGTCTCCATAATCCTTAAATGGAAGAAGTTTGGGACCACCAGAAGTTTTCCTAGACCAGGCCAACCAGCCAAACTTAGCAATTGTGGGAAAAGATCCTTGGTGAGAGAGGTAAAGAAGAACCCCAAGATCACTGTGGCTGAGCTCCAGAGATGCAGTAGAGAGGTGGGAGAAAGTTCCACAAAGTCAACTATCACTGCAGCCCACCACCATTTGGGCCTTTATGGCAGAGTGGCCTGACGGAAGCCTCTCCTCAATGAAAGACATATGAAACCCGCATAGAGTTTGCTAAAAAAACATGAAGGACTCCCAGACTATGAGAAATAAGATTCTTTGGTCTGATGAGACAAAGATAGACCTTTTTGGTGATAATTCTAAGCGGCATGTGTGGAGAAAACCATGCACTGCTCATCACCTGCCCAATACAATCCCAACAGTGAAACATGGTAGCAGCATCATGCTATGGTGGTGTTTTTCACCTTCAGGGATAGGACGACTGGTTACCATTGAAGGAAACATGATGGTGGCCAAATACAGAGATATCCTGGATGAAAACCTCTTCCAAAGTACTCTGGACCTCAGAGTTGGCCGAAGGTTCACCTTCCAACAAGACAATGACCCTAAGCACACAGCTAAAATAACAAAGAAGTTGCTTCAGAACAACTCTGTGACCATTCTTGAATGGCCCAGTAAGAGCCCTGACCTAAATACAATTGAGCATCTCTGGAGAGACCTGAAAATGGCTTTCCATCAACGTTCATCATCCAATCTGACAGAATTGGAGAGGATCTGCAAGGAAGAATGGCAGAGGATCCCCAAATCCAGGTGTTAAAATCTTGTTGCATCGCTCCCAAGAAGACTCATGGATGTACTAGCTCAAAAGGGTGCTTCTACTCAATACTGAGCAAAGGGTCTGAATATGGTATATCTTTGTGTGGAAACTTCCTGAAGAAGAAGCCATGAGCTTCGAAACACGTTGAATAAACCACCCGAACACCTACAATTATATCTGGATCCATTATTTGTTGCAGCAGCGCGGATTTAATCCACATTTCATCTAGTTTAACGGTTCTGAGAGGTCGCAGCGCCGACCTGTGGATCTGCAGCAGCTGACAAACTACACGCCTGTACTGTGTACCACCAGGTGAGCAGTTTTCTCACAATTGATTAGAAGCAATCCTGGGGATAAGACCCTATTTGCGCTTTTTTGTCTCCTATTTTTCTATACTTATGACCACCATGTGATATTTCAGTTTTTCTTTAACCCCTTCCCGACCCATGACGCCACGTAGGCGTCATGAAAGTCGGTGCCAATCCGACCCATGACGCCTATGTGGCGTCATGGAAAGATCGCGTCCCTGCAGGCCGGGTGAAAGGGTTAACTCCCATTTCACCCGATCTGCAGGGACAGGGGGAGTGGTAGTTTAGCCCAGGGGGGGTGGCTTCACCCCCTCGTGGCTACGATCGCTCTGATTGGCTGTTGAAAGTGAAACTGCCAATCAGAGCGATTTGTAATATTTCACCCATTATAACGGGTGAAATATTACAATCCAGCCATGGCCGATGCTGCAATATCATCGGCCATGGCTGGAAATACTAGTGTGCCCCCACCCCACCCCACCGATCGCCCCCCCAGCCCCCCGATCTGGCCGGTACACTGCTCCGGCTCCCCTCCATCCAGTGCTCCGCTCCCCCCCGTGCTCTTGTCCGCTCCCCCCGTGCTCCAATCACCCCCCTGTGCTCCAATCACCCCCCCTGCACTCCGATCCACCCCCCCGTGCTCCGTTCCACCCCCCATGCTCCGTTCCAGCCCCCCCCCGTGCTCCGTTCCAGCCCCCCCGTGCTCCGTTCCACGCCTGCCGCGCTCCGATTCCCCCCCCCGTGCTCCGATCCCCCCCCCCCTTGGTCCCCCCCCACCCCATCATACTTACCGATCCTGCCGGGGTCCCGTCCGTCTTCTCCTTGGGCGCCGCCATCTTCCAAAATGGCGGGCGCATGCGCAGTACGCCCGCCGAATCTGCCGGCCGGCAGATTCGTTCCAAAGTGCATTTTGATCACTGAGATATAATCTATCTCAGTGATCAAAATAAATAAAATAATAAATGACCCCCCCCCTTTGTCACCCCCATAGGTAGGGACAATAAAAAAATAAAGAATTTTTTTTTTCCACTAATGTTAGAATAGGGTTAGGGTTAGGGGTAGGGTTAGGGGTAGGTTTAGGGGTAAGGTTAGGGGTAGGGGTAGGGTTAGGGGTAGGGTTTCGGTATGTGCACACGTATTCTGGTCCTCTGCGGATTTTTCCGCTGCGGATTTGATAAATCCACAGTGCTAAACCGCTGCGGATTTATGGCGGATTTACCGCGTTTTTTCTGCACATTTCACTGCGGTTTTACAATTGTGATTTTCTATTTGAGCAGTTGTAAAACCGCTGCGGAATCCGCACAAAGAAGTGACATGCTGCGGAATGTAAACCGCTGCGTTTCCGTGCAGTTTTTCCGCAGCATGTGTGCAGCGATTTTTGTTTCCCGTAGGTTTACATTGAACTGTAAGCTCATGGGAAACTGCTGCTTTTCCGCAGCATGTGCACATACCTTTAGAATTAGGCCATGTGCACACGGTGCGGATTTGGCTGCGGATTGGCCGCTGCGGATTCGCAGCAGTGTTCCATCAGGTGTACAGTACCATGTAAACATATGAAAAACCAAATCCGCTGTGCCCATGGTGCGGACAATACCGCGTCGAAACGCTGCGTTGTATTTTCGGCAGCATGTCAATTCTTTGTGCGGATTCCGCGGCGTTTTACACCTGTTCCTCAATAGGAATCCGCAGGTGAAATCCGCACAAAAAACACTGGAAATCCGCGGAAAATCCGCAGGTAAATCGCAGTGCCTTTTACCCGCGGATTTTTCAAAAATGGTGCGGAAATATCTCACACGAATCCGCAACGTGGGCACATAGCCTTAGGGTTAGGGTTGGAATTAGGGTTGTGATTAGGGTTGTGATTAGGGTTATGGCTACAGTTGGGATTAGGGTTAGGGGTGTATTGGGGTTAGTGTTGGAGGTAGAATTGAGGGGTTACCACTGTTTAGGTACATCAGGGGTCTCCAAACGCAACATGGCGCCACCATTGATTCCAGCCAATCTCGTATTCAAAAAGTCAAATGGTGCTCCCTCACTTCCGAGCCCTGACGTGTGCCCAAACAGTGGTTTACCCCCACATATGGGGTACCAGCATACTCAGGATAAACTGCGCAACAATTACTGGGGTCCAATTTCTCCTGTTACCCTTGTGAATCTAAAAAAATGCTTGCTAAAACAAAATTTTTGAGGAAAGAAAAATGATTTTTTATTTTCACGGCTCTGCGTTGTAAACGTCTGTGAAGCACTTGGGGGTTCAAAGTGCTCACCACATATCTAGATAAGTTCCTTGGGGGGTCTAGTTTCTAAAATGGGGTCACTTGTGGGGGGTTTCTACTGTTTAGGCACACCAGGGGCTCTGCAAACGCAATGTGACGCCCGCAGACCATTCCATCAAAGTCTGCATTTCAAAAGTCACTACTTCCCTTCTGAGCCCCGACGTGTGCCCAAACAGTGGTTTACCCCCACACATGGGGTATCAGCGTACTCAGGAGAAACTGGACAACAATGTTTGGGGTCAAATTTCTCCTGTAATCCTTGGGAAAATAAAAAATTCTGGGCTAAATAATTATTTTTGAGGAAAGAAAACGTATTTATTATTTTCACGGCTCTGCATTATAAACTCCTATGAAGCACTTGGGGGTTCAAAGTGCTCACCACACATCTAGATAAGTTCCTTTCGGGGTCTAGTTTCCAAAATGGGGTCACTTGTGGGGGGTTTCTACTGTTTAGGCACATCAGGGGCTCTGCAAACGCAACGTGACGCCCACAGAGCATTCCATCAAAGTCTGCATTTCAAAACGTCACTACTTCAATTCCGAGCCCCGGCATGTGCCCAAACAGTAGTTTACCCCCACATATGGGGTATCACCGTACTCAGGAGAAACTGGACAACAAATATTGGGGTCAAATTTCTCCTGTTACCCTTGGGAAAATTAAAAAATTCTGGGCTAAATAATTATTTTTGAGGAAAGAAAACGTATTTATTATTTTCACGGCTCTGCATTATAAACTTCTATGAAGCACTTGGGGGTTCAAAGTGCTCACCACACATCTAGATAAGTTCCTTTCGGGGTCTAGTTTCCAAAATGGGGTCACTTGTGGGGGGTTTCTACTGTTTAGGCACATCAGGGGCTCTGCAAACGCAACGTGACGCCCGCAGAGCATTCCATCAAAGTCTGCATTTCAAAACGTCACTACTTCACTTCCGAGCCCCGGCATGTGCCCAAACACTGATTTACCCCCACATATGGGGTATCAGCATACTCAGGAGAAACTGGACAACAACTTTTGGGGTCCAATTTCTCCTATTATCCTTGGCAAAATAGGAAATTCCAGGCTAAAAAATCATTTTTGAGGAAAGAAAAATTATTTTTTATTTTCATGGCTCTGCATTATAAACTTCTGTGAAGCACCTGGGGGTTTAAAGTGCTCAATATGCATTTAGATAAGTTCCTTGGGGGGTCTAGTTTCCAAAATGGGGTCACTTGTTGGGGAGCTCCAATGTTTAGGCACACAGGGGCTCTCCAAACGCGACATGGTGTCCGCTAACAATTGGACCTAATTTTCCATTCAAAAAGTCAAATGGCGCGCCTTCCCTTCCGAGCCCTGCCGAGTGCCCAAACAGTGGTTTACCCCCACATATGAGGTATCGGCGTACTCGGGAGAAATTGCCCAACAAATTTTATGATCCATTTTATCCTACTGCCCATGTGAAAATGAAAAAATTGAGGCGAAAAGAATTTTTCTGTGAAAAAAAAGTACTTTTTCATTTTTACAGATCAATTTGTGAAGCACCTGAGGGTTTAAAGTGCTCACTAGGCATCTAAATAAGTTCCTTGGGGGGTCTAGTTTCCAAAATGGGGTCACTTGTGGGGGAGCGCCAATGTTTAGGCACACAGGAGCTATCCAAACGCGACATGGTGTCCGCTAACGATGGAAATAATTTTTCATTCAAAAAGTCAAATGGCGCTCCTTCCCTTCCGAGCCTTACCATGTGCCCAAACAGTGGTTTACCCCCACATGTGAGGTATTGGTGTACTCAGGAGAAATTGCCCAACACATTTTAGGATCCATTTTATCCTGTTGCCCATGTGAAAATGAAAAAATTGAGGCTAAAAGAATTTTTTTGTGAAAAAAAAGTACTTTTTCATTTTTACGGATCAATTTGTGAAGCACCTGGGGGTTCAAAGTGCTCACTATGCATCTAGATAAGTTCCTTGGGGTGTCTTGTTTCCAAAATGGGGTCACTTGTGGGGGAGCTCCAATTTTTAGGCACACGGGGGCTCTCCAAACGTGACATGGTGTCCGCTAAAGAGTGGAGCCAATTTTTGATTCAAAAAGTCAAATGGCGCTCCTTCCCTTCCAAGCCCTGCCGTGTGCCCAAACAGTGGTTTACCCCCACATATGAGGTATCAGCGTACTCAGGACAAATTGGACAACAACTTTCGTGGTTCAGTTTCTCCTTTTACCATTGGGAAAATAAAAAAATTGTTGCTAAAAGATAATTTTTGTGACTAAAAAGTTAAATGTTCATTTTTTCCTTCCATGTTGCTTCTGCTGCTGTGAAGCACCTGAAGGGTTAATAAACTTCTTGAATGTGGTTTTGAGTACCTTGAGGGGTGCAGTTTTTATAATGGTGTCACTTTTGGGTATTTTCAGCCATATAGACCCCTCAAACTGACTTCAAATGTGAGGTGGTCCCTAAATAAAATGGTTTTGTAAATTTCGTTGTAAAAATGAGAAATCGCTGGTCAAATTTTAACCCTTATAACTTCCTAACAAAAAAAAATTTTGTTTCCAAAATTGTGCTGATGTAAAGTAAACATGTGGGAAATGTTATTTATTAACTAATTTGTGTCACATATCTCTCTGGTTTAACAGAATAAAAATTCAAAATGTGAAAATTGCGAAATTTTCAAAATTTTCGCCAAATTTCCATTTTTATCACAAATAAACGCATAATTTATTGACCTAAATTTACCACTATCATGAAGCCCAATATGTCACGAAAAAACAATCTCAGAATCGCTAGGATCCGTTGAAGCGTTCCCGAGTTATTACCTCATAAAGGGACACTGGTCAGAATTGCAAAAAACAGCAAGGTCTTTAAGGTCAAAATAGGCTGGGTCATGAAGGGGTTAATACATTTGCAAACATTGCTACATTTCTGTTTTTTTTAGTCAAGATGGGGGGCAGAGTGTACATTAATGAGAAAAAAAATAATACAATAAGAGTGAAAAATTCTAAGGCGTCTGAATACTTTCTATACCCACTGTATGTAGCGCCAATAATTCAACATTCGCTTTACAGACATTTACTGATATTACTGCCACTGTCACCATTTGGGACTCACAATCAAAATGTACTATCTGCATATCTTTAAAGTGTGGATAGAAAAATAAGTGCTGGGAGGAAACCCTTACATGCACGGTTAGAACATACAAACTCTTTGCAGATGCTGTGCTTGGCGCAGTTGGAACACAGGACTCCAGCGTTGCAAGGCTGCTAATGTTTTTGCATCGAAGACTCAACGTTTCTGTGGTTGGAAGCCTATCACTGATGCAAACTGTGTGCGTCACTGCTGTCTTTGGGAAAACCACTGTCAAAATTATCTTCAAGCATATTTTGATACTGCAGAATGGGCGCGTTCCTTTTTCAGAGGGAAAGGCAACTGGCAAAATGTAACCGAAGATACTGATCAGTATTGGAATCGAGTCATCCACTATCCTTGTCCACAGTTTATTTTTGGGGCTCCTCGCCCAATCAACAGTCAAAGACACGGTAGCCGCTGCATAATTTTTGGGAGATTGATAGATCGAAGAAAATCTTGTATGTCTGCATGTCTTTTTTCTAACTGCTCCACATTTACATGTGAGCGCAAGTTGTGGAGGCTGCTGTGATACTATCTGGGTCTCTGTGTTTAGTATTAATTGAACCTTTTAAAGGTATATATGAGTGATCGAGCTTTCCTCTTTTTAATTAGAGAGACCATGAATTTTGATACCCTGTCTCCATGTGCAAACAGGCGATGTTTCCAATGCATAAAATTTTTTGCTGAATCTTTGTTCAAAATATGTCTTTTCTGTGTGACAAGGTGGCCCGGAGCGGTAGTCCCAGCTGCGTCAACTAAGTCACAGTCAGGACCTTGTACATGAAATAGACCTTGTACATGAAATAGACACAATCCTCATATACAACTTGCAGTCCAACAGGGAATGAAGTTTAATAACGGAACAAAATTGAAGAAATGAAGTACAACACTGGCTTCCTGCCCTCTCCCTAGCAATGTCCACGGCCGTACCCACAACAGCCACAGCAGCAGGTAGAAACAGTAGGCCATACACTGGAATCTGGATGCTTAAAGCCCCTTCAGTAGGGTCCTTACCAAGTCCTAGGGTCCATGTTGCCATCCTTAAATCCTGGGCAACAGATTCTTCACTCCTGGGGTCTGGCAATGCCTGTAGTCCTATCCTTGCATCCAGGGCAACAGATTCTTCATCTCCTGGGGTCTGGCAATGCCCTGGCTGTACTGAGCATCTGCCCATGGCATGACATGTCCGGGCAACTCAACTGGAGCAGAAACTTCCTGCTCCCCTGAGGCTGCAAGTCCAGCCCACAACATTAACTCTTCCCTGTCCCTAACTCTAGCAATCAATAGATAGGAACATGGAATACAGGAACAGTTCTCATGACATTAACTACATCTTAATACAGTAACAGACATTATACATTGCAAACACAGCACATACATTACAGTACCAGATAACATACAGGTGTGCAATACAGTGAATTGCACATAGGAGAGGGGGCAGACAGCCACCTCCTTACATCTTTACCAGACAAGCCAGGACATTTCGTGTGTGCGATTGTTGATTATTTTTTTCCAGGATTTGGATCTCATCATAGAGAGAGTCAATAGTGGCCTGTTTTGATTTTTTAAGGTAAGAGGCGATCGATATTATCTGTCCTCTTACCACGGCCTTATGTGCTTCCCAGATTATAGGGAATGATGGTGTCTGGTCTCGGGTATTAAGCTCGAAGTATATGACTGGCTTTTTACCAATTCTGCCCTTGGAAGACTGATTACACAGAAGAGATTTGTTTAGTCTCCATACACTATTTTTGGTTCATGGCCTATAGCTAGTTGCATTATAAGTATGGAATGATCTGAGTGAACACTAGACACGAATTGAGTCCTGGGAGCGTTAGAAAAGGGATGAAGAGATAATCTAACCGGCCATATGATGACTGAGCTTGTGCATAATGGGTGAAATCTTCTTTGTCAGGGTGTAAGTACCTCCAAGTATCTATCAGTTGTTTTGAGTGTAAAATCGAAGAAATATGACTTAGCGCTTTTTTGGATAGGTTGGATTTCCCTGTGGAGGTATTGATTGCCAGCTCTAAACGTGTGTTAGATCTCCTCACAAAATTAAGGTCCCTTATATAAACTGTTTAGCATCTCATATTACCTTGGAGAACCAGATATCCTGTTGTGTGTTAGGTTCATAAACATTCAATATTGTAATCAGCTTGTGGGAGAGCTTCCCTTTGACAAAGATATACCGGCCCTCACTGTCCCCCAGCGTGTCCAGAAACTGAAATGCAATGTGTTTGGAAATTGCAATCGCAACGCCTCTGGATTTCATAGAGGACAATATGAGTGAAACCAACTATTGTAGTAGTGCATCTCTAAATTAGGGGATTTCTCCTTAATGAAATGTGTCTCCTGAAACAGAGTAATATCTATTCACAACTTTTTGATATGTGTAAGGACTAGTGTTGAGCATTCCGATACTGCAAATATCGGGTATCGGCCGATATTCGCTGTATCGGAATTCCGATACCGAGTTCTGATACTTTCGGACACCGGAAATGGAAGATCCTAACAAGATACATTTCTGCTGACTTGACATTTCCTTTTATGGAAGTAATCATGTGTGCATTCCTTCTTTCAATAGCAGCCTTTCATTCACCTTCCAGATGATGTAACTTTCTACTGATAAAGACTGGTATAGATTGTTTATGTAAGAGATAGTGAAATATGAGCGCTTGTGCGCATGTCTGTAAAAGAATAATTCTTTTCTATATAAAGGGAGGGCAAAGCCCAGAGAGAGAGATGTGCTCCTGGGCTTCCCCTGTATATGATCACACAATACCTTGTTTGCGTGTCATTTACTCAGGATCCCTACCTCTAGTAAGCCAGGGACTGAGAAGGACTTAACATTTCTTTGGCGCCCGAACAGGGACCCGAGATGAGAGTATTTGCTCGAGATTCACCTGCAGATACGGACAATGGAGATCTGGGATAATGGACGGCAAATGAACTGAAAAACCTGGCCAGGTAAGAGACATTATTAGTTCTCTTTTATCTGCCTTGTATTGTCCGAAAGATCTCTATGAGCCGTGTCACGCTGGGTTAGTCTAGTAGTGAGTAGATACCTATAAAACTCGGGTTACTATATTGTATAGATTTATGAGTCCTGTCCCTGGCAGTGTGTGAACAGTGTGAAGGTTGTGGTATGTTGTGAAAGAAGAGCAAAAGTGCGTAGAAAAATAAGCCGAAATAGTTGGGGTATAAGCCTTATACACGGAAGTCAGCCTAACTGGGTCATGTGGTTGCGTCCTTTCGGGGAGACCTCCGCCCATGCTTGACTCTCATTTAAGTGCTTAACCTCCTTCATTTCTGGATAAGGTTTGATAGAATGAGCCCAGGACGCGGGTCCATGAGCCTGGGACAAGTATGCTAACTGACACAGAAAGTTTTGTGATCTGTATGGTGTTGCTGGGTCTGTTTGCGTGCATAATAGCACTTAAGTACATTCTGCACATTAGAAAGAATGGAGCAGATCAGCCCTTCAATATTTTAGCTCCCTAGGAGAGAAGGCAACGAGACATCACCTAGGATAAGTGATTGTCCAAACGTCACCTGGGGTAGAAATAGCTAATATTGAAAAAAAATAAAAAAGAAAAATGGGAAAACCGTCTTAGGACAAGTGGAAGCAGCAGATATCATACAGGAAAGATGTGGGAAGACAGTCAGAAGTCAGATTAGAAGGGTAAGAGAAAAATTGGGAATTTCAGAAGCACTTATGTTCAGTACAGAATGGGAAAAACTGAGTAAAGAACGAGGTGGAATTATCAAAGACAATGGGTGGGAAGAAATCATACACTGTATGATAGAGGTCTCAAAAACAGCTAAAGAGGAGAATTGGAAGTATGATCCAGACACTTCCAAATGGATTATGGGGAAGGGAAAAAGTTGTGACATAATCCCACCACCTTACCTAGATCCAAAAGCCCAATCATTTGTACCATCTGGAGGAGCAGAAGGAGGAAAACAATTTCCAGCCTTGTATCCCAATCTTGGTGGGGTAGGAGGATGGGTATGTTCACACTGTGGACAACAAAATCCAGATTGGAGAAATGATTGCCTAGTCTGTGGTACACCTAGACATGGCGCTGTACTTGCCCCTGTTAGGGTAGTACCAAGACCCTTTAGGGAACCTGGTGCTGACGGGGTAATGGGAACTAGATATCACCAGACCCGACAGTATTTTCCTTGGTCCCCTGCTGAAGGTATGTCCCTCCTGCATAATGCGCCTGATCCCACTCAATATCCCATCCGATTTGCACAATACATACAACAAATCATGCAGACTCATGCTGGGGTCTGGGCGGACGGGGAAGAATTATGTAGAATGAAAATGTCCCCCGGAATTTTTCAGGAATTATTGACACACCTACAGCCCAATAGACCAGTGGCAGAAGGGGGTGCCTTACAGACAGAAGCATCAGGTACCCAGTTCACAGAGGCATTAATAATTTTCATGAGAGAAAAACAGAGGGAAAGGGGATCTACGGGTGTGATTATGCAGAAATTTGGGCAAAGTATTGAAGAATATAGTCAAGAATTAGAAAATAGCTTTAGGGATGAAGGATTGGATTTGACTGATGCTTCAGTAAGGAGACTTTTTACAAAACAATTAATAGAGGGGCTAGATCCGAAAATCAGAGAAAAATTTAAATCCTCTACTCCAGATTGGAGAACAATTGAACAACCAAATATTGTGAAACAACGATGTTTAGGAATAGTCATGGATATGAGAGAGAATCGTAAGCCTGTTAGAATAGCACAAGCTAATACAGGAGGAAGAGTGAGACACAACTTTCCTTGCCACTACTGTAAAAAGCCAGGTCATTTCCAAAGAGAGTGCAGGAAGAAGTTGGCAGATATAAAGTCAGGCAAATTTGTTCCCAGAAATAACCCTCCCCAAACGGACAACCAGCAGAAATCTACCATCATAGATGGTCCCATACCAGATTCAGATTGACTCGATGTGTTACAAACTTCCCTACCAGCTAGAAGACCTATGATACAGGTGAATGTGGGGGGGAGAGAGATTCCATTTTTGATAGATACAGGTGCAACTTCCTCAATTTTGAATCAAGATTTTCTTCCGAATCCGGAAGATATTTCAGAACAAACAACTTTTGCTGAGGGTTATGATGGGGTAATTCGAACACTGCCATATACTGTGCCCCTAGAGGTCTCATTAGGACCTAAATGTTTTGCATCCAGATTTTTGTATGCCAGAGGTGCCCCAACATGTTTGTTAGGAACTGATGTCCTAAAGAAATTAGAAGCTAACATCAATTTTAGGGAAGATGGCACAGTTATACTGACTATCCCTGATGATGCAGAAACATTAGAACAATATGTTAGAATTCAGGCTTTTGAGGATTATGCTGAAGAAAAAGAGTACACCACAGATCTAGACCTCTCAATGGTCCCAGAAATACTGTGGGCACAGGGTGACACCGATGTGGGACTATTGCATATCTCTCCTGTAAAACTATCTGTGCAACCAGGAACTGTTCTCCCACAGCTCAGACAATACCCTGTGAGTGCCCAGCAGGAACTAGCGATTACAAAACAGATAGAGGGATATAAAGAGAAAGGAGTTTTGGTAGAGATACAATCATCTGCTAACACTCCTCTGTATCCAGTCAAAAAGAGAACTCTTGATAAGAGTTCTATGCCCAAATATCGTATGGTACATGATTTAAGAGAAATAAACAAAGTTCTAGATCCAATCACCCCAGTTGTACCCAATCCTCATACGTTACTATCACAGATACCAGCCAGTTCTCAAGTATTTACTGTAATAGATCTTTCAAATGCATTTTTCTCGGTTCCTTTACACCAAGATAGTTGGCATTTGTTTGCATTTACATTTAAGGGCAAACAGTTGGCGTGGACACGCCTTCCACAGGGAATGATACACTCCCCTACTCTTTATTCAAATGCCCTACAAACAGTCCTTCAGAGGTTTGAACCCGAACCACAGGTAGTAATTTTGCAGTATGTGGATGACCTACTACTTTGCTGCCCAGATCTAGAAACTGCAGAAAGGTCCACTGTGAGTTTACTATGTTTTTTAGAAAAAGAAGGGTGTAAAGTGAATAGACAAAAGCTACAAGTTTGTCAGACCAAAGTGGTCTTTCTAGGTCATTGCATTTCTCAAGGTAAAAAGCATCTTACACCACAAAGAACTGAAGCAATAAGACAGATGAATGAGCCTAGAAATCATAAACAGCTACGAGCATTTTTAGGAATAGTGTCTCATTGTAGACAATGGATTATACATGCCAGTCAACTAATGCAACCACTGTATGACTGTGTAAAAAGTGAACCTTATTTGTTGACAAAAGAAGGTCAGATTTCGTTCCAACAATTAAAAGATGCCCTTGTTTCAGCTCCAGCGTTAGGGCTACCAGACTACACCAAACCGTTTCAGCTTATGGCTGCAGAAGTTGATTCCCATGCTACAGGAGTTCTTACCCAGAAGCATGCAGGGAAACAAAGACCAATTGCATATCTTTCAGCAAGGTTAGATCCCGTAGCTAGAGCAGCGCCAACCTGTGTACGTGTAGTTGTTGCTGTCTCACTATTGTTGGACAAAGCATCAGAAATTGTTCTAGAGTATCCACTCACAGTTCAAACTACACATGATGTTTATGGGATATTAAACCAGGTCCAACCAAAACACATTTCCATGGCCAGACATTTGCGGCTACAGTGTTCTTTGTTGCTCCCCTCTACTATCACATTTGCTAGGCTTCAGACTCTCAATATAGCTACACTGCTACCTCTCGAGTCTGAAGGGGGGAATAAGGACACTGATCCACACGCAAATTTTTTCCCTACAGACACACATGATTGTACAGAGCTCATTTTACAAGAAACGGTAGGCTTACCCAATGTATCCGAAACACCACTTCAAAATCCAGATTTAGAGCTGTTTATAGATGGTAGTAGGTTTGCAGATGACACAGGTAACTTCCATACAGGGTATGCAGTTGTGTCAGAACTCAGAATCTGAAACTCTCAAAGCAGAACCACTTCCACCGAAACAGTCTGCACAAGAAGCAGAACTAACAGCATTGATTGAAGCTCTTAAAATAGCTGAGAACCAGACAGCTAATATATACACTGATTCTAGGTATGCACATGGTATTGTGTTTGATTTTGGAGTAATCTGGAGAGCTAGAGGTTACATGACAGCGTCAGGACAACCTGTAAAACATGCTTCTCTGATCAAACAGATCTTAGAGGCTGCACAAGAAACAAAAGAAGTAGCAGTAATCAAGGTAGCTGCACATGTGAGACTCGACACTAGGGAATCTAGGGGAAATGATAGGGCTGATAAAGCAGCCAAAGCAGCAGCTGTCAAACCCTTACAACAGGTTCATACTGTAAACCCCACAGAAAATACTGAAGATAGACTGAGACAAGCACAGGAAGATGCAGGAGAAGAGGAGAGGGACAGGTGGAAAAAGGAAGGGGCAGAAGAACAAGCGGGAATTTGGGAGAAAGATGGACTAATATGTCTACCTAGAGCCTGGTATCCGATTGTAGTTGGTGGACTGCACCACCCTACTCATGTGTCTGCAAATGCAATGACACTACTGGCAAAGCAAGTCTGGTTGGCTCCAGGTTTTGGCAACTATGCAAGAGACTATTGTGCTGCATGCGCTATATGCCTGGCACATAATCCCGGACAGACAACAAAGACCCCTATGAAGCACCACGTCCGACCTCTCTACCCGTTTCAGCGATTACAAATAGACTTTATCCAGCTGCCAAAAAGTAATGGGTATGAGTATGTGTTGGTATGTGTGGACATGTTCTCGGGGTGGCCAGAGGCCTATCCAGTTCGGAAGGCTTCAGCTAAAAACACTGCTGTAAAGCTAGTTGCCGAACTGATACCCCGTTACGGTCTCCCTGAAGTGATCGAGTCAGATAGGGGTACTCATTTTACTGGAGAAATATTTCAAAATGTACTGAAAATGTTGGGTGTTGAAAGTCAGTTACACACTCCGTACCATCCTCAAAGTTCTGGTAAGGTGGAACGCATGAATGGAACTTTAAAATTAAAAATACAGAAAGCCATGGCTGAAACAGGAAAGCCTTGGACAGAATGCCTTCCACTGGCCCTTTACTCAATACGCAATACCCCAAGGGGTAAGACTAAACTGTCTCCATATGAAATTTTGTTTGGCAGGACTGCCAATTTAGGATGTTATTTTCCACAGCAACTTGTGTTAAATATTGAGTCATTGACTTCTTATGTGCAAAATCTTCAGAAACAATTAACTAAGGTGCATGCACAAGTTTTTGCTTCCCTTCCAGATCCTGACAACACAGAAGGAAGTCACAAGTTGGAACCAGGTGATCAAGTCTATGTAAAAAGACACACCAGAAAGGCTCTAGAACCAAGGTTTGACGGACCCTTCCAAGTCCTGTTGACAACACCTACATCAGTCAAGCTTGAAGGAAAGGCATCATGGATACATGCAAGCCATTGCAAGAAAAGCAGTATAAACTCATGATATTGATGTTAATAATGATAACCTCAACGGAGGCGTGGGATAGACTGAATTCTCTAGTCCCTTTGAACAATAGATTCGTACAACATCATAGAAAATTAGTGCATGACTTGTTAAACAATACACAAACCCTGACAGATTGTTGGATCTGTACCCATTCGCCGGTATCAGCCACAAGTATACCTTTTCTAGCAGTTCCCGTATTAGCAGAAGAAATATTCGCTTGGCCTAATTGTTCAGACAACCTGGCCAACAACCAAATTGGTAATGCTAGGCTGTGGAATACTACAATCGCCATACCAATTGTGGGATGGGTAGAATTTCCTTGGTGGCAGGGTAATCTCTCAGGGAGTAACACACATCTACAATATTTAGCATTTAGGGGAGGAAAATGGGTACCTAGAAATAAGACTGGATTAACTAATTTAGGACAGGTCCCCACAGAAAATCTACAGCTTAGTTTCAGTACAACCGTCCCCCCTCTGATGCTTTCAAACCTGTAGTATTGGAAAGATACATACATAATAGAAAATGGAAACATTCTAAATTGTTCCCCCAAGGTGATGCAAACAGTTGTACAAGTAAGCTGGGGAACCTGGTTTGTAATGAATCCAATGAGTATATCAAAGGAATGCCTGTATGTGGGAATCCCGCAGCCGGGTACTGTAGCCCCTTGGGACAAAAACCCTCTTGGTGTATGCTTCAGAATGTATCTAGATTTGTGGACTTGGCTCACAGATTGGTATTGCAGCACTCAGCTCTATGGGATCTGCCTGAAGGTACATTTTGGATATGCGGAGAAGGAGCATATAAATGGCTTCCCGTAGGTATAAAGGGTACTTGTACATTAGGACGCCTAACCCCGGCTACATTCATAATTTCAAATAAACAAGTGAATATGCAAGCCGTGCCCAAGCACACACTGTATAAAAGAGCTGCAGATAACTCACCACGTCCCTCGGGGAGGCCACATATAGTACAAATGGGAATTCCCAACAAAATTGCTAGTACCATTTTTATTTATCCTATGTTAACACAGATGTGGGATAAATTAGTTAGAGCCACGGATTATCTAGATGATCAGATCTGGGATATATTGGATATACTAAACACTAGTATAGCTGTACAGAATCAGCTTATAATAGTCACTAACCAACATACCCTGGTATTGGATTACCTAACTGCCTCACAAGGGGGTATGTGTCAAATCATCGGACCCACCTGCTGTCATTATATAGACCCGAATAGTACTATGAGTATGACATTTAAATTAAAGGACGTACAACGACTCAGAGATCAGTATGACAAAGACAATGACCAGAATAAGGATACCTGGTGGTCAGATACCTTTTCTTTTCTTAACCCAGCCAACTGGTTCAGAGGAATCGGTGGGTGGGTTGCTGGGATTATGCAGAGCATAATACATATAGTTATGATTATTGTAGTCATATACGTACTATTCCAGATTGTGCTCAAGAGTATCTCAGTATGCACAGATAAACTTTGTGTAATAGATGCAAGAGTATAAAGTTTTTTTTTCCTTCTTCTCTTATGTTATCCTTTGCTAATACTGATTATTGCGCTTATTTTGCTATCCCTTTGTAATATCTGTACTTATTGCAAAACAAAGAAAAGGTTGCGAGAGTTAAACGGAAGAATTAATACTAGATTTGATTCTCTTATTGAATACAAGCATGTACATGTGTAATACCAAATAAAGGCTTTGTCTTTGGCCCTGTGGTAATAAAATAAATAAAAGAAAATGTCAAAGGGGGGAATTGTGGAGATCAGACTGAACTAAAGGAATCCATCTTGTCTTCTTCCTGAGAAATCTCGCTTACAACAAGATACATTTCTGCTGACTTGACATTTCCTTTTATGGAAGTAATCATGTGTGCATTCCTTCTTTCAATAGCAGCCTTTCATTCACCTTCCAGATGATGTAACTTTCTACTGATAAAGACTGGTATAGATTGTTTATGTAAGAGATAGTGAAATATGAGCGCTTGTGCGCATGTCTGTAAAAGAATAATTCTTTTCTATATAAAGGGAGGGCAAAGCCCAGAGAGAGAGATGTGCTCCTGGGCTTCCCCTGTATATGATCACACAATACCTTGTTTGCGTGTCATTTACTCAGGATCCCTACCTCTAGTAAGCCAGGGACTGAGAAGGACTTAACATTTCCATAGTGCAATGATGCACTATAATGGAGTGTGGGCGGTGCGTGGGCGGAGACTGCGTGTCTGTGTGTGCGGGCGGGGTCTGTGCGTTACCGTGGGGGGTCTGTGCATGGCTGCCGAGGCTCTGTGTGGGCCTCTCAGGGCTCTGTGCGGGCTGCCGGGGGTCTGTGCATGCCTGCCGGGGCTCTGTGCAGGCTGCCGGGAGTCTGTGTATGCCTGCCAGGGCTCTGTGCGGGCCTGCCGGGGCTCTGTGCGGGCTGCCGGGGCTCTGTGCGGGACTGCCGGGGCTCTGTGCGGGACTGCCGGGGCTCTGTGCCGGACTGCCGGGGCTCTGTGCCGGACTGCCGGGGCTCTGTGCCGGACTGCCGGGGCTCTGTGCGGGACTGCCGGGGCTCTGTGCGGGCTGCCAGGGCTCTGTGTGGGCCTGCCGGGGCTCTGTTTCTGGCCTGCCGGGGCTCTGTGCAGGCTGCGGGGACTCTGTGCGGGCTGCCGAGGGTCTGTGCGTGCCTGCTGGGGGCTCTATGCGTGCCTGCTGGGGCTCTGTGTAGGCTGCTGGGGCTCTGTGCGTGCCTGTCGGGGCTCTGTGCGGGCTGCCGGGGCTCTGTGCGTGCCTGCTGGTGCTCTGCGCGGGCTGCCGGGGCTCTGTGCGGGCTGCCGGGGCTCTGTGCGGGCTGCCGGAGCTCTGCGCGGTCTGCCGGGGCTCTGTGCGTGACTGCCAGGGGCACTGTGTGGGCTGCGGGGGCTCTGTGCGGGCTGCGGGGGCTCTGTGCGGGCTGCCTGGGGCTCTGTGCGTGACTGCCAGGGGCTCTGTACGGGCTGTGGGGTCTCTGTGCGTGACTGCCAGGGGCTCTCTGCGGGCTGTGGGGGCTCTGTGCGGGCTGCCGGGGGCTCTGTGCGGGCTGTCGGGGGCTCTGTGCAGGCTGCCGGGGCTCTGTGCGGGCTGCCGGGGCTCTGTGCCTGCCTGCCTGGGCACCATGTGGGTGGCCGGGGGTCTGTGCATGACTGCCGGGGGCTCTGTGCGGAATGCGGGGGCTCTGTGCGGGCTGCCGGGGGCTCGGTGCGTGCCTGCCGGGGCTCGGTGCGTGCCTGCCGGGGCTCTGTGCTGGCTACTGGGGTCTGTGCTGGCTACTGGGGTCTGTGCTGGCTGTCGGGGCTCTGTGCGGGCTGCCGGGGCTCTGTGCGTGACTGCCGGGGACTCTGTGCAGGCTGCGGGGACTCTGTGCAGGCAGCCGGGACTCTGTGCAGGCTGCCGAGGGTCTGTGCGTGCCTGCTGGGGGCTCTGAGCGGGCTACCGGGCTCTGTGCGTGCCTGTCGGGGCTCTGTGCGGGCTGCCGGGGCTCTGTGCGTGCCTGCTGGTGCTCTGTGCGGGCTGCCGGGGCTCTGTGCGGGCTGCCGGGGCTCTGCGCGGGCTGCCGGGGCTCTGCGCGGGCTGCCGGGGCTCTGTGCATGACTGCCAGGGGCTCTGTGCGGGCTGCGGGGGCTCTGTGCGGGCTGCCGGGGCTCTGTGCGGGCTGCCGGGGCTCTGTGCCTGCCTGCCGGGGCTCTGTGCGGGCTGCCGGGGGACCATGTGGGTGGCCGAGGGTCTGTGCGTGCCTGCTGGGGGCTCTATGCGTGCCTGCTGGGGCTCTGTCTAGGCTGCTGGGGTTCTGTGCGGGCTGCCGGGGCTCTGTGCGTGACTGCCGGGGGCTCTGTGCAGGCTGCGGGGACTCTGTGCAGGCAGCCGGGACTCTGTGCAGGCTGCCGAGGGTCTGTGCGTGCCTGCTGGGGGCTCTGAGTGGGCTACCGGGCTCTGTGCGTGCCTGTCGGGGCTCTGTGCGGGCTGCCGGGGCTCTGTGCGTGCCTGCTGGTGCTCTGTGCGGGCTGCCGGGGCTCTGTGCGGGCTGCCGGGGCTCTGTGCGGGCTGCCGGGGCTCTGCGCGGGCTGCCGGGGCTCTGCGCGGGCTGCCGGGGCTCTGTGCATGACTGCCAGGGGCTCTGTGCGGGCTGCGGGGGCTCTGTGCGGGCTGCCGGGGCTCTGTGCGGGCTGCCGGGGCTCTGTGCCTGCCTGCCGGGGCTCTGTGCGGGCTGCCGGGGGACCATGTGGGTGGCCGGGGGTCTGTGCATGACTGCCGGGGGCTCTGTGCGGAATGCGGGGGCTCTGTGCGGGCTGCCGGGGGCTCGGTGCGGGCTGCCAGGGGCTCGGTGCGGGCTGCCAGGGGCTCGATGCGTGACTGAAGGGGGCCCTATGCGTTCTGCCGGGGCTCAGTGCGGGCTGCCGGGGCTCTGTGCGGGCTGCCGGAGGCTCTGTGCAGGCTGCCAGAGGCTCTGTTCGTGCCTGCCGGGGCTCTGTGCGTGCCTGCCGGGGCTCTGTGCGTGCCTGCCGGGGCTCTGTGCTGGCTACTGGGGTCTGTGCTGGCTGCCGGGGGCTCTGTGCGGGCTGTGGGGTCTCTGTGCAGGCAGCCAGGGGTCTGTGCGTGACTGCTGGGGGCTCTGTGTGGGCTGCCGGTGCTCTGGGCAGGCTGCCGGGGGTCTGTGTGTGACTGCCAGGGGCTTTGTGCAGGCTGCCGGGGCTCTGTGCGGGCTGCTGCGGCTCTGGGTGGGCTGCCGGGGCTCTGGGCCGGCTGCCGGGGGTCTGTGCGTGACTGCCAGGGGCTTGGTGCGGGCTGCGGGGGCTCTGTGCGGGCTGCGGGGGCTCTGTGCGGGCTGTGGGGGCTCTGTGCGGGCTGCCGGGGGCTCTGTGCAGGCTGCCGGGGGCTCTGTTCGTGCCTGCCGGTGCTCCGTGCGGGCTGCCGGGGGACCATGTGGGTGGCCGGGGGTCTGTGCATGACTGCTGGGGGCTCTGTGCGGGCTGCGGGGGCTCTGTGCGGGACTGCCGGGGGCTCTGTGCGGAATGCAGGGGCTCAGTGCGGGCTGCCGGAGGCTCTGTGCGTGCCTGCCGGGGCTCTGTGCGTGCCTGCCGGGGCTCTGTGTGTGCCTGACGGGGCTCTGTGCTGGCTGCCGGGGGACTGTGCGGGTGGCCAGGGGTCTGTGCGTGACTGCTGGGGACTCTGTGCGGGCTACCGGGGCTCTATGCGGGCTGCCAGGGCTCTGTGCGGGCTGCCGGGGCTCTGTGCAGGCTGCCAGAGGCTCTGTTCGTGCCTGCCGGGGCTCTGTGCGTGCCTGCCGGGGCTCTGTGCGTGCCTGCCGGGGCTCTGTGCTGGCTACTGGGGTCTGTGCTGGCTGCCGGGGGACTGTGCGGGTGGCGAGGGGCCTGTGCGGGCTGCCAGGGCTCTGTGCGGGCTGCCGGGACACTGTGCGTGACTGCCGGGGGCTCTGTGCGGGCTGTGGGGTCTCTGTGCAGGCAGCCAGGGGTCTGTGCGTGACTGCTGGGGGCTCTGTGTGGGCTGCCGGTGCTCTGAGCAGGCTGCCGGGGGTCTGTGTGTGACTGCCAGGGGCTTTGTGCAGGCTGCTGCGGCTCTGGGTGGGCTGCCGGGGCTCTGGGCCGGCTGCCGGGGGTCTGTGCGTGACTGCCAGGGGCTCGGTGCGGGCTGCGGGGGCTCTGTGCGGGCTGCGGGGGCTCTGTGCGGGCTGCGGGGGCTCTGTGCGGGCTGCCGGGGGCTCTGTGCAGGCTGCCGGGGGCTCTGTTCGTGCCTGCCGGGGCTCCGTGCGGGCTGCCGGGGGACCATGTGGGTGGCCGGGGGTCTGTGCATGACTGCTGGGGGCTCTGTGCGGGCTGCGGGGGCTCTGTGCGGGACTGCCGGGGGCTCTGTGCGGAATGCGGGGGCTCAGTGCGGGCTGCCGGAGGCTCTGTGCGTGCCTGCCGGGGCTCTGTGCGTGCCTGCCGGGGCTCTGTGCGTGCCTGCCGGGGCTCTGTGTGTGCCTGCCGGGGCTCTGTGCGTGCCTGCCGGGGCTCTGTGTGTGCCTGCCGGGGCTCTGTGCTGGCTGCCGGTGGACTGTGCGGTTGGCCAGGGGTCTGTGAGTGACTGCTGGGGACTCTGTGCGGGCTACCGGGGCTCTATGCGGGCTGCCAGGGCTCTGTGCGGGCTGCCGGGGCTCTGTGCGGGCTGCCTGGGCTCTGTGCGTGACTGCCGGGGGCTCTGTGTGGGCTGTGGGGGCTCTGTGCAGGCAGCCAGGGGTCTGTGCGTGACTGCTGGGGCTCTGTGTGGGCTGCTGATGCTCTTGGCAGGCTGCCGGGGGTCTGTGTGTGACTGCCAGGGGCTTTGTGCAGGCTGCCGGGGCTCTGTGCGGGCGGCTGCAGCTCTGGGTGGGCTGCCGGGGCTCTGGGCGGGCTGCCGGGGCTCTGGGCAGGCTGCCGGGGGTCTGTGTGTGACTGCCAGGGGCTTTGTGCAGGCTGCCGGGGCTCTGTGCGGGCTGCTGGGGCTCTGTGCGGGCTGCCGGGGCTCTGTGAGGGCTTTACATACAGACATACAGAATATTAAACATAGAGTACATACTCACCATTACTTGTCACTTTGTTCCCCAAAGCCAGTGTCATCTGTAAAAAAGATTAAAATAACAAACAACCAATATACTCTCTGTCAGCAAAAATCCACGAGTGTCCCACGATGATCTCCTATGGAGAACGGCAGCATCAGCTGATGCGACCGCTCTTCAGGGGCTCCAGGAACACAATGACGGGAGGAAGGTATCCTCCGCCGCTGTAAAAAACATAGTCCCTAGTCTCACTTTTGGCATTGCTGTGTGAGAAATTGCAATTGCCATAAAGTGAGACTTTGAACTTTAGTAAACTCAGTGATGCACTGCAGGAGCCATTGTCTCCTGTCAGTGTGTCACTGAGGGTCCTATAGAGCAGTGACATCACCCGATGTCACTGATCTATAGGGGAGATCGTCGTGGGACACTTGTTCTTAATTGGACTACAGCGGACAGGTAGTATACGGTTTATTATTTTACGTTTTTTGCAGGCGCTGAAGTATGGTAAGTATGGTTAAATGAAGAATATTATAATACTTTTTTCCTAATGTGTGTCTGTTTTAATAACCCTTTATTACTATTGGATTAATAATGGATAGGCGTCTTATTGACGCCTCTCCGTTATTAACCAGGCTTAATGTCACCTTTCAATAGCAAGGTGACATTAACCCCTTATTACCCCATATCCCACCGCTACACGGGAGTGGGAAGAGAGGGGCTAAGTGCTGGAATTGGTGCATCTTACAGATGCAGCATTTCTTGGATGGCTGCGGACTGGTATTTGTAGCCGGGGGAACCAATATCCATGGCCTCTCTCTAGGCTATGATTATCAGCCCGTAGCTATCTGCACAGCCTTTCCGGTTGTAAAACATAGGGGGACCCCACATCATTTTTTTGGTGGGTACCCCTATTTTAACCCCTTTCTGACATTAGACGTACTATCCCGTCGAGGTGGGGTGGGCCCCTATGACCACCGACGGGATAGTACGTCATATGCGATTGGCAGCGCTCACAGGGGGAGCTCCGCCGATCGCGGCCGGGTGTCAGCTGCCTATCGCAGCTGACATCCGGCACTATGTGCCAGGAGCGGTCACGGACTGCCCCCGGCACATTAACCCCTGGCACACCGCGATCAAAGATGATCGCGATGTGCCGGCGGTATAGGGAAGCTTCCCGCAGGGAGGGTGCTCCCTGCGGGCTTCCCTGAGCCCCCTGCAGCAACGCGATGTGATCGCGTTGCTGCGAGGGTCTTACTTCCCTCCCTGCCTGCTCCAGCCCCGGATCCAAGATGGCCGCGGAACCTGGTCCTGCAGGGAGGGAGGTGGCTTCACAGAGTCTGCTCAGTGCAGGCTCTGTGAAGCCTGCAGTGCTGCATGTCAGATCGGTGATCTGACAGAGTGCTGTGCAAACTGTCAAATCACCGATCTGTGATGTCCCCCCCTGGGACAAAATAAAAAAGTTAAAAAAAAAATTTCCAAATGTGTAAAAAAAAAAAAAAAAAAAAAAATATTCCTAAATAATGAAAAAAAAAAATTATTCCCATAAATACATTTCTTCATCTAAATAAAAAAAAAACAATAAAAGTACACATATTTAGTATCACGCGTCCGTAACGACCCAACCCATAAAACTGGCCCACTAGTTAACCCCTTCAGTAAACACCGTAAGAAAAAAAAAAATGCGAGGCAAAAAACAACGCTTTATTATCATACCGCCGAACAAAAAGTGGAATAACACACGATCAAAAAGACAGATATAAATAAACATGGTATCGCTGACAACGTCATCTTGTCCCGCAAAAAACGAGCTGCCATACAGCATCATCAGCAAAAAATAAAAAAGTTATAGTCCTGAGAATAAAACGATGCAAAAATAATTATTTTTTCTGTAAAATAGTTTTTATTGTATAAAAGCGCCAAAACAAAAAAAATGATATAAATGAGGTGACGCTGTAATCGTACTGACCCAAAGAATAAAACTGCTTTATCAATTTTACCAAACGCGGAATGGTATAAACGCCTCCCCCAAAAGAAATTCATGAATAGCTGGTTTTTGGTCATTCTTCCTCACAAAAATCGGAATAAAAAGCGATCAAAAAATGTCACATGCCCGAAGATGTTAACAATAAAAACTTCAACTCGTCACGCAAAAAACAAGACCTCACATGACTCTGTGGACCAAAATCTGGAAAAATTATAGCTCTCAAAATGTGGTAACGCAAAAAATTTTTTTTGCAATAAAAAGCGTCTTTCAGTGTGTGACGGCTGCCAATCATAATAATCCGCTAAAAAAAACTCGCTATAAAAGTAAATCAAACCCCCCTTCATCACCCCCTTAGTTAGGGAAAAATTAAAAAAATGTATTTATTTCCATTTTCCCATTAGGGCTAGGGCTAGGGTTAGGGTTAGGGCTAGGGCTAGGGCTAGGGCTAGGGTTAGGGCTAGGGTTAGGGCTAGGGTTAGGGCTAGGGTTGGGGCTACAGTTAGGGTTGGGGCTAAAGTTAGGGTTAGGGTTTAGATTACATTTACAGTTGGGAATAGGGTTGGGATTAGGGTTAGGGGTGTGTCAGGGTTAGAGGTGTGGTTAGGGTTACTGTTGGAATTAGGGTTAGGGGTGTGTTTGGATTAGGGTTTCAGTTATAATTGGGGGGTTCCACTGTTTAGGCACATCAGGGGCTCTCCAAACACGACATGGCGTCCGATCTCAATTCCAGCCAATTCTGCGTTGAAAAAGTAAAACAGTGCTCCTTCCCTTCCGAGCTCTCCCGTGTGCCCAAACAGGGGTTTACCCCAACATATGGGGTATCAGCGTACTCAGGACAAATAGGACAACAACATTTGGGGTCCAATTTCTCCTGTTACCTTTGGGAAAATACAAAACTGGGGGCTAAAAATAATTTTTGTGGGAAAAAAAAAGATTTTTTATTTTCACGGCTCTGCGTTATAAACTGTAGTGAAACACTTGGGGGTTCAAAGTTCTCACAACACATCTAGATGAGTTCCATGGGGGGTCTAGTTTCCAATATGGGGTCACTTGTGGGGGTTTCTACTGTTTAGGTACATTAGGGGCTCTGCAAACGCAATGTGACGCCTGCAGACTATTCCATCTAAGTCTGCATTCCAAATGGCACTCCTTCCCTTCTGAGCCCTCCCATGCGCCCAAACGGTGGTTCCCCCCACATATGGGGTATCAGCGTACTCAGGACAAATTGGACAACAACTTTTGGGGTCGAATTTCTCCTCCTACCCTCGGGAAAATACAAAACTGGGGGCTAAAAAATAATTTTGGGGGGAAAGTTTTTTTTTTTTATTTTCACGGCTCTGCGTTACAAACTGTAGTGAAACAATTGGGGGTTCAAAGCTCTAACAACACATCTAGATGAGTTCCTTAGGGTGTCTAGTTTCCAAAATGGTGTCACTTGTGGGGGGTTTCTACTGTTTAGGTACATTAGGGGCTCTGCAAACGCAATGTGACACCTGTAGACTATTCCATCTAAGTCTGCATTCCAAATGGCGCTCCTTCCCTTCCGAGCCCTCCCATGCGCCCAAACAATGGTTTACTGTTGTGAATTCTGTGGCTGAGTTCACTTCTGTGGTCACAAGTGGTATTGCAGTCTCTGGGCTTCCTCCCTCAGGTGTTTTGGTGAGCTCGTTGGCTGCCTTGCTATTTAGCTCCACCTGAGTCTGTCTTCCTTGCTCCTTGTCAATGTTCCAGTGTTGGATCTGAGCTACTGCATCTTTCCTTGGGCCTGCTGCTCTGCTAGATAAGTGCTTCTAGTTTGTTTTCTGTTTTTTCTGTCCAGCTTGCTATTAACTTTTGCTGGAAGCTCTGAGAAGCAAAGGGGTGCACCGCCGTGCTGTTAGTTCGGCACGGTGGGTCTTTTTGCCCCTTTGCGTGGTTTTCGTTTTAGGGTTTTTTGTAGACTGCATAGTTCTCTTTGCTATCCTCGCTCTGTCTAGAATATCGGGCCTCACTTTGCTGAATCTATTTCATTCCTACGTTTGTCTTTTCATCTTGCTAACAGTCATTATATGTGGGGGGCTGCCTATTCCTTTGGGGTATTTCTCTGAGGTAAGTCAGGCTTGTATTTCTATCTTCAGGCTAGTCAGCTCCTCAGGCAGTGCCGAGTTGCATAGGTAGTGATAGGCGCAATCCACTGCTGCTTATAGTTGTGTGAGGATAGATCAGGTACTGCAGTCTACAGAGATTCCACGTCTCAGAGCTCGTCCTATTGTTTTTGGTTATTGCCAGATCTCTGTATGTGCGCTGATTGCTGCACGCTGTGTTGCCTGATTGCCAGCCATAACAGTACAAGGAGCCACACCAATGATTCCCAATAGAGGGAAAAAAGAAATCCTGACATCATTTTTTTTTCTTAGCTCTGTCTTCAGTCTTTTTTTTCCCCTAGACATTAGAGTGCTTCAGGACACAGCTGTGGACATGGATATTCAGGCTCTGTGCTCCTCAATGGATAATCTCGTTGTAAATGTACAAAAGATTCAAGATACTATTGATCAGAAATCGATGCTAGAACCAAGAATTCCGATTCCTGATTTGTTTTTTGGTGACAGAACTAAGTTCCTGAGCTTCAGAAATAATTGTAAGCTATTTTTGGCCTTGAAACCTCATTCTTCTGGTAATCCTATTCAACAGGTTTTGATTATTATTTCTTTTTTGCGCGGCGACCCACAGGACTGGGCGTTTTCTCTTGCACCAGGAGATTCTGCATTGAGTAATGTTGATGCATTTTTCCAGGCGCTGGGATTGCTTTACGATGAGCCTAATTCAGTGGATCAGGCTGAGAAAAATCTGCTGGCTTTATGCCAGGGTCAGGATGATGTAGAAGTATATTGTCAGAAATTTAGGAAGTGGTCAGTACTCACTCTGTGGAATGAATCTGCACTAGCGGCTTTGTTCAGAAAGGGTCTCTCTGAAGCTCTTAAGGATGTAATGGTGGGATTTCCTATGCCTGCTGGTTTGAATGAGTCTATGTCCTTGGCCATTCAGATCGGTCGTCGCTTGCGCGAGCGTAAATCTGTGCACCATCTGGCGGTATTGTCTGAGAGTAAACCTAAGCCTATGCAGTGCGACAGGACTATGACTAAAGTAGAACGGCAAGAACACAGACGTCTGAACAGACTGTGTTTCTATTGTGGTGATTCTACTCATGCTATTTCTAATTGTCCTAAACACACTAGGCGGTTCGATAGCTCTGCCGTTATTGGTACTGTACAGTCCAAATTCCTTTTGTCCATTACCTTAATGTGCTCTTTGTCATCGTATTCTGTCATGGCGTTTGTGGATTCAGGCGCTGCCCTGAATCTGATGGATTTGGATTATGCTAAACGTTGTGGATTTTTCTTGGAGCCTTTGCGGTGTCCTATTCCGTTGAGAGGAATTGATGCTACACCTTTGGCCAAGAATAAGCCTCAGTACTGGGCCCAGCTGACCATGTGCATGGCTCCTGCACATCAGGAAGTTATTCGCTTTCTGGTACTGCATAATTTGCATGATGTGGTCGTGTTGGGGTTGCCATGGCTACAAACCCATAATCCAGTATTGGATTGGAACTCTATGTCGGTAACCAGCTGGGGTTGTCAAGGAGTACATGGTGATGTTCCATTTTTGTCTATTTCGTCATCCATTCCTTCTGACATCCCAGAGTTCTTGTCGGACTTTCAGGATGTATTTGAAGAGTCCAAGTCTGATGCCCTACCTCCGCATAGGAATTGTGATTGTGCTATCGATTTGATTCCTGGTAGTAAATTCCCTAAGGGTCGTTTATTTAATTTGTCCGTACCTGAACACACCGCTATGTGCAGTTATGTGAAGGAGTCCCTGGAGAAGGGACATATTCGCCCATCGTCGTCACCATTGGGAGCAGGGTTCTTTTTTGTAGCCAAGAATGATGGTTCGCTAAGACCGTGTATTGATTACCGCCTTCTTAATAAGATCACTGTTAAGTTTCAGTATCCCTTGCCATTGATTTCTGACTTGTTTGCTCGGATTAAGGGGGCTAGTTGGTTTACTAAGATTGATCTTCGTGGTGCGTATAATCTGGTGAGAATCAGGCAGGGAGATGAATGGAAAACGGCATTTAATACGCCCGAGGGTCATTTTGAGTATCTGGTGATGCCGTTCGGACTTGCCAATGCTCCATCTGTTTTTCAGTCTTTAATGCATGACATTTTCCGTGAGTATCTGGATAAATTCTTGATTGTTTACTTGGATGACATTTTGATCTTCTCAGATGATTGGGAGTCTCATGTGAAGCAAGTCAGAATGGTTTTCCAGGTACTGCGTGCTAATTCCTTGTTCGTGAAGGGATCAAAGTGTCTCTTCGGTGTGCAGAAAGTTTCATTTTTGGGGTTCATCTTTTCCCCTTCTACTATCGAGATGGATCCGGTTAAGGTTCAGGCCATCCAGGATTGGACTCAGCCGACATCTCTAAAAAGTCTGCAGAAATTCCTGGGCTTTGCTAATTTTTATCGTCGCTTCATCTGTAATTTTTCTAGCATTGCCAGACCATTGACCGATTTGACCAAGAAGGGTGCTGATTTGGTTAATTGGTCTTCTGCTGCCATGGAAGCTTTTCAGGAGTTGAAGCGTCGTTTTTGCTGTGCCCCTGTGTTGTGTCAACCTGATGTTTCTCTTCCGTTCCAGGTCGAGGTTGATGCTTCTGAGATTGGTGCAGGGGCGGTTTTGTCACAGAGAGGTTCTGGTTGCTCAGTGTTCAAACCATGTGCTTTCTTTTCCAGGAAATTTTCTGCTGCTGAGCGTAATTATGATGTGGGCAACCGAGAGTTGCTGGCCATGAAGTGGGCATTCGAGGAGTGGCGTCATTGGCTTGAGGGTGCTAAGCATCGCGTGGTGGTTTTGACTGATCATAAGAACCTTACTTATCTTGAGTCTGCCAAGCGCTTGAATCCTAGACAGGCCCGTTGGTCGTTATTTTTTGCTCGTTTTGATTTTGTGATTTCATACCTTCCGGGCTCTAAAAATGTGAAGGCGGATGCTCTGTCTAGGAGTTTTGTGCCCGACTCTCCGGGGTTATCTGAGCCGGCGAGTATCCTCAAGGAAGGAGTCAGTGTCTGCCATCTCCCCTGATTTGCGGAGAGTGTTGCAGAAATTTCAGGCTAATAAACCTGATCGTTGTCCGGCCGAGAAACTGTTCGTCCCTGATAGGTGGACTAGTAAAGTTATCTCTGAACTTCATTGTTCGGTGCTGGCCGGTCATCCAGGAATCTTTGGTACCAGGGAGTTGGTTGCTAGATCCTTCTGGTGGCCGTCTCTGTCACGGGATGTGCGTGCTTTTGTGCAGTCCTGTGGAATTTGTGCTAGGGCTAAGCCCTGCTGTTCACGTGCCAGTGGGTTGCTTTTGCCCTTGCCGGTCCCGAAGAGGCCTTGGACACATATTTCGATGGATTTCATTTCTGACCTTCCCGTTTCTCAAAAAATGTCGGTCATTTGGGTGGTCTGTGATCGCTTTTCTAAAATGGTCCATCTGGTGCCCTTGGTTAAATTGCCTTCCTCCTCTGATTTGGTGCCTTTGTTCTTCCAGCATGTGGTTCGTTTACATGGCATTCCTGAGAATATTGTTTCTGACAGAGGTTCCCAGTTTGTCTCGAGGTTCTGGCGAGCCTTTTGTGGTAGGATGGGCATTGACCTATCTTTCTCCTCGGCCTTCCATCCTCAGACTAATGGCCAGACCGAACGAACCAATCAGACCTTGGAAACATATCTGAGATGTTTTGTTTCCGCTGACCAGGATGATTGGGTGTCATTTTTGCCGTTGGCTGAGTTCGCCCTTAATAATCGGGCCAGCTCGGCTACCTTGGTCTCTCCATTTTTCTGCAATTCTGGGTTCCATCCTCGTTTCTCTTCAGGACAGGTTGAGTCTTCGGACTGTCCTGGTGTGGATTCTGTGGTGGACAGGTTGCAGCAGATCTGGACTCAGGTAGTGGACAATTTGACCTTGTCCCAGGAGAAGGCTCAGCTTTTCGCTAATCGCAGACGCCGTGTGGGACCCCGACTTCGTGTTGGGGATCTGGTTTGGTTATCTTCTCGTCATATTCCTATGAAGGTTTCCTCTCCTAAATTTAAACCTCGTTTTATTGGTCCGTATAGGATTTCTGAGATTCTCAATCCGGTGTCTTTTCGTCTGACCCTCCCAGACTCCTTTTCCATACATAATGTATTCCATAGGTCGTTGTTGAGGAGATACGTGGCACCTATGGTTCCATCTGTGGAGCCTCCTGCCCCTGTTTTGGTAGAGGGGGAATTGGAGTATATTGTGGAGAAGATTTTGGATTCTCGTGTCTCTAGACGGAAACTCCAGTATCTGGTCAAATGGAAGGGTTATGCTCAGGAAGATAATTCCTGGGTTTTTGCCTCTGATGTCCATGCCCCAGATCTTGTTCGTGCCTTTCATGTGGCTCATCCTGGTCGGCCTGGGGGTTCTGGTGAGGGTTCGGTGACCCCTCCTCAAGGGGGGGTACTGTTGTGAATTCTGTGGCTGAGTTCACTTCTGTGGTCACAAGTGGTATTGCAGTCTCTGGGCTTCCTCCCTCAGGTGTTTTGGTGAGCTCGTTGGCTGCCTTGCTATTTAGCTCCACCTGAGTCTGTCTTCCTTGCTCCTTGTCAATGTTCCAGTGTTGGATCTGAGCTACTGCATCTTTCCTTGGGCCTGCTGCTCTGCTAGATAAGTGCTTCTAGTTTGTTTTCTGTTTTTTCTGTCCAGCTTGCTATTAACTTTTGCTGGAAGCTCTGAGAAGCAAAGGGGTGCACCGCCGTGCTGTTAGTTCGGCACGGTGGGTCTTTTTGCCCCTTTGCGTGGTTTTCGTTTTAGGGTTTTTTGTAGACTGCATAGTTCTCTTTGCTATCCTCGCTCTGTCTAGAATATCGGGCCTCACTTTGCTGAATCTATTTCATTCCTACGTTTGTCTTTTCATCTTGCTAACAGTCATTATATGTGGGGGGCTGCCTATTCCTTTGGGGTATTTCTCTGAGGTAAGTCAGGCTTGTATTTCTATCTTCAGGCTAGTCAGCTCCTCAGGCAGTGCCGAGTTGCATAGGTAGTGATAGGCGCAATCCACTGCTGCTTATAGTTGTGTGAGGATAGATCAGGTACTGCAGTCTACAGAGATTCCACGTCTCAGAGCTGGTCCTATTGTTTTTGGTTATTGCCAGATCTCTGTATGTGCGCTGATTACTGCACGCTGTGTTGCCTGATTGCCAGCCATAACAGTTTACCCCACATATTGTGTATAATCGCACTCAGGACAAATTGGGCAACAAATTTTGGGGTCCAATTTCTAATGTTATCCTCGGGAAAATACAAAACTGGGGGCTAAAAAAATAATTTTTGTGGGAGAAAATGTTTGTTTTATTTTTACGGCTCTGCATTATAAACTTCTGTGAAGCCCTTGGTGGGTCAAAGCGCTCAAAACACATCTAGATAAGTTCCTTATGGGGTCTACTTTCCAAAATGGTGTCACTTGTGGGGGGTTTCAATGTTTAGGCACATCAGTGGCTCTCCAAACGCAACATGGTGTCCCATCTCGATTCCAGTCAATTTTGCATTGAAAAGTCAAATGGCGCTCCTTCGCTTCCGAGCTCTGTCATGCGCCCAAACAGTGGTTTACCCCCACAAATGGGGTATCGGTGTACTCAGGAGAAATTGTACAACAACTTTTGGGTTCCATTTTCTCCTGTTACCCTTAGTAAAATAAAACAAATTGGAGCTGAAGTAATTTTTTTGTGAAAAAAAGTTAAATGTTCATTTTTATTTAAACATTCCAAAAATTCCTGTGAAGCAGCAGAAGGGTTAATAAACTTCTTGAATATGGTTTTGAGCACCATGAGGGGTGCAGTTTTTAGAATGGTGCCACACTTGGGTATTTTCCATCATATAGACCCCTCAAAATGACTTCAAATGAGATGTGGTCCCTAAAAAAAATGGTGTTGTAAAAATGAGAAATTGCTGGTCAACTTTTAACCCTTATAACTCCCTAACAAAAAAAAAATTTGGTTCCAAAATTGTGCTGATGTAAAGTAGACACGTGGGAAATGTTACTTATTAAGTATTTTGTGTGACATATCTCTGTGATTTAATTGCATAAAAATTCAAAGTTGGAAAATTGCGAAATTTTCATAATTTTCGCCAAATTTCTGTTTTTTTTCACAAATAAACGCAGGTACTATCAAAGAATTTTTACCACTATCATGAAGTACAATATGTCACGAGAAAACAATGTCAGAATCACTGGGATCCGTTGAAGCGTTCCAGAGTTATAACCTCATAATAGGACAGTGGTCAGAATTGTAAAAATTGGCCCGGTCATTAACGTGCAAACCACCCTTGGGGGTAAAGTGGTTAATAGCCAGTAAAGGCTACGCAGACAGCTGCGGGCTGATATTCATAGCAGGCTACAAATATTGGCCCCCGGCCATCGGCTTTCACCCTCTGGTGCAGAAAATTACGCGGGAGTCCACCCTGCTTTTTTCTTTTTTTAAATGAAACACTCATTAAGGCCTCTTTCACACTTGCGTCGGTACGGGTCCGTCGCTATGCGTCGGGCCGACGTACCGAAGCACATTGTGAAATTTGTGCATGACGTGGGCAGCGGAAGCAGTTTTTCAATGCATACGCTGCCCATTCTGAAGTCCGGGGAGGATGGGGCGGAGTTTCGGCCACGCATGAGCGGTAGAAAATGGTGGACGTGAGAGACAAAAAAAGTTCACTTGAACGTTTTTTCGTGCCGACGGTCCGCCAAAACACGACGGATCTGTCGCATGACAGACGCGACGTGTGGCCATCCATCGCGATCCGTCGCTAATACAAATCTATGGGTAAAAAACGCATCCTGCGAGCACATTTGCAGGATCTGGTTTTTCCGCCGGATCCGTTTTTTCCGCCGGATCCGTTTTTTTCCGCAGAATCCGTTTTTTTCAAAACTCACCGGATTGTGCCTGACGGCAATAACCTGATGTGTGAAAGCAGCTAGATATATGTATAGATGCATCTATGTATCTATACATATATCTATCTATAAATATATCTAGAGATATAGCAATAGTAAGCACGGCACTCTTGCGTCTGGGACGCTATTTTGCGTCTGGGACGGTCCGATTTAATCACTCCTGCCTTTTGACCAACATATCAATGGTATCTGGCCTGAACTCAAATTCTCCATACAACATGACACACATAGGATCAGCTTTCTGGACACCTTGATTTACAAGGAGAGGGGGGGGTCACTTGGCGATCGACTTATACACTAAACCAACAGATCGCAATGGCCTCCTACACTTCACTAGCTGCCACCAACCCTCCATTAAGAACTCTATTCCAAAATCACAGTTCCATAGGGTTGACAGGATAGTCTCCGATGAAAATCTAAAAAAACCAGACTCATTGAGATGGAACATAAATTTGCTGACAGGGGGTATCCTCATGGGGTACTGACGGAGGCCAAACGCAATATATCAAATAGTAAACCCAAGGACAATCCAAAAAGAATCCCCTTTGTCTCTACTTTTCACCCTTTTTCTGGCCTGGTACAGTCAACAATCCGGAGACACTGGAATATTCTAACCAAAAGTTATCCTAATATTACAGAGTTCAAATTGCCATTCCTGTCATGTTTTAAGCGAGCTAGGAACCTTAAGGACAGGTTAGTCATGGCAGATGTTGGCCCAGGTACCACGGTCCCTAAGCAAATTTTCCTTCAAACTCAGAGACGAGGCACATTCCCCTGCCTAAACTGTCTACAGTGTAGCAATGTACAGAAGGGTCCCTCTGTTTTTCACCCACAAACGGGTAAGGCTATTCCCATAAAGGGCTTCTATACCTGTGAGTCAACATTCGTTGTCTATCTTATCAAATACCCTTGCGGCTTGGCCTATGTGGGGGAGACCACACAAACGGTGAGGGATAGGGTGGCCCAACATAAGTCCACCATCCGATGTAATAAGACGCACCTCCCCCTCCCATTCCATTTTTCCGAAAAGAATCATAATATCGCCCAACTCCGGTTCCAGGTTCTAGAACAGGTAGACATCCCTAGAAGGGGCCAAAACCGTATTAAAATGCTCCAGAGAAGGGAAGCGTACTGGATTTATACTTTACAGACCCTAGAACCGAAGGGATTGAACAGGGACTATGTCGTTTCAGCTTTTTTGTAAAATACTGTGTACATGTTTTTATCATGTTTGCGATGTACATTGACCTTGTGTAACTATTTGTGTCTTGGTTTTAACTGTTTCACGTTTCTTCCTTTACAGAACCGTTAATTGTACCCCACGCACTGAGCACTGGTCTTTCCTCACATGGTATAGTATTCCTACACAATGCCATTTTTATATAGAGTGTTAATCTGATCTCTATATATTGTTCCGGTGTGACCACCATTTAGGGACCTGTTTTGCTCTCCTTGGCCATCTTTGCCACTGTGCAGAATGCCTGCAGCACCTGTCCTCAGCCCTGTCCATCCCCCAGCACTACGCTGTGATCTGGTTTTTGTCTCTCCTGGTACGCCCTGCGCTGCGGCCCTGTCGGCATATGGCCTCTATTCATATAGACACAGTTTTTACAGTGTCTAGCTCCTCTGCGCAGACGCCGCAGACCCCGGCATTTCTCCCAGGGTTTTCCCCTTTTCTGCGCATGCGCGGGTACTCCGGTCATGTGACCCTATGACGCGGCGCGTCAGCTGATCTCCAGGCGGCGGGCACTTAAACCCGGAAGTGCCGCTGCCATTCAGCAGTCCCGGGAGAACGCGACTCCTTCTGCACGGCGCCGGTGCCCCTTGAGGATACAGGTACAGCAGCGCCCTCTCCTAGCAACGCTCGCCCCTCGTCCGCGCCATCCCTCCCCCTTCCTCCCCCTTACCACCCCCTTCCCCCCCCTTTTTGCACTCTCCTCGGCATGGTTACCTACTCCCTGCTTCCATTCTCCACAGCGCTACCGCCATTGCGAGTGTTTCGCCCCTCTGCAGCGCTCAGCCTCCGTACCTCCAGACTCTTCAAGGTAACTGCCGTAGTATTAGGGGGGGGCCCTCCTGCCTTAGGCCGCTCAGCCTGTGCCATGCGATTTGTCATGCATTTTACCTTATTTCTCCCAGGCGCTTTTCTCTCCCGGATTCCGTCTAATGTTGGCACCCCTGTGGGCCCACACATATTTCTCGTGGCTTCCAGGTATTAATTTGGGGGCCTTGGGGGGCTCTTTACCTTCACCATCCCGGTTGTAAGCACTGCACTGTGCAACTGTACCCGCACATCTAGTACCTTACATATAGGTTCTTGGTGGTCACACTTATGGATTGGTCTGATAGTATAGTACGCCTATCAGGGCTTCACGCCTAGTCGCCCTGCACGATACCTGTAATATGGCATTACTGTATGTTTTCATGTGCTCATGTCTTTGTGTTGTAGGCACTTCACCTTGCACCCCAGCCCCGTGACCCCGCGTATTGGGAGGTCACCTTATTCGCTGTATCCTTCTTTTTGTGTGGGGGCGGTCATTCTACATCCCACTCTGATAGTCCTTTACTGGGACTCGATGCCATCACCTGACAACATTCTTTTCCTATACACGTTCACAGTCCGTAACATCTCCTGAACGAGGCTCACGACTCACGGAACACCAGGCCGGATCTACCTAGTCCGCCACAGTCGTTGTCTGTCACATATCAAGTGATGTATTTTATTCCTCCAAGCAGAATGTAATACGCCTGTATTTACACTGTGCATCATGTATCTTGTCTAAACAGAATTTCTTTGTATTTTTACATATGTATTTCAGTACTCCAAAAACTGTTTCTGATGAAGGTCTTTTGATTAGACTGAAAACGTTTAATTTTTGAACTGGATGCACTAAATAAACGAATTGTTCACTTCTTATCTTGCAAAAAGATCTCCTGAGTGCCAAGTAATTTATTGCTTATATCTAGAGATAGATATATCCATAGATATATAATAGAATGGCCGATGTTTCTAAGGCTACTTTAACACTTGCGTTTTAGCAATCCGTCGCAATCCGTCGTGTTTGGAAAAAAAGGATCCTGCAAATGTGCTCGCAGGATGTGTTTTTTAACCATAGACTTGTATTAGCGACGGATGGCCACATGTCGCGACCATCGTGCGACGGATCCATCATGTTTTGGCAGACTGTCGGCACGAAAAAACGTTTAAGTGAAACTTTTTTTTGTCCCTCGCGTCCGCCATTTTCTACCGCGCATGTGCGGCCGAAACTCCGCCCCATCCTCCCCGGACTTCAGAATGGGCAGCGGATGCATTGAAAAACTGCATCCGCTGCCCACAACGTGCATCAGTACGTCGGCCAGACGCATAGCAATGGACCCGTACCGACGCAAGTGTGAAAGAGGCCTTAATGAGTGTTTAATTTAAAAAAAAAAAAAAAAAAAAAAAAAAAAACTGCGTGGGCTCCCGCAGAATTTTCTGCGCCAGAGGGGAAAAGCCGACGGCCGGGGTCCAATATTTGTAGCCTGCTATGAATATCAGCCCGCAGCTGTCTGGCTAGCCTTTACTGGCTATTAAAATAGGGGGACCCCCCAAAAAAATGACGTGGGGTCCCCCTATATTTTATAGCCAGAAGGGCTACACAGACAGCTGCGGGCTGATATTCATAGCCTAGAGAGGGGCCATGGATGTAGCCCCCCCTGCTACAATACCAGTCCGCAGCCGCCCCAGAAATGGTGCATCTGTAAGATGCGCCAATTCCGGCACTTAGCCCGTCTCTTCCCAATCTCGTATAGCGGTGGGATATGGAGTAATAAGGGCATCTGTATGGCGAGATTTTCTCGCCGGCTTGCAAAATGGACATAGAATAGATCCATGGCCTTAAATATTCGTAAAAACATATATATAGTCTATATGTCAGTGAGACACATATATATTGATATATTTATTTTTAATACAGCGCTAGATAGCAGAAAAGCCGGTAATTCAATTGCTAGCTCCTTCCCAAACCCGACATGATATGAGACATGGTTTACATACAGTAAACCATTTCATATCTTTTATTTTTTTACATATTCCGCACTACTAATGTTAGAAGTGTCTGTGTGCAAAATTTGGGAGCTCTATCTGTTAAAATAAAGAGTTAAATCACGGAAAAAACTGGCGTGGGCTCCCGCTCAATTTTCTCCGCCAGAGTGGGAAAGCCAGTGACTGAGGGCAGATATTAATAGCCTAGAGAGGGGCCATGGTTATTGCCCCCCCCCCTTCCCCGGCTAAAAACATCTGTCCCCAGCTACCCCAGAAAAGGCACATCTGTAAGATGAGCCTATTCTGGCACTTAGCCTCTCTCTTCCCACTCCCGAATAGTGGTGAGAAATGGGGTAATAAGGGGTTAATGTCACCTTGCTATTGAAAGGTGACATTAAGCCGGGTTAATAACGGAGAGGCGTCAATAAGACGCCTATCCATTATTAATCCAATAGTAATAAAGGGTTAATAAAACACACACACATATTAGGAAAAAAGTACTTTAATATTCTTCATTTAACCATACTTACCATACTTCAGTGCTTGCAAAAAATGTAAAATAATTAACCGTATACTACCTGTCCGCCGTAGTCCAATTAATAACAAGTGTCCCATGACGATCTCCCCTATAGAACAGTGACATCGGGTGATGTCACTGCTTTATAGGACCCTCAGTGACACACTGACAGGAGACAATGGCTCCTGCAGTGCTTCACTGAGTTTACTATAGTTCAAAGTCTCACTTTACGGCAATTGCTGCGTGGGAAAATTTCTCACACAGCAATGCCAAAAGTGAGATTAGGGACTATTTTTTTTACAGTGGCGGAGGAATACAGTGCGGAAGGACACCTTCCTCCCATCATTGTGTTCCTGGAGCCCCTGAAGAGCGGTCACATCAGCTGATGCTGCCGTTCTCCACGGGAGATCGTCGTTGGACACTCGTGGATTTCTGAGGACAGGGAGTATATTGGTTTTTTGTTATTTTAATCTTTTTTACAGATGACACTACCTTCGGGGATCAAAATGACAAGTAAAAGTGAGTATGTACTCTATGTTTAATGTACTGTATGTCTGTATGTATAGCCTGCACAGAGCCCTGGCAGCCCGCACAGAGCCACCGCAGAGCCCCCGGCAGTCCCGCACAGACCCCCGGCAACCCACACAGACCCCCGGCAGCTCGCAGAGAGCCCCGGCACTTCGCACAGAGCACCTGCAGCCCACACAGAGCCCCAGCAGCCCGAACAAAGCCCCCAGCAGGCAGGCACAGACCCCTGTCAGCCCGAACAGGGCCCCGGCAGCCTGCACAGAGCCCCCGAAAGCACACACAGACCCCCAACAGCCCGCACAGAGCCCCCGCAGCCCGCACAGAGCCCCCGGCAGTCACGCACAGACCCCTGGCAGCCCGCACAGAGCCCCAGGCGTGCACGCACAGACATCCGGCAGCCTGCACAGAGCCCCGGCAGCCTGCACAGAGCCCCGGCAGCCCGCACAGAGCCCCCTCAGCCCACATAGAGCCCCCGGCAGTCATGCACAGACCCCCGGCAGCCCTCACAGACCCCCAGAAGCTCACACAGAGCCCCAGCAGGCCCGCATAGAGTCCCGGCAGCCCGCACAGAGCACTAGCAGGCACACACAGATCACCGGCAGCCCACACAGAGCCCCAGCAGCCTGCACAGAGCCCCGGCAGCCCACACAGAGCCCCCGGCTGGCATTCACAGACCCCTGGCAGCCCACACAGATCCCTGGCAGCTTGCGTAGAGCTCTAGCAGGTCCGCAGAGACCCCCAGCAGCCCGCACCGAGCCCCGGCAGCTCGCACAGAGCCCCGGCAGGCTTACACAGACCCCCAGAAGCCCGCACAGAGCCCTGGCAGGCCCGTACAGACTCCCGGCAGCCCGCACTGAGCCCTGTCAGGCCCACACAGAGCCTCGGTAGCCCGCACAGAGCCCCGGCAGCCCGCACAGAACCCCGGCAGCCCCACAGAGCCCCGGCAGGCCGCACAGAGCCCCGGTAGCCCGCACAGAGCCCCGGTAGCCCGCACAGAGCCCCGGCAGCGCACACAGAGCCCCGGCAGCGCACACAGAGCCCCCCGGCAGGCATGCACAGAGCCCTGGCAGCCCAGAAAGGGCCCCAGCAGCCTGCACAGAGCCCCAGCAAGCACACATAGACCCCCGGCAGCCTGCACAGAGCCCCGGCAGCCCGCACAGAGCCCCAGAAGCTCACACAGAGCCCCAGCAGGCCCGCACAGAGCCCCGGCAGCCCGCATAAAGACCCGGCAGCCCGCACAGAGCCCCCGGCAGGCACGCACAGACCACCGCAGCCCACACAGAACCCCGGCAGCCCACACAGAGCCCCGGCAGCCCACACAAAGCCCCCGGCAGGCACGCACAGACCCCTGGCAGCCCGCACAGACCCCCGGCAGCTCGCACAGAGCCCTGGCAGGTCCGCAGTGACCCCCAGCAGCCCGCACAGCGCCCCAGCAGCTCACACAGAGCCCCGGCAGGCTTGCACAGACCTCCGGAAGCCCGTACAGAGCCCCGGCAGGCCCGCACAGACCCCCGGCAGCCCACACAGTGCTCTGGCAGGCCCACACAGAGCCCCGGTAGCCCCACAGAGCCCCGGCAGGCCACACAGAGCCCCGGGAGGCCCACACAGAGCCATGGCAGGTCCACACAGAGCCCCCGTAGCCCGCACAGAGCCCCAGCAGCCTGTACAGAGCCCCGGTAGCCCACACAGAGCCCCGGCAGCCCACACAGAGCCCCGGCAGCCCACACAGAGCCCCGGCAGCCCACACAGAGCCCCCGGCAGGCACGCACAGACCCCTGGCAGCCCAAACAGGGCCCCGGCAGCCTGCACAGAGCCCCCAGCAAGCACACACAGACCTTCGGCAGCCCGCACAGAGACCCACCAGCCCACACAGAGCCCCCGGCAGTCACGCACAGACCCCCGGCAGCCCGCAGAGACCTCCGGCAGCCCGCACAGAGCCCCAGCAGGCCCACACAGCTCCAGCAGCCCACAGAGCCCATGGCAGGAACGCAGAGACGCCCGGCAGCCCACACAGAGCCCCGGCAGCCCACACAGAGCCCCCGGCAGTCACGCACAGACCCCCAGAAGCTCACACAGAGGCCCAGCAGGCCCACACAGAGCCCCGGCAGCCTGCACAGAGCCCCCGGCAGGCACGCACAGACCCCCAGCAGCCCACACAGAGCCTCGGCAGCTCACACAGAGTCCCAGCAGGCTTGCACAGACCCCCAGAAGCCCGCACAGAGCCGCGGCAGGCCCATACAGACCCCCGGCAGCCCGCACAGAGCTCTGGCAAGCCCACACAGAGCCCTTGTAGTCCGCACAAAGCCCCGGCAGCTTGCACAGAGCCCCGGCAGCCCCACAGAGCCCCGGCAGGCCACACAGAGCCCCGGCAGGCCCACACAGAGACCTGGTAGCCCGCACAGAGCCCCGGCAACCCGTACAGAGCCCTGGCAGGCCCGCACAGAGCCCTGGCAGGCCCGCACAGAGCCCCAGCAGGCCCACACAGGCCCCACCTGCACACACAGACATGCACAGTGTCCGCCCACGCACCGCCCACACTCTTCCCCCCTCTGGAACAGGATGTAGAAGCACAGAAAGGGTTTATTTACATTCCCATATTTGTGTGACATTGATTTGCATCGGTATCGGGTATTGGCGATATCCGATATTTTTTGGATATCGGCCGATCCAATCCGATACCGATACTTCTGGATATCGGAAGGTATCGCTCAACACTAGTAAGGACCTGTGACCTTTTGAATGGGAAATTCAGCCATCTTGTTACGTACGCTGCGCACACTTACCCGGCTTCTCCCGTCCCTCGGCGCACTCGCGATCCTGTCCAGCGCCGCTCTGCTTCCTCCTTCGCTGGCTCACGGCGTCCGGTCCCTCTGCGCATGCGCGGTCGCGTCTCCTCCATCGCAGAGCCTTCTGGGAGGTCGCGACCCGGTGGCTCCGCCCCAACATGGCGGCGCCCATCGGGTATTTCTTCCCGGCGTCTCCCTAGGTAAGACGCCTTTGCTTTGTAGGTGCACTGTCTGCCGTCAGTGTCCCTATGCCCTAGGCTCCCCTGTACCAGTGTCTTCTCTCAGCCCAGTCTTTACTTTGTCTTAGTGTCCTGCCAGCCCGTGTTCCCGCTGTGTCTTGCCTGTCCGTGTTCCTGCTGTGTCCTACCTGTCCGTGTTCCTGCTGTATCCTGCCAGTCCGTGTTCCTGCTGTATCCTGCCAGTCCGTGTTCCTGCTGTATCCTGCTAGTCCGTGTTCCTGCTGTGTTCTGCCAGCCCGTGTTCCTGCTGAGTCCTTCCGGTCCGTGTTCCTGCTGAGTCCTGCCAGTCCGTGTTCCTGCTGTGTTCTGCCGTTCCGTGTTCCAGTCCTTTCTGTCTCTTAAACAAAGCTTCGCTACGGCCCCTGTGCTTCATCGTCCTGATGCTAATAGACCGTTTGTCCTTGAGGTCGACGCATCCTCTATTGGAGCTGGTGCTGTACTTTTGCAAAGATCCTCGTCCGGACGTTTGGTGACCTGTGTTTTTTTTTCTAAAACCTTTTCCGCTCCTGAGCGTAACTACTCTATTGGAGATAAAGAACTTTTGGCTATCAAGCTAGCCTTGGAGGAATGGCGATATCTCCTTGAGGGGGCTCTTCATCCATTCACCATTTACACAGACCACAAGAATCTGGCCTATATTCAGTCTGCCCAAAGACTAAATCCACGACAGGCCAGATGGTCTTTATTCTTCGGACGATTCGAATTTGAACTTCATTTCCGACCCGGAAATAAGAATGTCAAAGCAGATGCTCTTTCAAGATCCTTTCAGCCTCTGGACCTAGAGGATTCTCCGGCTCACATCATTGATCCTGCGAAGATCGTCACTCTTGCTCCTCTAAGAGTGATTTCAACTCCTCCTGGCAAGACTCTTGTGGCTAACCAAGACAAGGAGAGAGTTTTACGTTGGGGTCACTCCTCCAAAATTGCAGGTCACGTAGGAGTCAAGAAGACACTTTCTCTTATCTCTCGGCATTACTGGTGGCCATCTCTCCGACAAGACGTCACCAAATTCATCGCTTCTTGTCCTTCTTGTGCAAAAAATAAAGTCCCTAGGCAGCTTCCTTCCGGTCTCCTGCATCCTCTGCCTGTGCCTTCCGTTCCTTGGAGTCATATAGCTATGGACTTCATCACTGATCTACCTTGTTCCTCGAATTGCTCTGTCATCTTGGTTGTTGTAGATCGGTTCTCCAAGATGGCTCACTTCATCGCATTACCTGGTCTGCCTTCCGCTCCTAAGTTGGCAAAGATCTGTTTACACCAAGTCTTCCGTCTTCATGGTTTTCCTCATCATATCGTCTCAGACCGTGGAGTACAATTTACCTCACGTTTTTGGAGAGCTCTCTGCAGTCTATTAAAGGTTAACTTGGACTTTTCTTCCGCCTATCACCCTCAGTCCAACGGACAAGTGGAGCGAGTTAATCAAGTCCTGACTACATATCTGCGACATTTCTCCAATGCACACCAAGATGACTGGGTCTCTCTTCTCCCCTGGGCCGAATTCTCATATAACAATCTTCCCAGTGAGTCTTCCTCCAAAACCCCCTTTTTTGTAGTCTATGGTCAACATCCGAACATTCCTCTTCCTGTTTCTCTTTCCTCGGGGGTACCGGCAGCGGATTTCTTGTCCCGGGAATTCTCTACGATTTGGAGTGAGACCAAAGTGGCTCTTGAGAGAGCTAGCCTTAATATGAAAAAGTTTGCTGACAAAAGGCGTTTGGATGCTCCGCCATATTCTCCGGGTGATAAAGTTTGGCTTTCCTCTCGCTAAATCAAGCTTAAAATTCCCTCTTGCAAACTGGGTCCCCGCTATATTGGTCCTTTTCCTATCTTGAGTCGCATTAATGATGTTTCTTATAAGTTGAAGTTGCCTGCCTCTTTACGCATTCCCAATGCCTTCCATGTGTCTCTTCTCAAGCCCGCAGTCTTTAATCGCTTTCACTCCGCTACCTCTTCCTCTCCTCAGCTCTGTACTTCTGATGGAATCTTTAATGTTAAAGACATTCTTGCCAAAAAGGTAGTTAGGGGTAAAACTTATTTTTTGATTGATTGGGAGGGATTTGGCCCTGAGGAGAGGTCCTGGGAGCCCCGAGAGAACATCAATGCTCCTCTTATCATGAAAAGATTCCTTTCTAGCCTTAAAAAGAGGGGGACTAAGGAGGGGGGTACTGTTACGTACGCTGCGCACGCTGCGCATACTTACCCGGCTTCTCCCGTCCCTCGGCGCACTCGCGATCCTGTCCAGCGCCGCTCTGCTTCCTCCTTCGCCGGCTCACGGCGTCCGGTCCCTCTGCGCATGCGCGGTCGCGTCTCCTCCATCGCAGAGCCTTCTGGGAGGTCGCGACCCGGTGGCTCCGCCCCAACATGGCGGCGCCCATCGGGTATTTCTTCCCGGCGTCTCCCTAGGTAAGACGCCTTTGCTTTGTAGGTGCACTGTCTGCCGTCAGTGTCCCTATGCCCTAGGCTCCCCTGTACCAGTGTCTTCTCTCAGCCCAGTCTTTACTTTGTCTTAGTGTCCTGCCAGCCCGTGTTCCCGCTGTGTCTTGCCTGTCCGTGTTCCTGCTGTGTCCTACCTGTCCGTGTTCCTGCTGTATCCTGCCAGTCCGTGTTCCTGCTGTGTCCTGCCTGTCCGTGTTCCTGCTGTATCCTGCCAGTCCGTGTTCCTGCTGTATCCTGCCAGTCCGTGTTCCTGCTGTATCCTGCCAGTCCGTGTTCCTGCTGTATCCTGCCAGTCCGTGTTCCTGCTGTATCCTGCCAGTCCGTGTTCCTGCTGTATCCTGCTAGTCCGTGTTCCTGCTGTGTTCTGCCAGCCCGTGTTCCTGCTGAGTCCTTCCGGTCCGTGTTCCTGCTGAGTCCTTCCGGTCCGTGTTCCTGCTGAGTCCTGCCAGTCCGTGTTCCTGCTGTGTTCTGCCGTTCCGTGTTCCAGTCATTTTCAGTTAAGTCTTGTTTTCCTATTATTCCCTGCCATCCTTATAGCCTTTGGTTTCCTTCTTTATCTTGGGTCGCCCCTTTGGCTCTAGCTGTTGTGTCTCCATTCCCCCGAGGTCCTGCTCCTAACACTCCCTGTATAGGGGGTGATTCCATCTGGTCCGCTCGACCCCGGGGGCTCTAGAGTCACGACCCAGAGGGTCCACTCTCGGATTTCTGCCCGAGTACTTACACATCTCACATTATAGGACGCTATGGTCATTGCTTGTGTCTGACCAATCATGATGACTTACTGTGGACAAGGGTATCCTCTATGTGACCGCTCATTCCTGACAAAGTGTGCAGAGAAGAGGGAGGGAAAGGGTATGAATCAGAAGAAGGAAGAAAAAAGGAACAAGGACATCCTAACTAAAATAGGGGCTCATCACCCTGTCTCTAATGTTATAGCTATCTCTGGTGAAAGAGTAATCTCAACTAGGGAAACTTGTCTAGCTTAGTAACATGGTATTATGCTATTCAACCTGTAAGCTAACTGTTCACAGAACCATACAATTCTTTATCAACTGCCTGTGAATAAGAGGAGAAAAAACTTTATACTCACCAAGTCCCTTCGAGACTTCAGATGCTCTCAGGTTAAAGGGGGCTCATCGGTCTCTTCTTGGTTCTCTGAGACTTGGGGCATTGACTTTTTTCCACTGGTCTTGTACTGTGAGTCGTGAGAGTTGTAGGTTGGTATACGCCGACATCAAATCTTGAACCGGGTTCAGTGGGATCTCGAGTTCTTCACAGATCTTTGCAACGTTTGTTGTCAACCTTGCCATATATCTCTTATCATTTGTTGTTGTGAATATTTCAAATGGGAAGAGCCAAAGGAACAAGAACTGTCTCTCCCTGGGGGCATTTGTAAATGATTTTAACATTCGTCTCTTGGTCATTGTTGATGGAGCCAGGTCTTGATTGATGTTGATCATGAAACTATTGTATTCCAACTTTCTTATTGATCTAGCTTTCTTGTAGATTTTTTAATTCATATGAAAGTTTAAGATTATACAGATTATATTTCTTGTAAGTTCCATTGGCCTTGGTTTGGGTTTCAGTGCCCGATGAGCTCTCTCCCATGACCAGCAGAGGTCTGTCATTGGGATATTGCAGTGAAGAGAATAACTCCATCAGGATCGCTGTGGTATCTTCTGGCCCGGTGATCCCTGGCATACTTCTAATCCTAAGGTTGTTTCATTTGTTTCTGTTCTCCCTGTCTTCAAAGGCTGTGTACAGAATATTAATGTGATTCTCATGGAGTTGTAAGCCTGTTGTTAATTCTTTTGAGTATACGTCTAGGTTGACCTGCGCCCCCTCCAGTTCCTCTACTCTGTGGCATATATGTTGTACATCTTGTTTGATTACAGCTAGGTCCTTTACCAGTGGGGCAAGAGCAGTTGTGAGGATGTTTTTAATAAAGTTTCTTGAGATGGGTTTGTCAGTATAGTCTTTGCTTTAGCACAATGACATTCCCAGATTAACACATGTTGATCGTGCATGTGCCAGGTCATGCAAGTAGTAATGACATCATTTCATTTTTTTTAACTCTACTAGGTTGTTTTTAAAAAATTGGACAGATAACATGATTTTTTATATTTTTGCTGGTTTAAAAGAAAATATGCAAGCTGAGCAACTTCAGAACTGTGAACGCTGCTGTCCACTGCCAGAGTAGGGCCTAAGGATGCATTGGTTGCCATGGTTGTATAACTGTGTCTACGTAACATCCTTGTCTTCTTCCTCCTCCTCTGCTGAGCTGTTCAGCCTTGCCTCTGGGTTTACATCAAGTGAGATCTACTACCTCATCGTCATCCTCTCTGTTCTCCCACTCCTTGCCCTGAGAGTCACCCTCCTCCTTTTGACTCTGTGAATCTTTAGAGTACACTTCCTATGCCCATGGCATTACAATGTATGAAGAGATCTGCAGACTCATCTGTGGTTCCGATCAGTCAGTTGGGCGCTCGGAGAGTTGTGATGTTGGGGAAAAAGGGGTAATTGGGTGCCACCACTGAAGACTGGACTGTTTGTGTTGTTAAGGTGGAGGAAGAGGAGCAGAGGCCACTTGATGCAGGGCTTGCCATCTCCTGGAGCACATGTTCTTTCTGGCCCTCATCTACAAAGCCTACCATTGTTAGGCTGCCAAAGAAAGGGAGCAGAGTTGCCCGTTCAGTAACAAAAGTTGTAAAAATGCTGCAGAAATTCTGACTGCAGCAAAACAAACTGACTTCTCATCCCTCATATCATACCTGTCTCACAAACCCTAAACAGCTATTCTTTACTTTCAATTCTTTCCTGCATTAACCAGGTCTCCCTCCCTCTCATCTTAGCTGAATACTTTGCCTCACCACCTGTGAACTTGACACAATAATGTCCCACCTCATTCCAAATTTTACCACAGTCTTAATCACAAGCATAACCCACCTCTTCAACCTGTCGCTAGCAACTGGTGCCTTCCATCCTGATTGAAACATACCTCGATCAAACCCATCCTCAAAAATCCCACCCTTGACCCGTCCTCTGTGTCTACCTATCGCCCCATATCATTTCTCCAAACTACTGGAACAACACGTTCATTTTGAACTGTCCTCCCACCTCTCTTCTCACTCCCTCTTTCACCGCTTACAATCTGACTTGAGACTGCACCAATCAACTGAAACTGCCCTGAGTAAAGTCACCAATGACCTACTAACTGCCAAATGAAAGCGACGTGAGTTTGTTCACCTTCTTCTACTGGACCTGGCATCTGTCTTTGACAGAGTGGACCATTCTCTCTTACTACAGACTTTCTGATCTGTTGACATTACAGTCATGGCACTTTGTTGGATCTCCTCGTACCTAACAGACAGGACATTCAGTGTCTCCCACTCACACACCTCCTCCTCATCTCTCCCCCTATGTGTCATTTTCCACTGAGGTTCAGTTGTAGGATCAGGAATTATCATTAGAGGGTGAATGTGTGTACTCCCTCCCTCTTAATGGGACTGCCTGCATCAACCTAAGGTATTCCCAACCTGTAGCTGGGCAACACCTTCTATTTAACGCTTCTCCTTCAATATGGAGGTGCCTGAGCTATGTTATTAGTTTACCTTGCATGCTTGTTAGTTATCAGGTTCCCCAGGTCTGCTTGTCTGCTTGTCTACCCTGTACCTGTCTGTTCTTACCTGTCTATGTGCACATGGAAAGAAAAATCCAGCTCCAGCAAAAAAGTATTAAAAATGTATTTAAACATATTAAAATTACTTTGGCTGAAGTCTAAGAGTGCCGTTTGTGCTCGAAACACGTCCAGCGACTACATGGTAGCTTCCATCTAAATGATGTAATTTTTTGCCTGTCAGCAGTTTTCCAAATTGTAATATGTTTAAATAAATTTTTAATACTTTTTTCCTGGAGCTGGATTTTTCTTTCCATGTGCACAAGTTTCAACGTCAGACAGAGATGTTTTTTCCTTGCTCGGACATTATGTAGACTACAGACGAATGTTTCTATTGGGTGAGCTGAAAAGTTTTTCTGTTTTTCTTACCTGTCTATGCCTGTCTGATCGTATGATCTGCACTCTTCTGTCCATCAGCTGGTCCAGATCGCACCTGCTAGTGCCCATCTGTCTAACTCCCAGTTACTCCGCACCTGCCAGAGCTTTTCTGTTCCTCAGCCGGTCCCATCTGCACCCGTGGTTCCAGAGTCCTTACAGTGCCTGCCTGCATTTTTCACTCATTTAGGCAGTAGCAGCTTACCCGCTGTAAGGGGTCAGCTGCCATCTTCTGTAGGTCAGCCATGGACATGGATTGTCCACAGCGACGGCAGGGATTGCCGGGAGAACAGAAGGAGAAGCAACAGAAGGATTTAAATCTGCAGGGAAAGTGCAGGATATGAGGCTGTGTGTGAAATGTGCTGCTAAAGTGATGAGTGCCCATGTTATCAGTAAAGTTGAACTTTTTGAAAAAGACTGTGATTCTGCCGTGTTTCATGGAACCTGGAATCCTGAAACTGGAGTGATAGAGACCAAGGGGACTTCAGCAAATGAAGTTAGTACTCTGTCACATACATCAGACACACGCAACAGAATGGACTCTGTGTTTCGTCTGCGGGGCGCCAGGGTGTGGAAACACTACAGCTCGTTGCCATGACTACCACCCTGGCTGCCTTACAGAATTACAGAATGCCCTCATTTTTTAAAAATGTGAACACTCCTTGTAGGGTGTCCATTTGCTGGATTGGGTGTAGTGGAAGAACTGTCGGTCCCTATTATAATATTTCTACTGTGGTGAAATTGATGCCACTTTGGTGGTGCCTGTCAATATTTTTTGGAAATGTCAACACTCATGGTTTGGTCTCCTACATGTGTATTACCTGTAGCAGTTGGCCTCCAAGACCATCAGGCCTCTACTTCCTTTGTCTCAACTACCCGTGTTAATAACCATAAATTTTTCTGACAATGGTAGTCTACAAAACTGATATTTGTAGCTCCTACATTGATCCCTCACCTACCTCATCTTACTGTGATGTTCAATTGAAAGCTGTAAATGCTGTTCCAGACCCCTATACCTCATGACTGGCTGATTGTTGTTATGCTAAGATCTGTACTGTGGGTGAATTGAGGCCACTTTCCTAATGTCTGTCCCTCATTTGATATGTTTTGGCAGCATTTAGGGCCATTATAAGGTTGTTGTGCAAGCGTGTCCTGATCGGTTCCAGAGTTTAATCTGGTTTGCCCCTTTTCCAGGTGGATCACATCAAGGGTTAACTTTGCTCTGCCTCATTCTGGGTTCAGGTTTGCTGTTTAGCTCTCATGCATCCTGCTGGCATTGTCAGCTATAGTTCTGCCTTCGGCGTGTGAACCTGACTCTGGTAGCTCTTGATTTGTCCTGTTGTGATCCCTGACTTGACCCGTGTCTGTTGACTCCCTCTGCCTGCCCTTTTCCCAGCATTTCCCTGTTTGTCTGTTTGATTCTCTGGTTCCTGACTTGGCTCATATTCGGACTCGCTTCTGCCTTTTGACTTTGTCTTATCTGCTTCAGACCATTGCTGAACCTCCAGACTTGTTCCTGTCCACCTGTATTGCTGATCCCTTTAGTACTTCAGCCTATTGTGGTTTTTTGACTCAGCTTGTTTGACCACTCTCTCGCCACTTGGTGGTGCCTATGCTGCTGCTCTGTGGTGCTTCTCTGTATACGCAGTCTCACTTCCCTCTCAAGCTCCCTCTGGTTGAGGTTGTGTTATTCTGCACTGCAGCAGCATGACAATGCGTTTGTATTTGCCTCCCATTGAGATGAATGGCTTTCAGTAATGTTCAGTGAATATTCAACGAATTAATCGACGAAAATTGAAAATTTGATGAACATAATCCAAACCGAACATTGAAATATTTGCTCATCTCTACTGTCAATCTATCCTGGGCCCTTTGCAGTAATAATGTCCAACATCCTATGCCCCTTTCAGTAGGAACATTCCTCATCCTGGGGCCCTTCTAGTAATAATGTTCAACATTTTTGGCCCCTTCCCAGCATAATATTCCTCATCCTGTCCCTTTACTGTTGTAATATCCCCCATCATGATTGTCTTCTTGTTATAAAGTCCCCATCATAAGCCCCTTCCTGTAATAATGTTCATATTCTGGCTTTTCTCATAACATTTTACGACACAAAAGTGCCTCAAGATTGTTAACAAAATCCCCTGTAAAGTTATATTCTGGCACCAATTTTCAAGTGGCGTTGCTAGAATCAGATGGGCAAAACTTGGACCCCCACCTACATGTTGGTGTGTTGTATTAGCCCTTGTAGTATTCTAAATCCTATAAAGACATACATGTTGCCCCCTCATAATGTAATAATGTCCCCCATACTGTAATAATGTCGCCCATCATACTGTGCCCCTGTGAGTAATAATGTCTCCCATCTTGTGCTTCTTCCTGGTATGACATCCCCCATCCTGGGCCCCTACCAGTAATAATGTCACCCATCTTGGTATTTTGGAACACAATAAAAATAAAAAAGATACTTCTCACCTTGCCCTGCCCCATTGTGTGCACCATCCTCTTCTATAACCAATGCAGAGACCGCCAGCTCACTTTAGCATACTTGCTATGGGGGACGCATAAGGGTATGTGTCCACATTCAGGATTGCATCAGGACTTGATCAGGATTTGATGCAGGTAAAATCTGTACCAAATCTGCACCTGAGGTCATTGGCAGGTCACCTGCGTTTTTGATGCGTTTTTGACGTGTTTTTTTCATGCGCATTTGTGTGTGTGTGTTTGTAAGTTCAATAAAGATATACCAAAAAAAAGGGTGATGTCATTTCTTGTCCAACCTCTTCATTTACATACTCCATTGAAGAATGTTTACACACACAGACAGATGATAGATAACAGATAGATCGATAGATAGATGATAGATAATAGATAGATCTATCGTATCTATCTATCGTATCTATTATCTATCTATAAATATATCTATCGATATATCTATCTAGCTATCTATAGATATATCTATCAATAGATAGATAATAGATAGATAAATAATAGATAGATAATACCAAGCCCGATGTTTAGTATATCTCTGTATTTTTTTTTCTCTCTGTCTGTCTGTCACGGAAATCCCAAGTCGCTGATTGGTCGTGGCCGTTTTGCAGCGACCAATCAGTTACGGGTACAGTCCGGCGGTGAAACAGCTGCTCCCTTCTCCCCTGCAGTCAGTGCCCCCTCCTGTCAGCGCTCACACAGAGTAAATGGCAGCATTAACGGACCGCCTTATGCCACGGTGTAACGCACTCCATTAACGCTGCTATTAACCCTGTGTGACCAACTTTTTTACTATTGATGCTGCCTATGCAGCATCAATAGTAAAAAGATCTAATGTTAAAAATAATAATAATAAAAAAAAACATTATATACTCACCCTCCATCAGCCTCTGGATCCAGCTGAGGCCTTTTCCGCTCCTCGCGACGCTCCGGTGACCGGTCCATGCATTGCTGTCTCGCGAGATGATGACGTAGCGGTCTCGCGAGACCACTATGTCATCATCTCGCGAGACTGCAAAGCACTCTTGGGACCGGAGCGTCACGAGGAGCATCGGTAAACGCCTCGCCTGGATCCGGGGGCCGACGGCGGGTGAGTATATAACTATTTTTTAATTTAATTATTTTTTTAACAGGGATATGGTGTCCACATTGCTATATATTACGTGGGCTGTGTTAGATACTGCATGGGCTGTGTTATATACTACATCTCTGTGCTATATACTATGTGGGCTGTGCTATATACAACGTGGCTGTGCAATATACTATGTGGCCTGTGTTATATACTGCATGGGCACTGTTATATACTACGTGGCTGAGCAATCTACTACGTGGCTGTGCAATATACTACGTGCCTGTGCTATATACTACATGTCAGGGCAATATACTATGTGGCTGCTATATCTACTGTGTTGGCTGTCATATATACTACGTGGGCTGTGTTATATACTACATCGCTGTGCTATATACTATGTGGCTGTGCTATATACTATGTGGCTGTGCTATCTACTGCGTGGGCTGTGTTATATACTACGTGGGCTGTGTTATATACTACATCGCTGTGCTACATACTATGTGGCTGTGTTATATACTACATGGCTGCTATATACTACGTGGCTGGGCTATATACTACATGGTTGCTATATACTTCGTGGCTGTGCTACATACTACATGGCTGCTATATACTTCGTGGGCTGTGTTATATACTACATTGCTGTGCTGTATACTACATGGCTGTGTTATATACTACGTGGCTGTGCTATATACTACGTACTATACTAATCCCCTCCACTATGCTGTAACATCAGGACGCTGCGTGTTTGACGGTGTGGCTATACGCATCGTCAAACATGCAGCGTTTTCTGAACGTGGAAGCACACCCTAAGATGCAATGATCATAGATCATTGCTATGCACCTACTGTGACTGACACACTGACGTCAGCTGCTGGTTTATGATTGGCCAGTGACGTGTATTGCTGTGCAGGGACTCGTCTATTCTGTGCACCACAATTCATTTCTATGATGGACATCCAGCTGAAATAGGCGTTTGCTTTGGCTGATTACGCCCTGCATGTAGATGCTGTAAAGCATATCTCTCAACCACAGTTCCAAGCTGAGATCAGCAGCTGGGCAAAATGATATGCCTAAATACTTATGATCATAAAATAAAAAAATTGACTGTCAGAAAACAAAGATTAAAAAAAAAATCTGTATCTTGTTCTAGTTTTAACAGAAAATATGAGAAAATAGAGTACATTTCGGTCAAATCAGTCATATTTTAAACAAGATGATTAATCAGGACAGCACCTTCTCCATATTATTTACCAAATGCAAGAAAGTTGCAAAAAAGCAAATTAAAAATATATGTCTTCATGACGCTCTCTGTGCTTCAAACAGAACCCTGAGACTATCACAGAGCAGGTGCATTTATATGGAGACTTGATTACACACAGGTGGATTATATTCATCATCATTAGACATTTAGGACAACATTGGATCATTCAGAGATCCACAATGAACGTCTGGAGTGAGTTTGCTGCACTGAAAGTAAAGGGGCCGAATAATATTGCACGCCCCACTTTTCAGTTTTTGAATTTCTAAAAAAATTTAAAATCACCAATAAATTTCGTTCAACTTCACAATTGTGTTCCACTTGTTGTTGATTCTTCACCAAAAATTTACATTTGGTATCTTTATGTTTGAAGCATGATATGTGGTAAAAGGTTGAAAAGTTCCAGGGGGACGAATACTTTCGCAAGGCAATGTATATGAGTAAATGTTTCTCATTCCATTTCTAAGTTTTGGACTCCCTCTGTTCTCTATACAGTTTTTTGGCATTTGTTTTTGCTAGAGACATATTTCCTGGTAAATACGAGGACATGCTTGGAATCTGTTATGGCTTAAATAGGATGGCACGCATCTCAGAGCTAATCTCTCTTGAATTAAAGCATTGTATGTCCCACTGTAGAATCATTACCCAGCTACACACATCCCCCCTTTTTAGCAGCTGTTATAAAATGCCCACTCTGTGCTTGTGAATTTGGAACATTATAAAACAGTATTCAATTGTTTTAAGATGCATCAATGGCCAACTAAGTAGCTGCAGAGGAAAATAAAAGGAAGTAAAAGATGCATGCACTGTTGTGCAAGAGGTTTTTGTTAGATCAGTGTTAAATGTCAGACACAATATGTTAACTAGTGATGGGTGAGAAAAAAAATGCTCACTCGATTCAAGAAAACCGAGCAAATTTCGAGTAATGAGCATAATGGAAGTCAATGGGAAGCTCAAGCATTTTTCCAGCAGACTTTTCATGGAGATCTGGGGAAGTCGGGCAGAAAATCACTGAAATGGATGAAAGCACAGCTGAAATGAAATGGGAATCACATGGAAAGACTTCTGGACACATCTCTGACTCCCAGGTCGTTGCTGGGAGTATTTGCCACTTTTACGGACTGGAAATAAAATATAAAAAACCGTTAGGAAACATTCTTTATTGTATAATGTCTTGGACTTAAAGGGAACCTGTCACCCCGTTTTTTGAGATTGAGCTATAAATACTGTTAAATAGGGCCTGCGCTGTGTGTTCCTATAGTGTATGTAGTGTACCCCGATTCCCTATGTATGCTGAGAAATAACTTACCAAAGTCGCCGTTTTCGCCTGTCAATCAGGCTGGTCAGGTCGGGAGGGCGTGGTGACATCGGTGGTTCTTCCTCAGCTTTACGTTGGTGGCGTAGTGGTGTAGTGGTGAAGACACAGCGCGCGATCTGCGCTGTAATCCCTTGCATCGGTGGGGGCGGCCATCTTCCTGGGGCCGCGCGTGCGCAGATCGAGTGCTCTGCTGCACGGGGCTTCAGGAAAATGGCCGCGGGATGCCGCGCGTGCGCATTAGAGATCGCGGCGGCCATTTTCCCAAAGCCGAGATGCAAACTCGGCTTTGGGAAAATGGCCGCCGCGATCTCTAATGCGCACGCGCGGCATCCCGCGGCCATTTTCCTGAAGCCCCGTGCAGCAGAGCACTCGATCTGCGCACGCGCGGCCCCAGGAAGATGGCCGCCCTCACCGATGCAAGGGATTACAGCGCAGATCGCGCGCTGTGTCTTCACCACTACACCACTACGCCACCAACGTAAAGCTGAGGAAGAACCACCGATGTCACCCCGCCCTCCCGACCTGACCAGCCTGATTGACAGGCGAAAACGGCGACTTTGGTAAGTTATTTCTCAGCATACATAGGGAATCGGGGTACACTACATACACTATAGGAACACACAGCGCAGGCCCTATTTAACAGTATTTATAGCTCAATCTCAAAAAACGGGGTGACAGGTTCCCTTTAAGGCAAGAAAAGAGAAGAAATAACCCGCCATCTCTCATCTTATTTTCCTGTTGTAATGAGCCATAAATAAATAGTTTAAAAAAATGACTTTTAGCCCCTCATTTTTAACAACCAGCTAAGGCAAAGCAGACAGCTGTGGTCTGATATTATAAGGCTGGTAAAGGCCATAGTTATTGACCCCTTCCCAGCCTAAAAATACAAGTCTACAGCCTCCCCAGAATTGGCACATCAAAGAAGGTAGTTTCAAATTCTCACAAAGTGGATCTACTGCAGTCATGTTAGTTTGGGGTATGTCAGCCAGCCACTTTCTGCCACTTACATTGCGTTGTTTTATTCACTGGGCCTGAGTTTTGGGACAGTCTCCCCCCAAAAAAGGGAGTTTCAAATTCTCACAAAGTGGATCTACTGCAGTCCTGTTAGTTTGGTGTATGTCAGCCAGCCACTTTCTGCCACTTAGATTGCGTTGTTTTATACACTGGGCCTGAGTTTTGGGTCAGTCTCCCCCCAAAAAAGGGAGTTTCAAATTCTCACATAGTGGATGTAATGCATTCCTGTTAGTTTGGTGTATGTCAGTCAGCCACTTTCTGCCACTTACATTGCGTTGTTTTATACACTGGGCCAGAGTTTTGGGTCAGTCTCCCCCCAAAAAAGGGAGTTTCAAATTCTCATAAAGTGGATCTACTGCAGTCCTGTTAGTTTGGTGTATGTCAGCCAGCCACTTTCTGGCACTTACATTGCGTTGTTTTATACACTGGGCCTGAGTTTTGGGTCAGTCTCCCAAAAAAAAAAGGGAGATTCAAATTCTCAACAAGTTCATATACACCTTCTACCTTGTTTTACAGTACCATATAACGGTTGTTATTTTGGTTAGATTTTCCAAAAAATGATTAAGTCTCGTGGAAGAGGCCGTGGGCGGTGGTTGCCAGCTGGTACTGATGGTGGTGGTCGTGGTGCATCTGGTGGTAGTGGCAAAAGCACAATAGCACCTAAGGCTGGAGGTATTGAGCCAGCATCATCGTCTGGCTACACAAGGCCTCAAAGGCTCCCTTTTCTGGGAGTAGGAAAACGGCTTTTAAAGCCGGAGCAGCAGGAAAAGGTTTTGGCTTTCATTGCTGACTCAGCCTCTAGCTCTTTTGCCTCCTCTTCAGAAAGTCCCAAATATAAAAGCAGCGAGTCGTCAGTGGATGCTCCCGATCAGGAACAAGACGTTTCCTTGTGTCCTTCACCCAAACCAAAAGTGAAGGATGCGTCAGGCGACACTACAGGTTACTCCATGGAGCTCTTTACACATACCGTGCCTGGGTTAGAACGGGAAATTGTTAACTGCCCATTACAAGATGAATCGGACATGGAGTGCACTGATGCACAGCCACAGCTAGATTATAATGCTGTTCCATTGACTTAAATCACTACATTGCCCTCACAGTGTACTGAGCAAGAAACTGACCCTGATGAGACTATGGTGCCCCGTCCTGAACGCTATAGCACCTTACACGGTGACACAGAGGAAGGTGCACATGACATTGAAGAGGAGGTGATAGATGACCCAGTTGTTGACCCAGATTGGCAGCCATTGGGGGAAGAGGGTGCCACTACCAGTAGCTCAGAAGCGGAGGAGGATGATCCGCAGCAGCCATCTACATCGCAACAGCTGTCATCTGGCAGGCCCGTATCAGGCCAATAACGTTTGTCAAAAACAAAAACAGTTTTAGGACAGCGTGGCCATCCAGTGAAAGTAGCACAGCGTGCAATGCCTGAAAAGGTATGCCATAGTAGGAAGAGTGCAGTGTGGCAATTTTTTAAGCAAGATCCGAATGATCAGTCAAAAGTTATCTGTAAGAAATGCTCAAAGACCTTTAGCAGAGGGAAGAATCTTCAAAATTTAAATACAACGTGCATGCTTAGACATTTAACCAGCATGCACTTGCAAGCCTGGACTAACTACCAAATGTCCCGTACCGTTGATGCACCTGCTCAGAATGAAGGTAGTCAGCAACGCTACATTGCTTCCCTCACTGTAAGCCCACCGGTTAGGACACCACCAGCAGCAAATGTGGAGGTATCGTCGCAAGGCCAAAGCAGTCAGGGAATCACAAGGTTATTGGTAGGAAACACTGTATGTAGGCCAACATCGAGAATACCATCACCAACCCTCTCTCAATCCGCCATGTCCACCACCACCACCACCACCGCTAGTTCCACCATATGCACCTCTACTGTCCAGCTCACCTTACAAGAGACTCTCATTAGGAAAAAGAAAGTACTCATCCTCTCATCCACGTACACAGGGTTTGAACGCCCACATTGATAGACTAATCTCGTTAGAGATGAGGCCCTACCGGTTGGTTGAAAGCGAAGCTTTCAAAGCCCTGATGGACTACGCAGTACCACGCTATGACCTACCCAGTCGACACTTCTTTGCGAGAAAAGCCATCCCAGCCCTCCACCAGCATGTCAAAGACCGCATTGTGCATGCACTGAGTCAATCAGTCAGTAGAAAGGTGCACATCACAACAGATGCATGGACCAGTAGGCATGGCCAGGGACGTTACGTGTCCATCACAGCACACTGGGTTAATGTGGTGGATGCATGGTCCACAGGGGACAGCCATAGTGGGACAGTTCTGCCTAGCCCATGGTCTAGGAAACAGTTGGCTGTAGGCATTCGCAACCCTTCCTCCTCCTCCAGAAGCGAAAGCTCGTCCACAGAGTGCAGTCGCACGACCACTCCATCCGCAGCTGGCAGTGTTGCACAGGAGGTGTCACATTATCGAACAGCTAGTGGTAAGTGTCAGCAGGCTGTGTTAGAAATGAAGTGTTTGGGTGACAACAAACACACCGCGGAAGTACTGGCCGAGTACTTGCAGCAACAAACTCAGTCATGGCTGGGCAGTGTACATCTTGAGGCAAGCAAGGTAGTCAGTGATAACGGAAGGAATTTTATGGCTGCCATAGCCCTTTCAGAACTTAAACACATACCTTGTCTGGCTTACACCTTGAACCTGGTGGTGCAGTGCTTCCTCAAAAATTATCCAGTGCAGACGATGCTATAATAAGCATGAGCATCCAACTAATGCGTCTGCTGATGCAAAGTTTGGCGCACATTAAGGAGCTGGCATCTGCAGCCGAGGAGGAGGGAAGCCTTGATGACAGTCAGCCATTATCTGCTCAGGGAACTCTCCAGGAAGAGGTGGCGGACAAAGAGGAGGAGGAGGATGATGGGGATTAATATTTATAGGAGGATGCTTCTCAGGGGGCAATAGAAACTGGTGGCGTTGCAAGGTCAGGTACAGGGTTTTTGCGGGACACAAGTGATGTTGATTTGCAAGAAAGTGCTCCTCAACCCAGCACAAGCAGTGAATTGACACCTGGAACATTGGCCCACATGGCTGAGTATGCCTTGCATATCCTAAAAATGGACCCACGCATTATCAAAATGATGACTGATGACGATTACTGGTTGGCCTGCCTCCTGGATAGAAAGGAAAATTACAAAATATCATGCCACATGAGAACCTTGAGTAAATATTGGCTACCAAAGAAGCAACACTTGTAGACCATTTGGTTCAGGCATTCCCAGCACACAGCGGCGGTGATGGTTCTCACACGAGCCGTAGGGGGCAACATGGCAGAGGTGTTAGAGATGCACAAATCTGAAGTGGCGGTGGACAGAGGGGTTTTATGACCAGGTTGTGGAGTGATTTCACAATGACCGCTGACACGACAGGTAGTACTGCATCGATTCAAAGTGACAGGAGACAGCATTTGTCCAGTATGTTTACGAACTACTTTTCCTCCCTTATCGATGTTCTCCCTCACAGGTCATTCCCCTTTGATTACTGGGCATCTAAAATAGACACCTGGCCTGAATTGGCAGAATATGCATTACAGGAACTCGCATGTCGTGCTTCTAGTGTGCTATCAGACAGAGTCTTCAGTGCTGCTGGTTCAATACTGACCGAAAAAAGGACACGTCTGGCTACCCAGAATGTTGATGATCTAACCTTCATTAAAATGAACCAATCATGGATTTCAAATTATTTTGCCCCACCTTCTCCTGCTGACACGTAGCTTGCCTGAAAAATGTCTTGCTTTTGGCCTCCTCTTACTGACTTCTCCAATTCCTCCATTTGCAGCTGCTGAATGTCCACCAAAGGCCATTTTTATAACTCCCTAAATGGGCTGACTCCACCCACAGGGCCGTGGTCACCACCTGGCGCAAGCACCCGTGTGAGTGCCGTTTGCCTGGACAGGTGGGTGGGCCCACTCTTGGGCGACGGCACTGGCACAGGGTCCCTCATAGTACAATGAAGTGTCTCTGATGGTGGTGGTGCACAACTAATGTCAGACACACCATCGTAATATGAGGGGCCCTGTGCCAGTACCGCCGCCCACGAGAGAATGTTCCCCCCAAGCTCGAACAGTGCTCTACCACTTGCAAAACTTACCTCTCCTTGCTCCACCACTCTGTAGTCTGTGCTGTTAAATCCTTCAATGGCACTGCCAATAGAAATTTGTTGAAATCATAGATGATATTTAAAATATACAGGGGCCCTGGCCTTCATTTAGACCTGTTAATACTTTGCGCCTACTACCACTGTCTGCTACTCAGGAGAGGAGCCCACCCCAGTACCTAGCTATGCCGCCTGTTTAGTCCTGTTACCAATTTTGAACTGCTTTTAGCCTACTTTTGTATTTTGGGCCTACTACCTGTTTCTGTGCCAATCATTACAATTGTCCTCCACTGAACAAAGCAATGCCGCCTGTTTAGTCCTGTTACCAATTTTGAACTGCATTTAGCCTACTTTTTTTGGGGGGCCTACTACCTGTGTCTGCGCCACTCATTACAATTGTCCTCCACTTAACAAAGCTATGCTGCCTGTTTAGTCCTGTTACCAATTTTGAACTGCATTTAGCTAACTTTTTTATTTTGGGTCTACTAACTGTGTAAGCGCCACTCATTACAATTGTCCTCCACTGAACAACGCTATGCCACCTGTTTAGTACTGTTACCAAATTTGAACTGAATTTAGCCTACTTTTTTATTTTGGGCCTACTAACTGTGTCTGCGCCGCTCATTGCAATTGTCCTCCACAGAACAAAGCAATGCCGCCTGTTTAGTCCTGTTCCCAATTTTGAACTGCATTTAGCCTACTCACTTATTTGGGCCTAGTAACTGTGTCAGCCACTCCTTACAGCTGTCCTCCAGTGAACAAAGCTATGCCTCCTGTGTACTCCTGTTACCAATTTTGAACCGTATTTAGCCTACATTATCATTTGGGTCTACTACCTGTGTCTAGCTGTCTGCCACTCATTACAGTTGTCCTCCACTGAACAAAGCAATGTTGCCTGTGTACTCCTGTTACCAATTTTGAACTGCATTTAGCCTACTTTTTGTTTTAAACCTACTAAGTCTTTCTGCGCCACTCATTACAGTTGTCCTCCTCCACTGAACAAAGCTCTGCCGCCTGTTTAGTCCTGTAACCAATTTTGAACTGCATTTAGTCTACTTTTTAATTTTGGGCCTACTAAGTCTGTCTGCGCCACTCATTACAGTTGTCCTCCACTGAACAAAGCTATGCTGCCTCTTTAGTCATGTTACCAATTTTGATCTGCATTTAGCCTACTTTATCACTTGGGCCTACTACCTGTGTCTGGCTGTCAGCCACTCATTACAGTTGTCCTCCTCCACTGAACAAAGCAATGCCACCTGTGGGTTCCTGTTACCAATTTTGAACTGCATTTAGCCTACTTTTTTATTTTGGGCCTACTAAGTCTGTCTGCGCCACTTATTACAGTTGTCCTCCACTGAACAAAGCTATGCCGCCTGTTTAGTCCTGTTACCAATTTTGAACTGCATTTAGCCTACTTTATCATTTGGGCCTACTACCTGTGTCTGGCTGTCAGCCACTCATTACAGTTGTCCTCCTCCACTGAACAAAGCAATGCCACCTGTGTGCTCCTGTTACCAATTTTGAACTGCATTTAGCCTACTTTTTTTATTTTGGGCCTACTAAGTCTCTCTGTGCCACTCATTACAGTTGTCCTCCTCCACTGAACAAAGCTATGCCGCCTGTGTACTCCTGCTACCAATTTTGAACTGCATTTAGCCTACTTTTTTTATTTTGGGCCTACTAAGTCTGTCTGCGCCACTGAATACAGTTGTCCTCTACTAAACAAAGCAATGCCGCCTGTGTACTCCTGTTACCAATTTTGAACTGCATTTAGCCTATTTTATTATTTGGGCCTATATCAGTGTTTCCTCCTCATCCTGCCCATTGCCCTGCCACTCCTTGATGAGTCTGCTGGTACATTGACCCAGACCACTACATTCCCCTTGCACTGTACACAGCCAGAATCTGACCCTGCTGAAAGTCAGGTTCCCCTTCCCGCATACTATACCACCCTACACGGGGTCAAAGAGGAAGGTGCAGATGAAAGTGTAGGTTCCTTCATCAGGTTGGGGGGCATACTCATTGGCACTGGCAGAGGGCACTTCATAGTACGCAAAAGTGTATCTGGCAGTGGGAGGCACCACCCGCCATCAAACACACCACCGTACTATGAGGGGCCCTGTGCCAGTGCCAACTAATGGGCCCCCCCTGCTTGCTCAGGATCACAGCACTTGCAAAGTTGAAATACTTACCTCTCCCTGCTCGTGACGTATTCCGCATTTCCTGGGCCCAAGAAAATCTTGAGCCAGCCCTACCCCCCCACAACTTTAGCCAAATGACCCCCTGTTTTCAAGGCCTAACTATTATTATAAAGTAAATTAAGATTGACAAGCTTAAGAAATAAGAATTGATGTTTTTGGCATAAAAATGGGCACTGTAGGTGTTTTCCTCTCCTCCACTCATTGCCGACTTTGATTCCCCATTGCCTTGCATTGGGTTTCGTGTTTCAGTCGGCCCCCGACTTTTCGAAATAATCGGCCGATTTCCTCCGACCCGACTCTTGAGAAATTCGGGTTTCGCGAAACCCGACTAGATCCTAAAAAAGTGAAAGTCGCTCAACTCTACTCTTTATGACTTTTTTTTTTTTTTTTACCCAATGATCATTCGTAAAATTCATTATTTATTTTGCTATGTTCTGGTTGTGTCTGATGTTTTTTTTTGCATGTACATGCATTTATTGTGTTGAACAAACTGATTATAGTTTAACTATATGTAAGTTGTCTTGATAATTGATCCACATTTATGGCAGCATAAATATATATATATATATATATATATATATATATATATATATACATACACACCTTCAACATCTGTTATTGTATTTACTCTGTGACTGATTGTCTTTTGTGGTTGAGTGTTGTTTACAGCAAACCCAACGGGAACGTCTAATTTGTAGAATGCTTATGCCCGTGTCGGATTGTGAATGCTAAGCAGCTTGAGGCTCGGCAGATATCAGTATGGGAGATGGGTATATGGTCAGTTTATGTCTCCTTGAGACTCTTTTTGATCTAATGATCATTCATTATTTACTCTGCTATGCTCCAGTTGGGTCTGATGTTGCATTTACATTTATTGTGTGGAACGAATTGATTACACAAATTACACGTAGTATAACTGTATATGGATATGTAGGTTGTTTTGATAATCGATCCACATTTATGGCAGCATATATGGTTTTCCCCTTTTAAAAATTAAGATTTTCCATATGTATAATATTTTGGATTTTATGTACCCTGAGCACATTCTCGATCCAGTAGCTGCACCGCTAAAAAAGTGATGTGTAGAAAATGGGTTCGCTGTTGCGACTCCGGGAGGTGTACGCGGTTTGGCAGACCAGAGGGAGCCTTTGGATTGGGACATGCGCAGCGAGTGTCTTTCCGTACTTAGACACCGCTGACTGGGAAGGACTTTGGATGATATGCGCAATACTTTCACCGGAGAAGCGCAAGCCGGGGTTAACTTGGATGTGCACAGTTTGGCCAGCTGTGTGTTCACCAGAGGATTGATTCAACTATGCACATGGAGGAACTCACAATTCACAGCTGCATCGATCTCGCCTATCAATGTTTGATTTATAGGGTCTGGACATTGCGAGTGGACATGGACACTGGTGTGTGCATTGGGTTGGGGTGCAGCTACTACCGTGATTGGCTTGTGCACTAAAAGGGCATACCTGTGGGGGTGGTTATCGCCATGGGGACTGTAATGCTGTGTATTGATTGGTGGTATCACTTTGTTTACAATTTAAGGGATGGGAGCTCTAAAATTATATGATTTACTCATAAGAGTGATCAGAGCTATTTAACTGCCTAGTATGTGAAGGACCTTTGTAGTAATGACTCTATGGGACTGTCATTAATATTTTTGTATGTGTGTTAAGGTTATTATATGTTTTTTTTCACTTTTGTATTGACTCCCTATTGGTGCTATGTTAATTAGTGGGAGGGGTTATGTGTATATAATGGTGGTTAGAATGCTATATACTGTGCTTGATAAATGTCTGTTGACCGAAATGTTGCTACAGGAGGCAGAATAAACGCAAGCTCTTATTTTTTCACTATCCATTGTGGCGGTGTCTTTTTGTTCAAAAAAAGGACCATGTCAATTCTTTGTGCAGAACTGCTGTGTTTCTGCACCCATTCCATAATAGAAATCTGCAGGGGTAAAAAAAGGAAGAAATCTGCACAAAAATCTGCAACGTGTGCACAGACCTAAAAAAGGTGCAGATTCTAACCTGCGTTTTCTGCCAAGAAATTCAGAATCTGCACAGAAAATTCCAGTGTCAAATCTGCAACGTGTGCACATAGCCTTAGTGTGACACACACAGACACACAATGCAAAGATTGAATCGATTCCCCTTTTTATCTGGTTTCAGGTGTGATTTTCCTATTGCCCAAACCTGCTACTTGCCATTGATGTGTTTGAACGAGCATCACATGGGGTTTAGTGTTAACTTTGTTCAATAATGACCGAGCCACATTTTCCAAATCAGACCAATCTCACTTTATCTTTTCTATCTACTATATAATTGTCTAAGGGTCACTTGCGTCTGTCCTTCTGTCTGTCTGTCTGTCACGGTTATTCATTCGCTGATTGGTCTCGCCAGCTGCCTGTCATGGCTGCCGCGACCAATCAGCGACGGGCACAGTCCGGAAGAAAATGGCCGCTCCTTACTCCCCGCAGTCAGTGCCTGTTGCCCGCATACTCCCCTCCGGTCACCGCTAACACAGGGTTAATGCCGGCGGTAATGGACCGCGTTATGCCGTGGGTAATGCACTCCGTTACCTCCGCTATTAACCCTGTGTGTCCCCAACTTTTTACTATTGACGCTGCCTATGCAGTATCAATAGTAAAAAATGTAATGTTAAAAATAATAAAAAAAAAATAAACCTGCTATACTCACCCTCCGTAGTCGCTCGCGCCGGCCGCCATCTTCCGTTGCAGGTTCCGGTGGCAAAGATGGTATGGGAGAAGGACCTGCCATGACGTCAAGGTCATGTGACTGCGACGTCATCACAGGCCCTGCGCGAGAAGGACCTGCCATGACATCACGGTCATGTGACCGCGACGTCATCACAGGCCCTGCGTGCCTGCGCTAGAAAGACCTGCCATGATGTCACGGTCATGTGAGCGTGACGTCATCACAGGTCCTGCGCTCATACCAACCCTGGGACCGGAAGCTGCCGTGGACAACTAGGGGCCCTCAGAAAGGTGAGCATATGTTTATTTTTTAAACTGTGACAAACCTGGCTGGGCAATATACTACATAGCTGGGCAATATAGTACGTGACTGGCCAATATACTACGTGGCTCTGTGCTGTATACTACTTCGCTGTGCAATATACTACGTGGCTCTGCTGTATACTACATCACTGGGCAATATACTACGTAACTGGGCAATATACTACGTGACTGGCCAATATACTACGTGGTTCTGTGCTGTATACTACGTCGCTGTGCAATATACTACGTAGCTTTGTGCTGTATACTACGTCACTGGGCAATATACTACGTAACTGGGCAATATACTGCATGGCTCTGTGCTGTATACTACGTCACTGGGCAATATACTGCGTAACTGGGCAATATACTACATGGCTGGGCAATATACTACGTGACTGTGCAATATACTACGTGGTTGGGCAATACACTACGTTGCTGGGCAATATACTACGTTGCTGGGCAATATACTACATGGCTGGGGAATATACTACGTGGCTGGGGAATATACTACGTGGCTGGGCAATATACTACGTGGCTGGGCAATATACTACGTGGGCTGTGCAATATACTATGTGGACATGCATATTCTAGAATACCCGATGCGTTAGATTTGGGCCACCATCTAGTATTTATATAAAAGAGCTATTTCAATCAGATGAGTTGCCAGTGTTGTTTTGGAGACTTTTTTGGTATTCATGCTTTGTTGGGCAATATTTAAAACCTTTGTAAGGAATGAGAACAGACTTTGAGTACCTCTGAGACACTGCAACTGGAACTGCCGAGGCTGCATCCAGTGTTGCAGGGGGGAAGGAAATGGGAACCGAACAGGACCCATGACCTGAAAAGAGGGGGCATGGTAAGCAAGGGAAGAGAGAGAGTTTAGCGTGGGACAGGCCAGAGTGTTCCCATCGGAGGATTGTGATGGCAGGGACCAGCTGCGCTCTGTGAGTGGAGCTGAGGCATAGAGAAGGGACCCAGGAGGGGTTCAGTGTGGACTCCCAAGTACCGGTGGTGCGCAGAGATACAGGCGCCAAGGGAAACAGTGCCATGTGGTTATCCAGGTACCAGTGGGTACACTGGGAGACAAATGCCAGGAGAACTATCGTGGTGCATGCATTCAGTTAACAGCGGGTGCATAGTGAGGCACACACCGAGCAGAGTCTTGTGCAGAGCTCCACACTTCAGCTCCGCAGATTAATGGACTAGGGGCTCAGGGGGCAAAACCGATGACCGCCCGCTGCCACCTGAAGCGAGACAGTGTGTTGGGCAGGGAAGCCTGAAGACAGTGTCAGCATTTCATCATTCATCAGACTGCAAGTGGCTAAAGGGCATTGGAGTCCCAAAAAGTTAAATTTGATAAATAGACTGTTGCATTGAATAACAATTACACTGTTTCCACCTGTTTCCCCCTCCCTGTTATCTCCCTGCGAGGAGTTCATTTTTGTTTATTAAACCGCACTTTTTTTGACCTTTGCAATGCTCCTCTGTGTTACTGCATCCATTAACCTGCTTACATCTTCACCCCCCAAGCCTGTTTTCACCTTCATGACCAGGCCAAATTTTACAAGTGTGACCAGTGTTGAGTTAATTTATGTGTCAATAACTCTGGAATGCTTTAACATATCAGAGGGAGTCTGAGAAAGTTGTTTTTGTCGCATGTTGTAATTCAAGATAGTGGCTCACTTTGGTCAACATGATTTTTGTTTATATATGAAAATATAAAAAAAATTGACCAAAAATTAGAAAATTTTGCAATTTTCAAAGTTTAAATTTTTATGCTATTTTATCAGATAGTTATACAGCACAAAATTGTTAATAAATAACATTTCCCATATGTCTACTTTATATCTGCATCATTCTTGAAACATATTTTTTTAGTTAAGAAGTTAGAAGGATTAAAAGTTTATCAGCAATTTCTAATTTTTGAAAAAGAGTGGTATTCACCTGCGCTGTCTACAAAAATGAACAATATGAAAAATAGATGAATAAATGAATAAGAGAGCACTTAATGAGTAATCATTGGTTATGCAGTGGATGTTGTAATAGGTCCTTAAAGTACTACCAGAATCTTAGGGGAATGAGGAGAGAAAAAAAAAAGGGTAAATGTTTGTATGGGTGAATATAGTGAGACTAAATAGATTTATAATATATACTCACTCAGATATTAAATGAAAATGTGCAATGAAGAGACGTGATCCCTGTGCATCTGCAATTGATGCGGGTATTGTGATGACCACGGTTGCTAACTAGCTATACTAGCACACCTGTCCTCTTTAGCCCCGTAGCGTGGTGACGTCACCAGCAGCTCCGCCCACCCTCTCCGACCGCTACCTCAGCGCTGCATCCGGCCGGGGCATGCGAGGTCTCGCGGTCGCACGGCTTCTGCCGCCATTCTCTCCTTAACCCACCGCTCTGTCATAGCGGTACACCTAGCGGTGGCTCAGACTTTCCGGATCCGCTTCCCTCCGCACTCAGCACCACAGCGAGTACAGCATATTTTATGGGCATATTAGTGCTCCAACATACTAGGGGAGCATTTCTCCTCATCTCAACATATGGGCAATCAATTCTAATCGCAGTAGTCTTTGTCAGCCAGCACCTCATGGTCATCTTACTACCTTAACCTAACGGAATCCTGCGCTACTCCCACCAGCAGTAAGTTTATTGTGTACTGGGAAAACTAGACCGCATTTATTTAAAACCACACCTATAAAGGTTGTACATTTATTTAAGCAGGGGCATCTGCTATAAACCTCTGAAGATTAAGCAACCGCGGTCATCACAATACCCGCATCAATTGCAGATACACAGGGATCACGTCTCTTCATTGCACATTTCCATTTAATATCTGAGTGAGTATATATTATAAATCTATTTAGTCTCACTATATTTACCAATACAAACATTTACCCCCTTTTTTTTTTTCTCTCCTCATTCCCCTAAGATTCTGGTAGTACTTTAAGGACCCATTACAACATCCACTGCATAACCAATGATTACTCATTAAGTAAGTGCTCTCTTATTCATTCATTCATCTATTTTTCATTTTATTGTTCGTTTTTGTAGACAGCGCACGTGAATACCACTCGTTTTCATTTTATATACTTTACAGGTCTACACAGAACCTGTCACAATCACCAGCAGCACTCTACATTCAGCAATTTTGTTTCCCCACTAGGGACTATCAGGAGCACCAGTGCTTTTTACTTAGTTACATAGTTACATAGTTACATAGTTATTAAGGTTGAAGGAAGACTTTAAGTCCATCTAGTTCAACCCATAGCCTAACCTAACATGCCCTAACATGTTGATCCAGAGGAAGGCAAAAAAAAACCATGTGGCAAAATGTAAGCTCCACATTGGGGAAAAAAATTCCTTCCCGACTCCACATACGGCAATCAGACTAGTTCCCTGGATCAACGCCCTATCAAGGAATCTAGTGTATATACCCTGTAACATTATACTTTTCCAGAAAGGTATCCAGTCCCCTCTTAAATTTAAGTAATGAATCACTCATTACAACATCATACGGCAGAGAGTTCCATAGCCTCACTGCTCTTTCAGTAAAGAATCCACATCTGTTATTATGCTTAAACCTTTTTTCCTCAAAACGCAGAGGATGCCCCCTTGTCCCTGTTTCAGGTCTATGATTAAAAAGATCATCAAAAAGGTCTTTGTACTGTCCCCTCATATATTTATACATTAAAATAAGATCACCCCTTAGTCTTCGTTTTTCCAAACTAAATAGCCCCAAGTGTAATAACCTATCTTGGTATTGCAGACCCCCCAGTCCTCTAATAACCTTGGTCGCTCTTCTCTGCACCCGCTCTAGTTCAGCTATGTCTTTCTTATACACCGGAGACCAGAACTGTGCACAGTATTCTAAGTGTGGTCGAACAAGTGACCTGTATAGAGGTAAAATTATGTTCTCCTCATGAGCATCTATGCCTCTTTTAATGCATCCCATTATTTTATTTGCCTTTGCAGCAGCTGCCTGACACTGGCCACTGAATAGGAGTTTGTCATCCACCCATACACCCAGGTCTTTTTCATTGACGGTTTTGCCCAGAGTTTTAGAATTAAGCACATAATAATACATCTTATTACTTCTACCCAAGTGCATGACCTTACATTTATCCCCATTAAAGCTCATTTGCCATTTATCAGCCCAAGCTTCTAGTTTACATAAATCATCCTGTAATATAAAATTGTCCTCCTCTGTATTGATTAACCTGCAGAGTTTAGTGTCATCTGCAAATATTGAAATTCTACTTTCTTTTTTGATTTCTAATTTTTACAACAAAATTTAGAACATCACATTTGAAGTGACTTTGAGGGGCCTATTTGACAATAAACAGACAAATGAAATTATTCTAAAAACTGCACCCCTCAAAGTCCACTAAACCATTTCCAAAAAGTTTATTACCTCTTCAGTTCGTTTACAGGAATTATGGGATTGTGGAAGGGAAAAATCAACATTTTACTTTTTTTTTTCCCAAAAATGGTACTATAGCCCCAATTTTTTTTGTTTTCAAAAGGGTAACAGGAGAAAATGAACCTCAAAATTTGTTATGCAGTTTCTCCCAAGATACTCCATATGTGGGAGAAATCTACTGTTTGGGTGCACGGCAAGGCTTGGAACAGGAGGAGCACAGTTTGACTTTTTGAACTCAAAATTGGCTGGAATCGAGAACTGACGCCATGTAATGTTTGCAGAGCGCTTGATGTTCCTAAACAGTAGAAATCCCCTACAAGTTACCCCACTTTGGAAACGAGACCCCTCAAGGAATTTATCTAGATGTGTGGTGAGCACCTTCAGCTCTCAGGTGCTTCACAGAAGTTTATGACATTGAACCTTGAAAATGAAAAAACACATTTTTCCCACTAAATTCTTGCCTTAAAGTTGATCTGAATACTTTTCTGCCCAATGATGACAGAAGTATTCTAGGAGTGATACCTTCATTGGCTTACCAGAAAATATGTTTGCAAGCTTTCAGAGCACAGTGGCTCCTTCTTCAGGCAAGAGTACAAACAGATTAATAAGAAAAAAGCACAATATTTAAAGAATTGTACAGGAGGACATTTGTTAGGGGGTGGGAAGTGTGATGAGTCCATAGAAAAGCCAAGGTAATCAAATTAGGCATTTTCTTACAAATGGAGAGGCAGTGGGAACAATGTTCTTAGTTATCTGGAGTAAGGGTACCGTCACACAGTGCAATTTTGATCGCTATGACGGTACGATTCGTGACGTTACATCGTCGCACAATTATCGCTCTAACATCGTAGAATGCGGTCACACTTCGCAATGCACGGCGCTGAAGCGATAATTTCATGACGTATTTGCGATGTAGAAGTCGTATGGGACAGTCGTACGGTCGTGTCACACAAGACAATTCAGAGCACATTTTGCATAATCTGTGCGTGACGTTGTTCATTAGGGGCGTGTTGTGCTGCTAGCTAGTGTGCTGATAGGCCACAGGTTCTGTGCATACAATTGGTTGGAAAATTTGTCACCTGAGCACTATTGTTCCCAATGCCACCTCACTGCTTTCAAAATTTCCTTTCTTCACTTCGTACTTGGACACTTGGTGGACCTGGACATCGGATTTTTGTACTTCTCAGAATATACCACGCTTTGCGCCGCAGCTTCGAGGTATGTAAACCGCTTGGGCGTGGTGGATGGAACGCTGTATGGTCGGCATGAGTGCTTCGTTCCGCCGCTGAAGCGAAGCGGATGGTACGCTGTTGTGACTGGTGGTCTAGAACGTGGCAAATGGAACAATGTATGGTTGGCATGAGTGTTTTGTGCGACTGCTTGTATGTATGTGGTGGTTCGCTGCAACAATGTGTGTAATGTGTTTATTGTGCGACTGCTGTAGCGAAGCGGGTGGTATGCTGTTGTGGGTTATGATGGCCTAGGGCTAGGGCGTGGCAGGTGGAACAATGTATGTTCGGCATGAGTGCTTTGTGCAACTGCTGTAGTGAAGCGGGTGGTACGCTGTTGTGGGTTATGGTGGCCTAGGGCGTGGCAGATGGAACAATGTGTGGTCAGCATGAGCGCTTTGTGCGGCTGCTTGCATGTATGTGGTGGTTCGCTGTTGTGGGTTATGGTGGCCTAGGGCGTGGCAGATGGAACAATGTATGGTTGGCATAAGTGCTTTGTGTGACTGCTGTAGCGAAGCGGGCGGTACGCTGTTGTGGGTTATGGTGGCCTAGGGCGTGGCAGATGGAACAATGTATGGTCGGCATGAGTGCATTGTGCGGCTGCTGTAGCCAAGTGGGTGGTACGCTGTTGTGGGTTATGGTGGCCTAGGGCGTGGCATATGGGAAAATGAATGCTGTTTTTCAAAGTGGCGTTTGCACCTCTGTGACCTTTTTTTTATTTTTTGTCCACCTTTCGCTGTTGCTGTTTTAATATACTATTTGTCAAACGCCTAACTTTATTTTTTTTTATTTTTACAGATGTCAAATCGTGTAGAATTTATACGCGAGTTCCTGGAGATCTACCAGTCTTTTCCATGCCTTTGGAAGATAAAATCGCCTGAGTATTCAAACAAGGAAAAGCGTAAGGCCGGATATTCAAAGCTGATCAAATTATATAATCTCCATGCACCGGAAGAGCAAGCCACAGAAACAGTAGTAAAGAAGAAAATTCAGGCGCTGCGCACGGTCTGGAGGAATGAGCTCAATAAGGTCCTTCACAGTTCCAAGTCTGGGTCTTCAACAGAAGAGGTTTATGTCCCGAAGCTATGGTATTTTGATTACCTTAATTTTCTTCGGGACCAAGAGGTGCCACGGTCATCAACGTGTTTGCGGACGTTGGCATCCGTGGAACCGACAGTACCTCAGAACCACGTCGAGCTGGACTCACAAGGGCAACCAGTAAGTACATCTTTGCAGCACTGTTTCACCAATGTGGCCTATAATTCAATATTATTTTTCAGCATTTTCTCCATCTGATTATACCATGTATTCGAAGTTTTATCATTTTTCTGTACAGACCATAACCCTGTCGCAGAAAAGTATTACATGGCGACCTTCTTAACCCATACCATCTATATATAGCAACTTTTCACATGTATACGAATATATATTTTTTATGCGGTTAGGGTGGTGTACCTTGTTTCTTTTTTGTTTTTAATATTTTCCTTTTTTATTTTCTCCCTAGGAGGAGAGTGCACAGGACAGTGGACAGGACAGTGCACAGGACAATGCACAGGACTGCTCCACAAGTCAAATAGTGGAGGCTGCACCTGCACGGAGTCAATGGAGGCAGGGTTCAAGGAAGCGGAAAGCCACATCGGACGTCTCCCATGAACTGTTGAGCATGGCCAAAAAGGTGTTGACGCGCAAAACCAGCCCTGCTTTGGAGGGTTTTGGACTCTACATCGTTGATAAACTTTCTACAATGGAAGCAAGGCAGCGAACTTTAACCGAGGGTCTTATTTTTGAGGCTGTTAGTAAGGGATTGGATGGCAGTTTGGATGAAAACACACGGTTGGTTTCTTCCCGTCCAATCGAGCGGCCAGAGTCCGCATATTGTCCACCATATTGGCCACAAACACCAGTACGGCCCAATTTCCCCGTGTCCCACTTTGGCTCGTCACCCCACAACTCATACCCGACAATGCCGTCTCACATTTCTTCGCCCATCAGGCACCTTCATGTTCGCAACGAAGATTCGGTGTATCACGATTTGTGATTTTTTTTTTTTTTGTTTTCTTACGGATTTTTAAATTGTAATGTTGTTAAGAATTGGTTCATAATAAAAACTTTTCATTTAACTTCACTCTCAACAGCTTGATTGGTGGGATATATATATATTTTTAAATTAACAAACTTTTTTTAACTGTACAACACACAACCTAAAATGTTCAGACACTTGGTTTCTATTTTGGCCCCGCCGCCAACTGTTGGCACATGTCCCGAAGCTTCTGCAGCTCCCCCATTGCCACATTCTGCTGCTCCTGAATCCGCGCCATAGTGTGGATAAGCCTTTCTATTCCGGCTTCCAGATCCCCCTTGTTCAGCTGTGGGTCAAAAAACATAACATTAATAACACAGTAGTCTCCCGATGTGTCTTTGCTTCTGTGAAGGAAAAAAACAAAACTGTCAGCATATATGGCAATACTGACTGCGGGGGGGGGGGAGTTGGGGGTGAAAGAGGGGGCCTGCAACCATATCTAAATCACTTTATTGTGGGAACCTACTAGGATGTTGAGGCACGGAGGGCACTTTGGGATCAGAGTCCGTGTCGAATGCCTCGTGCTGTCGGCGGCGTACTTTTGGGTACCTGCGTACTGACCTCTGCGAATCTCCTGGCGAAGCTCCTGCAGGCGCTCTGGGCTTTTGGACTTGAGATCGCCCCATTTTTTAACAATCTGGGCCTTGCTGCGAGTTATCCCAAACCGCTTCCTGAGGCCCTCAGACACCACACGGACAACTTCCTCCTTGTGCTGGTTGCGGTGCAGCACCAGCCCTGTTGTCTCGTACTGCATCCGATCCATTGTTCCAATAAGGAACTTGAGCTCTGGGATGCCCATAGGAGGATCACGGCGACTGGCAGCCTTTATCAGGATGTCAGGGAACCAAAACAAGCTAGCGCAGGCACGCCGAAACGCTGTAACATCATCACGCCGTCATAGACCACGAGCGTACATTACGTGCCGCTCCGGCGTTATATAACCATCCTTCGAACGGCATTTACTATGTGCGTTCCTTCCGTACCACTCAGCCGTCACAAATGTGACGCTGTCCATAAACGGCAACGCTATTGCGATGCCGATCGCGCGGCAGGACGGCGGAGTCAAGCTCCTCCTCTGGGCGTTGCCGTTCAGGGTCATTCAATCTAAAATGGCGGCGAGATTGCGTTCTGCTCCTCTGGGGCAGCCAGAGCTCCTTTTTTTTGTTAGCAAGATGGATGCCCTGGATTATGAGGGTCTGGAGAGTCGCCCTGCCCACCCAAACATCCACAAGCGGGAAGTGCTTGGCCGCATTAGCAGAATGATGAAGAGGAGGTTTGGCGTCCGCCGCAGTCAGCTTCAGCTGCGGAAAAAGTGGGCTGACCTCCGCTACAAAACGCCACAAATTTTTGCTGAGTTGCATGCGGAGGCAAGGCGAGGCAAGTACTAGTATGGGGGGATTGGGAGATGCACGCTGTCAGGAGGGGGGGGATTGGGAGGGAGGCTTGCACTCATGGTTGCCAACGTGACCTCAAATGAATTTAAAAACATGCCCCGTTTTGTAAAATTTAGTTATTTTCCAAGCAGAATATGCGTTGTCCGTGAGAAAACTTGTCGGGTTCCCTAATCTCAACCACCATCTTGAAATTATTAAGATGTCCGTAATTTTTAGTTTCTCAATTTACCAAAAATATTATCGGAGGAGGTTGGCCTACTGATGAAATAATACGTTTTCCAAAGACAGGCAGACCATTGAACACCAGAGCCCACAGACATGTCAGAGTATCGCACCCCTGTAAAGTGTGATCTCTATTTTATGTTTCAGTATATTGTTAGCGTTGATCTGCAGCACTCAACATTTGTGTGTAAACATTGCGATTCTTTACTTTAGGTGTAGAGAGACAGCAGCGGCAACTGATACCAGCCATTGCCACCAGTACCCCATCTTCTGACACCAGTGGGAGCCCACCGCCCGGGACATCACGTAAGTTCACAATCATTGATTGCATTTTTTTTAACAGCATACGGGACATAACAGGGTAGCTGAAATATTTGAAGACATTACCGGCGCAGTAATGACCAGGCGGTCTACCACACCTCCACCATCTGTTGCGACCATGCACCCTCGCACCCCTGTGAAGTGTGATATAAATTTTCAGTTTCAGTATATTGTTAGCTTTGATCTGCAGCACTCTACATGTGTTTTTAAAGATTGCGTTTGTTTACTTTATGTGTAGAGAGACAGCGGCGGCAACGGATACCAGCCATAGCCACCAGTGGGAGCCCAGAGCCCGGGACGTCACGTAAGTTAACAATCATTGATTGCAATTTTTTTGTACCTGCATACGTGACATAAGAGGGTTGCGGAAATATTTGAATACATAACAGACGCAGTAATGACCAGGCGGCCTACCACACCTCCACCATCTTTAGAGAGCAGGTGGCCTCGCACCCCTACACCACCCTCAACACCTCCCTTCCGCCACTCCTCTTCCTCCCCCAGGTCGGCGGCATTCTCCCCAGAAGCTACCATACGTAAGTGACCAAAACAGCGATCGCTTCCCAACGGCGTGTTCCATAGTTAACCAGATCTGTTATTAGTTCCTTTTAGGTGCTGCAGCAGTGGCCAGATCTCTGGGATGGGAAATAAGCAGCTCTGGTTCTGGCAATGAGGAACCGGCGTCCCTTCTCCGTAAGTATCAAGATAATACGAGTGGTTATCTGCCGGATGTTACAATAGACAACTAAAACTGTAAAATTTAATAAAATAAACATCGCCCTGTGGGGCCAGACCAAATTGAAATTTACAACACACTAAATTTGGTCCTGCCCCAGAGGTCGAGATGTATTTTCAGCGGAATCACCGTTAGTTCTCCAACCTCTTCTGTCCTCAGAACCGCCCACCGTGAGAGAGCTCATGGCGAGACAATTGCGCCTGGAGCGGACAGCAGCGCTCCTGCAGCAGACAGCAGCGCTCCTCCAGGCTCAAGTAGAGCAGCAGGGCGTGACGCTGCGACAGCTGTTGGGCCGTGGAAGGAGATAATTTTTTTTTTTTTTTGGTTATGTAATATTTTGTTGTTAAATAGTTAAATACCAAGAAATTGTTACAAAAAAACAAAAAATCTTTGCATTCTTTCTTTAATGTTTACCGAGCTATAAGGGTTAACAGCACCATTTTATAGGCATCTCATTTAAAGTAATTTAGAGAGGTTTATATGATTTAAAATACGATTATGTGTGGGTAAACCATTGATTGGGTGCATGCATGGCAGAGCTTGAAATGGAAGGAAGTCGCCATTTGACTTTGGAATGCAATCTAGACCGATCGCTGTAACGTACTATCCCGTCAATGGGGATTATCGAGTCACAGGACACCTTGACGGCATAGGACGTCATATGAGTTGACCACTTTATCTAAACTGAACAACCAAGAATTACGGGAGTAATAAATACAATTTAATTTTATTACACAAAAGACAGTGACCTACTCGCCATATTAAATTGTGGACACGAAAGCATAACCTACATATTGTTGAGTAAACAGCAAAGCAAAAAGAAATATTTTTTTATACGGCGCGATCCTGCCAGGGTACAGCTCCAGAACCATTAAAGTACTGACAGTATTTTTCGCGACAGTCCCTTGCATCGTCTGCCTGTCTGCCAGATCCAAGTGCTTGAAGAGCTGTTAAATTATCAGGTTGTGTACGCCATTCCCCGGGCACAATATCTCCGGTTCTTGGGTCCACTGCATCAATAAACGAAGGAGGAGAATAGGAGCTCGTATCATGACGTCTCAGGAAATTATGGAGCACACAGCATGCCAAAACCACAAAGTCTATAGACGGCAGCTTCAAGTTGATAGCTGTGTGGAACACTCTAAACCGATTTGCCATAATCCCAAAGGCATTTTCAACCACACGACGGGCCCTCGACAACCGGTAATTAAAGATTCTGCGCTCCGGTGTGAGTGTTCTCTGTGCAAATGGCTTCAGCAAATGTGGATGAAGAGGGAAAGCTTCGTCTGCGATGAAAACAAAATTGAGGTTTGCTTTTGTGTCTTCATTTAGTGGCAACTGCAGTTGATTGTTCCTCAAGCTTTCCCCAAATGAAGTGTGTTCAAAATCTCCACCGTCGGAGACTCGACCATTCATGCCAACATCCACATCGACGAACTCATAGTTCGCATTGACAAGGGCCATGAGGATCACACTGAAATATCCTTTGTAGTTGAAAAAAAAGGATCCAGAGTTTGCTGGTTGCGTGATGCGCACATGCTTTCCATCTAATGCACCACCGCAGTTTGGAAACTGCCACAGCTGATCAAAATCGGAAGCAATCCTCTTCCAGTCATCCGCCGTCTTGGGAACCTGCAAGATGAGAAGGAAACATGTACAAATTAGGTCAAATATATTGTTGTGAACATACACTCTCATGTGGACATCCTAGAGTGATTGAGGCGCAGTATGGATTAGTATAACAAAGTCAACAACCCTGAGTATGCAGGCAGTCATTTTATCAGATGGCTTCGGTGACTGAGAGGGGGTGCTAAACAATATATCGAAATTATATAATCAATAAAATAAGGTTGGGAGCAGCAAATAAAAGAAGGGTGGCGCAGGGTTGGAGCAGCACATATCAGAATGGAGCCGCAAAATGGTTGCATCACATGTCAGAATGGAGGCGCAGGATCACAGCAGCACATGTCAGAATGGGGGCGCAGGATGGGAGCAGCACATGATAGGATGTAGAACATATACCAATAGAAATGCGCGCAACCAGGGCGTAGAACGGGTTAAATAGCTAGTATAATATATCGACATAACACAGCAGCCAAAAAAATATAGTAGTACCTCCATATAATGCCTTAAACTGTGCACAATGGCCTCGCATGTCTCCGGAATCGCAACGCTCAGGAAAGGTCTGGATACAGCTGCGGAAAACTGCAAATCCTGAAGAGACCTTCCTGTTGCCAGGAACCGCAGTGTCACCGCCAACCTTTCATCCACGGGCACGGCTGCACGCATCGGCGTATCACGCCTTTGTATGAGTGGCGTAACAGCAGACAGTATTATCTTGAAGGATTCCTCTGACATCCGAAGGTAGTTTCGGAAATCATGAGGGTTATTGTCACGTAACTCTCTTATGAGACCCATGTGTGACAATGTGGATCTTTTCTGCAGCCAGCTCCGGGTCCACATGCAACGTTTTCGTTTCGGACGTCTCTCCTCTTGGAGACGTGCTGCCTCAAACACCAGGGCAGCAGCAACAACAGAACTCTCATCGGAAGTGAGCATAGTTCCTAAAAAGAAAACATACGTACAATAAATACACGTGCTTACAAAACAATGTTTTGACCATTGATCTAATAACTATATATGTTACTACTGGCATTAAATGGGGCAGTCAACCATCTCGATCTGTAAAAGGATTAATTAATTGGGCCACGCTACAGCTGTGTACCTGAGGTTCTCTGGCCTACCCTACTCTCCATAAAGGAACAATCGACCACGCTCCAGCGTTTATCCCCGTTGAAGCGCAACATCTGCTATGCTGTAGCGTTATACATACCTTTTGCGGTAAAAGTCTGTAGTTATAGTAGTTATAAAAGTCCAGGGAATCCAGCGAATTTAGGAGTTCTGTTTCCAGCACGTGCTACAGAGAGAAATGAATAGAGCGCTCGACAGCTCCGGTTTTATCCGCTGGGAACAATAGTCCTTTGTCTGTCGAATGAGCGCACAGTATTGTACCGCCCAATCAGCACACGGGAGGTGGAGAATTTAGCGCTCCTACGTAGCCAGCTCCTCCGCCCTTTACATCGTATACAATATCGTGCACACCTTTGTTACACCATGCGATCATGCCACCACAGCGGGACACTAGACGACGAAAGAAAGTTTCAAACGATGTGCTACGACGTACGATTCACAGCGGGGTCCCTGATCGCAGGAGCGTGTCACACACTGCGATATCGTAACTATATCGCTCGAACGTCACGAATCGTGCCGTCGTAGCGATCAAAATTGTACTGTGTGACGGTACCTTAAGTCAGGTGGAGGTGTGAATTGTATCCATGTAGTGACTCATAAATCCAGGTGTTAAATTGAGTCCTAGTGTCAACGAATTAAACATATTGATTAGTTTGTATTCCCAAATTTTTCTTTCCCTGTGGTCCTTAAAATTACCTTTTAGTATGAAGACTTTTAAGTCTGTCACACTGTGTCCAGGTCCAGACAAATGTTTTCCCACCGCTGTGTCCATTTCATTCCTGATTGTTTGTCTGTGCAGATTCAAAGCAAAAGAGGGGAGAAGCCAGCGCTGCCTAAGGTTAAAACGCAATACATAAAGTGCAAATGCACATATTAATTTCTAACTGCATTTTCAAAATGAGACATTTAGCAAACAATTGATCAATTCTTTTAGCCACCCCGCCACTTCACGGCATTCTCATAATGGGGCAGCCTTTCTCACCCTTTATCTGTGGTGCTGGATGGGCAGTGTAGGGGTTGGACCTGAAATATCTATGCCTGGACCAGGTCAACCTTTATCCTCGCTTGCCCCTCTAGCGCCATGGGAGTGACTCAGTAATTCTCCAGGTACAGCTTGCATTTAATGTGGTCTTGCTTTTAGTTCATTTAGGAGGCCTTCATGGCACAGCGAATATAAAAAACCTAGAGTAGGACTGCCCCATTATGAGAATGCCGTGAAGTGGCGGGGTGGCTCAAAGAATTGATCAATTGTTTGCTAAATGTCTCATTTTGAAAATACAGTTAGAAATTAATATGTGCATTTGCACTTTATGTATTGCGTTTTAACCTTAGGCAGCGCTGGCTTCTCCCCTCTTTTGCTCTGTGTAGATTCATCCTAGTTTGTAGTCTTTGCATAGTTTCCCTAATATTAATACTTCCAGGGCACCTCGTACATTGTATCATGTACACCACGTTGGAGGATGTACAAGAAAAGGAACCCATGACCTTATAGTCCTGATTTGTGTTTGGTACATGGATTATATCTGTTGGTAATATGTGGGTACAAGTTTTGCATTTTTTATTGTTACAGGGGAATGTGCCAGTCACTGATGATGATGAGAGGACACTTCTGACAATAAGATTCCTTAAGATAGGGGGCTGTTTGTAGGAGAGAAGTGGTAGTTCTGGGAATATGTCTTTCAATTTGTGATCTTTATGGAATATGGGTTGGAGATCAGCACCAATTTTCCTTAGGATGCTCATGTGGGGGTTGTATGTGACCACAAGAGGTACCCTGTTGTTATCCTCTCTCAGTTTGTAATCCAGGAGGCTGTTTCTTGGGATCCTTGTAGCCCTGTGGATCTGCTCATCTATTACCAGTGGATGGTATCCTTGTTGTAGGAATGTATTCCTCAGTGATCGCAGCTGTAGTTCCCTGTCTTTCCTGTCTGAACAGATCCGAATATACCTCAGTGCTTGGCTGTAGATGATGGATTTTTTTGTTTGTCTTGGATGAAAGCTGTTCCATCTAAGATAAGCCGGACGTCCGGTGGGCTTGTGGTAAATGGATGTCTGTATGGCATTGTCCTTGATGTATATGGTCTTTTCCAGAAAATGTATTAGGTCTTTGAAAAGTTGAGGGTGAGCTTGATGGTTGGGTTGTACTTGTTGAAGTTATTGTGGAAGGTGAGTAGATCATCTTTTGAGCCTGTCCATATTATTAGCAGATCATCAATGTAGCGGAAGTATGCAAAAGGTTTAACAGAACAAGATGACAAAAATTCTTCCTCTAGTTTCGCCATAAATAAGTTAGCATATTGTGGGGACATTTTGCTTACCATGGCGCTGCCCATACACTGTTGGTATAAATTGTTCCCAAAAGAAAAATAGTTGTGATGGAGCACAAATATGATAAATTGCAGTGTTGGTTCTGATGCTAGATTGTTCATCAGTCATTTCCGTAGAGCTCCTGCGGTGAGCGTGCAGAGGTACTGATATTTCATCTGTCAGTGGCAAATGTCGGCACGGAACTGTCACTGCGTGTATACACAGAGTGACAGTTTAAATGCATGACTCACATAGCACGTCATGATATGGGAATTGACACCTGCTCATGCTATGTCCGCCATTACATGGTGCTGTACATGAGAAAGAATTATATACGAAATGCAAAAATAAATTACTGTGAACAAACTAACAATGACAGGCTGGTACACAGGGCCCTGCCCTTGCTGGTTTGCAGTATACAAGATAATGGAGAAGGAGACAATAGGTTGGGGGGTTGCAGCAGCTCAGGTGGTTCTGAGGTGGGTTTTTGCAGCCTGTAAGCTTTCTTGAAGAGATGCATTTTTAAGATCGGTTTGAAAGTTTCAAATATGGTGGATAATTGGATGTGTTGGGGCACAAAATTGGGTGAGGAAATTATGAGTTTGAAGGAGAAAAGGAGGTTTTGGGAGGACCGTAGATTATGTGTGGTATTGCGACATGTTAATGATAGGCAAATGATGGAAAATGAAAACAAAATTTACAAAACATCTTGATTTATTTAGTATTGAGTCTGAAAACTTACATATTTTGGCATGTTATCAATCAAGTAAATAATGTTTTTCTGAGGAATCTTCTGCCATGCTAAATGGATGCACAAATCATCAAGATCTGCTGCTTGCCAGCTCCCTTTGCAATTGCCAACCAATCATGTGCCCGATGTGCTTGATGGGAGACAAGTCCAAAAATGCTGCAGGCCATTGTAGCATTTTTAGGCCATTGTTGTGAATTCTGCTCTTGGGTTCCCTCCAGTGGTTGTTGGTGGGAATGCAGTTGTCTCTGACTCGCAGTCCTGGCCAGGTGTATCGGATGATTACAATTCTGACTGGAATATTTAGGTGTGCAGGATCCTTTAGCCCTTGCCAGTTGTCAATGTTACTTGTGAAGTGTTGGATCACTTTCTGGCTTCTCTTGTTGCTGCCAAATTCAGCAAAGATAAGTGTTTGGTTTTTGTATCTGTGGCACACTGCTGTGTGCTTGTTTCAGTTTTATTCCTGCTCTGATTTTAGGATTCACTGGAGTTGCAGATTTACGCTCCTACATCTTTTAGTAGATGTAGGAAGTTTTTTGTATATTCTGCTGTGTATGTTTTGAAGGGTTTTAATACTGACCGCACAGAACTCTGTCCTATCCGGTCCTATCTAGCTAGAGTGGCCTCCTGTGCTAAATCCTGTTTTTCTGCCTGTGTATGTTTTTTCCTCTCCGACTCACCGCCAATATTTGTGGGGGGCTGTCTATCCTTTGGGGATTTTCTCTGAGGCAAGATAGTATTCCTATTTCCATCTTTAGGGGTATTTAGTCCTCCGGCTGTGATGAGGTGTCTAGGTGTGTTAGGTACACTCCACGGCTACTTCTAGTTGCGGTGTTAAGTTCAGGATTGCGGTCAGTATAGTGGACACCTTCTCCAGTGAAAGTTCTCATGCAGCTCCTAGGTCACCGGATCATAACAGGCCATGTGGCCTTCTCACAGTAGCAACAAGTAGCCTAGTATTATCATAAATTATAACGTAATAATGGCTGCTGGGACACTTTCACATTCCTTTATGAACGCCTCTTCATGGTGTTGGCCACGTGCTCTCAAGACTATTCTCCGACTATTATTGTATCCATGACAAAAGCGGGACCCATTGCCAAATAGGATAGACCTCCAATACAGCCTCCATTGCTGTCTTGGTCTGCATCATGTTAATCTTTGAGTACTACCATGCAGTGCCTTGCAATGTCTTCGGAGTTGTCTCCCATTGAGCATATCTGGGACATTATTGGTTAGCAATTATAAAAGAAGCTGCCAGCAGTGGATCTTTATAATTTGTATCCAAGTGCTTTCAGCGTGCCAAAACATTCCTCTGACACTCATTAACAACCTCATTGATAGCAGACAAATCATGTGTATTTGTACGATTCAGAGTAAATCAAGATGTTTAAGTCCTGTGATTTTTCAGAATTCTACAACTTTTTTCTTTGTAATTTTAATGTTGAGTAATGTATTTCTATTAGATTAAATAGAAGATAAGAAATAAGATTAGAATTAATTTTAGAGTTATACGGTGTTTAATAAAATAAATTGTCCTGTGACTCGGGATGTACACCTTTTTCTGTATTGCTTTTTCTCCTTTTCTGTTCTGTATATGGGAGACACCTTGGCAGCTAGTATCCACACACTAAAGGTACCTTCACACTAAACGACGCTGCAGCGATCCAGACAACGATCCGGATCGCTGCAGCGTCGCTGTTTGGTCGCTGGAGAGCTCTCACACAGACAGCTCTCCAGCGACCAACGATGCCGGTAACCAGGGTAAACATCGGGTTACTAAGCGCAGGGCCGCGCTTAGTAACCCGATGTTTACCCTGGTTACCATCCTAAAAGTAAAAAAAACAAACGCTTCATACTTACCTTCCGCTGTCTGTCCCCGGCGCTGTGCTTTCCTGCACTGGCTGTGAGCACAGCGGCCGGAAAGCAGAGCGGTGACGTCTTGGTTTTTTTACTTTTAGAATGGTAACCAGGGTAAACATCGGGTTACTAAGCGCGGCCCTGCGCTTAGTAACCCGATGTTTACCCTGGTTACCAGCGAAGACATCGCTGAATCGGCGTCACACACGCCGATCCAGCGATGACAGCGGGAGAGCCAGCGACCAAATAAAGTTCTGGCCTTCTAGCCCTGACCAAAGACATCACAGCAGGATTCTGATCGCTGTTGCGTGTCAAACTGAACGATATCACTAGCCAGGACGCTGCAACGTCACGGATCGCTAGCGATATCGTTTAGTGTGAAGGTACCTTAAGGTCGGCTTCATATTAGCGTTTATTTGCGCAGCATAGGGCTGTGTACTTCTTTCCTTAATATCCTCATAGATCCGCATGTGTCTTGCGTACCTATTTTTAACATTGTGTACGCAGGGACAAGCATAGTATTCAGATGTGTCCCCGTGCTTCCGTTTTCAAATCTAACATTCACTTTTAAAATGAGGTCATATATTTCTTCAACCACTAGAGGGAGGCCACATCTTAGAAGCGGGTCTCACTATTAAAAAGTGTCAGTAGGAACTGGAACTGTTGTTAACAAGTGATTCTCAAAATCCATTCCTTACGTGCAGTACCCTATAATTTCTATACTGTTTTATGGAACATCTGGAAAAATCTGTTGCAATTGCCATATTTGAAAGTAATTTAAATAAGTTTTTTATGTATGCCTGATTCATCAAAAGGGAACCCAATCGAATAAATGTGATGAAAACTAAAAATATAGCCAGGCCTGATCTGTTTGAAATAAAACCTCTAAGGGCATTTACTTATTTTACGCACTTATACAGTGCGATTAATTCCACAGCACTTTATCAGTATGTCTTTGAAGTGTGGGAGGAAACCCACACAAACACGGGGAGAACACAGAGATGTTGCAAATGTTGTCCTTGCTGAGATGTGAACCCAGGACATCATTGCTGCAATGCTAACCACTGAGCCACAAACAAAGAAAAGTAACGCAAATGAATAGTGCACACTCCAAAGACTGAAAAAGTGAAAAAAGCTTTATTGGAATACAATAGTGCCAAAAAACAATAAAAACAAACAGACATGAAGAGGCTCGCGATGAGAGGATCAATGTATAGGCATAAAGGGACAAATGATTCCAAAAAGGACTCCAATTTGACATAAGAAATATGGCAGAATAATAAAAAACACAAATATATAGCAATAAATATCAGGTCAGATTGAACACTATTATACAAAGTGTGTTCACAAGATTATCAATAAGTAACAATAATATATTAAAATATTAATGATCACATCATGTGAAAATAGCCAACACCTTAAAGCAGTCAGATTTCCACCGCACAATAGCTGAAGTATGCCATGTAATAGAAGGTAGTGACAAATGCAGGGTACAAAGAGGGATCAACAAAAACCCATATTGCATATTGCAATGATACAGAAAGTTGGTAAACTGAGCAAATAGAATGACAGTGTAAATATCATGACATACTTGCCACAAACTGGAGCCCACAAATGCCTGCCATACCCAACGCGTATCGCTAATACATTTAGCTTTGTCAGGGAAAGTCAATTTCTGGCATGTCCAGTCACGTTTAAATACAAGTAAATGCACTTACTGATTGTCCAATGATCGCCAACACCTGTGTGGCATACACTGGACGTGTGAAGAGATAGTCCGTGTCGGAGTGCCTTTGTCTAGGAGCGGCGTGCGTGCCACTGAAGCCGGAAGAGGATGGATGCGCTCCACAGACCAGAAGTGACGCACACGCCGTTCACCCCCGACTGGTGGATTGTATTCAGCTACCTCCGGTTTGTGTGAAATGCTTATCAAGGCTTTGCGCATGCGCACTGACTTTGGCTGTTCTTCCTGTGTTCTTTTTCTGCGGCATGTGGGCCACTTCTGGTCAGTGGAGCACACCCATCCATTTAAGTTCCCATTAGGCTAGTTTTACACTAGCATTTTTCTGATCTGCGGAGGGCTGAGGACTTCCTCCGTGAAGCCCCACCCTCAGCCGCACCTCCGCCGCTAGCTCTGCCTACTTCTGCATGCGGCCCGCATGCGGCCTGCATACCTATCTTTAACATTAGGTACGCAGGTCGTGCGGCTGTATGCGGATGCTTCCGCACGCGTCGTTTTGACGATGTGGAGAAAAAAATTGCTACAAGCTGCGTCCTACGCTGGTCACCACATCATCAAAATGATGCATGCGGAAGCATCCGCATACAGCTGCTCGACCTGCGTACCTAATGTTAAAGATAGGTATGCAGGCCACATGTGGGCCGCACGCAGAAGTAGGGAGAGCTAGCGGCGGAGGTGCGGCCAAGGGCGGGGCTTCACGGAGGAAGTCCGCAGCCCTCCGCAGATCAGAAAAACGCTAGTGTGAAACCGGCCTTTAAGATTGAATAATATACCCAAAAAAATAACCCCCCCCCCCAAAAAAAAATGTTGGATAACTCCTACTTCAACTGTTAAGCCTAAATTACAATGTCTACCTCATTATTCACTTGGTCCTCTGCCTCCTGGTTCAAGATAATATTTTGCTTTTGCATTTAATTTCTGTTATTTTCATTAGCTCCCCTAAAAAATTTAAAAAATAATGTAAAAATAATGTAAAAAAAAATACCCCCAGAAAAAGTGTGAAACCTCCTACTTGGACAGTTATACCAAAATCACTACGTGTACCTCATCCTCGACTTGGACCTCGGCCTTATGGTTCAAGATAATTGTTTGGCTTTGTATTTTATTCTCTGTTATTAACATTAGTTCCCCTTAAAAATAAAAAAATGCCAAAAACAAACAAACAAAAAAACCTTGGTTACCTCCTTACTTCGCCTCTTAGACGTAAATCCCCAGGTCAACATCCACCTCCTGGTTCGAGATTATTTTTTTTAAATTTTATTTTAAGTCAGTGTCCTATACCCATTTGTAGAGGGGTGCAAGAACCTTCGTCCACCCCCTCACAACAGAACCCTTTAAGTGATTTCCCTATCCACATTTGTTTGTTTGGCAATTGTCCAGCTCTTACCCCCATTTTGCTTCCTTTTACAGCACCCTATGTTATGATCAGGTGACCTTGGAGCAGCATGAAAACTTTCACTGGAGTAGGTGGTAACTATACTGACCGCAAACCCTGATCTCAACATCGCAACTAGAAGTAGCCGTGGGGTGTGCCTAACAAAACCTAGACACCTCGACACAGCCGGAGGACTAAATACCCCTATAGATGGAAATAGGAATTCTACCTTGCCTCAGAGCAGAACCCCAAAGGATAGGCAGCCCCCCACAAATATTGACTGTGAGTAATAGAGGAAAAGACACATGCAGGCAGGAAACAGGATTTAGCAAATGAGGCACACACTAGCTAAATAGGAAAGGATAGGACAGGATACTAAGCGGTCAGTATTAAAAATCCTTCCAAAAATATCCGCAGCAGAAAATACAAAAACTCCACCATCTAACTAAAGATGTGGAGCGTATTGTTATGATTAGGCAATTCAGTACCACAGTGAACATAGAGGTCAGAGCACATACAGTGATCTGACAATAATCCAAAAACATAGAACGAGCTCTGAGACGTGGGAACTCTGTTGACCGCAATCCCTAATCCTATCCAACAACACTAGAGGCAGCCGTGGATTGCGCCTAACGCTACCTATGCAACTCGGCACAGCCTGAGAAACTAGCTAGCCTGAAGATAGAAAATAAGCCTACCTTGCCTCAGAGAAATACCCCAAAGGAAAAGGCAGCCCCCCACATATAATGACTGTGAGTAAGATGAAAAGACAAACGTAGAGATGAAATAGATTTAGCAAAGTGAGGCCCGACTTCCTGAACAGAGCGAGGATAGGAAAGGTAACTTTGCGGTCAACACAAAACCCTAAAAACCACGCAAAGGGGGCAAAAAGACCCTCCGTACCGAACTAACGGCACGGAGGTACACCCTCTGCGTCCCAGAGCTTCCAGCAAACAGATAAGCTGGACAGAAGAAAAGCAAACAAAATAGCAAAGAAAAACTTAGCTATGCAGAGCAGCAGGCCACAGGAACGATCCAGGAGGAAAACAAGTCCAATACTGGAACATTGACAGGAAGCCAGGATCAAAGCACTAGGTGGAGTTAAGTAGAGCAGCACCTAACGACCTCACCACATCACCTGAGGGAGGAAACTCAGAAGCCGCAGTACCACTTCCCTCCACCAACGGAAGCTTACAGAGAGAATCAGCCGAAGTACCACTTGTGACCACAGGAGGGAGCTCTGCCACAGAATTCACAACAGTACCCCCCCCCCCCTTGAAGAGGGGTCACCGAACCCTCACCAGAGCCCCCAGGCCGACCAGGATGAGCCACATGAAGGGCACGAACAAGATCGGGAGCATGGACATCAGAGGCAAAGACCCAGGAATTATCTTCCTGAGCATAACCCTTCCACTTAACCAGATACTGGAGTTTCCGTCTTGAAACACGAGAATCCAAAATCTTCTCCACAATATACTCCAACTCCCACTCCACCAAAACCGGGGCAGGAGGGTCAACAGAAGGAACCATAGGTGCCACGTATCTCCGCAACAATGACCTATGGAATACGTTATGTATGGAAAAAGAATCTGGAAGGGTCAGACGAAAAGACACAGGATTAAGAACCTCAGAAATCCTATACGGACCAATGAAACGAGGTTTAAACTTAGGAGAGGAAACCTTCATAGGAATATGACGAGAAGATAACCAAACCAGATCCCCAACACGAAGTCGGGGACCCACACAGCGTCTGCGATTAGCAAAACGTTGAGCCTTCTCCTGGGACAAGGTCAAATTGTCCACTACCTGAGTCCAAATCTGCTGCAACCTGTCCACCACAGTATCCACACCAGGACAGTCCGAAGACTCAACCTGTCCTGACGAGAAACGAGGATGGAACCCAGAGTTGCAGAAAAATGGCGAAACCAAGGTAGCCGAGCTAGCCCGATTATTAAGGGCGAACTCAGCCAAAGGCAAAAAGGACACCCAGTCATCCTGATCAGCAGAAACAAAACATCTCAGATATGTTTCCAAGGTCTGATTGTTTCTTTCGTTCTGGCCATTAGTCTGAGGATGGAAAGCCGAGGAAAAAGACAAGTCAATGCCCATCCTACCACAAAAGGCTCGCCAAAACCTCGAAACAAACTGGGAACCTCTGTCAGAAACGATATTCTCTGGAATGCCATGTAAACGAACCACATGCTGGAAGAACAATGGCACCAAATCAGAGGAGGAAGGCAATTTAGACAAGGGTACCAAATGGACCATCTTAGAAAAACGATCACAGACCACCCAAATGACTGACATCTTTTGAGAAACGGGAAGATCTGAAATAAAATCCATAGAGATATGTGTCCAAGGCCTCTTCGGGACTGGCAAGGGCAAAAGCAACCCACTGGCACGAGAACAGCAGGGCTTAGCCCGAGCACAAATCCCACAGGACTGCACAAAAGTACGCACATCCCGCGACAGAGATGGCCACCAAAAGGATCTAGCCACTAACTCTCTGGTACCAAAGATTCCAAGATGACCAGCCAAGACCGAACAATGAACCTCAGAGATAACTTTATTCGTCCACCTATCAGGGACAAACAGTTTCTCCGCTGGACAACGATCAGGTTTATTAGCCTGAAATTTTTGCAGCACTCGCCGCAAATCAGGGGAGATGGCAGACACAATTACTCCCTCTTTGAGGATACCCGCCGGCTCAGATACACCCGGAGAGTCGGGCACAAAACTCCTAGACAGAGCATCCGCCTTCACATTTTTAGAGCCCGGAAGGTATGAAATCACAAAGTCAAAACGGGCAAAAAACAACGACCAACGAGCTTGTCTAGGATTCAACCGCTTGGCGGACTCGAGATAAGTCAAGTTCTTATGATCAGTCAAGACCACCACGCGATGCTTAGCTCCTTCAAGCCAATGATGCCACTCCTCGAATGCCCACTTCATGGCCAGCAACTCTCGGTTGCCCACATCATAATTTCGCTCAGCAGGCGAAAACTTCCTGGAAAAGAAGGCGCACGGTTTCATCACTGAGCAATCAGAACCTCTCTGCGACAAAACAGCCCCTGCTCCAATCTCAGAAGCATCAACCTCGACCTGGAACGGAAGCGAAACATCTGGTTGACACAACACAGGGGCAGAAGAAAAACGACGCTTCAACTCTTGAAAAGCTTCCACAGCAGCAGAAGACCAATTGACCACATCAGCACCCTTCTTGGTCAAATCGGTCAATGGTTTAGCAATACTAGAAAAATTGCAGATGAAGCGACGATAAAAATTAGCAAAGCCCAGGAACTTTTGCAGACTTTTCAGAGATGTCGGCTGAGTCCAATCATGGATGGCTTGGACCTTAACAGGATCCATCTCGATAGTAGAAGGGGAAAAGATGAACCCCAAAAATGAAACCTTCTGCACACCAAAGAGACACTTTGATCCCTTCACAAACAAATAATTAGCACGCAGGACCTGAAAAACCGTTCTGACCTGCTTCACATGAGACTCCCAATCATCCGAGAAGATCAAAATGTCATCCAAGTACACAATCAGGAATTTATCCAGGTACTCTCGGAAGATGTCATGCATAAAGGACTGAAACACTGATGGAGCATTGGCAAGTCCGAATGGCATTACTAGATACTCAAAATGACCCTCGGGCGTATTAAATGCAGTTTTCCATTCATCGCCTCGCTTAATTCGCACAAGATTATACGCACCACGAAGATCTATCTTGGTGAACCAACTAGCCCCCTTAATCCGAGCAAACAAATCAGATAACAACGGCAAGGGGTACTGAAATTTAACCGTGATATTATTTAGAAGGCGGTAATCTATACAAGGTCTCAGCGAACCATCCTTCTTGGCTACAAAAAAGAACCCTGCTCCTAATGGCGACGATGACGGGCGAATATGCCCCTTCTCCAGGGACTCCTTCACATAACTGCGCATAGCGGCGTGCTCAGGCACAGATAAATTAAACAATCGGCCTTTTGGGAACTTACTACCAGGAATCAAATTGATAGCACAATCACAATCCCTATGCGGAGGTAGGGCATCGGACTTGGGCTCATCAAATACATCCCGGTAATCAGACAAGAACTCTGGAACCTCAGAAGGGGTGGATGACGAAATTGACAGAAATGGAACATCACCATGTACCCCCTGACAACCCCAGCTGGACACCGACATGGATTTCCAATCTAATACTGGATTATGGACTTGTAGCCATGGCAACCCCAACACGACCACATCATGCAGATTATGCAACACCAGAAAGCGAATAACCTCCTGATGTGCAGGAGCCATGCACATGGTCAGCTGGGTCCAGTACTGAGGCGTATTCTTGGCCAAAGGCGTAGCATCAATTCCTCTCAATGGAATAGGACACTGCAAGGGCTCCAAGAAAAACCCACAATGCTTAGCATACTCCAAGTCCATCAAATTCAGGGCAGCGCCTGAATCCACAAATGCCATGACAGAATACGATGACAAAGAGCAGATCAAGGTAACGGACAGAAGAAATTTTGACTGTACTGTACCAATGGTGGCAGACCTAGCGAACCGCTTAGTGCGCTTAGGACAATCAGAGATAGCATGAGTGGAATCACCACAGTAGAAACACAGCCCATTCAGACGTCTGTGTTCTTGCCGTTCAACTCTAGTCAAAGTCCTACCGCACTGCATAGGCTCAGGTTTAAGCTCAGGTAATACCGCCAAATGGTGCACAGATTTACGCTCACGCAAGCGTCGACCAATCTGAATGGCCAAAGACATAGACTCAATCAAACCAGCAGGCATAGGAAATCCCACCATGACATCCTTAATGGCTTCAGAGAGACCCTTTCTGAACATAGCTGCCAGCGCAGATTCATTCCATTGAGTGAGCACGGACCACTTTCTAAATTTCTGACAATATAACTCTATCTCATCCTGACCCTGACAAAGAGCCAGCAAATTTTTTTCTGCCTGATCCACAGAATTAGGCTCATCGTACAGCAATCCGAGCGCCAGGAAAAACGCATCGATATTACTTAATGCAGGATCTCCTGGCGCAAGAGAAAATGCCCAGTCCTGAGGGTCGCCACGCAAAAAAGAAATAATGATCAAAACCTGTTGAACTGGATCACCAGAGGAGCGAGGTTTCAAGGCCAGAAATAGTTTACAATTATTTTTGAAACTCAGATACTTAGTTCTATCACCAAAAAACAAATCAGGAATAGGAATTCTTGGTTCTAACATAGATTTCTGATCAATAGTGTCTTGAATCTTTTGTACTCTTGCCGAGAGCTGATCCACACATGAAGACAGACTTCTAATGTCCATTGCTACACCTGTGTCCTGAACCACCCAAATGTCTAGGGGAAAAAAAAGGCAAAACACAGTGCAGAGAAAAAAAAATGGTCTCAGAACTTCTTTTTTCCCTCTATTGAGAATCATTAGTACTTTGGCTTCCTGTACTGTAATGATTAGGCAATTCAGTACCACAGTGAACATAGAGGTCAGAGCACATACAGTGATCTGACAATAATCCAAAAACATAGAACGAGCTCTGAGACGTGGGAACTCTGTTGACCGCAATCCCTAATCCTATCCAACAACACTAGAGGCAGCCGTGGATTGCGCCTAACGCTACCTATGCAACTCGGCACAGCCTGAGAAACTAGCTAGCCTGAAGATAGAAAATAAGCCTACCTTGCCTCAGAGAAATACCCCAAAGGAAAAGGCAGCCCCCCACATATAATGACTGTGAGTAAGATGAAAAGACAAACGTAGAGATGAAATAGATTTAGCAAAGTGAGGCCCGACTTTCTGAACAGAGCGAGGATAGGAAAGGTAACTTTGCGGTCAACACAAAACCCTAAAAACCACGCAAAGGGGGCAAAAAGACCCTCCGTACCGAACTAACGGCACGGAGGTACACCCTCTGCGTCCCAGAGCTTCCAGCAAACATATAAGCTGGACAGAAGAAAAGCAAACAAAATAGCAAAGGAAAACTTAGCTATGCAGAGCAGCAGGCCACAGGAACGATCCAGGAGGAAAACAAGTCCAATACTGGAACATTGACAGGAAGCCAGGATCAAAGCACTGGGTTTTTTTGCCCCCTTTTGCCCCCTTTTACCGGCGATCACAACCCGGGGGTCGGTATAAACCGACCCGAGTCATGTTCTCTGGGGTCTCGGCTACCCCCGGCAATAAGACTCCCTGACTCTGGGGGGCGCTATACACTTTTTCCACAGCGCCATTAATTAACGGCACTGTGGTTTAAGTACCCTTAACTGCGGCCGTTAAAAGGCGTATCGGCGGTTGTTAAGGAGTTAACACAATTGCTATGGTAAAATAACCCCTTTAATTCATTTTCCTATCCCCATTTGTTTGCAGAAAAAATGTCCTGCTGTTACCCTCATTTTCCTTCCTTTTGCAGCCCCCCAGCCCCCCTACAACCATTTTATAGCCATTATACAGCTCTGAAGTTTGGGTCTTTAAAAGAAAGTCCCCCTGAACCAGTCTGATACAGACATCCATGGGTTCGCTCATCTCTATCACACGAAATATAAAATGGTCATTGATAAACAGTATTAAACATATTTTGTTTTATCAGTGAAAGCAGTAACTCAATACTTTGTAACATAGTCTCAAGGTGAGTGGGATGTAATGCACTGGGTACACTAATTCTTTTCCAGAAATGTTTTATTTCACAAGTGAATAATTATACTTTTCATAAGAATATATCTTTTAAAGGTCAAAAATGAATTGGACTTCAATGAACAGTGGTAACAATAGAAACATTTTAACGCTTTCAAAACAATGAGTATATTACAACTCTGTTCAAGTAAGTAAAGTAAGGGACTTGTCTGAGGTCAAGGTCTGTGAGTGATAAGCAAACCATAATTAGGCTTCAAACTTTGAACAGTGTATGATGCCAGAAACACAAAATGCTGTCCAAAGAATTGAAGCGTGGGCTTAGCTCTATAAGGATCTACTATATAATTGTCTAAGGGTCACTTCTGTCTGTCCTTCTGTCTGTATGTCACGGATATTCATTGGTCGCGGCCTCTGTCTGTTATGTAATCCAAGTCGCTGATTGGTCGTGGCTAGAGTTGAGCGACTTTTATTTTTTTAGGATCGAGTCGGGTTTCGCGAAACCCGACTTTCTCAAAAGTCGGTTCGGGTGAAATCGGCCGATTATTGCGAAAAGTCGGGGGCTGACGGAAACAGGAAAACCAATGCTAGTCAATGGGGAATCAAAGTCGGCAGTGAGAGGAGGACAAGAAAACACCTACAGTGCCCATTTTAATGCCAAAAACATCAATTCTTATTTCTTAAGCTTGTCAATCTTAATTTACTTTATAATAATAGTTAGGCATTGAAAACAGGGGCTCATTTGGCTAAAGTTGTGGGGTGGGTAGGGCTGGCTCAAGATTTTCGTGGGCCCAGGAAACGCGGAATACGTTTGTATGGAAACTTCCTGAAGAAGAAGCCATGAGCTTCGAAACGCGTTGAATAAACCACCCGAACATCTTACAAGTATATCTGGATCTATTATTTGTTGCAGCAGCGCGGATGTAATCCACATTTCATTTATTATAACGGTTCTGAGAGGTCGCAGCGCCGACCTGTGGATCTGCAGCAGCTGACAAACTACACGCTTGTACTGTGTACCACCAGGTGAGCAGTTCTCTCACTATTGATTAGAAACAATCCAGGGGATAAGACCCTATTTGCGCTTTTTTTGTCTCCTATTTTTCTATACTGGTGGTGGAGCAGGGAGAGGTAAGTATTTCAACTTTGCAAGTGCTGTGATCCTGAGCAAGCAGGGGGACCCACTAGTTAGCACTGGCACAGGGCCCCTCATAGTATAACGGTGTGTTTGACGGCGGGCGGCGCCTCTCACTGCCAGAGACACTTTTGCGTACTATGAGGGGCCCTGTGCCAGTGCCAACGAGTATGCCCCTTCCACCGGATGAAGGAACCTGCACTTTCATCTACACCTTCCTCTTTGTCCCTGTGAAAGATGGTATAGTATGCAGGAAGGGGAACCTGACTTTCATCAGGGTCAGATTCTGGCTGTGTAAAGTGCAAGGGGAATGTAGTGGTCTGGGTTAATGTACCAGCAGACTCATCCAGCAGTGGCTTGGCAATGGGCAGGATGAGGAGGAAACACAGATATAGGCCCAAAATGAAAAGGCTAAAAGCAGTTCAAAATTGGTAACAGGACTAAACAGGCGGCATTGCTTTGTTCAGCGGAGGAGGAATCTGTTATGAGAGGCTGACACAGTTACTAGGCCCAAATAAGTAAGTAGGCTAAATGCAGTTCAAAATTGGTAAGAGGAGTACACAGGTGGCATTGCTTTGTTCAGTGGAGGACAACTGTAATGGGAGGCTGACATAGGTACTAGGTCCAAATAAGGAAGTAGGCTAAATGCAGTTCAAAATTTGTAAGAGGAGTACACAGGAGGCATAGCTTTGTTCAGCGGAGTAGGACAACTGTAATGGGAGGTTGACATAGGTACTAGGTCCAAAAAAGGAAGTAGGCTAAATGCAGTTCAAAATTGGTAAGAGGAGTACACAGGCGGCATAGCTTTGTTCAGCGGAGGAGGACAACTGTAATGAGAGGCTCACACAGACTTAGTAGGCCTAAAATAAGTAAGTAGGCTAAATGAAGTTCAAAATTGGTAAGAGGAGTACACAGGTGGCATAGCTTTGTTCAGCAAAGGAGGACAACTGTCATGAGTGGCTGACTTATTTGGGCCTAATAACTGTGTCAGCCTCTCATTACAGTTGTCCTCCTCCGCTGAACAAAGCTATGCCACCTGTGTACTCCTTTTACCAATTTTGAACTGCATTTAGCCTACTTACTTATTTGGGCCTAGTAACTGTGTAAGTAGGCTAAATGCAGTTCAAAATTGGTAAGAGGAGTACACAGGCGGCATAGCTTTGTTCAGCGGAAGAGGACAACTGTAATGAGAGGCTCACACAGACTTAGTAGGCCTAAAATAAAAAAGTAGGCTAAATGCAGTTCAACATTGGTAAGAGGAGTACACAGGCGACATAGCTTTTTTCAGCGGAGGAGGACAACTGTAAAGAGAGGCTGACACAGATACTGGGCCCAAATAAGTAAGTAGGCTAAATGCAGTTGAAAATTGGTAAGAGGAGTACACAGGTGGCATAGCTTTGTTCAGCGGAGGAGTACAACTGTAATGAGAGGCTGACACAGTTATTAGGCCCAAATAATAAGTAGGCTAAATGCAGTTCAAAATTGGTAAGAGGAGTACACAGGCGGCATAGCTTTGTTCAGTGGAGGAGGACAACTGTTATGAGAGGCTGACACAGTTACTAGGCCCAAATACGTAAGTTGGCTAAATGCAGTTCAAAATTAGTAACAGGAGTACAAAGGTGGCATAGCTTTGTTCAGCGGAGGACAACTGTAATGAGAGGCTGACAGTTACTAGGCCCAGATATGTAAGTAGGCTAAATGTAGTTAAAATTGGTAAGAGGAGTACACAGGTGGCATTGCTTTGTTCAGTGGAGAACAACTGTCATAAGTGGCTCAGACAGACTGAGTAGGCCTAAAATAAAAAAATTAGGCTAAATGCAGTTCAAAATTGGTAACAGGAGTACACAGGCGGCATAGCTTTGTTCAGCGGAGGAAGACAACTGTAATGAGAGGCTGACACAGTTACTAGGCGCAAATAAGTAAGTAGGCTAAATGCAGTTCAAAATTGGTAACAGGAGTACACAGGTGTCATTGCTTTGTTCAGTGAAGGACAACTGTAATAAGAGGCTGACACAGTTAGTAGGCCAAAATAATAAAGTGGGCTAAATGTCTGCCAAAAAAATGTTCATAAATAAACTGGTGGCATAGGTAGGTACAGGGGTGGTGTTATGATTAGGCAATTCAGTACCACAGTGAACATAGAGGTCAGAGCACATACAGTGATCTGACAATAATCCAAAAACATAGAACGAGCTCTGAGACGTGGGAACTCTGTTGACCGCAATCCCTAATCCTATCCAACAACACTAGAGGCAGCCGTGGATTGCGCCTAACGATACCTATGCAACTCGGCACAGCCTGAGAAACTAGCTAGCCTGAAGATAGAAAATAAGCCTACCTTGCCTCAGAGAAATACCCCAAAGGAAAAGGCAGCCCCCCACATATAATGACTGTGAGTAAGATGAAAAGACAAACGTAGAGATGAAATAGATTTAGCAAAGCGAGGCCCGACTTTCTGAACAGAGCGAGGATAGGAAAGGTAACTTTGCGGTCAACACAAAACCCTAAAAACCACGCAAAGGGGGCAAAAAGACCCTCCGCACCGAACTAACGGCACGGAGGTACACCCTCTGCGTCCCAGAGCTTCCAGCAAACAAATAGATAAGCTGGACAGAAGAAAAGCAAACAAAATAGCAAAGGAAAACTTAGCTATGCAGAGCAGCAGGCCACAGGAACGATCCAGGAGGAAAACAAGTCCAATACTGGAACATTGACAGGAAGCCAGGATCAAAGCACTAGGTGGAGTTAAGTAGAGCAGCACCTAACGACCTCACCACATCACCTGAGGGAGGAAACTCAGAAGCCGCAGTACCACTTCCCTCCACCAACGGAAGCTTACAGAGTGAATCAGCCAAAGAAACACTTGTGACCACAGGAGGGAGCTCTGCCACAGAATTCACAACAGGGTGGGCTCCTCTGCTGAGTAGCAGACAGTGGTAGTTGGAGGCCAGGGCCCCTGTATAATTTAACTATTATCTATCATTTCAACAAATTTGTATTGGCAGTGCCATTGAAAAATTTAACAGCACAGACTACACAGTGGTGGAGCAGGGAGAGGTAAGTATTGCAAGTGGTAGGGCACTGTTTGAGCTGGGGGGGAACACTTTCTCATGGGCAGCGGTACAGGCACAGGGCCCCTCATATTACGACGGTGTGTCTGACGTTGGTTGCGCACCACCACCGTTAGAGACACTTCATTGTACTATGAGGGACCCTGTGCCAGTGCCGTCGCCCAAGAGTGGGCCCACCCACCTGTCCAAGCAAATGGCACTCGCACGGTGCTTGCGCCAGGTGGTGACCATGGCCCTGTGGGGGGAGTCAGCCCATTTAGAGAGGTATAAAAATGGCCTATGGTGGACATTCAGCAGCTGCAAATGGAGGAATTGGAGAAGTCAGTAAGAGGAGGCCAAAAGCTAGACATTTTTCAGGCAAGCTACGTGTCAGAAGGGGAAGGTGGGGCAAAATAATTTGAAATCCATGATTGGTTCATTTTAATGAAGGTTAGATCATCCAGCTTTAAAAGATGTTTTCCTACTCCCAGATAAGGGAGCCTTCGAGGCCTTGTGTAGCCAGACGATGATGCTGGCTCAACACCTCCAGCCTTTGGTGCTATTGTGCTTTTGCCACTACCACCAGATGCACCACCACATCAGTACCAGCTGGCAACCACCGCCCATGGGCTCTTCCACCAGACTTCCTCATTTTTTGGAAAATCTAACCAAAATAACAACCATTATATGGTACTGTAAAACAAGGTAGAAGGTATATATAAACTTGTTGAGAATTTAAATCTCCCAGTGGCAGAAAGTGGCTGGCTGATATACGAAAAACTAACAGGACTGAAGTATATCCACTTTGTGAGAATTTGAATCTCCCTTTTTTTGGGGAGACTGAACCAAAACTCAGGCCCTGTGCATAAAACAACACAATGTAAGTGGCAGAAAGTGGCTGGCTGATATACGACAAACTAACAGGACTGAAGTATATCCACTTTGTGAGAATTAGAATCTCCCTTTTTTTGGGGGGAGACTGAACCAAAACTCAGGCCCAGTGTATATAGCAATGCAATCTAAGTGGCAGAAAGTGGCTGGCTGATATACGACAAACTAACAGGACTGAAGTATATCCACTTTGTGAGAATTTGAATCTCACTTTTTTGGGGGGAGACTAAACCAAAACTCAGGCCCAGTGTATAAAACAACACTATGAAAGTGGCAGAAAGTGGCTGAAAAATATATGAAAAAATAGTTAGATTGTGAGCCCTATTGGGGACAGTGAAGATAATGTGTGCAAAATGTAAAGCGCTGCGTAATATGTTAGCGCTATATAAAAATAAAGATTATTATTTATTTATTATAGAAGGACTGTAGTACAATTTCAATCTACCTACAATGATCTCAGGAAAATATGGCAGCAAAAAAAAGGACTGCTTCACACAAAAGTGTGGACAAATAAACAAGATAACTGTGCAGAAAGGAGCACTAGGATTTTCGCTTTTAAAAAAGCAGTTGCAATGCAGCTATCAGGGAGCCTTATAAGGCAGCCTAATAAGCTACAGAGATGATGCACAAAAATATAGCCTCCACTGTCCCTGCAAAAAAATGGTGGTGTTGGACAGTGGAAATCGCTACAGCACAAGCAGTTTGGGCGTTAATCTTCCTTCCCTAACTATATCCCTTCTTCTGATGAAGCTGCAGCAACCTCTCCCTATGCTAAGATTGGCAGAAGTAAGATGGCGGCCGGCATGCACGCCCCTTTATAGCCCCTGTGAAGCCACAGAAAGCAAGCCAATCACTGTCATGCCCTTCTCTAAGATGGTGGGGACCGAGACCTATGTCATCACACTCTGCGTCCTCCTTCATTGGCTGAAAAATGGCGCTGAAAGCATCATACAAAATGCGACTTTTGCGTGCAGATCGCCAACCTCATGGCCGATCCCACACTAGGATCGGGTCGGGTTTTATGAAACCCGACTTTGCCGAAAGTCGGCGATTTTTGAATTTGTCCGATCCGTTTCGCTCAACCCTAGGCATAACTCCCACCAATATGGCCATGTCATCCAAGCCCAGGTTGGGACCAGCCTCCAATACTGGGTCTAGACAAGTGGCCATATTGTTAAGGTTGCTGGAAGGGTGCCATTTGGCATGATGTAGGCATTGGTGGGATATGTTGGGGAAAGGGTTGAGGTTTAGGCATATGTGAAGGAGGTGCCTCAGATGCCTCTTGAGCATGCACTGGTAGATTTGTTGGCATATGCAGGACATTACATGTTGACAGCTGCAACATTTCAATGTACTGAAACAAATCATAAGGGCTATTTGGGGGGGTGCATGCATCAAGAAGGATTTGAAAGCACCCTCTCACACATAGTTTCACCTCACGGGGTATGGTACGGAGACACCAGGCCTGGCTTCAAGAAAATGCCTCCTCACCTTCACCGAGCAGCCCTGGCCCAATAATTTAAGACACCAGTGTCCACATTCCTTCGGGTTTCCATTAGCTCTCTCCTTCTGCGGCCACGGCGTGAGGTCACAGCAGGCTGTGGCAAGGCCTCCAGCGGAACAGTGGGGCTGCTGCTTTGGCCAGGATCTTTAGGCATCCCTGAAGCTGGTACATCTGTGGGTGGGGCTGCATCATCTGTCCCAGGTGGATGTTGAACATGAGGGGCAGCCAGAGATGGATCCAGAGGGATGAACATGGTATGAGCCGTAGATGGGCCAGCCACCTCTTCTCCTTCCCCAACAGGATCAATCAATGGCTCCGATTCGGACCCTGTTGTGTCCCTCTCAGTGGGGTTGGATTTTCTTCTGTTATGAAAATTGAAAAATTTAATCATCTATGAGCATTCCAAACATATGTGAAATGTGATGTGAGGTTTGTACTTACGGTCTGAGATCCATACTGGGATCCAGAAAGGACAGCCGGTCAAACTAAATATATTTTCTTTTTGCTGGAGCAGATGACCCACTTCTGGACTGCTGCTGCCTTTCTCTCCGGTACTGGTCCCGAATGCTGCGCCAACATCTCATAACATCTTCCACTGCAATGACAGAAAAGAAAATAATGTATAAGGCCATTGTGCACAGTGGTACCACGAGGTGTCAGTGATTTACCAGATTGTAATATGCCCTAGTAAGCTGCATTTCTTAATAAATATCTACAATAATCAAATTTAACACACAAATACCACAATACCATAAAAAGGTAACACCATAGAATGTAAGTACACAAGGACAGGGTCCTCTCCCCTCTATTCCAGTCTATCACTGTAAATTTGCTTACTGTAAGCGACATCTATAAACGCTGTACATAACCCCTTTCTCATGTCCAGCACCATTAAATAAATGGTGTAATATACATACAAAATCAGAATAAGATAAATATTAATAGTGTAAAAATATTGTTCATACTGCATTTTACAATGTTAATTAATTATAGAACCAAAAACACATGGGCTACTTGCACAGTGAATAAGTCTGTAGAAACCTGTTCACACAACCAAGAAACTTGAAGACACAAAAGCGCACAATGAGGTCAAAAATACTCTGTTGTAAAAAAGTCACAGTAAATAAGCAAGTGCTAGTCAAAAAATGAAAAAAATTACTGGGTATTTATTTAATACGTTTTTTTGAAAAAAAAAAAAGTATATTAAGCTGCTCTACCAATCGTCAAGTTATAGCCATAATAGTGCAGTCCTATATAATGTATATAATCCCTATCTGATGTATTTAAAAACCTGATCATCTGTATAGTACCTGTATAAGCAGGGTTCAGAGAGAAAATATCCATGTGGACATGCAGGATGGAACAGCTTCAATGCAAATGACCCACAGAGGAGTGGTGGACTCCCCAGTCTTGTAGAAACAAGAGAACAATTAGAACCTAAAACACATGGGCTACTTGCACAGTGAACAAGTCTGTAGAAACCTGTTCACACCACCAAGAAACTTGAAGACACAAAAGCGCACAGCGAGGTCAAAAATAGCCTGTTGTAAAAAAAGTCACAGTAGATAAGCAAGTGCTAGTCAAAACATGACAAAATACAGGGTATTTAGTTAATACAGCATTGAAGCTGTTCCATCCTGCATGTCCACATGGATATTTTCTCTCTGAACTCTTCTTATACAGGTACTATACAGATGATCAGGTTTTTAAATACATCAGATAGGGATTATATACATTAGATAGGACTGCTCTATTATGGGTGTACCTTGACGATTGGTGAAGCAGCTTAATATACTTTTTTTTGCAAAGAAACGTATTAACTAAATACCCTGTATTTTTTTCATTTTTTGACTATCACTTGCTTATTTACTGTGACTTTTTTACAACAGAGTATTTTTGACCTCGCTGTGCGCTTTTGTGTCTTAATGTTAATTAATTGAAAAACATGATTGTACTTACTTATTTGCCTCTGTCCCTCATGTGGCCGCTGCTCATAATCTGAGAAAAAGATCCCACAGATGCTCCTCCAAGCAGCCTCTTTCCTTGCCCGGTTAGCATAGTTGGAATCACATTTGTCCCAAATTTCAGACCTTTCTTGGACCAGGAGCATATCAGCATTGATTATGTTGGCCATGCTGCTTGCAACTCCGTTTAGGCGTGCGCCAGACATCCGGGATGTCTGTCTGGCTTTTTCAGCTAATTAGCATGTCTAAGCTTCCTGATTGAGGGCTTGGCACATTTCCTGTCACCTGGAGATGCTGCAATTTTCTGCGGCCATAAAATACGGCTGCGAAATATACGCCAGATAGAAACTGCCCCATAGAGAATCATTGGTCTTAGTGCAATGTGTAGTTTTTGCGCCTCTCATACGTCTATAAAACTCTCTAGTGTGACGCCGGCCATACAGTAAGGGACCTGACTTGAAAAATAGTTTGTAGTCTCTAGTATGTTATAGAGGTCTAATACATAAGCCACAAACAAATTCTTCTCTTAGTAACGTTATACAGTATGGGACCTGACTTGAAAAATAGTTTGTAGCCTCTAGTATGTTATAGAGACCTGATACATAAGTCACAAACAAATTTTTCTGTTATAACATCATACAGTAAGGGACCTGACTTGAAAAATAGTTTGTAGCATCTAGTGTGTTACAGAGGCCTGATACATAGGCCACAAACAAATTCTTCTGTTATTAATGTCATACAGTAAGGGACCTGACGTGAAAAAGTTTTTAGCATCTAGTGTGTTATAGAGGCCTGATACATAGGCCACACACAAATTCTTCTGTTACTAACATCATACAGTAAGGGACCTGACTAGTGATGGGCGAACGTGCTTCCCACTACTCGGTACTCGCCCGAGTATCACTGATCACTGTGCTCGGTGCACTTGGCGAGCACCGAGCATTTTCTGGATTATTTGGCAGGAGCTCGGGTCTCCTCCTTTTAATTTTGGCGCTTTTTAGAGTGCCAGTGAACATGCAGGGATTGTCTGCCATGCACTGTAATACCACAGCCATCTTTGTTGTGGTATTACAGTGATTAGCTGGCCGCACAGCTTTATCAGGTCTATAAGAGACCTGGCGCCGCCCTGCTCACCGCATTCTGCTCCGGACTCAGCTAGTGTAAGGAGAGCTGCTGCTGGGATAGGGTCAGATTTGTTCTTTTATTAGTTAGTGTGGGTCTACTAGTGTTCAATCCACAAATCCTGATAAACCAAAAGTCCTTTTTAGGGCTAATTCGGGGGTACATAGATTGCAGTGCTAGGTAGGCAGGGGAGTCTATATGTACATATCAGTGCAAAGCATGCAGGCACTGCATATGAGTATATAGATCTCACTGCATACCTCAAAAGGCTCCATTATTATGTGCTGCTGGATATTTTATATATACATAGCTGCAGGTATCCGTAGCTATAATTTTTTTTTTTTTTTGCACCTTATACCTGCTAATTTTATTACAAAGCAATCCATAGCCCCCTTTTTTCTACATTCATTTGCTTGGTCACACTGCAGACTACAGCCAGGTCATTGCAATACAAGAGCGTGAAAATCTAACAATTTAAAATGTTTTTTTTTTTGTCTCAGGCATCAGATGAGAGTGCGCAGAAAATTCTGGCATTTTTTTGGTACTAGAGTATTTTTTTGGAGTGTCTTACATTTTTGGACACCATTTTGCTGACCAAAAAATCTTTAGCTTAGTAAGAAACTCTCCATATATCACTACTTATAACCCCTGCGTTATACATCATCTGACTCTGATATTATATTTGAAGTCCCCACTTCTTAGGTCTGCCACGGCATTAGCTGTTTTCAGACTGGCGTTACTGCAGAAACTGACTGGGAACACACAGCTGTGGCGCTTTTCAACATTAGAAAAGAAGGGGGGACCGGTTATACTCAAGCAAATTATATTTACGGGGTATCGTAACTATTTATTTAATATTCTGAAGCTAAGCATACTGTGTTATAGTGTGACATGCTATAGAGGTATAAGATTGCCACCTTCCAATAGATGGCACTAGAGTTCTAGTTCTCTTCCTCTCTGAAGAGACAACGTGCATAATCACGCTATAGCTATAACTCTTGCTCCGATGCCCAATACTACTACCCCTAAAATACAAAATTAAATTGTATCGAGATAGCTCTCTCCTAGTTGCTGTATTGACTTCCTGGTGTGGCCCAGTATCTATAATTACTACTCCCCCTTTGATTTGGGTCCTTCCTTTTTAGCTACAGTACACACAAACTGGTAATACTCCACATAAAATGTTCAACATCTATAAAGAAAGGCACTACCCAGGCACTGATATCTCCAGATAACTATCTATCAAAATCTTACGAGGACTTTCAAAGCCTCATAATCCATGTGAAATCAAGATCCCCCTTAAAAGGGAAGAAAAAACCTTTGTCTATAGAAAACAACCTCCTTCTGCCTCCTACAGCAACACTAAACGCTAAACGCTAAAGGGAGTTCACAAAAAACTAGTTTCACCACCCAATCCAATACTAAAAAACCTCCCCAACTAGAACCAAACAAAGGGAAAAACATATCCACATCATTGGATCTAGCGTTCGCAGAGGATAAGAACCTAACAAAGTCCGTCAAAAGAAGCAACCCTAATGCTCATGTTAGGGAGGGATCCAACCAGGGCCGGCGTCAGCACCCGGCGCACTGGGGCAAATGCCGGGGCCTGAATAAATGGGGGGGGCCCACTCATGGCCGGGATACCAGGGAGCCCGGGCTGTTCCCCCAACAGCTTCGCCACTACTTGAGCTCAGCCGTCACTTAAATAAACATGGCCGCGCACAGTGCACTCTGCAGCGATGTCTCTGCTTCTGCTAGTAATGACGCGGCCGGGCGGACACACAAGAAAAGTTAAAGGCACAGTGTCTGCCTGACAGCATCATTAGTAACAGACACAGCTGCAGCGTGCACTGTGGGTGGCTATGTCTGTTTAAGTGACGGCCATCGATCAAGCAGCGCTCCCTCCATATCCACATGCCAGAGGAGCCTGATGGGTGACAAGCCTGGGGGAGCTGAGTGAGGCTTGTGTGTTGTGTCTGTCTGTATGTCTGTGTATGCCTGTATGATGTGCATATCTGTGTATATCAGTGTGTTTGACTGTACATATTTATGTATTTTTGTGAATTTGTCTTCAAATATATGTATGTAAATATCTGCGTATTGTATGTGTATATCTGTGTATTGTATTTGTGTGCATGTCTGCGTATTGTATTTGTGTGCATGTCTGCGTATTGCATGTGTATGTCTTCGTATTGTATTTGTGTGCATGTCTGCGTATTGCATGTGTATGTCTGCGTATTGTGTGTGTATGCATGTCTGCGTATTGTGTGTGTGTGCATGTCTGCGTATTGTGTGTGTGTGTGCGCATGAGTGCTGTGTGTGTGTGTGCATGTCTGAGTACTGTATGTGTGTGCAGCATGTCTGCGTACTGTATGTGTATGTCTGCGTATTGTGTGTGTGTATGTCTGCGTATTGTGTGTGTGTGTGTGCGCGCATGTCTGCGTATTGTGTGTGTGCATGTCTGAGTGCTGCATGTGTGTGTGCATGTCTGAGTACTGTATGTGTATGGAGCATGTCTGCGTACTGTATGTGTATTTCTGCATATTGTGTGTGTGTATGTCTGCGTATTGTGGGTGTGTGCATGTCTGCGTATTGTGTGTGTGTGCATGTCTGCGTATTTGTGTGTGTGTGTGTGTGTGTGCATGTCTGCATATTGTGTGTGTGTGTGTGTGTGAGTGCACATGTCTGCGTACTGTAGATGTGTGTGTATGTCTGCGTATTGTGTGTGTGCATATCTGCCTATGTGAAGGATGAGGGGGAAGGCTAGGCCCTATCTATATATATAATTGTCTAAGGTTTTTTCCATCTGTCTGTCTTTCTGTCTGTCTGTCTGTCTGTCCTGGAAATCCTGCGTCTCTGATTGGTCGAGGCTGCCAGGCCTCGACCAATCAGAGACCGGCACAGCATCGACGTAGAAATCCCACGTCTCTGATTGGTCGAGGCCGCCAGGCCTCGACCAATCAGCAACGGGCACAGCGACGATGATGTCATAAAGGACGTAGACATCCCGCATCTCTGATTGGTCGAGGCCGCCAGGCCTCGACCAATCAGCAACGGGCACAGCGACGATGCTGATTGGTCGAGGCTGCCAGGCCTCGACCAATCAGCAACGGGCACAGCCACAGTATGATGTCATAAAGGACGTAGACATCTCACGTTTCTGATTCAGCGACGGGCACAGAATCAACGTAGATGTCATAATGGTTGCCATGGCGATGATGATGTCATAAAGGTTGCCAGGCCAGGCCTCGACCAATCAGTGACGGGCACAGCATGGCGACGATGATGTCATAAAGGTTGCCTCGACCAATCAGCAACGGGCACAGTCTGCCGCGAATTCGCCACGACCAATCAGCGACGGGCACAGTATCGACGTAGATGTCATAATGGTTGCCATGGCGACGATGAAGTCATAAAGGTGGCCTCGACCAATCAGCGACAGGCACAGTCTACCGCGAATATACCGCCAGGCGTCGACCAATCAGCGACAGGCACGGTATCGACGTAGATGTCATAATGGTTGCCATGGCGACGATGATGTCATAAAGGTTGCCTCGACCAATCAGCGACGGGCACAGTCTGCCGCGAATTCTGGAATCATCATTGTCCATATACTACGGGGACATGCATATTCTAGAATACGACGGGCACAGCGACGAGCACAGCATGGCGACGATGATGTCATAAAGGTTGCCTCGACCAATCAGCGACGGGCACAGTCTGCCGTGAATTCGCCTCGACCAATCAGCGACGGGCACAGTATCGACGTAGATGTCATAATGGTTGCCATGACGACGATGATGTCATAAAGGTTGCCTCGACCAATCAGCAACGGGCACAGTCTGCCGCGAATTCTGGAATCATCATTGTCCATATACTACGGGGACATGCATATTCTAGAATACCCGATGCGTTAGAATCGGGCCACAATCTAGTGTAGTATATCAATATTTCTCCTCCGTATCTGTGCATCATGAATCGTGGTATGTGGGCCCACTGAGACTCTTTTGCCCGGGGCCCACAAAATCCTGGAGCCGGCCCTGGATCCAACTCCCAAGAAGATTTGAGTCAACCACCGGACGATTCTTCCTCTAACAGTATCCCAATTAAAATGCCAGCCAAGAGAGATTACCCCCAATCGCTCCAACTAGAAAATACTTCCATGCCTCCAATAAATATTCAAATTAAACCACAGCTAGGAAAACAAATCAATGAGGACTTAAATCATTTATATGCAAGACAACAAGAGATAGTATTAAACTAGAATTTGGAAGACAAAATGAATATCTACAGTCCCTATGTAGCAGCTTCATTGTGAAGTTTGAAGAAAGCGATAAAAGGCTAGACAAACTGGAAAATAAAACAGATGATCTTGCTAAACAGAATGAAGACCTTTGCTATGAAATTCAAAACTTAAAATTAAAACTCGCCGACCTAGAGGACAGGTATAGAAGAAATAATTTAAAAATTTGTGGAATACCTGAAAACGTCCCACCTATTGAATTAGCGAACCATGCAAAATCCATGTTTCAGGAGGCTATTCCCTCCCTGTCCGACTTAGAACTCAACATAGACAGAATCCACCGATTACCCCGACCTAGTAATATCCCATCGGACAAACCTAGTATTGAAAGATAGGAGACAAAAAAAGCGCAAATAGGGTCTTATCCCCAGGATTGTTTCTGATCAATTGTGAGAGAACTGCTCACCTGGTGGTACACAGTACAAGCCTGTAGTTTGTCAGCTGCTGCAGATCCACAGGTCGGCGCTGCGACCTCTCAGAACCTTTATAATAAATGAAATGTGGATTACATCCGCGCTGCTGCGACAAATAATAGATCCAGATATACTTGTAAGATGTTCGGGTGGTTTATTCAACGAGTTTCGAAGCTCATGGCTTCTTCTTCAGGAAGTTTCCACACAAACGTATTCCGCGTTTCCTGGGCCCATATCTGGGATATCTTTGTGTGGAAACTGTTGTGAATTCCGCTCTTGGGCTCCCTCCGGTGGTTGTAAGTGGCACTTTTGTGAGTTCTGCTCTTGGGCTCCCTCTTGTGGTTTCTAGTGGTATGGCTGCTCCTTGGAGTTAGCTGTCATCAGCTGCCTCCACTTATCGTCTCTTCTGCTCGGCTACTTAAGTCTGGCTCTATCTTCAGCCAGTGCCACTTGTAAATGGTTCCTGGTTGGATTCACATCTCTTTGGAGTTCCCTGTTATCCTGACCAGTTCAGCTAAGCTAAGTTTTTGCTTGCCCTTTTCTGTCCATAGATTGTGGACTTATCCATTCTGTGCTTTCTATGTTTGTCCAGCTTATCAGTGTGAATTAATTCTGTCTTGCTGGAAGCTCTGGGAGGCAGATTTGCCCTCCACACCTTTAGTCCGGTGTGGAGATTTTTTGTAAACTCTGCGTGGATTTTTGTAGTGTTTTATACTGACCGCACAGTATTCCATCCTGTCCTATCTATTTAGTTAGACTGGCCTCCTGTGCTCATCCTGGTTTCATTCTGTGTATGTCTTTTCCCTCTCCACTCACAGTCATTATTTGTGGGGGGCTAATCTATCCTTTGGGGATTTTCTCTGAGGCAAGATAGTTTTCCTGCTTCTATCTTTAGGGGTAGTTAGCTCTTAGGCTGTGACGAGATGCCTAGGGAGAGTTAGGAGCATTCCATGGCTACTTCTAGTGTTGTGTTTAGCTTAGGGACTGCGGTCAGTACAGTTACCACTTCCTTCAGAGCTCATTCCATTTTGCTCCTAGACCACCGTATCATAACAGTACAAGTGGCCAAAAATGAATTAAATGCATCTCAAAAGAAGGAAAAGAAAGTTCTGAACCATTTTTTTTTCTGTGCTCTAGTTTGTATTTTTTTTTCTTTTCCTCTTGATATCTGGGTGGTTCAGGATATATGCTTTGGCATGGATGTTCAGGGTTTGTTTTCTCGTGTCACTAAATGAAATGAAGAGGCTCTGGCTGCTATTTTCAGAAAAGGTCTTTCTGAAACCCTTAAAGATGTTATGGTGGGCTTTCCTACGCCTGCCGGTTTGAGCGAATCTATGTCTCTAGCCATTCAGATTGATCGGCGTCTGCGCGAGCGCAAAGCTGTGCACCATATGGCAGTATCCTCTGAGCAAAGTCCTGAACCTATGCAATGTGATAGGATTTTGACTAGAATAGAACGGCAGGAATTCAGACGTCAGAATAGGCTGTGTTTTTACTATGGTGATTCGGCTCATGTTATCTCTGATTGCCCTAAGCGTACTAAGAGAGTCGCTAGGTCTGTTACCATTAGTGCTATACAGCCTAAATTTCTCTTATCTGTGACCCTGATTTGCTCATTGTCGTCCTTTTCTGTCATGGCATTTGTGGATTCAGGCGCTGATCTGAACTTAATGGACTTAGAATTCGCCAGGCGCTGTGGTTTTTCCTTGCAGCCTTTGCAGAGCCCTATTCCTTTGAGGGGCATTGATGCTACACCCTTGGCCAAGGATAAACCTCAGTACTGGACACAGATGACTATGTACATGGCTCCTGCACATCAGGAAGATTGCCGTTTTCTGGTGTTGCATAACCTGCATGATGTTGTTGTACTGGGATTTCCATGGTTACAGGAACATAATCCGGTGCTGGATTGGAAAACTATGTCGGTGACTAGTTGGGGTTGTCGAGGAGTACATAGTGACGTTCCTTTGATGTCAATTTCCTCTTCCCCCTCTTCTGAGGTCCCTGAGTTTTTGTCGGATTTCCAGGATGTATTTGATGAGCCCAAGTCCAGTTCCCTTCCTCCACACAGGGACTGTGATTGTGCTATTAACTTGATTCCTGGTTGTAAGTTCCCTAAGGGCCGACTTTTCAATCTGTCTGTGCCATAGCATACCGCCATGCGGAGCTATGTTAAGGAATCTTTGGAGAAAGGGCATATTCGGCCCTCTTCGTCACCATTGGGAGCGGGTTTCTTTTTTTTTTGCTAAGAAGGATGGCTCCTTGAGACCCTGTATTGATTATCGTCTTCTTAATAAGATCACGGTCAAATTCCAATACCCCTTGCCTTTGCTTACTGATTTGTTTGCTCAGATTAAGGGGGCTAGTTGGTTTACTAAGATTGACCTCCGAGGGGCATATAATCTTGTTCGTATTAAACAGGGTGACGAATGGAAAACTGCATTTAATACGCCCGAAGGCCATTTTGAATACCTTGTGATGCCATTTGGGCTCTCTAATGCTCTATCTGTGTTCCAGTCTTTCATGCATGATATTTTCCGCAATTATCTTGATAAATTCATGGTCGTATATTTGGATGATATTTTGATTTTATCCGATGTTTGGGAGTCTCATGTGAAGCAGGTCAGGATGGTGTTCCATATCCTTCGTGATAATGCTTTATTTGTGAAGGGGTCTAAGTGCCTATTTGGAGTTCAGAAGGTCTCTTTTTTGGGTTTTATTTTTTCTCCCTCATCTATAGAAATGGATCCTGTTAAGGTCCAAGCTATTCATGACTGGATCCAACCCACATCTGTGAAAGGTCTTCAAAAATTTTTGGGTTTTGCTAATTTCTATCGCCGTTTCATTGCCAACTTTTCCAGTGTGGTTAAGCCCCTTACTGATTTGATGAAGAAAGGCGCTGATGTGACGAATTGGTCCTCTGAGGCTGTTGAGGCCTTTCAGGAGCTTAAACGCCGATTTACTTCTGCCCCTGTGTTGCGTCAACCGGATGTTTCTCTTCCTTTTCAGGTTGAGGTCGATGCTTCTGAGATTGGGGCAGGGGCCGTTTTGTCTCAGAGGGAGTCTGATGGTTCTTTGATGAAACCGTGTGCTTTTTTTCCAGAAAGTTTTCGCCTGCGGAACGCAATTATGATGTCGGCAATTAGGAGTTGTTGGCTATGAAGTGGGCGTTTGAGGAGTGGCGACATTGGCTTGAGGGAGCTAAACACCGTGTTGTGGTCCTGACCAACCATAAGAATCTGATTTACCTCGAGTCGGCCAAGCAGCTGAATCCTAGACAGGCTCGATGGTCCCTGTTTTTCTCCCGTTTTGATTTTGTGGTCTCGTATCTTCCGGGATCTAAGAATGTTAAGGCTGATGCCCTTTCTAGGAGTTTTTTGCCTGATTCTCCGGGAGTCCTTGAGCCGGTTGGCATTCTTAAGGAGGGGGTGATTCTTTCTGCTATCTCCCCTGATTTGCGGCGGGTGCTTCAGGAATTTCAGGCTGATAGGCCTGACCGCTGTCCAGTGGAGAAGCTGTTTGTTCCTGATAGATGGACAAGTAAGGTAATTTCTGAGGTTCATTGTTCAGTGTTGGCTGGGCATCCTGGGAATTTTGGTACCAGAGATTTGGTTGCTAGGTCCTTTTGGTGGCCTTCCTTGTTGCGCGATGTACGTGCTTTTGCGCAGTCCTGTGGGACTTGCGCCCGGGCCAAGCCTTGCTGTTCCCGCGCTAGTGGGTTGCTTTTGCCTTTGCCGGTCCCTGAGAGGCCCTGGACGCATATTTCCATGGATTTTATTTTGGAGCTTCCTGTTTCCCAGAAGATGTCTGTTATATGGGTTGTTTGTGACCGGTCCTCTAAAATGGTCCATCTGGTACCTTTGCCTAAGTTGCCTTCCTCCTCAGATCTGGTTCCATTATTTTTTCAGCATGTGGTTTGTTTGCATGGCATTCCGGAGAATATTGTGTCTGACAGAGGTTATTATTATTATTATTATTTATTATTATAGCGCCATTTATTCCATGGCGCTTTACATGTGAGGAGGGGTATACATAATAAAACAAGTACAATAATCTTGAAAAATACAAGTCACAACTGGTACAGGAGGAGAGAGGACCCTGCCCGCGAGGGCTCACAATCTACAAGGGATGGGTGAGGATACAGTAGGTGAGGGTAGAGCTGGCCGTGCAGCGGTTTGGTCAATCGGTGGTTACTGCAGGTTGTAGGCTTGTCGGAAGAGGTGGGTCTTCAGGTTCTTTTTGAAGGTTTCGATGGTAGGCGAGAGTCTGATATGTTGTGGTAGAGCATTCCAGAGTAGGGGGGATGCACGAGAGAAATCTTGTATGCGATTGTGGGAAGAGGAGATAATAGGGGAGTAGAGAAGGAGATCTTGTGAGGATCGGAGGTTGCGTGCAGGAAAGTACCGGGAGACGAGGTCACAGATGTATGGAGGAGACAGGTTGTGGATGGCTTTATATGTCATGGTTAGGCTTTTGTACTGGAGTCTCTGGGTGATGGGGAGCCAGTGCAGGGATTGACAGAGGGGAGAGGCCGGGGAATAGCGGGGGGACAGGTGGATTAGTCGGGCAGCAGAGTTTAGAATAGATTGGAGGGGTGCAAGAGTGTTAGAGGGGAGGCCACAGAGCAGGAGGTTACAGTAGTCAAGGCGGGAGATGATGAGGGCATGGACTAGGGTTTTTGCAGATTCTTGGTTTAGGAATGTGCGGATCCGTGAAATATTTTTGAGTTGGAGGCGGCAGGAAGTGGAAAGGGTTTGGATATGTGGTTTAAAGGAGAGATCAGTGTCAAGGATTACCCCAAGACAGCGGGCTTGTGGGACGGGGGAGAGTGGGCAGCCGTTTACTGTAATGGATAGGTTCGTTGGGGAGATCGCGTGAGATGGGGGAAAGATGATGAATTCTGTTTTGTCCATGTTAAGTTTTAGAAATCTAGTGGAGAAGAAAGATGAAATAGCAGACAGACATTGAGGGATTCTGGTTAGTAGGGAGGTGATATCTGGTCCAGAGATGTAGATCTGTGTGTCGTCAGCATAGAGATGATACTGAAAGCCGTGAGATTCTATGACCTGTCCCAGGCCAAAGGTGTAGATGGAGAAGAGCAGGGGTCCTAGAACTGAACCTTGCGGGACTCCGACAGATAGGGGGCGAGGTGAGGAGGTGGTGTGTGAGTGGGAGACGCTGAATGTACGGTCAGTTAGGTATGATGAGATCCAGGATAGGGCCAATTCTGTGATGCCAAGGGATGAGAGGGTCTGCAGCAGCAGGGAATGGTCCACTGTGTCAAAGGCAGAGGACAGGTCCAGGAGGAGGAGGACAGAGTAGTGTCGCTTGCTCTTGGCGGTTAATAGGTCATTGGTGACCTTAGTTAGGGCAGTTTCAGTGGAGTGGTGTGACCGGAAGCCTGATTGAAAGCGGTCGAAGAAGGAGCAGGAAGATAGATGGGAGGACAGTTCAATATGGACATGTTGTTCCAGTAGTTTTGAGGCAAAGGGGAGAAGTGATATAGGGCGATAGCTAGATACAGAGGATGGGTCAAGAGAGGGCTTTTTGAGGATAGGTGTGATTGTGGCATGTTTAAAGCTTGAGGGGAAAATGCCAGTTGTTAGTGATAGGTTAAAGAGATGGGTTAGGGTTGGGATGAAGACTGTGGTGAGGTTTGGGATGAAGTGGGATGGGAGTGGGTCAAGTGCACAGGTGGTGAGATGCGATCTTGAGAGTAGAGTGGAGAGTCCGTCTTCTGTAATGGTGGAGAAGTTGGTTTTGGAGGTGGAGGGCTGGGTAGTTGGGAGGAAGGGTTCTGGGGGTTGTTTACTAAAATTGTCTCTGATGTTCTCAATTTTCTGCTTGAAAAATGAGGCGAAGTCTTCAGCTGAGATGAGTGGGGAGGGAGGAGGTGCTGGGGGACGGAGGAGAGAGTTGAAGGTGTTGAATAACTGTTTGGGGTTGTGAGACAGGGAGGATATGAGAGATGAGAAGTAGGTTTGTTTTGCTGTGGCGAGCATGGTTTTGAAAGCAGTGAGGGACTGTTTGAATGCGATGAAGTGCTCGATGGAGTGGGATCTTTTCCATCTGCGCTCAGCAGCTCTGGAAGCTCGCCTCAGTTCTTTTGTCATGCTGGTGTGCCAGGGTTGTCTGTTGATATTGCGAGCTTTGGTATGTGTGAGAGGGGCAAGAGATTCCAAAGCTGCAGCTATTGTGGTGTTATATAGAGCGGCAGCATCATCCGCATTGTGTAGGGAGCTTATGTCTGTGAGAGGGAGGAGGGATTCAGAGAGTGAGTGAAGATCAAGGTTCTCAGTTTGTCTCTAGATTTTGGCGGGCCTTTTGTGCTAGGATGGGCATTGATTTGTCTTTTTCTTCGGCGTTTCATCCTCAGACTAATAGCCAAGCTGAGCGAACTAATCAGACCTTGGAGACCTATTTGAGATGCTTTGTGTCGTCTGATCAGGATGATTGGGTGTCTTTCTTGCCGTTGGCCGAGTCTGCCCTTAATAATCGGGCTAGTTCGGCTACTTTGGTTTCACCTTTCTTTTGTAATTTTGGTTTTCATCCTTGTTTTTCTTCTGGGCAGGTTGAGCCTTCTGATTGTCCTGGTGTTGATTCTGTGGTGGACGGGCTGCGGCAGATTTGGACTCATGTGGTGAACAATTTGACGTTGTCTCAGGAAAGGGCTCAACGTTTTGCCAACCGCCGTCAGTGTGTTGGTCCCCGGCTTCGTGTGGGGGATTTGGTTTGGTTGTCTTCTCGTCATGTTCCTATGAAGGTTTCTTCTCCTAAGTTTAAGCCTCGGTTTATTGGTCCTTATAAAATTTCTGAAATTATTAATCCGGTGTCTTTTCGTTTGGCTCTTCCTGCCTCTTTTGCCATTCATAATGTTTTCCATAGATCTTTGTTGCGGAGATATGTGGTGCCCGTTGTTCCCTCGGTTGACCCTCCTGCCCCGGTGTTGGTTGAGGGAGAGTTGGAATATGAGGTTGAGAAGATTTTGGATTCTCGTTTTTCGAGGCGGAGGCTTCAGTATCTTGTCAAGTGGAAGGGTTATGGCCAGGAGGATAATTCTTGGGTTGTTGCCTCCGATGTCCATGCCACCGATTTGGTTCGTGCTTTTCACTTGGCTCGTCCTGATCAGCCTGGGGGCTCTGGTGAGGGTTCGGTGACCCCTCCTCAGGGGGGGTACTGTTGTGAATTCCGCTCTTGGGCTTCCTCCGGTGGTTGTAAGTGGCACTTCTGTGAGTTCTGCTCTTGGGCTCCCTCTTGTGGTTTCTAGTGGTATGGCTGCTCCTTGGAGTTAGCTGTCATCAGCTGCCTCCACTTCATCGTCTCTTCTGCTCGGCTATTTAAGTCTGGCTCTATCTTCAGCCAGTGCCACTTGTAAATGGTTCCTGGTTGGATTCACATCTCTTTGGAGTTCCCTGTTATCCTGACCAGTTCAGCTAAGCTAAGTTTTTGCTTGCCCTTTTCTGTCCATAGATTGTGGACTTATCCATTCTGTGCTTTCTATGTTTGTCCAGCTTATCAGTGTGAATTAATTCTGTCTTGCTGGAAGCTCTGGGAGGCAGATTTGCCCTCCACAGTCACACCTTTAGTCAGGTGTGGAAATTTTTTGTAAACTCTGCGTGGATTTTTGTAGTGTTTTATACTGACCGCTCAGTATTCCATCCTGTCCTATCTATTTAGCTAGACTGGCCTCCTGTGCTCATCCTGGTTTCATTCTGTGTATGTCTTTTCCCTCTCCACTCACAGTCATTATTTGTGGGGGGCTAATCTATCCTTTGGGGATTTTCTCTGAGGCAAGATAGTTTTCCTGCTTCTATCTTTAGGGGTAGTTAGCTCTTAGGCTGTGACGAGATGCCTAGGGAGAGTTAGGAGCATTCCACGTCTACTTCTAGTGTTGTGTTTAGTTTAGGGACTGCGGTCAGTACAGTTACCACTTTCTTCAGAGCTCGTTCCATGTTGCTCCTAGACCACCGTATCATAACAGGAAACTTCCTGAAGAAGAAGCCATGAGCTTCAAAACGCGTTGAATAAACCACCCGAACATCTTACAAGTATATCTGGATCTATTATTTGTCGCAGCAGCGCGGATGTAATCCACATTTCATCTATTATAACGGATCGGACAAACCTAGGGATAGAATGCATTTTTACGGAACTAAAGAAAAATTCAAACCTTTATGAGGAAGAAAGGTTCCTTTCCTAAACCATTCAATAACATAAAAATATTTGCAGACTTCTCAAAATCCACAATAGATGCGAGGAAGTCGTTTAGAGAAATTACTAGGAAAATGAAAGAAAGAGGTATCCAATACAAGTGGGGCTTCACCACAAAACTTCTGGTCATGCACAGGGGGAAAAAAATACCTCTCAACACACCAGAAGAAGCTTGGGAATTTAGTTCCTCTCTTCCTAGAACCCCAAAACAATGTGACAGAAGATGACCTCCTCTCCTCTTCCAACATTTTATACTCAGCAAGATGTCATGAAACCTAGTTCATTCATACCAGCTAATATTAGCGTAAAATATCATATGCTACACATGTTCAGAAATTATTGAAGGTTTGTCAATATAACTTCTGAATATTCCTTTTCACATATTTAAAAATTGTTATGAGCAGATGTGGGAGCCCCATCACAGAGTTTATACCCCCCAAAAAAGGAGAGATCCTACTGGAGGTTGGGATCCTTCAGGAGAGCTCTCTACAATACAATTCTTGACTATCATTCCTTTTTCTATTTGTATGAATTTTATACTGTTTTACTCGTGTGCCGTCAGGTTTTGTGTTTACTTGTGTTTTGTTCCACTCAGGCCTACTTAATTTTGCAAACTTTTCTTTTAATGGATACTTGAGGAATGAGTTATTATGAGTGTCAAAATCCTGTCCTACAATGTCAGGGGACTGAACATCCCAGCCAAAAGATTTACCAACTGGAAAGAAGTTAGAAAGAGTCAGGCAGATTACAAGAGGTAAATTTCATGAAAAACAGCTATCCTAATTTCAGCCATAAGAACTTCCCACATACATTTGTATCTTTTAATGTGAGGAAGAAAGCGGGAGTGATAGCAATAATTAAAGATTCTATCCCATTTCAGCCAGTAGAGGAAATCAGTGATTCACAGGGCAGATATCACATATTGATCTGTCACCTGAACAACAAATTATGCACAATAGTGAATGTCTATGCCCCGAAGCATCTCCACTTCTTAAGTAAACTACTGAGGAATATAGAAACAAATAAAAAGGGAAACTTAATCCTGTTGGGGGACTTCAATATGGTACCAGACGGACACTTGGATTCAACGTCTCCCACTCGTCACTTAGCACCATCTCTAAACAACTGGCTCTTTAGAAGCAAACTGTTCCACATATTCAGATGCACTAATACTTCCTCTAGAGAGTACATACATTTTTAAGAAGTTCAGAAGACCTCATCCTGCATCGATTTAATCCTAACTGATGTCATAACCCTCTCCAAATTCAAAAGTGTCTCTATTTTAGACAAAACTATCTCGGATCATTCTAGAGTTCTGGGAGAAATTTCATTAGGTCCTCTCACACACAATACATTCCTTTGGAAATGTAACTCTGCTTTAATTAAGACCCCGGAATTTAAAACAGAACTGGAGAATACGACTTCATACTACTGGATTTCAAGGAAAACTCCTCAGAGGAGACAGATCCCTTCCTACTTTAGTGGGCTAAAGGTACCATTACACTAAACGATTTACCAACTATCACGACCAGCGATACGACCTGGTCATGATCGTTGGTAAGTCGTGTGGTCGCTGGGGAGCTGTCACACAGACAGCTCTCTCCAGCGACCAACGATCAGGGGAAAGACTTCGGCATCTTTGAAACTGTCTTCAACGATGCCGAAGTATCCGGGTAACCAGGGTAAACATCGGGTTACTAAGCGCAGGGCCGCCCTTAGTAACCCGATATTTACCCTGGTTACCATTGTAAAAGTAAAAAAAACACTACATACTCACATTCTGATGTCTGTCACGTCCCCCACCGTCAGCTTCCCGCACTAACTGTGTCAGCGGCGGCCGTAAAGCAGAGCACAGCGGTGACGTCACCACTGTGCTCTGCTTTACGGCCGGCGCTGACAGATATTTACCCTGGTTACAAGTGAACACATCGCTGGATCGGCGTCACACGCGCCGATCCAGCGATGACAGCAGGTGATCAGCAACCAAAAAAAGGTCCTGATCATTCCCCAGCGACCAACGATCTCCCAGCAGGGGCCTGATTGTTGGTCGCTGTCACACATAACAAGATCATTAGCGGTATCATTGCTACGTCACAAAAAGCGCGACGTTGCAACGATCTCATTAACGAAATCGTTAATGGTGAAGGTACCTTAACAAAGCTGTAATCAGAGATAAAGTAATCCAATTATCTTCTAGACACAAAAACATGAAAAGAGAAAAGATGGATAACTTACATACAAAAATTGAAAGTAAAGAAGATCTTCAAAATAGCCTTCCCTCCCCTTCACCTGAAATTCATAAAGAGATCTTAAAACTTAGATCGGAACTGAACAAGTTGATTTTCTCGGACTACGATAATATGATCAAATCATCCAAATTCAAAGTTTACTGCTCGATTAATAAGCCCACAAAATTTATGATGACAAAACTGAAACAGGACAGAATAAAAAAGAGAATTGACAAAATCAAAATCCCAGCAGATGAACTTAAATTCCACCCTAAAGATATAGCCAACACATTTGCAGAGTATTATAGAAGTCTCTACAACCTGGGAAATGACCCACCAACATCCTTTCAGAGACACACCGATATAGAATCCTTTTTAAATGGACTAAATCTACCCAAGCTAAATGAATCGGAACTAGACTTCCTTAACTCACCTTTTACCATGGAAGAAATAACAGAGACAATCCAAAAATCGAATCTGCAAAAATCCCCCAGCCCAGACAGCTTCAACAATGAATTTTATAAAACATTTTCAGATTTGCTAGACCCACAACTGGTACATGTCTTCAATCAGGCATCATCCTCAGGCTCTTTCCCTAAGGAAATGCTTGAGGCAACTATAGTATTAATACCAAAACCAAAAGGAGAGATAGACAGTGTCAAAAATTACAGATCCATTTCACTGATTAACTGCGATGTCAAACTACATTCTAAAATCCTGGCTGATAGACTAAAGAACATACTCCCAAATCTCAACAATAATGATCAAATTGGTTTTGTAGAGGGTTGCGAAGCCTCTGACGGAACTAGAAGACTGATTAATATTATGAACCTGTTTAAATCTTCCAATATGCCATCAGTCTTTCTAACCTTGGATGATAAAAAGGCATTTGACAGACTTAATTGGGACTACTTAACAATTACACTAAATAAATTTGTGATGAGCATACGCGCTCGCCAATACTCGTTACTCGCCCGAGTATCACGGTACTCGTCATACTCAGCGAGCACCGAGCATTTCTGGGATTACTCGGTGGGAAATGGTGTCTCCAACCAGCATTTTTGGTGGACTTTGGAGACCCAATCACACTGCAGGGATTGTCTGCCAGGCCATGAAATGCCGCAGCCATCTTTGTTGTGGTCGTGCAGTGATTGGCTTGGCCACACAGCATCATCACAAGTATAAGAGACCTGGCACCGCCCTGCTCGACGCATTGAGCTCCGGATTCAGCGAGTGTAGGGAGAGCTGCTGCTGAGATAGGGTCAGAATCGTGCTTTTAGGAGTTAGTGTAGGTCTGCAACTGTTCAGTCCACAACTCCTAAAAAACCAACAGTCCTTTTAGGGCTAATTTGGGGGTCCCGAGATTGCAGCGCTAGTTAGGTAGGGCACAGCATATCCACATCAGTGCAAGGTCTGCAGGCACTGTATTTGCGTACATATCTCCCACTGCATCGCTAAGGCCTGTGCTGGATCGGGGGCCGCCAGAAGGTGAGTATATAACTATTTTTTATTTTAATTCTTTTTTTTAACAGTGATATGGTGGCCACACTGCTATATACTACATGGCTTCTATATACTATAGCAGCAAAAGACCAAATATGAAGATACTGTACCCGAAACCTCCACCATGCTCACACCCCAAGTGGGGGAGCTACCCAGGGAGAAGTTCGATATCAATTAGTAAAAGTGGACACTCCTCACAATAGCAATAAGGAAGAAACAATGGAGTTAAAGTCCAAAAATCAAGTTTTATTCTTTACAACAATAGGCAACCATAGCCAGGAGAATATACAAAAATCATAAATCAATTAAACAAAACATATAACTGAAAAGGAGAGTGAATGGTAGCAAAAGATGGAATTAGACACCACGTAGGTAATCCTGATGCCAATTTAATATTAGTAAAGTGCATAGTGCCACAGAGTAATCGGGAAAAAGATCAGATAGTATACCAGTACCCCTATGAGTCGCTACTTAGCAGCTATGCATACGTATAGATAGCCCTGCGCACAGGCTAAGTGACCACTACATCCGGTCAATAATCAAGAGCCAAGGAGAGGGGGAAAGGAAAGACACCATAAACAGATCCCATCCTGGTTACCAACCCTTGGGTAAGGATCAATAAGATCTGTTCCTTACTTCTATATACTATGCGGCCTGTGCTATATACTATGTGGCTGTGTTATATACTACGTGGCTGAGCTATATACTACGTGGCCTGTGCTATATACTACATGGGCTGTGTTATATACTATGTGGCTGTGTCATACACTACGTGGCTGTGCTACATACTATGTGGGCTGTGCTCTATACTACGTGGCTGCTATATACTATGCGGCCTGTGCTATATACTATGTGGCTGTGTTATATACTACGTGGCTGTGCTATATACTATGTGGCTGTGCTATATACTACGTGGCCTGTGCTATATACTACATGGGCTGTGTTATATACTACTAGGTGGCTGTGTTATACACTACGTGGCTGTGCTATATACTATGTGGGCTGTGCTATATACTATGTGGCTGTGTTATATGCTGCATGGGCAGAATTCTTGTCACGAGAGACAGAATGCTGGACATGTGGGGCAGAATACTGGACACAGGGGCAGAATGCTGGGCACGGGGGCAGAACGCTGGACACAGGGGCAGAATGCTGGACACAAGGCATGATTGAGACACAGGGGGCAGGATAAAAGTCATGAGGGCATGACTGGAGACACTGGGGGCATGACTGGAAACACTGGAGGCAGGATAGGGGACAGATAGGGTAGTAATGGAGACAGGAATGGAGATACGGGCATGATTGGAGACATGGGGCAGAATGGAGATACGGGGCAGGATTTGAGACACTGGGGGCAGGATTGGAGACAGAAAGGACAGGGTTGGAGACAGATCATGGGGCAAGATGGATATGATGGAGACAGATGGGGCAGGATGGGGAGATCATATGGAGCAGAATGGATACTCATAAGGGCAGGATGGAAGAACATATGGCTGAAGCCAGGAATGAGACACACGCGGGCCAGGATGGGGAATATTATTACCATAGGGGCTTATTAAGGGATATTATTACTGCAGTGATATATTTATTTTATTTTTTTAGTATACTGTTTTAAATGGGGGCGTGGTCCTGTTACTGTGTAGAGCGATACTATGTTGCCTTTTTTTCTTCATGTGGTGTAATATAGAAGTTGGGAAAAAATAAGTAATGTGCTCTGCCAGCGGAGCTCGAGATAACTGTGTTATTTCCTGCAGAGATGAGCCCTGGCTGGAAGAAGTGATGGCGGTCTGTGCTGGATGAAAGATGAAAAACAAAGATGAATGACTTCAGCTAGAGACGTTACTGGTGAGTCAGTGTGTTACCTATACAGTGTCACTATACACTGTATACTATATACAGAGGTCTTGTGTATAATGTCAACAGTGATCACTGTATTACCTCTACATTATATACAGAGCTCCTGTGTATAATGTCATGGGTAATTACTGTATTACCTGTACACATACACTGCATACTAAGTACAGACCTCCTGTGTATAATAGCACTTATGGTGATATTAGTATTGTGTTTTTTTTATTACTGATCAGCATTGTAGTATTCAATCACTATGTGGTGGTAATATGTGGTTTGGTCATGGTGTTGTGGTAATTGTCCCTTGTATTTGCTATTTGGTCACTTTGTGGTGGTGGTAATATGTGGTCTGGTCATGGTGTTGTGGTATTTGTTCCTTGTATGTGATATTATTCGATCACTGTGGTGGTAGCAATTTTCAAATCAAATCTTTGGTTTGCCACCGAATTACACAACTGGTTTATTTTTTTGTTTTTATAGCTCTTAAGCTGCAATTTTGCACATGTCACTTATTGGGGTCACCGAAAAAAAAGAATATGTGTTGCTAGCATTGTGCACACGATATGCTGTAGGCATTGTGGCGGGGTAATTCCCAGCAGTGTCGCAGCTTTGTATAGCTCTTGCTTTACTCACTAAGTCAACTTAGCTTCCATCTAGTGAATCCGACACCAGCTGTGACAGCGCTTTATTTCATTATATCTTTTACCATTGGGAAGCCTTGATTTTCATGCCCTGCAGCATTTTGTGTGCACCATTTATTAAAACATCTTTTCTATATACTCACCATCTAGTCTTGAGGGATTATCTCTCCCTATGGGGTCTGCTTTTTGACCGTATTCCTTTATCCAGAGGGTACGGTAGTGATATTTTTGGGTATGTTTTTACATGCTGTTTTAAATGTTTTTATATGTATAGGCACTGTGTTTTTCGGCCTCATTAAAGCATTGTTCACATTTTCTAAATTACAGCTGAGTGTGCACATTTATTGCGCTTCTTTTCTCTTTTTCTTTTGTACACTTATTGGGGTCAGTCATCAGCACTAGGGTTGAGCGAAACGGATCGGACAAATTAAAAAATTGCCGACTTTTGGCAAAGTTGGGTTTCATGGAAACCAACCCGATCCTACTGTGGGATTGTCCACGAGGTCGGTGATCTTCGCGCCAAAGTCGCATTTCGTATGACGCGTTCAGCACCAGTTTTCAGCCAATGAAGGAGGACGCAGAGTGTGGGCAGTGTGATGACATAGGTCTTGGTTCCCACCATCTTAGAGAAGGGCATGACAGTGATTGGCTATATTTCTGCGGCGTCACAGGGGCTATAAAGGGGTGTGCACGCCGACTGCCATCTTACTTTTGCCGATCTAGCAAAAGGAGAGGTTGCTGCAGCTTCATCAGAAGTAGGGATATAGCTAAAGAGGGAAGATTAACCCCCAAACCGCTTGTGCTGTAGCGATTTCCACTGTCTAACACCACCTTTTCTTTGCAGGGACAGTGGAGGCTATATTTTTGTGCATCAGCTCTGTAGCTTATTAGGCTGCCTTATAAGGCTCCCTGATAGCTGGATTGCTGTTTGCACACCGCTGTGCAAACCAACTGCTTTTTTAAAAGCAAAAATCCTGTTGCTCCTTTCTGCACAGTTATCTTGTTTATTTGTCCAAACTTTTGTGTGCAGCAGTCCTTTTTATTGCTGTCATACTTATCCTGAGATCATTGTAGGGAGATTGAAATTGTACTACAGTCTTTGTATTTTTTCATATATCTTCCAGCCACTTTCTGCCACTTACATTGTGATGTGTTATACACAGGGCCTGAGTTTTGGTGCAGTCCCCCCCCAAAAAAAAGGGAGATTCAAATTGTCACAAAGTGGATCTACGTCAGTTCTGTTAGTTTGGCATATATCAGCCAGCCACGTTCTGCCACTTACATTGTGTAGTGTTATACACTGGGCCTGAGTTTTGGTGCAGTCTCCCCCCAAAAAAAGGGAGATTAAAATTGTCACAAAGTGGATCTATGTCAGTTCTGTTAGTTTGGCGTATATCAGCCAGCCATATTCTGCCACTTACATAGTGTATTGTTATACACTGGGCCTGAGTTTTGGTGCAGTCTCCCCCCCCAAAAAGGGAGATTCAAATTGTCACAAAGTGGATCTACGTCAGTTCTGTTAGTTTGGCGTATATCAGCCAGCCACGTTCTGCCACTTACATTGTGTAGTGTCATACACTGGGCCTGAGTTTAGGTGCAGTCTCCCCCCAAAAAAAAAGGGAAATTGAAATTGTCACAAATTGGATCTACGTCAAATCTGTTAGTTTGGCGTATATCAGCCAGCCACATTCTGCCACTTACATTGTGTAGTGTTGCACAATGGGCCTGAGTTTTGGTGCAGTCTCTCCCCCCAAAAAAGGGAGATTCAAATTGTCACAAAGTGGATCTACGTCCATTCTGTTAGTTTGGCATATATCAGCTAGCCAAATTCTGCCCCTTACATTGTGTAGTGTTATACACTGGGCCTGAGTTTTGGTGCAGTCTCCCCCCCCAAAAAAAAAGGGAAATTCAAATTGTCACAAAGTGGATCTACGTCATTTCTACTAGTTTGGCATATATAAGCCAGCCACGTTCTGCCACTTACATTGTGTAGTGTTATACACTGGGCCTGAGTTTTGCTGCAGTTTCCCCCCCAAAAAAGGGAAATTCAAATTGTCACAAAGTGAATCTACGTCAGTTCTGTTAGTTTGGCATATATCAGCCAGCCACGTTCTGCCACTTACATTGTGTAGTGTTATACACTGGGACTGAATTTTGGTGCAGCCTTCCCCAAAAAAAGGAATATTCAAATTGTCACAAAGTGGATCTACGTCAGTTCTGTTAGTTTGTCATTTATCAGCCAGCCACGTTCTGCCACTTACATTGTGTAGTGTTATACACAGGGCCTGAGATTTGGTTCAGTGTCCCCCCAAAAAAGGGAGATTTAAATTCTCAACAAGTTTATATACACCTTCTACCTTGTTTTACAGTACCATATAACGATTGTTATTTTGGTTACATTTTCCCAAAAATGAGGAAGTCCGGTGGAAGAGGTCGTGGGCGGTCGTTGCCAGCTGGTACTTATGGTGCTGGTGGTGGTGGAGCATCTGGTGGTAGTGGGAAAAGCAAAATAGCACCTAAGGCTCGAGGTGTTGAGCCAGCGTCATCATCTGGCTACACAAGGCCTCGAAGTCTCCCTTATCTGGGAGTAGGAAAACCACTTTTAAAGCCGGAGCAGCAGGAAAAAGTTTTGGCTTTCCTTGCTGACTCTAGCTCTTTCGCCTCCTCTTCTGAAAGTTCCAAATATAAAAGCAGCGAGTCGTCAGTGGATGCTCCCGTTCAGGAACAAGTCACTTCCTTGTGTCCTTCACCCAAACCAAAAGTGAAGGATGCGGCAGGCGACACTACAGTCTACTCCATGGAGCTCTTTACACATACCGTGCCTGGGTTAGAAAGGGAAATTGTTAACAGCCCATTACAAGATGAATCGGACATGGAGTGCACTGATGCACAGCCACAGCTAGATTATTATGCTGTTCAATTGACTCAGATTACTACATTGCCCTCACAGTGTACAGAGCCAGAATCTGACCCTGATGAGACTATGGTGCCCCATCCCGGACGCTATATCACCATACACGGTGACACAGAGAAAGGTGCACATGACATTGAAGAGTAGGTGATAGATGACCCAGTTATTGACCCAGATTGGCAGAAATTGAGGGAAGAGGGTGCCGCTGCCAGTAGCTCAGAAGCGGAGGAGGATGATCCGCAGCAGCCATCTACATCACAACAGCTTTCATCTGGCAGGTCCTTATCTGGCCAAAAACGTTTGTCAAAAACAAAACCAGTTTTAGGACAGCATGGCCATCTGGTGAAAGTTGCACAGCGTGCAATGCCTGAAAGATATTCCATAGTAGGAAGAGTGTAGTGTGGCAATTTGTTAACCAAGATCCGAATGATCAGTACAAAGTTATCTGTAAGAAATGCTCAAAGACCTTTAGAAGAGGGAAGAATCTCCAAAATTTAAATACAACGTGCATGCTTAGACATTTAACCAGCATGCACTTGCAAGCCTGGACTAACTACCAAACGTCCCGTACCGTTGGTGCACCTGCTCAGAATGAAGGTAGTCAGCAACACTACATTGCTTCTCTCACTGTAAGCCCACTGGTTAGGACACCACCAGCAGCAAATGTGGAGGTATCGTCGCAAGGCCAAAGCTGTCAGGGAATCACAAGGTTCTTGGTATGAAACACTGTATGTAGGCCAACATCAAGAATATCATCACCAACCCTCTCTCAATCTGCCATGTCCACCACCATGTCCACCCCCGCTAGTTCCACCATATGCAGCTCTCCAGTCCAGCTCACCCTACAAGAGACACTCATTAGGAAAAGGAAATACTCATCCTCTCATCCGCGTACACAGGGTTTGAACACGCACATTGCTAGACTAATCTCGTTAGAGATGATGCCCTACCGGTTGGTTGAAAGCGAAGCTTTCAATGTCCTGATGGCCTATGCAGTACCACGCTATGATGTACCCAGTCTACACTTACACTTCTTTGTGAGAAAAGCCATCCCAGCTCTCCACCAGCATGTCAATGACCGCATTGTCCATGCACTGAGGCAATCAGTCAGTGGAAAGATGCACCTCACATCAGATGCATGGACCAGTAGGCATCGCCAGGGACATTACGTGTCCATCACGGTGCACTGGGTTAATGTGGTGGATGCAGGGTCCACAGGGGACAGCCATAGTGGGACAGTTCTGCCTAGCCTATGGTCTAGGAAACAGTTGGCTGTAGGCGTTCACCACCCCTCCTTCTCCTCCTCCTCCAGAAGCGAAAGCTTGTCCACAGAGTGCAGTTGCATGTCCACTCCATCCGCAGCTGCCAGTGTTGCACACGAGGTGTCCCATTATGGAACAGCTAGTGGTGAGCGTCAGCAGGCTGTTAGAAATGAAGTGTATGGGCGACAACAGACACACCGCGGAAGTACTGGCTGAGTACTTGCAGCAAGAAACTCAGTCGTGGCTGGACAGTGTACATCTGGAGGCAGGCAAGGTAGTCAGTGATAACGGAAACGAATTTTATGGATGCCATAGCCCTTTCTGAAATTAAACCCATACCTTGCCTAGCTCACACCTTGAACCTGGTGGTGCAGTGCTTCCTGAAAAATTTTCTGTGGTTACCAGCCCTGCTCCTGAAGGTGCGAAGACTTTGCTCGCACATCTGCCAGTCGCCCGTACTCCAGCCGTATGCTGAACCATCAGCGATCGCTGAATCTTTCTCAGCACTGCCTAATAATCGATGTTGCAACAAGGTGGAACTCCACACTGCACATGCTTCAGAGGCTATGCGAACAGAGGTGTGCTGTAATTTATTTGTGGGAGGAAACACATGCACGGGCAGGCACTTGGATGGCAGACAAGGAGTTGTCTGGTGTACAGTGGTCGAAGCTGAAAAAATCAATGCCGCCAGTTTAGTCCTGTTAGCAAATTTGAACTGCATTTAGCCTACTTACTTTTTTGGCCTACTAACTGTGTCAGCCTCTCATTACAGTTGTCCTCTGCTTAACAAAGCAATGTCGCTTGTTTAGTCCTGTTAGCAATTTTGAACTTTTAGCCTACTTACTTTTTTGGGCCTACTAACTGTGTCTGCGCCGCTCATTACAGTCGTCCTCCACTGAACAAAGTTATGCCGCCTGTTTAGTCCTGTTACCGATTTTGAACTGCTTTTAGCCTACTTTTGTATTGTGGGCCTACAAACTGTGTCTGCACCACTCATTACAGTCGTCCTCCACTGAACAAAGCTATGCCGCCTGTCTAGTCCTGTTTCCAATTTTGAACTGCTTTTAACCTACTTTTGTATTGTGGGCCTACAAACTGTCTGCGCCACTCATTACAGTCGTCCTCCACTGAACAAAGCTATGCCGCCTGTTTAGTCCTGTTACCGATTTTGAACTGCTTTTAGCCAACTTTTGTATTTGGGCCTATGAACCGTGTCTGCGCCACTCATTGCAGTCGTCCTCCACTGAACAAAGCTATGGCGCCTGTTTAGTCCTGTTACCGATTTTGAACTGCTTTTAGCCTATTTTTGTATTGTGGGCCTACAAACTGTGTCTGCGCCACTCTTTACAGTCGTCCTCCACTGAACAAAGCTATGCCGCCTGTATAGTCCTGTTTCCAATTTTGAACTGCTTTTAGCCTACTTTTGTATTGTGGGCCTGCAAACTGTGTTTGCGCACCTCATTACAGTCGTCCTCTACTGAACAAAGATATGCCGCATGTTTAGTCCTGCTACCGATTTTGAACTGCTTTTAGCCTATTTTTGTATTGTGGGCCTACAAACTGTGTCTGCGCCACTCATTACAGTCGTCCTCCAGTGAACTAAGCTATGCCGCCTGTTTAGTCCTGTTTCCAATTTTAAACTGCTTTTAGCCTACTTTTGTATTGTGGGCCTACAAACTGTGTCTGCGCCACTCATTACAGTCGTCCTCCACGGAACAAAGCTATGCCACATGTTTAGTCCTGTTACCGATTTTGAACTGCTTTTAGCCTATTTTTGTATTGTGGGCCTACAAACTGTGTCTGCGCCACTCATTACAGTCGTCCTCCACTGAACAAAGCTATGCCGCCTGTTTAATCCTGTTTCCAATTTTAAACTGCTTTTAGCCTACTTTTGTATTGTGGGCCTACAAACTGTGTCTGCGCCACTCATTACAGTCATCCTCCACTGAACAAAGCTATGCCGCCTGTTTAGTCCTGTTTCCAATTTTGAACTGCTTTTAGCCTACTTACACAGTTACTAGGCCCAAATAAGTAAGTAGGCTAAATGCAGTTCAAAATTGGTAAAAGGAGTACACAGGTGGCATAGCTTTGTTCAGCGGAGGAGGACAACTGTAATGAGACGCTGACACAGTTACTAGGCCCAAATAAGTTAGCCACTCATGACAGTTGTCCTCCTCCGCTGAACAAAGCTATGCCACCTGTGTACTCCTCTTACCAATTTTGAACTGGATTTTTGCCTACTTACTTATTTTAGGCCTACTAAGTCTGTGTGAGCCTCTCATTACAGTCATCCTCCACGGAACAAAGCTATGCCGCCTGTTTAGTCCTGTTACCGATTTTGAACTGCTTTTAACCTACTTTTGTATTGTGGGCCTACAAACTGTATCTGCGCCACTCATTACAGTTGTCCTCCACTGAACAACGCTATGCCGCCTGTTTAGTCCTGTTACCAATTTTGAACTGCTTTTTGCCTACTTTTGTTTTGTGGGCCTACAAACTGAGTCTACGCCACTCATTACAGTCGTCCTACACAGAACAAAGCTATGTCGCCTGTTTAGTCCTGTTACAAATTTTGAACTGCATTTAGCCTACTTACTTAATTGGGCCAACTAACTGTGTCAGCCTCTCTGTCACGGGGCTACCGCGACAGAGAGGTTCCAGAGAACCGCAGCGCTCTGGGCCTCGTTCACACACAGTGAACAGAAGCTCTTCACCTGTATTCTGACCTGGCTGCTTTGTGCCAGCAGTGCAGGAGTTAACCTTATTGCTGAGTTTTTGAGAGCTGAGAGGTATTTCTAAGTTTTGGAAGGCTTTCTGCAGCCGGCTGGGGACTCATTTGTCATTTTCTTCAGCTTTTCATCCCCAATCCAATGGTCAGACTGAACGCATAAATCAAAATCTTGAGACTTATCTCAGGTGTTTCATCTCAGAGAATCAGGAGGACGGGGTTAGGTACTTACCGTTAGCAGAATTTGCTATCAACAATCGTACTCATGAGTCTACTGGTAAGTCCCCGTTTTTCGGGGCATATGGTTTTCATCCTTAATCTAGTTCATTTAATAGGAGGGATTCCTCAGGTGTTCCTGAAGAGGAGAGGTTTTCTTCATCCATCACATCTGTATGACACGGGGTTCTTGATAAATTAAAGAGGATGGGTTCCAGGTATAAGAATGCGGCTGATCGGAGACGTGTGGAAGGTCTGGACCTGTGTGTGGGTGATTGGGTTTGGTTGTCCTCGAAAAATATTAAGTTGAGAGTTCCCTCATGGAAATTGGGCCCTAGGTTCATTGGCTCTTATAGGATTGTGGCGGTCGTGAATTCCACTGCTTTTTGGCTGGCTTTGCCTCAGTCATTTAAGATCCATAATGTTTTTGATTGCTCCTTACTCAAAAAGGTTGTGGTGTCATCCAATCAGTCCCCTTCACCTCCATCTCCGGTCCTTGTTGATGGAAATCTGGAGTTCCAGATTTCCAGGGCTATAGATTCTCATTTACTTAGTCGGTCCCTACAATATCTGGTACTCTGGAGAGGGTACGGTCCTGAGGAGAGGACATGGGTACCTGCTGCCGATGTACATGCGGTTAGGTTGGTTCAGGCATTTCATACAGCTCATCCTGAGAAACCTGGTCCTGAGGTTCCAGAGGTCCCTCGTAGAAGGGGGGGTACTGTCATGGGGCTACCACGACAGAGAGGTTCCAGAGAACCGCAGCGCTCTGGGCCTCGTTCACACACAGTGTACAGAAGCTCTTCACCTGTATTCTGACCTGGCTGCTTTGTGCCAGCAGTGCAGGAGTTAACCTTATTGCTGAGTTTTTGAGAGCTGAGAGGCATTTCTAAGTTTTGGAAGGCTTTCTGCAGCCGGCTGGGGACTCATTTGTCATTTTCTTCAGCTTTTCATCCCCAATCCAATGGTCAGACTGAACGCATAAATCAAAATCTTGAGACTTATCTCAGGTGTTTCATCTCAGAGAATCAGGAGGACGGGGTTAGGTACTTACCGTTAGCAGAATTTGCTATCAACAATCGTACTCATGAGTCTACTGATAAGTCCCCGTTTTTCGGGGCATATGATTTTCATCCTTAATCTAGTTCATTTAATAGGAGGGATTCCTCAGGTGTTCCTGAAGAGGAGAGGTTTTCTTCATCCATCACATCTGTATGACACGGGGTTCTTGATAAATTAAAGAGGATGGGTTCCAGGTATAAGAATGCGGCTGATCGGAGACGTGTGGAAGGTCTGGACCTGTGTGTGGGTGATTGGGTTTGGTTGTCCTCGAAAAATATTAAGCTGAGAGTTCCCTCATGGAAATTGGGCCCTAGGTTCATTGGCCCTTATAGGATTGTGGCGGTCGTGAATTCTACTGCTTTTTGGCTGGCTTTGCCTCAGTCATTTAAGATCCATAATGTTTTTGATTGCTCCTTACTCAAAAAGGTTGTGGTGTCATCCAATCAGTCCCCTTCACCTCCATCTCCGGTCCTTGTTGATGGAAATCTGGAGTTCCAGATTTCCAGGGCTATGGATTCTCATTTACTTAGTCGGTCCCTACAATATCTGGTACTCTGGAGAGGGTACGGTCCTGAGGAGAGGACATGGGTACCTGCTGCCGATGTACATGCGGTTAGGTTGGTTCAGGCATTTCATACAGCTCATCCTGAGAAACCTGGTCCTGAGGTTCCAGAGGTCCCTCGTAGAAGGGGGGGTACTGTCATGGGGCTACCACGACAGAGAGGTTCCAGAGAACCGCAGCGCTCTGGGCCTTGTTCACACACAGTGAACAGAAGCTCTTCACCTGTATTCTGACCTGGCTGCTTTGTGCCAGCAGTGCAGGAGTTAACCTTATTGCTGAGTTGTTGAGAGCTGGGTCTCTCAGCTGAAGTGGATTTTGTAATCTGATCCTCTATATAGACCCAGTCCTGACTTCAGCTATTGTCAGTGATCAGCTCTACTGCCTGGCTGGGAGGTTGAAGGAGCTTATTGTTGGAGTTGGAGGTTTATTTACAGAGATTGGTGTCTGCTGTTTTGGTTGCATGTTAAACCTGTTTTCCTTCCTAGTTTATTCCTTCTCTTCCCTTCTCTGTGTTTCCTCTGTGGTTGTGTGAGCATTTGGTGAGTTTGAGACTTTTAGTTACCTTGTCTGTATACCCTGTTATTTGTTGTATTGCTACACTGGTGCAGTCCACCTCCCTTGGGGGAAGAGGGGGCCATTGATAGGGTCTGCACAGGAGACAGGGATACGCTGGTGGCTCAGGTCTCCTAACCATCATAGGTACCCCTGAGATAAGGGAAAGCCAGGGCCCCGTTATAGTGGCAGAGACAGGTGCGGGTCCCAGTACGCCGTCCTGCCCCTTTATCACCGTTAACGGCATGACACTCTCATTACAGTTGTCCTCCGCTGAACAAAGCAATGCCGCCTGTTTAGTCCTGTTACTAATTTTGAACTGCATTTATCCTACTTTCTTATTTGAGCCTATATCTGTGTTTCCTCCTCATCCTGCCCATTGCCCAGCCAGTGCTAGATGAGTCTGCTGGTACATTGACCCAGACCACTACATTCCCCTTGCACTCTACACAGCAGGAATCTGACCCTGCTGAAAGTCAGGTTCCCCTTCCCGCCTACTATAAGACCTTACACTGGGACAAAGAGGAAGGTGCAGATGAAAGTGCAGGTTCCTTCATCAGGTGGGGGGCATACTCGTTGGCGACGTTACTGGCACAGGGCTCCTCATAGTACGCAAAAGTATCTCTGGCAGTGGGAGGCGCCACCCGCCGTCAAACACACCGCCGTACTATGAGGGGCCCTGTGCTAGTGCCCGTGCCAACGAGTGGGCCCTTCCTGCTTGCTCAGGATCACAGCAGTTGCAAAGTTGAAATACTTACCTCTCCCTGCTCCACCGCCGTGACGTATTCCGCGTTTCATGAGCCCACAAATATCTTGAGCCAACCCTATCCCCCCACAACTTTAGCAAAATGACCACCAGTTTTCAATGCCTAACTATTATTATAAAGTAAATTAAGATTGACAAGCTTCAGTAATACGAATTGATGTTTTTGGCATTAAAATGGGCACTGTAGGTGTTTTCCTGTCCACTCACTGCCGACTTTGATTCCCCATTGACTTGCATTGGGTTTCGTGTTTCAGTCGGCCCCCGACGTTTCGCAATAATCGGCCGATTTCACCCGACCAGACTTTTGACAAAGTCGGGTTTCGCGAAACCCGACTCGATCCTAAAAAAGTAAAAGTCGCTCAACTCTAATCAGCACTAAAAATCGACAGTGAATTCAAAACAATGGGACAACATATACTGATGTGTTGCGATGCTGCAACCCATTTTGCACTTTTACAAATGTTCTACGTTAATACTTTCTATTGTTTACTTTAAAAAGTTTTCCATAAAAAAATTGTCATGTTCAATGTATGCAGTTTTTCTTTGCAGCAAGTTCAGCTAACAATAAAATGCCTACTGGTAACTGAGGAAGAGGGAGTAGATCACAAAAATTGGCATATAAGGGGTTGACTTATATAAAGCCCCTCTGCTGTATGGTATTGTAGAATTTACAATAGCTATCACTCATGTAAGAAGTGAAATCTGGCATTGTACTATATCTATAGTTCTCTGCTGTATCAATGCATCATGAATCGTGGTACGTGTTAAAGGGGGGGGGCCATTGAGGCTCTCTCGCCCGGGGCCCTCAAAAACCTGGAGCTGACCCTGCATAGTTGTATTTGCTAGCCTTGTGCCACTGTTTTTTTTTTTTTTAGTTCATCCAAAAGCCCCCAAAAATTAATACAGTCTGTTATGTTAGTCTGAGTCCTGGTGTATCTGTTTTTGAAAAAATGTATTCCACAGGCATACGTAGCATTGTTCTGTGTGCTAGCCTTGGTCAATTTTTTTTGGTTTACATTCACCAAAAAGCAAAAAACACATTAATACAGTCTGTTAAGTCAGACTGAGTCCTGGTGTATCCATTTTTGAAAAATCTAATTTCTGTAGTAGCATAGTTCTGTGTGGTAGCCTTATGCCACTGTTTGTTTTAAATTCACCAAAAAACAAAAAAAGGCCTCATATATCTGAGTGCTCCAAGTTTGGGCATTTTAGGGCGGTTTTCCACTGTTTTTGCTGTCTGTGACTCAACTTATATACAGTACTATTTTGCATTTAAAAAATACAGGCCTCATATTTGGCAGTGTTGTATTTCCGTGACAGGCCTCATATATCTGCGTGCTCCAAGTTTGTGCATTTTAGGCCATTAGTCCAGTTTCTTCCTGTCTGTTACTCTACTTATATACAGCACTATTTTGCATTTAAAAAAATACAGGCCACATATTTGGCAGTGTGGTATTTTCATGACAGGCCTCATATATCTGCGTGCTCCAAGTTTGGGCATTTTAGGCCTGTTTTCCATCGTAACCTAGTAGCGGCTCTGAGGCAAAGTGAGCTCAAACACGTACCTTGCTTGGCCCATGTGTTTAACCTCGTGGTTCAAAGTTTTCTGAAAAGCTACCTGGAGCTGCCGGATGTGCTAGTGAAAGTACGCCGTCTGTCTGCCCATATTAGAAAGTCAGCTACAAATTCAGCCGCCCTTGACGTGCTTCAGCAGCTTTTGCAGCTTCCAGCTCACTGACTGGTTTGTGATGTCCCCACGCACTGGAACTCTATGCTGCATATGTTGGAAAGGATTTGTGAGCAGAAGAGGGCAGTTGTTGACTACCAACATCAACAAGGCCATCGATATTCAGTTAAGACTCCACACATAAGAGCTCAGTCATATGTACTATCCTCCAAAACGTTGAGAACTGCACCAAGATGGTGAGCAGCGATGATGCCATAATCCCTTCTTCTCAGCGTTCTGAAAACCTCTCTGCTCACAAGAGAATGCATTGCAGGCAGAGCACGAGGACATGGAGAAAGGAACCACACAGGGGATTACACTCAGCCCATTCTCATGTCTTCTCAACTTGGATTGGAAGGCAATGAGTAGGAGGAGGTGGAGGAAGAACAGGAGCTACTTTCACGCACTATAGACGGTACTACAAGCACAGCTGTCATACCGTCTGTTCAGTGTGGATCAAATAAATAAGGCAGCACACTGCGGCGCTAAAACATGCAAACATGAAACATAAAAATTGAACTGCATTACTGCACTAGAAATATGAAAAAATGAGCGCGTTTAGCGCATAAATTGGCCAATTCATGTGTACCTGGTAGCCACATTAGGGCATCTCTCGTATACCAGGTCCTAGACTTTCCTTTCCTTGCTGAGAATAAACATCTTTATCTGAATGGGTACCTGTGAAACCTTTTCTTAGACTAAATTTCTATCTCTCTGTGGAGGGGTAATGGACCTGCTGCGATTAAAACACCTGTGGCTAAGAGGTGGAGTGCTCAGTCAGAAGGCTAATGAACGTAAATTTAAAAAAACTGACCGTCACATCCAAACATAGACTAAGTGTGAACAGGTGCTGAACCTAGAGTCACCAACTCATATACAGTCAAATAAATAAGGCAGGACACTGCGGCCCTAAAACATGCAAACATGAAAGATGAAAATTGAAGTGCATTACTGCACTAGAAATATGAAAAAATGAGAGCGTTTAGTGCTTAAATTGGCCAAATTCATGTGTACCTGGTAGCCTCATTAGGGGATCTGTTATGACCTGATGGTCAGGACAATAATGGACCTGGTGGTTAAGAGCACACAGAATGACCTGATAGTTACTGATAATAAAGGACGAGCTCTGGGACGTGGGAACTCTGCTGACCGCAATCCCTAATCCTATCACACACACTAGAAATAGCCGTGGATTGCTCCTAACGCTCCCTATGCAACTCGGCACAGCCTAAGGAACTAGCTAGCCCTGAAGATAGAAAAATAAAGCTTACCTTGCCTCAGAGAAATTCCCCAAAGGAAAAGGCAGCCCCCCACATATAATGACTGTGAGTAAAGATGAAAATACAAACACAGAGATGAAATAGATTTAGCAAAGTGAGGCCCGACTTACTGAACAGACTGAGGATAGGAAAGATAGCTTTGCGGTCAGCACAAAAACCTACAAAAAGACCACGCAGAGGGCGCAAAAAGACCCTCCGCACCGACTCACGGTGCCGAGGCGCTCCCTCTGCGTCCCAGAGCTTCCAGCAAGCAAGAAAACAACAAAATAGCAAGCTGGACAGAAAAAATAGCAAACAAAAGAAATACAAGCTGGAACTTAGTTTCTGCCGGGAAGACAGGTCACAAGAACGATCCAGGAGAGAACTAAACCAATACTGGAACATTGACAGGTGGCGTGGAGCAAAGATCTAAGTGGAGTTAAATAGAGCAGCAGCTAACGAATTAATCTCGTCACCTGTGGAAGGAAACTCAGAAACACCCACCAGAGGAAGTCCATGGACAGAACCAGCCGAAGTACCATTCATGACCACAGTAGGGAGCCCGACAACAGAATTCACAACAGTACCCCTCCTTGAGGAGGGGTCACCGAACCCTCACCAGAGCCCCCAGGCTGACCAGGATGAGCCAAATGAAAGGCACGAACCAGATCAGCAGCATGAACATCAGAGGCAAAAACCCAGGAATTATCTTCCTGACCATAACCCTTCCACTTGACCAGGTACTAGAGTTTCCGTCTCGAAACACGAGAATCCAAAATCTTCTCCACCACATACTCCAACTCCCCCTCAACCAACACCGGGGCAGGAGGATCAACGAATGGAACCACAGGCGCCACGTATCTCCGCAACAATGACCTATGGAACACATTATGGATGGCAAAAGAAGCAGGAAGGGCCAAACGAAATGACACAGGATTGATAACCTCAGAAATCTTATACGGACCAATGAAACGAGGCTTAAACTTAGGAGAGGAAACCTTCATAGGAACATAACGAGACGACAACCAAACAAAATCCCCAACACGAAGTCGGGGACCCACACAGCGCCGGCGGTTAGCGAAACGTTGAGCCTTCTCCGGGGACAATGTCAAATTGTCCACCACATGAGTCCAAATCTGCTGCAACCTATCCACCACAGTATCCACACCAGGACAGTCCGAAGACTCAACCTGCCCTGAAAAGAAACGAGGATGGAAACCAGAATTGCAGAAAAACGGCGAAACCAAAGTAGCCGAGCTGGCCCGATTATTAAGGGCGAACTCAGCCAACGGCAAAAAGGACACCCAATCATCCTGATCAGCAGAAACAAAGCATCTCAGATATGTTTCCAAAGTTTGATTAGTTCGTTCGGTTTGGCCATTTGTCTGAGGATGGAAAGCCAAGGAAAAAGACAAATCAATGCCCATCCTAGCACAAAAGGATCGCCAAAACCTCGAAACAAACTGGGAACCTCTGTCAGAAACGATGTTCTCCGGGATACCATGTAAACGAACCACATGCTGGAAAAACAACGGCACCAAATCAGAGGAGGAAGGCAATTTAGACAAAGGTACCAAATGGACCATCTTAGAAAAGCGATCACAAACCACCCAAATGACCGACATCTTTTGAGAGATGGGGAGATCCGAAATAAAATCCATAGAAATATGCGTCCAGGGCCTCTTCGGGACCGGCAAGGGCAAAAGCAACCCACTGGCACGAGAACAGCAGGACTTAGCCCAAGCACAAGTCCCACAGGACTGCACAAAAGAACGCACATCCCGTGACAAAGACAGCCACCAGACGGATCTAGCCACCAAATCTCTGATGCCAAAGATTCCAGGATGCCCAGCCAACACTGAACAATGAATCTCAGAGATAACTCTACTAGTCCATCTATCAGGGACAAACAGTTTCTCCGCTGGGCAACGGTCAGGTCTATCAGCCTGAAATTTTTGCAGCACCCGCCACAAATCAAGGGAGATGGCAGACAAAATTACCCCCTCTTTGAGAATACCCGCCGACTCAGGAACACCCGGAGAGTCAGGCACAAAACTCCTTGACAGGGCATCAGCCTTCACATTCTTAGAGCCCGGAAGGTACGAAACCACAAAATCAAAACGGGAGAAAAATAACGACCATCGAGCCTGTCTCGGATTCAACCGTTTGGCAGACTCAAGATAAGTCAAATTCTTGTGATCAGTCAAGACCACCAGGCGATGCTTGGCTCCTTCCAGCCAATGACGCCACTCCTCGAATGCCCACTTCATGGCCAACAACTCACGATTACCAACATCATAGTTACGCTCAGCAGGCGAAAACTTTCTAGAAAAGAAAGCACATGGCTTCATCACCGAGCCATCAGAACTTCTTTGCGACAAAACAGCCCCTGCTCCAATCTCAGAAGCATCAACCTCAACCTGAAACGGGAGTGAAACATCTGGCTGGCACAACACAGGGGCAGAAGAAAAACGACGCTTCAATTCCTGAAAAGCCTCTACAGCTGCAGAAGACCAATTGACCACATCAGCACCCTTCTTGGTCAAATCAGTCAACGGTTTAGCAACAGTAGAAAAATTAGCGATGAAGCGCTGATAAAAATTAGCAAAGCCCAGGAACTTCTGCAGGCTCTTCACAGATGTCGGCTGAGTCCAATCGTAAATGGCCTGGACTTTAACAGGGTCCATCTCGATAGTAGAAGGGGAAAAAATGAACCCCAAAAATGAAACCTTCTGAACTCCAAAGAGACACTTTGACCCCTTCACAAACAAGGAATTAGCACGAAGGACCTGGAACACCATTCTGACCTGCTTCACATGAGACTCCCAATCATCCGAAAAGACCAAAATATCATCCAAATACACAATCAGGAATTTATCCAGGTACTCTCGGAAGATGTCATGCATAAAGGAGTGAAATACTGATGGAGCATTGGAAAGCCCGAATGGCATAACCAGGTACTCAAAATGGCCCTCGGGCGTATTAAATGCTGTTTTCCATTCATCGCCTTGTTTAATACGCACAAGATTATACGCCCCTCGAAGATCTATCTTGGTGAACCAACTAGCCCCCTTAATACGAGCAAACAAATCAGATAGCAACGGCAAAGGATACTGAAATTTGACTGTAATTTTATTAAGAAGGCGGTAATCAATACAAGGTCTCAAAGAACCATCCTTCTTGGCCACAAAAAAGAACCCTGCTCCTAACGGTGATGACGACGGGCGAATATGGCCTTTCTCCAAGGATTCCTTTATATAACTCCGCATAGCGGCGTGTTCTGGCACAGATAAATTGAACAATCGGCCCTTAGGAAACTTACTACCAGGAATCAAATTAATTGCACAATCGCAATCCCTTTGAGGAGGTAGGGCACTGGCTTTGGGCTCATCAAATACATCCCGATAATCTGACAAAAACTCTGGAACTTCAGAAGGGGTGGATGACGAAATAGACAAAAATGGAAGATCACCATGTACCCCCTGGCAACGCCAGCTGGACACAGACATAGATTTCCAGTCCAATACTGGATTATGAACCTGTAGTCATGGCAACCCTAAAACGACCACATCATGCAGATTATGCAACACCAGAAAGCGGATATCCTCCTGATGTGCAGGAGCCATGCACATGGTCAATTGGGTCCAGTACTGAGGCTTATTCTTGGCCAAAGGCGTAGCATCAATTCCTCTCAATGGAATAGGATACTGCAAGGGCTCCAAGAAAAAAACACAGCGCCTAGCATACTCCAGGTCCATCAAATTCAGGGCAGCGCCTGAATCTACAAATGCCATAATAGAATAGGATGACAAAGAGCAAATCAGAGTAACAGACAATAGAAATTTAGACTGTACAGTACCAATAGTGGCAGACCTAGCGAACCGCTTAGTGCGCTTAGGACAAATGGATATAGCATGAGTGGAATCACCACAGTAAAAACATAGCCCATTCTAACATAGTAACATAGTTAGTAAGGCCGAAAAAAGACATTTGTCCATCCAGTTCAGCCTATATTCCATCATAATAAATCCCCAGATCTACGTCCTTCTACAGAACCTAATAATTGTATGATACAATATTGTTCTGCTCCAGGAAGACATCCAGGCCTCTCTTGAACCCCTCGACTGAGTTCGCCATCACCACCTCCTCAGGCAAGCAATTCCAGATTCTCACTGCCCTAACAGTAAAGAATCCTCTTCTATGTTGGTGGAAAAACCTTCTCTCCTCCAGACGCAAAGAATGCCCCCTTGTGCCCGTCACCTTCCTTGGTATAAACAGATCCTCAGCGAAATATTTGTATTGTCCCCTTATATACTTATACATGGTTATTAGATCGCCCCTCAGTCGTCTTTTTTCTAGACTAAATAATCCTAATTTCGCTAATCTATCTGGGTATTGTAGTTCTCCCATCCCCTTTATTAATTTTGTTGCCCTCCTTTGTACTCTCTCTAGTTCCATTATATCCTTCATGAGCACCGGTGCCCAAAACTGGACACAGTACTCCATGTGCGGTCTAACTAGGGATTTGTACAGAGGCAGTATAATGCTCTCATCATGTGTATCCAGACCTCTTTTAATGCACCCCATGATCCTGTTTGCCTTGGCAGCCGCTGCCTTGCACTGGCTGCTCCAGGTAAGTTTATCATTAACTAGGATCCCCAAGTCCTTCTCCCTGTCAGATTTACCCAGTGGTTTCCCATTCAATGTGTTCTGACGTCTGTGTTCTTGCCGTTCAGCTCTGGTCAAAGTCCTATCACATTGCATAGGCTCAGGCCCATGCTCAGATAGTACCGCCAAATGGTGCACAGCTTTACGCTCATGCAAGCGTCGATCGATCTGAATGGCCAAGGACATAGACTCATTCAGACCAGCAGGCATGGGAAACCCCACCATGACATCCTTAAGGGCTTCAGAGAGACCCTTTCTGAAGATTGCTGCCAGGGCACATTCATTCCACTGAGTGTGCACAGACCACTTTCTAAACTTCTGACAATATATCTCCGCCTCATCCTGACCCTGACACACAGCCAGCAAGATTTTCTCTGCCTGATCCACTGAATTAGGTTCGTCATAAAGCAATCCAAGCGCCAGGAAAAACGCATCAACATCACGCAATGCCGGATCTCCTGGCGCAAGGGAAAATGCCCAGTCTTGAGGGTCACCACGTAACAAAGAAATAATGATCTTTACTTGTTGATCAGGGTCACCTGAGGAGCAAGGTTTCAAGGCAAGAAATAATTTACAATTATTTTTGAAATTCAAGAACTTAGATCTATCACCAAAAAACAAATCAGGAATTGGAATCCTAGGCTCAGACATCGGATTCTGAACCACAAAATCTTGAATGTTTTGTACCCTTGTAGTGAGATTATCCATCCAAGAGGACAGACCCTGAATGTCCATGTTTACACCAGTGTCCTGAACCACCCAGAGGTAAAGGGGAAAAAAGAGACAAAACACACTGCAAAGAAAAAAAAATGGTCTCAGAACTTTTCTTATCCCTCTGTTGAGATGCATTAGTACTTTGGGCCACCTGTACTGTTATGACCTGGTGGTCAGGACAATAATGGACCTGGTGGTTAAGAGCACACAGAATGACCTGATAGTTACTGATAATAAAGGACGAGCTCTGGGACGTGGGAACTCTGCTGACCGCAATCCCTAATCCTATCACATACACTAGAAATAGCCGTGGATTGCTCCTAACGCTCCCTATGCAACTCGGCACAGCCTAAGGAACTAGCTAGCCCTGAAGATAGAAAAATAAAGCCTACCTTGCCTCAGAGAAATTCCCCAAAGGAAAAGGCAGCCCCCCACATATAATGACTGTGAGTAAAGATGAAAATACAAACACAGAGATGAAATAGATTTAGCAAAGTGAGGCCCGACTTACTGAACAGACTGAGGATAGGAAAGATAGCTTTGCGGTCAGCACAAAAACCTACAAAAAGACCACGCAGAGGGCGCAAAAAGACCCTCCGCACCGACTCACGGTGCGGAGGCGCTCCCTCTACGTCCCAGAGCTTCCAGCAAGCAAGAAAACAACAAAATTGCAAGCTGGACAGAAAAAATAGCAAACAAAAGAAATACAAGCTGGAACTTAGTTTCTGCCGGGAAGACAGGTCACAAGAACGATCCAGGAGAGAACTAAACCAATACTGGAATATTGACAGGTGGCGTGGAGCAAAGATCTAAGTGGAGTTAAATAGAGCAGCAGCTAACGAATTAATCTCGTCACCTGTGGAAGGAAACTCAGAAACACCCACCAGAGGAAGTCCATGGACAGAACCAGCCGAAGTACCATTCATGACCACAGGAGGGAGCCCGACAACAGAATTCACAACGGGATCTTTCGTATACCAGGTCCTAGACTTTCCTTTCCTCGCTGAGAATAAACGTCTTTTCATCTCAATTTTTCCAAAGCGTTTGATACCGTGCTGCACAAGAGGTTGGTACACAAAATGAGAATGCTTGGTCTGGGGGAAAATGTGTGTAAATGGGTTAGTAACTGGCTTAGTGATAGATTGCAGAGGGTGGTTATAAATGGTATAGTCTCTAACTGGGTCGCTGTGACCAGTGGGGTACCGCAGGGGTCGGTATTGGGACCTGTTCTCTTCAACATATTCATTAATGATCTGGTAGAAGCTTTACACAGTAAAATATCGATATTTGCAGATGATACAAAACTATGTAAAGAGAAGATAGTATTCTGCTACAGATGGATCTGGATAAGTTGGAAACTTGGGTTGAAAGGTGGCAGATGAGGTTTAGCAATGATAAATGTAAGGTTATACACATGGGAAGAAGGAATCAATATCACCATTACACACTGGACGGGAAACCACTGGGTAAATCTGACAGGGAGAAGGACTTGGGGATCCTAGTTAATGATAAACTTACCTGGAGCAGCCAGTGCCAGGCAGCAGCTGCCAAGGCAAACAGGATCATGGGGTGCATTAAAAGAGGTCTGGATACACATGATGAGAGCACTATACTGCCTCTGTACAAATCCCTAGTTAGACCGCACATGGAGTACTGTGTCCATTTTTGGGCACCGGTGCTCAGGAAGGATATAATGGAACTAGAGAGAGTACAAAGGAGGGCAACAAAATTAATAAAGGGGATGGGAGAACTACAATACCCAGATAGATTAGCGAAATTAGAATTATTTAGTCTAGAAAAAAGACGACTGAGGGGCGATCTAATAACCATGTATAAGTATATAAGGGGACAATACAAATATCTCGCTGAGGATCTGTTTATACCAAGGAAGGTGATGGGCACAAGGGGGCATTCTTTGCGTCTGGAGGAGAGAAGGTTTTTCCACCCACATAGAAGAGGATTCTTTACTGTTAGGGCAGTGAGAATCTGGAATTGCTTGCCTGAGGAGGTGGTGATGGCGAACTCAGTCGAGGGGTTCAAGAGAGGCCTGGATGTCTTCCTGGAGCAGAACAATATTGTATCATACAATTATTAGGTTCTGTAGAAGGACGTAGATCTGGGGATTTGTTATGATGGAATATAGGCTGAACTGGATGGACAAATGTCTTTTTTCGGCCTTACTAACTATGTTACTATGTTACTATGTTACTATGTCTTCATCTGAATGGGTACCTGTGAAACCTCTTCTTAGACTAAATTTCTCTATCTCTGTGGAGGGGTAATGGACCCGCTGCGATTAAAACACCTGTGGCTAAGAGGTGGAGTGCTCAGTCAGAAGGCTAATGAATATAAATTAAAAAAAACTGACCGTCACATCCAAACATAGACTAAGGGTGCACAGGTGCTGAACCTAGAGTCACCAACTCATATACAGTCAAATAAATAAGGCAGCACACTGCGGCACTAAAATATGCAAACATGAGACACGAAAATTGAACTGCATTACTGCACTAGAAATATGAAAAAATTAGAGCGTTTAGCGCAAAATTTGGCCAATTCATGTGTACCTGGAAGCCACATTAGGGCATCTCTCGTATACCAGGTCCTAGACTTTCCGTTCCTCGCTGAGAATAAACGTCTTCATCTGAATGGGTACCTGTGAAACCTCTTCTTAGACTAAATTTCTCTCTCTCTCTGTGGAGGGGTAATGGACCTGCTGCGATTAAAACACCTGTAGCTAAGAGGCGGACTGCTCAGTCAGAAGGCTAATGAATAAAAATTTGAAAAAGCTGGGGCGTCTGTCACTGTGTGCTACATATTATAGTGCTGGGCAGCCCGCCTGTTAATACAAGGGGCTTCATTAATATGTTGCATACCAGTCACTGTGCACCACACTTATCAGTGTGACTGGCGTCCTATGTGAGTTATATCAATGTGCATTTTTTTTGCTAGGCAGCCAACCCCTGCAATGTTTGGTTGGTGTGGGGGTGGCTGTTCTTATCAAGTAGTTTGCACCTGTGCCGCTCCTAGCCTTTATCAGTGGAGGCCTGTTGCATCCTGCTAAGTGTGCATTTGTCATCAGACAGGGTTTTTTGATCACGGCAAGGAGGGCGCCTAATTTTAGAGACATACTGACTCAGAGCCATTATAGGAGACCCACATGGAGACTGAATCGTGGATTAGTTTTGAGAGGCTCCTTTCCATGTGGAGATTGCAGCATTTGTCCATATATGCACCCCGTCCGTGAGGTATTCTGCAATCCGGTTGATCAAACGCAACACAAGCTTAAGGCCTATATCAATTGTAAATCTTCTCATGTGGTCTATGCCTTGATTTGTCCCTGTCCTTGTATTTATGTAGGCCAGACCTCGCAAGAATTGCGACGGAGAATGCAAAATCATCTTTCTACCATCAACACGGCAAGTGTGGACAGTCGGAGGGGCAAGACACTGAGTACAGTGGCCTCACATTTCTTACTCCATCATGGGGGTAAATGTGCCAATATCAGGATAGTTGGTTTGGAGCGTATTAGGAGCTCGGGCAGAGGTGGCTCTCTTCACAAACGACTTCTATAAATTGAGTCTCGTTGGATTTACTTGCTTCATTCTACAACGCCCCAAGGAATTAATGAAGATCTACATTTTACCGGCTTTTTGGGCTGAATTGGTTACTTGTGGTCCCAAATTATTATTATTTTTATTATTTTGGCTGCTGCTGGACTGAATAAACTCTTTATGAGGGGGCTCTATGGCTGTTTCACTTTATGGACATGGGACAATATACATGAAGGACTAGACATGCTGGACGCCAGTTGGATGTTTTGTGGCGTGATCGTATGGGACTGTTTCCTTGCGGATTTCATTTTTTAGGTTCTCTTCTGTTGGGAACAATGGCCCAATATGGACTGTATTGATGCTTTGTTTATATATGTGTTATGCAATTCTTGGATTTAAAGTGTATTATCATGTTTTATTTATATGTATATTCTGCAGACTTTGCATCAACATGTACAATTACTCATTGCTCCTTTGGTAACAGTATGCTCCATGTGTTTGCTATGTCTCTGCTATTCATGATGAGCAATCCTGCTCTGATGTATATTGGTACAACTTAGATTTGTTGGGAGTGTCCTTTTATGGACGATCAATGGGCCTTTGTCCTCTTTACCCTGGTCCCTATGTTCCACCCATTCGCCCTCCCTTTCGTTCGTTCCCTCCTTCTGTTGTAGCCCTGTATATGATCGCTATGGCCGCTTTCTTATCCGCTGCTTCTCTCTGGCCTCAGTAGCCTTTACTTATTTTAGGTTTCTATGCGGACCACCATCTTTCTTACCGGCGCGTGCGCATTGGAACAGTGTGGGCGGAGACGTCTGCCCACTTGTAGCGGCCTCTGTCTTCTGCGCAGGCGCTAGCGGCTCCATTACTTTTTACCGCATCATCTCCTGGTGCACAACTTTGTGACTTCCTATTCCGGTTCAGGGCGGCACACATGTCGGCGTTTACTGATCACCGCATTTGATATATAAGGATGTTACTTATTATGGTGAGTACTTCCCCTGACGAAGCGGTCCCTGGAACCGCGATACGCGTTGGGATCCTTTGCCTGATGATCCCGTTCGACATTTGGCTGCTTGGTTACCATCCTTATTTTAGGTGACTTGTGGGTAACCGGGTACATACTGCCCCGTTTTGGGTGTTGCTGCGCTCAGGGTTTTCCTGGCCTTTACTTTCGCCGGCGAACAGCATGGGGTTTGCTGAAGCATTATGCCTTTTTTGGTTATTGCATTAGCATTTGCACTTATACCAGCATTCTAGTGGGGATTGTGTTTTCTATCCCCTGCCCCACTCTGGGGTTATGTGTTATTTCTCTAGGTTTCAGCATTGATATATGCATTTATACCCTGCTGGGCTTCCGCGGTATGATATTGGCATTTCTTTATGTGCAGCATGCAGTGTATCTCTGTCATTTGTGCAGCCATCATTTATTCATATATTTTTGAACGGGTCTGATGGGGGAGTTGTTTTTTGTATTTTAAATGTTTTTAAATTATTGTGTCACCAATAAAGTTGTTCCTTTTGATACTTACAAAAAAAAATCACCAATAAAGTTGTTCCTTTTGATACTTACTATGGGTGGTGTGCAGAATGTTCTTTAGTGGCTTCTTTTTCTTTTGTTTGAGCAATATTGATGTCAGCCACTTATTTTTGCACCCCCGCTATTTTTTGTACTGATGCTTATATAGTGTAGTGCGCCAGCTCTTTTGGTATATTGCATTGGTTTTGGGAAGGCTGTATCTCATGGTATGTATTTTTTCTGAGTTTTTTCTATGTGAGCTGTTTTTTGATATTAGTGGTAGGACCCGCAATATTACGAGGACCCTTGATGTTGGGTTGCGGGCTCACTTTATTTTGGGCAAAATAGTAAACCAATACCTCATATAGTGTATGTGTTTATCATATGCATACTTTTTTTGCACTATATCATATCCTTTTTTGCAGGATGTGGCCATGCCTCTTTATGTTGGTTAGGTTTTTCTGGGGCGTCTGTCACTGTGTGCTGCATATTATAGTGCTGGGCAGCCCACCTGTTAATACAAGGGGCATCATTAATAGGTTGCATACCAGACACTGTGCACCACACTTATCAGTGTGACTGGCGTCCTATATGTGTTATATCAATGTGTATTTTATCTACTAGGCAGCCAACCCCTGCAATGTTTGGTTGGTGTGGGGGTGGCTGTTTTTATCAAGTAGTTTGCACTTGTGCCGCCCCTAGCCTTTATCAGTGGAGGCCTGCTGCATCCTGCTAAGTGTGCATTTGTCATCAGACAGGGTTTTGGGAAGGCTGCATCTCATGGTATGTATTTTTTCTGAGTTTTTTCTATCTGAGCTGTTTCTCTCTAGGTATTTGACATCGGAACATTTGACTATCCTGATAACTCAACTGTGCTCTGCTATCATTGCTCCAAGAAACAGTTGCTTAGCGCCATTTGCTACTGATACAGTAGATGCAGATACTGGGTATGTAACAGCCAGCAACTATAGCATATGGAGTGAGCTCAGCTCCTGAGACTGGGAAGAGATTTTTTTCATTTGCCTAATTTCTTAGGGAATTATAGCATGGCCTATAAGTCTTCCTATTTCCAAAATGGTGTTCTCCTTAATGAGAAACTTTATTCCTTAAACACTCTTTTTTATGAAATAATACTGTTTTTAATTTAAAAAAAAAACAGTGCACATGATCAGCTAAAAGCCACAAGTCTGGCTTTTCTAAATCTAAATTATCTAAACCTAATAGGTTAGACTTCTGCAAAGCACTGTAATGGCAAGAACGGGGGTTACCAGCTATCTCCCGGTTGATGCATCAACTCATAGTTCCATCTTGGGGTTACTGATGGAATTGGCATGCCCCTGGCAACACACTGTAAATTCTGCTGTCACAGAACTGAACAGGTTAACATCAGCGGGCAGAGCTCAGCTCTACACTCTGCTGTAAGAGGCAGGTGATGGGTAAATAACATAGCTATCATCTTCTAGGAATGGTTTGGGCTCAACTCGTGAGCCACCTCAAAATACCGGCTCATTTAGGGGTTAATTAGCCATCAGAACATGGTTAGCAGTGACTTTTAGGCCATGCCATGGTTCCTCAATCAGAGGAAAAGTATAATAGAATACTGACCAAATACTGAACTTGTGAACGTGGCCTAGAGAATCTCCTTCTATAAGGATGCAAAACTTTCCTTCCTGTGAACATTTTTCATTGTTATCTTGTGTTCTCTAGTAATTTTATTCTCAATTTTTAAACTGGTTTAAGAAATTAAAAAATTAATTAAATGAATTGATTTCTTGTTTCAGTTAACACAAAGCTGTCGTTAAACCAGTATTTATCCATAAAGGTTTTGTTTCAAAGCAAATGCTCTAGGTGTACTAATTTGGAGGACAAAATTTTGCCAGGTCTGTACTTTAATCATCACATTGACCTTGTTCTTCAATGCTGCTGATCAAACAGAACAAACTGCAATCATATCTTGTATTCCTTGAAGGCTATAAATGTTTACAGATACTACATGAAAGAGAGTTATTAATTTATAACAAGCAGGTTGCATACATGTCAGGACATATTCAGCTATTACTGTACAATTGACACATCCATTCCATTGCTGCAAACACTAAATAAATTCATAGACCAGATGCCACCCTTAGGCTGGAGACACACTAGCGATTTAAAAATCGGTCCGATTTTGATGCAGGAGAGTCGGACAAGTGCAATGCAATTGTCATGCAAGTGTCATGCATTTTTTATGCAAGTACAATCCGATTTTTCACACCTATTACACGAGTTAAATCGGAATGCAGTGTGATTTCTATCAGACTGCAATGGGATTTTAACATGAGCATTTACATAGAGAAATTTTTTAAGTCATTTGCACATAATTTTAAAATTAAATATTCATCAAAACATATATATATATATATATATATATATATATATATATATATATATATATATATATATATATATATATACAGTACAGACCAAAAGTTTGGACACACCTTCTCATTTAAAGATTTTTCTGTATTTTCATGACTGTGAAAATTGTACATTCACACTGAAGGCATCAAAACTATGAATTCACACATGTGGAATTATATACTTAACAAAAAAGTGTGAAACAACTGAAATTATGTCTTATATTCTAGGTTCTTCAAAGTAGCCACCTTTTGCTTTGATGACTGCTTTGCACACTCTTGGCATTCTCTTGATGAGTTTCAAGAGGTAGTTACCAGGAATGGTCTTCCAACAATCTTGAAGGAGTTCCCAGAGATGCTTAGCACTTGTTGGCCCTTTTGCCTTCACTCTGCGGTCCAGCTCACCCCAAACCATCTCTATTGGGTTCAGGTCTCGTGACTGTGGAGGCCAGGTCATCTGGCGGAGCACCCCATCACTCTCATTCTTGGTCAAATAGCCCTTACACAGCCTGAAGGTGTGTTTGGGGTCATTGTCCTGTTGAAAAATAAATGATGGTCCAACTAAACACAGATCGGATGGAATAGCATGCTGCTGCTGCAAGATGCTGTGGTAGCCATGCTGGTTAAGTATGCCTTCAATTTTGAATAAATCCCCAACAGTATCACCAGCAAAGCACCCCCACACCATCACACCTTCTCCTCCATGCTTCAGGGTGGGAACCAAGCATGTAGAGTCCATCCGTTCACCTTTTCTGCATCGCATGAAGACACGGTGGTTGGAACCAAAGATCTCAAATTTGGACTCATCAGACCAAAGCACAGATTTCCACTGGTCTAATGTCCATTCCTTGTGTTCTTTACCCTAAGCAAGTCTCTTCTGCTTGCTGCCTGTCCTTAGCAGTGGTTTCCTAGCAGCTATTTTACCATGAAGGCCTGCTGCACAAAGTCTCCTCTTAACAGTTGTTGTACGAGTAGATGTGTCTGCTGCTAGAACTCTGTGTGGCATTGATCTGGTCTCTAATCTGAGCTGCTGTTAACCTGCGATTTCTGAGGCTGGTGACTCGGATAAACTTATCCTCAGAAGCAGAGGTGACTCTTGGTCTTCCTTTCCTGGGGCGGTCCTCATGTGAGCCAGTTTCTTTGTAGTGCTTGATGGTTTTTGCCACTGCACTTGGGGACACTTTCAAAGTTTTCCCAATTTTTCTAACCGACTTAAAGTAATGATGGCCACTCATTTTTCTTTACTTAGCTGCTTTTTTCTTCCCATAATACAAATTCTAACAGTCTATTCAGTAGGACTATCAGCTGTGTATCCACCAGACTTCTGCACAACACAACTAATGGTCCCAACCCCATTTATAAGGCAAGAAATCCCACTTATTAAACCTGACAGGGCACACCTGTGAAGGGAAAACCATTTCCGGTGACTACCTCTTGAAGCCCATCAAGAGAATGCCAAGAGTGTGCAAAGCAGTCATCAAAGGAAAAGGTCGCTACTTTGAAGAACCTAGAATATAAGACATAATTTCAGTTGTTTCACACTTTTTTGTTAAGTATATAATTCCACATGTGTTAATTCATAGTTTTGATGCCTTCAGTGTGAATTTAAAATTTTCATAGTCATGAAAATACATAAAAGTTAAATGAGAAGGTGTGTCCAAACTTTTGGTCTGTACTGTATATATATACACACTAGATGGTGGCCCGATTCTAACGCATCGGCTATTCTAGAATATGTATGTATGTATATAGCAGCCACATAGTATATAGCACAGGCCACGTAGTATATAGGAGTACCACGTGGCCTGTGGTATATACCATGTGGCTGCTATATACATACATACATATTGTAGAATACCCGATGCGTTAATATAGGCCACGCAGTAAATAACACAGCCCACGTAGAATATAACACAGCCCACACAGTGTATAGCAGCCACGCAGTATATAACACAGCCCACGTAGTATGTAACACTGGGCACATAATATATAACACAGCCCACGTAATATATAGCACAGCCCACAGAGTATCTAACAGTGGCCACGTAGTATATAGCACGCAGTATAGAACACAGTCACGTAGTATATAACACTGCCCACGTAGTATATAGCAGCCATGCAGCATATAGCGCAGCCCACGCAGTATATAACACTGGCCACGTAATATATAGCACAGCCCACGCAGTATAGAACACAGCCCACATAGTATCTAACATTGGCCAGGTAGTATATAGCAGCCACACGGTATCTAACACAGCCCACATAGTATTTAGCAGTGTGGGCACCATATCCCTGTTAAAAAAAAATAATTAAAATAAAAAATAGTTATATACTCACCAGGCGGGATCCAACGTAGATCCAGCGAACCTCTGGCGATGCGCGCGGTTGCCGCCATCTTGCGTTCCCAGGATGCATTGCGAAATTACCCAGATCACTTAGCGGTCTCGCGAGACCGCTAAGTCTTCTGGGTAATTTCGCAATGCATCTCTGGGACCGGAAGCTGGCGGGAGCGGATCGTCGGACTACGGAAGGTGAGAATAGCAGTTTTTTTTATTTTTTTTATTATTTTTAACAATTGATCTTTTTACTATTGATGCTGCATAGGATAGAATAGATATATACACAGAGAATAGGTGTATATATATATATATATATATATATATATATATCTATAATATAACGCTGGGAGCGTCACTCTGTCCGAAGCCTTTATAGACTGCGCAGGCGCAAGCGCCGGCACAGTCTGGGCCTCGCAGAGTGACGCTCCCAGGAGATCGCGGTGTGCGTTCACACTGAACGCACACCGCGATCTCCAACAGAGAAGCAGGGACCGCCAGGAGGGTGAGTATCGGCCATATTCACCTGTCCTGCGTTCCACCGCTGAGCGCCGCCATCTTCCCGGTCTACGGCCTGTGACCTTCAGTTCAGAGGGGGCGATGACGCGCTTAATGCGCGCAGGCGCCGCCCTCTGACTGAACAGTCACAGCCAGGAGACCGGGAAGATGGAGGCGCCCAGCGGTGGAACGCAGGACAGGTGAATATAGTAAGTGCTGGGGGGCCTGAGCTGACGGCGATACGGGCACCTGACCCCCACAGCACGCCGGTGTCCCCGCCTGCTCAGGCCCCCCAGCACTTGGCGCCGAGCGGGTCAGAGGCAGTATGGGGACGCAGGATGGAGCAGCACATAAGGATGGGGACGCAGGATGGAGCAGCACATAAGGATGGGGACGCAGGATGGGAGCAGTAAATAACAGGATGGGGACTCAGGATGGGAGCAGCACATAACAGGATGGGGGCGCAGGATGGAGCAGCACATAAGGATGGGGACACAGGATGGAGCAGCACATAAGGATGGGGACGCAGGATGGGAGCAGCACATAACAGGATGGGGACGCAGGATGGAGCAGCACATGACAGGATGGGGACGCAGGATGGAGCAGCACATGACAGGATGGGGACGCAGGATGGAGCAGCACATAAGGATGGGGACGCAGGATGGGAGCAGCACATAACAGGATGTGGACGCAGGATGGAGCAGCGCATGACAGGATGGGGATGCAGGATGGAGCAGCACATGACAGGATGGGACGCAGGATGGAGCAGCACATGACAGGATGGGGACGCAGGATGGAGCAGCACATAAGGATGGGGACGCAGGATGGGTGCAGCACATGACAGGATGGGGACGCAGGATGGGAGCAGCGCATGACAGGATGGGGACGCAGGATGGGAGCAGCGCATGACAGGATGGGGACACAGGATTGGAGCAGCGCATGACAGGATGGGGACGCAGGATGGGAGCAGCGCATGACAGGATGGGGACGCAGGATGGGAGCAGCGCATGACAGGATGGGGACGCAGGATGGAGCAGCACATGACAGGATGGGGACGCAGGATGGAGCAGCACATGACAGGATGGGGACGCAGGATGGAGCAGCACATGACAGGATGGGGACGCAGGATGGGAGCAGCGCATCACAGGATGGGAGCAGCGCATCACAGGATGGGGACGCAGGATGGGAGCAGCGCATGAAAGTATGGGGACGCAGGATGGAGCAGCGCATGACAGGATGGGGACGCAGGATGGGAGCAGCACATGACAGAATGGAGGTGCAGGATGGAGCAGCACATGACAGGATGGGGACGCAGGATGGAGCAGCGCATGACAGGATGGGGACGCAGGATGGAGCAGCGCATGACAGGATGGGGACGCAGGATGGAGCAGCACATGACAGGATGGGGACGCAGGATGGGAGCAGCGCATCACAGGATGGGGATGCAGGATGGGAGCATCGCATGACAGGATGGGGTCGCAGGATGGAGCAGCACATGACAGGATGGGGACGCAGGATGGAGCAGCACATACCAGGATGGAGACCATATACCAATATAAATGCTCGCCACCCGGACGTAGAATGGGTTCAATAGCTAGTATATATATATATATAGATATATATGTCAGTGATACACATATATATGTATATCTTTATATTTCATAGACAGACAGATAGAAGAATAGACGTTAATTCATTTGTTGGCTTCTGTAATATCACTGCGGAAGCCGACAGGATAGGAGACATGGATTACATACAGTAAATCCATGCAGAATACTTAGATATATAGGTGTCAGTGACCAATACAATTAGTCCCATTGCCCTGTAGAGGTGGCAAATGGGGTACTAAGGGCTCAATGTCACCTTTGTATTGTAAGGTGACATTAAGCTCAAACAGTGTTTAGTGTTTTATTTAATTAAAAGACTTTATTCTGCACGTGTGTATATTTATTTAACCCTTTACATACTTTAGGATTAATAATAGATCAGTGTCTTATTGACACCTCTCCATTACTATTGAGCTTAACCCCTTCCCGACCTTTGACGCATACGCTGCGTCATGAAAGTCTGTGCCATTCCGACCCATGACGCAGCATATGCGTCATGGAAAGATCGCGTCCCTGCAGATCGGGTGAAAGGGTTAACTCCCATTTCACCCGATCTGCAGGGACAGGGGGAGTGGTAGTTTAGCCCAGGGGGGGGTGGCTTCACCCCCTCGTGGCTACGATCGCTCTGATTGGCTGTTGAAAGTGAAACTGCCAATCAGAGCGATTTGTAATATTTCACCTAAAAAAATGGTGAAATATTACAATCCAGCCATGGCCGATGCTGCAATATCATCGGCCATGGCTGGACACACTAATGTGCACCCACCCCACCCCTCCGATCGCCCCCCCAGCCCCCCGATCTGTGCTCCGCTCCCCTCGGTCCTGTGCTCCGCTCCCCCGTCCTCCTGCCCGCTCCCCCCGTGCTCCAATCACACCCCCCGTGCTCCAATCAAACCCCCCCGCACTCCGATCCCACCCCCCGCACAGCGATCCCCCCCCCCTGCACAGCGATCCTCCCCCCGTGCTCCGATCCACCCGCCCGCACAGCGATCCCCCACTCCGTGCTCCAATCCACCCCCCCGTGTTCCGGTCCACCCCCCTCGTGCTCCGACGCCCCCCCCGTGCCCTGATCTCCCCCCCTTATACTTACCTGGCCTCCCGGGGACCGTCCGTCTTCTTTCCTGGGCGCCGCCATCTTCCAAAATGGCGGGCGCATGTGCAGTGCGCCCGCCGAATCTGCTGGCCGGCAGATTCGTTCCAGAGTGCATTTTGATCACTGAGATATAATCTATCTCAGTGATCAAAATAAAAAAAAAAGTAAATGACCCCCCCCCCTTTGTCACCCCCATAGGTAGGGACAATAAAAAAAATATTTTTTTTTTTCCACTAAGGATGGGGTAAGAACTAGGGTTAGGGTTAGGGGTAGGGGTAGGGTTAGGGTTAGGGGTAGGGTTAGGGGTAGGGTTAGGGGTAGGGTTAGGGTTAGGGGTAGGGTTAGGGTTAGGGTTTCGGTATGTGCACACGTATTCTGGTCCTCTGCGGATTTTTCCGCTGCGGATTTGATAAATCCGCAGTGCTAAACCGCTGCGGATTTATGGCGGATTTACCGCGTTTTTTCTGCGCATTTCAATGCGGTTTTACAACTGCGATTTTCTATTTGAGCAGTTGTAAAACCGCTGCGGAATCCGCAGAAAGAAGTGACATGCTGCGGAATGTAAACCGCTGTTTTTCCGCAGCATGTGTACAGCGATTTTTGTTTCCCATAGGTTTACATTGAACTGTAAACTCATGGGAAACTGCTGCGGATCTGCAGCGTTTTCCGCAGCGTGTGCACATACCTTTAGAATTAGGCTATGTGCACACGGTGCGGATTGGCCGCTGCGGATCCGCAGCAGAGTTCCATCAGGTTTACAGTACCATGTAAACATATGGAAAGCCAAATCCGCTGTGCCCATGGTGCGGAAAATACCGCGCGGGAACGCTGCGTTGTATTTTCCGCAGCATGTCAATTCTTTGTGCGGATTCCGCAGCGTTTTACACCTGTTCCTCAATAGGAATCCGCAGGTGAAATCCGGACAAAAAACACTGGAAACCCGCGGTAAATCCGCAGGTAAAACGCAGTGCCTTTTACCCGCGGATTTTTCAAAAATGGTGCTGAAAAATCTCACACGAATCCGCAACGTGGGCACATAGCCTTAGGGTTAGGGTTGGGTTGGAATTAGGGTTGTAGTTAGGGTTAGGGGTGTGTTGGGGTTAGGGGTGTGTTGGGGTTACGGGTGTGTTGTGGTTAGGGTTGTGATTAGGGTTATGGCTACAGTTGGGATTAGAGTTAGGGGTGTGTTGGGGTTAGTGTTGGAGGTAGAATTGAGGGGTTACCACTGTTTAGGCACATCAGGGGGTCTCCAAACGCAACATGGCGCCACCATTGATTCCAGCCAATCTTGTATTCAAAAAGTCAAATGGTGCTCCCTCACTTCCGAGCCCCGACGTGTGCCCAAACAGTGGTTTACCCCCACATATGGGGTACCAGTATACTCAGGACAAACTGCGCAACAATTACTGGGGTCCAATTTCTCCTGTTACCCTTGAGAAAATAAAAAATTGCTTGCTAAAACATCATTTTTGAGGAAAGAAAAATGATTTATTATTTTCACGGCTCTGCGTTGTAAACTTCTGTGAAGCACTTGGGGGTTCAAAGTGCTCACCACATATCTAGATAAGTTCCTTGGGGGGTCTAGTTTCCAAAATGGGGGCACTTGTGGGGGGTTTCTACTGTTTAGGCACACCAGGGGCTCTGCAAACGCAACATGACGTCCGCAGACCATTCCATCAAAGTCTGCATTTCAAAAGTCACTACTTCCCTTCTGAGCCCCGACGTGTGCCCAAACAGTGGTTTACCCCCACACATGGGGTATCAGCGTACTCAGGAGAAACTGGACAACAACTTTTGGGGTCCAATTTCTCCTGTAACCCTTGGGAAAATAAAAAATTCTGGGCTAAAAATTATTTTTGAGGAAAGAAAACGTATTTATTATTTTCACGGCTCTGTGTTATAAACTTCTGTAAACCACTTGGGGGTTGAAAATGCTCACCACATATCTAGATAAGTTCCTTTGGGGGTCTAGTTTCCAAAATGGGGTCACTTGTGTGGGGTTTCTACTGTTTAGGCACACCAGGGGCTCTGCAAACGTAACGTGACGCCCGCAGACCATTCCATCAAAGTCTGCATTTCAAAACGTCACTACTTCACTTCCGAGCCCCAGCATGTGCCTAAACAGTGGTTTACCCCCACATATTGGGTATCAGCGTACTCAGGAGAAACTGGACAACAACTTTTGGGGTCAAATTTCTCCTGTTACCCTTGGGAAAATAAAAAATTGCGGGCTAAAATATCATTTTTGAGAAAAGAATTTTTTTTTTTTTTCATGGCTCTGCGTTATAAACTTCTGTGAAGCACTTAGGGTTCAAAGTGCTCACCACACATCTAGATTAGTTCCTTTGGGGGTCTAGTTTCCAAAATGGGGTCATTTGTGGGGGATCTCTAATGTTTAGGCACACAGGGGCTCTCCAAACGCGACATGGTGTCCGCTAATGATTGGAGCTAATTTTCCATTTAAAAAGCCAAATGGCGTGCCTTCCCTTCTGAGCCCTGCCGTGCGCCTAAACAGTGGTTTACCCCCACATATGGGGTATCTGCGTACTCAGGACAAACTGGACAACAACATTTGTGGTCCAATTTCTCCTATTACCATTGGCAAAATAGGAAATTCCAGGCTAAAAAATCATTTTTGAGAAAAGAAAAATTATTTTTTATTTTCATGGCCCTGCATTATAAACTTCTGTGAAGCACCTGGGGGTTTAAAGTGCTCAGTATGCATCTAGATAAGTTCCTTGGGGGGTCTAGTTTCCAAAATGGGGTCACTTGTTGGGGAGCTACATTGCATAGGCACACAGGGGCTCTCCAAATGCGACATGGTGTCCGCTAACAAATGGAGCTAATTTTCCATTCAACAAGTCAAAAGGCGCGCCTTCCCTTCCGAGCCCTGCCGTGTGCCCAAACAGTGGTTTACCCCCACATATGAGGTATCGGCGTACTCGGGAGAAATTGCTCAACAAATTTTAGGATCCATTTTATCCTATTACCTATGTGAAAATGAAAAAATTGAGGCGAAAAGAAATGTTTTGTGAAAAAAAAGTACTTTTTCATTTTTACGGATCAATTTGTGAAGCACCTGAGGGTTTAAAGTGCTCACTAGGCATCTAGATAAGTTCCTTGGGGGGTCCAGTTTCCAAAACGGGGTCACTTGTGGGGGAGCTCCAATGTTTAAGCACACAGGGTCTCTCCAAACGCGACATGGTGTCCGCTAACGATGGAGATAATTTTTCATTCAAAAAGTCAAATGGCGCTCCTTCCCTTCCGAGCCTTACCATGTGCCCAAACAGTGGTTTACCCCCACATGTGAGGTATCGGTGTGCTCAGGAGAAATTGCCAAACAAATTTTAGGATCCATTTTATCCTGTTGTCCATGTGAAAATGAAAAAATTGAGGCTAAAAGAATTTTTTTTGTGAAAAAATAGTACTTTTTCATTTTTACGGATCAATTTGTGAAGCAGCTTGGGGTTTAAAGGGCTCACTATGCATCTAGATAAGTTCCTTGGGGCGTCCAGTTTCCAAAATGGGGTCACTTGTGGGGGAGCTCCAATTTTTAGGCACACGGGGGCTCTCCAAACTTGACATGGTGTCCGCTAAAGAGTGCAGCCAATTTTTCATTCAAAAAGTCAAATGGCGCTCCTTCCCTTCCAAGCCCTGCCGTGCGCCCAAACAGTGGTTTACCCCCACATATGAGGTATCAGCGTACTCAGGACAAATTGTACAACAAATTTCATGGTTTAGTTTCTCCTTTTACCATTGGGAAAATACAAAAATTGTTGCTGAAAAATCATTTTTGTGACTAAAAAGTTAAATGTTCATTTTTTCCTTCCATGCTGCTTCTGCTGCTGTGAAGCACCTGAAGGGTTAATAAACTTCTGGAATGTGGTTTTGTGCACCTTGAGGAGTGCAGTTTTTAGAATGGTGTCACTTTTGGGTATTTTCAGCCATATAGACCCCTCAAACTGACTTCAAATGTGAGGTGGTCCCTAAAAAAAATGGTTTTGTAAATTTCGTTGTAAAAATGAGATATCGCTGGTCAAATTTTAACCCTTATAACTTCCTAGCAAAAAAAAATTTTGTTTCCAAAATTGTGCTGATGTAAAGTAGACGTGTGGGAAATGCTATTTATTAACTATTTTGTGTCACATGACTCTCTGGTTTAACAGAATAAAAATTCAAAATGTGAAAATTGCGAAATTTTCAAAATTTTCGCCAAATTTCCGTTTTTATCACAAATAAACACAGAATTTATTGACCTAAATTTACAACTAACATGAAGCCCAATATGTCACGAAAAAACAATCTCAGAACCGCTAGGATCCATTGAAGCGTTCCTGAGTTATTACCTCATACAGGGACACTAGTCAGAATTGCAAAAAACGGCAAGGTCTTTAAGGTCAAAATAGGCTGGGTCATGAAGGGGTTAATGTCACCTTACAATACAAAGGTGACAGTAACCCCTTCTTACTCCATATGCCACCATTACAGGGCAGTGGGAAGAGAGAGGCTAAGTGAAAGAATTTTATGGGGTGGCTGGGGGAAGATGTTTTTAGCCAGGGGGGCAATAACCATGGTCCCTCTCTAGGCTATTAATATCTGCCCTCAGTCACTGGCTTTCCCTCTCTGGCGCAGAAAATTGCACGGGAGCCCATGCCATTTTTTTTCCGTGAACACATTCTTTTATTAAATACATACAGGTCCCAAATTTTACACACATGCAACAGTATTAGACACTGATATATATATATATATATATATATATATATGTACATATACTGTATATATATAACTGTTCTGCAATGGTTTACTGTATGTATGATTTTGCAGAAGCCGACAAATGAATTACACTGGTCTACAAAAGAAAAAAATTCTGGCATGGACTTTAAGAACAGTTTTAGATTAATTTGAGGGTGCTGAATTCAAATCTGATCTTATAATTTCTCTATCACATCACGTTTTATATAGGTATATAACCCATTTTCATGAATTCCATGATAAATATAAGCAGTGTATGAAAAGTGACAGTTTATACGGCTCACTAAGGTAAATTTAGTTTTCATTTAGTCTTACAATAAATGTGAGAATATCTTTGTTTTCTTTGAACATGCATAACTCCCATTTCTTATGATAAGAAAGTAAACAAACAGTTTTAGACGTACACAACAGTCGTGTGCAGGTACTGTTTTATTTATTGAAATTTTCAATGAATTTTGATATTTATTGTTTTTATCCTGCTGTTTGTCTGTTTTTTGTTTGTGAATCAATATCTAAGGTGTGTGTGTATGGGGGGTGGGGGGGCAGAAATTCGATGAACAACTCAGGTAGCTAACAACTTTTATCTTGTATTTCTCTGCAGGATATTTTGCTGATCTAACAATGGCCTCTACATCTCGCAGAAGACAGTGCTCAAATAATCTAAATATTTTGTGTTACATCTGTGGAAACTTTACAGTGAAGACTCAGAGGCGCAACATTACTAACTTTGTTAAGAGGGTGTATTTTGCGTACTTCAAAGTAAAACTTGGAGACCAAGACAAGCATTGGGCTCCTCACAAAGTGTGCAAAACCTGTATTGAGAGCTTGAGATCATGGTCTAAAGGAAAGAATGATAAACTTCAGTTTGGAGTTCCTATGGTTTGGAGAGAACCAAGCAATCATTTAGAAGACTGCTATTTCTGTCTTGTCGATGTAAAAGGTTTCAATAAGAAAAACAAGCAATATTTGCAATACCCGAGTATCCCTTCAGCTATTCGACCAGTTGCCCATAGTGAAGACATAACTGTTCCAAAATTTACTGCGCTTCCAGAAAACGTTGACACAGAACTCTCCTCACATTGTTATACTGATGAAGAAGACAGTCCAGATATTGTTCAGCCATATGATGAAGATTGTGACAAACCAATTCTGTTTTCTCAGTCTGCTTTGAATGATCTGGTTAGAGATCTGTATCTACCAAAATAGTCTGCTGAACTATTGGCTTCAAGACTACAAGAGAATCGAATGTTGAAATCCGGTACAATTGTCTCATTTTATCGTAACAGGGAAGCAGAACTGCATAAGTACTTCCATTCAGATGGCCAGCATGTCTATTGTACTGATGTTGAAGGGCTACTTCTCTTTATGGGACTTCCAGCATATGATTCAAGGGATTGGAGGCTTTTTGTTGATAGTTCCAAAAGAAGTTTAAAATGTGTTCTGTTACACAATGGAAATAAGTATGGCTCTGTACCAATAGGTCATTCTGTAAAACTTAAAGAAGAATATAAAAACATCAAGATTGTTCTAGAGAGGTTACAATATAATGTTCCAGGGTGGTTAATTTGTGTTAATTTGAAAATGGTTAACTTTCTTTTGGGTCTGCAAGGAGGGTACACAAAACACCCTTGTTTTCTGTGCTACTGGGACTGTAGAGCGATAGCAGAGCATTGGGTGAAAACTGAATGGCCTCAGCGACAGAGTTTGGCATCTGGCGATAACAATGTCATCCATGATCCTCTAGTGGATAGGAAGGACATTGTCTTTCCTCCCTTACACATAAAACTTGGATTGATGAAGCAGTTCTTCAAAGCTCTCAATCACAGTGGAGAATGCTTTAACTATATTTGTTCAACTTTTCCTAGTCTTAGTGAAGAGCTGAAAAAGGCTGGAATATTTGATGGACCTCAAATAAGAACACTTATGAGAGACCCAAATTTTATCACATCAATGAATGAGACAGAAGAAAGAGCTTGGAATGCATTTTGTAATGTAGTGCCGAATTTTCTAGGGAATAAGAAAGCAGACAACCATGAAGAGATTGTGGAAGAGCAACTAATGAGTCTGTGAAATCTTGGCTGTAGAATGAGTATCAAGATTCACTATTTACACAGCCATTTGGACTTTTTTCCAGAGAACCTTGGGGATGTGAGCGAGGAACAAGGGGAGCGTTTTCATCAGGACATTAAAACAATGGAAGAATGGTATCAAGGCCTGTGGGCCTCACATATGATGGCTGACTATTGCTGGAACTTGATGAGAGACAATCCAGAAGCTGTACATCATAGATCAGCCAAGAAAAGAAAGCTCAAATAACTGCCATTTGTCATTCATCTGTGTGCCATATATATGTGTTTTTATATTTTGTAGTTTAATTCTGTAAGTATATTTGATTTGCTGTACATAGACTTTGTAATCTTTGCTATTTCTTGATTAAAAATATACACAATGTAGTACTGAAAATCATGTGTTTTTATCATAAAACATTAGATAGGAGTAATTTTCATCAAAAATTGAAAATATCTTGAAATCCTGATGTGATAGCCAAAAACGGAGTTCATATTTGCAATCAGCAGCCAAAATTGACTTAAAATATGTTTTAAAACCTTTTGCCAGAAAAATTGCGCTGACCAGTGTTATCGGCTATTCTGCTATCTGTCTATGAAATATAAAGATATATATTATAATACGCTCCACAGACCTATTCAAGCTGCAGCCTTACACATATTGGAACATCGTCATTGCCATGCTAAGGCCTTCACCAGAGATCGATAGCGCTGATTGTCACTTGAGTAACACACTTCACAGACCTCGATACTCTCTGGGACATATCCTGTAAGTACTCCATTGTTGCTCAAAACCATGCAAAAGATACATTCTGCCTGTTTGGGTAGTTTCCAGAAGAAGTGCGTAAGCTTGTGCAGATTGGTCAAAGGCACTAAAGTCTCTTTACCTTGAGGAGGCTGCTTCCAAATAAAATTAGGCTGGTACATGTTCCTGACATGGTTTTCAGGCCTGACAGACATGCTCTTGCTTACTTGAATACACTGTAATTTAATTCTAATGCTTTTGGTGTCTGGTAAAATCCATATTTACTGACATTGATCATGCAGCTCCCCCAACTCCTCCATTATATTCACCTTACAGCGGTTTCACCTGCTATGACAGTAGTTTTATTTGGAACAGGTGGCAAAAATGAACTGTGGACCTTCCAAAACGCAGGTTTCACAGCACCTGGTGGCCCTCTGTAAATTGAAAACGAGGGCCGTATAGTGACATAGAGGTGGACATGACGGTGATGGTGGGCAAAGCCCAAAATTCACATGGGCATATTTGAAATGGTATTGTAAAGGGATGGGGAATATGTATTCTTGCTAACTATTTGGCATGAGGGAGGGACCTCCCAAATGTAGGAGTGAAAGCTCTCTCAAATGTATGATACAGGGCCGCATGAGGGCCCTTACCAAACTCAGGTTTCACGGCACCTACAGGCACTCTGCAAATTGTGAGGGCCATATAATGATATAACGGTGAACATTGTGATGGTGGCTGGCAAAGCCCAAAATTCAAATGGGCATGTTTGAAATAGCCTTGTAAAGGGATGGAGAACATGAAATCCACTGTCTTGCTAACTATTTGGCATGAGGGAGGGACCTCTCAAATGTAGGAGTGAGAGCCCTCACAAATGTTAAAGGGAAAGTTGAAGCCAAATCGCTGCTTGTGATCATTTGCTAAAGGAGAGGTATATATGTATTTTTTTAATTTATTTGAATTGTAAAGTGCTGCGGAATATGTTGGCGCTATAGAAATAAAATTATTTTGTAGCGTTATATGCATGTAATTATGAAAACATGTTTCCTAGCATTTTTCCCTTAAAATTTTTTTTTTCATTTGCTTTGGTTGGACTTTTTAAAAATCCGTAAAACCGGTGCAATACTCTGACATTATTTCCAGATACCATATGTGAGTCAGAGAGGCATGCAGGCATCTTCTCCATGCTGTTCTCATTTAGTTTTAACGATTTCCCATCCATTTCAGCTTTTTTCTCATTCCCCCAGACCTGTTTGTTGGTTCCAGCAGAAAAATATTCGACTTTCCCATTTACTTGCATTGGATTAGTTATTCAGTACACATACATGGATATTAGAAATTTTTCATGCTGATTTTCCTGAATCCAAATATTTCACTATTCGATCATCATTAGTTTTTGAAGTCGCGTTTTTAAGTGCTTTTATAGTACAGAAAATATTTGATTTTGCAAAGTAAAAAAGTAACTTCTGCTTTTCAAATGCATTTTTTTAGTTTCAACATAGAAGCCTCCAGAGGAAAAAAAGCACCAAAACTGCACAGTTCAGCAGCGTGTTTAAGATGCCCAAGGAGTGCATTTTTCATGAAATCACATCAATTTTGCTTGAACAGTTAAACACAACAGAATTTATGTAAAAAAAAACCTGCAGCATTTACGCTACATGTGAACACGATTTAAATGTCTAAGTAAAATGGATGTGATTTCATGAAATATCCGCCCTCTGGGCATCTAAAGATGCTGCTGTCCTCTGTGGTTTTGGTGTTTTTTTTTCTCTAAGCTTCAATGTGGAACCAGAAAAAATTGCAAGGAAAAAAATTGACGACCTTGCACTTTTAAGTACAGAATGAATTAAAGTTTTTCTATACTAATAAAAAAGCATTAAAAACGTGCACCAAAACCATACAAAAATGCATCATTTGTGGAGGAACATGCATGAAAGAAACACAGCAAGCATGCAATAATAATAATAATAATAATAATAATCTTTATTTTTATATAGCGCCAACATATTCCGCAGCGCTTTATAGTTTGCACACATTATCATCACTGTCCCCGTTGGGCTCACAATCTAGAATTCCTATCAGTATGTCTTTAGAATAATAATAATATTATTAAATAATATATTAAATATAATATTAAATAATTATTATTATTTATTTATATAGCACTATTAATTCCCTTGTGCTGTACATGAGAAAGGGGTTATATACAGAGTTATAGATATCGTTTACAAATTTACAATGACAGACTGGTACAGAGGGGAGAGGACCCTGTCCTTGCGGACATTCTACGGGATAATGGGGAAGAGACAGAAGGTCGGGGGTGTATCAGCTCTGGTGGTGGTGAGGTGGCAGCTTGGGTGGTGGTGAGGTGGCAGAATGGTTATTGTAGGCTGTAGGCTTTCCTGAAGAGATGGGTTTTCAGGATCCGTCTGAAGGATCCGAAGGTGGTGAATAACCGGAACGTGTTGAGGCGTGGAATTCCAGAGGATGGGGAATATTCGGGAGAAATCTTGGAGGTGGTTGTGTGAGGAACGAATAAGTGTAGAGGAGAGTAGGAGGACTTGGGAGGATCGAAGATTACATTACGTGAGGTTAGATATTGGGAGATTAGTTCAGAGATATAGGGAGGGGACAGGTTGTGTATGGCTTTGTAGGTCAGTGTTAGTAGTTTGAACTGGATTTGTTGAGGAATTTGGAGCCAGTGGAGGGATTTGCAGAGGGGAGAAAAGGGAGTAGCGAGGAGAGAAGTAGATTAGCCAGGCAGCAGTGTTGAGCAAAGACTGGAGTAGTGCAAGAGAGTTAGCGGGGAGGCCAGAGAGGAGGGCATGTAGAAGAGTTTTAGTAGATTGAGGGCTGAGGAAGGGATGGATTCTGGCAATATTTTTGAGTTGGAGGCGACAGGAGGTGACAAGAGTTTGGATGTGCGGTTTGAAGGACAGGCAAGAGTCGAGAGATACTCCGAAGCAGTGGATTTCAGGTGCGGGAGAGAGCATGATGCCGTTTACCATAATAGATAGATAGAGTAGGGGAGATGCGTGAGATGGAGGAAAGATGATGAGTTTGGTTTTGTCTACATTGAGCTTTAGGAAGCGAGAGGTGAAGAAGGAGGATATGGCTGATAGACACTCCGGGATTCTGGACAGCAGAGAGGTGACATCTGGGTCAGAGAGGTAGATCTGAGTGTCGTACGCATATAGGTGGTACTGGAAGCTATGGGACTTTATGAGTTGTCCTTGGCCAAGGGTATAGATGTAATAAGTAAGGGCCCCAGGACAGAGCCTTGAGGGACTCCAACAGAGAGAGAGCGGGATGAGGATGTAGTGTGGGAGTGGGAAACGCTGTGCGGTCGGAAAGGTATGAGGCAATCCGGGACAGGGCAAGGTCTTTGGTGCCAAGGGAAGAAAGAATCTGTAGCAGTGGGCAGTGGTCAACTGTGATGAAGGCAGAGGACAGGTCAAGAAGGAGGAGGATGGAGAACTGGCTGTTAGCTTTGGCTGTAAGTCATTAGTAATTTTGGTCAGGGCAGTTTCGGTGGAGTGGTCGGGGCGGAAGCCAGATGGGAGGTTGTCAAGGAGAGAGTTAAATGAGAGGTGGGAGGAAAGTTGAGCATGGACATGCTGTTCAAGGAGTCTGGAAGCAAACGGGAGCAATGATATGGGGCCATAGCTGGGCATAGCAGCTTGATTAAAAGCAGTGAATTCGTCTGGCAGGTGTGTTTTCTTCCAGTGCCACTCCGCGACCATGGATGCTTGTCAAAGTTTTTTGGTGAGATTGTTATGCCAGGGTTGTCTATTGATTCGTTGCACTTTGCCATGCATGAGAGGGGTGACTGAGTCTATGGCTGATGTGAGGGTGGTGTTGTAGAAAGCAGTGGCACTGTCCGTGTTTATAATAATCAGACAATATACGGTAGTTATTGCGTCATGTGGTGTGGACATCTGCAGAAAACTTGCGGGAAAAAAAGCAGTAGAAAAAGCAAAGCATTTTTGCTACTTTACAACATTTACTGATTTTTAAAAAATAATCTGATTACTGTGTTAGAATACATAGACATAAAAATGCACTTCTATGTACAGAGGTGTCTCTAAGTAATCTGCATGTGGAGTCAGAGTCTGCAATACAAATCAAGAAAACAAAATTCTCCCAGGGACATCATTAGTGTCTGTGGCTCATTGGCTTTAGATTTTGAAGATTGTCGGTTTGAGACCAGAGGAGACTCATAAAAAAAATACATTTTTGTATTGCTTTTTATTATTTTTAGTAGTGTTATAGGAACGGAAAAAGATTACTTTTTCTTCACCTCGGTATACAAGTAGAAAGAAATATACTGCTATATACAATGTACAGGTTTAATCTGATTCTGTAATCACTGTCTGCAATACAGCCCAAGATTACCAAATTCTCCTATGTTTTTCCTTAAAGGGTGTGGCTTTTAGCTTTAGCTGCTGCCTGGGAACATGTGACTTTGAGTCCTATGGAGACCAGATCTCAGAAGAAGTGAATATTATAATTTAATTCATACCACTGAGCCATCAAATCAGAACAGTCCTGCTGATTCTGCGATGGTTGGGAGTTATGCAGTAAATAACACTTCAACCACGATGCACAGCATTGTGTGTAAAGAGGTTAAAACAGATATATATCTACTGTTTCCACAATAAAAATGACATACAGTATTGAATATTTGTGGTAAACCTGATAAGGCTGGTGTACTTACTTTCAAAATCCATGGTGGAAGAATCCTTTTTGAAAGTTCATGGGCAAAGCCAGAATACACTTGTACTCGTGAGATCTCATATTCTAAAGCTGGATTTATAAAACATTATTTATTCATATCAAGATAATACAGCCATTATGACAAGAATTTTTAAAGTAGGTACTTGAGCCTTACCAGGCCTAATGGATCTATTTAATAATCTTGGTAGTTTCTATTATGAAATCTTGTGACAGATCTGCTTTCATCGTTATCACTTTTACCACGTTATTCACTGTGGCCAATTTGAAAGAACAAAGTGTGTTCAGATCTTGTGTTTGCTTATGGTAGTAAATGATTTGCAGCTAGAACGGAGTTATGATTTTATAGCAGGCATATTGGGTGCATGTCAGGACATGTTTAGCTGTAAATATACAATTTACAAATCTTCTCCATTTCTACAAAACAGTGAATACATATTTAAAACCTCTTCTGCAACTGTGCAATGGCACACCTGGTGAAATGGATTCATTAAGCCGAAGTTATGGATGTGCTGCATTGACTTAAGGCATTCATGCCCTGATATGAATCAGTAAAAGTAACAGAGATTATAGCGGCTGAATGGCAGCTGGAAGGATGGAGACTGTAGAAACTGGACTGGAGCTTGAGTAATAAAGCCCAGTGGAATAGCAGAGCTTCGTCTGTCAGGGCACTCTTAGCAATGCAGTAGAGCCCAGAGGAACAGCAGGACTATCTATTTAAGAAAGCCACTAAAAGTGATGTAACAGTGCCCAGTGGAACCTCAGAGCTGGGTATGTCAGGAGATTCATGAGTAGCAATGCCCAACAGAGCAGCAGAGCTGGGTATGTTAGGTGATACAATATGATATAGCTTGTAATAGATTGCATGCCATATACTTTGAATTTTCATACATATTTATTTAACTTTTTGGTCATCAAGGTAAACGCTATATTTGATGCCAAACTAACACAGCTCCCCACTCCAAGAACACCATCCCCGCAGTGAAACATGATGGTGGCAGCATCATGCTGTGGGGATGCTTTTGGCAGCAGGGACAATGATAATGGTCCGAGTCAAGGGGAAGATGGATTGAGTAAAATACTGGGATATTCTTGATCAAAAACCTGTGTCAGTCTGTCAGTGATTTGAGACTGGGACGGAGGTTCACTTCCAACAGGACAATGATCCAAAGCATACTACTAAAGCATCACTAGAGTTATTTAACCTCTTAAGGACCAAGCTACTTTGTAGGTTAATGACCAGGCCTCATTTTTTAAATCTGACCATTGTCACTTTTGTGAGGTAATAACTCTGAAAAGCTTCAACGGAATCCACTGATTCTGAGACTGTTTTTTTTCAAAACATATTGTACTTTATGATAGTGGTATGAAAACTACTATTTGGGTGCACAATAGGGCTCGGAAGGGAAGGAGCCATTTGACTTTTGCAACGCAAAATTTGCTGAAATTTGTAGTGGACGACATGTTGCATTTGAAGAGCCCGTGATGTGCCTAAACAATGGAAGCCCCCTATAGGTGACCCCATTTTGGAAAGTAGACACCTCAAGGAATTTATCTAAATATGTGATGAGCACCTTGAATCTCCAGGTGCTTCACAGAAGTTTATGATATTGAGCCACAAAAATTAAAAAAAATCATATTTTTACCACAAAACTTGTGTTTTATGCCCAAATTTAGCATTTTCAGACGGATAAATAGAGAAAATTCACCATACAATTTGTTGTGCAATTTCTCCTTAATACATAAATACAACTATTTGGATGAATGATAGGGCTTAGAAGAGAAGGAACACCATTCGGTTTTTGCAAAGCAAAATTGGCTGAAATCAGTAGTGGATGCCATGTTGAATTTGAAAAGCCACTGATGTGCCTAAGCAGTGTAAAACCCCCACAAGTTACACCATTTTGGAAATTAGACACCTCCATGAATTTATGTAGATATGTGGTGACTGGTGAGCACCTTGAACCTCCAGGTGCTTCGCAAAAGTTTATAGTTAAGTAAATAAGGCAGCACACTGCAGCGCTAGAACATACAAACTTGAAAAACGAAATTTGAACTGCATTACTGCACTAGAAATATGAAAAATGAGAGCTTTTAGCGCATAAAAATGGCCAATTTTATGTGTACCTGGTAGCCCCTTTACGGCATCTCTCTCAGCGTTTATTCTCAGCGAGGTAAGGCAAGCGTAGGACCTGGTATAAGAGAGATGCCGTAAAGGGGCTACCAGGTACACATAAAATTGGCCAATTTTATGCGCTAAAAGCTCTCATTTTTCATATTTCTAGTGCAGTAATGCAGTTCAAATTTCGTTTTTCAAGTTTGTATGTTCTAGCGCTGCAGTGTGCTGCCTTATTTACTTAACTATATACGAGTTGGCGACTCTAGGTTCAGCACCTGTTCACACTGAGTCTATGTTTGGATGTGCAGGTCAGGTTTTTGAAATGTATTCTCTAGCCTTCTGATCGTGCACTCCGCCTCCTAGCCTACAGGTGTTTTAATTACAGCAGGTCCAATACCCCTCCACAGAGAGAGAGAATTCTAGTCTAAGAAGAGGTTTCACATGTACCCATTCAGATGGAGACGTTTATTCTCAGCGAGGTAAGGCAAGCGTAGGACCTGGTATAAGAGAGATGCTGTAAAGAGGCTACCAGGTACACATAAAATTGGCCATTTTTATGCGCTAAAAGCTCTCATTTTTCATATTTCTAGTGCAGTAATGCAGTTCAAATTTCGTTTTTCAAGTTTGTATGTTCTAGCGCTGCAGTGTGCTGCCTTATTTACTTAACTATATACGAGTTGGCAACTCTAGGTTCAGCACCTGTTCACACTGAGTCTATGTTTGGATGTGCAGGTCAGGTTTTTGAAATGTATTCGCAAAAGTTTATGACGTTGAGCTGAGAAAATGAAAAATCTAGTTTTTACCACAAAACTTGTGTTTTATGCCCAAATTTTGCATTTCCAGAAAGATAAAACAGAAAATTCACCATATGATTTGTAGTGCAATTTCTCATGAATACGTTAATAACACATATGTGGTAGAAAATATTTATTTGGGTGCATGGCAGGGCTTGGAAGAAATGGAGCACCATTTGTCTTTTGGAATGCAAAATTCACAGGAAGCAGTAGCGGATGCCATGTCATGTTTGGAGAGCCCCTGATGTGTCTAAACAGTTGAAATCCCCCCACAAGAGACAACATTTTACAAACTACACTCCTCAAAAATTTTATCCAGGAGTATAGTGAGGATTTTGAACCCTCAGGTATTACACACAATGTGATTTTTTCACAAAAATGTTGTTTTAGCCCCAATTTTTTCACTTTTGTAAGAGGTAACATGAAAAAATGGACCCCTCAGTTTGTGGCCCACTTTATTCTGAGCTTGCCGATACTCCACATGTTGCAAAAACATGAAAGAAGCACTATTTGAAGTTCGGAACACAAATTTGGCAGTCCAAAATTGTTTATAGGCATAGTAATATTAGTGTATGTAAACTTTTGACTTTGCAGTAAGTAATAAAAATGCCTTAAAACATTCTCTTTCTCATTATTCTGGCATTTGGCAAATATTAATAAGTATGGTAATCCTAATTAACCTAAAAGGAAAGTTTATACTGATTTCATGTCAGATATTGAGAAAAAACATGCATATGTGTCTTTTTATATAGTGTATGTAAACTTCTGGTATCAACTATATATAGGGTACAATGTCCCCAGCATCACATTTGCCAGTAAATACGACTTTACTTTGCTCACAAAGAATGCCACTGTTATTTCATTAGAGCTGGAAAAAAGCACTGAAAAGAAAGGCAACAGGCTTTATTATGGAGGAGTATAACAATGTTGCAAAGCTGAGAATGTTCACAGGATAAAAGATCATCCAGGGCTATTGTCACTCTTTCTCCTTTTTTTTCTTTTTTTTAAGAAAAAAGGACTAGTTGTACAATGTCTCTATAGCACAATTAATTCCTATATGAGGGATGGATGTGACATGTGACGCTGGCACACTATGGCGGGTCCCAGACCGGCAAGGTAGGAACCGCCATGTGTGCAGAGCAACCCATCTTATTACAGAATATATATAGAGGCAGTATGCCACACTACATGTGGACAGTTTTAGCAGGTAAAACAGGTTTTATAATAATAAAATAATAAGAAAGTATTGTATATAGATGTATCCTCCATTAAAAACCGCCTGTCACGATACCCGGATATAAATGCAGCAGGGGAAACTGCACCCAGCAGCAACAGAGCTGGACCAGACACCGGGTAACTAACCTGATCACCAATGGGACCTTTCACATGAGACAGAGTGGCCAGGTAAAGCAAAAGGACCTACGATCATGTGACAGAGTGGAAGGCGGTCAGGGGGCGCAACAAGATGCCGGGGAAACAGAGAAGGGACAAGCATAAAAGAATAGTGAAACAAGCTGAGGTCGTAGCCAGGAGATTACAAGATACCAACAGGGAGAGTCAGAGAATAGTCAGAAGCCAAGCCAGGGGTCAGTAATCCAGGAAAGCGAATAAAGCAGGTGACAGCAAAACACAAAGCAACCCAGCACACACTACAGAGGTCAAGCATACATACTGCAGAAAACCTATAGCTGACAAGGATACCAGGTTAGGAGCGAGTATAAATAGCCCTCCCATCTTCAAAGAGAGGCTAAGATCATTAACCCTGAGAGTACAAGACATAACCTTGTCCTAACCATGACAGTACCCCCCCTTAACCAGGGGCCACTAGACCCCCAGGCTTCTCAGGGTACCTGGAATTAAAAGCCCGCACCAGTCGATCTGCATGTACAGAACTGGCTGGAACCCATGATCGATCCTCAATAGAATAACCCTTCCAATGTATTAAGTACTTAAGTCTTCGACGCATCCACCGTGAATCAATAATGTGCCCTACCTCATACTCAGGCTGACCCTCTACCAACACTGGCAGAACATTGGATGAGGAATCTTCTCTAACCGTCCCCACAGGTTTTAATAGAGACCTGTGAAAGACATTTGATATTTTGAAGGAGGCAGGCAACTGTAATCTATAGGCCACTGGTTGATCACCTCTAATATCTTGTATGGACCTATAAACCTGGGGCCCAACTTCATAGAGGGTACTTTGAGTTTGATGTTACGGGTAGACAACCACACCTTCTCCCCCACTGTCAGTGTAGGAGCTGACCCCCTCCTCCTGTCTGCAAAATGTTTGTACCTCCTTTGAGCTTTGGAGATATTACCCTGAACCTACCTCCAAAGGGTTCTTAACTGTTGCACCAGACCCTCAGCACCAGGGCAACCAGAATCCATTCGGGGAAATTCTCCAAATTGCGGAACAAATCCATATTTGACCTGAAAAGGAGATTAGCCAGTAGACTGATTAATATGACAGTTGAATGCAAATTCTGCCATGGGTAATACCTCACACCAGTCCTCCTGTCTGGAAGAGGCAAGGCATCTTAAAATTTGTTCCAACGACTGGTTGGTGCGTTCAGTCTGACCATTAGATTCCGGGTGATAAGCAGAAGAGAAAGACAATGTAATCCCCAACTTCTTACAAAAAGCCCTCCAAAATTTAGCAACAAATTGCACACCCCTGTCAGACACCACATTCACAGGGACCCCATGCAACCGAACTATATACTGAATGAACAAACGAGCTAAGGTTTCAGCAGAAGGCAATGCAAATAACGGCACAAAGTGGGCTTGTTTAGAAAATCTATCAACCACTACCCAGACTACAGAGTTGCCCTTTGAAGGAGGAAGATTAATGATAAAATCCATGGACAGGTGTGTCCAAGGTTTATTCGGAATTGGCAAAGGTACCAATTCCCCGGCCGGCCGGAACAGAGAGCTCTTAGAGCGAGCACACACCCCACAAGTATTCACAAATTTTTTAATATCAGTACCCATAGAAGGCCACCAAAAATTCCTAGCTACTGGCCCCCCCCCCCCCCCCCCCCGGGTAGCTGCAATCCCAGGGTGTGCACTCAACACAGATACATGAAATTCTTGCAGAAGTGTGAGACGGAAATGATCGGGTACAAACAATTTGCCAGAGGGTTTATTCTTGGGAGCTTGTGACTGTGCTTCCAAAATCTCTCTATGTAACTTACATGAGATTTCAGCCACAACCACTCCAGGATGAACAGCCCCCTCCAAAAAATGCCTTCATTCTTCGAAGGCCAATTTAATTGCCAACAATTCCCTGTTGCCAACATCATAATTTCTATCAGCCGAAGAGAATTTTTTAGAGAAAAAGGAACAGGGTTTAAGGTTAGTAAGGGTGGACGGGCCCTCAGACAACACTGCCCCCACCCCCACCTCTGATGCGTCAACCTCTACAATAAAAGGTCTTGACAGATTGGGTTGTATCAACACAAAGGCTGAAACAAAACATTTCTTCAGTGTCTGGAAGGAATATTTTGGGGCCTCGGACCAATTTTTTACCTCCGCCCCTTTTAGCGTGAGATCCGTTAAGGGTTTCATCACCTGCGAAAACCCTTTAATGAGCTTCTTATAATAGTTAGCGAAGCCCAGAAATTGCTGCAACCCCTTCAGGTCATGAGGTTGTACCCAATCAGAAATGGCCTGAACCTTCCCCGGGTCCATGCGGAACCCATCCCCAGATACAATTAACCCCAGAAAAGACAGTTCTTGCATAAAGAATGAGCACTTCTCCAGTTTTGCATATAAATGGTTCTCTCTGAGTCTCACAAGAACTGTCTGAAGATGGTGAGACTGACCATCAGGGGGCAGAGCCAGACGCCGGGCAAATAGAAAAATGAAAACAAAAAAATTTAAAAGAGACGTTCAAGATAAAATATCATGTAAAGTATACGGATTGCGCAACCTGAATAATCGTTCTCGCCAACAACAAAGGAACTATTCACGTTCCAGATCGAGGTCAGCCTCAACCAAGTCAAACTTGTCATGTGATGAGGACACTTTACCTCAAGCTTCCCAATCAAATAGTTCTCTTCTTCCTGATTTGTCAAATAAAAGGATAACCACAAGATAGTCCACAAAAAATAAGAATAAAGGCATTGGCAGGGGGTCTGCCTCTGGCAGCACCTGGGGAGGTCTCTAGGTACTTAATTTATCTACACAAGTTCTTTCTGACATACAGCTGCAGGTTCTAGACAAAGGTCTGACTTTTTCCCCCACTAATTCCTTTGATTATTTTTCAGCTTTAAGAGATCTTCATTTATTTTCCCGTAAACTTCTACTAAGAAAACTTCATAGTAAAAATCAATCAACTGAACCACTGGACAACACCGAGAGGGAGGTACTTTGCAATCTGGAGGGTCTCCTTGACGAGCAGGCCTCTTCATGTCAAGGTAGGTTTCCACGCACTATTATACCCAGGTCGACAAGGTTCCCTCCCTTGTCCATAAGCCCAGCTATTGAAATTTTCACTAAACTTGTTACTGAGGATTTCCAAAAATTATCTACAAGACGCAGATTTGACAATCTAACATCTGCACAACGCCGAGCTATCACCGAATTACAATCACTATCTGATGTGGTGTTCAAACGGGCGGACAAGGGAGGGAACATTGTTGTCTGGCCTATTACCTTATACGAACGTGAGGACTTTCGTCAATTGAGGGATCCCCTCACATATACAAAATTATCTTACAACCCTGCTACCTCCTTCTCGCGTGAACTCCAGCGTATATTGATTCCTGCTTTTGAAAATGATGTAATTACAAAGGAAGTTTTTGAGGGTTTAACAGTCAGATCACCTAAAATACCTACCTTTTACCTTTTGCCGAAAGTCCACAAAAATGCCCTCAACCCACCGGGACATCTGTTGTGAATTCTGTGGCAGAGCTCCCTCCTGTGGTCACAAGTGGTACTTCGGCTGATTCTCTCTGTGAGCTTCCGTTGGTGGAGGAGAGTGGTACTGCGGCTTCTGGGTTTCCTTCCTCAGGTGATGTGGTGAAGTCGTTAGGTGCTGCTCTATTTAACTCCACCTAGTGCTTTGTGATCCTGGCCTCCAGTCAATGTTCTAGTATTGGACCTGTTTCCTCCTGGATCGTTCCTGTGGCCTGCTGCTCTGCATAGCTAAGTTCCGCTTTTGCTTTTTGTTTGCTGTTTTTTCCTGTCCAGCTTGCTTATTTGTTTTTTGTTGCTTGCTGGAAGCTCTGGGGCGCAGAGCGTGTACCTCCGTGCCGTTAGTTCGGTACGGAGGGTCTTTTTGCCCCCTTTGCGTGGTTGTTTGTAGGGTTTTGTGTTGACCGCAAAGTTACCTTTCCTATCCTCGCTCTGTTCAGAAAGTCAGGCCTCACTTTGCTAAATCTATTTCATCTCTACGTTTGTCTTTTCATCTTAACTCACAGTCATTATATGTGGGGGCTGCCTTTTCCTTTGGGGTATTTCTCTGAGGCAAGGTAGGCTTATTTTCTATCTTCAGGCTAGCTAGTTTCTCAGGCTGTGCCGAGTTGCATAGGGAGCGTTAGGCGCAATCCACGGCTGCCTCTAGTGTGGTTGGAGAGGATTAGGGATTGCGGTAAGCAGAGTTCCCACGTCTCAGAGCTCGTTCTATGTTTTTGGGTTATTGTCAGGTCACTGTATGTGCTCTGACTTCTATGTCCATTGTGGTACTGAATTACCAGATCATAACAGACATCCTATTGTGTCCAGAATAGAGGGCCTCTGTGACCCAATTTGTAAGTTCATAGACTTTTACTTAAAACTATTAGTTGAGTCTTTACCATCATACATCCGCGACACAATGGACGTCCTGGCACGGGTTGACGGCATCCTTGTGGACGATAATGTTCTTCTAGTTACTGCAGACGTCGAATCCCTATATACCTTTATCGACCATAAACACGGCTTGATGCGGTCCGCCTCTTCCTCGGGACCTCTGACATGGACGGCTCGATCTGCAGCTTGATCCTCGAGCTGATGCACTTTGTCCTGACCCACAACTACTTCATATTTAAAGACAACTATAACCTACAGAAGTGCGACACAGCCATGGGCGCGGCCTGTGCGCCTTCGTATGCTAATCTCTTCCTAGGAGCCTGGGAGAGATCTGTGTTTGGCGGCGAAGGCACGTGGGCCGCCTCCCATATGCTGTGCCGGCTACGATTTATAGATGACGTGTTGTTGTTGTGGGACGGGACGGTGGATCAGCTCAAGGAATTTATGGCATCTTTCAATGATAATACACTTAATATCAAATTAAGTTATAAATACAGCTCGGCTACTATTGACTTTCTGGACATCTCTCTGCTGATCGATACTAATCGATCAGTTCAGACAGATGTCTACAGAAAGCCAACATCAGTGAATTCTCTTATACATGCCGATTCTTCACACAATCCTGCTGCTATTCGGGCTTTCCCGGTCGGACAGTTCCTGAGGATGAGGCGGATCTGCTCTACTGATGATCGATTTGAGAAGCAATCTCTCGATCTGAGAACACGCTTTTAAAACAGAGGGTACAGTAACAGGTGTATTAAGAGAGGATACCACAGAGCAAGGAAGACTCCTCGCAGTGACCTTTTATATCCACGCAAAAGTGAAACAACAACCGGTAGTGATTGTCAGAAAATTTGTTTTATCTCTACATTCAACTATGAATGGTACAATATGAGAGATATTTAAGCCAAACATTAGGCTATTCTCAGTGCCGAGTCCTCCCTGGGTCCCGCCATTGGGGATTTCCCACTGATGACATCAAGGAGATCTAAAAATTTGAATGCTCTCCTTGTTAACAGCCATTACGTACCAAAAATAATTAACCCATTTGGCACTGGGGTTCCCACCCCAGGCTGTTTCCCTTGTGGCCACTGTCTTGCCTGCGCAAATGTCCTGCGCTGCTCCTCTTTTCAATCTTCCGATGGGTTAAAACAATTTCAAATAAGGCAACGAATATCTAGCAGTAATGTTATATACTACGCTACCTGCGGATGCTCTAAAATATATATAGGCTTAACCTCCAGAGAATTACGCATTTGCGTACGTGAGCATGTGCTGGACATTTGCGCAGCCAGGACAGTGGCCGACCCCCTCCAACTAAAAACTATCCCCCACCACTTTAGGGCACATCACAATTGTGATGTTAAAACACTGAAAATTAGGGGGATAGATTTCCTCCATCTAGGTATTAGAGGGGGAATTATAAGAATATACTAGCCCAAAGAGAAGCCAAGTGGATTGTAATGTTGGACACTATGGCTTCTAAGGGCCTCAACGAGTCCTTGAGTTTTGCCTAATTCTTATGAACAGCTAGCTCTCCTTCTTTCCTGAACTACGCTCATATATTCACCCATAGATGGTCTGTTTTTGCGTGTTTTTATTGTTTTAACTCTTTCTTTTTTTCTTCTTATTTTTTAGAAGTATATATTATGTGGTTATGCGTTCTTCTATTGGACCTTGTTATGAACATCCTGCCGTGCAACTTGTCACTGAAAACAAGCGGATAAACATACCCCGTTGTTATTATTATGCCATATTTATTAGGTGTATTGTTTTTCCTCTCTTTACCAGAATACCTATGCCGCATTACTGTATAAACAATGAGTATACATTTTATATATTGTTATGGTCTGCATTTCTGGTATATATTATGCGCTTTGATATCTCCCCCTACCCATATGCGGCCGTGCATGTGAGCACTGCTGTCCCTTACGTCCAGCATGCAGCTGAGCGTCTCCACCTGCCTCCTGTGCATGACCGGGGTGATATTATCACTAGTGCATGCACAGTGATGCCTGACGCTCGGTCTGCATGCTAGGACCTGCGGAGATGCACTGCGAAAGCGCCGACAGCGCCGCTTCTCATTGGGTGATCACAACCATGTGATACACCTTGTGACCAGTTGCTATGGCAATATAAAGTCCTTCTCTTCACACTGACACTACACCCCCTGAGGAAGTGTCTTGTGTAGACACGAAACGTGCGTCGGGGCCACCCGCCATCATTTGGGGCTCACCACCATTTGATTAGTCTTGTGCACTAGCTTTGGTAAGTTTTGCCTCTAATTTGCTATATAGCCCGCTCTTTTTCTGTGGATCTCCACATCATTATACCGCATTTGGGCCTGATTTATCTTGCCTTACTTGGCTCTACTTACCTAGTACTTGGATAAGCATCCAAAGAAAATTCTAGATGGATGTATTACCTCATGATTCCTATGTGCACTTTACTATCATATGTATTCCTGTGTGTCCATCCTGATTCACAATTATATAGTGTGTTTTTGATTATCTGTAAAAAAAATTTGCACTTTTTTACCTATTAATTGGTTACTCCAGTTTTTCTCCTATTTATAAAGACGGGTAAATAGAGAAGGGACAAGCATAAAAGAAAAGTGAAACAAGAAAATGCTGACTGGGTATTATTCTGCTGGCCTCTCCAGAAAAATCTCCCCCTACTCTCACTTGATCTCTAAATATCAAATGTTTTATTGCTTTTTCCTGGAACTCAAGGTAAGATCCTTGGTTCTCAGTTTTTCGGTACAGTACAAATGAATTGTATAGGGCCAATTGTCTCGAAATTTGGCAAGCAGCATGTCCTCATTACAGAGCGACTTATTTTCACCTGTCTTTAATTTTTGTGTGACAAGAGTCTTGGGAAACGCATTTTGGTTCCAGCACATGGTTCCACAGGCCACTTTTTGGGGGGCAGACAGGCACCTGAACAAGGGTACACTTGTATAATAGTTATCTATGTACAAGTTGTACCCCTTATCTAAAAGTGGATAGACCAGGTCCCACACAATTTTCCCAGCTACATTTAGGGAGAGGGCATTCAGGAGGGACAATCTGGGTGTCTTTCCCCTCATAACGAATGCACTCATATCGATGCCGAGCCATTACCTCTCTGTACATAGGGGTGTCGTACAGGACATCAGTTGACCAATAAGATCTGAGGGTGGGTTTCTTTATCAGACCCATATTGAGAAGAAGTCCAAAAATGTAAAAAATATTAGCAGGGCTCCAGTTACTACTTTTGAAGTAGTAGGACGTGGGGTGGCTGGCAATGTATAGAGAAGCATACAAATTGGTCTGATCAATCATTAATAATTAATAATTCTCCAGAGAAGAAAATAAAAAAAAAATATACCTCCCTAAATCCAACAGTGTCTACATGAACACCCATGGCAGAAATAAATTCTGGCACATTCAGAGTGTTGGATTCCGTGGGTACCCAATCATTTCCAGTGGCAGTAGTGCTAGCATGTTCTCACCCGCTGCACTGTTGCTGATTCTCATTGGCACTAGAACTAGCGGACGAGGACAACATCAACAAAAACTGCTCATCCGTTTCACTGGGCTGTCTGTATCCGAACAGATCATGGTGTAAGCCTCATCTGCCGAATAGATTCGTGCAGCCATTTCAATCTCTCTCGCTCTCTGCGTATATATATATATATATATATATATATATATTGTAGCGATTTCACTCACTCAGCTGCGACGGCTGACACTCAGGAGACGTGTTCCTTTAAAGTTCACTGGGTTTATTGCTCCATAAACCATGTGGCAAAACAACAGAAAGCAAAATAGCCTTTGGTTCAGGCAAAGGAAAACAAGTGTCCAGTTCATCCGGCTCAGTCCTGAAGCCGAACACACTCAGGAGGGTTTCACCTCCACACATATCTCTTGTGTAAAGGATTAGCCAGTCTTATATAGGACTAACCACACCCAGTAATCTATCACATGATTAGCCATGTGGTCTGACATCACCACAGGTCCTGAAACACAAACATATGGTTATATAAAACAACGCAATATTCCGGGCTACATTACAGCAACAAGGCACTTATGTGGCACATACCTCCCATCGACTACACACCCTTTAGCCATGCTACATACCTCCCCCCTCTGCCTAAAGCCGTGGGGCTTGGCACTTTCTCCCACTAAACAAGGGATTCTTGATAGGGCATCCGCATTACCGTGCAGCTTTCCGGCCCGATGTTCCACATGGAAACTGAAGTCCTGCAGGGATAAGAACCAACGGGTGACCCTAGCATTTCTACCCTTCGTTTCCCTCATCCACCTAAGTGGGGCATGGTCGGATATCAGTCTAAATTTACGTCCAAGCAGATAGTACCGTAATGTGTCCACTGCCCATTTTATGGCCAAGCACTCCTTCTCAACGACTGAGTAGTTCTTTTCAGATGAGGACAGCTTCCTACTCAGATAGAGAACAGGATGCTCCTCCCCATGTAGTTCTTGGGAAAGGACTGCTCCCACCCCAACATCTGAGGCATCTGTCTGAAGAATAAACTCTTTCTTGAAGTTTGGGGCCATCAGAACGGGTTGCTTACACAAAGCGTTTTTCATTTCTTGGAAGGCTGACTCTGTTTCTTCGGACCACTTAACCATTACTGGTTTTGTCCCTTTTAGCAGGTCAGTCAGAGGCGCAGCCATCGTGGCGACGTTTGGGATGAACCTCCTGTAATATCCCACGATTCCCAGGAAGGCTTTAACTTGCTTCTTGGAAACTGGTTTTGGCCACGTTTGAATTGCCTCCACTTTACTGATTTGGGGTTTTATTTCTCCGTGACCCACTATGTATCCAAGGTACTTAGCTTCTTCTTTACCCAAGGCACACTTCTTTGGGTTTATAGTAAATCCGGCCTCTCTTATAGCATCCAACACCGCTTGGACTTTCTCCAGATGACTCTCCCAGTCCGGGCTAAAGATGACGATATCATCTAGGTACGCAGCAGCGTAGGCCTTATGGGGTGCAAGAACTCTATCCATAGCCCTCTGGAAGGTCGCCGGAGCTCCCTGTAGGCCAAACGGCATCCGGGCATACTGGAAGCATCCATCAGGTGTCGAAAAGGCTGTCTTCTCCTTGGCTTCCTGCGCCATGGGAATCTGCCAATACCCCTTTGTCAGATCCAAGGTGGATATATATCTGGCGTGCCCAAGCCTTTCGATGAGCTCATCAATACGGGGCATGGGATAAGCGTCGAACTTGGAGACCTCATTCAACTTCCGATAGTCGTTGCAAAACCTCCACTCTCCATCAGGTTTTGGGACCAGGACAATTGGGCTTGACCAACCGCTCTTGGATTCCTCAATGACTCCAAGCCTCAACATACGCTCCACTTCCTTGGAGATAACTTCTCGACGAGCCTCAGGAATACGATAAGGTTTCACATTCACCCGCACATGGGGCTCTGTTAGGACCTCGTGCTCTATGACCTTCGTGTATCCTGGCAATTCTGAAAACAGGTCCCTGTTTTTCTGGAGTAACTCCCGGCACTGCTGCTTCTGGGTTTTCGATAGCGTCTCTGCTATAGTAACCGCTCCAACCTCACCTTCTGGGTTGCTTAACAATGACGGAGTAACTGTCGGCTCTCTATCTTGCCATGGCTTGATGAGGTTGACATGGTAAACTTGGAATGGTTTCCGTCTTCCTGGTTGGTGAATTTTATAATTTACCTCACCAAGTTTCTCGACAACCTCATATGGCCCTTGCCATTTGGCCAAGAACTTGCTTTCCACCGTTGGAACTAACACCAGAACTCGGTCTCCCGAATTGAACTGCCTCACTCTTGCAGACCAGTTGTAGACCCTGGCTTGAGCTTCTTGTGCTTGGAGAAGGTGTTCTTTCACGATAGGCATCACCTTTGCAATCCTCTGCTGCATCAGGGCCACATGCTCAATGACGCTTCTGTGGGGCGTGACTTCGGCTTCCCAGGTTTCCTTGGCTATATCCAGGAGTCCTCGTGGATGTCGGCCATATAGAAGCTCAAACGGTGAGAACCCTGTGGAGGCCTGTGGAACTTCACGAATGGAAAACATCAGATAGGGTAAGAGACAATCCCAGTCTCTACCGTCTTTCTCTATAGCTTTTCTCAGCATGCTCTTTAGAGTCTTGTTAAACCTCTCAACAAGACCATCTGACTGGGGATGGTACACCGAGGTCCTCAACTGGGAGATCTTCAGGGCTTTGCATAACTCCCTCATCACCTTGCTCATGAAAGGTGTACCCTGGTCAGTCAGGATCTCCTTTGGCAGACCTGTCCGGGAAAAGACATGGACCAACTCGCGGGCTATGGTCTTTGAGGAAGAATTCCTCAAGGGAATTGCCTCAGGATAGCGTGTGGCACAGTCCAGGATGACTAATATATACTGATGGCCCCGAGCTGATTTAACTAAGGGACCGACCAAGTCCATGGCAATTCTCTCGAACGGTACCTCAATAATGGGCAGTGGCACAAGGGGGTTCCGGAAATGAGGAGTAGGAGCAGTTAGCTGACATGTAGGGCAGGACCTGCAATAGTTCACTATTTCCCGGTGACACCCAGGCCAATAGAACCTCTGCACAACCCGTTCCTGCGTTTTTTCCACCCCTAGGTGTCCACCCAAGATGTGTGAATGGGCCATGTCCAACACTTTCCGTCTATACGGACCCGGCACTATCAACTGCTCTACCAACTCCTCCCTTATTTTCGTGACCCGGTACAACAATTCCCCCCTCAACAGAAAATGGGGAAATCTTTTGTCTGCCCCCGGCTCCTGTACCACCCCGTCAATAACTGTAACATTATTAAAGGCTTCCCTCAGAGTGGGGTCCCTATGTTGGGCAGTCCCAAAATTTTCACCGGTAACCTCTAACTCCAGAATGTCAGATGTAGGGGATACTTCCTCCTCATCCCCAACCAGAACACAAAAAGGAAAGCTGTCTGCCTCTGGGTGTGGCGACACCGTTCCAGGGTTCACTGGTTCCCTGCCAGGGAGCTCAGAACCCTTTCCCCACAAATCCCAAAACAAACAGAAATCCCGGCCAATAATTATAGGGTGCAACAAGTCCTGAACTACGCCGACTATGTGGGATTCAGTGCCACATGCCGTTTCAATGTCCACCCTGGCCATAGGGTAGTCCTTTGCATCACCATGTATGCACCGCACTCCGACCTTCTTTCCTGGGAGCAGATGAAGAGGAAAAGTGGCCCTCACCAGGGTCACTAGGCTCCCCGAGTCTAACAGTGCCGTTACTGCTCGACCGTTCACCTTTACGGGACACGCTTGAGGTCCCTCGTTGGATGGAGAGTTCACACTACAGACTGGATACGCATAGTATGAACAACGGCGTCCCATGCTGCAGTCCATCTGCTCAGTGGCTTGGGAACAACGGGCAGCTATATGTCCTGGCTTGTGGCACCTCCAACAAATAACATCACCCGTGGGGACCTTGGGCACCACCTCCCCCGCCCTTTGTGACCTTGGACGCACCACACCTTTTTGGGACTCAGCTGCCCTCTGGGACCCCCAGTACGGCATGGGCTGCCTCCCGAAGGAGCCTTCCAACCCTTGGTATCTCTCAACCAGTCCGATCAGCTCGTCGGCATTCTGGGGATCACCCTGGGCAACCCAAGACTGTATAGGCCTCGGGAGGGAATGGACAAACCGATCCATCATCACCCGTTCTACCATCTGTGCAGGCGCAGAGGTCTCTGGCTGCAGCCATTTCTGGACCAGGTGCAACAGATCAAACATTTGGGAACGAGGTGGTTTGTCCCGGTGATAGCCCCAGGAGTGAACTCGCTGTGCCCTGACAGTCAGTGTCACCCCCAGACGTGCGAGAATCTCGGCTTTTAATTTGTGATACTCTTTGGCATCCTGCAAGGTCAAATCATAGTACGCCTTCTGGGGTTCTCCCGTCAGGTATGGCGCAAGTACCTCTGCCCACTGCTCTGGCGGAAGTTTTTCCCTCTCAGCGACCCTCTCAAACACCGTCAGGAAGGCCTCAACATCATCCCCGGGAGTCATTTTCTGCAATGCACGTCTTACCGTCTTCCGGACGTGGGTGTCATCAGCCAAACCTGGGGTTGGGGCGCTCGCCTTGCCCTGGATGGCGGTTGCCAGAAGCTGCATCTGCTGCTGATGCTCCTGCTGGCTCTGTTGTAACTGCTGCCGTTGCTCCTGCTGGCTTTGCTGCATCTGCTGCCGTTGCTCCTGCTGGCTCTGTTGTATCTGCTGCTGGCTCTGTTGTATCTGCTGCATCAACAGCCTGTTGGTCTCTTGCTGCCTTTGCTCCTGCTGGACCAAGTGTTTCAGCAGGTCCTCCATTTTCTCCGGCAATGCTTGCTGGCTTGCAACAGCCTTGACCCAGGACATTCAAAAATAAATAGTAACAAAGAGAAAAAGAGTTTGTAGCCAGCTCACCGGTAAATCACCGCAGGTGCACGGAACTCCGCTGCAGGAAGACGATCCAATCATCAGAGAAAAGAAAAAAAAAAGTTGAATTCCAGCTCCTTAAAACATGACGTTTATTGTATCCAAATAAAAAATCCAAATGTCCATGGTGTGCAACCTCCCACCGGTAAGTGCCTGGGATGACAGAGATAAACGGCTACGCGTTTCGATCGGAGTGATCTTTATCAAAGCCATACCTGGATCAGGCAGCTTCTCCTACTTATAAGGAGGCTCACCCAACCAGATCATTCATTTGAGTCACATGGCAATTTGACAGGTCCTTTCATCTAAAATCATTGTTCTATATGTAACAACATAACAAAAATAAAGGATTAAAATCACATTCAGCAATAATGTAACATAACTTCATGTCTTTTATTCAATCCTGTTGGGACACAGGTGTTCAATTGGAAAATCCAATATGCTTCTCGTGTGAGAAGCCGGCGTCTAATGTCACCACCCCGACTAGGGGTATTAACCCGTTCTATGCCCTGAACCTGAAGAGTGACAGTGCTGCGTGCATGGTGCCTAACAAAATGTTTGGATGCTGCTGATATATTCCTGTCATTATTCTGAGTGTTACCTATGTCATATAAGTGTTCCCTAATGCGTGTTTTCAATTTTCTGGATGTACAGCCCACATACGACAGGTTACACTCTATACATTTGATTTTGTATACCACATTGCAAGAATTACAATTGATGTACTGCTTTATATCAAATTTGATAGTTTCATCCGCATTATAAAATGTCTTTTCAATACTGGCGAATTTACATGTGCTACAATTTCGTGTGCCACACCTGAAAAATCCTGGATAATTTAACCAGGTTCTGATGGATTTATTTTTGGAGCAGAACAAGCTAGGGGCTATTTTATTACCAATGGTCGGGGCTCTTCTCGACACCACATTAATGCCAGAATTTAGTATGTTATACAGCTGCGGATCTTCATATAAAATAGGTAAATATCTGTTGACAATATCTCTAATTCTAGCGAACTGCGGGCTATATTGAAAGCATATGTATGGCTTTTGTTCCATTTGTAAATTTCTATGCTTTTGTGCTGTAACTAGTTCTTTACGATCTTTTCCTGCTACTATTTTTTTGGCCCGATTAATTGTCCATTGAGGGTATTGTCGATGTGTTAATTTATTTGCTATTTGCTCGATTTCACCCTTGAGATCTTTTTCTGAACTGCAATTCCTTTTAATCCTGGTGAACTCACCCACCGGAATTGATTTAATTGTATGCCTGCTATGGCTGCTTTTGGCATGCAGTATTGTGTTACCCCTCACTGGCTTGTGATGTGTTCTGGTGACGATATTTGAATCTATTTGCCCCGTGAGCTCCAGATCTAGAAATGATATACTTTTGCTATCTGCCCTATGCGTGAATCTAATATTGTACTCATTCTGATTCAGGTACTCCATGAAGCGCGGTATGGCAGACACATCACCCTCCCATATCATGAGCGTATCATCAATGTATCTGCCATACCACGCCACATATTCCAAATACGGATTGTTCACGGAAAAAACGCACTCCATCTCCCAGACGGACATAACCAAATTAGCAAGGGAGGGAGAGTATTTCGCACCCATGGCCACTCCAGCTTGCTGCATATAAAATTGATTATCAAATGCAAAAAAATTACTAGTGAGCAAAAAATGTATTACCATCAGCAGATATTCAATCAAATCCTCAGAATACTGACTGAATTTGACAAGGTGATATTGGATCGCTCTGATTGCTAGATCGTGCGGGATGCATGTATATAAAGATATAACGTCGCAGCAGAGCCAGGAATAATTTTTTTGCCATATCTTACCATCAAAAATACGTAATACCTCCTTAGAGTCTTTTATATATCCAGGGGAACGTTTTACAAGTGGCTGGAGGAGAGAGTCTACCCATTGACAGAGTCTTTCATTGCAGGACCCGATTCCAGATACTATGGGTCGCATTGGGGGAATCCCCTCTTTTTTATGTATTTTAGGGACCCCATATATTATAGGAGTGACTGGACATTCAACTATTAGATATTCCATTTGTATTTTAGTTAATACCCCCAGATCGAATCCCTCCTTGATAATGACATCTCTCTTTTTGATAATTTCTTGTGAGGGATTATTTGTTAGTTTTTTATACGTGATTTGATCAGATAATAGTTCCAGCATTTTTTTCTGATAGTCCACTGTGTCCAATACCACTACCACCCCTCCCTTATCTGACATTTTAATTGTAAGATCTGGCATATTTTGTAGCTCTCTTATAGCGTTACGTTTTTTTATAGATATATTCTTAGGGTTGTATTTATTATTAGTTTTTATTTCCTTGTTTAATTGTCTGAGTTCCCTTTCTATGTTTTCTTGAAATTTGTCCATACACTCAGATCTGGCCTGGATTGGATAATAGTAGGGATTTTTTGTAGTAAAATTCTTGGAAACATGCACCCGGTCACTATCCAGCAATGTATCTGAGCTGAGATCTTGTAGCGCAATTAGTGCTACTTGTTCTTTAAAGTCCATCTGTGAGTACTCATTATCCACCATAGGTGGTGCTACAGATCCTTCCTGACTTAATTCCTCTTCAGTATTTTGCTCCTGATAAAAATGTTTTCTGATGGTCAGGTTGCGGATAAATTTATTAGTGTCCATAATTGTTGCAAATAGGTCAAAATCCTGGTCAGGAACAAAATTTAATCCCAAGGATAAAACTTGGACCTGTTCTGATGATAAACTTCTGGATGACAGGTTAAGTACATTCGTATATTCATTTATCTTTTGTGCAGTTTCTTGTTGCGTGTAGTCATTCCCCCGTCGTTTGTGTTTTCTCCCCCCCCGCCTGCTGCGTTTTTTGGCTGGCGGTAGTTATTTCTTGGGGTGTATACTCTGTTTTCATTCAGGGAAATGTCTGACGCACTGGCCTGATTGTCTGATGAGTCAGGGTCTGACGAAGTAAAATATACATGCGATTTTTCTTTGCTCTTAGCGTTTTTTCGTTTATGGCGAGATTGACTATACTTCAGTATCGATCTCGGGGTTTTATTTATATTAGTCCAGTTACCCCAATCATACACTTTATTAGTCGCATAATCGTCAGAGTCTCTAGTAAATTTTCTTTTTTTCCGATCCATGATTTGTTCCTCCAAACCCATTATTTTTTCTTTGGTTTGTATCATAAGTGCATCAAACTGTGCACCTGTTTTATAATCATTCAAAAGAAGATTTACTTCATCTATTTCCTGCTGTATATTTTTCAATTTGTCCTCCTCGTGTTTAATAATAAGATTCATCAAATCCTTCGAACATTTGCTTAGAATAGAATTCCACTCCTCCAAGAATTCTGCTGAGTATACGGTTGTGGGTATTTTTCTAATTCGCAGACCTCTTGGGATCATGTTCTTAGCCACATAATTATTCAATGTGGTTTGATCCCACCACACTTTTGTTTCCTGCATCATAAGTGTTTCCAATTTACTCATATTTTCATTCAGAGTGGATATACCCACATCTTCATTTTCATGAGTAGAGAACACCTGAGCAGCTTTACGCAATCTGTCTCTTGTTAAGTCCATAGCCATGCTGATATGTGAATAATGATAAAAGAAAAAAGGCTCTGTATCCCTTGGCAACTAAACCGGTAATAGACAGTACATGTGTCCGCAATAACTTTATCAGGGAGTAGTACCAGGAGCACGGCAATCCAGCATATTAAATAGTAACAAAGAGAAAAAGAGTTTGTAGCCAGCTCACCGGTAAATCACCGCAGGTGCACGGAACTCCGCTGCAGGAAGACGATCCAATCATCAGAGAAAAGAAAAAAAAAAGTTGAATTCCAGCTCCTTAAAACATGACGTTTATTGTATCCAAATAAAAAATCCAAATGTCCATGGTGTGCAACCTCCCACCGGTAAGTGCCTGGGATGACAGAGATAAACGGCTACGCGTTTCGATCGGAGTGATCTTTATCAAAGCCATCTGGTTGGGTGAGCCTCCTTATAAGTAGGAGAAGCTGCCTGATCCAGGTATGGCACATAGGTAACACTCAGAATAATGACAGGAATATATCAGCAGCATCCAAACATTTTGTTAGGCACCATGCACGCAGCACTGTCACTCTTCAGGTTCAGGGCATAGAACGGGTTAATACCCCTAGTCGGGGTGGTGACATTAGACGCCGGCTTCTCACACGAGAAGCATATTGGATTTTCCAATTGAACACCTGTGTCCCAACAGGATTGAATAAAAGACATGAAGTTATGTTACATTATTGCTGAATGTGATTTTAATCCTTTATTTTTGTTATGTTGTTACATATAGAACAATGATTTTAGATGAAAGGACCTGTCAAATTGCCATGTGACTCAAATGAATGATCTGGTTGGGTGAGCCTCCTTATAAGTAGGAGAAGCTGCCTGATCCAGGTATGGCTTTGATAAAGATCACTCCGATCGAAACGCGTAGCCGTTTATCTCTGTCATCCCAGGCACTTACCGGTGGGAGGTTGCACACCATGGACATTTGGATTTTTTATTTGGATACAATAAACGTCATGTTTTAAGGAGCTGGAATTCAACTTTTTTTTTTCTTTTCTCTGATGATTGGATCGTCTTCCTGCAGCGGAGTTCCGTGCACCTGCGGTGATTTACCGGTGAGCTGGCTACAAACTCTTTTTCTCTTTGTTACTATTTATAATGCTGGATTGCCGTGCTCCTGGTACTACTCCCTGATAAAGTTATTGCGGACACATGTACTGTCTATTACCGGTTTAGTTGCCAAGGGATACAGAGCCTTTTTTCTTTTATCATTATTCACATATCAGCATGGCTATGGACTTAACAAGAGACAGATTGCGTAAAGCTGCTCAGGTGTTCTCTACTCATGAAAATGAAGATGTGGGTATATCCACTCTGAATGAAAATATGAGTAAATTGGAAACACTTATGATGCAGGAAACAAAAGTGTGGTGGGATCAAACCACATTGAATAATTATGTGGCTAAGAACATGATCCCAAGAGGTCTGCGAATTAGAAAAATACCCACAACCGTATACTCAGCAGAATTCTTGGAGGAGTGGAATTCTATTCTAAGCAAATGTTCGAAGGATTTGATGAATCTTATTATTAAACACGAGGAGGACAAATTGAAAAATATACAGCAGGAAATAGATGAAGTAAATCTTCTTTTGAATGATTATAAAACAGGTGCACAGTTTGATGCACTTATGATACAAACCAAAGAAAAAATAATGGGTTTGGAGGAACAAATCATGGATCGGAAAAAAAGAAAATTTACTAGAGACTCTGACGATTATGCGACTAATAAAGTGTATGATTGGGGTAACTGGACTAATATAAATAAAACCCCGAGATCGATACTGAAGTATAGTCAATCTCGCCATAAACGAAAAAACGCTAAGAGCAAAGAAAAATCGCATGTATATTTTACTTCGTCAGACCCTGACTCATCAGACAATCAGGCCAGTGCGTCAGACATTTCCCTGAATGAAAACAGAGTATACACCCCAAGAAATAACTACCGCCAGCCAAAAAACGCAGCAGGCGGGGGGGGAGAAAACACAAACGACGGGGGAATGACTACACGCAACAAGAAACTGCACAAAAGATAAATGAATATACGAATGTACTTAACCTGTCATCCAGAAGTTTATCATCAGAACAGGTCCAAGTTTTATCCTTGGGATTAAATTTTGTTCCTGACCAGGATTTTGACCTATTTGCAACAATTATGGACACTAATAAATTTATCCGCAACCTGACCATCAGAAAACATTTTTATCAGGAGCAAAATACTGAAGAGGAATTAAGTCAGGAAGGATCTGTAGCACCACCTATGGTGGATAATGAGTACTCACAGATGGACTTTAAAGAACAAGTAGCACTAATTGCGCTACAAGATCTCAGCTCAGATACATTGCTGGATAGTGACCGGGTGCATGTTTCCAAGAATTTTACTACAAAAAATCCCTACTATTATCCAATCCAGGCCAGATCTGAGTGTATGGACAAATTTCAAGAAAACATAGAAAGGGAACTCAGACAATTAAACAAGGAAATAAAAACTAATAATAAATACAACCCTAAGAATATATCTATAAAAAAACGTAACGCTATAAGAGAGCTACAAAATATGCCAGATCTTACAATTAAAATGTCAGATAAGGGAGGGGTGGTAGTGGTATTGGACACAGTGGACTATCAGAAAAAAATGCTGGAACTATTATCTGATCAAATCACGTATAAAAAACTAACAAATAATCCCTCACAAGAAATTATCAAAAAGAGAGATGTCATTATCAAGGAGGGATTCGATCTGGGGGTATTAACTAAAATACAAATGGAATATCTAATAGTTGAATGTCCAGTCACTCCTATAATATATGGGGTCCCTAAAATACATAAAAAAGAGGGGATTCCCCCAATGCGACCCATAGTATCTGGAATCGGGTCCTGCAATGAAAGACTCTGTCAATGGGTAGACTCTCTCCTCCAGCCACTTGTAAAACGTTCCCCTGGATATATAAAAGACTCTAAGGAGGTATTACGTATTTTTGATGGTAAGATATGGCAAAAAAATTATTCCTGGCTCTGCTGCGACGTTATATCTTTATATACATGCATCCCGCACGATCTAGCAATCAGAGCGATCCAATATCACCTTGTCAAATTCAGTCAGTATTCTGAGGATTTGATTGAATATCTGCTGATGGTAATACATTTTTTGCTCACTAGTAATTTTTTTGCATTTGATAATCAATTTTATATGCAGCAAGCTGGAGTGGCCATGGGTGCGAAATACTCTCCCTCCCTTGCTAATTTGGTTATGTCCGTCTGGGAGATGGAGTGCGTTTTTTCCGTGAACAATCCGTATTTGGAATATGTGGCGTGGTATGGCAGATACATTGATGATACGCTCATGATATGGGAGGGTGATGTGTCTGCCATACCGCGCTTCATGGAGTACCTGAATCAGAATGAGTACAATATTAGATTCACGCATAGGGCAGATAGCAAAAGTATATCATTTCTAGATCTGGAGCTCACGGGGCAAATAGATTCAAATATCGTCACCAGAACACATCACAAGCCAGTGAGGGGTAACACAATACTGCATGCCAAAAGCAGCCATAGCAGGCATACAATTAAATCAATTCCGGTGGGTGAGTTCACCAGGATTAAAAGGAATTGCAGTTCAGAAAAAGATCTCAAGGGTGAAATCGAGCAAATAGCAAATAAATTAACACATCGACAATACCCTCAATGGACAATTAATCGGGCCAAAAAAATAGTAGCAGGAAAAGATCGTAAAGAACTAGTTACAGCACAAAAGCATAGAAATTTACAAATGGAACAAAAGCCATACATATGCTTTCAATATAGCCCGCAGTTCGCTAGAATTAGAGATATTGTCAACAGATATTTACCTATTTTATATGAAGATCCGCAGCTGTATAACATACTAAATTCTGGCATTAATGTGGTGTCGAGAAGAGCCCCGACCATTGGTAATAAAATAGCCCCTAGCTTGTTCTGCTCCAAAAATAAATCCATCAGAACCTGGTTAAATTATCCAGGATTTTTCAGGTGTGGCACACGAAATTGTAGCACATGTAAATTCGCCAGTATTGAAAAGACATTTTATAATGCGGATGAAACTATCAAATTTGATATAAAGCAGTACATCAATTGTAATTCTTGCAATGTGGTATACAAAATCAAATGTATAGAGTGTAACCTGTCGTATGTGGGCTGTACATCCAGAAAATTGAAAACACGCATTAGGGAACACTTATATGACATAGGTAACACTCAGAATAATGACAGGAATATATCAGCAGCATCCAAACATTTTGTTAGGCACCATGCACGCAGCACTGTCACTCTTCAGGTTCAGGGCATAGAACGGGTTAATACCCCTAGTCGGGGTGGTGACATTAGACGCCGGCTTCTCACACGAGAAGCATATTGGATTTTCCAATTGAACACCTGTGTCCCAACAGGATTGAATAAAAGACATGAAGTTATGTTACATTATTGCTGAATGTGATTTTAATCCTTTATTTTTGTTATGTTGTTACATATAGAACAATGATTTTAGATGAAAGGACCTGTCAAATTGCCATGTGACTCAAATGAATGATCTGGTTGGGTGAGCCTCCTTATAAGTAGGAGAAGCTGCCTGATCCAGGTATGGCTTTGATAAAGATCACTCCGATCGAAACGCGTAGCCGTTTATCTCTGTCATCCCAGGCACTTACCGGTGGGAGGTTGCACACCATGGACATTTGGATTTTTTATTTGGATACAATAAACGTCATGTTTTAAGGAGCTGGAATTCAACTTTTTTTTTTCTTTTCTCTGATTCAAAAATAAACTCACGTCTCGTCTCCGCTGGGAACGCTGCTCGCAGGTCTCCACCAATTGTAGCGATTTCACTCACTCAGCTGCGACGGCTGACACTCAGGAGACGTGTTCCTTTAAAGTTCACTGGGTTTATTGCTCCATAAACCATGTGGCAAAACAACAGAAAGCAAAATAGCCTTTGGTTCAGGCAAAGGAAAACAAGTGTCCAGTTCATCCGGCTCAGTCCTGAAGCCGAACACACTCAGGAGGGTTTCACCTCCACACATATCTCTTGTGTAAAGGATTAGCCAGTCTTATATAGGACTAACCACACCCAGTAATCTATCACATGATTAGCCATGTGGTCTGACATCACCACAGGTCCTGAAACACAAACATATGGTTATATAAAACAACGCAATATTCCGGGCTACATGACAGCAACAAGGCACTTATGTGGCACATACCTCCCATCGACTACACACCCTTTAGCCATGCTACAATATATATATATATATACAGACATATAAACACTTCTTAAAAAAATAAAGGGAACACTAAAATCCCACATCCTAGATATCACTGAATGAAATATTCCAGTTGCAAATCTTTATTCATTACATAGTGGAATGTGTTGAGAACAATAACACCTAAAAATGATCGACGCAAATCACAACTAATATCCCACGGAGGTCTGGAGTTGGAATGATGCTCAAAATCAAAGTGGAAAATGAAGTTACAGGCTGATCTAACTTTAGTGGCAATGCCTCAGGACAAGGAAATGATGCTCAGTAGTGTGTGGCCTCCACGTGCCTGTATGATCTCCCAACAATGTTTGGGCATGCTCCTGAAGAGACGGTGGATGTTATTCTGAGGAATCTCCTCTCAAACCTGGAATAATGCATCAGTCAACTCCTTGACAGTCTGTGGTGCAACGTGACGTTTGTACATGATGCGAGACATGATGTCCCAGATGTGTTCAGTCGGATTGAGAAGCATACAAATTGGTCTGCTCAAACATTAATAATGAATAATTCTTCAGAGAAGAAAATAATAAAAAAATCTACCTCCTAAATCCAACAGTGTCTACATGGGCACCCATGGCAGAAATAAATTCTGGCACATTCAGAGTGTTGGATTCTGTTGGTACCCAATCATTTCCAGCGGCAGTAGTGCTAACATGTTCTCACCCGCTGCACTGTTGCTGATTCTCGTTGGCACTGGAACTAGTGGACGAGGGCGACATCAACAAAAACTGCTCATCCGTTTCACTGGGCTGTCTGTATCCGAACACATCATGGTGTAAGCCGCATCTGCCGAATACATTCATGCAGCCATTTCAATCTCTCTCTCTCTGTGTATTTATATATATATATATATATATATATATATATATATACAGACATATAAACACTTCTCAAAAAAATATAAAGGGAACACTAAAATCCCACATCCAACATATCACTGAATGAAATACAGGTCCTTCTCAAAAAATTAGCATATAGTGTTAAATTTCATTATTTACCATAATGTAATGATTACAATTAAACTTTCATATATTATAGATTCATTATCCACCAACTGAAATTTGTCAGGTCTTTTATTGTTTTAATACTGATGATTTTGGCATACAACTCCTGATAACCCAAAAAACCTGTCTCAATAAATTAGCATATTTCACCCATCCAATCAAATAAAAGTGTTTTTTAATAACAAACAAAAAAACCATCAAATAATAATGTTCAGTTATGTACTCAATACTTGGTCGGGAATCCTTTGGCAGAAATGACTGCTTCAATGCGGCGTGGCATGGAGGCAATCAGCCTGTAACACTGCTGAGATGTTATGGAGGCCCAGGATGCTTCAATAGCGGCCTTAAGCTCATCCAGAGTGTTGGGTCTTGCGTCTCTCAACTTTCTCTTCACAATATCCCACAGATTCTCTATGGGGTTCAGGTCAGGAGAGTTGGCAGGCCAATTGAGCACAGTAATACCATGGTCAGTAAACCATTTACCAGTGGTTTTGGCACTGTGAGCAGGTGCCAGGTCGTGCTGAAAAATGAAATCTTCATCTCCATAAAGCATTTCAGCCGATGGAAGCATGAAGTGCTCCAAAATCTCCTGATAGCTAGCTGCATTGACCCTGCCCTTGATGAAACACAGTGGACCAACACCAGCAGCTGACATGGCACCCCACACCATCACTGACTGTGGGTACTTGACACTGGACTTCAGGCATTTTGGCATTTCCTTCTCCCCAGTCTTCCTCCAGACTCTGGCACCTTGATTTCCGAATGACATGCAAAATTTGCTTTCATCAGAAAAAAGTACTTGGGACCACTTAGCAACAGTCCAGTGCTGCTTCTCTGTAGCCCAGGTCAGGCGCCTCTGCCGCTGTTTATGGTTCAAAAGTGGCTTTACCTGGGGAATGCGGCACCTGTAGCCCATTTCCTGCACACGCCTGTGCACGGTGGCTCTGGATGTTTCCACACCAGACTCAGTCCACTGCTTCCTCAGGTTCCCCAAGGTCTGGAATCGGTCCTTCTCCACAATCTTCCTCAGGGTCCGGTCTCCTCTTCTCGTTGTACAGCGTTTTCTGCCACATTGTTTCCTTCCAACAGACTTACCATTGAGGTGCCTTGATACAGCACTCTGGGAACAGCCTATTTGTTGAGAAATTTCTTTCTGGGTCTTACCCTCTTGCTTGAGGGTGTCAATGATGGCCTTCTTGACATCTGTCAGGTCGCTAGTCTTACCCATGATGGGGGTTTTGAGTAATGAACCAGGCAGGGAGTTTATAAAAGCCTCAGGTATCTTTTGCATGTGTTTAGAGTTAATTAGTTGATTCAGAAGATTAGGGTAATAGGTCGTTTAGAGAACCTTTTCTTGATATGCTAATTTATTGAGACAGGTTTTTTGGGTTATCAGGAGTTGTATGCCAAAATCATCAGTATTAAAACAATAAAAGACCTGACAAATTTCAGTTGGTGGATAATGAATCTATAATATATGAAAGTTTAATTGTAATCATTACATTATGGTAAATAATGAAATTTAACACTATATGCTATTTTTTTTAGAAGGACCTGTATTCCAGTTGTAAATCTTTATTCATTACATAGTGGAATGTGTTGAGAACAATAACACCTAAAAATGATCAACGCAAATCACAACTAATATCCCACGGAGGTCTGGAGTTGGAATGATGCTCAAAATCAAAGTGGAAAATGAAGTTACAGGCTGATCTAACTTTAGTGGAAATGCCTCAGGACAAGGAAATGATGCTCAGTAGTGTGTGGCCTCCACGTGCCTGTATGATCTCCCTAGAATGTCTGGGCATGCTCCTAATGAGGCGGTGGATGTTATTCTGAGGGATTTCCTCTCAAACTTGCAATAAAGCATCACTCAACTCCTGGATGGTCTGTGGTGCAACGTGACATTGGTGGATGATGTGAGGCATGATGTCCCAGATGTGTTCAATCGGATTCAGGTATGGGGAACGGGCGGGCCAGTCCATAGCTTCAATGCCTTCATCTTGCAGGAACTGCTGACACACTCCAACCACATGAGGTCTAGCATTGTCCTGCATTAGAAGGAACCCAGGGTCAACCACACCAGCATACGGTCTCACAAAGGGTCTGAGGATCTCATCTCGGTACCTAATGGCAGTCAGGCTACCTCTGGCGGGCACATGGAGGGCTGTGCGGCCCTCCAAAGAATTGTCACCCCACACCATTACTAACCCACTGCCAAACCGGTCATGCTGAAGGATGTTGTAAGCAGCAGATCGCTCTCCTTGGCATCTCCAAACTCTGTCCCGTCTGTCACATGTGCTCAGTGTGAACCTACTTTCATCTGTGAAGAGTGGCAAATTTGGCAATCCTGGTGTTCTGTGGCAATGTAACAACTCTGCTGGCATCACCGCATGGCCTCGCATCTCTCACACTACCTTAACCACTGCTCCAGGTCATGATGTGGTTTCTGTTTCATGCCAGCTCCATGTTCTGTGTCTCTGCTCTCTGCATGCTTCATGGCTGTGTGTATAGGGGCGGCGGCTGAACTCTCTGGTTCTTATAGGAATCACGTACACCTGTCTAATCTGTTCCTGACCAATTACCAAGAGGCCGCCAGTATTTAGTGCAGCTCCACCCAGTGGACTGGGCCTGTGCAATGTGTTAGCTCAGTTTGTGTTTTGCTTCTGAGTTTGCCAGGCCTTGCTCTGTGTTACTCCCTCTCTAGAGGCTTTTCTCTGTGTTTTTTCCTTGATCTTGTTGTCCGCCCTCCAGGAGGCAGAATATTCTGGTCCTTGTGTATTGTCCCTGTGTCTTGTTCCATTGCCTTGTCTGTACTTTGTACTACCTCTGTCTCCTTGTCTGTAGCTTCCTTCCCTGTTGTGTCTTTCCTTGTGTTCTCAGTCTGCTTATTCTCCGCACTCTTGCGGCTCTGCCTGCTCTGTACCTTTGTAGCTTTACCTCTGCTCCGCACTCCTGCGGTTCTGCTCTGTTCTACTCTGCTTAGCTTCTGCTGCTGCAGTATTCTCTTGCTGCAGCTTCTCTCCGCATTCCTTGTGGCTCTGCTTAGCCTTTGCTGCTGCAGAAACCTCTTGCTGCAGCTCCTCACCACATTCCTTGTGGCTCCGCTCTGCTTAGCTTCTGCAGAAATCTCTTGCTGCAGCTCCTGCAGCTTTTGTTGCTACACTATCTCTTGCTGCTCTTCTGCTCCTATCTGCAGCCTTGCACTTCTCTTCCTGTGTGAACAGGTCCCAACTTGTTCCTTCGTTCTCCTTTCCTTCTGACTTGCTTCCATACCTGCATCTCCTGTGTGAACAGGTCCCAACCTATTCCTTCATTCGCCTTTCCTTCTGGCTTGTTTCCGTACCTGCATCTCCTGTGTGAACAGGTCCCAACTTGTTCCTTCATTCTCCTTTCCTTCTGGCTTGTTTCCGTACCTGCATCTCCTGTGTGAACAGGTATTAACCTGTTCCTTCATACTTCATTCCTTTCTGCTTGTTTTCTTATCTGCACCTCCAGTGTGAACAGGTCCCTACCTGTTTCTTCTTACTGCATATCCATACCTGCACCTCCTGTGTGAAAAGGTCCCTACCTGTTCCTTCATACACCACACCAACCAGTCCTGTGTTCTCTGCCGTGCCTGCCAGCCCTGTGTTATCTGCCGTGCCTGCCAGCCCTGTGTACTCTGCCGTGTCTCTGCCAGTCCTGTGTCTCAGCCGTGTCAGCCTACTCGTCTGAGTTTCAGCCGTGCTCTTCTACCAGTCCTGCCTGATGCCCACACCTGCCCTAGTGTTCCTGTTCTCCAAGTGGGATCAGCAGCCACAGCCAGACACAAACCTGTATTATCACCTGGCAGCTGCTGCTGCACAAGCCTGACCTCACCATCAGAGGCTCCAGTGAAAACCCAGGCAGCTATCATAGTTACGCCCCTTCCAGGGTAGTCTGGTTTGTGGCACAGTGGGGCCACAAACCCCCCAAGCTCACGCCCACCAGTCAGGCCGTGAGCATGACAGGCAAATGCCAAGCTTCATGCACAGTATTGGGTTGTGAGCACAACCCTCATCTGTGGATGTCGGGCACTCAGAGCATCCTCATGGAGTCGGTTTCTAACCGTTTGTACAGACACATGCACCTTTGTGGCCATTTGGAGGTCATTTTGCAGGGCTCTAGCAGTGCTCCTCCAGTTGCTCCTTGCACAAAGACTGAGGAAGTGGTCCTGCTGCTGGGTTGTTGCCCTCCTACGGCCCCTCCACATCTCCTGGTGTACTGGCCTGTCTCCTGGTAGGGCCTCCAGCCTCAGGACACTACACTGACAGACACAGCAAACCTTCTTGCCAAAACTCGCATTGATGTGCCATCCTGGATGAGCTGCACTACCTGAGCCACTTGTGTGGGTTGTAGAGTCTCATGCTACCACTAGTGTGAAAGCACAAGCAACATTCAAAAGTGACGAAAACATCAACCCTGAAAGCATAGGTACTGAGATGTGGTCTGTGATCCCCACCTGCAGAACCTCTCCTTTATTTGGTGTGGCTTGATAATTGCCAATAATTTCCATCTGTTGTCTATTCCATCTGCACACCAGCGTGTGAAATTGATTGTCAAACAGTGTCGCTTCATAAGTGGACAGTTTGATTTCACAGAAGTTTGATTTACTTGGAGTTACTGTATATTCTGATGTTTAAGTGTTCCTTTTATTTTTTTGAGCAATGTATATGTATATATATATATATATATATATATATATATATATATATATATAGTACAGACCAAAGGTTGGACACATCTTCTCATTTAAAGATTTTTCTGTATTTTCATGACTATGAAAATTGTACATTCACACTGAAGGCATCAAAACTATGAATTAACACATGTGGAATTATATACTTAACAAAAAGTGTGAAACAACTGCAAAAATGTCTTATATTCTAAGTTCTTCAAAGTAGCCACCTTTTGCTTTGATGACTGCTTTGCACACTCTTGGCATTCTCTTGATGAGCTTCAAGAGGTAGTCACCGGGAATCGTTTTCACTTCACAGGTGTGCCCTATCAGGTTTAATGAGTGGGATTTCTTGCCTTATAAATGGGGATGGGACCATCAGTTGTGTTGTGCAGAAGTCTGGTGGATGCACAGATGATAGTCCTACTGAATAGACTGTTAGAATTTGTATTATGGCAAGAAAAAAGCAGCTAAGAAAAACGAGTGGCCAGCATTACTTTAAGAAATGAAGGTCAGTCAGTCCAAAAAATTGGGAAAACTTTGAAAGTGTCCCCAAGTGCAGTGGCAAAAACCATCAAGCGCTGCAAAAAACTGGCTCATATGAGGACTGTCCCAGGAAAGGAAGACCAAGAGTCACCTCTGCTTCTGAGGATAAGTTTATCCGAGTCACCAGCCTCAGAAATCACAGGTTAACAGCAGCTTATATTAGAGACCAGGTCAATGCCACACAGAGTTCTAGCAGCAGACACATCTCTACAACAACTGTTAAGAGGAGACTTTGTGCAGCAGGCCTTCATGGTAAAATAGCTTCTAGGAAACCACTGCTAAGGACAGGCAACAAGCAGAAGAGACTTGTTTGGGCTAAAGAACACAAGGCATGGACATTAGACCAGTGGAAATCTGTGCTTTGGTCTGATGAGTCCAAATTTGAGATCTTTGGTTCCAACCATTGTGTTTTTGTGCGACGCAGAAAAGGTGAACGGATGGACTCTACATGCCTGGCTCCTATCGTGAAGCATGGAGGAGACTTTGTGCAGCAGGCCTTCATGGTAAAATAGCTTCTAGGAAACCACTGCTAAGGACAGGCAACAAGCAGAAGAGACTTGTTTGGGCTAAAGAACACAAGGAATGGACATTAGACCAGTGGAAATCTGTGCTTTGGTCTGATGAGTCCAAATTTGAGATCTGTGGTTCCAACCATTGTGTCTTTGTGCGACGCAGAAAAGGTGAACGGATGGATTCTACATGCCTGGCTCCCATCCTGAAGCATGGAGGAGGAGGTGTGGGGGTGCTTTGCTGGTGACACTGTTGGAAATTTATTCAAAATTGAAGGCATACTGAACCAGCATTGCTACCACGGCATGTTGCAGTGGCGTGCTATTCCATCCGGTTTGCATTTAGTTGGACCATCATTTATTTTTCAACAGGACAATGACCCCAAACATACCTCCAGGCTGTGTAAGGGCTATTTGACCGAGAAGGAGAGTGATGGGGTGCTATGCCAGATGACCTGGCCTCCACAGTCACCAGACCTGAACCCAATCGAGATTGTTTGGGGTGAGCTGGACCACAGAGTGAAGGCAAAAGGGCCAACAAGTGCTAAGCATCTCTGGGAACACCTTCAAGATTGTTGGAAGACCATTCTCGGTGACTACTTCTTGAAACTCATCAAGAGAATGCCAAGAGTGTGCAAAGCAGTCATCAAAGCAAAAGGTGGCTACTTTGAAGAACCTAGAATATAAGACATATTTTTAGTTGTTTCACACTTTTTTGTTAAGTATATAATTCCACATGTGTTAATTCATAGTTTTGATGCCTTCAGTGTGAATGTAAAATTTTCATAGTCATGAAAATACAGAAAAATCTTTAAATGAGAAGGTGTGTCCAAACTTTTGGTCTGTACTGTATATATATATATATATATATATATATATATATATATATATAAGTATATATTTTTGTATATGACAGAGGAGATGAGAGGACAGACAGGGAGACTGGGAAGGCACTGGGAGTGGGAGATAAAATTGATTCTGGATTTCACACTTTCTCACATTCTAATGGAAGCAAAACTCAGATCTCTTACAATGTCACAGAGTGAAGAGATGGAGCTGTGCTGCTGTTTCCCGCATTTGGTACATTGCTGTGATTGGATAGTTACAGTTACTATCCAACCACAGCAATCAGAGATGCAGGGACGCTGTCATTGGTCTCTGCATTTCTTCAGTACCTTCCAAATGACGCAATCGTGAGCGATTGCGGCATCTTCAGGGTTTATCAGCCAAGGGCAGTGCTGAGCACCATCCCTGGCTCTCACAGCAGCAGCTCAGCCACTGATAGCCCACAGCTTCTGCTCTGATCGGGCAGGAGATGCTGATATTCCAGCATCTCCTGAGCAATCATGCTGTAACAGATTACAGTATATGCATGACTGACTTAGCCCTTTCTGGTATGGGAACTGACATCTGGCATTGACAGGCTATGTCCCTCAGTAGAGGTTAAGGGGTTAAATATTTTGGAGTGGCCTAGTCAAAGCACAGACCTTAATCCAGTTGAGAATCTATGGTCAGACTTGAAGACTGCTGTTCAACGCAGGAAACAATCTAATTTGAAAAAGCTGGAGCAGTTTTGCTTGAGGAATGGGTAAAAATCCCAGTGGCAAGATGTGGAAAGCTCATAGAGACTTATCCAAAGCGACTTGCAGCTCCAGAGGAAATTATATATCCAAGAAATGCCATCTCAGGATAATCAAGAATGCAGCAGAAACACACTAAAAATGCACATTTATTTTTTTACCAATGCAATTCTATAGGAACAATCTGCACATAAAACCCGCTTACCCGCAAGAGAAATTAACACATTGCAGATTTGAAACACGCACCATGGGTCAGTTTTCGCTGAGTAAAAAAAAACGTAGTATTAGATTTTATGAATCCCATTCACTAACTAAAGAACGCTAAGATTTTGACGCAACGAAAAGACACAGCATTAAAAACTCATGGTGGACACACAATCTAATGGTGTGAAAATGTAAAGAGCAATTGCTACGAGCAGACGTTATTCTAGAATGAATTTAGAAATTGAATGTATAATGTGATAAAGTCAATATTAGTATAGAAATCATCTATCCCCAGCAGTACCACACACAATTAATAGCGCCGTTATGATCATGCACGGCCATCGGACCATTCCAAAATGAAATTAGAGAGCTCCATTCCTGGGATCATAGAGTTCCCAGTGGTGGTACCCCCAGCAATCTGCTAGTACCCTCCTATTAACTATCAAGATGATAGGTGATAAATTATAAAGATAACGCTTTAATTGTGGGAAAAAAAATATTGCCATAATTTGTCACAATATGGAAAGCCAGCCTTATTTAGGCTGGCTTCACATTCGCGTCTGTGTGCACCGTTTGATCCGCAAAGATCCACATGCGTCATGCGTACATTTATTTAACATGGTGTACGCAGGGCTTAAAGATGCGTACGCATGCGTTGTTTCACGGTCTATGGCGGGGTCCGGCGAACGCAGCATGTTGCATTTTTTGATTTGTCAAATATTGTGCAATTGCAGAAAAAAAACGCATTACTGTCTATGGGAACGCATTGGTAAGCAAGTCCATGCGTATGCATTCGTTCAATACTCATGCCTACGTCACACTATTCATGTCCAGGAAGCGATATTACCACCTGAAAAATCACTGATGTATAAAAGGGGTGTGGAGACAGATAGTCCATTACTTTCAAGACTCTGGAAGTGATTGTTAGCTGCTGTGAAGACTGCTTTGCTTATCTGAAAACTCTGGATTTCACTCAGGATGTAAGTATAGAAGCTATATGTCTGCCTGTCTGTTTCTCTCATTGCAGTCTGTACTCACTTCTGTCTCTCTTGCAGCATTCTTCATCAAAGATGTCTTCCAGTGAAGAGCATACCTCCCAGAGTGGACAGCAGACTGAAGAGAGTACATTTGCTATTGATTGTTAAGTATTGACTGTCAATATGACACATGGAGCAAAATCATGTATTTTCTTTCCAGAACAGTTCCAGTGCATCAGAGCAGGATCAGACTCAAGCCCAAGTTCAGGTGGAAAGACAGCGGGTTAGTATTCTTGACTGTTTTTGTTTTGTTTTATCTTTACAACTATATTAATGTGTTTCTTTGATTTCTAGGTTCCACATCGTGAAGCTACCATTGACAATGACCTCCTAATATTAGTGGTGCAGGAGCGAGTACCGTTGTGAGACACCCGGGATCAGCGGCACTTGGACACTATGGTCATTCGGCGGATATGGGATGAAGTGGCCAGATCGCTGTTGGATGATTGGGACCATGCCACACCACAAGCCAGAAAGGATTTTTGAAAGTGTAAATGTAGTCTGACATGGCAATGAACCTGTGGTGCATTGTTTTACAATTTCTTTTTTTCCCCCCTTCACAGTGAAGAGAGTCAAAGTCCGGTGGTGTTCAATGAAGGATCGCTTCAATAAGGACATGAGAGAGGAGAGTTGGGTTCAAAGTGGTGTTGCTCGAAAGATTTCCAAATACAAGTACCATCGTAGTCTCTCCTTCCTGAGGCCTGCGGTTGGTCATCGAACGTAAGCATTTTTGTGTTGTATTAAATGGTATAACATCTGAATTTTTGTTTTCAACAGGATATGTTTGCGCTTTAAAAATTTTTATTTTTTGTAGTAATGTTTTTCATTTCTTTCTCAAACAGAACCTGGAGCAGCACCGCTGATCCTGGATCGTCTTCTATTGGAGCGGCCCCTCATCGAACAGCCACCGAATAGTCCCAGTCATCCACCAGTGATGCAGTAAGTGGGCAGGCTTCACAGGCTGGAGAACAGGCAGCTGGTCCATCAGGTTTTCCCATGTCCCAGTCCTCTGCCAGCGGCAATAGGCCTGGAACAGGCCACTCATGCCCGAGTTTGTTCACATAGGCTCGGTCTTCCAGAATGGCCTAAAGGCAGTTGGAGACAGAATGGAAAGTGGGTTTGTGCATGTGAACTCACTTTTCCAGGAAGTCAACCTACACCTTGACCACCTGGATGCCGACCTTCAGAGACTGGCACAACAATTTTTTAATGCTATAGAGCTGGGCATGTCGGAAAAACTTATGCCTGATCTCCAGCTGAATGTGATGCAAGCCTGCCATGCTGCTTACAGCCAGGCTATGCAGCAGACTTGGTACTTCCAGCAGCCACACATGGCATTTCCGGCTGTTCAGCCACTAACCAGGTGCACCACCATGCCGAGTCCTGCTGCACTCCTGCCTCAAGCCACCACCATGCCGAGTCCTGCTGCATGCCTGTCTACCTCCACCACCATGCCAAGTCCTGCTGCGCACCTGTCTACCTCCACCACCATGCCGAGTCCTGCTACGCACCTGTCTACCTCCACCACCATGCCGAGTCCTGCTGCGCATCTGTCTACCTCTACCACCATGCCGAGTCCTGCTGCACACCAGCCTCAAGCCACCACTCCCACCCTCCCATAGAAATAAAAAAAGCAAACAGAAGGTCAGTCCAGTTCAGCACAGCAAACCAAGAATAAGTCTAGGACCAGCAAACGAACCACCAAAACTCCCCCACCACCTCCACCCTCACCTTCCAATGTGTCTGTGTTTTCTAATTTGTCTCTCCCTTCCCACACTTCCTCTTCTAGTGTGTCTTCTTCCATCTTTGACCTCCCAGACCCCACACATTTTGTAGGCCCTTCCCCTGGAACCCCTTCATCATCCACACATGCTATTCAATCATCCCAGCTCCACTCCACCCATGTCCATCCTATTTCACCCTCGAACATTCCACAAAGCTAATTTTCTTTCTAATTTTTTATTGCTAAATAAAATTTTGCTTTTGTTTTCACATTCCCTGTGTTATCTATCTCTGTATGCGCCGTCGCCACACTAATGCGCCATCACCACACTTATGCCCTGTCACCACACTTTTTATGCGACGTCACCACAAACACACACTTATGTGTATTGTATTGTTGAGGGAAATTGGAACAGGTGTTTAACTAGAGGTTTTTCATTATTTCAGTCAGCAAACATTACATGAAAATTAAAACATTACAGGTAAATTTTAACATTACGGGTACATTTTAGCGGCTAAACCATTTCGTCTTCCCATGCCAGACGTCCATTATGAGAAACAAAGTTGGCAGCAAATGTATCCCTCATTTGGGCAACTTCCACTGAAGTCCTCAGAGCGTGATCTTGGCAATCATGCAATGTGGTACTAAATAGATTCCTCTAGTTCTAAGTTTGGTCTCTCTTTAGCAAGGATGTATTTATGCAGATCAACACATGCTTTCACAACCTCATGAATAGTATCAATTTTTACATTAATGGCTGCTCCCAAAATACGTCAATTTGATGCCAGCAATCCAAAGGCACATTCCACAGTTCTTCGTGCCCTTGTCAGTCAGTAGTTGTAAATCTTTTTTGTGTGATTTAAGTCCCGTCTTGAGTAGGGTTGAGCGAAACGGGTCGAACATTTTCAAAAGTCGCCGACTTTTGGCTAAGTCGGGGTTTCATGAAACCCGATCCGACCCCTGTGCGGGGTCGGCCATGCGGTACGCGACTTTCGCGCCAAAGTCGCGTTTCAATGACGCGAAAAGCGCCATTTCTCAGCCAATGAAGGTAAACGCAGAGTGTGGGCAGCGTGATGACATAGGTCCTGGTCCCCACCATCTTAGAGAAGGGCATTGCAGTGATTGGCTTGCTGTCTGCAACGTCACAGGGGCTATAAAGAGGCGTTCCCGCCGACCGCCATCTTACTGCTGCTGATCTGAGCTTAGGGAGAGGTTGCTGCCGCTTTGTCAGAAGCAGGGATAGCGTTAGGCAGGGTCCATTAACCACAAAACCGCTTGTGCTGCAGCGATTTGCACTGTCCAACACCACCCTCGGTGTGCAGGGACAGTGGAAGTTTTTTTTTTTTTTTTTTCCCCTCAGCGCTGTAGCTCATTGGGCTGCCCTAGAAGGCTCCCTGATAGCTGCATTGCTGTGTGTACGCCGCTGTGCAAACCAACTGCTTTTTTCAAAGCACAAATCCTCTTGTTCCTTCCTTTCTGCACAGCTATCTTTTTTGTTTGTCCACACTTTTTATTTCATTTGTGCATCAGTCCACTCCTTATTGCTGCCTGCCATACCTGGCTGAGATTACTGCAGGCAGGGAGATAGTAGCTGCCTGCCATACCTGGCTGAGATTACTGCAGGCAGGGAGATAGTAATTGTAGGACATTCCCTGTTTTTTTTTTTTTTTTTTTTTTGGTGGGAGATTAAGATTGGCAATTTGGCATTTCTGCTAGAGTGCCATCCCTGTGTGTGCCATCTCTCTCACATAGTGGGCCATAGAAAGCCTTTTCATTTTTCTGTATTTTTTTTTGTGGGGTGTATAAATTCTCCCTGATAAAAATACAGTGGGAGATTAATATTGGCCTTTGGGCTTGTGTGCCAGTCCTGAGTGTGCCATCTCTCTCACAAATAGTGGGCCATAGAAAGCCTATTTTATTTTTTTTGGGGTTTTATAAATTCTCCCTGAAAAAAAGGGAGATTAATATTGGCCTCTGGGCTTCTGTGCCAGTCCTGAGCGTGCCATCTGTGCCAGTCCTGAGCGTCCCATCTCTCTCACAAATAGTGGGCCATAGAAAGCCTATTTAATTTTTTTTTTGGTTTTATAAATTTTCCCTGAAAAAAGGGAGATTAATATTGGCCTCTGGGCTTGTGTGCCAGTTGTGAGCGTGCCATCTGTGCCAGTCCTGAGCGTGCCATCTCTCTCACAAATAGTGGGCCATAGAAAGCCTATTTAATTTTTTTTTTGGTTTTATAAATTTTCCCTGAAAAAAGGGAGATTAATATTGGCCTCTGGGCTTGTGTGCCAGTTGTGAGCGTGCCATCTGTGCCAGTCCTGAGCGTGCCATCTCTCTCACAAATAGTGGGCCATAGAAAGCCTATTTAAATATTTTTTTGGTTTTATAAATTCTCCCAGAAAAAAAGGGAGATTAATATTGGCCTCTGGGCTTCTGTGCCAGTCCTGAGCGTGCCATCTGTGCCAGTCCTGAGCGTCCCATCTCTCTCACAAATAGTGGGCCATAGAAAGCCTATTTAATTTTTTTTTTGGTTTTATAAATTTTCCCTGAAAAAAGGGAGATTAATATTGGCCTCTGGGCTTGTGTGCCAGTTGTGAGCGTGCCATCTGTGCCAGTCCTGAGCGTGCCATCTCTCTCACAAATAGTGGGCCATAGAAAGCCTATTTAAATTTTTTTTTGGTTTTATAAATTTTCCCTGAAAAAAGGGAGATTAATATTGGCCTCTGGGCTTGTGTGCCAGTTGTGAGCGTGCCATCTGTGCCAGTCCTGAGCGTGCCATCTCTCTCACAAATAGTGGGCCATAGAAAGCCTATTTAAATATTTTTTTGGTTTTATAAATTCTCCCAGAAAAAAAGGGAGATTAATATTGGCCTCTGGGCTTCTGTGCCAGTCCTGAGCGTGCCATCTGTGCCAGTCCTGAGCGTCCCATCTCTCTCACAAATAGTGGGCCATAGAAAGCCTATTTAATTTTTTTTTTGGTTTTATAAATTTTCCCTGAAAAAAGGGAGATTAATATTGGCCTCTGGGCTTGTGTGCCAGTTGTGAGCGTGCCATCTGTGCCAGTCCTGAGCGTGCCATCTCTCTCACAAATAGTGGGCCATAGAAAGCCTATTTAATTTTTTTTTTGGTTTTATAAATTTTCCCTGAAAAAAGGGAGATTAATATTGGCCTCTGGGCTTGTGTGCCAGTTGTGAGCGTGCCATCTGTGCCAGTCCTGAGCGTGCCATCTCTCTCACAAATAGTGGGCCATAGAAAGCCTATTTAAATATTTTTTTGGTTTTATAAATTCTCCCAGAAAAAAAGGGAGATTAATATTGGCCTCTGGGCTTCTGTGCCAGTCCTGAGTGTGCCATCTGTGCCAGTCCTGAGCGTCCCATCTCTCTCACAAATAGTGGGCCATAGAAAGCCTATTTTTTTTGGGGGGGGGGTTTTAGAAATTCTCCCTGGAAAAAAAAAGGGAGATTAATATTGCCCTTTGGGCTTGTGTGCCAGTACTAAGCGTTCCATCTCTCTCTCTCTCTCTTAGTCAGTGGGCCATAGAACGCCTATTTTTGGTTTTATTTGTTTTCTAAATTCTCCCTGAAAAAAAAAAAAAAAAAAAAAAAACAGTGGGAGATTAATATTGGCCTTTCTGCTTGTGTGCCAGTCTTGACTCCTGGGTGTGCCATCTCTCTCTCTCTCTCTCTCTCTCTCTCTCCAATTGTGGTCCATAGAAAGCCTATATTTTTTTTCCTTGATTTGGGTTCCAAAATCTACCAGAGAAAATAACTCCATCAATCATTGGTAGAAAAATATTGGCCTCTGGGTTTGTGTGCCACTCCTGATTCCTGTGTGCGTCATCTCTCAGTCAGTGGGCCATAGAACGCCTATTTTTGGTTTTATTTGTTTTCTAAATTCTCCCTGAAAAAATAATTTTATTTTATTTGGTTTCTAAATTCTTCCTGATAAAATCATATTTTTTTTATTTTTTTTTTTTCTAAAGTCTCCCTGAAAAAAAAAAAAAAAAAAAAAAAACAGTGGGAGATTAATATTGGCCTTTCTGCTTGTGTGCCAGTCTTGACTCCTGGGTGTGCCATCTCTCTCTCTCTCTCTCTCTCTCTCTCTCCAATTGTGGTCCATAGAAAGCCTATATTTTTTTTCCTTGATTTGGGTTCCAAAATCTACCAGAGAAAATAACTCCATCAATCATTGGTAGAAAAATATTGGCCTCTGGGCTTGTGTGCCACTCCTGATTCCTGTGTGCGTCATCTCTCACTCAGTGGCCCATAGAAAGCATATAGTTTGTTACATTTGTTTTCTAAATTCTCCCTGCAAAAATCAATTTTTTTTTTTTGGGGGGGTTTCTAAAGTGTTCCTGAAAAAAATAAAAATAAAAAACAAATAATAGTGTGACATTAATATTAACATTTGTGCTTCAGTGACAGTCCTGCGTGTGGGGCATCTCTCTAATTTGCAGCCACCAAAAAAAGAGTGTGTAACATTGTGCCTGATTTTCGCGGTGGTCTCACCAACCTGTAAAGGGGTAGCTAAATCATACTGAAGTTATAGCTCACCGTGTAAGTTGTGTGACTGCAACAAATAACGTTAGTTTGGTTACGTTTTTAAAACAATGAGGAAGTCTAGTGGAAGAGGTCGTGGCCGGGGGCGTTCATTGTCAGCTGGTAATGAGGGTAGTGGTAGTGGTGGAGCATCAGGTGGTCGTGGGGAAAAAAATATTGCACCTAAGTCTGGAGCTGTGGAGCCAGGTTCGTCGTCCGGCTACACAAGGCCTCGAACGCTCCCTTTTCTGGGATTAGGAAAACCGCTTTTAAAGCCGGAGCAGCAAGAGCAAGTTTTGGCTTATCTTGCTGACTCAGCCTCTAGCTCTTTTGCCTCCTCTCGTGAAACTGGTAAAAGTAAAAGCAGCGCGTCGTTAGTGGATGTTCACGGTCAGGGACAAGTCACTTCCTTGTCCTCTTCAGCAAAAACAACAACAGAGAAGAATGCAGCAGGCGACACAACGGGTTACTCCATGGAGCTCTTTACACATACCGTCCCTGGCTTAGAAAGTGAAGCAGTTAACAGTCCATGCCCATTACAAATTGAATCTGACATGGAGTGCACTGACGCACAGCCACAGCCAGACTACTATGCTGGTCCTTTGACTCAGACCACAACATTGCCCTCGCAGGGTGCTGATCAAGAATCAGACCCTGATGAGACTATGTTGCCCCATCACGAACGCTATACCACCGAACGACACGGTGACACAGACGAAGTTGCGCAGGAGGTACAAGAAGAGTTATTAGATGACCCAGTTCTTGACCCCGATTGGCAGCCATTGGGGGAACAGGGTGCAGGCGGCAGCAGTTCTGAAGCAGAGGAGGAGGAGGGGCCGCAGCAGGCATCAACATCGCCACAGGTTCCATCTGCCGGGCCCGTATCTTGCCCAAAACGCGTGGCAAAGCCAAAACCTGGTGGAGGACAGCGTGGCCATCCGGTTAAAGCTCAGTCTGCAATGCCTGAAAAGGTATCCGATGCTAGAAAGAGTGCAGTCTGGCATTTTTTTAAACAACATCCAATTGATCAGCGCAAAGTCATCTGTCAAAAATGTTCTACTTCCTTAAGCAGAGGTCAGAATCTGAAAAGTCTCAATACTAGTTGCATGCATAGACATTTAACCACCATGCATTTGAAAGCTTGGACTAACTACCAAACGTCCCTTAAGGTTGTTGCACCCTCGGCCAATGAAGCTAGTCATCAACGCAACATCCCTTCCGGCAGTGTAGGACCACCATTTAGCGCACCACCTGCTGTATCTGTGCAGGTATCTTTGCCAGGCCAAAGCAGTCAGGGTCAGGGAATCACCAGTTTCGTAGTAGGAAACACTGCATCTAGGGCACCGGCGGCAACAATACCATCTCCCACCGTCTCTCAGTCTGCCATGTCCACCGGCACCCCCGCTAGTTCCACGATCTCCATCTCTCCAGTCCAGCTCACCCTACATGAGACTATGGTTAGAAAAAGGAAGTACTTAGCCTCGCATCCGCGTACACAGGGTTTGAACGCCCACATAGCTAGACTAATCTCGTTAGAGATGATGCCCTACCGGTTAGTTGAAAGCGAAGCTTTCAAAGACCTGATGGACTACGCTGTACCACGCTACGAGCTACCCAGTCGACACTTTTTTTCCAGAAAAGCCATCCCAGCCCTCCACCAGCATGTTAAAGAGCGCATCGTCCATGCACTCAGGCAATCTGTGAGCACAAAGGTGCACCTGACAACAGATGCATGGACCAGTAGGCATGGCCAGGGACGTTACGTGTCCATCACGGCACACTGGGTAAATGTGGTGGATTCAGGGTCCACAGGGGACAGCAAGTTTGGGACAGTTCTGCCTAGCCCACGGTCTAGTAAACAGTTGTCTGTAGCCGTTCGCACCCCCTCCTCCTCCTCCTCCTCCTCGTCCTCCTGCAGAAGCAAGAGCTCGTCCACAGACCGCAGTCGCACAAACACTCCATCCGCACCTGCCACTGTTGCACACCAGGTCTCCCATTATGGGGCAGCTACTGGCATACGTCAGCAGGCTGTATTGGCTATGAAGTGTTTGGGCGACAATAGACACACCGCGGAAGTTCTGTCCGAGTTCTTGCAGCAAGAAACGCAGTCGTGGCTGGGCACTGTAGATCTTGAGGCAGGCAAGGTAGTGAGTGATAACGGAAGGAATTTCATGGCTGCCATCTCCCTTTCCCAACTGAAACACATTCCTTGCCTGGCTCACACCTTAAACCTGGTGGTGCAGTGCTTCCTGAAAAGTTATCCGGGGTTATCCGACCTGCTCCTCAAAGTGCGTGGACTTTGCGCACATATCCGCCGTTCGCCTGTACACTCCAGCCGTATGCAGACCTATCAGCGTTCTTTGAACCTTCCCCAGCATCGCCTAATCATAGACGTTGCAACAAGGTGGAACTCAACACTGCACATGCTTCAGAGACTGTGCGAACAGAGGCGGGCTGTTATGTTTTTGTGGGAGGATACACATACACGGGCAGGCAGTAGGATGGCAGACATGGAGTTGTCAGGTGTGCAGTGGTCGAAGATTCAAGACATGTGTCAAGTCCTTCAGTGTTTTGAGGAATGCACACGGCTGGTTAGTGCAGACAACGCCATAATAAGCATGAGCATCCCCCTAATGCGTCTGCTGATGCAAAGTTTGACGCACATAAAGGATCAGGCGTCTGCACCAGAGGAAGAGGAAAGCCTTGATGACAGTCAGCGATTGTCTGGTCAGGGCAGTGTACATGACGAGGTACCGGGCGAAGAGGAGGTGGAGGATGAGGAGGATGATGGGGATGAGTATATTTTTAATGAGGAAGCTTTCCCGGGGGCACGGGAAATTGGTGGCGTGGCAAGGCCGGGTTCTGGTTTTTTGAGGGACACAAGTGACGTAGATTTGCCTGCAACTGCCCCTCAACCAAGCACAACCGCAGATTTGACAATGGGAACTTTGGCCCACATGGCGGATTATGCCTTGCGTATCCTCAAAAGGGACACACGCATTACAAAAATGATGAACGATGACGATTACTGGTTGGCCTGCCTCCTTGATCCTCGCTATAAAGGCAAATTGCAAAATATTATGCCACATGAGAACTTGGAACTAATATTAGCAACAAAACAATCAACTCTTGTTGACCGTTTGCTTCTGGCATTCCCTGCACACAGCGCCCGTGATCGTTCTCACACGAGCTCCAGGGGCCAGCAGACCAGAGGTGTTAGAGGGGCAGAAATCAGAAGTGGCGTTGGCCAGAGGGGTTTTCTGACCAGGTTGTGGAGTGATTTTTCTATGACCGCAGACAGGACAGGTACTGCAGCATCAATTCAAAGTGACAGGAGACAACATTTGTCCAGTATGGTTACAAACTATTTTTCATCCCTTATCGACGTTCTCCCTCAACCGTCATTCCCATTTGATTACTGGGCATCCAAATTAGACACCTGGCCAGAATTGGCAGAATATGCATTGCAGGAGCTTGCTTGCCCGGCAGCTAGTGTCCTATCAGAAAGAGTATTCAGTGCTGCAGGTTCAATACTAACAGAAAAAAGGACTCGTCTGGCTACCCAAAATGTAGATGATCTAACCTTCATTAAAATGAACCACAACTGGATTTCAAAATCTTTTGCCCCACCCTGCCCGGCTGACACCTAGCTTTCCTATGAAAAGGTCTTGCCTGTGGACTATTCTGAATGACTTTTCCAATCTCGTAATTTTCTTCACCTGATTGTCCAGCATACGACATGTTTCCACCTCACGAAATGGCCAAACTCCCCACACGGGGTCGTGCTATCGCCACTTTGCGCTTGGACCCTTGAGAGTGCTGTTTGTCTGAAGAGGTGGGTGTGGCCGCTTTTGGTCGACGGCACTGCCACTGGGTCCCTCATAGTACAATAAAGTGTCTCTGGCGGTGGTGGTGCGCACCCAACGTCAGACTCACCGTTGTAATATGAGGGGCCCTGTGCCTGTACCGCCGGCCACAAGCCAGTTCCCCCCCCCCCAGCTCAAACAGTGCTCTACCACTAGCAAAATTATCTCTCACAGCTTCACCAATGTGTAGTCTAGGCGCTGACATCCTTCAATGCCTGGCACTGACAATACCATTGTTTTGACATTTTTGTTATGTTAGGCCTTCGAAGCCTGTCTGCGGTCACTCCTTCCACTAGACTTCCACTGACCATACACTGCTGCCCATGTACCCCTGGAACCAATTTAAAGTGCCTACAGCCAGCCCAATTTTGTTATGTTAGGCCTTCGAAGACTGTCTGCCGTCACTCCTTCCACTAGACTTCCACTGACCATACACTGCTGCCCATGTACCCCTGGAACCAATTTAAAGTGCCTACAGCCAGCCCAATTTTGTTATGTTAGGCCTTGGAAGCCTGTCTGCGGTCACTCCTTCCACTAGACTTCCACTGACCAGACCACTGCTGCCCATGTACCCCTGGAACCAATTTAAAGTGCCTACAGCCAGCCCAATTTTGTTATGTTAGGCCTTGGAAGCCTGTCTGCGGTCACTCCTTCCACTAGACTTCCACTGACCAGACCACTGCTGCCCGTGTACCCCTGGAACCAATTTAAAATTGCCTACAGCCATGTGTTAATATTTTAGGCCTTCGATGCCTGTCTGTGGTCACTCCTTCCACTAGGCCTCCACTGACCACACCACTGCTGCCCGTGTACCCCTGGAACCAATTTAAAATTGCCTACAGCCATGTGTGATTATTTTAGGCCTTCGATGCCTGTCTGCGGTCACTCCTTCCACTAGGCCTCCACTGACCACACCACTGCTGCCCGTGTAACCCTGGAACCAATTTAAAATTGCCTACAGCCATGTGTTATTATTTTAGGCCTTCGATGCCTGTCTGCGGTCACTCCTTCCACTAGGCCTCCACTGACCACACCACTGCTGCCCGTGTACCCCTGGAACCAATTTAAAATTGCCTACAGCCAGCCCAATTTTTTTATTTTAGGCCTTCGATGCCTGTCTGCGGTCCATTCTTTCAACTACTACTACACTGACCAGGGCACTGCTGCCCAAGTACCCCTGGAACCAATTTAAAATTGCCTACAGCCATGTGTTAATATTTTAGGCCTTCGATGCCTGTCTGTGGTCACTCCTTCCACTAGGCCTCCACTGACCACACCACTGCTGCCCGTGTACCCCTGGAACCAATTTAAAATTGCCTACAGCCATGTGTGATTATTTTAGGCCTTCGATGCCTGTCTGCGGTCACTCCTTCCACTAGGCCTCCACTGACCACACCACTGCTGCCCGTGTAACCCTGGAACCAATTTAAAATTGCCTACAGCCAGCCCAATTTTTTTATTTTAGGCCTTCGATGCCTGTCTGCGGTCCATTCTTTCAACTACTACTACACTGACCAGGGCACTGCTGCCCAAGTACCCCTGGAACCAATTTAAAATTGCCTACAGCCATGTGTTATTATTTTAGGCCTTCGATGCCTGTCTGCGGTCACTCCTTCCACTAGGCCTCCACTGACCACACCACTGCTGCCCGTGTACCCCTGGAACCAATTTAAAATTGCCTACAGCCAGCCCAATTTTTTTATTTTAGGCCTTCGATGCCTGTCTGCGGTCCATTCTTTCAACTACTACTACACTGACCAGGGCACTGCTGCCCAAGTACCCCTGGAACCAATTTAAAATTGCCTACAGCCATGTGTTAATATTTTAGGCCTTCGATGCCTGTCTGTGGTCACTCCTTCCACTAGGCCTCCACTGACCACACCACTGCTGCCCGTGTACCCCTGGAACCAATTTAAAATTGCCTACAGCCATGTGTGATTATTTTAGGCCTTCGATGCCTGTCTGCGGTCACTCCTTCCACTAGGCCTCCACTGACCACACCACTGCTGCCCGTGTAACCCTGGAACCAATTTAAAATTGCCTACAGCCAGCCCAATTTTTTTATTTTAGGCCTTCGATGCCTGTCTGCGGTCCATTCTTTCAACTACTACTACACTGACCAGGGCACTGCTGCCCAAGTACCCCTGGAACCAATTTAAAATTGCCTACAGCCATGTGTTAATATTTTAGGCCTTCGATGCCTGTCTGTGGTCACTCCTTCCACTAGGCCTCCACTGACCACACCACTGCTGCCCGTGTACCCCTGGAACCAATTTAAAATTGCCTACAGCCATGTGTGATTATTTTAGGCCTTCGATGCCTGTCTGCGGTCACTCCTTCCACTAGGCCTCCACTGACCACACCACTGCTGCCCGTGTAACCCTGGAACCAATTTAAAATTGCCTACAGCCAGCCCAATTTTTTTATTTTAGGCCTTCGATGCCTGTCTGCGGTCCATTCTTTCAACTACTACTACACTGACCAGGGCACTGCTGCCCAAGTACCCCTGGAACCAATTTAAAATTGCCTACAGCCATGTGTTATTATTTTAGGCCTTCGATGCCTGTCTGCGGTCACTCCTTCCACTAGGCCTCCACTGACCACACCACTGCTGCCCGTGTACCCCTGGAACCAATTTAAAATTGCCTACAGCCAGCCCAATTTTTTTATTTTAGGCCTTCGATGCCTGTCTGCGGTCCATTCTTTCAACTACTACTACACTGACCAGGGCACTGCTGCCCAAGTACCCCTGGAACCAATTTAAAATTGCCTACAGCCATGTGTTAATATTTTAGGCCTTCGATGCCTGTCTGTGGTCACTCCTTCCACTAGGCCTCCACTGACCACACCACTGCTGCCCGTGTACCCCTGGAACCAATTTAAAATTGCCTACAGCCATGTGTGATTATTTTAGGCCTTCGATGCCTGTCTGCGGTCACTCCTTCCACTAGGCCTCCACTGACCACACCACTGCTGCCCGTGTAACCCTGGAACCAATTTAAAATTGCCTACAGCCAGCCCAATTTTTTTATTTTAGGCCTTCGATGCCTGTCTGCGGTCCATTCTTTCAACTACTACTACACTGACCAGGGCACTGCTGCCCAAGTACCCCTGGAACCAATTTAAAATTGCCTACAGCCATGTGTTAATATTTTAGGCCTTCGATGCCTGTCTGTGGTCACTCCTTCCACTAGGCCTCCACTGACCACACCACTGCTGCCCGTGTACCCCTGGAACCAATTTAAAATTGCCTACAGCCATGTGTGTTTATTTTAGGCCTTCGATGCCTGTCTGCGGTCCCTCCTTCCACTAGGCCTCCACTGACCTGTCTACTGCGGCCCGTGTACCCCTTGAACCAACCTAATAAAATATTTAAAAAATTAATTTGATTATAAAAAATAAGATCGTGTTGAGATCTCAAATGCAGACATTTTAACAATCAAAACAAACACACAACAAATATCTGGAACTGTACTACAAAGGTCCAACAGCTACAATTTCTTTCTCCTGCAAGAAGTTAACTGAAAGTTTTTTGGAGTTGTTAACACAGATATGGCATCCACCGAGTGTTGTCCTGTCGCGTCTCCTTTAAATTATTTCCAATAAGATGTTAAACTATTAATTTAATAAAATCAATAATTAAAAAAATAATTGAGTAAGTCAAAAGCACATTGCAAATAAACATTAATTACAAATCAAGAAGCATGGCGCGTCCGAGGGTGAGTAGATACCGAATAAGAATATAATCACCCTCGGGCGCGCAATGCTTATTTACAACAGCCTTCCTTCCTAAGAATCAGCCCTTCCGTGGTGTAGAGAGAGGTTGTTGTTACACTCCAAGGTGTTCCCCAGGTTGCCTTTCCTGAGCTTCGATCTTCCGGCTCTCGTTTAGTAGCTGTTGGAAACTACGCTGCATTAGGCCTACTAATTGTGTATGGGTGAAACAGTGGCGCATCTGCGGTCCCTCCTTCCACTAGGCCTCCACTGACCTGTCTACTGCGGCCCGTGTACCCCTTGAACCAACCTAATAAAATATTTAAAAAATTAATTTGATTATAAAAAATAAGATCGTGTTGAGATCTCAAATGCAGACATTTTAACAATCAAAACAAACACACAACAAATATCTGGAACTGTACTACAAAGGTCCAACAGCTACAATTTCTTTCTCCTGCAAGAAGTTAACTGAAAGTTTTTTGGAGTTGTTAACACAGATATGGCATCCACCGAGTGTTGTCCTGTCGCGTCTCCTTTAAATTATTTCCAATAAGATGTTAAACTATTAATTTAATAAAATCAATAATTAAAAAAATAATTGAGTAAGTCAAAAGCACATTGCAAATAAACATTAATTACAAATCAAGAAGCATGGCGCGTCCGAGGGTGAGTAGATACCGAATAAGAATATAATCACCCTCGGACGCGCAATGCTTATTTACAACAGCCTTCCTTCCTAAGAATCAGCCCTTCCGTGGTGTAGAGAGAGGTTGTTGTTACACTCCAAGGTGTTCCCCAGGTTGCCTTTCCTGAGCTTCGATCTTCCGGCTCTCGTTTAGTAGCTGTTGGAAACTACGCTGCATTAGGCCTACTAATTGTGTATGGGTGAAACAGTGGCGCATCTGCGGTCCCTCCTTCCACTAGGCCTCCACTGACCTGTCTACTGCGGCCCGTGTACCCCTTGAACCAACCTAATAAAATATTTAAAAAATTAATTTGATTATAAAAAATAAGATCGTGTTGAGATCTCAAATGCAGACATTTTAACAATCAAAACAAACACACAACAAATATCTGGAACTGTACTACAAAGGTCCAACAGCTACAATTTCTTTCTCCTGCAAAAAGTTAACTGAAAGTTTTTTGGAGTTGTTAACACAGATATGGCATCCACCGAGTGTTGTCCTGTCGCGTCTCCTTTAAATTATTTCCAATAAGATGTTAAACTATTAATTTAATAAAATCAATAATTAAAAAAATAATTGAGTAAGTCAAAAGCACATTGCAAATAAACATTAATTACAAATCAAGAAGCATGGCGCGTCCGAGGGTGAGTAGATACCGAATAAGAATATAATCACCCTCGGACGCGCAATGCTTATTTACAACAGCCTTCCTTCCTAAGAATCAGCCCTTCCGTGGTGTAGAGAGAGGTTGTTGTTACACTCCAAGGTGTTCCCCAGGTTGCCTTTCCTGAGCTTCGATCTTCCGGCTCTCGTTTAGTAGCTGTTGGAAACTACGCTGCATTAGGCCTACTAATTGTGTATGGGTGAAACAGTGGCGCATCTGCGGTCCCTCCTTCCACTAGGCCTCCACTGACCTGTCTACTGCGGCCCGTGTACCCCTTGAACCAACCTAATAAAATATTTAAAAAATTAATTTGATTATAAAAAATAAGATCGTGTTGAGATCTCAAATGCAGACATTTTAACAATCAAAACAAACACACAACAAATATCTGGAACTGTACTACAAAGGTCCAACAGCTACAATTTCTTTCTCCTGCAAGAAGTTAACTGAAAGTTTTTTGGAGTTGTTAACACAGATATGGCATCCACCGAGTGTTGTCCTGTCGCGTCTCCTTTAAATTATTTCCAATAAGATGTTAAACTATTAATTTAATAAAATCAATAATTAAAAAAATAATTGAGTAAGTCAAAAGCACATTGCAAATAAACATTAATTACAAATCAAGAAGCATGGCGCGTCCGAGGGTGAGTAGATACCGAATAAGAATATAATCACCCTCGGACGCGCAATGCTTATTTACAACAGCCTTCCTTCCTAAGAATCAGCCCTTCCGTGGTGTAGAGAGAGGTTGTTGTTACACTCCAAGGTGTTCCCCAGGTTGCCTTTCCTGAGCTTCGATCTTCATGCTCTCGTTTAGTAGGTGTCGGAAAGTAGGCTGCATTAGGCCTAAAAAATGGGGAATGGGGTGGAGAGAGATGGTGTGTTACACTCCAAGGTGTTCTCCAGGTTTCCTCGCCATTGCTTCGATCTTCCGACTCTCGTTTAGTAGTTGTAGAAAACTACACTGCATTAGGCCTACAAAATGGGTATCGGGTGGAGAGAGATGGTGTGTTACACTCCAAGGTGTTCCCCAGGTTGCCTTTCCTGAGCTTCTATCTTCAGGCTCTCATTAAATTGTGGTTAAATGGAACAACTGCATTTGGCGTACTAGTTGGTTTGGGGCCTACTATCGGTGTCTGCCACTCCTTGCTGTTCTCCTGGTTTCCTGTCCTGAAATTCCATTTTCAGCCTCTCGTTAAGTAGTTGTTAATGTTAGACTGCATTTGGCCTACTAGTTGGGTTGGGGCCTACTATCGGTGTCTGCCACTCCTTGCTGTTCTCCTCCACTGAACAAAGCTGTGCCGCCTGTTTACTACGGTTGCCAATTTTGAACTGCATTTCGACTACTTACTGATTTGGCCCTACTCTCTGTGTCAGCCTCTCATTCCAGTTGTCCTCCACTGCAATGCCCCCTGGTTATTCCTGTGTTACCAATTTTGAACTGCATTTAGCCCACTTTATTCTTTGGGCCTATATCTGTGTTTCCACTTCATCGTGCCCATTGCCCAGCCAGTGATAGATGAGTCTGCTGGTACATTGACCCATAACGCAACATTCCCCGTGCACGCTACACAACAACATTGTGACCCTGCTGAAAGTCAGGTTGCTCTTCCCGCATACCATACCACCTTACACGGGGACAAAGAGGAAGGTGCAGATGAAAGTGCAGGTTCCTTCATCAGGTGGGGGGAGGAATACTAGTTGGCGACGTCACTGGCACAGGGCCTCTCATAGTACGCAAAAGTGTTGCTGCCGGTGGGAGGCGCCCCCGCCGTGCAAACACACCGCTGTACTTTGAGGGGCCCTGTGCCAGTGCCAATGCCAACGAGTGGGCCCCCCCTGCTTGCTCAGGATCACAGCACTTGCAAAGTTGAAATACTTACCTCTCCCTGCTCCACTGCCGTGACGTGGTCCAGATTTACTGGGCCCACTAATTACTTGAACCAGCCCTACCCCCCACAACTTTAGCCAAATGACCCCCAATTTCAAATGCCTTCCAATTATTTTAAGGTAAATTACGCTTGACAAGCTTCATTAAGAAGAATGGATGGTTTTGACATTAAAATGGGCACTCTAGGTGTTTTCCTGGCCCCCACTCACTGCCGACTATGCTGCCCCATTGACTTGCATTGGGTTTCGTGTTTCGGTCGATCCCGACTTTACGTCATAATCGGCCGATTTCACTCGACCCGACTTTGGACATAGTCGGGTTTCGCAAAACCCGGCTCGACTCTAAAAAGGTCAAGGTCGCTCAACTCTAGTCTTGAGTACAGAATGCTTCATCCCCAACAACATCAAATAGCATTGGCGGTCCTTCAGTGTTGGGAAGAGGTTGTGGCGGTGGAAAATTAAAATCATTAGCATACAATCGTTGGCCCATGTCAGAGTTTTTAAAAGTCTAAAAGAGCCAAAGTCAACGGCAACAAATCTACAGTCAGCATCTGCAATCGCCATGAGAATGATAGAAAAGTATTTTTCATAATTGAAAAACTTTTATCCACTTCCAACTGGTTTCCTAATGCGAATGTGTTTGCCGTCCACAGCCCCAAAACAGTTAGGAAAATTACAAATGTCCATAAATTTTCCAGCATTTTCCAGCCACAGTTCAGATATTGGTTGGGGGAGAAATTCAGAACGAAGAACATCACATAATGCCCTGTAGGTTTCTTCAATGATCCCAGAAAGGGTGAACAGTCCAATCCAGAATTGGAAATGGAGAGATGATAATGTCTCTCCAGTAGCCAGGAATCTGCGGAACAGAAAATGGGAAAAAAAATCAGTACATGGCTTTTAGAAAAAAAAGGAAAAAAGAGTCAGTACATGGCTTTTAGAACAATAAAATTATTAATGACAGGTGTTTCTTTTTCAAAACTACGTAACTTAGGGTCATCAACAGATGTTCCTCAGCAGGAATTGCTCGCTGTAGCTGTGTGTCGTGCCTGGTTATGGATTCTCGCACATGTTGCAGCAAGTCATTGAAGCTCCGTTCCGACATCCTGATGTAGGTGAAAAATTTCTGAGGGTTTTCACGCAGCTCAGTGTACAATGTGTGGTAGGCTCCCTGGCTCTCTCGGACTTCAACAATGGGGAGTTGCCAGTAGCGGAGACAACGTCTTCTCCGTCTTTCTCTTTTCTTTTCTTCATAACAAGCAACAGCATAGGCATAAGCTAAGTTCAAATCCAAATCAAGATTATGATATAAGCTCACCATGCAAAGATCCATCTTGCAGCAAGATACATCGGCAAAAGATGAGGATTTCATCTGTACAAGGGTCTATACAGAGAATTTCCACGAGACACGCCCATTGGACATGGCTTGTGTCAAGGAAATTCTCCTGGAAAAGCATTGCCCTATCGAATGCATACGCATAAATAAAGAAAACACATGTAAAAACGCATGCAAACGCAGCTGGGTTTTATTCGTCATGTGTAAGATGTTGCTGATAAAAAATGCTGCTTTAGAATGCATTTGCATATGTTTTTACATGCGTTTGTGCATGCGGATGATACGCTGTGGACTCATTCGCTAATGTGAACCTAGCCTTATGAAGACTTGTAAGATTCCTAACTCATCTGTATTTGTTCACAATCTCAAAATCCATTGTTTCAGTGAAGTGAGAAATTCTAGACATGAATTAAGTGATAACGTGCTAGTTAACTTGTAACTTAGCTTCAACAAAGACCAGTATTCATTGGCAGAGGAAAATATTAAGCATAAACTGATATGCCAACTCTGCCCACATGTTTATAGCTTAGTCTTCCCTGAAATGCTGCCAATATCAGTCTTCATATTGCATGTTCACTGGCAAATCTAAGCACTTTGGAATTTACCCGAGCCTGTGAAGCAGCCAAGGTAATGTAACCTGAATTTTAGGTCACTAGAATTAGAAAAGGTGAACTGTGTTACAGACAACGGGGATTAGACATTTTAAATCAAATATTACAGTCTTATTTTTATAATATAATATATTAAGAATGCAAATTACAATGTGTTCACAAATAAAACTTTTGTTTTAAGTTTTCAAATGGGAAAGTTAAAGGGGTTTTCACATGAACAAAAGTTCATTTTAATCAACAGATCTTGTAATAATAATAATTTCCACAATTGGATGTGTTTAAATAAAATGTTCCTGTGCTGAGATAATCTTATAAATGTGCCCCTGCTGTGTACTGTGTAATGGCTGTGTGTGACCGTGCAGGATCATGGTCTAATCATACCACAGCTTATTATTATAAGATCTACTGATTATAATTAACTTTTGTTCATGGGACAACCTCTGTAACAAGAGTCTTTGCTATACAAATGTTATGAATTTTTAATCATACATGACATTTGTGCATTGTGCACAATTTAGGGATAGTGTGAGACGAGATGATCACATACAATTCTTTGTTTTTCATACATACTGGTATTTGGCTTTGACTTTATTAATTTAATTAGGGGCTGATTACATGTGTTTTTTATGTGTTTCCGCCTTGAAAATGCACTAAAAACACATTTGCTGATTTTCTGCATCTACTGTACGTCTATGGAGAAAATCCACACATCCACACATAAAACTCAGCATACCCAGAAGAGAAATTGGTATGTTGCGGATTTGAAACACACACCACAGGTCAGTTTATGCTGAATAAAAAGGACACACTGGGAAGGAGATTTCCATAATAATAATAATAATAATCTTTATTTTTATAGCCCAACATATTCTGCAGCGCTTTACAATTCAACAGTTCATATACAACAGTCATAACAAAGTTAATGATAATATAATAATTAATGCAAAAATATTGACAACCCTACACGTAAGAGCTTACAATCTACAATGAGGTGGGGGTGACAAAGTACGGGTGCTTAATTGAAATGATGGTCCAGCCATCTTGAGGTAGTGGGGGTAGATAAAGGCTGCTGGAGCAAGTCGCCAGCCAATATTTGTAGTGCTCTTGGGAACAATGGATGGTTATGATCAGTGAAGTAGAGTATGGACTATATATAAAAGAACTTTGATTAGGGAATGTGATAGGCCACCCTAAATAGATGTGTTTTAGGGAGCAACTAAAATTGTATAAGCTGTGGTTAGTCCTAATTTCTTGAGGTAGAGCATTCCAGAGGATTATAGTGCAACTTGGGAGAAGTCTTGGAGCCGAGAGCGTGAAGTATGGATTAATGTGCATGTTAGTCGAAGGTCACTTACATAGAGTAATGAGTGGGCAGGCTTGCAAACAGAAAGGAGAGAGGTAATGTGGGGGGGTGCCACACTTTGGAAAGATTTGTGGGTGAGAACAAGCAGTTTAAATTAGATCCTAGAATGAATGGGCAGCCAGTGCAATGACTGGCACAGAGGCATCCAAGTACCAATAGATGACCCTGGCTGCTGCATTAAGGATGGATTGGAGAGGGGAAAGTCGAGTGAGGGAGAAGCCAATTAATACAATATTACAGTAATCAATGCAGGAGTAGATCCGGGCAACAGTGAGGGTTTTTGTTGTTTCCATGGTAAGAAAGGGTTGGATTCTATAGATGTTCTTTAGGTGTAAGTGGCAAGGGCAGGCAAGAGATTGTATATAGGAGTTGAAACAAAGATTGGTGTCAAACATGTCAGACAGGGTGCCTGCTGCCTAGGAGCTATTGTGGTGCCACACACGGAGAGGGAGATGTCAGCTTTAGTGAGGTGAGTAGATGGTGGGAGCTGAAGAAGTTCAGTTTTGGAAAAGTTGAGTTTCAGATAAAGAGCGGACATAATGTTGGAAACTGCGGATTGACAGTCACTCGTGTTCTGTAGTACAGCAGGGGTAAGGTCAGCGGATGACGTGTATAGTTGTTTCATCAGCATAAAGATGGTACTGAAAGCCAAATCTGCTGATGGTCTGTCCAATTGGGGCCATGTAAAGAGAGAAGAGAAGAGGGCCCAGGACTGAACACTGAGGGACCCCAATAGTGAGAGGAAAAGTAGACTAAATGGAGCCAGCGAATGATAGGCTGAAGGAGTGGTCAGAAAGATAGGAAGATAACGTAGAGAGAGCAGTGTCCTTTATGCCTATTGATTGGAGCATAGCAAGTAGTAGATGGTGATCAACAATGTCAACAATGTCGACAGCTGCAGAGACATCAAGAAGAATGAGCAAAGAGTGATCACCATTACATTTTGCTTTCAAAAGGTCATTTGACTTTGATGAGTGCAGTTTCTATAGAACGAGTGTAGAGGTAACTGGTAAGGCGGGAGTAAATCAGGTGCTTTAAGAGTTTAGAGATGAAGGGGAGATAGGAGACTGGTCTGTAGTTATATGTGCAGGATGGGTCGAGAGAGGGTTTTTTAATAATGGAGTAATGATAGAGTGTTTGATAGAGGGGAAGATACTAGAAGAGAGGGAGAGATTGAAGATTTTAGTTAGCTGAGTAGTGAAGACTGGAGAGAGAGACTGGAGTAGGTGTGAGGGAATGTGGTCAGTAGTGCATGTAGTAGGAACAGAAGAAGGGAGGACCCTGGAGACTTCTTCTGTAACCGGGTAGAGAGTGAGCCAGAGGAGATGTGGGGACAGACTGGAGTTGTGGCACTTGGTGCCTAGAAGCTGATTTCCTGACAGATGTTTTCTATTTTCTCAGTAAGGGAGGCCAGATCATCTGGTGTTCAAGTTTTTCTCCATAGGCTTTCGGCACTCCTAGAGCATTGCTGGAGAAATAGAGCTTGTCAGGTGATTCAGGGCTGTTTTACTCTGTGTTTGTAGGTTCTGAGGATAAGGTACACAAAACTCAATGGAATAGCATATATGCAATGCCATCACGGTCAGGGGAGGGAGATGCACATGGCGGCCTCTGTCACCCCCTTACAAAAATACACAGCATCAAAAACACATTGTGAAACTTTATCCAGCAAGAAAATACCAAGCCTACCCAACAGTCAGGTCTGTACCCAGAGAATATACATAGTCTAATGCCTCGCTATAGAGTCCAGTACTGACACGTAAAATTACACTTAAGGGACAGATGGACAAGCAATTTCTTTTGCTGATACCAATCCTGTCAGTGCACACATAACCATCCCCATCCAATTATCCATCCTGATAAGATATATTTCTATGTGGCATATATGCTGAAGACTTCCTGTCATAAAAGTGACCTCCTGTTTCTACATGAGGCTGAGAAGGAATCAGCTAGTCAGTTTTTAATAATATGATGTCATAGACCTATTGGAGAAAAGAAGAATTAACTGAGTAGAATGGCAAAATTAACAATTATAAGTACACATTGCTATATAATATGATGACTGCAATATATTAAGAGGATAAAAATGTTGACGGGAGGAGTGCTTCTTTAACATGGACAGCACATGGAGTGCACACTGATGTCGTTCTTATGCTGCCCGTGTTTTTCATCGACCCATAGACCTGTATTGGTACTTTTCATATATGATACAGGAGAATAACGGACATGTCTCTGTGAAAAAATGCAGATATGTGAATTGCACCATAGTTTATAATGGGCAGCACAGTGGCTCAGTGGTTAGCACTGCAGCTTTGCAGCGCTGGAGTCCTGGGTTCTAATCGCACCTTGGACAACATCTACTAGGAGTTTGTATGTTCTCTCCGTATTTGCGTGGGTTTCCTCCGGGTACTCCGGTTTCCTCCCACACTCCAAAGACATACTGATAGGGAATTTAGATTGTGAGCCCCATCGGGGACAGCGATGATAATGTGTGCAAACTGTAAAGCGCTGCGGAATATGTTAGCGCTACATAAAAAATAAAGATTATTATTATTATTATGGGCCTATGCCAAAGTTTGGGCACCCTGCATGGTTAGTACCTAGTAGCACCCCCTTTTGCAAGTATGTGTGCAAACTGTAAAGCGCTGCGGAATATGTTAGCGCTATATAAAAATAAAGATTATTATTTATATTATTATTATAATGGTTCTGTCTGTGAAAAAAACAGTACATGTACGTTCAACATGGACATTTGAATGAGGCCTCGGAGTACCAGAACAGGAGCGTATTGCAGCAAGTCTCAGTACATAGATACTGCACAGTGCCTGGACTGGAGGAGCTAATAGGACAGTGTCACAGAGCTGCACATCCCTGCCCCTCCCCCCATCCAAGGTCCAGACAGAGGTCAGGGATCACAGTATACTTTTATTTTAGGACCCTGGAGCCTTGTCCTTTGCTGCCTCCAGTACACAGGTAGTAAGGGAGTACTATATTATGGATATGCAAGGAGCCGGACATCTATACCAGAGCTCCAGTCCTCTATCATCATGTGAAACAATTCCCTCCCCATTTCCAGGGAAATAATGTTCTTAGTTCTAAACCTCCTGCCCTCCCATCCCCACAATAGGAGCACAGCAAGCAGTATTTATGCAGAGCTGCTGACCCTCATTCTATCCATCAGCAATTCACTCTCACTTTCTCCCTGCCCTCCCTTGTAGCTTGCAACACAAGGCAAGAAACAAAACAGGGAATTTACTTTTATATATATATATATATATAGATATATATATATATATATATATATATATATATATATATATCTATATATATATATACACAGTACAGACCAAGTGTTTGGACGCACCTTCTCATTTAAAGATTTTTTTTTGTATTTTCATGACTATGAAAATTGTACATTCACACTGAAGGCATCAAACTATGAATTAACGCTTGAGGAATTATTTACGTAACAAAAAAGTGTGAAACAACTGAAATTATGTCTTACATTCTAGGTTCTTCAAAGTAGCCACCTTTTGCTTTGATGACTGCTCTGCACACTCTTGGCATTCTCTTCATAAGCTTCAAGAGGTAGTCACCGGGAATGGTTTTCGCTTCACAGGTGTGCCCTGTCAGGTTTAATAAGTGGGATTTCTTGCCTTATAAATGGGATTGGGACCATCAGTTGTGTTGTGCAGAAGTCTGGTGGATACACAGCTGATAGTCCTACTGAATAGACTGTTAGAATTTGTATTATGGCAAGAAAAAAGCAGCTAAGTAAAGAAAAACGAGTGGCCATCATTACTTTAAGAAATGAAAGTCAGTCAGTCAGAAAAATTGGGCAAACTTTGAAAGTGTCCCCAAGTGCAGTGGCAAAAACCATGAAGCACTACCAAGAAACTGGCTCACATGAGGACCGCCCCGGGAAAGGCAGACCAAGAGTCACCTCTGCTTCTGAGGATCAGTTTATCCGAGTCACCAGCCTCAGAAATCGCAGGTTAACAGCAGCTCAAATTAGAGACCAGGTCAATGCCATACAGAGTTCTAGCAGCAGACACATCTCTACAACAACTGTTAAGAGGAGACTTTGTGCAGCAGGCCTTCATGGTAAAATGGCTGCTAGGAAACCACTGCTAAGGACAGGCAACAAGCAGAAGAGACTTGTTTGGGCTAAAGAACACAAGGACATTAGACCAGTGGAAATCTGTGCTTTGGTCTGATGAGTCCAAATTTGAGATCTGTGGTTCCAACCACCGTGTCTTTGTGCGACGCAGAAAAGGTGAACGGATAGACTCTACATGCCTGGCTCCCACCGTGAAGCAAAGAGGAGGAGGTGTGATGGTGTGGGGGTGCTTTGCTGGTGACACTGTTGGGAATTTATTCAAAATTGAAGGCATACTGAACCAGCATGGCTACCACAGTATCTTGCAGCAGCATGCTATTCCATCCGGTTTGCGTTTAGTTGGACCATCATTTGTTTTTCATCAGGACAATGACCCCAAACACACCTCCAGGCTGTGTAAGGGCAATTTGACCAAGAAGGAGAGTGATGGGGTGCTACACCTTATGACCTGGCTTCCACAGTCACCAGACCTGAACCCAATCGAGATTGTTTGGGGTGAGCTGGACCGCAGAGTGAAGGCAAAAGGGCCAACAAGTGCTAAGTATCTCTGGGAACTCCTTCAAAATTGTTGGAAGACAATTCCCGGTGACTACCTCTTGAAGCTAATCAAGAGAATGCCAAGAGTGTGCAAAGCAGTCATCAAAGCAAAAGGTGGCCACTTTGAAGAGCCTGGAATATAAGACATAATTTCAGTTGTTTCACACTTTTTTGCTAAGTATATAATTCCACGTGTGATAATTCATAGTTTTGATGCCTTCAGTGATAATGTACAACTTTCATAGTCATGAAAATACAGAAAAATCTTTAAATGAGAAGGTGTGTCCAAACATTTGGTCTGTGCTGTATATATACAGGTCCTTCTCAAAAAATTAGCATATAGTGTTAAATTTCATTATTTACCATAATGTAATGATTACAATTAAACTTTCATATATTATAGATTCATTATCCACCAACTGAAATTTGTCAGGTCTTTTATTGTTTTAATACTGATGATTTTGGCATACAACTCCTGATAACCCAAAAAACCTGTCTCAATAAATTAGCATATTTCACCCATCCAATCAAATAAAAGTGTTTTTTAATAACAAACAAAAAAACCATCAAATAATAATGTTCAGTTATGCACTCAATACTTGGTCGGGAATCCTTTGGCAGAAATGACTGCTTGAATGCGGCGTGGCATGGAGGCAATCAGCCTGTGACACTGCTGAGATGTTATGGAGGCCCAGGATGCTTCAATAGCGGCCTTAAGCTCATCCAGAGTGTTGGGTCTTGCGTCTCTCAACTTTCTCTTCACAATATCCCACAGATTCTCTATGGGGTTCAGGTCAGGAGAGTTGGCAGGCCAATTGAGCACAGTAATACCATGGTCAGTAAACCATTTACCAGTGGTTTTGGCACTGTGAGCAGGTGCCAGGTCGTGCTGAAAAATGAAATCTTCATCTCCATAAAGCATTTCAGCCGATGGAAGCATGAAGTGCTCCAAAATCTCCTGATAGCTAGCTGCATTGACCCTGCCCTTGATGAAACACAGTGGACCAACACCAGCAGCTGACATGGCACCCCACACCATCACTGACTGTGGGTACTTGACACTGGACTTCAGGCATTTTGGCATTTCCTTCTCCCCAGTCTTCCTCCAGACTCTGGCACCTTGATTTCCGAATGACATGCAAAATTTGCTTTCATCAGAAAAAAGTACTTGGGACCACTTAGCAACAGTCCAGTGCTGCTTCTCTGTAGCCCAGGTCAGGCGCCTCTGCCGCTGTTTATGGGTCAAAAGTGGCTTTACCTGGGGAATGCGGCACCTGTAGCCCATTTCCTGCACACGCCTGTGCACGGTGGCTCTGGATGTTTCCACACCAGACTCAGTCCACTGCTTCCTCAGGTTCCCCAAGGTCTGGAATCGGTCCTTCTCCACAATCTTCCTCAGGGTCCGGTCTCCTCTTCTTGTTGTACAGCGTTTTCTGCCACATTGTTTCCTTCCAACAGACTTACCATTGAGGTGCCTTGATACAGCACTCTGGGAACAGCCTATTTGTTGAGAAATTTCTTTCTGGGTCTTACCCTCTTGCTTGAGGGTGTCAATGATGGCCTTCTTGACATCTGTCAGGTCACTAGTAGTGTTGAGCGATACCGTCCGATACTTGAAAGTATCGGTATCGGATAGTATCGGCCGATACCCGAAAAATATCGGATATCGCCGATACCGATATCCGATACCAATACAAGTCAATGGGACATCAAGTATCGGAAGGTATTCTCATGGTTCCCAGGGTCTGAAGGAGAGGAAACTCTCCTTCAGGCCCTGTGATCCATAGGGATGTGTAAAATAAAGAATTAAAATAAAAAATATTGATACATTTACCTCTCCGGCGGCCCCTGAACTCAGCGCGGGTAACCGGCAGGCTTCTTTGTTCAAAATCAGCGCTTTTAGGACCTGAGAATCACGTCCCGGCTTCTGATTGGTCGCGGGCCGCCCATGTGACCGCCACGCGACCAATCACAAGCCGTGACGTCATTCGCAGGTCCTTAACGCGCTCATTTTTTAAAAATGAGCGCGGTAATGACTTTCAAAGACGTAGCGGCCAATCACAAGCCGCTACGTCTTTGAAAGCCATTAACGCGCTCATTTTTAAAAATGAGCGCGTTAATAGCTTGCGGTGACGTCGCGGCTTGTGATTGGTCGCGTGGCGGTCACATGGGCGGCCCGCGACCAATCAGAAGCTGGGACGTGATTCTCAGGTCCTAAAAGCGCTGATTTTGAACAACGAAGCCTGCCGGTTACCCGCGCTGAGTCCAGGGGCCGCCGGAGAGGTAAATATATCAATATTTTTTATTTTAATTCTTTATTTTACACATCTCTATGTATCCGATACCGATACCCGATACCACAAAAGTATCGGATCTCGGTATCGGAATTCCGATACCGCAAGTATCGGCCGATACCCGATACTTGCGGTATCGGAATGCTCAACACTAGTCACTAGTCTTACCCATGATGGGGTTTTGAGTAATGAACCAGGCAGGGAGTTTATAAAAGCCTCAGGTATCGTTTGCATGTGTTTAGAGTTAATTAGTTGAGTCAGAAGATTAGGGTAATAGGTCGTTTAGAGAACCTTTTCTTGATATGCTAATTTATTGAGACAGGTTTTTTGGGTTATCAGGAGTTGTATGCCAAAATCATCAGTATTAAAACAATAAAAGACCTGACAAATTTCAGTTGGTGGATAATGAATCTATAATATATGAAAGTTTAATTGTAATCATTACATTATGGTAAATAATGAAATTTAACACTATATGCTAATTTTTTGAGAAGGACCTGTATATATATATATATATATATATATATATATATATATATATATATATATATATATATATATATATATATATATCACCAGTAGGTGGTGTCACCCCCTCATGGTCTTTGGTCTAACTAAGCTTTGGCACCGTGGGACTTTACCTTTGAGGAGTTGACGGCCACTTTTATATTAATAACTTATGCTTAAGAGAGGTTACCAGTATAAGATTGAGGTGCAAGGTGTTGGACCCCCATTAATCATCTGTTAATAACTCTGGCAGCGGTAAGTTAACAGTGTATACCAGAGCGGAGCACCACAGCTCCGCACAGTGTTCTGTGGCAGATGCCGAGTACTGCAATTTAGCTGCTATACTTTTCATAAGAACTGATTTGCAGTACTTAATAGCAACTACTAACAGCATATGGTGCTGCGGTGTTCTGCTTCACATACCATATACATCCGGATGTCGAAGATGATAGCTGTTCGGTGTGGGCACAAGGTGTTGGACAACCGGTGATCTTATATTGATGACCTATCCTAAGGATGAACACAGAAGTACTGGAAAGCTCCATTAAATCTATGGTGTTTCCCTATTTTCTCTTGAGAAATCCATGCTTGCTGTTTTCTAACAAGCTATAAATAAGGGCATCAGAATTTATATGCATGTTGTGATATTTTTGAAGACATTTTTGGAGCCCCTCATCTTGTTTAAATTAATTTTCTGTTTATTAAATGTAATATAAACATAGTCGATACTACCATATTAACCTGTCTTCACATTATTTACTTGTTTAGGAGGATCAATCAACATGCTTGTTCTTACAAGTGTGGAAATCACGTTAGCATTAGTGACATTTTTTATTGTCCTTTTAATAACAAAGAAAATATGGAGAAAAAGAAAGCTTCCTCCTGGCCCTTGGGGAATACCAATTCTGGGGAATATGTTACAAATAGAGGAACTTCCTCACTTGACATTCATTAAAATGAAGGAGAAGTATGGAGATGTATTTCTTCTCAAGCTAGGCTCGGTGCCAGTGGTGGTAGTGAGTGGATTGGAGACCGTCAAAAAGGTTTTACTAAAACAAGGAGAGCAGTTCGCTGGTCGTCCAAATCTTTACACTTTCAGCTTGATTAATGACGGAACAAGTTTGGCATTCTCAGAACATTTTGGAGATGCTTGGAAACTCCATAAAAAGATCGCTAAAATGTCTTTAAGAGAATTTTCTAAATCCTCTAGATCTTCATTATCCCAGAGTCTTTTTGAAGAGTTTGTTTCTGCAGAATCTGCAGCCCTTGTGGAAACACTGCTGATGAATTCTGAAAAGGGCTACTTTGATCCATCAGAAAATATCACATATGCTTTAGCCTGTGTTGTCTGTGCTTTATGTTATGGAAAGCGCTACAGTCATGATGATGAAGAGTTTCTTGGAGTCATCCAAATAAATGAAGAAGTCCACAAGGCCTCAGGTGCTGCTGCACCAGCAGACTTTATTCCTATTTTACGTTTCTTTCCGTTGCCTGGAATAAAAGCACTACTACAAGCAATTAAAAGATATAACAACTTTGTGAAAAATCGTGTAAAGGAACATTATGAGACATATAACAAGGTTTGTAATAATCATATACCAATTATTCTTAAAGAGGTATTATCATGTTTTTATATTGCTTTGGTTAATTAGGCTGCCAGGATTTCCTGATATAGTTGCTTTTATCTTACATAGTGTACAGCTTGTTTATATTTAGCTTGGCTATCCAATTGTGCATAGTGGGTTCATTCTAGGAAAGGAGTTAACTCCTAACATCCCAATCAGCGCTCTTCAGCCCATTGATTTCTATACAGAAGTTAGATGCTCACCTCCTTTTCCCTCCCTCTTAGCTCTTTACAAACTACACTTCCAAATCTAGCCAAATAACCAGCACCCAGCATCAGCTGATTCAAGTGCAGTTCTTCTAATTACAGATCTCACTTTGTGTGAACAGGTTGCCTTCTTGTGGCTGGAGGGCACACATGAATAGGTCAATGTATGCACATAGTACCTACATTTGATAAATATATTCGTTATAGTAGTAATGCAGTTTAATTTTCATAGTCATTGATTGCAAACATCTTACTGTGTACAGAGTGCTGTTGTATTCTTTGTAAATTAAATAGTTTGTCACGTGAAGAGTAACCATCATTATAATTTTTATTTCATAAATCAAAAGAACACATGGGAATAAACAACTCTAATATATCTTATCAGATAAATCTGTTTCTTTCTTCAACAGGACTGAGAATTCATTCTCAATTAGGGTGAGATCTGTATTCAGTATGGAAAGATTTTTAGATTACTAAGATAGGAGATGGCAGTTGTAGTTCATTCAGCATGCTATTGCCATTAATCCAATACGCTAAAATATTTGCACTATTTGAATAGCACATGTATTCCCTATGGAGGGCACACTTCCCATGTAGTATAGTGCAATAAAAGAAAGTGCAACAGTGCAAAAAATATGCTATTATAAAACACACCTAAAATGCACACAATATGTGCTATACATACATGTATATATAACTGGCAAAAAAGTGCAATGTGCTCATATCAAATCAATCCAATGTAACAACACCCTCTATATGGCAACAACACCGAGGGTCAAAATTAAGGTGCACAGTGCAAGGGAAAAATTATAGCAATGATACTAATCCTGAGTATTACCTTGGAGGAGGGGGAAGGGTCGCCACGTCCTATATGCTGCACCCCTACGCACGTTTCGGACTTCGAAGGGACCGAAACGTTGTTACATTGGATTGATTTGATATAAGCACATTGCACTTTTTGTGCCAGTTATATATACATGTATGTATAGCACATATTGTGTGCATTTTAGGTGTGTTTTATAATAGTATACTTTTGCACTGTTGCACTTTCTTTTATTGCACTTTTGTATATATCCTGAAGTAAACCTGATATATATATGGGAGGGTCTGCCACTATGAGTTATTTGAGCTGTTATATGGGTTGATTCCATGTCCTATTATGCGCACCATTGTTTGTTTTTATATACTTATAGTCCCATATAAATTCAATAAAGGCATTTTTTAAAATCTATCCCCTGTATGGTGTCTCTCTGGGGATCCATTGTCTGGTTGTTGGGCTGTTCTCTTGGTCTGGGGAGTAATCACGCGTTTCTCACAGAGCACTCTATTTCTTGTCTATATACTCAATTTTATATAATTTTGTTGTACATTTGATTTATTAGATAATTTGAGTGGTTTTTGTGGCTCTAATCCATGTAGTATAGACACACTATCACAGGAGAGGGCACCAACACCAGTCAAGTTGGTGTTTTGTATCTGTATCTATAGAGGACATGCCATCACTTACTGATCTGTAGTGGTCCAACTACTGGTGTCCCAATCCCAAACAATCTTCATAATAAAGGAACAGAAGGGATGGCTAAATAATTACTAATTACTGTCCTTTCTTCTTGCAAGTAAGTGTAAGTTAATACTTGTATCCTCCATAAACAGTTCCCAAAAGCAATTTTTTTTTCTTACAAACCTGTGTCTTGCTGTTCCTATATCTAATTTTCTCTTTTATGTATGTTACTATTTCCATTGTCAATAGAGTGTGTTCCTACAGTCAGTCATTATCTGCGCTGATTGAACTTTGCTTGAAAAAACTGTATAGAAAAAGTGAATGGTAACACCCAGCTGTCATTTTTGGCCAGAGTTCTAAAATTCTAAGAGCTCCTTACCAGATTCAGAGTTTGTTCTTTTAGTCAGTAGATGTCAGACATAATATGCCGCAAATGTTTCAGATATTAACACACTTTTCACCCCTTAAAGGGAAGGTGCCATCAAAAAAATTTTTTTTTCAGAAATTGTAAAAATGTAAAGAATTAATGATTACATTTTCTTAAAAAATATTATCATTTGTTTATAATTTAGTAAAATATGAAAAATAATTTGAAAAGTTTTGGAATTTCCACTTTTAAACACTAGGGGGAGCAGCTGCTGAAATTTCAGAAAAACCTAGTGTACAAATAGCTCACATTACAGCACTGCAGTAATTATGGGCGGAGTCTGCTGACGTGTGTGATGTCTCCTCTCCTCTCCTTATGGGTGTTTGCTAAGGGATTAGAGAGGATGATATTCAGGAACCCAGTGAGCAGCCATTTTGTTGGTGACTGCAGAGTATGGCTGCCGTCACACTAGCAGTATTTGGTCAGTATTTTACCTCAGTATTTGTAAGCCAAAACCAGGAGTGGAACAAATAGAGGAAAAGTATAATAGAAACATATGCACCACTTCTGCATTTATCACCCACTCCTGGTTTTGGCTACAAATACTGAGGTAAAATACTGACCAAATACTGATAGTGTGAAGGCAGCCTTATACTGACAAGTAGACGGTCACCAAGGATGGCAGGCAGCAAGGATTCTGGGAGATATGTGGTGGAGGGAGCAGGGTGACAGCAGCACAGAGTATTTCAGGAGAGCAGTGTGCTGGTCTATAGGGGCCCCCTGTTTGGTGCGCGGAGCAGCCAGGGATTATACATAGAGCACTGTCTTTTATACACATGGATGGACCGTCTGCTCCACAGAAATCCAGGAAACATTTCTGCGGATTGATGGCCTGGTCTGATCCAGACTTTGCATGCAGACCCCATTCCCCTCCTCAGATCCTGTCTTCTCCATCCTGTCCTGGCGATGTGTGAAAGCGAGGCGACAGGCGAAGTACGGGGTGACGCTGGGAAGGAAATGTAGACCCCTCTCTTCAGCTGCCTCACCAGCCCTGACTGCACCTAACTGGAGGTCACGCTGTCCCCTCTATTACCCCAGACCCGCGTGCAGGTGCTCAGCCAGAACCACCATAGAATGGGTCCGCTTTCTGAAGATAATACTGCCATAGTGTTCTCGCATAATACCGCCATATAGATCACACACAATACTATCAAATAGATCACACAATACTGTCATACAGTTCTCACATAATACCACCATATAGATCACACATAATACCGCCAGTGTTCTCACATACCGCCATATAGATCACACATAATACTGCCAGTGTTCTCACATACCGCCATATAGATCACACATAATACCGCCAGTGTTCTCACATACCACCATATAGATCACACATAATACCGCCAGTGTTCTCACATACCGCCATATAGATCACACATAATACCGCCAGTGTTCTCACATACCACCATATGCTTCTCACATAATACCGCCAGTGTTCTCACATACCACCATATAGATCACACATAATACCGCCAGTGTTCTCACATACCACCATATGCTTCTCACATAATACCGCTAGTGTTCTCACATACCACCATATAGATCACACATAATACCGCCAGTGTTCTCACATACCGCCATATAGATCACACATAATACCGCCAGTGTTCTCACATACCACCATATGCTTCTCACATAATACCGCCAGTGTTCTCACATACCACCATATAGATCACACATAATACCGCCAGTGTTCTCACATACCACCATATGCTTCTCACATAATACCGCCAGTGTTCTCACATACCACCATGTAGATCACACATAATACCGCCAGTGTTCTCACATACCGCCATATAGATCACACATAATACCGCCAGTGTTCTCACATACCACCATATGCTTCTCACATAATACCGCCAGTGTTCTCACATACCACCATATAGATTACACATAATACCGCCAGTGTTCTCACATACCACCATATAGATCACACATAATACCGCCAGTGTTCTCACATACCGCCATATAGATCACACATAATACCGCCAGTGTTCTCACATACCACCATATGCTTCTCACATAATACCGCCATATAGATCACCCATAATGCCGCCACATAGATCTCACATGTATTGTAAATAAAGACTCGGCCAGAATAAAGTCCTTTATTAATCTTTTTTATACCATACCGAACGCATAATCCTCGACTCCCTCATCTCCCACAACAAAAATAATAAACCACAATGGGGAAAGACACGCAGGGGGGAGAGGAGTGCATAGGAGAGGATTAGATACTGACTGCTGAGCCGTGTATCTAATCCTGTCCTGTGTGATACTGTGCTGCGTCGTGTATCTAATCCTATCTTGTGTGATACTGTACACAGGACAGGATTAGCTACACAAGACTAGATTAGCTACACAGGACAGAGGTAGCAGTGGTAGATGGTATATAGAGGCAGGCAGCAGTGGTAGATGGTATATAGAGGCAGGCAGCAGTGGTATATAGGGGCTGGTAGCAGTGGTATATAGGGGCTAGTAGCAGTGGTATATAGTGGCTGGTAGCAGTGGTATATAGGAGCAGGTAGCAGTGGTATATAGGGGCTAGTAGCAGTGGTATATAGGGGCTAGTAGCAGTGGTATATAGGGGCAGGTAGCAGTGGTATATAGGGGCTAGTAGCAGTGGTATATAGTGGCTGGTAGCAGTGGTATATAGGGGCTAGTAGCAGTGGTATATAGGAGCAGGTAGCAGTGGTATATAGGGGCTAGTAGCAGTGGTATATAGGGGCTAGTAGCAGTGGTATATAGGGGCTAGTAGCAGTGGTATATAGGGACAGGTAGCAGTGGTATATAGGGACAGGTAGCAGTGGTATATAGGGGCTAGTAGCAGTGGTATATAGGGGCTAGTAGCAGTGGTATATAGGGGTTAGTAGCAGTGGTATATAGGGACAGGTAGCAGTGGTATATAGGGGCTAGTAGCAGTGGTATATAGGGACAGGTAGCAGTGGTATATAGTGGCAGGTAGCAGTGGTATATAGGGGCTAGTAGCAGTGGTATATAGGGGACAGGTAGCAGTGGTATATAGGGGCTAGTAGCAGTGGTATATAGGGGCTAGTAGCAGTGGTATATAGGGGCTAGTAGCAGTGGTATATAGGGGCTGGTAGCAGTGGTATATAGTGGCAGGTAGCAGTGGTATATAGGGGCTAGTAGCAGTGGTATATAGGGGACAGGTAGCAGTGGTATATAGGGGCTAGTAGCAGTGGTATATATGGGCTAGTAGCAGTGGTATATAGGGACAGGTAGCAGTGGTATATAGTGGCAGGTAGCAGTGGTATATAGGGGCAGGTAGCAGTGGTATATAGGGGCAGGTAGCAGTGGTATATAGGGGCTAGTAGCAGTGGTATATAGTGGCTGGTAGCAGTGGTATATAGGGGCTAGTAGCAGTGGTATATAGGAGCAGGTAGCAGTGGTATATAGGGGCTAGTAGCAGTGGTATATAGGGGCTAGTAGCAGTGGTATATAGGGGCTAGTAGCAGTGGTATATAGGGACAGGTAGCAGTGGTATATAGGGACAGGTAGCAGTGGTATATAGGGGCTAGTAGCAGTGGTATATAGGGGCTAGTAGCAGTGGTATATAGGGGCTAGTAGCAGTGGTATATAGGGACAGGTAGCAGTGGTATATAGGGGCTAGTAGCAGTGGTATATAGGGACAGGTAGCAGTGGTATATAGTGGCAGGTAGCAGTGGTATATAGGGGCTAGTAGCAGTGGTATATAGGGGACAGGTAGCAGTGGTATATAGGGGCTAGTAGCAGTGGTATATAGGGGCTAGTAGCAGTGGTATATAGGGGCTAGTAGCAGTGGTATATAGGGGCTGGTAGCAGTGGTATATAGTGGCAGGTAGCAGTGGTATATAGGGGCTAGTAGCAGTGGTATATAGGGGACAGGTAGCAGTGGTATATAGGGGCTAGTAGCAGTGGTATATAGGGGCTAGTAGCAGTGGTATATAGGGACAGGTAGCAGTGGTATATAGTGGCAGGTAGCAGTGGTATATAGGGGCTAGTAGCAGTGGTATATAGGGGACAGGTAGCAGTGGTATATAGGGGCTAGTAGCAGTGGTATATAGGTGCTAGTAGCAGTGGTATATAGGGGCTAGTAGCAGTGGTATATAGGGGCTAGTAGCAGTGGTATATAGGGACAGGTAGCAGTGGTATATAGGGGCTAGTAGCAGTGGTATATAGGGACAGGTAGCAGTGGTATATAGGGGCTAGTAGCAGTGGTATATAGGGGCTAGTAGCAGTGGTATATAGGGGACAGGTAGCAGTGGTATATAGGGGCTAGTAGCAGTGGTATATAGGGGCTAGTAGCAGTGGTATATAGGGGCTAGTAGCAGTGGTATATAGGGGCTAGTAGCAGTGGTATATAGGGGCTGGTAGCAGTGGTATATAGGAGCAGGTAGCAGTGGTATATAGGGGCTAGTAGCAGTGGTATATAGGGGCTAGTAGCAGTGGTATATAGTGGCTGGTAGCAGTGGTATATAGGAGCAGGTAGCAGTGGTATATAGGGGCAGGTAGCAGTGGTATATAGGAGCAGGTAGCAGTGGTATATAGTGGCTGGTAGCAGTGGTATATAGGGACAGGTAGCAGTGGTAGATGCATAAGAAAATAAAAACTCTGTACTTACCTTCAGTCCTCTTCCAGGAAGTGCTGAGTCATGTTCAGGGCAGAGCAGTGTGACGATCTCTCTGCTCTGAACAGGTCGGCAGTGAGCAGTGATTGCAGCCTGTGCTGTAATACTAAGTACAGGCTGAAATCACAGCTCCTGGCTGCAGATACTCACCCCGAACCTCTCTTCCCAGCAGCAGCTTCTCCCTGGCAGCTCCTGCTATGATCGCATACACTGAGCTGTGTGTACGATGACAGAGGAAAAAACAAAATGGCCGTGATCTCCTCTCACAGCTGTGACGTAGCAGCCCAGGGGGCGTGTCCAAGTCACAGCTGAGAGGCAGGAGGAGCGGTCGGAGCCCAACTGTTGGCTCCTATGCCCATGGCTGCCGTAAGTGAGGTGTGCAAGTGTCGTGTCCAGACACTTACACCCACACTAATGAAAATGGCGGCCTCCAGTGGAAAAAGTAAAAATGAATAAATAAAAAAGTATTAAAGTACTACATTTACTATTGTATTAAAAATAATTGATTATATAATCAATAATTATTAATACAAAAACTAAAATCACGGCACCCTCCCTTTAATGACTTGTGATATACTATATCCATCATAAGCCATCTCCCTGCTTTTAACTTGGGCTTGCATGCCAAGCCCACATGTTTTGCTGACAGATAACAGCAGAAGTATTCAGCCATTTTCTTCCTCTAAAAGCTGCTGTGGTAAAAAGCACCTTCCATGGCAGTTAACTTGTTAAATTCCGCAGTCTGCCTTTGACATCAGAATTAACAGTGTGCTGTCAGGGGGTGCACCATTCTATCCCCCTCACTGGCGATCCTGTCACGTGATCTTGGGATGCCGATGTGTTGCCATGCCATGACACAGTGTCCCTGTGAAGACCAGCCAAGGGCTGGCATTCATAGGAGGCCATGATTTCCACTATATACTGCACTGCTGTGACACATATGTATATAGCACAAGGCACAAGTGTTCAAACGATCACAACGTCAAGTCCCCTAATGGGACGAATAAATTCAGGTTCACGTGAAAAAAAGGTTTAAAAATGTGAAAAAAATAAGTTCAAATCACCCACCATTCCCCCCCTTAAAATCTAAGAAATAAAAAAAACTCGTATTTGGTACAACTGCATTTGCAATAGTCTAATCTATCAAAATATAAAATCAAATAATCTGATCGTAAACGCTGTAACGAGAAAAAATCAAAACTTCAAAACTTTTTGCTGCTGCAACAGGAAACAAATGTAATAGCAGGCAATCAAAACATTGCATCTACCCCCAAATGGTATCAATAAACACATTGGTTTGGGGTGCAAAAAACAAGCCCTCATACAGCCACATATCACAAAAACTGAAAATGTTATGGCTCTTGTAAAGTGGCTACATAAGCAAAAAACCGATACAAATTTGGTACCTACATATTCGTACTGACCTGGAGAATCATATTGCCAGGTCAGTTTTACAGTAAAATCAACACTGTAAATGAAAAGAAAACAAAAATATTTGCAGAATTGCACTTTTTTTTTGCTATTTTGCCATGCTTTGATATTTTTCCCACATTCAAGTGCATCGTATGTTAAAATGGATGGTGTCATTTAAAAGTACAACTCATCTCACAAACAACAAGCCCTCACATGGCTACATCAATGGAAAAATAAAAAAGTTATGGGTCTTGGAATAAGGGAAGCAAAAAGGAAAATAAAAAAAATATATATTCTTGCATAGCTCTTGCTAGTATCAATTCTCCAGACAATCGGTTTGATTCATCTAAGCTTTTTTCAACAAAAAATACCTTTGAAAAGTCACAATTTCCTTGCTCGGTAGGAGGATGCTCAAAACTCTGACAAAGTAGGTGGTGCTGGGGCAGGACGGGGAGTTAAGGGGCATGGCAACCTCCACTCATCAAACCCGTTATGCGCTTTGGTGTCACTATGCGCTTCGACTGATTCATTAAGAGCATTAGCCTATTAATGAATCAGGGCTGTCCACTCCAAATTTAGAGAATCGCCCCAAATGCATCCAAGTGAACCTTTTGTAAAAGTTATAAAGTGAGTGTTCATGATCTATGTTCTATGCATAAAGTATTGACGTTCAAGGGCCCAAATATGACAACTAGCTGAAGAAAAGTAGCCATTTAGGATGCGTTTTCATTTTTATAAACTTTGCTAGACTAAATTCATCACAGCTTTATTCAAAAATTTTACATACTTTTCTGCGTTTGCGTTAACTTTTTTTTATTTACTTCAGAATCGCATAAGAGATATCACTGATGCGTTACTCTACTGGTGTAGCCGGAGACAATCAGATGATAAGTTATCTGCTTTGTCGGATGCCCAGATTCTATCCACTGTGGGTGATATATTTGGAGCAGGTAAATAATTGTAATTCAGCTCTTGTCTTTTACCATATATTTAGAATATAATCATGCATTTGGTTGCAAAGTGTGTACGTAAAAAGCACTGTTCTCAAGGCTCTTTTATGAGGTCTGACAATTGTTCAGAAAAAAATCTCATTTCCGATTCTGGTCTGGCATAAAACTGCCACCGATCACCTGACGAATGAGTAATACTTTTGTTCATTCCAGAGAGAAGGTATTGTATGCTTTACTCCACTCCATCCAAAAGGTGTCAAGGTGCTTGGTGATTTAAGGCTTACATAAATTGCTTAGCCATGGAAACCCATGCCATGAAGCTCCAGGGCTGGCGATGACCATAGTCAAAGATTAGAGTAGTCTGGCTCCAACCTCTTTTCTCAGTGCTGCTCTAGGTGATTGACAGGTGAACACATATGAGTGAGACCTGTCAATCAACTGGAGAAGTGACCCATTCTTTCACAAATGTTTGTAAAGGCAGACTGACTATGGGGCGGATTTTATACATATGTGACAATGGGACTGAGCAAAGAGAACAAGGCCTGGGGATCCAACGCATCTAACGGTGATCCAAAGTAGTGAGGAGTGATTGGGCCTGTGTGATAAGTTTAAGGATTTATTTTACAATTTTTATTGCCTCTTATGGTTCATAAAAATGGAATCCAGCAGCTGCCATTTTGCGAAATCTCTGTGAAAGTAAAATACAAAAAAAAAATATGCATTTTGGCAATTGTGTACTTTTGGAAAATTCGAGGAGAATTCAATTTCACTCTAATTTATTTGCTCATCTCTAGTGAAGACTTAAGGTGGAGGACCTCGAGAGCAAAATCCCCTTCCTCTTTATAATTAAGCTAGGGATGATTGATTGCAATTAGAGATGGGCAAACCCGAACAGTAAATTTCTGCGTCTGTACTGAACATTTGCTTTTCGGGCACAGACACTGAACACAGACTTTACCAGGAAGTCCGTGTTACTGTTCGGGTTAGGCCCCAAACACCAGGTGTTTTTCTCGCTGTCATGTGCATGCCCCCAGCTACCAGTTTTGCCTGGCTGGTTATTAAAAATACAGGGAAACCCACCCTAGTTTTTCTTTTTAATTATCTATTTAGAACGCAGGTGAGAGCTGAGGAAAACTCCCATCCTGTCATTTGACAGCATTGGAACCACGGCTGTCTGACCAGCGGTAATGATTTATCGCCGCTCAGAAGCAGTGATTGACAGCATGACAAATACGGGCCTCCATTCAAGTGAATGGGGTCTGGGTTCGGTTCGGGGCCAGATACTATTCTGGTATCCGAACCAAAACTTTTTATAACTGTTCGGCCAAACCCGCTGGACCCGAACATCCAGGAGTCCACCCATCTCAAATTACAATCAAAATAATTTTCCCTATATCCACTAAATATAATTCTAAGCACATAAAGAACACAATATTTTTCTATGTGAGTTTTATGATGTGGAAATGTAATTGCATAATTCCAAACATTCACATTCAACTAGCTCTAAATAACTCCATATAATTAGCACAACATTATTATTATTATTATTATTATTTATTTATATAGCACCATTAATTCCATGGTGCTGTACATGAGAAGGGGTTACATCAAAATACAAATATCACTTACAGAAAGCAAACTAACAATGACAGACTGATACAGAGGGAAGAGGACCCTGCCCTTGCGGGCTTACATTCTACAGGATTATGGGGAAGGAGACAGTAGGTCGAGAGTTGCAGTAGCTCCAATGGTGTTGTGGTGGCCGTGTGGTCTTTACAGGCTGTAAGCTTCCTTGAAGAGGTGGGTTTTCAGGTTTCTTTTGAAGGATCCGAAAGTAGTGGATAACCAGATGTGTTGGGGCACTGAATTCCAGAGGATGGGTGATATTCGGGAGAAGTCTTGCAGGCGATTGAGTGAGGAGCGAATGAGCGTGGAGGAGAGGAGGAGGTCTTGGGAGGACCGGAGATTACGTGAGGGAAGATATTGAGAGATTAGTGTGGAAATATACGGAGGAGAAAGATTATGAATGGCTTTGTAGGTCAGTGATAGTAATTTAAACTGGATACGCTGGGAAATTGGGAGCCAGTGAAGGGATTTGCAAAGAGGTGAAGCAGGAGTGTAGAGAGGAGAGAGATTAATTAGTTAGGCAGCAGAGTTAAGGATGGACTGGAGAGGTGCGAGAGTGTTAGAAGGTAGGCCACAGAGGAGTATGTTGCATTAGTCGAGGCAGGAGATGATTAGGGCATGCACAAGCATTTTGGTAGAGTGTGGATTGAGGAAAGGATGGATTCTGGAAATATTTTTGAGCTGGAGGCGACAGGAGGTGGCGAGAGATTGGATGTGCGGTTTGAAGGACAGGGCAGAGTCAAGGGTTACTCCGAGGCAGCGGATTTTGAGGACAGGGGAAAGTGTGATTTCATTTATTTTGATAGATAGATCATGTAGGGAAGATATGCATGATGGAGGAAAGATAATGAGTTCAGATTGGTCCACATTGAGCTTGAGAAAGCGAGAGGAGAAGAAAGAGGATATGGCCGATAGACACTCTGGTATTCTGGAGAGCAGAGCGGTGACATCTGGGCCAGAGAGGTAGATCTGAGTGTCATCAGCATATAGATGGTACTTGAAGCCATAGGACCTTATGAGTTGTTCCAGGCCGAGTGTATAGATTGAGAAGAGTAAGGGTCCTAGGACAGAGCTTTGGGGGACTCCAACAGAGAGGGGGCGAGATGAAGATGCAGCGCCCCAGAGACCTGGTCGTTGCAGTATAGCGCTCTGCCACTAAGGGGAGCAGCAGTACGTCTGATGGCACTAAGGAGTTCTCCTGACCAGGTATCACCAGAACACATTACACTTCACACTCCGGCCACTAGGGGGAGAAAAAGGCTTTATTTATTGGGCCACTCCTCACACTGGTAAAAGTAGGGGCTGGGGAGGAAGTTAGTTAGAAGCTGACTGGGTTGGAACCAGGCAACACCCTATGGCACGGGGTGTTGAAGGAGAAGGCACGGGGGGGTCCCTGTCAGGCGTGGGAGCCTGGCAGGTGCCTAGCGAACAGAACATAACATACCGGAACCGCGCCTGCACACCTTGCGGCGGTATCCTAAGAGAGAGACAAGAAGGGAAGAATATTGTGGAACAGTGTAAACGAGATCAGCACAAAGAAGAACCAGTAAGAGTCATGCCGAGAGAGGAAGGCAACATCTTACTGAGGCGCGTAGTTGGTGGCCGGATCACCGTAGGAGTAACTGACTTCAAGCCTTACTTCAAATTCCGCTGGACAGTTGATTATAGGTTGGCTGTCTACCTTTTACACCTATGAAGACATAGGGGGCAACATTGGGAGAGGGGCGTCTCTAGGGTCGCGGAATACCTCCAAGCCTTCCCGTCAAACGGGTGGCATCCTAGCCAAAATATACCTGGGGGACGTTAGAAACTAGCAACATCTGGAACCAAAGAACGAGAGAGAGAGAGAAAGCTGTAGAGAACAAACGAAGGAGAACAGCAGTTGTGAGGACTATTCCGAATGCTCAGCAGGGTAGGACTACAACACACAGGCGCTATTGGTAGGCAACGATTTCCATCTGCGAGGGAAACTCTGGATGTGCCCATCGGACCGGCCGGTCTCTGATAGCTCGGTTGAACGTGCTCTGGACTGAGTGTATTGAAGCCTTCAGTAAAAAGGTAAAGAGACTGCAACCTTGTGTCCTCGTTATTGCCTGCGCCTCACACCATCACCATCCACCAAACCGGGAAGCCCTGGGGACATACTTCACCTGTGGGAAGGTATACCATCCAGCTGCCATTCCATCACCCCAGCGGACCCCACAGCAGCGTCGGTCACCCTGACCGAACACCACAGGTGGCGTCACGAACCCCTGACAGACTGCAATACTACTTTCATTGGACGCCCCTTAGCAGGGTCGCGGACCGGGTCTAGCCACCGTGACCGCCTCAGAACCGAACCCGAGAGGCCCGGTACCGAAACGCGTGGTCCTATGTCTGGGGGCGCTCCAAAGAGGTAGTATGGGAGTAAGAAACGCTAAATGTGCAGTTGGCAAGGTACGAGGAGATCCAAGATAGGGCAACGTCTTTGACACCAAAAGAAGAGAGCATCTGTAGTAGGAGGCAGTGGTCAACTGTGTCGAAGGCAGAGGACAGGTCTAGGAGGAGGAGTATAGAGAATTGTCTGTTAGCTTTGGCTGTAAGTAAGTCGTTAATAATTTTGGTCAGGGCAGTCTCAGTGGAATGGTACACCATGCGTATATAGCTACATGTGTATGCAAATATACCTAAAAAGAGGTTTTCCCATGAACAATGTGCATTTTAATCAATACATCTTGAAATAATAATAATTTCCACAATTAGATGTGCTGAGATAATCATATAAATATGCCCCTGCTATGTACTGTGTAATGGCTGTGTCTGAGCAGGCAGGAACGTTGCATGATTATTCCACAGCTTCAAGGCAGGAGGGGGGAGGAAGAAAAAAAGTATACAGACATGACAGTACAAGATCACAAATAATAATTTTTGGGGGGGTAAACCATTTTTTAAAAACAGGCAGTAAAATGTATTACATCACAAAAAGAATCAGCAGCAATACCGTGCTGTAATGTCTGTATAGTCTTTTACATCCTCCCCTGCCTAGGAGCTGTGTGGTGTGATCTAACCATGTCCCTGTACAGTCAGACACAGCCATTACACAGTACACAGTAGGGGCACATGTATAACATTATCTCAGCACATCTAATAATGGAAATTATTATTTTTCCAAGATGTATTGATTAAAATTATCTTTAAAATTCTTTGTGAGAAGTCCCCTTTAACCACTTCCCAACCTTGGACGTGCGCCGTACACCATGGCTGGTAGGTACTTTCCGACCTTGGACATACTGGTTACGTGATTGCTAAAATGCGGCACTGTGACCGCCGTCACAGTGATCACATTAGAGTGCCCACTGATTCCCAAAGCAGGGCACCTAGAGTCATTGTTCCAGGGAGTGGCGACACCCCCCGCAACTATAATCGCTGAGATTGGTTGTTCATTTTCAGTGTTTCAGGAAACAAGGTTACTTAAGGAGGGTTTCCACTGTTTAGGCACACCAGGGGCTCTCTAAACGCGACACGACGTTCGCTCTTGATTCCAGTCAATTTCATGTTCAAAAAGTCAAACAATGCTCTTCCCTTTCAATCTCTGTTGTGCACCTAAACACTGGATTTCCCTCCTCATATGGGGTATCGGCTTATTCAGGAGAAATTGCACAACAGTACAACAATTTTTGGGATCCATTTTCACCTGTTACCCTTGTGAAAATAAAAAAAAAATTGAGGCTTAAAGCATGTTTTTGTGGAAAGAATGTGATTTTTTATTTTCATGGCTCAATATTATACATTTCTATGAAGCACTTGGGGGTTCAAGGTGCTGAACACATATATAGATAAGTTCCTTGAGCAGTCTAGTTTCCAAAGTGGGGTCACTTGTGGGGGATTTTCACTGTTTAGGCACATCAGGGGCTTTCCAAATGCGACATGGCATCCACTCTCGACTCCAATTAATTTTGTGTTCCAAACGTCAAATGAGCTCCTTCCCTTTTAAACCCTGCCGTGTTCCCAGAAAGTAGACTTACGTCACATATGTGGAGTCGACGTACTCAGGAGAAATTGCACAACAATTTTTCCAGTCCATTTTCTCCTGTTACCCTAGTGAAAATCAAAAAATTTAGGACAAAAGCACATTTTTGTGGAATTTATTTTTTATTTTCAGCATTAGAAATGTCTGTGAAGCACTTGGGGATTCAAGTTGCTCAGCATACATCTAGAAAAGTCCCTTAAGATGTCTAGTTTCCAAAAAAGAGTTCATTTGTGGGGGGTTTCCATTGTTTTAGACACATCAAGGGTTCTCCAAATGCGACGTGGCATCTGCACTTGATTCTAGCCAATTTTGCGTTCAAAAAGTCAAACAGTGCCCCTTCCTTTCCAAGCCTTAGCTGTGCACCCAAACAATAGATTTCCCCCACATATGGCATATCGGCGTTTTAAGGAGAAGATGCACAACAAATTTTGTGGTCTACTTTCTCCTGTTCCCCTTGTAAAAATAAAAAAATGGCATCTAAAGTAAAGTTTTTGTGGAAAAAGTTAAATGTTCATTTTTTTCTTCCACATTCCATTAATTCGTGTGAAACACTTAAAGGGTTAATAAACACTTTGAATATGCTTTTGAGCACCATAAGTGGTGCACTTTATAGAATGGTGTCACTTTTGGTTAATTTCTGTGTTATAGGCCCCTCAAAGTCTCTTTAAATGAGATGTGCTTCCTAAAAAATGGCTTTGTAAATTTGTTTGGAAAAATGAGAAATTGTTGGTCAACTTTTATCCCTTAGAACTTTTATCACTTAGAACAAGAAAAAATTGTGTTTCAAAAATTGTGCTGATGTAAAGTAGACATGTGGCAAATGTTATTTATTAACTATTTTGTGGGATATATCTCTCTGATTTAAGGGCATAAAAATTCAAAATCTGAAAAGTTTGAAAACTGCAAGTCATATCAAAGAACTTTTACCAATATCATGAAGTACAATGTGTCATTAAAAAACTCAGAATTGGTGGGATCCATTGAAGCATTCCAGAGTTATTACCACATAAAGTGACAATGGTCAGAATTGTAGTATTTGGCTTGGTCATGAAAGTGAAAACAGGCTTTGGTTGTAAAGAGGTTAAGGACTTCTCTTTATGGGGGGGTACTCATCTTAATATGTCAATATTCTTTCTGAAAAATCTACATTCACCCAATTGAAATAAATTGAACTGTCACATCTCATCATCATTATCATATTTTCATTATGATTTATTTCTATCACTTTTAGGCTTTGATACTTTGTCTTCTGCTGTTCAATGGTCATTCTTATATTTGATTAAATATCCAGAGGTCCAAGACAAAATTTATCAAGAGATAGGTAAATTGTATTCCATAATTTTCCTTACTATATATGTGTTATCTAAATTGTACATATTTGCAAAAAGGTTTCTGAGAAGTAAAACATTACAGAAGCAACATTACCTTGTCTGTGCTGTAGGGAGAATATAACTATCACCTACAAGGGCTTTTTTGGGCAGTAATATTGAAGCTCTATTCCTTGAAAAGGCTATGATTTTTGAGTGAGTGGTAGGAATCTGAGCTCTCCCATCAATTTATTGACAGATTTGAAAGCAGTAAACTAGAGATCACTAGACCACCTTATTATTTGCCAAATCGCAACATATTCACAGGCACAGAGATTTATATGGTGCTGCACATAGGTAAACTATACTGGAGACCTTTTAATCATCACAGCACCACTGTCCCTTTTTCAGCTGATTAGTGGGAATATGTTTCTTTTTTTGTTACTTCTGAATGGCAACCCTAGCGATCAGTATTTATGCAAATTTGCGTTATTCTATCTACACTACTTTTAATATTTCAACTACATGTATTGATTAATTCTCTATTAATTGCAGATACTCTAATTGGAGCTGGTAGAGTTCCAACATTTGATGACCGACACAACCTACATTATACAGATGCGTTTATACATGAGGTCTTCAGGCATTCATCATTTTCTCCGTTTACGCTACCACATTGGTAAATTTTACAAAAATTATTCAGAAACTCTGTACATCACATGCAGGCTTGGAGTTATGAACTAGATAAGTTCTGTAAGTTTGTTAATAACCTGATTTTGTATGTAAAAAGAAACAACACTCACCTTAACGCTAACATTTCCAGTTGCTCCCATGCTCCCTACTAGCCATCCATTCCTCTTCTTTCCACCATAGCATGCTGCATTGTTGGCCTCTTCACTATGGGCCAGGAATTCAACATCACAATCTTATGATGCACAGTGACCTGTGGGATCGGGACATGGCTAGAAGTGCTGGCCTATAGTAAAGAGTAGGGTTGAGCGAAACGGCTCAGTCATTTTCATAAGTCGCCGACTTTTGGCAAAGTCGGGTTTCATGAAACCCAACCCGATCCCTGTGTGGGGTCGGCCACGCGGTCGGCGACTTTCGCGCCAAAGTCGCGTTTCAATGATGCCAAAAGCACCATTTCTCAGCCAATGAAGGTGGACGCAGAGTGTGGGCAGCGTGACGACATAGGTCCTCGTCCCCACCATCTTAGAGAAGGGCATTGCAGTGATTGGCTTGCTTTCTGCGGTGTCACAGGGGCTATAAAGGGGCGTGCACGCCGACCGCCATCTTACTGCTGCCGATCTGAGTATAGGGAGAGGTTGCTGCCGCTTCGTCAGAAGCAGGGATAGCGTTAGGCAGGGTACATTAACCCCCAAACCTCTTGTGCTGTAGCGATTTCCACTGTCTAACACCATCTTTTGTTTGCAGGGACAGTGGAGGCTACATTTTTTTTTCATCAGTGCTGTAGCTCATTGGGCTGCCCTAGAAGGCTCCCTGATAGCTGCATTGCTGTTTGTACGCCGCTGTGCAAATCAACTGCTTTTTTCTAAGCACAAATCCTGTTGCTCCTTCCTTTCTGCACAGCTATCTTGTTTGTTTGTCCACACTTTTGACTTTTTTGTGCAGCAGTCCACTCCTTGTTATTGCTGCCTGCCATACTTTGCTGAGATTACTGCAGGGAGATAGTAATTGTAGTACAGTCCCTTTTTTTCCGTTATATCTCTTCAAGCCACTTTCTGCCACAGAAAATATACTCTAATACAGTGGCCCAGATTTATTCACTAGTCTCCCTGAAGAAAAAAAAAAAAGGGTGCAGATTAAAATTGGCAAATCTGCCTCAGTGCCAGTGCTGTGTGTGGCATCTGTCTCTCATTTTGTGCCACAGAAAACCTAGTGTGTAATACTGGGCCTGATTTTTTGACAATTCTCCCAAGAAAAAAAAATAGTGGGAGATAAAGATTGGCATTTCTGCCTCAGTGCCAGTCCTGTGTGTGCCATCTGTTTCTCATTTTGTCCCCCATAAAAACTAGTGTGTAACACTGGGCCAGATTTTTTGACAATTCTCCCCCCCCCAAAAAAAAAATAGTGGGAGATTAAGATTGGCAATTCTACCTCAATGCCAGTCCTGTGTGTGGCATCTGTCTCTCAAATTGTGCCACATAAAACCTAGTGTTACACACTGGGCCTGATTTCTTGACAATTCTCCCACAATAAAGTAAAACAAGTGGGAGATTAAGATTGGCATTTCTTCCTCAGTGCCAGTCCTGTGAGTGGCATCTGTCTCTCATTTTGTGTCACAGAAAACCTAGTGTGTAACACTGGGCCAGATTTTTTGACAATTCTCCCAGGAAAAAAAAATAGTGGGAGATTAAGATTGGCCATTCTGCCTCTATGCCAGTCCTGTGTGTGGCATCTGTCTCTCATTTTGTGCCACAGAAAACCTAGTGTGTAACACTGGGCCTGATTTCTTGACAATTCTCCCACAATAAAGTAAATTAAGTGGGAGATTAAGATTGGCATTTCTGCCTCAGTGCCAGTCCTGTGTGTGCCATCTGTATCTCATTTTGTGCCCCATAAAACCTAGTGTGTAACACTGGGCCAGATTTTTTGACAATTCTCCCAGGAAAAAAAATAGTGGGAGATTAAGATTGGCATTTCTGCCTCAATGCCAGTCCTGTGTGTGGCATCTGTCTCTCATTTTGTGTCACATAAAACCTAGTGCGTAACACTGGGCCTGATTTCTTGACAATTCTCCCCCCCCAAAAAAAATAGTGGGAGATTAAGATTGGCAATTCTGCCTCAGTGCCAGTCCTGTGTGTGGCATCTGTCTCTCATTTTGTGCCACAGAAAACCTAGTGTGTAACACTGGGCCAGATTTTTTGACAATTCTCCCCCAAAAAATAAAATAGAGGGAGATTAAGATTGGCCATTCTGCCTCTGTGCCGGTCCTATGTGTGGCATCTGTCTCTCATTTTGTGCCACAGAAAACCTAGTGTGTAACACTGGGCCTGATTTCTTGACAATTCTCCCACAATAAAGTAAAACAAGTGGGAGATTAAAATTAGCATTTCTGCCTCAGTGCCAGTCCTGTGTGTGGCATCTGTCTCTCATTTTGTGCCACAGAAAACCTAGTGTGTAACACTGAGCCAGATTTTTTGACAATTCTCCCAGGAAAAAAATAAAATAGTGAGAGATTAAGATTGGTGTTTCTGCCTCAGTGCCAGTCCTGTGTGTGCCATCTGTCTCTAATTTTGTGCCCCATAAAACCTATTGTGTAACACTGGGCCAGATTTTTTGAGAATTCTCCCAGGAAAAAAAAATAGTGGGAGATTAAGATTGGCAATTCTGCCTCAGTGCCAGTCCTGTGTGTGGCATCTGTCTCTCATTTTGTGCCACATAAAACCTAGTGTGTAACACTGGGCCAGATTTTTTGACAATTCTCCCAGGAAAAAAAAGAAATAGTGGGAGATTAATATTGGCATTTCTGCCTCAGTGCCAGTCCTGTGTGTGGCATCTGTCTCTCATTTTGTGCCACATAAAACCTAGTGTGTAACACTGGGCCAGATTTTTTGACAATTCTCCCAGGAAAAAGAAAAAATAGTGGGAGATTAAGATTGGCATTTCTGCCTCAATGCCAGTCCTGTGTGTGGCATCTGTCTTTCATTTTATGCCACAGAATATATACTGTATAAGAGTGGGCCACATTTCTTCAATATTCTCCCTGAAAAAATAAAAAGGGGGAGATTTTTATTGGTATTGTGTGCATCTGCTTCAGTCCTGTTGGTGGCATATCTGTCTGCCACTGAAGCTGTGTACTGTTATACATTGGGCCTGATTTTCCCTGCAGTCTCACCCACCTATAAAGGGGTATATAAATCCAACAGAAGTTTGAGTTCACCTTGTAACTGGTTTTACAGTAACAAATACCGTTAGTTTGGTTACTTTTTCAAACAATGAGGAAGTCTGGTGGAAGAGGTCGTGGCCGTGGGCGGTCATTGCCAGCTGGTAATGATGGTAGTGGTGGTGGAGCATCAGGTGGTCGTGGGAAAAGCAATATAGCACCTAAGTCTCGAGTTGTTGAGCCAGCTTCGTCGTCTGGCTACACAAGGCCTCGAACGCTCCCTTTTCTGGGAGTAGGAAAACCGTTTTTAAAGCCGGAGCAGCAAGAACAAGTTTTGGCTTTCCTTGCTGACTCTGCCTCTAGCTCTTTCGCCTCCTCTTCTGAAACTGCTAAATGTAAAAGCAGCGCGTCGTTAGTGGATGTTCACGGTCAGGGACAAGTCGCTTCCTTGTCTTCTTCACCAAGAACAACAGAGAAGGATGCCTCAGGCGACACAACGGGTTACTCCATGGAGCTCTTTACACATACCGTTCCTGGGTTAGAAAGTGAAATAGTTAACAGGCCATGCCCATTACAAGTTGAATCGGACATGGAGTGCACAGATGCACAGCCACAGCCAGATTACTATGCTATTCCTTTGACTCAGACCAGAACATTGCCCTCGCAGTGTACTGATCCAGAATCAGACGCTGATGAGACTATGGTGCCCCGTCACGAACGCTATACCACCGGCTTACATGGTGACGCAGATGAAGTTGCACACGAGATAGAAGAGGAGGTCATAGATGACCCAGTTGTTGACCCCGATTGGCAGCCATTGGGGGAACAGGGTGCAGGTGGCAGTAGCTCTGAAGCGGAGGAGGAGGAGCCGCAGCAGGCATCAACATCGCAACAGGTTCCATCTGCCGGGCCCGTATCTGGCCAAAAACGCGTGGCAAAACCAAAACCAGTTGTAGGACAGCGTGGCCATCCGGTTAAAGAAGCTCAGTCTGCAATGCCTGAAAAGGTATCCGATAGTAGAAAGAGTGCAGTCTGGCATTTTTTTAAACAACATCCAAATGATCAGCGCAAAGTCATCTGTCAAAAATGTTCAACTACCTTAAGCAGAGGTCAGAATCTTAAAAGTCTAAATACAAGTTGCATGTGTAGACATTTAACCACCATGCATTTGCAAGCCTGGACTAACTACCAAACGTCCCTTAAGGTTGTAGCACCCTTGGCCAATGAAGCTAGTCAGCAACGCTACATCCCTTCCCTCACTGTAAGCCCACCATTTCCCGCACCACCTGCAGTAAATGTGCAGGTTTCGTCGCCAGGCCAAAGCAGTCAGGGAATCACCAGGTTCGTGGTAGGAAACACTGCATGTAGGGCACCAGCAAGAATACCATCTCCAACCCTCTCTCAGTCTGCCATGTCCACCGGCACCCCCGCTAGTTCCACGATCTGCAGCTCTCCAGTCCAGCTCACCCTACATGAGACTCTCGTTAGGAAAAGGAAGTAATCATCCTCGCATCCGCGTACACAGGGTTTGAACGCCCACATTGCTAGACTAATCTTGTTAGAGATGATGCCCTACCGGTTAGTTGAAAGCGAAGCTTCCAAAGCCCTGATGAACTACGCTGTACCACGCTACGAGCTACCCAGTCGACACTTCTTTTCGAGAAAAGCCATCCCAGCCCTCCACCAGCATGTAAAAGACCGCATCGTCCGTGCACTCAGGCAATCTGTGAGTACAAAGGTGCACCTGACAACAGATGCATGGACCAGTAGGCATGGCCAGGGACGTTACGTGTCCATCACGGCACACTGGGTTAATGTGGTGGATGCAGGGTCCACAGGGGACAGCAATATTGGGACAGTTCTGCCTAGCCCACGGTCTAGGAAACAGTTGGCTGTAGGCGTTCGCCCCCCCTCCTCCTCCTCCTCGTCCTCCTGCAGAAGCGAGAGCTCATCCACAGACCGCAGTCGCAAGACCACTCCATCCGCAGCTGCCACTGTTGCACACGAGGTGTCCCATTATGGGACAGCTAGTGGCAAGCGTCAGCAGGCTGTATTGGCAATGAAGTGTTTGGGCGACAACAGACACACCGCGGAAGTTCTGTCCGAGTTCTTGCAGAAAGAAACTCAGTCATGGCTGGGCACTGTACATCTTGAGGCAGGCAAGGTAGTGAGTGATAACGGAAGGAATTTTATGGCTTCCATAGCCCTTTCACAACTGAAACACATTCCTTGCCTGGCTCACACCTTAAACCTGGTGGTGCAGTGCTTCCTGAAAAGTTATCCGGGGTTACCCGACCTGCTCCTCAAAGTGCGCAGACTTTGCTCGTATATCCGCCGTTCGCCCTTGCTCTCCAGCCATATGCAGAACCATCAGCGGTCTTTGAACTTTCCACAGCATCGCCTAATCATCGACGTTGCAACAAGGTGGAACTCCACACTGCACATGCTTCAGAGACTATGCGAACAGAGGCGTGCTGTTATGTATTTGTGGGAGGATACACATACACAGGCAGGCAGTTGGATGGCAGACATGGAGTTGTCAGGTGTGCAGTGGTCGAAGGTACAAGACCTGTGTCAAGTCCTTCAGTGTTTTGAGGAATGCACACGGCTGGTTAGTGCAGACAACGCCATAATAAGCATGAGCATCCCCCTAATGCGTCTGCTGATGCAAAGTTTGACGCAGCAGGAGCAGGCATCTGCAGCCGAGGAAGAGGGAAACATTGATCACAGTCAGCCATTGTCTGGTCAGGGCAGTCTACAGGACGAGGTAGCAGGCAAAGAGGAGGAGGAGGATGATGGGGATGAGTATTTTTTGAATGAGGAAGCTTCTCCGGGGCCAATAGAAACTGGTGGCATTGCAAGGCCGGGATCAGGCTTTTTGAGGGAGAGAAGTGACGTAGATTTGCCAGAAAATGCCCCTCAACCCAGCACAAGTGCAGATTTGACAACTGGAACTTTGGCCCACATGGCGGATTATGCCTTACGTATCCTCAAAAGGGACACACGCATTATTAAAATGATGACCGATGATGATTACTGGTTGGCCTGCCTCCTTGATCCTCGCTATAAAGGCAAATTGCAAAATATCATGCCACATGAGAACCTCGAACAAATATTAGCAACCAAACAAGCAACTCTTGTAGACCGTTTGATTCAGGCATTCCCAGCACACAGCGCCGGTGATGGTTCTCACACAAGCTGCAGGGGGCAACAGGGCAGAGGTGTTAGAGGTGCACAAATCAGAAGTGGCGTTAGACAGAGGGATTTTCTGACCAGGTTGTGGAGTGATTTCGCAATGACCGCAGACAGGACAGGTACTGCAGCATCAATTCAAAGTGACAGGAGACAACATTTGTCCAGTATGGTTACTAACTATTTTTCATCCCTTATCGATGTTCTCCCTCAACCGTCATTCCCATTTGATTACTGGGCATCCAAAATAGACACCTGGCCTGAATTGGCAGAATATGCATTGCAGGAGCTTGCTTGCCCAGCAGCTAGTGTGCTATCAGAAAGCATTCAGTGCTGCTGGTTCAATATTGACCGAAAAAAGGACTCGTCTGGCTACCCAAAATGTTGATGATCTAACCTTCATTAAAATGAACCACTCATGGATTTCGAATTATTTAGCCCCACCTTTCCCGGTTGACACCTAGCTTTCCTATAAAAAGGTCTTGTTTGTGGACTGGTCTTACTGACTGTTCCAATCTCTTAATTTGCTGCAGCTGTTTGTCCAGCATACGACATGTTTACACCTCCCTAAATGGGCTAAATCCCCCCATGGGGCCGTGGTCTCGCCACTTGGCGCAAGCACCCGTGAGAGTGCCGTTTGTCTGAAGAGGTGGGTGTGCCCGCTTTTGGTCAATGGCACTGCCACTGGGTCCCTCATAGTACAATAAAGTGTATCTGGCGGTGGTGGCATGCACCCAACATCAGACACACCATTGTAACATGATGGGCCCTGGGCCTGTACCGCCGGCCACAAGAGAGTTTCCCCCCAGCTCAAACAGTGCTCTACCACTTGCAAAATTATCTCTCACAGCTCCACCAATGTTTAGTCTATGCGCTGACATCCTTCAATGCCTGGCACTGACAATACCAATTTGTTGACATGTATGATGCTAGTTAAAATAGTCAGGGTCAGTGTCCTATATTGACACCAGTAAATTACTATGTCTGAAACTCAGCAGAGGAGCCCACCCCTGTACCTAAGTATGCCACCCTTTTTTTTTGGTTTTGTTGTTTTGCGAGACATTAACATCTATTTCTTTTTTGGGAGTACTAACTGTGTCAGACACTCATTCCAATCGTCCACCGCTGACCACACCAATGCTGCCTGTGTACCCCTGCCACATAATCGAAGGTGCTTTGAGCCTATTTTTTTAATTTTAGGCCTACTAAGTCTGTCTGCGGTCCCTCCTTCAAATTGTCCTCCGCTGACCACACCAATGCTGCCTGTGTACCCCTGCAAGATAATTCAAACTGCATTGAGCCTAAATTTTTTTATTTTAGGCCTACTAAGTCTGTCTGCGGTCCCTCCTTCAAATTGTCCTCCGCTGACCACACCAATGCTGCCTGTGGAACCCCTGCAAGATAATTCAAACTGCATTGAGCCTAATTTTTTTTATTTTAGGCCTACTAAGTCTGTCTGCGATCCCTCCTTCAAATTGTCCTCCGCTGACCACACCAATGCTGCCTGTGTACCCCTGCAAGATAATTCACACTGCTTTGAGCCTATTTTTTAAAGTTTTAGGCATACTAAGTCTGTCTGCGGTCCCTCCTTCCATTTGTCCTCCGCTGAGCACACCAATGCCGACCGTGTACCCATGTAACCTTTTTTCAACCTGCAGTGAGCCAACTTTGTGGTGTAAGGCCTATTAGCAGTGTCTGTCTGTGCCACTTAATTCAGCTGTCCTCCTCTAAAAAAAAAAAAAAAATACAATTGTCTGGTTTTCAGCCTGTCAGAATTATAAAACTGCATTGGGGCCACAAGTTTCGTTGTGGTCTACAAACTGAGTCTTCCGCTCCACAAGTTTCGTTGTGGTCTACAAACTGAGTCTTCCACTCCAAGGTGTTCTCCAGGTTGCCTCTACCTAGCTTCCAGCTTCAAGCTCTCGCTAAGTAGTTGTTGAAACAACACTGCATTAGGCCTACAAGTTGGGTCTTGTTTGTAGAGACGGTGTCTGCCGCTCCAAGGTGTTCTCCAGGTTGCCTCTCCCTAGCTTCTATCTTGAAGCTCTTGTTAAGTAGTTGTTGAAACAACACTGCATTAGGCCTACAAGTTGGGTCTGGGTTGTAGAGATGGTGTCTGCCGCTCCAAGGTGTTCTCCAGGTTGCCTCTCCCTAGCTTCTATCTTCAAGCTCTCGTTAAGTAGTTGTTGAAACAACACTGCATTAGGCCTACAAGTTGGGTCTGGCTTCTACAGTGTCTTCCGCTCCAAGGTGTTCTCCAGGTTGCCTATCCCTAGCTTCTAGCTTCAAGCTCTCCTTAAGTATTTGTTGAAACAACACTGCATTAGGCCTACAAGTTGGGTCTTGTTTGTAGAGATGGTGTCTGCCGCTCCAAGGTGTTCTCCAGGTTGCCTCTCCCTAGCTTCTATCTTGAAGCTCTTGTTAAGTAGTTGTTGAAACAACACTGCATTAGGCCTACAAGTTGGGTCTGGGTTGTAGAGACGGTGTCTGCCGCTCCAAGGTGTTCTCCAGGTTGCCTCTCCCTAGCTTCTATATTAAAGCTCTCGTTAAGTAGTTGTTGAAACAACACTGCATTAGGCCAACAAGTTGGGTCTGGGTTCTACAAACGGTGTCTTCTGCTCCAAGGTGTTCTCCAGGTTGCCTCTCCCTAGCTTCTATCTTCAAGCTCTCGTTATGTAGTTGTTGAAACAAAGCTGCATTAGGCCTACAAGTTGGGTCTGGGTTGTAGAGACGGTGTCTGCCGCTCCAAGGTCTTCTCCAGGTTGCCTCTCCCTAGCTTCTATCTTCAAGCTCTCGTTAATTAGTTGTTGAAACAACACTGCATTAGGCCTACAAGCTGGGTCTGGGTTGTGGAGATGGTGTCTGCCGCTCCAAGGTCTTCTCCAGGTTGCCTCTCCCTAGCTTCTATCTTCAAGCTCTCGTTAATTAGTTGTTGAAACAACACTGCATTAGGCCTACAAGCTGGGTCTGGGTTGTGGAGATGGTGTCTGCCGCTCCAAGGTGTTCTCCAGGTTGCCTCTCCCTAGTTTCTATCTTCAAGCTCTCGTTAATTAGTTGTTGAAACAACACTGCATTAGGCCTACAAGCTGGGTCTGGGTTGTGGAGATGGTGTCTGCCGCTCCAAGGTGTTCTCCAGGTTGCCTCTCCCTAGCTTCTATCTTCAAGCTCTCATTAAGTAGTTGTTGAAACAACACTGCATTAGGCCTACAAGTTGGGTCTGGGTTGTAGAGACGGTGTCTGCCGCTCCAAGGTGTTCTCCAGGTTGCCTCTCCCTAGCTTCTCTCTTCAAGCTCTCGTTAAGTAGTTGTTGAAACAACACTGCATTAGGCCTACAAGTTGGGTATTGGTTGTAGAGACGGTGTCTGCCGCTCCAAGATGTTCTCCAGGTTGCCTCTCCCTAGCTTCTATCTTCAAGCTCTCGTTAAGTAGTGGTTGAAACAACACTGCATTAGGCCTACAAGTTGGGTCTGGGTTCTACAAACGGTGTCTTCCGCTCCAAGGTGTTCTCAAGGTTGCCTCTCCCTAGCTTCTATCTTCAGGCTCTTGTTAAATTGTTTTTAATATAACACTGCATTTGGCCTACTTGTTTTGTTGGCCCTACTACCGGTGTCTGCCGCTCCTTGATGTTCTCCTACACTGAACAAACCAGTGCCGCCTGTTTACTTCTGTTACCAATTTTGAACTGCATTTAGCCTACTTACTGATTTGGGCCTGCTCACTGTGTCAGCCTCTCATTACAGTTGTACTCCACTGAACAAAGCAATGCCCCCTGGTTAGTCCTGTTACCAATTTTGAACTGCATTTAGCCCATTTTATTATTTGGGCCTATATCTGTGTTTCCTCCTCATCCTGCCCATTGCCCAGCCAGTGATAGATGAGTCTGCTGGTACATTGACCCAGAACGCTACATTCCCCGTGCACGCTACACAGCCAGAATGTGACCCTGCTGAAAGTCAGGTTCCCCTTCCCGCATACCATACCACCTTACACGGGGACAAAGAGGAAGGTGCAGATGAAAGTGCAGGTTCATTCATCAGGTGTGGGGGGGGAATACTCGTTGGCGACGTCACTGGCACAGGGCCCCTCATAGTACGCAAAAGTGTCGCTGCCGGTGGGAGGCGCCCCCGCCATGCAAACACACCGCCGTACTTTGAGGGGCCCTGTGCCAGTGCCAATGCCAACGAGTGGGCCCCCCCCGCTTGCTCAGGATCACAGCACTTGCAAAGTATAAATACCTACCTCTCCCTGTTCCACTGCCGTGACGTGGTCCAGATTTCCTGGGCCCACTAAATACTTGAACCAGCCCTACCCCCCACAACTTTAGCCAAATGACCCCCAATTTCCAATGCCTTACTATTATTATAAGGTAAATTAAGATTGACAAGCTTCAGTAACAAGAATGGATGTTTTTGCCATTAAAATGGGCCCTGTACGTGTTTTCCTGACCTCCACTCTCTGCCGACTATGCTTCCCCATTGACTTGCATTGGGTTTCGTGTTTCGGTCGATCCCCGACTTTTCGCGATAATCGGCCGATTTCACTCGACTCGACTTTTGAGATAGTCGGGTTTCGCGAAACCCGACTCGACCCTAGAAAGCTAAAAGTCGCTCAACCCTAGTAAAGAGGCCAGAGATGCGACACATGACGGTGGTAAGAAGAGGAACGGGTGATGGGCAATGAGCAGTAGGGCAACCAGAGAGGTGAGCGATGAATTGAGTATTATTATTTTTTTCAGCATCCAAATTTCCTAACTTGAGGTTGTGCATAAGTTGAATGTTCATAAATCATAGACTACCGGTATATATATGTAATGATTATTCAGTAGTGTAAATGTGATATTGCTTTACATCAGAATCATAAGCAAAACCAAAAAGGAGCTGGCACATCTGTTGGTAAAAATGTAATATGTAGGTGCACATTCATACTGTGGCCATTTAACAGACAAAATCTTGGATAAAAACAAAATGAGCCATTATCCTGCAGTAAATAAGCAAAGCATTAGTAATAGTACATGTAAATAATATATGGTACTTAGTTGATCACAAATGTGTAAAAGCCATCCCACCTTAACAAGGTTTACCCAATCAGTATGGTACCTAACTCTTGTAGTTTGCCTCACTATGTGTCAGAAGATCTCATAATAGCTGGGGCAGAGCAGTAACCAGTAGGGTTGAGCGACCTTTACTTTTATAGGATCGGGTCGGGTTTCACGAAACCCGACTTTCTCAAAAGTCGGGTCGAGTGAAATCGGCCGATCCTATAAAAAAGTCGGGGTCGGGGTCGGCCGAAACCCGAAACCCAATGCATTGCAATGGGTTACTATGGTTCCCAGGGTCTGAAGGAGAGGAAACTCTCCTTCGGGCCCTGGGATCCATATTTAAGTGTAAAAGAAAGAATTAAAAAAAAAAATATTGCTATACTTACCCTCTGACGCGCCCTGGTACTAACCGGCAGTCTTCCTTCCTTAGAATCAGCGCTTGAAGGACCTTCGGTGACGTCGCGGCTTGTGATTGGTCGCACGATGGCCCATGTGACCGCTCACGCGACCAATCACAAGCCGCGACATCACCGAAGGTCCTTCAAGTGCTGATTCTTAGGAAGGATGGCTGCCGGAAAGAAGCAGGGCGCGTCCGAGGATGAGTATATACCTAATAAGAATATACTTATTATTAGTAAACTCATGAGTCATGACTGTACCCTCAATCTGCAAGGGACCTCCGGAACCTCAGAAATGAGTTTTTCAGAATGTGCCACGTGAAACAACGGGATCAGCCTGGCTGCATGGATGTCAGATGCTGGTACCTACATCCTCTCTTCAGGACCATAACCCTTCCAGTGTACCAGATACTGAAGCCATTCAAGGACTAAGCAAAAATCAGTGATCTTAGCTATTTGAAATTCCATATTTCCATCCACAATGACCGTAGATGCCACTAGCGGTGGTGGTACGGAGGACGCAACATATTTTTTGAGTAGAGTACTATGAAGAACATTATGAATCCTAAAGGTGGGGGGCAAAGCAAGGAGAAATGCTATGGGATTGACGATGGCCACAATATTATAGGGACCGATGAACCTGGGGACCAGTTTCCAAGAGGGAACCTTTAACTGAATGTTCCTTGAGGACAACCACACCAAGTCACCAGCAGACAGGTCCGGACCCGCCAAACTTCTCCAATTACCCACACTCTTTTATTTGGACCCTATCTTCCTTAAATTATCAAGAACCCCTTGCCACACAGACATAATTGATGATCAAAACCATACTTCTTCAGGTATTCCTTTTAAATGAGCTGAACTTTGGAGGAAATCAGTATGCCCTGAATAGCGGGGACATACCAGTAGACTAATGACAAAAAATTATTTAAGTTGAATTCAGATGCAGGTAAGTAGGTAACCCAATCCTCCTGATTCTGAGACAAAACACCTCAAGATTCTAATTAGCATGTTCAGTTTGCCCGTTATACTGCGGGTGAAATGCTGTAGAGAATGGCAGATCGATCCCCAAACGAGTGCAAAGTGCTCACCAAAATTTGAAAATAAGCTGCACCCCCGATCAGAAACAAGATCCCATGTAATTTTACAATCTCTCTGATGAAAATTTACGCCAAAATCTTGGCGTTAGGTAAAGCTGGTAGTGCAAGGAAATGTGACATTTTACTAAATCTGTCCACCAACACCAAAATTACAGTATTACCTGTGGACATGATAAAATTGACAGATAAATGAGTCCAAGGTCTACTGGGAATCCACAATGGTTAAAGAGACCCAGACTGATGAGTATGAGAGGTTTTAGATCACACACAGACAGTGCAGGAGGCTACATACCCCCTGACCACCAAATTGCTGAGTAAGAAGATCTGTGGTGGCTTTATTACCCAGATGTCCAGCCAACACCAAATCATGATGTTCACTAAGAACTCCCAGACAGAGAATCACAGGTACAAACCGTTTACCTAATGGACAGGCAGCAGAGGCATCTCCTTGAGACTCAACAAACTCTTTGTCAAGATTGAAGCATATAGACACAATAACCACCCCTTTTTTAGTATAGGAACCAGTTTACAATTATCTCCACCTCCAGGAAAACAATTAGATAAGGCATCCACCTTCATGTCCTTGTTCCCGGCATATATGTAACAAAAAAGTAAAACTTGGTGAATAACAGCGAACATCTTGCCTCTCTAGGAGTTAGACGTTTCGCAAACTCGAGATATACCAGATTGTTATGATCCGTGATTACCATAACCTGATGAACTGCCCCCTCCAGAAAATAACACCACTCTTGAAAGACCCACTTGAATGCGAGGAGTCCCCTGTTACCCATGTCATAATTTTTATCTCAGATGACAGTTTTTTTAGAAAAGTATGCACATGGACACCATTTACCAGGAGACACACCCTGCAACAATACAGCCCCCACGCCCCACTGGTAGTATGAGAGACATTGTCCATGCTTGGGGGTCACCATGAAGAAACAAGATTATTATCCCCACTTATTACTCATTGGTTCCTGAGGAGAAAGGATGTAAGTTGAAGTACAGCTTAGAGGCCTCCCTGAAAACAAAAAACTTGTCACGCCCCACAGAGAATCTGTCAGGCAAATTGGTCTTGTGCTGCACTAAGGATTGCCTTATAGTCATGGTCTCCTAGCCTAATGAGTTAGTGTGTTGCAAAACACAGTGCATGGATCTGCCACCTCCAGACCAAGTTTCTGCAGTTGCCCTGTCAAAGCAGAGATGGGCTCCACAATGGATCCAAAAAATGATTTTGGCCAGAGCTAATATCACGACTCTGTTGTCGGGTATTCTGGGGCGAGGGGCTTCTTCCCTGTCCCTTCCGCTAGGGGCGCCTGTGCTTGCCATGTACCCCCGATGGTGAAGATGCCAGGCCACATACCTTGCCTTAGCCTCTGAATCAGCCCTCAGTCTGTACCCTTCTCCAACACAGGGAAGAGGGGACTAGTAGTGTACCGTAAAGCACCAACCAGACTAACAAGGTAATAAAATCTGGGATAAATGAAATACCAATCATACAAATATACTCACATAAACAATAGATGTAAACACTGGGGAGTGGAGGATGGGGAAAAGCCAAAGTAGGAGAAGAAGGGATTAGAACACAAGCAACACCTTGCAACAGCCTTAGATAAATCCACCTCCTTCTCCAACAGCAACAAACCACCAACTCCTAACCATGCGGCATGATGCTAACTGTGGCAAAGAATGCTTGCCAGCTCCCAGAATATTTAGGAGAGGACAGTGGCTAACAGTGAACAGCTGAGAGCCTTAATGCAGGAAAGCTTCCAAGAGATCTCAACTGAGCAGATTAACCCCTACACTGTTAAAAGAAACATGCGCCGTTTAATATGAAGGTGAAGTTATTCTGATCAGTCCAGGAGTAGGAGAAATCAGATGCTGTGGTCTCCTGGTTTCTCTCTGCTGCAGTAAACCCGTGACAGCCGTGCATCATGTTCGAACCTGTACGCCTACTGGAGTCAGACACTCAGATGTAGATGACTGCATTTGAGTGTCCGCCTCCAATAGGCGTATATGCACATTCGTTCTATTGGCATCATTATAGTCTAGGGCCATGTCGGCACATACGTCAGAATTCCATCCATGAGCAAATATCCTGCAGCAAGTTATTAAAAAAATAAATAGTAGTAAGTATTAATTTCAACAGACAAAACCTGACTTTTACGTTTTTTTTTCAAAATAGTATCAGTTAAGTGCCCTATATGATTTAGATGTACTATTACTATTTATTTATTTATTTATTTACTTACTTACTTATTGCAGGGTATTTGCTAATTTGTTTTTATTTTAGGTTTTGTCTGTTAAATGGTAACAGTGTGAATGTGCACCTACACATGCATTTATTCCACCATGTGTACCAGCTCATTTTTTGATTTTGCATAAGGCTTGGGCTACACAGTAAAATATGTCGCACAATACTAAAATCAGTGTCACTAGTGAATATAATGGTTTCCCATGGTGTCGCACTGCGACTTGCGACCTCCTGTTACTGTGACAAAGAGTGGCAAATATTTCCAAATATGTTGAATTTTCTGTCATAAATCACGCACAAGTCTGTAGACAGCTGTAGACATCAACTTGGCTGCGACTAAGCTGTGATTTGGCCATACTTTTATAAAAAAAAATCACAGCTCTAAATTAGTTATGTGACAGCAAGTCGCCGACAAGTTGTTTTGGTTATGCAACTTGTCTGAGAATTGCTGTTATGCATAGCCCTCAACTAAAATAATTTATTATTCTGCTAAATTGCCATTGAGAATGACTTATTTTGCTAATTTCACTTTATTTTTCATTGCAGCGCCACCAGAGACACAATTTTAAATGGCTACTTTATACCAAAAAATACCTGTATATTTGTGAATTTGTATCAAGTGCATCATGATCCGTGAGTAAAATATAAGTATAATTAAGATATATTATACAGGAAATGTATCAGTTTAATCTCCATTTTGAAATTTCTTCTAATATTGCATGTTCATTCTTTGGCAAAATATATTCTGATGTATGTATACAGTAATCTATGTAATTTTAACCCCTTAACAAATGCCAATATGCATAAAAACGACAGTTGCTTTAACCTTTTTTTGGCATATGTCATAATAACACGTCCCTGTGCCCTTGGCCTTATTGATGAGGGCCATATTATTATTGCATGGAGAACATGCGCGAGCACAGAATGGGCGTGGGTGATCGCCGCCGGGTGTCAGCTAATTCTGACAGCTGACACCGCTCCCAGCACTTTAACTCCCTAGATGCTGCGATCGAACGCAATCACAGCATTCAGGGAGCTGGCAGAGGGCTGACAGCCCCATCTGTCTTTGAATTGGAGACCCCGTGGCATGAGGCAGTGTCCCTATCATTGCCATGGTGAACCAATGTTGTCATGATGACAACCGGGTCACCAGAGTTTGGAAAGTTGCAGATCATGTGTAGTGCATGATCAGCAACTTTCCCTGTCAATGAAGAGCTGACAGTTTGCACAGCATAGGGTTGCTGCTGCATCCTCATGCTCTGCAAGCAGCCTGCAAAAAAATGATAGTTCCATAGCAGGACATAGTAAAAAAAAGCAAAAAAAAAAAATTTAATAATTATAAAAATATTTAAAAAAATAAATCAAAAATAGTAATTAAAAAATCAAAAGATATTGTATCTATAAATCAATATTTGTATTTGAAAAAAAATGTAAACAATAAAAGTGCACATATTTAGTATCACCACTTCCACAATGACCCTACCTATAAAACTGTCTCACTAGATAATCCCTTTAATGAACATCATACAAAAATAAATAGAAAACAAGGCAAAAAACAATTCTTTATTATCAAACCGCCGAACATAAAGTGGAATAAAACGAGATACAAAAGACGTACAGTATATAAATAAACATGTTACAGCTGAAAACATCATCTTGTCCTGCAAAAAACAAGCTGCCACACAGCTCCTTCAGCGGAAAATTTAAAAAAGTTATAACTCTCAAAATAAAGCAATGTAAAAATATATTTTTTTTTATAAAATAGTTTTTATTGTGTAAAAGTGCCAAAACATAAGAAAGATATAAATGAGGTATTGCTGTCATTGTACTGATCTTTATGACACACGGAACGGCATAACCCCCACCATTAAAAAAAATCCTGAATTGCTGGTTTTTGTTCATTTTGCCACCCAAAAATTGTAATAGAAAGTGATCAAAAAATGACATGAGCTCAAAAATGATACCAATAAAAACATCAACTTGTTCCACAAAAACAATCCCTCACATGACTCTGTGTGCCAAAATATGAAAAAATTATAGCTCTCAAATGTGGAGATGCAAAAACAATTTCTTGCAATAAAAAGGGTCTTTTAGTACGTGACAGCAGCCAAACATAAAAACCCGATAATCTGGTATCGCTGTAATAGTACCGACCATAGACATAAAGTCGCCTAATCACTTGTACCACACAAGGAATGGCGTATAAAATAAATAAAACCAATTCTTCACCTGTTGTTGATTTTTTTAATTCTGCATCCCAAAGATCGCAGTAAGGCTCGGCAAACATTTATCCTGCGCACTGTGCTGAAAGCTTGCACCGGGGTTTCTGTGTAAATCTCTGAAATATGTGATTCAGATGGAACCCCTGGTAGAATATTCCCTTTATTGAGACAGAGGGAGACATTGTGGACACTGTCTGACTTATGATTCGGCAGTGTCTGTCTTTTTAGGCATGCGTTAAAGTACCATCAGCCACAGTTTTGTGCATTTCTGAAAAGGACATCCCTGAACAGAGGCCAGACAGAGTCCAGAGTAACTCTGCTGCCTCATTATAGTGAATGGATTTCTCAGGGGTTCAATCTGAATGATGTGACTTATAGATTTAGTTGGAAACCCCAAAGTAAGTACTCATCGTAGGGTGCCGGATAAATGTGATCCCAAACATTATGCAAAATGTTCCTAATAAAAGCTTCAACTCAATGCACAGAAAAAGCGAGCCCTCATTCAGGTCTGTCATCTGTTAATGGAAATACAGGGGGCTTCCATACTACTGGTAGCACAAAGGCTCTGGAAAAGCGAAATGACTCCTCACCCGCCCCAAAAAATTCAGAAAATTCTCTTCTCCTAAACCAAAATGCCCCCCTCCCTTCTGATCCTCACAATGTACCTAAACCACGTATTGCATCCACGTTTGGCATTTCTGAATCAATGAGAGCCCACCTAATTTACAGGTGCATGGCTCCAGAAGCATGGGCTGGGCATAGCTTACTGGTGACTAGAGATGAGCGAATATTGCAATGCTCGGTTCGGATTACGTTTGCCGCAATACTTGCCTATTAATTTGTCGAATATTCGCTGAAAATAACCAAACACCATTCACGTTAATGGGAGGCAAAAATAAACGCATGCACAACACCTTATAATGGGACCAAATGCTGCCAAAACAAATCAGATGAGGGACATACACCAGGAAAGTGGCCTCAATTCACCCACAGTACTAATTGAAGCATGGCACTACAGCAATCAGCCAGGCATGAGGTATCGAAGTCTGGGACAGCATTTACAGATTTCAATTTAACATCACAATAAGATGAGGTAGGTGAGGGATTGGTGTAGGCCTTCTGTGCTGTGAGCCCTGATACCACATGCAACACCTCTATCTGCTTTCATGCTGAGCTACACTCAGGTGGCACAAATATCAGTTTTGTAGACTACCATTGTCAGAAAAATTTAAGGATAGTAGCACGGGTAGTTGAATTCAAGGTAGTGAAGGCCTGACGGTCATGGAGGCCTACTGCTACAGGCAACAAGCATGAAGGAGACCCAACCAGGAGTCTACACATTTATAAAAATTAGTGGCAGACACCAACAAAGTGGCATCAATTGCAATAAAGTAGAATTAGTATAGCGGGGATCGACACCTCTTCCACTACAGCCCTACCCAGCAGATGTAGACTGTAACGGGCAAGGTGGTGGAATCACTTTTACGTATCCATCTGAAAGCCTTGAAGAGGTGTAGCTAGGTGGCCTACCAAATCCCATTTTGGAAAGGTGGCAGCAGGCAAAAACTGCAACCCAAGGAGGTACAAAGAATTGGCACCAGGTGCTACTTTATGGCTGACCTACAGAATGTGGCATCTGAAACCATACAGCGGATTAGCTGCTACGGCCCAAAGGAGGGTTGAAAAATGCAGGCAGGCACTATAGGGACTCTGGAACCACGGGTGCAGAAACAGAAAAGCACTGACATGTGCGGGCTGGACCTTGTGTTAGACAGATGGGCGCTGGCAGGTGCAATCTGGACTGGTTGATGGACAGATGAGCGCAGACAGGTACGCGCTGGTGGGCTCAGACAAGTAAGAGCAGACAGGTACAGGGTAGACAAGCAGACAGGTGGACTTGGGGAACCTGACAACTAGCAAGTGAGGCAAACTAACAACGTAGCTCAGGAAACTCCATATTGGAATTGAAGTGTTAAATAGAAAGTGTCACCCAGTTATAGGTTGGGAATACCTTAGGTTGATGCGGGTGGTCTCTTTAAGAGGGAGGGAGCACGCACGTACACCCTCTAAGCATAGTTCCCGATCCTACAACTAAACCTTGGTGGACACTGACACATAGGGGTGAGATGAGGAGGTGTTGTGTGAGTGTGAGACACTGAATGTCCTGTCTGTTAGGTATAAAGAGATCCAGCAAAGGGCCAAGTCTTTAATGTCAACAGATCAGAAAGTCTGTAGTAAGAGGGAATGATTCACTGTGTCAAAGATAGTTGCCAGGTCCAAGGGAAGGAGGAGGACAAACTCGCATTGCTTTCATTTGGTGGTTAGTAGGTCATTGGTGACATTAGTCAGGGCAATTTCAATGGAATGGTGGGGTCTGAAGTCAGATTGTACGCGGTCAAAGAGGGAGCTAGAGGAGAGGTGGGAGGACAGTTCAAAATGGACATGTTGTTCCAGTAGTTTGGTGGCATAGGGGAGAAATTATATGGTGCGATAGGTAGACACAGAGGATTGGTCAGGGGTAAGCTTTTTGAGGATGGGTGTGATCGAGGTATGTTTCAATCATGATGGAAGACACAAGTTGTTAGTGACAGGTTGAAGATGTGGGTTATGCTAGTGATGAAGACTGTGGTAAAGTTTGGAATGTGGTGGGATGTTATTGTGCCAAGCTCACAGGTGGTGAGGCAAAGTATTCAGCTGAGATGAGCGGAGAGGGAGGGATAACTGATGGATGCAGGAAAGAATTGAAAGTACTGAATAGCTGTTTAAGGTTGTGAGACAGGCAGGGCCGTATTTGCCACTAGGCACTTGAGGGCACGTGCCTAGGGCGGGACGACTCCGGGGGCGGCACCTGAGCAAGTTTTTTTCTTTTTTTTTTAATTAAAGTCCGGGATCACCCCCCGACCGACTGCCCCCCCAGCCGCCCGCCTGCCCGCCTGCCTGCCCGTCTGTCTGCCTCCTTGAAGACATCATACTCACCCTACTCCAGCAATGCCTGGTCTCAGCGCCGGCAGCTCATCCTGTGCGAGCGGTCATGTGGTACCGCTCATTAAGGTGATGAATATGGATGCATATTCATGACCTTAATGAGCGGCACCACATGACCACTCACGCAGGAAGAAGGTGCTGCGCCGGGACAGAGATGGAGGAATGTTCAGCGCGGTGTTGGAAAGGTGAATATGACAGCCAGGGTGGATGAGGGGAAGAATGAAGGAAGACGGGGAGCCGAGCCATGCAAGATAGGAGCGGGGAGCTGAGCCATGCATACAGGATGGGAGGGGGGTGAGATGAGCCATGCATATAGGATGGGAGGGGGGTTGAGATGAGTCATGCATACAGGAGGGGGGGAGATGAGCCATGCATACAGGATGGGAGGGAGTTGGTGAGATGAGTCATGCATACAGGAGAGGGAGGTGAGATGAGCCATGCATACAGGATGGGAGGGAGGGTGAGATGACCATGCATACAGGATGGGAGGGGAGGGGGAGATGAGCCATGCATATAGGATGGGAGGGGGGTGAGATGAGTCAAGCATACAGGATGGAAGGGAGGGTGAGATGAGCCATGCATACAGGATGGGATGGGGAGGGGGAGATGAGCCATGCATACAGGATAGGAGGGGGGTGAGATGAGTCATGCGCACAGGATGGGAGGGGGAGATGAGCCATGCATTCAGGATGGGAGCTGAAGGGGGAGATGAGCCATGCATACAGGATGGGGAGGTGAGATGAGTCATGCATACAGGATGAAAGGGAGGGTGAGATGAGCCATGCATACAGGATGGGAGGAGGAGATGAGCCATGCATTCAGGATGGGAGGTTGAGGGGGGATGAGCCATGCATACAGGATGGGAGGGGGAGGGGGAGATGAGCCATGCATACAGGATGGGAGGAGGGGTGAGATGAGCCATGCATACAGGATGGGAGGGGGGAGATGAGCCATGCATACAGGATGTGGGTGAGATGAGCCATGCATACAGGATGGGAGGGGGGAGATGAGCCATGCATACAGGATGGGATGGGGAGATGAGCCATGCATACAGGATGGGAGGGGTAGATGAGCCATGCATGCAAGATGGGAGGGGGGAGATGAGCCATGCATACAAGATGGGAGGGGGATGAGCCATGCATACAGGATGGGAGGGGGGAGATGAGCCATGCATACAGGATGGAAGGGGGAGATGAGCCATGCATGCAAGATGGGATGGGGAGATGAGCCATGCATACAGGATGGAAGGAGGGTGAGATTGGCCATGCATACAGGATGGGAGGGCGAGATGAGCCATGTATACAGGATGGGAGGGGGAGAGGGAAATGAGCCATGCATACAGGATGGGGAGGGGGGAGATGAGCCATGCATACAAGATGGGAGGGGGGAGATGAGCCTTGCATACAGGATGGGAGGGGGGAGATGAGCCATGCATACAGGATTGGAGGGGGAGATGAGCCATGCATACAGGATGGGAGGAGGATGGGGAGATGAGCCATGCATGCAAGATGGGAGGGGGGAGATGAGCCATGCATACAGGATGGGAGAAGGGGGAGATAAGCATGCATACAGGATGGGAGGGGAGCCAAGCCATGCATACAGGATGGGAGGGGGATATGAGCCATGCATAGAGGATGGGAGGGGAGAGATGAGCCATTCATACAGGATGGGAGGAGGGAGCCGAGCCATGCATACAGGATGGGAGGGGGGAGATGAGAGATGCATACAAGATGGGAGGGGGGAGATGAGCCATGCACACAAGATGTGAGGGAGGGGGCCATTATGCAGTATGGAGCATCATGTGTGGCCATTATACAGTATGGAGCATCATATTTGGCCATTATACAGTATGGAGCATCATGTGTGGCCATTATACAGTATGAAGCATTATGTGTGGCCATTATACAGTATGGAGCATCATGTGGGGTCATTATACAGTATGGAGCATCAAGTATGGCCATTATACATTACTGAGTATCATGTGTGGCCATTATACAGTATGGAGCATCATTTGTGGCCATTATGCAGTATAGAGCACTGTGTTGCCATTATACAGTATGGAGCATCATGTGTGGCCATTATTCAGTATGGAGCATCATGTTGAGTCATTATACAGTATGCAGCACTGTGTGGCCATTATACAATATTGAGCATCATGTGGGGTCATTATAGAGTATGGAGCATCATGTGTGGCCATTATACAGTATGGAGCATCATATTTGGCCATTATACAGTATGGAGCATCATGTGTGGCCATTATACAGTATGAAGCATTATGTGTGGCCATTATACAGTATGGAGCATCATGTGGGGTCATTATACAGTATGGAGCACTGTGTGGCCATTATACAATATTGTGCATCATGTGGAGTTATTATACAGTATGGAGCATCAAGTATGGCCATTATACAGTACTGAGCATCATGTGGGGCCATTATACAGTATGGAGCACTGTGTGGCCATTATACAGTATGGAGCATCATTTGTGGCCATTATGCAGTATAGAGCACTGTGTTGCCGTTATACAGTATGAAGCATCATGTGTGGCCATTATACAGTATGGAGCATCATGTCGAGTCATTATACAGTATGCAGCACTGTGTGGCCATTATACAATATTGAGCATCATGTGGGGTCATTATACAGTATGGAGCATCATGTGTGGCCATTTTACAGTATTGAGCATTATGTGTGGCCATTATACAGTATTGAGCATTATGTGTGGTCATTATACAGTATGGAGCATCATGTCGAGTCATTATACAGTATGCAGCACTGTGTGGTCATTATACAATATTGAGCATCATGTGGGGTCATTATACAGTATGGAGCATCATGTGTGGCCATTATAAAGTACTGAGCCTCATGTGGGGTCTTTATATAGTATGGAGCACTGTGTGGCCATTATGCAGTATGGAGCATCATGTGTGGCCATTATACAGTATGGAGCATCATGTTTGGCCATTATACAGTACTGAGTCATGTGTGGCCATTATACAGTATGGAGCACTGTGTGGCCAATATACAGTATGGAACATCATGTGTGGCCATTATACAGTATGGAGCATCATGTGTGGCCATTATACAGTATAGAGCACTGTGTGGCCATTATACAGTATGGAGCATCATGTGTGGCCATTATATAGTATGGAGCATCATGTGTGGCCATTATACAGTACTGAGTCATGTGTGGCCATTATACAGTATGGAGCACTGTGTGGCCATTATACAGTATGGAACATCATGTGTGGTCATTATACTTTATGGAGCATCATGTGTGGCCATTATACAGTATTGGGCATCATGTGGGGTCGTTATACAGTATGGAGCACTGTGTGGCCATATTTTTTTTTGTTTATAATTATTGTTTATGAAACAGTGTGATCAGCAGTACTAAATGGGTGTGGTTGTGGCGTGGATATGGGTGTGACTAGTTGTGAAATGGGTGGAGTCAGAGGTGTGGCCTAAAATTTGCTGCATCTTCAAAAGTTGGGATGTATGATACCGCATTTGCTGGATCACGACAAGTGCCGCAAATGTCCACAAATCCCATAGGAAACGAATGAGGCCGAACGCAGTGTTGCCATAAGTGATCACTTACGCGGCAGATATGGAAAAACTGCCCGATCTGCTAAAAAAAAGCTACTTTCACATCAGCGATTTTTGCCAAAGTCACTGCCAATATTGTCATACTTACCAAAGGGGGAGGCAGCACATAGGCTACGTTCACATTTGCGTTGCGCGCCCGTGCGTCGGCGACGCAACGCACGACGCACAAAAAACACGCGCAAAACGCATGCAAAAATGCTGCGTTTTGCGATTCGTGCGTCGGTTTTTGACGAAAATCGGACGCACGAAAAATGCAACTTGTTGCATTTTCTTGCGTCCGACGCTAGCGTCGAAAACGACGCACGTGTCGAAAAACGCGACCAAAAAAACGCACGCGTCCCCTATGTTAAACATAGGGGCGCGTCGCCGCTGCGTCGCCGACGCAACAGCGACGCACATTACCGTAACGCTAATGTGAACGTATACTAAAAGTGCCTAGGGCACCAGAAACTCTAAATACGGCCCTGGAGACAGGTATGATACGAGGGATGAGAAGTCGGTTTGTTTTGCTGCCGTCAGAATTTGCACAGAATTTTTAAAACTTCTGTTACTGGACGGGCAACTCCACTCCCTTTCTTTGGCAGCCGTACAACGGTACAATTTGTAGATAAGGGCCAGAAAGAACATGTGCTCCAGTAGATGGCAAGCGCTGCATCAAGTCACCTCTGCTCCTCTTCCTTCATTTTAACATCACACAGTACAGTCCTCAGTGGTGGCACCCCAATTCAACGTTTTTCACCGACATCACAACTCTCTAAGCACCCAATTGACTGTTGAGAATCACAGATGTCAGCAGAAATCTTCACACATATTTTGCCGTGGGCATAGGAAGTGTACTCTAAAGAGTCACAGAGTCAAGAGAAGGAAATCATCGGCACCGATGGCCAATTTTTTTCTCACTTTGATCCATGGCCGGACAAAGTTTTGTCTGCGCATAAACCAAACCCGCGTCAACAGATGTTAACCCCGTTGGGTGAATGTAATCCATTGGTCATGAGAGTCAGATATTTGAGGTGCCCGCGGACTGTACTGTGCTGTCAAGGCAGGAAGAGGAGTAGGGTGACTTCCAGGGTGAAGAGTGGGAGAACATAGAGAATGATGATGAGGTCATGCAGCTGTAGCTCAGCAGAGGAGGAGGAGGAAGAGGAAGATGAGGAGGTTAAGTAGACACATAGTTATTCAACTACGACAACCAATGCATCCTGTGGCCTAACTCTGGCAGTGGACAGCATTATTCGAGGTTCTGCAGTTGGCTATCTTGGGTCTTTTTTTTTAGACTGTCAAAAATCTAAAAAATCATGTTAGCTGTCAAATTTTTAAAAATAGACCTAGTAGAGTAAAAAAATGAAATAATTTCAGTACTATAAGCATGAACTGGCACATGCTTTAGTCTGGGAATGTCATTGTGCTAAAATGCAGAAAAGCAGATCTCGTCAACTACCGTCCATCCCATCAACTGCATCTTCTGATTCAGTCTCTTCCCTCACCATGGCAAGTGTAGTCACACAGGCCAAAGAACCTCCACTTGCTTACCCCCTAGAGTTGTGGTGATTGATGGTCTGTCAGCTGATAGGGAATTGTACGTGCCTGCTGTTTTTGACTGATCTTACATACCAAGCACACCCCATCTCTCTCAATCCACCATAACATCCCTGCCTGCACCTCTCTCACAGTACAGCAGCTTGTCGTGTTCACCCTATTCCACCCTGTGTCGATAGAGCAGCAAACCCTCATTTGTGCAGTTGTGCTCACGTAAAAGATTATTTACTCCTCACAGGGCAAAGCTAACAGCTTGAATTTCACCATCTCCAATCTACTAATAATAATAACCTTTATTTATATATCACAAACACATTATGCATAGCTTTATGAGTCAGCAGTCCATATAAAACAGTCCCAAGTTTAAGATAATTAAACAATTAAAGCAAAAATAATGACGACCCTTATTATCTGCAATGAGGTGGGGTGACACCAATTACAGGTGATTATTTACAAAGATGGAATAATTATCTTGAGAAAATGGGGAGTAGATAAAGGCTGCATAAGCCTTATGGGTACGGCTGTGTTTGATGATGAATAATGTTCAGAGAAGTAGAGAATAAGCTATATATATAAAAAGGAATTGATTATGGAATGTGATAGGCAGCCATAAACAGATGTGTTTTTAGGGAGCATCTAAAAATGTCTAAGGTGTGGTTATACCACTAATTTCATAGGGTACAAAAAGGTGAGTCAACTAGGTAGGAGATTGAACTGAGCTGGACAAAATCGAGATCAGGGGCGTTATTGTCTTTGTGTGTCTCAAAATTTGAAAGTTGTGAAAGGCCATGAGAATAAGGGTTGTCAATCCTGAGGACTTGAAGTGTGGCCCCAATGCATAAAAGTGGTCAAAGAAGTGGGTGGGTGAGCCTGGGTGCCGATTAATGACTGCTACTCTGTGGGAGAGGGGATGGAACACCCTGATGGAGTAAACCTCAAAAGAAGAATGGCGTCCAATCAGCCTGCATTTATTTATTGGGTTAAAACAGGATTGTTGTTGGCAGCGAGGAGTGTAGGGTTATCGTGGAGTTAGCAGTGATCATACAGTTGGACATACACAAATTCCATGTGTTATAATCTGGAGATGGATAAGCCATACACTCAATATTACTTTTCTGAGAACTAATTATTTTGAACAGCCTGCAGCCTCCTTGGATGATTCATCACCCAATTGTGTCATTGTCTGGAAGATAGGGGCTAGCTGAGAGCTATTCGCTACTAAGATCACAGCACTTGTTTCTGTATGACTCATGTCTTGTGATCTCTGTGATTATTGCATGGCCACCCCAATCTGTTACCATGGAAATGAAGCCTTTCCGCCTTAAGGACACAGATGGTTTCCAAAAGCTGATGGTTGTCGCAGTCCCCTCAATACCAGTTGCCCAGCCACTATTACGTCTATAAGAAAGATGTGCCTGCACTACAGCAACAAGTCGCAAACACATCTCCTGTTCCCTTAAAAATGCAAAAGTGCCTTGGGAAAGAATTCGGCTCCTTGGGACTTTTCATCCTTTCCTCACATATCATGCTTCAAACATAAAGATACCAAATGTAAATTTTTGGTGAAGAATCAACAAGTGGAACAGAATTGTGAAGTTGAACGAAATTGATTGGTTATTTTAAATTTTTGTGGAAATTCAGGAAAGATATATATCTTGGTACCGTGTTAGCCAGTAGATAGAAAAATATTTAGAATTGAGAGTCCTAAGTGGTTGATACCTTTTAATGGCTAACTGAAAAGATGGTAACAATTTGCAAGCTTTCAAGACTACACAGGTCTCTTCATCAGGCAAAAAAACACAAAACTGAAAAGTGGGGCGTGCAATATTATTCGGCCCCTTTAACTTAATACTTTGTTGTGCCACCTTTTGCTGCGATTACAGCTGCAAGTCGCTTGGGTTATGTCCCTATCAGTTGTGTACATCGAAAGACTGAAATTCTTGCCCATTCTTCCTTGGCAAACAGCTCGATCTAAGCGAGGTTTGATGGAGATCATTTGTGAACAGCAGTTTTCAGCTCTTTCCACAGATTCTCGATTGGATTGAGGTCTGGACTTTGACTTGGCCATTCTAACTCCTGTATACATTTATTTGTGAACCCTTCCATTGTAGATTTTGCTTTAGGTTTGGGATCATTGTCTTGTTGGAAGACAAATCTCCTTCCCAGTCTCATGTCTTTTGCAGACTCCAACAGGTTTTCTTCAAGAATGGTCATGTATTTGGCTCCATCCATCTTCCCATCAATTTTAACCATCTTCCCTGTCCCTGCTGAAGAAAAGCAGGCCCAAACCATGATGCTGCCACCACCATGTTTGACAGTGGGGATGGTGTGTTCAGGGTGATGAGCTGTGTTGCCTTTACGCCAAACATATCATTTGGCATTGTTGCCAAAAATTTCGATTTTGGTTGCATCTGGCCAGAGCACCTTCTTCCACATGTTTGGTGTGTCTCCCAGGTGGCTTGATGCAAACTTTAAACAACACTTTTTATTGATATCTTTGTGAAAATGGCTTTCTTCTTGCCACTCTTCCATAAAGGCCAAATTTGTGCAGAGTACCACTGATTGTTGTCCTATGGACAGACTGTCCCACCTCAACTGTAGACCTCGGCAGTTCATGGGCCTCTTGGCTGCATCTCTGATCAGTCTTCTCCTTGTTTGAGATGAAAGTTTAGAGTGACTGCCGGGTCTTGGTAGATTTGCAGAGGTATCATACTCCTTCCATTTCAATATGATTGCTTGCACAGTTTTGGAAATTATTTTGCATCCAAATCTGGCTTTAATCTTCTCCACAACAGTATCATGGACCTGCCTGTTGTGTTCCTTGGTCTTCATGATGCTCTCTGTGCTTCAAACAGAACACTGAGTCTATCACAGAGCTGGTGCATTTATATGGAGTCCTGATTGCAAACAGGTGGATTATATTTATCATCATTAGGCATTTAGGACAACATTGGATCATTCAGAGATCCACAATGAACTTCTGGAGTGAGTTTGCTGCACTGAAAGTAAAGGGGCCGAATAATATTGCGCGCCCCACTGTTCAGTTTTTGAATTTCCACAAAAATTTAAAATAACCAATAATTTTCATTCAACTTCACAATTGTGTTCCACTTGTTGTTGATTCTTCACTAAAAATGTACATTTAATATCTTTTTGTTTGAAGCATGATATGTGGGAAAAAGTTGAAAAGTTCCAGGGAGCCGAATACTTTCGCAAGGTACTGTATGTCTGCCAGAGTGCATTTCAACAATGACACCTGGACGAGCAAGCATGGACAGAGGAGTTACAGCTAGATGACTGGGCACTTGGTGACTCTATTGGCTGTAGGGGCAGTCAGGGAAGGGCCTGCTCCACAAGTCTTGCAATCCCTAAGGCTTGCAGGCTCTTGGGGATATAGAAATAAACTACAGACAAGAGGGGTTGGAGAACTAAACTGTTAAACAGCTAGGATTGTATAACTAAACCACTACACACCATACGATGGATAACTAACCCAACAGACAACAGAAGTTGGAGAACTAAGCAACTAAACAGCTGTGATTGCAGAACTATACAAATTAACACTAGAACATGGGGAACTCAGCTGATAGGCAACAGGGATTGGAGAACTAAACTAGTAAACAGCTTGGGTTGTAGAACTAAACTAGTACACACCAGGGAGATGGAGAACTAAAGCAGTAGACACCAAGGTGTCAGTAGACACCAAATTTTGAATCCCCAGGGCTTGCAGAACAAACCTCTGTATGTAACAGTTCCCGCAGTGCTTCTGCCTCCTCCACCTCCTCTAGGGCCTCCACCTGCACCCTCAACCCCTGACTTAATTAAGCACACGTTACAACACATCAGAGAGAACCCCTCCCCCACCTCCATACTGCGCAGCCAGGGATCACCGTAATCAGGCAGTGTTTACAATAATATGCCTTGGAGATATCAGTCATACAGATCAACAGTTTTGGACAGCTATCCATGCCAAGTTTGAGCATTGGCTGTCTACACTCAACCTGGAGCTAGGGAAGGCCTTGTGCAATAATGGTGCAAATCTGGTGGCGGCCCTACACTGGGCCAACCTTACACACTTGCCTTGCATGGTTTGCATCCTCAACCTGATGGTACAGCAATTCCTCCACCACTGTTCTAGCCAGAATGCACTGCTGCAGAAACCACTGTCGTGCTGACTTCCACCATTCCACTTCAGTCAGAAACGAGATCTTTCGGACAACTGGTTAACCGGTTGATAAGCGATATGACTACACTATGGAATTAAACTATGCACATGTTGCAGCGACTGTGGCAGCAGCGCTGAAACCTGGTGCAGGATGACATTTTTCATAGCCTGACACAACACAGTGGACGGGGTGCAATTCACACTTGCATACTGTATACAGATGAAGGACCTCTGCACCCTTCTGTATGATTTCTTAATGGCTTCTAAGATGGTTAGTGGTGAAGATGCTGTCATCAGCATCCCTAATACTGTTATACATGCTGGAGCACACTTTAAATAGTGTGAGTGAGCAGGTGGTGGTGGTGGTCCTGCGGGAAGAGGAGGAAGCAAAGGAGGATACCTTTAGGGTTAGCAATATCTATACGTTTAGGTCTGTCATCTCACAGACGTTTGCCATGGAAGGAACAAATGGAGAAGGACCTTGAAAAGGTCAAGAAGAGGTGATGAACGAGCAACAGTTAGGTGATGAAGACGATAATGATTCCCTCTATGATGTCTGTGGTTGTCAGGAGGGGATGGATGAGGAAAGCCTGAGTGTTATACCACCACCAACACTCTGTGGAGTTTGACCTCATGAAAGAGACCGACCCATGAGTGCCTTCTTGCAGCACTATCTGCAACATGATTGTTACCCATATAGTTATGATTCCAAATAATGCTGATTACTGGGTTGTCAGTGTTTTTTAGACGCAATACAAAAGTAAATTTTGCCTGTTGCTTCCCCCCATAGAAGGGATGCACCCATGCTGCAGTATCAAAACATGCTGGAAGACAATCTTGACAGTGGTTTTCCCCAACACAACAGTGAGGCACACAAATTGAATCACAGAGATAGCCTTTCAACCACAAAAATGTTCATTTGTCAACACAAAAGCATTAGCAGTCTTGTAGCGCTGTAGTCCTGTGTTATAACCTCACCAAGGACAGCATTTGCAAAGAGTTTGCATATTCTCCCCTTTTTTATGAGGGTTTACTCCCAGTAACTATTTTTCTACCCACACTACAAAGACATACAGATAGTAAATTTATGTTGTGAGTCCCAAAGATGACAGTGCCAGTAATGTCTGTAAAGCGAATGTTGAATTATTGGTGCTATATAAGTGATAAAAACCTCCAAAAATTGAAAGTGTTGCTCAGGCACACATATCAGTTTCAAAGATTAATATTGTCAGAAAAATGTAAGGATAGTAACATGGGTAGTTGACTCAAAGACAGTGGAGAACTGCCAGTATCGGAGGCCTACTGCTACAGGCAACACACAGGAAGGAGACCCAATCTACACATTTACAAAAATTAGTGCCAGACACTAACAAAGTGGCATCAATTTTACTACAGTAGAAATAGTATTATAGGGAAATACAGGTCTTTGACTACACCCAACCAAGCAGATGGACATTCAAGCAGGACTGTTCACATTTCCACAAATTATTTTTAACATCTCTAGCAGCAGCAACAGCAGGCATATAAGCCACACTAAAGATATCAGAACCTGCAATTACACAAGAACAATGCAGCACACTAAAAACTACAACATCCAGTAACAGAAATTGTCAGCTGTCTTTGGTAGGACGTCACTTTAGTGACTCATTAGTGCTTTCAGAAACAGTAACATCTACCCCACATACACCTCGAACACCAAGCCTAATCCCCCTTCCTCCACAATCTCGCTTTTTTACAGTCATGTTGCTCAGATAGTGTTCTAGGATCACACTATTAGCAACTAAAAATAGATTTTTTTACTCAGAACAACTTCTGTACACAGCTGAATTTCAGCGGCACAAAATTAGAAGGTGAAATATGGCGTTAATCACGCTACTCACAGCGGAAAGAATTGTTTCAGTGTCGATGAGGCCTGTATGACATAAAAGATATGCTCCAAAAAATATCAAAGTGAGATGTCACCTACTGTATGACGTTAGTAACAGAAGAACTTTTTTGGGTACGTCAATAAGGCCTGTATAAGATTGAGTAGATGCTCCAAACATTTTAAAAGTGACATGTACCCTACTGTATGACGTTACAAACAGAAGAATTTTTTTGGGCCTGTCGATAAGGCCTCTGTAAGATTGAGTAGATGCTCCAAACATTTTAAAAGTTAAATGTCCCCTTCTGTATGACATTAGTAACAGAAGAATTTTTGGGGGCCTGTCGATAAGGCCTGTATAAAATTGAGTAGATGCGCCAAACAATTTAAAAATTACATGTCCCCTACTGTATGACGTTAGTAACAGAATATTTTTGGGGGGCCTGTCAATAAGTCCTGTATAAGATTGAGTGGATGCTCCAAACAATTTAAAAATTACATGTCCCCTACTGTATTACGCTAGTAACAGAAGAATTTTTGGGGGCCTGTCGATAAAGCCTGAATAAGATTGTGTAGATGTTCCAAACAATTTCAAAGACACATGTCCCCTACTGTATGACGTTAGTAACAGAAGAATTTTTTTGGCCTTGTTAATAAGGTCTGTTTGACATTGACGAGATGCTACAAACAATTTAAAAGTGACATGTCCCCTACTGTATGACATTAATAACAGAAGAATTTTTGGGGGCCTGTCCATAAGCCCTGCATAACATTGATGAGATGCTACAATTTAAAAGTGAAATGTGCCCTATTGTTAGTGACAGAAATTTTTTTGGGGGCAGGAATGGGAACATACAACAGGATCAATAATAGGGCGGCTACAGGAAGTTTGAGATCCAGGATCCTGCCTACAACTATTAGTCATCTACCCAGCATCAATTACCGGAGAACGTTTCATGCTCGTCAGAAGGAAGGTGTAACAGAGGCACGTCTCAAGCTAGGTATAAAAGATGCCCGTGAGGAATTGGATGCCAAAGATGCATATAAATTAGAAGATAGGCTCAAAACAAATTCAGACTGAGGTCTCGGCCTCTATTTCACGTTTGTAAAAAAAAAAAATAATAATAATTTTAATGTGCAACAGCTCTGCAGATAGAACAATTTCAGCGCCACTAAATTAAAAGGTTGGACATAGAGGGCTGTATCACGTTTATCAATGGAAAATAATAAATATTTTAATGTGCTTGAGGTCTGCAGACAGATTCATATCACCACCACAAAATTACAATGTGGTATGTGGTGGTCTGTATCACATTCAGCAACAGAAAAAATAGAAAGTTTTTAATGCCCATTAGGTCTGCAGACAGATTCATAACACCACCACAACATGACAATGTGGGATATGGCGGGTTGTATCTCATTCAGCAAAAGAAAATATTATAATTTTTTTTAATGCGCCTTAGGTCTGCACAAGGTTCATTTCACTGCGACAAAATTACAACCTGGGATAAAGCAGGCTGTTTCTAGTGATGGGCTAGCACTAAAATGCTTGGGTGCTTGTTGCTCGGGTCAAGAAAATTGGAATACTCGGGTACTCGGCCAGAACTACAAACCCAATGTAAGTCTATGGGAGACCCAAGTATTTTTACCGCGATCCCCCCCGGGGGTCCTTTTAAAGTCTAAAAACATCTGAAAATTATGGAAACACTGCTCAAATGACACACTCGTGGGGAGCACCCCTGGAATGGCATTCCTGACTCCTAATTCCCAGCTTAAATAATTTTTTTCTGAGATTCATGCCATTTTTCCCGGTGCCACAAAAAACAAATGTAAAAGAAACCAAAACGGGTTTTGCTTGGAAATATCTCAAGGTACATCCTTTGCAGGTTAATGACTTGCCTGTAAGTTAGTTCAGATGCAGCGTTTTTGAAGCATTTTTCAGCTTTAACATTGCTTTCAACCACTACAAATGCAATCACTGAGAAATGTCATTGTAACATTTAACACCCCTAGCTGGCCATGTGATGTGTGACACATAAGCAGATCCATCTTGTTTCATTTATGAGCCTATTTTTACTGGTGCATCAGGCGGCATTAATCTTTTTAAAGGGCCATTATGAAACAGTGGGTCTCCTAAGCTGTTGTAGCCTATGCTGTGAGTGGATGGGCTGCCAAGAATTACGACGCACCACAATACCCCTGTCATAAGATGTCCAAGGGGAACTCCTGAAAAGTGTTGCATTGAATTCAAGGCCTGCCCTGCTACCAATTCATATGCACCCCAATAAGCCTTTGAACCCATATAGTGGATGGGCCCATGAAAATCCACTTCACAATATGCATTTTGTACTCCATACTCCTTTGTTTTACACATTGGCGGCAAGGCCAGCCCTGTTGCATAGTCAGTCATATGCACCCCATTAGGCCTTTGAACCCACATACTGGATGGGCCCAGGATAATCCACTTCACAATATGCATTTTGTGCTCCCGTACTCCTTGGTTTTACACATTGGCAGGAAGGCGAGCCCTGCTGTATAGTCAGTCATATGCACCCCATTAGGCCTTGGAACCCACATACTGGATGGGCCCAGGATAATCCACTTCACAATATGCATTTTGTGCTACATACTCCTTTGTTTTATACATTGGCAGGAAGGCCAGCCCTGCTGCATAGTCAGTCATATGCACCCCATTAGGCCTTGGAACTCACATAGTGGTTGTGCCCAGGAAAATCCACTTCACAATATGCATTTTGTGCTCCATACTGCTTTGTTTTATACATTGGCAGGAAAGCGAGCCCTGCTGCATAGTCAGTCATATGCACCCCATTAGGCCTTGGAACTCACATAGTAGTTGTGCCCAGGAAAATCCACTTCACAATATGCATTTTGTGCTCCATACTGCTTTGTTTTATACATTGGCAGGAAAGCGAGCCCTGCCGCATAGTCAGTCATATGCACCCCATTAGGCCTTGGAACTCACATACTGGATGGGCCCAGGATAATCCACTTCACAATATGCATTTTGTGCTACATACTCCTTTGTTTTATACATTGGCAGGAAGGCGAGCACTGCTGCATAGTCAGTCATATGCACTCCATTTGGCCTTGGAACCCACATACTGGATGGGCCCAGGAAAATCCACTTCACAATATGCATTTTGCGCTCCATGCTCCTTTGTTTTATACATTGGCAGGAAGGCAAGCACTGCTGCATAGTCAGTCATATGCACCCCATTAGGCCTTGGGTGTTGTGAATTCTGTGGCCAAGCTCCCTCCTGTGGTCGTGAGTGGTACTGCGGCTGGTTCTGTCTATAAGCTTCCTTTGGTGGATGAGAGTGGTACTGCGGCTTCTGAGTTTCCTTCCTCAGGTGATGAGGTTAAGTCGTTAGGTGCTGCTCTATTTAACTCCACCTGGTGCTTTGATCCTGGCCTCCAGTCAATGTTCTAGTATTGGTCTTGCTTCCTCCTGGATCGTTCCTGTGGCCTGTTTATCCTGCATAAGCTAAGTTCTGCTTATGTTATTTTTGTTTGCTATATTTTCTGTCCAGCTTGCTATATTGGTTTTTCTTGCTTGCTTGAAGCTCTGAGACGCAGAGGGAGCACCTCCGTACCGTTAGTCAGTGCGGAGGGTCTTTTTGCCCCTCTGCGTGGTTGTTTGTAGGTTTTTGTGTTGACCGCAAAGCTATCTTTCCTATCCTCGGTCTATTCAGTAAGTCGGGCCTCACTTTGCTAAATCTATTTCATCTCTGTGTTTGTATTTCATCTTTACTCACAGTCATTATATGTGGGGGGCTGCCTTATCCTTTGGGGAATTTCTCTGAGGCAAGGTAGGCTTATTTTTCTATCTTCAGGGCTAGTTAGTTTCTCAGGCTGTGCCGAGTTGCATAGGGAGCGTTAGGCGCAATCCACGGCTACCTCTAGTGTGGTGTGATAGGATTAGGGATTACGGTCAGCAGAGTTTCCACGTCTCAGAGCTCGTCATATGTTTTTGGTAAATGTCAGGTCACTTTGTATGTTCTGAACTTCAAGGTCCATTGTGGTTCTGAATTACCTGTTCATAACAGTACTGGAGACCCAAAGTACTAATGCTTCTCAATAGAGGGAAAAGAGAAGTTCTGAGACCATTTTTTTTTCTTTGCACTGTGTTCTGTCTTTCTTTTCCCCTATACATCAGGGTGGTTCAGAACACAGGTGTGGACATGGACATTCAGGGTCTGTCCTCTTTGATGGATAATCTCACTGTAAGAGTACAGAACATTCAAGATTTAGTGGTTCAGAATCCTATGTTAGAACCTAAAATTCCTATTCCTGAGTTATTTTCTGGAGATAGAGCTAAGTTTTTGAATTTTAAAAATAATTGTAAACTATTTCTGGCTTTGAAACCCCGCTCCTCTGGTGACCCAGTTCAACAAGTTAAAATTATTATTTCTTTATTACGTGGCGACCCTCAAGACTGGGCATTTTCCCTTGCGCCAGGAGATCCTGCATTATGTAATATTGATGCGTTTTTTCTGGTGCTCGGATTGCTGTACGACAAACCTAATTCAGTGGATCAGGCAGAGAAAAATTTGCTAGCTCTGTGTCAGGGTCAGGATGAGATAGAGATTTATTGTCAGAAGTTTAGAAAGTGGTCCGTGCTCACTCAATGGAATGAATGTGCGCTGGCAGCTATTTTCAGAAAGGGTCTCTCTGAAACCCTTAAGGATGTCATGGTGGGATTTCCTATGCCTGCTGGTCTGAATGAGTCTATGTCTTTGGCCATTCAGATCGGTCGACGCTTGCGCGAGCGTAAATCTGTGCACCATTTGGCGGTATTATCTGAGCATAAACCTGAGCCTATGCAGTGCGATAGGACTTCGACCAGAGCTGAAAGGCAAGAACACAGACGTCAGAACGGGCTGTGTTTCTACTGTGGTGATTCCACTCATGCTATCTCTGATTGTCCTAAGCGCACTAAGCGGTTCGCTAGGTCTGCCACCATTGGTACTGTACAGTCGAAATTTCTTTTGTCCGCTACTTTGATCTGCTCTTTGTCTTCCTATTCTGTCATGGCATTTGTGGATTCAGGCGCTGCCCTGAATTTGATGGACTTGGAGTTTGCTAGGCGCTGTGGGTTTGTCTTGGAGCCCTTGCAGTGTCCTATTCCATTGAGAGGAATTGATGCTACGCCTTTGGACAAGAATAAGCCTCAGTATTGGACCCAGCTGACCATGTGCATGGCTCCTGCGCACCAGGAGGATATTCGCTTTCTGGTGTTGCATAATCTGCATGATGTGGTCGTGTTGGGGTTGCCATGGCTACAAGTCCATAACCCAGTATTAGATTGGAAATCAATGTCTGTGTCCAGCTGGGGTTGTCAGGGGGTACATGGTGATGTTCCATTTCTGTCTATCTCATCATCCACCCCTTCTGAGGTCCCAGAGTTCTTGTCTGATTACCGGGATGTAATCGATGAGCCCAAGTCCAATGCCCTACCTCCGCATAGGGATTGTGATTGTGCTATCGATTTGATTCCTGGTAGTAAGTTTCCTAAGGGTTGACTGTTTAATTTATCTGTACCTGAGCACGCCGCTATGCGGAGTTACGTGAAGGAGTCTTTGGAGAAGGGTCATATTCGCCCGTCATCGTCGCCATTGGGAGCGGGTTTCTTTTTTGTGGCCAAGAAGGATGGTTCGCTGAGACCTTGTATTGATTACCGCCTTCTAAATAAAATTACGGTCAAATTTCAGTACCCCTTGCCTCTGCTGTCTGATTTGTTTGCTCGGATTAAGGGGGCTAGTTGGTTCACCAAGATAGATCTTCGTGGTGCGTATAATCTTGTGCGTATTAAACGGGGCGATGAATGGAAAACAGCATTTAATACGCCCGAAGGCCATTTTGAGTACCTGATTATGCCATTCGGACTTTCTAATGCTCCATCAGTGTTTCAGTCCTTTATGCATGACATCTTCCGAGAGTACCTGGATAAATTCCTGATTGTATACTTGGATGATATTTTGGTCTTCTCGGATGATTGGGAGTCTCATGTGAAGCAGGTCAGAATGGTGTTCCAGGTCCTGCGTGCTAATTCTTTGTTTGTGAAGGGGTCAAAGTGTCTCTTTGGTGTTCAGAAGATTTCATTTTTGGGGTTCATTTTTTCTCCTTCTACTATCGAGATGGACCCTGTTAAAGTTCAGGCCATTTATGATTGGACTCAGCCTACATCTCTGAAGAGTCTGCAGAAGTTCCTGGGCTTTGCTAATTTTTATCGTCGCTTCATCGCTAATTTTTCTAGCATTGCTAAACCGTTGACTGATTTAACCAAGAAGGGTGCTGATGTGGTCAATTGGTCTTCTGCTGCTGTAGAAGCTTTTCAGGAGTTGAAGCGTCGTTTTTCTTCTGCCCCTGTGTTGTGCCAACCAGATGTTTCGCTTCCGTTCCAGGTCGAGGTTGATGCTTCCGAAATTGGAGCAGGGGCTGTTTTGTCGCAGAGAAGTTCTGATTGCTCGGTGATGAAACCATGCGCCTTCTTTTCCAGGAAATTTTCGCCTGCTGAGCGAAATTATGATGTTGGCAATCGAGAGTTGCTAACCATGAAGTGGGCATTCGAGGAGTGGCGTCATTGGCTTGAAGGAGCTAAGCATCGCGTGGTGGTCTTGACTGATCACAAAAACTTGACTTATCTCGAGTCTGCCAAACGGTAGAATCCTAGACAGGCTCATTGGTCGCTGTTTTTCTCCCGTTTTGACTTTGTGGTTTCGTACCTTCCGGGCTCTAAAAATGTGAAGACGGATGCCCTGTCTAGGAGTTTTGTACCCGATTCTCCGGGTTTGTCTGAGCCGGCGGGTATTCTCAAAGAGGGGGTAATTTTGTCTGCCATCTCCCCTGATTTGCGGCGGGTGCTGCAAAAATGTCAGGCTAATAGACCTGACCGTTGCCCAGCGGAGAAACTGTTTGTCCCTGATAGGTGGACGAATAAAGTTATCTCTGAGGTTCATTGTTCGGTGTTGGCTGGTCATCCTGGAATCTTTGGTACCAGAGATTTGGTGGCCGTCTCTGTCGCGGGATGTGCGTTCTTTTGTGCAGTCCTGTGGGATTTGTGCTCGGGCTAAGCCCTGCTGTTCTCGTGCCAGTGGGTTGCTTTTGCCCTTGCCGGTCCCGAAGAGGCCTTGGACACATATCTCTATGGATTTTATTTCGGATCTCCCCGTCTCTCAAAGAATGTCGGTCATTTGGGTGGTTTGTGATCGCTTCTCTAAGATGGTCCATTTGGTGCCCTTGTCTAAATTGCCTTCCTCCTCTGATTTGGTGCCGTTGTTTTTCCAGCATGTGGTTCGTTTGCATGGCATTCCAGAGAACATCGTTTCTGACAGAGGTTCCCAGTTTGTTTCGAGGTTTTGGCGAGCCTTTTGTGCTTGGATGGGCATTGATTTGTCTTTTTCCTCGGCTTTCCATCCTCAGACAAATGGCCAGACTGAACGAACCAATCAGACCTTGGAAACATATCTGAGATGTTTTGTTTCTGCTGATCAGGATGATTGGGTGTCCTTTTTGCCTTTGGCTGAGTTCGCCCTTAATAATCGGGCCAGCTCGGCTACTTTGGTTTCGCCGTTTTTCTGCAATTCTGGGTTCCACCCTCGTTTCTCTTCAGGGCAGGTTGAGTCTTCGGACTGTCCTGGTGTGGATACTGTGGTGGATAGGTTGCAGCAGATTTGGACTCATGTAGTGGACAATCTGACTTTGTCCCAGGAGAAGGCTCAATGTTTCGCTAACCGCAGGCACTGTGTGGGTCCCCGACTTCGTGTTGGGGATTTGGTTTGGTTGTCATCTCGTTATATTCCTATGAAGGTTTCCTCTCCTAAATTTAAGCCTCGTTTCATTGGTCCATATAGGATTTCTGAGGTTCTTAATCCTGTGTCTTTTCGTTTGACTCTTCCAGCTTCTTTTTCCATCCATAACGTGTTCCATAGGTCATTGTTGCGTAGATACGTGGCATCTGTGGTTCCATCTATTGATCCTCCTGCTCCGGTTATGGTTGAAGGGGAATTGGAGTATATTGTGGAGAAGATTTTGGATTCTCGTGTTTCGAGACGGAAACTCCAGTATTTGGTTAAGTGGAAGGGTTATGGTCAGGAAGATAATTCCTGGGTCTTTGCCTCTGATGTCCATGCTGCCGATTTGGTTCGTGCCTTTCATGTGGCTCATCCTGGTCGGCCTGGGTGCTCTGGTGAGGGTTCGGTGACCCCTCCTCAAGGGGGGGTACTGTTGTGAATTCTGTGGCCAAGCTCCCTCCTGTGGTCGTGAGTGGTACTGCGGCTGGTTCTGTCTATAAGCTTCCTTTGGTGGATGAGAGTGGTACTGCGGCTTCTGAGTTTCCTTCCTCAGGTGATGAGGTTAAGTCGTTAGGTGCTGCTCTATTTAACTCCACCTGGTGCTTTGATCCTGGCCTCCAGTCAATGTTCTAGTATTGGTCTTGCTTCCTCCTGGATCGTTCCTGTGGCCTGTTTATCCTGCATAAGCTAAGTTCTGCTTATGTTATTTTTGTTTGCTATATTTTCTGTCCAGCTTGCTATATTGGTTTTTCTTGCTTGCTTGAAGCTCTGAGACGCAGAGGGAGCACCTTCGTACCGTTAGTCGGTGCGGAGGGTCTTTTTGCCCCTCTGCGTGGTTGTTTGTAGGTTTTTGTGTTGACCGTAAAGCTATCTCTCCTATTGGCAGGAAGGCGACTATAAGTTGCACCACCATTTTAGTAAAAAAGTTCTAATTTTCCTCTCCTAAATTTGGGGCTTTTCAATAAAGAGTTACTGTATTTTATATGTTTCCCCTATCTGGCATTTTTTTCTTTCCTTATATTGTTTTTGAATGCCTAATATGATGGATACCAGCAGAATAGACATCAGATGAAGTCCAAAGTGTCTCCATCTGCCTCATTAGAGTTAGTAGTTCCATTGGAGGTTTTTTCTGAATCACATTTTTGTGGGATTTACACAGAAACCCTAAGTACTTAACGTTGAACGCAAGAATATAATCTTGCTTCTAACTGAAAGCAATCATAAAATGTTATGTACCTCAAAATGTTACCAATAAAACCCCTAAATTATCCCGCACAAAACGAGCCCCCACTCAGGTCCGTCATCTGTCTCTGGAAATATAGAGGGTTCCCACATTTCTGGTAGAACAAAGGCTCTGGAAATGCGACACAGCTCCCAACCCCTCAAATAGAATACAGTGAAATCTATGCTCTCAAAATTAATTGTCCCCTTCCTTCTGAGCCCCACAGTGTACCTAATCCGCAGTAATACAGCCACATGCTTGGCATTATTGCAGCGGGGAAAGTCCAATTAGCAATTTACGGGGTGTGTGTCTCCAAATGCACAAGCTGGGCACAATGTATGAGAATGCTGCAATATATGGGGGCTCTACACATAATGGGGGCACAATGTATCATCACTAAACTGGCATACTTGCGATTCTCCAGTATTAAACGCTACGTGGATGTTAAAAAATAGTTCCTGGAGCCGTACATTATTTAAGCGAGAGGTGCAAAATCTACAACGGGATCAATTTTTTTTTTCTGCTGTTCTTGGACCTTAGAGGCTCACCAAACTTTGGCTGGATTCACACTTGCAACGCATGGTGAAAAAACGCATGTAAACGCGCGCAAAAGCTGCGTTTTTTTGATGCATGTGTTTTTGCATGTGGTGAAAAAAACGCGGCGTTTTGACGCATTTACATGTGTTTTTTTATGCGTTTGCGTTTTTTAAACGCATGCAGATAAATGTGTGACAGCTGCCAATCATCAAAATAAAGTAAAAAACCCACTATAAACAGAAAGAGCTAGGGTTAGGGTTAGGGGTAGGGATCCTAACCCTAAAGGGATCCTAACTCTACCCCTAACCCTAACCCTAAAGGGATCCTAACCCTGACCCTAACCCTACCCCTAACCCTAACCCTACCCCTAACCCTAACCCTAACGGGATCCTAACCCTAACCCTAACCCTACCCCTAACCCTAACCCTACCCCTAACCCTAGCCCTAAAGGGATCCTACCCCTAACCCTACCCCTAACCCTAACCCTACCCCTAACCCTAACCCTAACCCTACCCTTAAAGGGATTAGGGTTAGGGTTAGGGGTAGGGTTAGGGTTAGGGGTAGGGTTAGGGGTAGGGTTAGGGTTAGAGGTAGGGGTAGGGTTAGGGTTAGGGGTAGGGTTAGGGTTAGGGTTAAGGTTAGGGGTAGGATCCCTTTATCAATTTTATGGTGTGGGGTGGTTTATCAGTGTGTTTTTTTAAAAAACGCATGCGTTTTTAGCGCATGCAAACGCATGTGGTTAAAACGCATGCGTTTACATAGACAGCAATGCATTTTTTTGCGGCTAAAAAACGCCGCTAAAAATACTACATGTTGCATCTCTGCAAAACAACGCATGCAGAAAAAAAACGCATGCGTTGCAAAAACACGTCAAAACGCATACAAAAAAAGGCATGCATTTTTAACCCCTTTACCCCCAAGGGTGGTTTGCACGTCAATGACCAGGCCAATTTTTACAATTCTGACCACTGTCCCTTTATGAGGTTATAACTCCGAAACGCTTCAACGGATCCTGGTGATTCTGACATTGTTTTCTCGTGACATATTGTACTTCATGATAGTGGTAAAATTTCTTTGATAGTACCTGCGTTTATTTGTGAAAAAAATGGAAATTTGGCGAAAATTTTGAAAATTTCGCAATTTTCAAACTTTGAATTTTTATGCAATTAAATCACAGAGATATGTCACACAAAATACTTAATAAGTAACATTTCCCACATGTCTCCTTTACATCAGCATAATTTTGGAACCAATTTTTTTTTTGTTAGGGAGTTATAAGGGTTAAAAGTTGACCAGCAATTTCTCATTTTTACAACACCATTTTTTTTTAGGGACCACGTCTCATTTGAAGTCATTTTGAGGGGTCTATATGATAGAAAATGCCCAAGTGTGACACCATTCTAAAAACTGCACCCCTCAAGGTGCTCAAAACCACATTCAAGAAGTTTATTAACCCTTCAGGTGTTTAATAGGAATTTTTGGAATGTTTAAATAAAAATGAACATTTAACTTTTTTACACAAAAAATTTACTTCACCTCCAATTTGTTTTATTTTACCAAGGGTAACAGGAGAAATTGGACCCAAAAAGTTGTTGTCCAATTTGTCCTGAGTACGCTGATACCCCATATGTGGCAGTAAACCACTGTTTGGGCGCATGGGAGAGCTCGGAAGGGAAGGAGCGCTATTTGACTTTTCAATGCAAAATTGACAGGAATTGAGATGGGACGCCATGTTGCGTTTGGAGAGCCACTGATATGCCTAAACATTGAAACCCCCCACAAGTGACACCATTTTGGAAAGTAGACCCCCTAAGGAACTTATCTGGATGTGTGGTGAGCACTTTGACCCACCAAGTGCTTCACAGAAGTTTATAATGCAGAACCGTAAAAATAAAAAATCATATTTTTTCACAAAAATTATATTTTTGCCCCCAATTTTTTATTTTTCCAAGGGTAAGAGAAGAAATTGGACCTCAAAAGTTGTTGTCCAATTTGTCCTGAGTACGCTGATACCCCTTATGTGGCAGTAAACCACTGTTTGGGCGCATGGGAGAGCTCGGAAGGGAAGGAGCGCAGTTTGACTTTTCAATGCAAAATTGACAGAAATTGAGATGGGACGCCATGTTGCGTTTGGAGAGCCACTGATGTGCCTATACATTGAAACCCCCCACAAGTGACACCATTTTGGAAAGTAGACCCCCTAAGGAACTTATCTAGAGGTGTGGTGAGCACTTTGACCCACCAAGTGCTTCACAGAAGTTTATAATGCAGAACCGTAAAAATAAAAAATCATATTTTTTCACAAAAATTATATTTTTGCCCCCAATTTTTCATTTTTCCAAGGGTAAGAGAAGAAATTGGACCTCAAATGTTGTTGTCCAATTTGTCCCGAGTACGCTGATACCCCATATGTGGCAGTAAACCACTGTTTGGGCGCATGGGAGAGCTCGGAAGGGAAGGAGCGCCGTTTGACTTTTCAATGCAAAATTGACAGGAATTGAGATGGGACGCCATGTTGCGTTTGGAGAGCCACTGATGTGCCTAAACATTGAAACCCCCCACAAGTGACACCATTTTGGAAAGTAGACCCCCTAAGGAACTTATCTGGATGTGTGGTGAGCACTTTGACCCACCAAGGGCTTCACAGAAGTTTATAATGCAAAGCCATAAAAATAAAACAAAATTTTTTTCCCACAAAAATTATTTTTTAGCCCCCAGTTTTGTATTTTCCCTAGGGTAACAGGAGAAATTGGACCCCAAAAGTTGTTGTCCAATTTGTCCTGAGTACGCTGATACCCGATATGTGGGGGGGAACCACCGTTTGGGCGCATGGGAGGGCTCGGAAGGGAAGGAGCATCATTTGGAATGCAGACTTAGATGGATTGGTCTGCAGGCGTCACATTGCGTTTGCAGAGCCCCTAATGTACCTAAACAGTAGAAACCCCCCACAAGTGACCCCATATTGGAAACTAGACCTCTCAATGAACTTATCTAGATGTGTTGTGAGAACTTTGAACCCCCAAGTGTTTCACTACAGTTTATAACGCAGAGCCGTGAAAATAAAAAATCTTTTTGTTTTCCCACAAAAATTATTTTTTAGCCCCCAGTTTTGTATTTTCCCAAGGGTAACAGGAGAAATTGGTCCACAAAAGTTGTTGTCCAATTTGTCCTGAGTACGCTGATACCCCATATGTTGGGGTAAACCCCTGTTTGGGCACACAGGAGAGCTCGGAAGGGAAGGAGCACTGTTTTACTTTTTCAACGCAGAATTGGCTGGAATTGAGATCGGACGCCATGTCGTGTTTGGAGAGCCCCTGATGTGCCGAAACAGTGGAAACCCCCCAATTATAACTGAAACCCTAATCTAAACACACCCCTAACCCTAATTCCAACGGTAACCCTAACCACACCTCTAACCCTGACACACCCCTAACCCTAATCCCAACCCTATTCCCAACTGTAAATGTAATCTAAACCCTAACCCTAACTTTAGCCCCAACCCTAACTGTAGCCCCAACCCTAACCCTAACCCTAGCCCTAACCCTAGCCCTAACCCTAACCCTAGCCCTAGCCCTAGCCCTAACCCTAGCCCTAACCCTAGCCCTAACCCTAGCCCTAGCCCTAACCCTAGCCCTAACCCTAGCCCTAACCCTAACCCTAGCCCTATCCCTAACCCTAGCCCTAGCCCTAACCCTAGCCCTAACCCTAGCCCTAACCCTGGCCCTAGCCCTAACCCTAGCCCTAACCCTAGCCCTAATGGGAAAATGGAAATAAATGCATTTTTTTTTATTTTTCCCTAACTAAGGGGGTGATGAAGGGGGGTTTGATTTACTTTTATAGCGAGTTTTTTAGCGGATTTTTATGATTGGCAGCCGTCACACACTGAAAGACCCTTTTTATTGCAAAAAATATTTTTTGCAATACCACATTTTGAGAGCTATAATTTTTCCATATTTTGGTTCACAGAGTCATGTGAGGTCTTGTTTTTTGCGGGACGAGTTGACGTTTTTATTGAAAACATTTTTGGGCACGTGACATTTTTTGCTCGCTTTTTATTCCGATTTTTGTGAGGAAGAATGACCAAAAGCCAGCTATTCATGAATTTCTATTGGGGGAGGCGTTTATACCGTTCCACGTTTGGTAAAATTGATAAATCAGTTTTATTCTTCGGGTCAGTACGATTACAGCGATACCTCATTTATATCATTTTTTTATGGTTTGGCGCTTTTATACGATAAAAACTATTTTACAGAAAAAATAATTATTTTTGCATCGCTTTATTCTCAGGACTATAACTTTTTTATTTTTTTGCTGATGATGCTGTATGGCGGCTCTTTTTTTGCGGGACAATATGACGCTTTCAGCGGTACCATGGTTATTTATATCTGTCCTTTTGATCGCGTGTTATTCCACTTTTTGTTCGGCGGTATGATAATAAAGCGTTGTTTTTTGCCTCGTTTTTTTTTTTTTTTTTCTTACGGTGTTTACTGAAGGGGTTAACTAGTGGGACAGTTTTATAGGTCGGGTCGTTACGGACGCGGCAATGCTAAATATGTGTACTTTTATTGTTTTTTTTTTTATTTAGATGAAGAAATGTATTTATGGGAATAATATTTTTTTTTTTTTTTCATTATTTTGGAATATTTTTTTTTATTTTTTTTACACATTTGGAAAATTTTTTTTTTACTTTTTTACATTGTCCCAGGGGGGGACATCACAGATCAGTGATCTGACAGTTTGCACAGCACTCTGTCAGATCACTGATCTGACTAGCAGTGCTGCAGGCTTCACAGTGCCTGCTCTGAGCAGGCTCTGTGAAGCCACCTCCCTCCCTGCAGGACCCGGATCCGCGGCCATCTTGGATCCGGGGCTGGAGGGAGCAGGGAGGGAGGTGAGACCCTCGCAGCAACGCGATCACATCGCGTTGCTCCGGGGGTCTCAGGGAAGCCCGCAGGGAGCCCCCTCCCTGCGCGGTGCTTCCCTGCACCGCCGGCACATCGCGATCATCTTTGATCGCGGTGTGCCAGGGGTTAATGTGCCGGGGGCGGTCCGTGACCGCTCCTGGCACATAGTGCCGGATGTCAGCTGCGATAAGCAGCTGACACCCGGCCGCGATCGGCCGCGCTCCCCCCGTGAGCGCGGCCGATCGGCTATGACGTACTATCCCGTCCAGGGTCAGATAAGCCCAGGGCACCTCGACGGGATAGTACGTCTAAGGTCACAGAGGGGTTAATGTTAAATATAGGAAAAAAACGCATGCGTTTTTTTGCGTTTTTTTTACCGCAAAAACGTAAAAAAAAAAACGCAAATGTGAAACCACCCTTTGTTCGCAAACTTTTTTAAGACTCCAAAAGCCTTCCGTCCCAGCCCTGGCATGTAGTCAAACAGCAGTATCAGGTGACATATGGGGCATCAACACGTTTGTGAGAAATTGTGCAGAAAATTTTGGGGTCCAGTCTCATCTATTAACTCTGGTATAAGTGACAAATTTGCAACAAATAAAAAAATACCTTTTTACTACTAAAATGTTATAAATTCACACCCAATATTATAAAATTCTGTGAGGCATATGTATGTTCAACATAGTCACTACTTGATAAATCCTTTATGCAGTGAAGTTTGCAATATGGAGTCACTTGTGGGGGTTTCTACTGTTCTGTCATGTCAGGGGCTCGGCTAGTGGAGCACACAATCTATTCAAATGAAATCTGTGTTCTATGAGTCAAGTATCCCTCCTTCCCATCCGAATACTGCTGTGTGCTTAAGCAGTAGTGCACAACTACATATGGGGCACTGTCACGTTCAGTGAAAATTGCATAACAAATTATTAGGTCCAATATTATAAAGTTTAGCGAATAACCTGTAGGTTAAAAATGCTGGATACACACTTAGATAAATTACTTGATGGTTCTAATTGCAAAAATGTGTTCAATTGTGGGGGTTTATGCTATTTTGGAATGTCGGGGGCTTCGCAAATTCGGCATTCATAATCTATTCCACATAAATTAACGCTACAAAATTCAAATAGCGCTTTTCCTTTCCGAGCCCTGCAATGTGCCCAAACAGCAGATTTTGGCCACTTAAAGGGTAACTACTTGTTCAGAAGAAGTTGTGTAACAAACTATGAGGTCCGTTTTTTTTCTATTATCCATTGTGAAAATTACTTATTTAGGGTTAAAACAACATTTTAGCTGAAAAATTGAAAATTTTCGTTTCCACGTCCACATGACAAAAAGTTATGTGAAGCATATATGGGTTCAACAACCTCAACACACCCACAAATGAATTCCTTGATGGATATAGTTTCCAAAATAGGGTCACTTGTAGAGGGCTTCTGATGTTTTGGTAACTCAGGGGCTCTGCAAATGAAACATGGTGTCTGCAATCTATTCAAGCCAAATTTACATACCAAATACCATATGTCGACTCGTTCTTTTCGAGGCCTGATGTGTTTTCAAACAGAATGTTTGGCCTCCATGTGGAGTAATGGCAGAAGGATCTTTGAGGTCCACTTTTTCATGTTACCTTTTCAAAAGTTAAAAATTTGGGCAAAAGCAACATTTTTGTGAAAAAAATGAACATATTTAATATGACTACCTAAGGTTATTAAATTCTGTGTAGTACCTGTGTGTTCAAAATGCTCTCCATACCCTTAGATAAAATCCTTGAGGGATGTAGGTTCCAATAAGGGGTAACTTGTGGGGGTATTCATCTGTTCGGGTGCCTTAAGGACTGTGCAAATACAACATAGTACCTGTAATCTATTTCAGGCAAATGTGTGTTCCAAAATTCAAATTGTGCTCCTTCCCTTCTGAGCTCTGCTCTGTGGACGTTTCTGACCACATGTGAGATATCAGTGAGCTCAGAAGAAACTGGGATAAAAAATTGTGTGGTATATATTTTTGCGATGTTTCTTATAAAACTGATATAAAAATTTAAAAAAATTGGGGCTAAAGCAAAACTATAAATTGCCATTTTTTTATTTTATTTTGCAATAATTCCTGTGTATCACCTGAAGGGTTAAAAAAAATTCCTGACAGAAGTTTTGAAGTATTTAAGGGGTATGGTTTTTAAAATGATCTCACTTCTGGGGAGTTTCCAATACAAAGGTTCCCCAAAGTCCACTTAACTCTGAATAGGTCTCTAAAGAAATAGGTTTTGTAAATTTCATGAAAAAATTAGAAGTTGCCACTAACTTTTAGCCCTTCTAATATCCTAACAAAATAAAATTATGTTTGAAAAATGATGCAGATGTAAAGTAGACATATGAGAAATATTACTTATTATTTCATTTCAGCATAAGGATATAAAGATTGAAAGTATTAAAAATTAAAATTGCTAATTTTTCTAAATTTTTCCCAAAATTCTGCAATTTTCAGACATAAACCCAAAACATATCGACCTAACTTTACCACTAACATAAAGTACAATGTGTCACAAAAAAACAAAATCACTGGCATATGTTGAAGCACTCCAGAGTTTTTACCTCATTTGGTCAGATCAGTAAGGTAAAAATTGGCTTTGTCACTAAGGGGTTAATATAATGCACATTAATTCATTTTGACTTGAATTGTTTTAATGAATGCAGACTAAAACCGTGTTTGAATTTTACTTGTGTTGTAGAACTCTATGGGAAGATCCAGAATGTTTTAAACCAGAGCGCTTTTTGGACAAAGATGGAAAACTAGACAAACTAATTGCTCAAAATGTCATTCTTTTTGGAATCGGTGTCCGTAAATGTCTGGGAGAAGAACTTGCAAGAAATGAACTGTTTTTAATGTTAACAATTATTTTGCAAAAACTGCAACTGGAAAAGAGGTCATCAGATGAAATAACATTCACACCAATGAAAGGAATGAATCTCAAGCCAAAAAAATATGTATTGAAAGCTGTAAAACGTTATTAGCGTTACAGAGTCTAATCAAAGTATAACTTTGAAATATACACCTCTTAAATGGGTGTTCCACTACTCGGACAACCATTTTACATTCTGAATGTTTGGTTCCGTTAAAATAAAAACACCTATACTCACCTCAGGTTCCCGGGGCTGTTATGTCACAAAAGCCCTGTGCCCAATTAATGCCGCCTTCACTGTTCCTGCCTTCGGACATATTGAACATCAACATGAAGTCAAGGCTTCCTGCCTTTTGACTTCCTCTTGATGCTCGATTTATCCAAATGCGGGGACAGTGAAAACAGTGCTGATTAGGTGCAGGGCTCACGTGAAATAACAACCACACGTGAGCCCCAGGAATGCAACTGCGAACACCAATGGATCGGCTCTGGCATCGGGGATGAGTATAGGTATTTTTATTTTAACTGCATCAAACAAGGGGAATGAGAAGGGGTTGCCCTAGCACTGAATAAAGACCAAAAAGGAAGTCATAGAATTCTAGAAAACAAAGGAAAAAAAAGCAAATGAAGCACAATACTTAATAAATCAAGATGTCTAAAATTTAGCTTTACGTTTTACATACTTTGCATATTATTAACATGTCTATCAATCCTCTGATTTCCATAATTATTTAAAGTTTTCTTTTTGTTGTCAAAAATTTAGGGTTGAGGAGTATAAATCATAGTGTATACTTTCATGTTTATTTATGACAGACTACCAATGAAAAGTTTGGACACACCTGTTCATTCAGTGGTATTCTTTGTTCTTATTGGATTCAATAAAATTTTTTGATGCCATAAATCTTGCTGTGTATGTGAGAAGACAGCTTTATTTTCAGATCAGTGTGATACCAGATTTCTATAGTGTATTATTTTGTTACTTTCTCAAAATAAATTTTTATAAATGTTTCTCAATATATTCTGAGGATTATAACTTTCTTTTTTTGGTAAACATTATGCATGTTTTTTGCAGAATAAGTTGAAGTTTTTATTATTTCCATTTAGGATTATTTAACATTTTTATAATTGCTTTGTATTAAGATTTTTGAGGCACAGAATGAACAAAACTCAGCAACTCAGTAATTCTGTTTGTTTTTTTACCATTTACTTTGCATGAAAAGTGATAAGCCGTCTTTGTTTACGGCACAATAGTATTAGGCTGGGGTCACACTTGCGTGTGCAGTGCGAGAAACTCACGAGAGTGTCTCGGCACGCTCCTGTCCCAAGTGCCGGCAGCAGTGCCGGGTATTGATGCAAGAGACTCGCGCAAGTTTTTCGCAATGCACTCACAAGTGTGACCCCGGCCTTACAGTGATAACCAAGTTATATTGTGTTTTTATGCTTTAGTACTTTTGAGCACTGAAAGCAATATTTTAAAAATGTATTATTTGTTTATTCATCGCTATATTCTGAGAGTTATAACTTCTTTATTTTTCCACTGACAGAATCATATGACATCTTGTTTTTTCAAGACAAGAAGACATTTTCAATGATACAATTTTTTACTTACATAATAATAATAATAAAATAATTTTACTTATATAGCACCAACATAATATTATGCAGCACTTTACAATTAAGTGAGGGCATGTACAGACACTACAAAGTAACACATAGTTCAACAGTAAGGCCGGCGTCACACTACCATAGAATATGGGTGAGTGCTATGCGAGAAAAAATTGCATAGCATTCGGACCAGTGTTAATCTATGGGGCAGCTCACATCAATGTATATTTTTGCAGGCGTATTGGATGTGCATATATCATCCGAGACTCGCCAATGTGCGAGAAAGAAATCGCACAGCCCTCAAATGATGTCTGTGACAAATGCAATTAGTACAGTGTGTTCATATTTACTGTACATGTATTTAATTATCAAAAGATTATTTTTCTGAAAAAAATGGCGTGGGCTCCAACGCAATTTTTGTAAAGAGCAGAGGAAAGCCGACGGCTGGAGGCCAATGTTTATAGCCTGGGAAGGGGTAATACCCATGGACCTTTCCAGGCTCTTAACATCAGTTCACAACTGTATACTTAGCCTTTACTGGCTATTAAAATGGGGGACCCTAAAAAACAATGACATAGGGTCCTCCTATAATTAATAACAAGCAAAGGCTATGCAGACAGCTGGGGGCTGATTTTAATAGCCTAGGAAGGGGCCATGGATACTTGCTCCCCAAGCTAAAAACATCACCTCTCAGCCACACCAGAAAAGGCGCTTCTCTAAGATGCGCCAATTCTGGCCTCTCTCTTCCCACTTGCCCTGTAGCGGTGCAAGTGGGGTAATGTCACCTTTGTATTGTCAGGTGACATCAAGCCCCGAGAATAGTAATGGAGATGCATCAATAGAACGCCCCATTACTAACCACATAGTCACATTGTATGAAAACTCAGACACCCAGAAAAAAGTCCTGTATTTGAAAGAATGACACAGAGTCCTTTAATAATCATAACTAAACCATACTTATGACCTCACCCATTCTCCCAATGACTTTGTCATTGCAAAAGAGTTAAAAAAACAAACAACAATATTCTTCACCTTTCTGTATAGATGCTGCCAATCCATTTGTCCCATGATGGGTCTAGCTCTGCTACATCTAGATGGCAGGCTGCATGGTTGCATGATGCCACCATACAGCCTGTCATCCAGCAAAGACACTGAGCACCTTGTGCTCAGTGTCTTCCTGTGAACTTTTGTTACCTATGTGACGGCACTGCGAGAAAGTTCTCCTGCTCGCGGTTCCGTCAGACAGGTCTTGCATGTTCACTTCACCTTTCTGACGTTGTGGGACAAATGGATTAGCAGGATCTCAGTGGAAAGTTGTGGAATATTGTTGTTTGTTTTTTTAATTCTATTGCAGATGACAAGGGCATCGGGTGAATGGGCGAGGTCATAAGTATGGCTTAAAAAGATTATTAAAGGAGTCTGTGTCATTCTCTCAATTAAATGACTTTTTTCTGGGTGTCTGTATTTTCATAACATGAGATTATGAGGTTAGTAATGGGGGCGTCTTATTGATGCCTCTCCATTTCTAACCTCGGAGCTTGATGTCACCTGACAATACAAAGATGACATCAACACCACCAAACAACCGTCACCTCAGTTGACATCGCTACAGGGCATGTGGGAAGAGAGAGGCTAAGTGCCTTTTCTGGAGCGGCTGAGAGCTGAGTTTTTCAGCCTGGGGGAGCAAGTATCCATGGCCCCTTCCTAGGCTATTTTTTTATCAGCCCGCAGCTGTCTGCATAGCCTTTTCTGGTTATTAATTATAGGGGGATCCTACATCGTTTTTTAGGGTCCCCAATTTAAAAGCCAGTAAAGGCTAAGTATACAGTTGTGAGCAGATACGAATAGCCTGGGAAGCTCCATGAGTATTACCCCTTTCCTAGGCTATAAATATCAGCCCCCAGCCTTTGGCTTTCCCTCTGCTGGCTACAAAAGTAGCACGGGAGCCCACACCATTTCTTTAAGAAAAATAATCAATTATTAAATAGGTGTACAGTAATTTGCACACACTGCACTAATTGTATTTGTCACTGACATCTACAGTATATGTTTATCTATTCTATATTTACTGCATGTAATCCATATTTTCTATCCTGTCGGCTCCTTTACATTACACAGCATATGAATTGCCGGCTTTTCTTCTACACCATGTTCCAGATTACTATGCAAATGATGTTTTTCTCTGATTTTCCTAAATGGTCGGTGCAAATGACAGTCAGTCTAATAAAAGTCATCGCCCGTTAGAGTATACATGAAATTTTATCGAAGAAACCTCACAATAACAGTATAATCTCCAAAATAAATAAAAACTCAAAATGCACTGTTCCAAATTATAAGGCTCAGTAGAATTTCTAAACATTTGATATTGATATGTTTTAAAGAACTGAAATTGCTCATTTCTGGAATTTGCAGCATTAGGAGGCCACATTCACTGAACAAAAAAGCTATTTAACTCCAAAACATCCTAACAGGCCAACTAACATGTTAACATAGGACCCCTTCTTTGATATCACCTTCACAATCCTTGCATCCATTGAACTTGTGAGTTTATGGAGAGTTTCTGCTTGTATTTCTTTGCATGAAGTCAGAATAGCCTGCCAGAGCTGCTGTTTTGATATGAACTGCCTCCCACCCTCATAAATCTTTTGCTTGATGATACTCCAAAGGTTCTCTATAGGGTTGAGGTAAGGGGAAGATGGTGGCCACACCTTGAGTTTATCTCCTTTTATGATAATAGCAGCCAATGACTCAGAGGCATTCTTTGCAACATGAGATGATGCATTGTCATGTATGAAGATGATTTTGCTCCTGAAGGCACGTTTCTGCTTTTTATTCCATGGAAGAAAGTTGTCGGTCATATACTTTGCAGAGGTCATTTTCACACCTTCAGGAACCTTAAAGGGCCCTTCTAGCTGTTTCCCCATGATTCCGGCCCAAAACATGACTCCTCCACCTCCTTGCTGATGTCTCAGCATTGTTGGGATAAGGGGGCCATCCACAAACCATTCGCTACTCCATCCATCTGGACCATCCAGGGTTGCTCAACACTCATCAGTAGTGTTGAGCGATACCTTCCGATATCCAGAAGTATTGGATTGGATCGGCCGATATCCAAAAGATATCGGATATTGCCGATACCGATACCCGATACCAATGCAAGTCAATAAGACACAAATATTGGAATGTAAATAAGCCCTTTCTGTCCTTCTACATCCTGTTCCGGAGGGGGGAAGAGTGTGAGCGGTGAGTGGGCGGATACTGTGCGTGTCTGTTTGTGTGGGCGAGGTCTGCGGGGGCCTGCTGGGGATCTGTACGGGTTGCCGGGGGTCTGCACGGGCTGCCAGGAGCTGGTACGGGCCTTCCAGGGGTCTGTGTGGACTGCCGGGGGTCTGTGCAGGCTGCCGGGGGTCTGTGCGTGCCTGCTGAGGGTCTGTATGGGACTGCTGGGGGTCTGTGTGGGCTGCCAAGGGTCTGTGTGGGCCTGCCGGGGCTCTGTGCGGGCTGCCGGAGGTCTGTGTAGGCTGCCGGGGGTCTGTGCGGGCCTGCCGGGGCTCTGTGCTGGCTGCCGGGGGTCTGTGCGGGCTGCCGGGGGTCTGTGCGTGTGTGCAGGCATCGTTTGATGGGACTACAAGTCCCATCGGACGATGCCTGTTACAGTGACAATAATTGACACATCAGCCAATGATGGGACAGTAGTAGTCCCATCATCCAGCTAATGCGTTGAACGAAAAAAAATACATACATACTACATACATACTACATACATACAACAAACATACATACTACATACAGTACATTCATACATTACATACAATACATACATATAGACATACAGTACATAGCAGGCTACAAATATTGGCCCCAACTGTTGGCTTTCCACCTCTGGCACAGAAAATTGCTTGGGAGCCCATGCCGTTTTTTTCCGTTTTTTCTTTTTTTTTAAATTAAACGCTCATTAAGGCCTCTTTCACACTTGCATCGGTACGGCTCCGTCGCTATGCGTCGGGCCGACGTACCGACGCACGTTGTGAAATTTGTGCATGACATGGGCAGCGGATGCAGTTTTTCAACGCATCTGCTACCCATTCTGAAGTCCGGGTAGGAGGGGGTGGAGTTTCAGCCGCGCATGCGCGGTAGAAAATGGCGCACGTGACGGACAAAACAACGGGCCCCCCTAAAAAATGACGTGGGGTCCCCCTATATTTTATAGCCAGAAAAGCTAACAGGACAGCTGTGGGCTGATATTCATAGCCTAGAGAGGGACCTTGGATATTGGCCCCCCCGGCTACAAATACCAGTCTGCAGCCGCCCCAGAAATGGCACATCTGTAAGATGCACCAACTGCGGCACTTAGCCCCTCTCTTCCCACTCTCGTGTAGCGGCGGGATATGGGGTAATAAGGGGTTAATGTCACCTTGCTATTGTAAGGTGACATTAAGCCGGGTTAATAACGGAGAGGCGTCAATAAGACGCCTATCTATTATTAATCCAATAGTAATAAAGAGTTAATAAAACACGCACACATTAGGAAAAAAGTATTTTAATATTCTTCATTTAACTATACTTACCATACTTCGCCTGCAAAAAAAGTTAAATAATAAACCATATACTACCTGTCCGCCGTAGTCCAATTAATAACGAGTGTCCCATGACGATCTCCCCTATAGAACAGTGACATCAGGTGATGTCACTGCTCTATAGGACCCTCAGTGACACGCTGACAGGAGACAATGGCTCCTGCAGTGCATCACTGAGGTTACTATAGTTCAAAGTATCACTTTATGGCAATTGCTGCGTGGGAAAATTTCTCACACAGCAATGCCAAAAGTGAGACTAGGGACTATTTTTTTTACAGCGGCGGAGGAATACAGTGCGGAAGGATTCCTTCCTCCCATCATTGGATTCCTGGAGCCCCTGGAGAGAGGTCGATCAGCTGATGCTGCCGTTCTCCACGGGAGATCGTCATGGGACACTCGTGGATTTCTGCGAACAGGGAGTATATTGGTTGTTTCTTATTTTAATATTTTTTAAAGATGACACTGGCTTTGGGGAACAAAGTTACAAGTGATGGTGAGTATGTACTCTATGTTATATGTACTGTATGTCTATATGTATGTATTGTATGTAATGTATGAATGTATTGTATGCAGTATGTATGCAGCATGTATGTAGTATGTATGCAGTATGTATGTATGCATGTAGTATGTATGTATGTAGTATGTAGTATGTATGTAGTATGTATGTACAGTATGTATGTAGTATGTAGTATGTATGTAGTATGTACAGTATGTATGTAGTATGTATGTTGTATGTATGTGGTATGTATGTTGTATGTATGTAGTATGTATGTAGTATGAATGTATGTAGTATGTAGTATGTATGTAGTATGCAGTATGTACAGTATGTAGTATGTATGTAGTATGTACAGTACAGACCAAAAGTTTCGACACACCTTCTCATTTAAAGATTTTTCTGTATTTTCATGACTATAAAAATTGTACATTCACACTGAAGGCATCAAAACTATGAATTAACACTTGTGGAATTATATACTTAACAAAAAAGTGTGAAACAACTGAAATTATGTCTTATATTCTAGGTTCTTCAAAGTAGCCACCTTTTGCTTTGATGACTGCTTTGCACACTCTTGGCATTCTCTTGATGAGCTTCAAGAGGTAGTCACCAGGAATGGTCTTCCAACAATCTTGAAGGAGTTCTCAGAGATGCTTAGCCCTTGTTGGCCCTTTTGCCTTCACTCTGCGGTCCAGCTCACCCCAACCATCTATAGAAGCCAGGCTATCTGGCGTAGCACCCCATCACTCTCGTTCTTGGTCAAATAGCCCTTACACAGCCTGGAGGTGTGTTTGGGGTCACTGTCCTGTTGAAAAATAAATGATGGTCCAACTAAACGCAAACCGGATGGAATAGCATGCTGCTGCAAGATGCTGTGGTAGCCATGCTGGTTCAGTATGCCTTCAATTTTGAATAAATACCCAACAGTGTCACCAGCAAAGCACCCCCACACCATCATACCTCCTCCTCCATGCTTCACGGTGGGAACCAGGCATGTAGAGTCCATCCGTTCACCTTTTCTGCGTCGCACAAAGACATGGTGGTTGGAACCAAAGATCTCAAATTTGGACTCATCAGACGAGCACAGATTTCCACTGGTCTAATGTCCATTCCTTGTGTTCTTTTGCCCAAACAAGTCTCTTTTGCTTGTTGCCTGTCCTTAGCAGTGGTTTCCTAGCAGCTGTTTTACCATGAAGGCCTGCTGTACAAAGTACAAAGTCTCCTTTTAACAGTTGTAGAGATGTGTCTGCTGCTAGAACTGTGTGTGGCATTGACCTGGTCTCTAATCTGAGCTGCTTTTAACCTGCGATTTCTGAGGCTGGTGACTCGGATAAACTTATCCTCAGAAGCAGAGGTGACTCTTGGTCTTCCTTTCCTGGGACGGTCCTCATGTGACCCAGTTTTTTTGTAGTGCTTGATGGTTTTTGCCACTGCACTTGGGGACACTTTCAAAGTTTTCCCAATTTTTCGGACTGACTGACCTTCATTTCTTCAAGTAATGATAGCCACTTGTTTTTCTTTACTTAGCTGCTTTTTTCTTGCCATAATACAAATTCTAACAGGCTATTCAGTAGGACTATCAGCTGTGTATCCACCAGACTTCTGCACAACACACCTGATGGTCCCAACCCCATTTATAAGGCAAGAAATCCCACTTATTAAACCTGACAGGGCACACCTGTGAAGTGACAACCATTCCCGGTGACTACCTCCTGAAGCTCATCAAGAAAATGCCAAGAGTGTGTAAAGCAGTCATCAAAGCAAAAGATGGCTACTTTGAAGAACCTAGAATATAAGACATAATTTCAGTTGATTCACACTTTTTTGTTAAGTATATAATTCCACATGTGTTAATTCATAGTTTTGATGCCTTCAGTGTGAATGTACAATTTTCATAGTCATGAAAATACAGAAAAATCTTTAAATGAGAAGGTGTGTCCAAACTTTTGGTCTGTACTGTATGTGGTATGTATGTATGTAGTATGTATGTAGTATGTGTGTATGTAGTATGTATGTAGTAGGTATGTATGTAGTATGTATGTAGTATGTATGTATGTAGTATGCATGTAATATGTATGTAGTTTGTATGTAGTATGTATTTAGTATGTACTGTATGTAGTATGTAGTATGTAGTATGTATGTAGTATGTATGTTGTATGTATGTGGTATGTATGTAGTATGTATGTATGTAGTATGTATGTAGTATTCATATAGTATGAATGTATGTAGTATGCAGTATGTATGTAGTATGCAGTATGTATGTAGTATGTATGTAGTATGTATGTAGTATGTGTGTATGTAGTATGTATGTAATATGTAGTATGTATGTAGTATGTATGTAATATGTATGTAGTTTGTATGTAGCATGTATTTAGTATGTATGTATTATGTATGTTGTATGAAGTATGTGCGTAGTATGTAGTATGTATGTAGTATGTATGTAGTATGTAGTATGCATGTAGTATGTTGTATGTATGTATGTATGTATTATGTATGCAGTATGTAGGTAGTATTTTTTTTTTACATTCAACACATTAGCCGGATGATGGGACTACTACTGTCCCATCATTGGTTAATGTGTCAATCACTGTCATTTTAGCAGGCATCGTCCCATGGGACTTGTAGTCCCATGGGACGATGCCTGCACACACGCACAGACCCCTGGCAGCCCGCACAGAGCCCCGCTAGCCCACACAGAGCCCCGGCAGGCCTGTACAGACCCCCGGCAGGCCGCACAGACCCCCGGCAGGCCCGCACAGACCCCTGGCAGCCCGCACAGACCCCGGGCAGCCCGCATAGACCCCCAGCAGCCCGCACAGAGCCCCAGCAGGCCCACACAGACCCCCGGCAGCCCGCACAGACCCCCGGCAGCTCACACAGAGCCCCGGCAGGCACGCACAACCCCTGGCAGGCACACACAGACCCCCACGGTCATGCACAGACCCCGCCCACACACACGCAGTCTCCGCCCACGCACTGCCCACACTCCATTATAGTGTATCGTAGCACTATGGGAACTTCCGATTCCAGTATCCGATATCGCTAAAATATCAGAACTCGGTATCGGAATTCCGATACAGCGAATATCAGCCAATACCTGATATTTGCAGTATCAGAATGCTCAACACTACTCGTCAGTAAACAAGAATGTTTGAAAATTAGTCTTCATGTATGTCTGGGCCCATTGCAACCATTTCTGCTTGTGAGCACTGTTTAGGGGTGGCTGAATAGTAGGTTTATGAACCAAAGCAAACCTTTGAAGGATCCTACACCTTGATGTTCTAGGGACTCAAGAGGCACCAGCAGCTTCAAATATCTGTTTGCTAGGTTGTAATGGCTTTTTAGCAGCTCCTCTCTTATTCCGATGAACTTGCCTGGCAGAAACCTTCCTCATTATGCCTTTATCAGCACGAACACATCTGTGCTCAGATTCAGCCACAAATCTCTTAACAGTATGATGATCACGCTTAAGTTTTCGGGAAATATCTAATGTTATCATCCCTTGACAAAGGCATTGTACTATTTGATGCTTTTCAGCAGCAGAGAGATCCTTTTTCTTTCCCATGTTACTTGAAAACTGTGGCCTGCTTAATAATGTGGAACATCAATGTTAAGTATTTTCCTTTAATTAGAATCACCTATAAAACTAATTATCACATGTGTTTAAGATTGATTTGCAGCCTGCTGGAGGTCATTGAGATTAATATTCAATCTCTCACTGTTAAGATTAACCTACCCTTAAAATTATAGGCTGTTCATGTCTTTGTCAGTGGGGAAACTTACAAAATCATCAAGGGACCAAATACTTATTTTCCTCACTTTATATATATGTGTGTGTTTTGACAAATATTTCCTTTGCAAACGATTGGTAAATGACATTATGTCTATGTATAAGCTCATGTTAAAATCGCATTGCAATCGGATAGCAATCGCACTGAATTCGGATGTAAATCGGATGCTAGGTGTGAAAAATCGGATTGTACTCGCATGACACTCACATTATACTCGTGCGACTCTTGGCAGGGAGACTCAAGCAATTTTTCATGTGTTTAGTCTGACTCCAGCCTAACCGGAGGAGGGAGGGCCCTGTTCCCAAGCTTACAATCTATAAGGAAACAGGAGGAACATATTAGGTAGAAAGTGTTTGCCATGTACGGTCCAGCCATCATTAAAATACAGTGCCTTGCGAAAGTATTCGGCTCCCTGGAACATTTCAACCTTTTCCCACACATCATGCTTCAAACATAAAGATACCAAATGCAAATTTTGGTGAAGAATCAACAGCAAGTGGAACACAATCGTGAAGATGAATGAAATTTATTGGTTATTTTAAATTTTGTGGAAATTCAAAAACTGAAAAGTGGGGCATGCAAAATTATTCGACCCCTTTACTTTCAGCACAGCAAACTCACTCCAGAAGTTCATTGTGGATCTCTGAATGATCCAATGTTGTACTAAATGCCTAATGATGATAAATATAATCCACCTGTGTGTAATCAAGTCTCCGCATAAATGCACCTGCTCTGTGATAGTATCGGGGTTTGGTTTGAAGCACAGAGAACATCATGAAGACCAAGGAACACAACAGGCAGGTCCGTGATACTGTTGTGGAGAAGTTTAAACCTGGATTTGGTTACAAAATGATTTCCAAAACATTAAACATCCCAAGGAGCACTGTGCAAGCTATCATATTGAAATGGAAGGAGTATCATACCACTGCAAATCTACCAAGACCCGGCCGTCCCTCTAAACTTTCATCTGAAACAAGGAGAAGACTGATCAGAGATGCAGCCAAGAGGCCCATGATCACTCTGGATGAACTGCAGAGATCTACAGCTGAGGTGGGACAGTTTGTCCATAGGACAATAATCAGTCGTACATTTCACAAATCTGGCCTTTATGTAAGAGTGGCAAGAAGAAAGCCATTTCTCAAAGATATCCATAAAAAGTGTCGTTTAAAGTTTGCATCAAGCCACCTGGGAGACACACCAAACATGTGGAAGAAGGTGCTCTGGTCAGATGAAACCAAAATTGAAATTTTTGGCAACAATGCCAAATGATATGTTTGGAGTAAAGGCAACACAGCTCATCATCCTAGACACACCATCCCCACTGTCAAACATGGTGGTGGCAGCATCATGGCTGGGCCTGATTTTCTTCAGCAGGGACTGGGAAGATGATTAAAATTGATGAGAAGATATATGGAGCCAAATACAAGACCATTCTTGAAGAAAGTCTGTTGCAGTCTGCAAAAGGCCTGAGACTGGGACGGAGATTTGTCTTCCAACAAGACAAAGATCCCAAACATAAAGCAAAATCTACAATGGAATGGTTCACAGTAAACGTATTCAGGTTTTAGAATGGCCAAGTCAAAGTCCAGACCTCAAACCAATCGAGAATCTGTGGATAGAGCGAAAAACTGCTGTTCACAAACGATCTCCATCAAGCCTCACTGAGCTCTAGCTGTTTGCCAAGGAAGAATGGGCAAGAATTTCAGTCTCTCGATGTACAAAACTGATAGAGACTTAACCCAAACGACTTGCAGGTGTAATCGCAGCAAAAGGTGGCGCAACAAAGTATTAAGTTAAAGGGGCCGAATAATATTGCACGCCCCAATTTTCAGTTTTTGAATTTCCACAAAAATTTAAAATAACCAATACATTTTTTGTTCAACTTCACAATTGTGTTCCACTTGTTGTTGATTCTTCACCAAAAATGTACATTTGGTATCTTTATGTTGAAGCATGATATGTGGGAAAAGGTTGAAAAGTTCCAGGGAGCCGAATACTTTCGCAAGGCACTCTAAGTAGGGCATTTCAGGAAAGCTGCATGATCCGGCCACCAGACAGAATTTGTATAAGTACAGTTCCCAAGTGCTTTTGGGGAATGGAGGATGTGGACACAGATGAATAGGAGAGACCAGATTCTAAGTAAAATTTTAAATTAACACGGAAGAGCTAGATTAATGAGTTGAAAGGATTCCCTAAAGAAATGTGTGGGCTAGAAATTAGTCAGATCATCGGGGGTAGTGCATTCCAGAAACCTGGCGCAGCACAGGAGACGTCTTGGAGATGAGAGTTTGATATTTGAATTATGATGGATGTTAGTCTTAGATCAGTTGCAGAATGGAAAGCACAGGTTGGGTGATAGAAAAAGATGAGGGAGCAGATGTAGGGTGGTGCAAAAACCTGGAGAGCTTTGTGAAAGAGAGAGAAAGGTCTGTATTTTATTATGTAGTGAATGGGCAACAAGTGCAATGACTGGCACAAGGTAGAAGCATTGGTGAAATGGTTGGACAGAAATACAACCCTGACTGCCACATTCAGTATGGATTGGAGAGGGGAAAGTTTGGTTAGAGGGAAACCAATCAGTAAAGAGTTGCAATATTCTAGACGAGAATTGCAGGTAACCTGAGCAAGGGAGCGATACAAAGTTCTGTGTCAAATATGACAGACAGTGAAAATGCTGCTTGGAAGTTATGGTTGAACCACCCATGGCAATTGAAATATACAGGTAGGTTAGTAGATGGAGCAAACATGAAAAGTTAAGTTTTGGAGAGATTCAGTTTCAGATGGAGGAAGACATGATGCTAGAAACAGTGGACAGACAATTCCTGGTATTTTGTATTAAAGGGAATCTGTCACCTCATATTTTGTATATATAAACTGCGGCCACCGCCATCAGGGGCTTATCTACAGCATTCTGTAATGCTGTAGATAAGTCCCCGATGTAACCTGAAAGATAAGAAAAACAAGTTAGATTATACTCACCCGGGGGCGGTCCCGGTTCGGTCTGGTCCTATGGGCATCGCGGTCCGAGTCCGGCGCCTCCTATCTTCATACGATGATGTCCTCTTCTTTGCTTCCTGCCACGGCTCCTTCTCAGGCGTACTTTATGTGCTCTGTTGAGGGCAGCGCAAAGTACTGCAGTGCGCAGATGCCGGGAAAAGTAACTATTATTAGTGTCATAATGGGTGAGAATGGTAAGTGGCCTTAGTTGGGGCATTATTTTTTCGTTCATGCCACAATACATGTTCCTTACCCTGTCTTTAAAGGTTGGGAGGTATGCCCTCTGTCCATGCTTACTCTGCTACATATTTTATATATATATTTTTTTGGGGGTGCAATTCTGACCTTTGCTATGGGGTCACTAGGGTCACATAATTTTTATCTTGGCTTCTACTATGTGAATGATTTGTGGAATAACCCATTTAAAGTTCTGTTTCAGTAGTAGGAAAATTATGTTAAAAATGTTTCCTGTTCCTTAGCAGAGCAGTGTTTAACTAGTTTCTCTGTAAATTCTTGACACTGTTGAACACAGAGTATTGAAATGTGGTAGGTGTCATAGAGCAGAGTCAAAAGATGCAAACACAAGATAATTGATATCTTTTGCAAGGAATGGGGTTGGGCAAGTGTACAGTCTTACGCAAGGAGGTCTAACATAACACAAACAAGCCCTACGAGTAGGAAAAGTGAAATACTAGAACATAACGATTAAGTACTTATTATGACAAACCAGTTCCACGGAATAACACTGTGTATGCAGGACTTTTCTTCCAGATCTGCTCGCTCCAGGGTCTGCTGATTTGCTAAGAAATTAAATTGTGCTGGCATGGCTTCAGGTAAAAAGAATATTACTTTTCAAATGCTGATTTTCAGAAGGCTTTTCAAATTGCAGTGTTCTACTTTCTTAACAAAGCTGCTGATGTATGACAAGGGAGGGACCTACTGTCAGCAGGATGTGACTTCACGTGCATTTAATATGGTTCTGTATTAAGTTGCAATTGTACAGGGTGGAGCGCGGTAATTTGCTGATTTGGGAATGAAATAAAAAAATTATGATCATTAGAAAAATTTATTTTATATTTTAATTATACTGAACAGTAATGGAATTTTTAAATTACATGGTTTTAAATAGTGTATCTGGCAAATGTCGACCTTCGCTATCCACACACTGCTGCATACGTTTTCTGAAGTTTTCATGAACTCTAACAAGCATGTCCACTGGTATTCTGCCAATTTCAGCTTCAATATTGTTCCTTAGGTCTTCCAAGGTGTTGGGACAGTTGATATACACCTTAGACTTCAGGTAACCCCAAAGGAAAAAATCGCATGGGGCTAAATCTGGTGAGCGTGCTGGCCAGTTCACATCTCCCCTCAAAGAGATAAGCCGTCCAGGAAACATTTGCCTCAAACAATTCATGGTAACCCTCGCTGTGTGTGCAGTGGCACCATCCTGTTGGAATCATGTATCGTTGCTAACATGTCTTCACAAGAGGTCTGCCGTGTCAAATAGTCCCATGCTGACAAATGTTGGACCACGCACATTTTATACGGGTGAAAATTCAGTTCATCATGAAGAATCCGGTGGAGAGAACGTCTTGAAATGCCAAGAGCAAATGATTGCTTCCGAGCAGAGCGTTTCGGAGATTGCAGTACTGCTGCTCTAACTCTCTCGATGTTTTGTGGTGTTGTAATCCTTCTCTCAGGTCCCCTTCGTACACATGACACATTCCCTGCTGTTCTGAATGCATTCACCCAATTTACAATTGATTGCCGTCCAGGAACACGTCCGCGTGGAGGAACAGCGAATTGTAAACGAAAAGCACGCTGCACTGCAATGATCGAGTGGGCATTTGAAAAATACGCTTCAACACAAAATGACCTCTCCTCACGCGTGTCCACTGCATGATGGCAACTGAAAGGCAGAGGAATACAAATCTCCCATCAGCCACTGTAAGCCACACCCACTCTCCCCTCTCTTCGACCGACAGTGCCGCCACAGCATGCAGTGCAAAAAAGCAAATTACCGCGCTCCACCCTGTAGATGACATTTTACAAAGACGATAAAATAAGTACAATAATATGTACAATAATATGTGTATACACACGTGGTGAAAATTGTTTTTACCCCTTGTTTAATGGCAGAAAAACACAAAATGGTCACAGAAATAACTTGAATCTGACAAAAGTAATAATAAATTAAAAAATCTATGAAAATGAACAAACGAAAGTCAACATTGCTTTTCAACCATGCTTCCACGGAATTGAAAAAAAAAATTTAAACGCAGGAAATAGGCCTGGACAGAAATTATGGTACCCTTAACTTAATATTTTGTTGCACAACCTTTTGAGGCAATCACTGCAATCAAACAATTCCTGTAAGCTGTCAATGAGACTTCTGAACCTCTCAACAGGTATTTTAGCTCAGTCCTCAAAGAACAAACTGTTCCAGTTGTCTCCTGTTTGAAGGTTGCCTTTTCCAGACAGCATGTTTCAGCTCTTTCCAAAGATGCTCAAAAGGATTAGGTCGGGGCTCATAGAAGGCCACTTCAGAATAGTCCTATGTTTTCCTCTTAGACATTTGTTGGTGTTTTTAGCTGTGTGTTTTGGGTCGTTATCCTGTTGCAAGACGCATGACTTGTGACTGAGACCAAGCTTTCTGACAATGGGCAGCACATTTCTCTCTAGAATCCCTAGATAGTCTTTGATAGTCCTGAGATTTCCTTTTTTCCTTGCACAGATTCTAGACACCCTGTGCCAGATGCAGCAAAACAGCCCCAGAGCATAACAGAGCCTCCGCCATATTTCACACAACGACAGATAGTGTGATCTGACTCCAATGTTCCTTAAGCTTGAAGTGCACCTTTAATCTGTTTAGAAGTTTTATGGGCTCTTTTGTAACCATTTGTATTATTCGTCTCTTTGATTTGTCATCAATTTTCCTCCTGTGACCACATCCAGGGAGGTTGGCTACAGTCCCATGGATCTTAAATTTCTGAATAATATGTGCAACTATAGTCAGAGGAACATCAAGCTGCTTGGAAATTATCTTATATTTTTTAACTTTAACATGTTTGTCTATAATTTTCTTTCTAATCTCCTGAGACAACTCTTTCCTTCGCTTCCTCTGGTCCATGTTGAGTGTGATACATACCATGTCACCAAACAGCACAGTGAGTATCTGTAGCCCTATATACAGGCCCACTCACTGATTCCAAGATTGCAGACATCTGTGATGCTAGATAGTGGACACACCTTGATTTAACAAGTCCCTTTTGTCATATTATATTAAGGGGTACCATCATTTCTGTCCAGGCCTATTTCATGAGTTTTATTTTTTTATTTTTAATTCTGTGGAAGCATGGTTGAAAAGCTATATTTGACTTTCATTTGTTCATTTTAATTGATCTGTAATTTATTATTACTTTTGTCAGATTCAAGTTATTTCTGTGACCTTTGTGGGTTTTTCTGACATTGTCAGGAAAATGTGAATTATTTTCCATTGCCGGGTTACACAGACAGCGCTGCTTGCTACTAGAACTGCTTACATAGAACCAGGTCTCGCATGTTGAATTTCTGTATCTTGTCCTCCTCCTCATCCTCAATGGAAATAGCCTCCCCATCGCTCCCCAGCTGGGAGGTCTGCAGCACTGCCTTGGCAAAGCCGCAGCATGCTCTGCTGAAGCTCATCTGTTTAGGTGATAAAGATCACAGCGCAGCCGAGCTGTTTAAAAAGATAAAAGAGCTGACCAATTGGTGGCTCTTCCCGCTGAACCTCCAACCTTGTCTGGGTCTGTGCGATAATGGGTGTAACTTGGTGGTGGTTTTAAAGCTCGGCAAGCTGGTACAGGTTCCATGCATGACCCACGTGCTGAACTTGGTTGTACAGTGGGCCAGCACTCATTTCTGAAAGTCATTTCACCAGTCTGGCTTTCCTGCAGCATCTTTTAAATTTGCCTCATCATCGACTGATTTGTGGCCTGCCCACATGCTGGAATTCAACATTTCATATGTTGAAAAGGCTTAGTGAGCAGCAAAGGGCAGTGTCTGAATTCCAGCTTCTGAATGCCCACTATAGTAACACTCAGCCGCCACACATAACAACTGCCGATTTGGTATGGATCGCTGATATATGTGATATTAATCAAAACTTTGCATACTGCATCAAGATGGTGAGCGCTGATGACACTATTATCAGCGTAACTATCCCGCTGCTTTGTCTATTAAAATGCTTGCTGCAGAATCTCAAAGAGGAAACTTTTGATGCCGAGCAGGAGGCTATGAAGCAAGATTTTACAGTGGCTGATACCACACAGCAAAGCCTCACATAATATTCTAGGGTCACATTGGATGATTATGAGGAACAGGAGGAGGAGGAAGAGAACGATCAGAAGTTTTTGGTCTGCGCTACAAAGGGGTCTCCCAATCCCAGCTTCATGCTTGTCCAGCATGGATGGCCTGAAGAGGAGGAGGTGATGCATCTTGGGAAGGAGAGGATGGTAATTATGTTTGTCCAAGCGGAGACACTGAATGTTTTACTCCTTGAAGGCTTCCATGCATGGAACAGTTCATGTCCAGATGCTTTTCCCAAGACCCTTGCGTGAAACACATTTTGTCCACTATGAAATACTGGCTGTGCATCTTTCTTGACTCACAGTACAAGGAGAAATGTTGAAGGCAGATGTACCATTTTCAGTGCATGCATGCCAGAGGGCCATTGTGGAAGACTTGCTGAAAAGATTAACCTCAGACAATGGTGCTGGCAGGGGTACTGGCTCTTTTCACCCACAAGGATTACAGGGGAGGGCTACGCACACCAGATGCAACTCAGGGAGAGGGATGTCCATCAACTGGGCCATTTTCATGAAACTATCACATCAGCTATGGCTATCTGTGGGTGTAACTATGACGAGAAGGGAGAAGTTGACCAAGATGGTGAAGGAGTACTTAAGTGACCATACCAAAGCCCTTCCTGATTCTTCAGTGCCCTTTAATTGGTTGTACATTCTTCACACTTGGCCCAACCTCTCCTTGTACGCCTTGGAGGTGTTGCCATGCCCTGCCACAAGTGTGTTATCTGAGCACATTTTTAGTTCAGCTGGTGCAATCATAACGCTAGATTTTCTCCGACTTTGTAAGCCCTACAGATGACAGCAACTTCATGTAAATGCAGCCCAAATGGTTTTTTTTAAGTTGTCTTAACGTCCATGCTTTACCATCCAAACGCATTTTGTTAAGGAAATCATGTCCTACTTCTCCTGCTTCTGCAACGAGTATTTAGTGGTCATATATGTTTACCCCACGTGGGTAATGTTTTAAAATTTTTGGAAACTTTTGTACATTGTTCAATGGTGAAACTTGTACTCCCCATTTCTAGCAATGATAATAACTGCAAAATGTATTGTGAGGTCCCCATCACGGTCTCTTTCAGCATACATGATACAGACCTCTTGAGTAATTTTTGGAAATCTTCGTACATTGTGTAATGGTCAAATTTCTACTCTCACTCACTGTACAGTATATTATATTATTATAATTTTTTCCATTGTGTTGCCCTTCACACGGTCTCTTTAAGCGTGCATCTGTGCATTAATATGCTCCACACAGTTATTCAGCTTTCAGCCTTACACAGAATAATAATATGAGTAATGAAACATGTCCTATATATACTGATAGTTCGAAAATCTTACCCACACATCTCTTTTTAATGGGAAATAAAAACATAATACCTCTATTAGCATACGGCATAAACTGCGGACATATGCAGCACCCCAGTAGGTGAGCAGAATGCCTGGGTACAAAATCTGCCCACAACCTGCAGTTGCCCAGACTCAACAGTCAGCAACCACATCCAGTTTGCTGTCCCAGCACAGCATTCAGTTGTCACTTGTCAGCATATATGTCTCATCCAAAATTGTTAATGAGATAGGGCACACAGATTTGTCAGCAATTTACATTGTCCAGTGCTGGACAAAGACGATTGTTGACTTTTCCAGGCTCCTAAATGAAACTTGTGTCTCTTCATTAAACTGTTGCTTCCCTTACATTTTCTAAATTTGGGTAAAAAAAATGTTGGTGGTGTAATGCCCAGTTTCTATATATTTAAGCACGTCTAAGAGACTGGGTTAATACGCTCCACATTTCTATTCAGGCCGCAGCTCTACAAATATTGGAACATGGTCATTCCCACACTAAGGCCTTTACCTGAGATCTGTAGCACTTACTGCCAACTGAGTAATACACCCTCACAGGCCTCGTTACTCTCTGTGACATATCCTGTAATTACTCCATTGTTGCTCAAAACCATGCAAAAGGGAAATTCTGCCTGGTTGGGTAGTTTCCAGAAGAAGTGCATGCAGATAGGTCAATGGCACTCTTGTCTCTTTACCTTGATGAGGCTGCTTCCAATAAAAATAAGGCTTGTACATGTTTCTGACATGGGTTTCAGGCCTGACAGACTGACTACAAAACAGGACCTCGCTTGCATATGGAACGCCTGCCAGGGCCGTGGGGTACTTGGTACCGGGTCTGGTACTTAAATGGAGATGTCAGAGTGGCGGCGACCTGCTCTGTGGCACTGGGCGCCCATGTTAAAGGGAATGTCCTTAAAGGGCTTTTGAATAAAGTTTGTGTTTGTGATGCCACTTGAGGTATTCGGTCAGTGGGGACTGACGCTGCTTAAAGCAGTCCTCTGGGGTTATGTTATGGCAGCTAAGAGGGTATAACTTCTCACAGGTGAAGTTGGGTCCCCAGGGCTCCTGGTGTGTAGATAATGGGTAGTGTAGAAAGAAACGGAGGACACAGGTTTGCAGTCTCTTTACCTGGTTTACTGAAGACTTCAGGCTGCCACAGTCCAGGATCCTGGATTACAGGTACAGGCAGGGTCCGGCTGGCTTGGAAGCGAGTTCAAAGTCCCCTTTGTCAGGTGGAGTTAGAAGCTTTCCTACTAGCACTGCGGTGTAGTTCCTTGCTGCCTGTGGCTTCTGTCAGGGTCCTCACTGTTCTTTCTGTCCTCCTTAAAGGTAGGACGCTGACCCGTAACTCGGGTCTTTTTACAGAGTCTCTATCATGACCCGGGCTCTATGCGCCACTGTGTCTCCTGGGAATTAAGGCAGAAAGGTGACGTGAAGTCCAACTGTCCTGTCAGTTTCTGCTGTAAGTCTTGGAGTCCCTCACAACCTCAACTTCCAGCTACTGGTGTCTGCGCTTTGCATGAAGGTCGCCCAATCGCAGCTGTCTTCCCCAGTTGTCACTCCCCTGTGCTTCACTCTCCTGCACGCTCTTTACAAATTGTTCAGCTTTCTGTTCTGCCTTTTTCGTTCAGGGGCTGCAGCACCATCGTGGCTGCATGGCCCCTCTCTCATACGTCCTGCCTCGACTGTTCCAGTCTGCTGTCTGGCACTCACTGAATGACTTTCCCTCCAAGCCATAATATATATATATATATATATATATACAGTGGGGCAAAAAAGTATTTAGTCAGTCAGCAATAGTGCAAGTTCCACCACTTAAAAAGATGAGAGGCGTCTGTAATTTACATCATAGGTAGACCTCAACTATGGGAGACAAACTGAGAAAAAAAAATCCAGAAAATCACATTGTCTGTTTTTTTATCATTTTATTTGCATATTATGGTGGAAAATAAGTATTTGGTCAGAAACAAACAATCAAGATTTCTGGCTCTCACAGACCTGTAACTTCTTCTTTAAGAGTCTCCTCTTTCCTCCACTCATTACCTGTAGTAATGGCACCTGTTTAAACTTGTTATCAGTATAAAAAGACACCTGTGCATACCCTCAAACAGTCTGACTCCAAACTCCACTATGGTGAAGACCAAAGAGCTGTCAAAGGACACCAGAAACAAAATTGTAGCCCTGCACCAGGCTGGGAAGACTGAATCTGCAATAGCCAACCAGCTTGGAGTGAAGAAATCAACAGTGGGAGCAATAATTAGAAAATGGAAGACATACAAGACCACTGATAATCTCCCTCGATCTGAGGCTCCACGCAAAATCCCACCCCGTGGGGTCAGAATGATCACAAGAACGGTGAGCAAAAATCCCAGAACCACGCGGGGGGACCTAGTGAATGAACTGCAGAGAGCTGGGACCAATGTAACAAGGCCTACCATAAGTAACACACTACGCCACCATGGACTCAGATCCTGCAGTGCCAGACGTGTCCCACTGCTTAAGCCAGTACATGTCCGGGCCCGTCTGAAGTTTGCTAGAGAGCATTTGGATGATCCAGAGGAGTTTTGGGAGAATGTCCTATGGTCTGATGAAACCAAACTGGAACTGTTTGGTAGAAACACAACTTGTCGTGTTTGGAGGAAAAAGAATACTGAGTTGCATCCATCAAACACCATACCTACTGTAAAGCATGGTGGTGGAAACATCATGCTTTGGGGCTGTTTCTCTGCAAAGGGGCCAGGACGACTGATCCGGGTACATGAAAGAATGAATGGGGCCATGTATCGTGAGATTTTGAGTGCAAACCTCCTTCCATCAGCAAGGGCATTGAAGATGAAACGTGGCTGGGTCTTTCAACATGACAATGATCCAAAGCACACCGCCAGGGCAACGAAGGAGTGGCTTCGTAAGAAGCATTTCAAGGTCCTGGAGTGGCCTAGCCAGTCTCCAGATCTCAACCCTATAGAAAACCTTTGGAGGGAGTTGAAAGTCCGTGTTGCCAAGCAAAAAGCCAAAAACATCACTGCTCTAGAGGAGATCTGCATGGAGGAATGGGCCAACATACCAACAACAGTGTGTGGCAACCTTGTGAAGACTTACAGAAAACGTTTGACCTCTGTCATTGCCAACAAAGGATATATTACAAAGTATTGAGATGAAATTTTGTTTCTGACCAAATACTTATTTTCCACCATAATATGCAAATAAAATGATAAAAAAACAGACAATGTGATTTTCTGGATTTTTTTTTCTCAGTTTGTCTCCCATAGTTGAGGTCTACCTATGATGTAAATTACAGACGCCTCTCATCTTTTTAAGTGGTGGAACTTGCACTATTGCTGACTGACTAAATACTTTTTTGCCCCACTGTATATATATATATGAGCCACCCATAAGCTGGATTAGAGCTCCCCCTTCTGGCCTGGATTGTGAACAAGTTGTATGCTTGTGTTTGCCTAATAAAGAAGATCTTTGCTCGCTTTCAAGCGTGACATCACTTTCCTCATGAGGAAAGCAATGCCACTGTAACATTCAGGACCCAGGGGTGTTACACTCTCCCCCTGTTAAAACCAGTGCTCCCCAACTGGGAAAAGAAGAAGAACAACAGGTTAATAGAGACATATAAAAATATTTTTAAATGCTCATGAACAGGCATAAATGTTGGCTTCCATTTTTGGGAGGTAATTAATACTTTAAACGTTGCAAAAAAGTATGTACATGGTACAATTAACCTTTTAATAATAATAAACTTTACTATAATATACTATTAAATGGCAACTACCATTTACGGGTATACTATCTTCTAAGACCTTTGTCAATCCAAGCGCAGAAACTTCAGCTTTACTCTCACTATAATTCTCAACACTATCTGCATATTTTATCTTGCACATTCAACACTACTTACTTCCCATACAGGGTAACTTCTCTGACGGTATTAAACACTACCACTTCTATAAAGTGCAACAAGTTTTAACATTCGTATAACAGTGCAATTAGTATTCAAGTCATTTATCAACATTTTAAACAGCAGCAACCATGCAGGGAACCTGCCATAAACCCCCAATGTAGGACTTGGGTGGGCTACAAGGCGTAATATCCAGACCCGGTGTTCGGCCACGCCAGATGTTTTTTCTCTTCAGGTGTCTGTTAAGCAAATCAACTCTTATGGCAAACTTCATCAACAGTTTCTTCAAAGGTTCCACGTAAAACAAGTAGAAAGCACCTTAAGAGGTGCCAACTACAGTTAGGTCCATATATATCTGGACAGAGACAACATTTTTCTAATTTTGGTTATAGACATTACTACAATGAATTTTAAACAAAACAATTCAGATGCAGTTGAAGTTCACATGTTCAGCTTTCATTTGAGGGTATCCACATTAAAACTGGATGAAGGGTTTAGGAGTTTCAGCTCCTTAACATGTGCCACCCTGTTTTTAAAGGGACCAAAAGTAATTGGACAGATTCAATAATTGTAAATAAAATGTTCATTTTTAGTACTTGGTTGAAAACCCTTTGTTGGCAATGACTGCCTGAAGTCTTGAACTCATGGACATCACCAGACGCTGTGTTTCCTCCTTTTTGATGCTCTCCCAGGCCTTCACTGCAGTGGTTTTCAGTTGCTGTTTGTTTGTGGGCCTTTCTGTCTGAAGTTTAGTCTTTAACAAGTGAAATGCATGCTCAATTGGGTTGAGATCAGGTGACTGACTTGGCCATTCAAGAATATTCCACTTCTTTGCTTTAATAAACTCCTGGGTTGCTTTGGCTTTATGTTTTGGGTCATTGTCCATCTGTAGTATTAAACGACGACCAATCAGTTTGGCTGCATTTAGCTGGATCTGAGCACACATTATGGCTCTGAATATCTCAGAATTCATTTGGCTGCTTCTGTCCTGTGTCACATCATCAATAAACACTAGTGACCCAGTGCCACTGGCAGCCATGCATGCCCAAGCCACCACACTGCCTCCACCGTGTTTTACAGATGATGTGGTAGGCTTTGGATCATGAGCTGTACCACGCCTTCACCATACTTTTCTCTTTCCATCATTCTGGTAGAGGTCGATCTTGGTTTCATCTGTCCAAAGAATGTTCTTCCAGAACTGTGCTGGCTTTTTTAGTTGTTTTTTTAGCAAAGTCCAGTCTAGCCTTTGTATTCTTGATGCTCATGAGTGGCTTGCACCGTGCAGTGAACCCTCTGTATTTACTTTCATGCAGTCTTCTCTTTATGGTAGATTTGGATATTGATACGCCGACCTCCTGGAGAGTGTTGTTCACTTGGTTGGCTGTTGTGAAGGGGTTTCTCTTCACCATGGAGATTATTCTGCGAGCATCCCCCACTGTTGTCTTCCGTGGGTGCCCAGGTCTTTTTGCATTTATCAGTTCACCAGTGCTTTCTTTCTTTCTCAGGATGTACCAAACTATAGATTTTGCCACTCCTAATATTGTAGCAATTTCTCAGATGGGTTTTTTCTGTTTTCGCAGCTTAAGGATGGCTTGTTTCACCTGCATGGAGAGCTCTTTTGACCGCATGTTTACTTCACAGCAAAACCTTCCAAATGCAAGCACTACACCTCAAATCAACTCCAGGCCTTTTATCTGCTTAATTGAGAATGACATAACGAAGGGATTGCCCACACCTGTCCATGAAATAGCCTTGGAGTCAATTGTCCAATGACTTTTGGGCCCTTTAAAAACAGGGTGGCACATGTTAAGGAGCTGAAACTCCTAAACCCTTCATCCAATTTTAACGTGGATACCCTCAAATGAAAGCTGAAAGTCTGAACTTCAACTGCATCTGAATTGTTTTGTTTAAAATTCATTGTGGGTAATGTCTATAACCAAAATGAGAAAAATGTTGTCTCTGTCCAAATATATATGGCCCTAACTGTATATACAATGGAAAGTTTGTGGACCATTCACCATCCATGACCTCAATGTCTTTAAACAAATTAACTTTCTTTCAATGGAAGCCTGGTCAGGTTAATCAAACTTTTTAACTCTTTGACTACTCACAGTCATAATTAAACTTGCAATCAAAACTTATCTCCTTTGCCAGGGTAGCTCTGGACGGCTGCTACTTCCTGACTGGGAAAAGCTTTCTGGAAGTGTCACAACATGTGACTCAAATAGTTTTAGTCCAGTATCTTGGGTCTGAGCTTTAGTCTGCATATTCCTTTTCTTATACTCTGCCTGCTGGGCCAGGGATTGCTGTCAGCAGTATTCCTCTTTTTCTATTATTTCCACACGGATAGCTGCTGCTTGGGCCTCTATGGGGAATCCCATTAGGTCTGTTTTAGGGTGCCTCCAGTGTATGGTTCTTTTAGTCTACACGCTTTCAGAGGCATGAGTTCAGGTACAGCGGGTCTGCGAGTGCTCCCTCCAGGTCTGTTATGTGGTCCCAGGTCACTGTAGTTGCTACCTGGACAGGCGTTAGGATTGGCGGGGGTTCTAGGGGGTCCCACCAGGGTTTCCTCAGCTACCGGAGAAGTTTGCATACCTGTCTCTCCAATGCCGGTGTCCTTTTCTGCCTCCGCTGGGGTCAGGTGCGCTGGTCGCAGGGCCTGGTGCTGCGGTGTTATTATCTCTTTTGGTGGCATCTCACTTTCCAGCTCCACTGGGGTCAAGGGTGCGGGCTCCAGGTCTTTCACCGGCGCCGCTATCTTTTTCAGCAGCGCCTCACTCTCTGGCTCCACCGGGGTTGTGAGCACTGGTAGTGAGGTCTGAGGCTGTGCGGTCACCATCCTCCTGATCAGTGACTCCATCCACGTGGCCACCGCTGTCATCTGAGTCCACAGGAGTCGTCGAGCCAGCTCCTCCATCTCTGCGCTGAGGAGCTCCAGATCCAAGGTGGTCATCAGGTCCGGGGTTTCTTGTGGCTGACCGGGGACATGCTCTCTGGTGTCCGTAGGTCCTGGCGGCTCTCCACTGCTTTCCACCATCATTCTCACTGGGTAGCGTACAGCCATGCTCTGGCCATGCTTTCCCAGTCCTCTTCCTTCTTCTTGCTTCGTGGGTGGTTTCTGCTCCACTTTCCCACTGGCCATCTCCGGAGGCAGATCCGTCATCCTGATCGACATCTTTGGTTCGCATTAAAGTCTCTGTAGTGGGCGGGTCCAGCTTTCGCGCCCATCCATGGGCTCCACCCATGAGAGCACATCTTCTCTGTCCTATAACCGCCTCGTGGTGTAACAATGGCGGCCATTACACAGTTCAATACAGTCCATGGCACACATGACCCATTTCAATGGGTCAGTCCATCCTGTTCGTGAAACCAAAAATGAGTCACCAGGACCTGGGGTACCAAGTCTGGTACTTAAAGGGGATGTCACATGGCAGTGACCCATCCGTGTCCCTGATTGCCCATGTTAAAGAGAATGTCCTTAAAGGAGTTTTGAATAAAGTTTGTGTTTGTGACGCCACTTGAGTTATTCGGTCAGTGGAGACCGACGCTGCTTAAAGGGGTCCTCTGGGGTGATGTTTTAGCAGCTAAGATGGTATAACTTCCCACAGGTGAAATTGGGTCCCCAGGGTTCCCGGTGTGTAGATGGAGATGGTGGGTAGTGTAGAAAGAAATGGAGGACACAGGTTTGCAGTCTCTTTACCTGATTTACTGAAGACTTCAGGCTGCCACAGTCCAGGATCCTGGATTACAGGTACAGGCAGGGTCTGATTGGCTTGGAAGCGAGTTCAGAGTCCCCTTTATTAGGTGGAGTTAGAAGCCTTCCTACTAGCGCTGTAGTGTAGTCCCTTGCTGCCTGTGGCTTCGGTCAGGGTCATCACTGTTCTTTCTGTCCTCCTTAAAGGTAGGACACTAACCCATATGACAGGTGGCTTGAGTCTTTTTACAGGGTCTCTATCACGACCCGGGCTCTATGTGCTACTGTGTCTCCTGGGTATTAGAGCGGACAGGTGATGTGAAGTCCAGCTGTACTGCCAGTTTCTGCTGTAAGTCTTGAAGTCACTCACAACCTTGGTCTTCCAGCTACCGTTATCTGCGCTTTGCAGAGAGGTAGCCCATTCGCAGCTGTCCTCCCCAGTTGTCACTCTCCTGTGCTTCTCTCTCCTGCATGCTCTCTACAAATTGTTCGGCTTTCTGTTCTGTCCCTTTCCTTTAGGACCTGCAGCACCCTCGTGGCTGCACGGCCCCTCTCTCATACGTCCTGCCTCACACTGATCCAGTCTTCTGTCAGGCACTCACTGACTGACTTTCCCTCCAAGCCAGAATATATATATATATATATATATATATATATATATATATACTCAAAAAAAGGAAAAGCAGCACAAAATAATTGAAAAAAAGTGGACTTTAATGCCTGAACGGCGTGGCAACGTTTCGGATGTGTTATCCTTTGTCAAGCGTTTATTACCTTTTGACCATTGGATTGCTGGTCGGGAGAGCTCTGCATGCCTTGTAAGGTAGTAATTTGATGCTGTTCCAATTTTTTCACTTTATATATATATATATATATATATATATATATATATATATATATATGTGTGAAATATGTGTATATATATATATATATATATATATATATATATTCTGGCTTGGAGAATATTTTTGGAGAGTTTTCTCATGCCCCCAAACCTGTTTGTTTGGTCTGGCAGAAAAATATTCAGCTTTCACATTGACTTCCATTGGATTCATTATTTAGTAGGAATACACAGATTTTAGAAATTATTTGTGCCGATTTTCCTGAATCTGAATACTTCTCTATTCGCTCATCACTAAACATTATCCATTTGTAAATTTAATTGAATCCATTCTTCCCTCTATCCATAAAATTTTCCCTGTGCTATTGGATGGAACACAACCCCAAAGCATGATTGATCCACACTCATGCTTAATGGTTGTTGAGATGTTCTTTTCCTGAAATTCTGTGCCCTTTTTTCTCCACACATACCTTTGATCATTGTGGCTAAAGAGTTCTATTTTAACCTCATCGGTCCTTAGGAATTTTTTTCAAAATGCATCAGGATTGTTAATAATAATAATCCTATTTATTATTACAGCACCATTTATTCCATGGCGCTTTACATGTGTGGAGGGGTATACATAATAAAACCAAGTACAATAATCTTGAACAATACAAGTCACAACTGGTACAGGAGGAGAGAGGACCCTGCCCACGAGGGCTCACAATCTACAAGGGATGGGTGAGGATACAGTAGATGAGGATAGAGCTTGTCGTGCAGTGGTTTGGTCGATTGGTCGTTACTGCAGGTTGTAGGCTTGTCAGAAGAGGTGGGTCTTCAGGTTCTTTTTGAAGGTTTCGATGGTAGGTGAGAGTCTGATATGTTGTGGTAGCGAGTTCCAGAGTAGGGGTGATGCGCGAGAGAAATCTGCGATTGTGGGAAGAGGAGATAAGAGGGGAGTAGAGAAGGAGATCTTGTGAGGATCAGAGGTTGCGTGCAGGAAAGTATCGGGAGACATGGTCACAGATGTATGGAGGAGACAGGTTGTGGATGGCTTTGTATGTCATGGTTAGGCTTTTGCACTAGAGTCTCTGGGTAATGGGGAGCCAGAGGGGAGAGGCCGGGGAATAACGGGGGGACAGGTGGATTAGTCAGGCAGCTGAGTTTAGAATAGATTGGAAGGGTGCGAGAGTGTTAGAGGGGAGGCCACAGAGCAGGAGGTTACAGTAGTCAAAGCGGGAGATGATGAGGGCATGGACTAGGGTTTTTGCAGATTCTTGGTTTAGGAATGTACGTATCCGTGAAATATTTTTGAGTTGAAGGCGGCAGGAAGTGGAAAGGGCTTGGATATGTGGTTTGAAGGAGAGATCAGTGTCAAGGATTACCCGGAGACAGCGAGCTTGTGGGACTGGGGAGAGTGTGCAGCCGTTTACTGTAATGGATAGGTTCGTTGGGGGGGTGGCGTGAGATGGGGGAAAGACGATGAATTCTGTTTTGTCCATGTTAAGTTTTAGAAATCTAGCAAAGAAGAAGGATGAAATAGCGGATAGACATATAGGTATTCTGGTTAGTAGGGTGGTGATATCTGGTCCTGAGATGTAGATCTGTGTGTCGTCAGCATAGAGATGATACTGAAAACCATGAGATTCTATGAGCTGTTCTAGGCCAAAAGTGTAAAGGGAGATGAGCAGGGGCCCTAGAACTGAACCTTGCGGGACTCCGACAGATAGGGGGCGAGGAGAGGAGGTGGTGTGTGAGTGGGAGACGCTGAATGTCCGGTCAGTTAGGTATGACGAGATCCAGGATAGGGCCAAGTCTATGATGCCAAGGGATGAGAGGGTACACAGCAACAGGGAATGGTCCACTGTGTCAAAGGCAGAGGACAGGTCCAGGAGGAGGAGGATAGAGTAGTGTCGCTTGATCTTGGCGGTTAATAGGTCATTGGTGACCTTAGTTAGGGCAGTTTCAGTGGAGTGGTGTGACAGGAAGCCTCATTGTAAGCGGTCGAAGAGGGAGCAGGAAGATAGATGGAGGACAGTTCAAGATGGACGTGTTGTTCCAGTAGTTTTGAGGCATAGTTGAGAAGTGTTATAGGGCAATAGCTAGATACAGAGGATGGGTCAAGAGAGGGCTTTTTGAGGATAGGTGTGATTGAGGCATGTTTAAAGCTTGAGGGGAAAACACCAGTTGTTAGTAATAGGTTGAAGAGATGGGTTAGGGTTGGGATGAAGACTGTGGCGAGGTTTGGGATGAAGTGGGAAGGGATCGGGTCAAGTGCACAGGTGGTGAGATGCGATCTTGAGAGTAGAGTGGAGAGTCGATCTTCTGTAATGGTGGAGAAGTTGGTTTTGGAGGTGGAGGGCTGGGTAGTTGGGAGGAAGGGCTCTGGGGGTTGTCGACTAAAACTGTCTCTGATGTTCTCAATCTTCTGCTTGAAAAATGAGGCAAAGTCTTCAGCTGAGATGAGTGGGGAGGGAGGAGGTGCTGGAGGACGGAGGAGAAAGTTCTATGTGTTGAATAACTGTTTAGGGTTGTGTTAGGATATGAGAGATGAGAGGTAGGTTGTTTTTCTGTGGCGAGAGTGGTCTTGAAAGTAGCGATGGACTGTTTGAATGTGATGAAGTGCTCGTTGGAGTGAGATCTTTTCCATCTCCGCTCAGCAGCCCTGGAAGCTCGCCTCAGTTCTTTGGTGAGGCTGGTGTGCCAGGGCTGTCTGTTGCTTTTCCAAGCTTTGGTATGTGTGAGAGGGGCAAGAGTTTCCAAAGCTACAGCTATTGTGGTGTTATATAGACCGGCAGCATCATCCGCATTGTGTAGGGAACTGTGAGAGGGAGGAGGGATTCAGAGAGTGAGTGTAGATCAAGGTGTTTAAGATTTCTGCGAGGGTGTGCAAGTTTGTTGAGTGGGGATTGTAGACAAGGAGTGCAGAGGGAAGAGAATGTGAGTAGATTATGGTCAGAAAGAGGAAGAGGTGAGTTAGAGAGGTTAGATAGGGAGCAGAGGCGGGTAAAGACGAGGTCCAGTGTGTAACCATCTTTGTGAGTGGCTGCAGAAGACCATTGAGTGAGGTCGAAGGAGGAAGTGAGAGATAGAAGTTTAGTGGCAGCTGAGAGGGACGTATCAATGGGTATGTTGAAGTTGCCCATCACGATAGTGGGGAAGTCCGCAGAAAGGAAATGAAGTAGCCAGGTGGTAAAGTGGTCAAGAAGGTGGTGGCTGGCCCTGGGGGGGTAAATGACAGCCAGTTCCAGGTTGGAGGTGGAGTAGATGCGCAGAGTGCACCTCAAAGGAAAGAAGGGTAACAGAGGGGGCAGTGGGATGTGAGTGAAGGAGCAGCTATCTGACAGGAGAAAACCAACTCCTCCACCCTGCTTGCTGCTGGGGCGGGGTGTGTGAGAAAGGTTGAAGCCCCCATACGAAAGTGCAGCAGGAGAGGCTGTGTCAGTAGGTTTGAGCCAGGTTTTGGTGATGGCAAGAAAGGAAAGTTTGTTAGTAATAAAAAGATCATGGATGTAGAAAAGCTTGTTGCAGACAGAGCGAGCATTCCATAGAGCTCTTGTTAGTGGGACTGGGGAAGTGGGGGTCAGGCAAATGGGTATAAGGTTAGAGAGGTTACGGAAATTTGTCATAGAGCGTGGATGTTCTATTGCAAACTACTGATGCTGAATTTTAGGGTGAAGACGCAGGATAGATTTTCTTCTGATGACTCTTTCATCAGCATCATATTTGTGCAGGTAAAGGAAATGTGTCATTTCCTTTGAGAGATCATTTCATCTTAAACTTGCTTAACTGTTCACAAAAATAGTAATTTTGACCAAACGTTGACAAAGTTTTTGTAACGGAAGGAGTGGAACCACTGTGCCATGGACCCAGGAAAGCCTGGAGGGGCATTACGAGGCGAGTGCCTGACTCTTCACTAGTGCCCCTGTTGTTGTGTTAGACTTGGCTCCGGATGGACGCCAGGTGCTACTTCAGGACAGACCTCAGACACACAGCATCTGACCCCCAAAGGGGCAGATAGTAGGAATGACCAAACTGGTGTACAGACTGGCACAGCAGGTGCAGACAGGTATGACTGGTAAAAGTGCACGCACGGCAAGTGCAGACAGGTGCTTGCAGGCATGGCTTATATGCAGTCAGGCAGGTGCTGGCAGGCATAGCTGGAACACAGGAACAAACAGCAGGTACGGGAAGACAGGTACAGGTAGGAACAGGCAGGTACTGATAGGGATAAGCAGGGACAGGCGGGTGCAAGCATATAAAGGGGACCTGAGAACTAGGAAGCATGCAACAAGGCTCAGTGAACATATTGGCAAGGTACCTCCCATCAGGTAGAGGTGCCTTAAATAATATGTGTCTCTGAGCCATTTGCTCAGGATACTTTAGGATGGTGAGTGCTTTCCCATTGAGAAGGAGGGAGCAGGCACATGATCCCTAACCACAGTGCCTGAGCATCTGCGAGCCATGCACAGAACCCGGGTAGCAGCAAGAAGAGAAAGTACGGAACAGGGGCCATGATGATGAATGAGCCAGCGTCCATGCCAGAGGAGGAGGAAAGCGTGCAGGGTCCCTGCCTGTGCAGTACCTCCCTTTTATGCTCCCTTTTCTTCAAGTCCGCAAGAAATTTTCCCAGGAGGAGAGGGGCATGGATGTTCTCTCTGGGCTTCCACGACCTTTCCCAGGACCGAACCCCTTCCAATACACAAGAAGAAAGGTTTTTCCTTTTATCGAATTTTGGCCAGAATATCCTCTACCTTGAAAGTGTCCTCAGAGCTGACTGGAGCAGGCGTGGTACCTGGCTCCTTGATGAAGGGCCTGAAGATGGCAAGCTTGAGGAGAGTTACATGAAATGATTTGGGGATCCGTAAAGAGGCCGGGAGTTTGAGCTTGTAAGCTATGGCATTAATCTGTTTGAACACCTTGAATGGACCGATGAATCAAGAGCCCAACTTATACGAGGGTTGCTTAACCCCTTAATCCCATATGACGTACTATCCCGTCGAGGTGGGGTGGGCCTTAATTCCCACCGACGGGATAGTACGTCATACTGTTTAATGCGACATCGCGACTTAAGTTGCGGTGATCGCATTAAATTTCCGGCGCCATCTTACCTGGAGGAAGATGGCGCCGACATCCCCGGGCCTGGCTCCGCCCCCCAGGCCTCTGGATCGCTGTGATTGGCTGTTCAATTCTGAACATCCAATCACAGCGTTCCTCATTGTTTCAGCCAATCGGAGCGGCTGAAACAATGAGGTCGCAGGCTAGGATCGAGTACCGATGTGTTGTGAATTCTGTTGTCGAACTCCCTCCTGTGGTCGTGAATGGTACTTCGGCGAGTTCTGTCTATGGGCTCCCTCTGGTGGCTTTGAGTGAAGCTGCTGCTTCTGAGGTTCCTTACACAGGTGACATGGTTTATCCTTTGGTTGGCTGCTCTATTTAACTCCTCTCAGATCGTTACTGCCAGCTGTCAATGTTTTTGCATTCGTTCAGTTCGCTCCTGGATCTCTCTGGTGACCTGCCTCCTCCTGCAGAAGCTAAGTTCCTTATAGTCTTATTTTGTTCTCTGTTTTCTTGTCCAGCTGGTTTTCATGATTTTGTCTTGCTAGCTGGAAGCTCTGGGATGCAGAGTGGCCCCACCGCACCGTGAGTCGGTGCGGAGGTCTTTTTTTTTGCACACTCTGCGTGGTCTTTGTAGGTTTTTGTGCTGATCGCAAAGTTACCTTTCCTATCCTCTGTCTATTTAGTAAGTCTGGCCTCCCTTTGCTGAAACCTGTTTCATTTCTGCGTTTGTGACTTTCATCTTACTCACAGTCAATATATGTGGGGGGCTTCCTTTACCTTTGGGGAATTTCTCTGAGGCAAGGTAGGCTTTATTTTCTATCTCTAGGGCTAGATAGTTCTTAGGCTGTGACGAGGCGCCTAGGTCTGGTCAGGAGCGCTCCACGGCTATTTCTAGTGTGTGTGTTAGGATTAGGGCTTGCGGTCAGCAGAGCTCCCACATCCCAGAGCTCGTCCTGTATGAGGTTTATTATCAGGTCATTCCGGGTGCTCCTAACCACCAGGTCATAACAGTACAGCTGGCCAAAAGTATTAATGCATCTCAATAGAGGGATAAGAGAACTTCTGAGACCATTTTTTTTTCTTTGCACTGTGTTTTGTCTTTCTTTTCCCCTAGACCTTTGGGTGGTTCAGGACATAGGTGTAGATATGGACATTCAAGGTCTGTCCTCTTGTTTGGATCATCTCACTGCAAGGGTGCAAAACATTCAAGATTTTGTGGTTCAGAATCCTATGTTAGAGCCTAGAATTCCTATTCCTGACTTATTTTCTGGGGATAGATCTAGGTTCTTGAATTTCAAAAATAATTGTAAACTGTTTCTAGCTTTGAAACCCCGCTCCTCTGGTGACCCCGTTCAACAGGTAATAATCATTATTTCTTTGTTACGTGGTGACCCTCAAGACTGGGCATTTTCCCTTGCGCCAGGAGATCTTGCATTGCGTGATGTTGATGCGTTTTTTCTGGCGCTTGGATTGCTTTATGATGAACCAAATTCAGTGGATCAGGCAGAGAAAATCTTGCTGGCTTTGTGTCAGGGTCAGGATGAAGCGGAGGTGTACTGTCAGAAGTTTAGAAAGTGGTCTGTGCTTACTCAGTGGAATGAATGTGCCCTGGCGGCAATTTTCAGAAAGGGTCTTTCTGAAGCCCTTAAGGATGTCATGGTGGGATTTCCCACACCTGCTGGTCTGAATGAGTCTATGTCTTTGGCCATTCAGATCGATCGGCGCATGCGTGAGCGCAAAGCTGTGCACCATATGGCGGTATCCTCTGAGCATAGGCCTGAGCCTATGCAGTGTGATAGGACTTTGACCAGAGCTGAACGGCAAGAACACAGACGTCGGAATGGGCTGTGTTTTTACTGTGGTGAATCCACTCATGCTATCTCCGATTGTCCTAAGCGCACTAAGCGGTTCGCTAGGTCTGCCACCATTGGTACGGTACAGTCTAAATTTCTTTTGTCCGTTACTCTGATTTGCTCTCTATCGTCCTATTCTGTAATGGCATTTGTGGATTCAGGCGCTGCCCTGAATTTGATGGACTTGGAGTTTGCCAGGCGCTGTGGTTTTTTCTTGGAGCCCTTGCAGTATCCTATTCCATTGAGAGGAATTGATGCTACGCCTTTGGCCAAGAATAAGCCTCAGTACTGGACTCAATTGACCATGTGCATGGCTCCTGCACATCAGGAGGATATTCGCTTTTTGGTGTTGCATAATCTGCATGATGTGGTCGTTTTGGGGTTACCATGGCTACAGGTCCACAACCCAGTATTGGATTGGAAATCAATGTCTGTGTCCAGCTGGGGTTGTCAAGGGGTACATGGAGATGTTCCATTGCTGTCAATTTTGTCTTCCACTCCTTCTGAAGTCCCTGAGTTTCTGTCGGATTACCGGGATGTATTTGATGAGCCCAAATCCGGTGCCCTACCTCCTCATAGGGATTGTGATTGTGCTATTGATTTGATTCCTGGTAGTAAGTTTCCTAAGGGTCGACTGTTCAATTTATCGGTGCCAGAACACGCTGCTATGCGGAGTTATATAAAGGAGTCCTTGGAGAAGGGTCATATTCGCCCGTCGTCTTCACCATTGGGAGCAGGGTTCTTTTTTGTGGCCAAGAAGGATGGCTCTTTGAGACCTTGTATTGATTACCGCCTTCTTAATAAGATCACAGTCAAATTTCAGTATCCTTTGCCGCTGCTGTCTGATTTGTTTGCTCGGATTAAGGGGGCTAGTTTGTTCACCAAGATAGATCTTCGAGGGGCGTATAATCTTGTGCGAATTAGACAGGGCGATGAATGGAAAACAGCATTTAATACGCCCGAGGGCCATTTTGAGTACCTGGTTATGCCATTCGGGCTTTCTAATGCTCCATCTGTGTTTCAGTCCTTTATGCATGACATCTTTCAAGAGTACCTGGATAGATTCGTGATTTTATATTTGGATGACATTTTGGTCTTTTCGGATGATTGGGAGTCTCATGTGAAGCAGGTCAGAATGGTGTTCCAGGTCCTTCATGCGAATTCCTTGTTTGTGAAGGGGTCAAAGTGTCTCTTTGGAGTTCAGAAGGTTTCATTTTTGGGTTTCATTTTTTCCCCTTCTACTATCGAGATGGACCCTGTTAAAGTCCAGGCCATTTACGATTGGACTCAGCCGACATCTGTGAAGAGCTTACAGAAGTTCCTGGGCTTTGCTAATTTTTATCGTCGCTTCATCGCTAATTTTTCCAGTATTGCTAAACTGTTGACTGATTTGACTAAGAAAGGTGCTGATGTGGTCAATTGGTCCTCTGTGGCTGTAGAGGCTTTTCAGGAGTTGAAGCGTCGTTTTGCTTCTGCCCCTGTGTTGTGTCAGCCAGATGTTTCACTCCCTTTTCAGGTTGAGGTTGATCCTTCTGAAATTGGAGCAGGGGCTGTTTTGTCGCAAAGAAGTTCTGATGGCTCGGTGATGAAACCCTGTGCCTTCTTTTCTAGGAAATTCTCGCCTGCTGAGCGCAATTATGATGTGGTAAATCGGGAGTTGTTGGCCATGAAGTGGGCATTCGAGGAGTGGCGACATTGGCTTGAAGGAGCTAAACACCGTGTGGTGGTCTTGACGGATCACAAGAATTTGACTTATCTCGAGTCTGCCAAATGGTTGAATCCGAGACAGGCTCGATGGTCGCTCTTTTTCTCCCGTTTTGATTTTGTGGTTTCATACTTTCCGGGATCTAAGAATGTGAAGGCTGTGGCCCTGTCAAGGAGTTTTGTGCCTGACTCTCCGGGTGTTCCGGAGCCAGCGGGTATTCTTAAAGAAGGTATAATTTTGTCTGCCATTTCCCCTGATTTGCGGCGTGTGCTGCAAAAGTTTCAGGCTGATAAACCTGACCGTTGTCCTACAGAGAAACTGTTTGTCCCTGATAGATGGACTAGTAGAGTTATCTCTGAGATTCATTATTCAGTGTTGGCTGGTCATCCTGGAATCTTTGGTACCAGAGATTTGGTGGCTAGATCCTTTTGGTGGCCTTCTTTGTCATGGGATGTGCGTTCTTTTGTGCAGTCCTGTGGGACTTGTGCTCGGGCTAAACCCTGCTGTTCTCGTGCCAGTGGGTTGCTTTTGCCCTTGCCGATCCCGAAGAGGCCCCGGACGCATATTTCCATGGATTTTATTTCTGCTCTCCCTGTTTCTCAAAAGATGTCGGTCATTTGGGTGGTTTGTGATCGCTTCTCTAAGATGGTCCATTTGGTACCCTTGTCTAAATTGCCTTCCTCCTCTGATTTGGTGCCATTGTTTTTCCAGCATGTGGTTCGTTTGCATGGCATTCCAGAGAACATCGTCTCGGACAGAGGTTCCCAGTTTGTTTCGAGGTTTTTGCGGTCCTTTTGCGCTAAGATGGGCATTGATTTGTCTTTTTCTTTGGCTTTCCATCCTCAGACTAATGGCCAAACCGAACGAACTAATCAGACTTTGGAGACATATCTGAGATGCTTTGTTTCTGCTGATCAGGATGATTGGGTGTCCTTCTTGCCTTTGGCTGAGTTCGCCCTTAATAATCGGGCCAGCTCGGCTACTTTAGTTTCTCCTTTTTTCTGTAATTCTGGTTTCCATCCTCGTTTCTCTTCAGGGCAGGTTGAGTCTTCGGACGGTCCTGGTGTGGATGCGGTGGTGGACAGGTTGCAGCAGATTTGGACTCATGTGGTGGACAATTTGGCATTGTCCCAGGAGAAGGCTCAACGTTTCGTTAACCACCGGCGTTGTGTTGGTCCCCGACTTCGTGTGGGGGATTTGGTTTGGTTGTCATCTCGCCACGTTCCTATGAAGGTTTCCTCTCCTAAGTTTAAGCCTCGTTTCATTGGGCCATACAAGATTTCTGAAGTTCTTAATCCTGTGTCATTTCGTTTGGACCTTCCAGCTTCTTTTGCCATCCATAATGTGTTCCATAGGTCGTTGCTGCAGAGATACGTGGCGCCTATGGTTCCCTCCGTTGATCCTCCTGCCCCGGTGTTGGTCGAGGGGGAGTTGGAGTATGTGGTGGAGAAGATTTTGGATTCTCGTGTTTCGAGACGGAAACTCCAGTACATGGTCAAGTGGAAGGGTTATGGTCAGGAAGATAATTCCTGGGTTTTTGCCTCTGATGTTCATGCTGCCGATCTGGTTCGTGCCTTTCATTTGGCTCATCCTGATCGGCCTGGGGGCTTTGGTGAGGGTTCGGTGACCCCTCCTCAAGGGGGGGGGGTACTGTTGTGAATTCTGTTGTCGAACTCCCTCCTGTGGTCGTGAATGGTACTTCGGCGAGTTCTGTCTATGGGCTCCCTCTGGTGGCTTTGAGTGAAGCTGCTGCTTCTGAGGTTCTTTACACAGGTGACGTGGTTTATCCTTTGGTTGGCTGCTCTATTTAACTCCTCTCTGATCGTTACTCCATGCTAGCTGTCAATGTTTTTGCATTCGTTCAGTTCGCTCCTGGTTCTCTCTGGTGACCTGCCTTCTCCTGCAGAAGCTAAGTTCCTTATAGTCTTATTTTGTTCTGTTTTCTTGTCCAGCTGGTTTTCACGATTTTGTCTCGCTAGCTGGAAGCTCTGGGATGCAGAGTGGCCCCTCCGCACCGTGAGTCGGTGTGGAAGTCTTTTTTTGCACACTCTGCGTGGTCTTTGTAGGTTTTTGTGCTGATCGCAAAGTTACCTTTCCTATCCTCTGTCTATTTAGTAAGTCTGGCCTCCCTTTGCTGAAACCTGTTTCATTTCTGCGTTTGTGACTTTCATCTTACTCACAGTCAATATATGTGGGGGGCTTCCTTTACCTTTGGGGAATTTCTCTGAGGCAAGGTAGGCTTTATTTTCTATCTCTAGGGCTAGATTGTTCTTAGGCTGTGACGAGGCGCCTAGGTCTGGTCAGGAGAGCTCCACGGCTATTTCTAGTGTGTGTGTTAGGATTACGGCTTGCGGTCAGCAGAGCTCCCACATCCCAGAGCTCGTCCTGTATGAGGTTTAATTATCAGGTCATTCCGGGTGCTCCTAACCTCCAGGTCATAACACCGATGTACTCGATCCTAGGGCCGGTGCCTGGCAACGCCAGGCACCGGCAAAACCCCCCCGGATTGGTGCAATCGCCGATCGTATCGATCGCGCCAATCGCAGGGCACAGCGGCGGTATTACCGCCGCTGTGCCCTTCTGTACTGGCCTGGATCAGTGCTGCAATAGGCCAGAGCCTAGTGCAGGCCCAGCAGGGCCTGCAGAGGCTGATTGGCGCGATCGATGCGAACGACGATCACGCCAATCACCGGGCACAGCAGCAGTATTACCGCGCTGTGCCCGGCTGTTCCCTGCCCCCTGCTACCATACCCCCTACCCCCTGCCCCCTTCTGTAGCGGCCTGGATCGGTGCTGCAATGGCACCGATCACAGGCCAGTGACTAGTGCAGGCCCAGTAGGGCCTGCAGGAGCTGATTGGCGCGATCGACGATTGCGCCAATCACAGGACACAGCGGCGGTCACGTTGTGACCGCTGTGTGTGCCCTGCTGGTGACCTGGCAGTGACCTGCCTAGGATCAGAGGGATCCTAGGCAGTTGCTATGGTCACCAAGCCCTTCAGGGATTGGTGGGATCGATGTTAGCATTCGATCCCACCAATGACAGCTCACAGCAGTGGTGTGACCGCTCTGTGACCTATCTGTCACCTGCAGGTGACCTGTGTGACCACTCTGCAGGGGTCCTCACTCTAGCTGAGGGACTCCTGCTGAGCGGTCACACAGCCAGATCCTGTCTTGCTGGGCCTTGTGGTGCTACAGAAACCTGTAACACCACAATCCCCTATGATACAAAAAAAGCAAAAGAAAGAAGAAAACCAAAGAAAGAAGAAAGACTACAAAAGGTAAGTGCTAACAGCCCCTACCCGGTCTCATTTCACCCCAAATCCACCCATCCCCCCCTTCCCCCTCTTCTTTACCCCTTCCGTCCCTCTTTGCGCCGCCTCCGTGCGCATGTTTAGCAGCCGCCGAGCGTTGATTGGTGACGCAGTTCACCGATCAACACTCGTGCTCGCTTTTTTTTCAGCAGCCACCTTTGCCCAATTCCGTACACCCATCCCGCAGCCACCAAACTTTGATAAGTGACGCAGTTCACTTATCAGAGCTTGTGCCTGCCGTTTTCCTTTTTTTTTTTCACCACACCTGTGCGCACACCCAGAAGCCGCCGAACTTTGATAAGTGACGCGGTTCACTTATCAAAGCTCTCATGCCTGCCGTTTTCTTTTTCTTTTTTTTTTTAACACATCCCCGTGCACTCACCCAGCCTCCGCATCTGATCCTTGCCTTCCTTTTTTTTTCCCCACATCTCCGTGCGCTCACCCCGCTGCATCTAACCCGTGCTTTCCTTTTTTTTTTCCCCACATCTCCGTGTGCTCACCCCGTGCGCATCTAACCCGTGCTTTCCTTTTTTTTTTTTCCCACATCTCCGTGCGCTCACCCCGCCGCATCTAACCCGTGCTTTCCTTTTTTTTTTTCCCACATCTCCGTGCGCTCACCCCGCGCGCATCTAACCCGTGCTTTCCTTTTTTTCCCCACATCTCCATGCGCTCACCCCGCCGCATCTAACCCGTGCTTTCCTTTTTTTTTTTCCCCACATCTCCGTGCACTCACCCCGCGCCCATCTAACCCGTGCTTTCCTCTTTTTTTTTCCCCACATCTCCGTGCGCTCACCCCGCGCGCATCTAACCCGTGCTTTCCTTTTTTTTTTCCCCACATCTCCGTGCGCTCACCCAGCCGCATCTAACCCGTGCTTTCCTTTTTTTTTTCCCCACATCTCCGTGCGCTCACCCCGTGGGCATCTAACCCGTGCTTTCCTTTTTTTTTTTCCCACATCTCCGTGCGCTCACCCCACGCGCATCTAACCCGTGATTTCCTCTTTTTTTTTCCCCACATCTCCGTGCGCTCACCCCGCGCATCTAACTCGTGTTTTCCTTTTTTTTTTTTTTTCTCACATCCCTGTGCACGCACCCAGCAGCCGCTGAACTTTGGTAAGTGACGCAGTTCATTTATCAGAGCTCTCTTGCCTGCGGGTTTTTTTTCACATCCCCGTTCACACACCCAGTAGCCACTGAACTTTGATAAGTGACGCGGTTCATTTATCAGAGCTCTCGTGCCTGCGTTTTTTTTTTCACATCCCCGTTCACACACCCAGCAGCCGCCAAACTTTGGTAAGTGACGCGGTTCACTTATCAGAGCTAGGGCCTGCTGTTTTATACTTTTCTTTCACAGGTATTTTTTTTTCCTTTAGCTTTTTCTTTTCAGAGTAGTTTGCACCAAGCACTATCCCCCCACACTTACACATAGTTACCAATAAAGTACACCCAAGCACCACACTTACAAAAAAAATGTCCCGCTCGTCCCAACAGCGCTATTCAGCGGAGGAAGCATATGCTTTCCTTGCCTCTGACACTGATGGTGAGGGAGAGGATCCGACTTTTCTTTATTTTTCTGATTCTTCCTCATCCTCTTCCCACTCCTCATCTTCCTCCTCCGGCCCTGCGGAACCGCCACGCAGACGCCGCAGGACAGAAGATTAGGCTAGGCCCATCTTTGATGAAGATGAAGCGCCCACCATTGCTGAAGACGAACCAGCACACCCCACTGCGGATCCTATATGGACCACGCTCCCCGAAAATTACGAGCCACTGATTCCTGATTTTGTGGCAGAATCAGGAATCAAGTTTGACACCACCGGCCTCACAGAACTAGACTTTTTCAAAGTCTTTTTCTCTGAGGCTTTCGTTAACCTCATGGTGGAGCAAACTAATCTGTATGCTCGGCAATTTTTGGACCAAAACTCGGGTTCATCATATTCTAACTGGTCTCCTGTAGACGCAGTTGAAACGATGCAGTTTTGGGGCCTGGTCCTCCATATGGGGATTCTGAAAAAGCCTGAACTTCGGCAATATTGGAGTGTGTATATTTTATATAACACTCCAGTATTCAGAATGGTCATGTCCCGGACGCGTTTTGAGGCCATCCATAAGTTCCTGCATTACAACGATAATGCACGGTGTCCCGCACGAGATGACCCCAACTTTGACCGTCTGTTCAAAGTTCGGCCGGTCATCGAACACTTCAACAAAAAGTTTGCAGAAGTGTACGTGCCTCAAAGGGACATCTGCGTGGATGAGTCCTTAATTCATTTTAAGGGGCGGCTCGGATTCTGTCAATACCTGCCCAGCAAGAGGGCCAGGTACAGAATCAAACTCTACAAGCTGTGTGAGAGTACCTCAGGGTACACCCACAGTTTTAGAGTCTACGAAGGGAAGGACAGCAGGATTGAACCGCCTGAGTGTCCTTCTATCCTGGGAGTGAGTGGGAAAATTGTGTGGGATTTGGTGCACCCACTGCTGGATAAAGGTTATCACCTAAGTTTTTCTTTACTTAGCTTCTTTTTTCTTACCATAATACAAATTCTAACAGTCTATTCAGTAGGACTATCAGCTGTGTATCCACCAGACTTCTGCACAGCACAACTGATGGTCCCAACACCATTTATAAGGCAAGAAATCCCACTTATTAAACCTGACAGGGCACATCTGTGAAGTGAAAACCATTCCCAGTGACTACCTCTTGATGCTCATCAAGAGAATGCCAAGAGTGCGCAAAGCAGTAATCAAAGCAAAAGGTGCCAACTTTGAAGAACCTAGAATATAACACATAACAAAAAAGTGTGAAACAACTGAAAATAAGTATATAATTCCACGTGTTAATTCATAGTTTTGATGCCTTCAGTGTGAATGAACAATTTTTATAGTCATGAAAATACAGAAAAATCTTTAACCCCTTAATCCCATATGACTTACTTTTCCATCGAGGTGACCGGGGACTTAATTCCCAGTGACGGGATAGTACGTCATGCTATTTAATGATCGCATTAAATTTCCAACGTCATCTTACCTGGAGGAAGATGGTATCGGCATCCCAGGGCCTGGCTCCGCCTCCCAGGCCTCTCTATCACTGTCATTGATTCTTCAATTGTGAACAGCCAATCACAGCGTTTCTCATTGTTTCAGCCAATCAGATTCGCTGAAACAATGATGTCCCAGGCTTGGATCGAGTACTGATGTACTCGATCCTGGAGCCGGTGCCTGGCGTTGCCCCCCGGATTGGTGCGATCGCCAATTGTATCGATAGCGCCAATTGCAGGGCACAGCAGCGGTATTACCGCGCTGTGCCCTGCTGTACCAGCCTGGATCAATGCTGCAATAGCACCGATTGCAGGCCAAAGCCTAGTGCAGGCCCAGCAGGGCCTGCAGGAGCTGATTGGCGCGACCGACGCTATTGACGATCGCGCCAATCACAGGGCACAGCGGCGGTCACGTTGTGACCGCTGTGTGCCCTGCTGGTGACCTGGCTGTGACCTGTCTTGGTTCAGAGGGATCCTAGGCAGTTGCCATGGTCATGGTCACCAGGGCCTGCAGAGATTGGTGGGATCAATGTTATCATTCGATCCCACCAATGACAGCTCACAGCAGCGGTGTGACAGCTCTGTGACCTGTCTGTCACCTGCATGTGACCTGTCTGACTGCTGTGCTGGGGTCCTTACACTAGCTGAGGACTCCTGCAGAGCAGTCACACAGCCAGATCTACTTTTGCTGGGCCTTGTGGGGCTACAGAAGCCTGTAACACCACAATCCCTGCTAAAGAAAAGAAAAAAAGAAAGAAAACCGAAGAAGACAGAAGAAAGAAGAGAGACTACAAATGTAAGCGTTATCAGCCCCTACCCGAGCTCTCTTCACCCCCCAATTGACTCCATCCCCTTTCCCCCCTCTTCTTTACCCCCCTCCATCCCTCTTTGCGCTGCCTCCATGCGCACGTTTAGCAGCCGCCAAACTTTGATAAGTGACGCAGTTCACTTATCAGAGCTTGTGCCTGCCGTTTTCCTTTTATTTTTTCACCACACCTGTGTGCACACCCAGCAGCCGCCGAACTTTGATAAGTGATGCGGTTCACTTATCAAAGCTCTCGTGCATGCTGTTCTCTTTTTTTTCACATCCCCGTGCGCTCACCCAGCCACTGCGTCTAACGCGTGCCTTCCATTTTCTCTTTTTTTTCACATCTCCGTACGCTCACCCAGCCGCAATCTCCCTAACAAAAAAAAATTGTTTCCAAAATTGTTCTGATGTAAAGTAGACTTGTGGGAAATGTTATTTATTAACTATATTGTGTGACATATTTCTCTGGTTTAAGGGCACAAAAATTCAAAGTTTGAAAATTACAAAATTTTCCAAATTTTTGCCAAATTTCCATTTTTTACACAAATTAATGCAAGTTATATTAAAGAAATTTTACCACTATCAAGAAGTACAATATGTCAAGTGAAAACATTCTCAGAATCGCCAAGATCTGTTGAAGGTTTCCAGAGGTTTAACCTCGTAAAGGGACAGTGGTCAGAATTGTAAAAATTGGCCCAGTCATTAACGTGCAAACCACCCTCGGGGCTTAAGGGGTTAAATGAGAAGGTGTGTCCAACCTTTTGGTCTGTACTGTAAATTGTTATACTTACATCAATTTGTAAATAGATTTTTTCCGTGAACATTATATAATGTACTTACAATGATTACAATTAATTAATATTGCAATACCAGTCTTCCAATTATGCACATACCCATTTTTACTATATCCCGGAATACCCACATAGTGCCTTACCAAAGTTTGTCTCACTTCTTTTATATGTCATTTCATATAAATTTTTAATATAAATGTATTAATAAAAAAGTTTAGTTTATTAACCTTGGCCCTTGTGTAAATCCTTCTTTGGAGATTGTTCTGTATCTTGCTTTATGGCCTTATTTATAGAAGATAACTTTTTGGGGTGTATCAGACATATTGGTGGTAGTATATGCTTGAGCAAATCGATGTTTAATGGTCTATAACCACTAATATTCATATCCACCTTTGCACGTCTTGAGATGCAGAAAGTCTATTGAAACCATTGGTTTGTTAGGATGCTTGTCTTTTAAAACACACTCTCTGGTCACAAACCTCTCGATATCTCTTTGCATGTTCGGCCAGAGCAAACATTCATGAACCAGGTTCATAGTACTTTTCACTTCTAGATGTTCCTCCATGTCATTGTGGAGTTCTTTGAAGACCATATGATATATTACGGGTAGTGCTAACTATTATTTATGTCCTCTTTTGCAATACAGGATATCGTCTGCACTAAGGTGCAGCTTAGCCCATTCTTTAACACCTTCGCGACTCAGCCTGTTTTCACCTTTCTGACTCGGCCAATTTTTACAATTCTGACCACTGTTCCTTTATGAGGTAATAACTCTCGAACACTTCAACGGATCCCACTGATTCTGAGAAAGTTTTCTCAAGATATATTGTGCTTTATGATAGCAGTAAAATTTCCTCGATATGACTTGCGTTTTTTTGTGAAAAAAACCCTGAAATTTGGCGAAAATTTTTAAAATTTGCAATTTTCCAACTTTTAATTGTTATTCCCTTAAATCAGAGAGTTATATCGCACAAAATAGATAATAAATAACATTTCCCACATGTCTACTTTACATCAGCACTATTTTGGAACCCACATTTTTTTTTGCTAGGAAGTTATAAGGGTTAAAATTTGACCAGCGATTTTTATTTTTTTCAACCAATGTTACAAAACTATTTTTTTTAGAGACCACATCACATTTGCAGTGACTTTGAGGGGTCTATATGATAGAAAATACCCAAAATTGACACCATTCTAAAAACTGAAACCACATTCAAGAAGTGAGCTCGGAAGGGAAGGAGCGGAGTTTGACTTTTTCAATGCAAAATTGGCTGGAATTGAGATAGGACGCCATGTCACATTTGGAGAGCCCCTGATGTGCCTAAACAATGGAAACCCCCCACAAATGATACCATTTTGAAAAGTAGAACCCCCTAAGGAACTTATCTAGATGTGTGGTGAGCTGTAAAAATAAAAATTCATATTTTTTTCACAAAAATTATCTTTTTGCCCCCAATTTTATATTTTCCCAAGAGTAACATGAGAAATTGGACGACAAAAGTTGTTGTGCAATTTGTCCTGAGTAGGCTGATACCCCATATGTGAGGGGAAACCACTGTTTGGGCGCATGGCAGGGCTTGGAAGGGAAGGAGAGCTGTTTGACTTTTCAATGCAAAATTGGCTGGAATTGAGATTGGATGCCATGTCGCGTTTGGAGAGCCCTTGATGTGCCTAAACAGTGGAAACCCCTCACAAGTGACACAATTTTGGAAAGTAGACCCCCTAAGGAACTTATCTAGATGTGTGGTGAGCACTTTGAACCCCCAAGTGCTTCACACATGTTTATCATGTAGAGCCATAAAAATACAAATTCATTTTTTTTCACAAAAATGATCTTTTCGCTCCCAATTTTTTATTTTCTCAAGGGTAACAGGAGAAATTGGACAAAAGTTGTTATGCAGCTTGTCCTGAGTACGCTGATACCCCATATATGGGGGGGACCACTGTTTGGGCTCATGGCAGAGCTCGGAATGGAAGATGCGCCGTTGTGGAATGCAGACTTAGATGGAATGGTCTGCGGGCGTCATATTGCGTTTGCAGAGCCCTTGATGTACCTAAACAGTAGAACCCCCCCACAAGTGACCCCATATTGGAAACTAGACCCTCCAACGAACTTATCTAGATGTGTTGTGATAACTGTGAGCCCCAAGTGTTTCACTAATTTTTATAATGCAGAGCCGTGATAATAAAAAATCATTTTTTTCCCATAAAAATAATTTTTTAGACCCCAAATTTTTATTTTCACAAGGGTAACAGGAGAATTGGACCAGAAAAGTTGTTGTCCAATTTGTTGTAAGTACGTTGATACCCCATATGTGGGGTTAAACTACTGTTTGGGCACACGGCAGAGCTCGGAAAGGAAGGAGCACCATTTGACTTTTTCAACGCAGAAATAGCTGGAATTGAGAACGGACACCATGTCACATTTGGACAGCCCCTGATGTGCATAAACAGTGGAAACCCCACAATTATAATTCCAACCCTAACTTCAACACACCCCTAACCCTAATCCCAACCCTAACCATAACCTTAACCACACACCTAACCCAAACGCACCCCTAACCACAATTCTAACCCCAACACACCCTTAATGCTAATCGCAACCCTATCCATAACCCTAGCCACACCGCTATCCCTGACACACCCCTAACCCTAATGTCAACCCTAACCCTAATCCCAACCGTAAACGTAATCCAAACCCTAACCCTAGCCACACCGCTATCCCTGACACACCTCTAACCCTAACTTCAGCCCTAACCCTAACTTTAGCCCCAACCCTAACCCTAACTTTAGCCCCAACCCTAACTTTAGCTCTAACCCTAACGGGAAAATTGAAATAAATATTTATTTTATTTTATTATTTTTCCCTAACAAAGGGGGTGATAAAGGGGGTTTGATTTACCATTTATAGCGGGTTTCTATAGCAGGTGTTTAAGTTTAGCAGCTGTCACACAATAAAAGATGCTTTTTATTGCAATAAAAATAGTTTTTGCATCACCACATTTTGAGAACTATAATTTTTCCATATTTTGGCCCACAGAGTAATGAGAGGTCTTGTTTTTTGTGGGATGAGTTGCTGTTTTCATTGGTACCATTTTTGGGCACATGACATTTTTTGATTGCTTTTTATTCTGATTTTTGTTAGGCACAATGACCAAAAGCTAGCAATTCATGAATTCTTTTGGGGGGGGAGTTTATGCCGTTTCTCATGTGGTTAATTTGATAACGCAGTTTTATTCTCCGGGTCAGTACGATGAGAGCGATACCCCATTTATGTCTTGTATTATGTTTTGGCGCTTTTATACAATAAAAACTATTTTATATAAAAAATAATTATTTTTGCATCGCTTTATTCTGAGAGCTATAACTTTGTTATTTTTCTGGTGTTTGAACTATATTGTGGCTTGATTTCTGCGGGACAAGATATGTTTTCAGTGGTACCATTTTTATTTATATCCGTCTTTTTGATCGCGTGATATTCCACTTTTTGTTCGGCAGTATGATGATGAAGCATTGTTTTTTTGCTTTTTTTTAAATAGTGTTCACTAAAGGGGTGTACTTTATTACATTGTCCCAGGTTGGGACATTACTATATAAAGCCAGATCACTGATCTGACACTTTGCATAGCACAGTGTAGGATCAGCAATCTGACAGTTAGTGTAGGAGGCTTGCGGGCACCTGCTCTCAGCAGGCGCTGACAAGCCACCTCATTTAAGGACCCGCAAGGACCCCGAGGCCATCTTAGAGCTGGGGGTCTCCATGGAGACCACAGGAGCAACACGATTGCATCACATTGTTCTGGTTACTGCTGATGACTCCATAACTCTTTCCAGCTTCCTCAGGAACCAATTTTGTTCAACATATGGTAGAAGTCTGACAATTATTTGATCTTCCCATTGTGCTTTCCAAATCGTTTACAACTGTCGAATGAACATGGAGTGATTTGGTTCCTGCGCTTTCACAGTAGTTGTCACTGTCAGCAGAAACCATGGCGGTGTGCATTCCTCATGCTCAACTTGTGTGGTGGTTACAATAACTTCTAGACTGACTTCTTCAGAGCACTCTTGCATGAACTCTTCAGGCTTTATTGGCATTCTTGACAATCCATCTGCATTCGCATTGCATTTCCCTGGCCTGTACTTGATACTGAAGTTGAAATCAGCTAGTTCAGCTATCCATCTCGGACCTGTAGCATTCAGTTTGGCTGTTGTGAGGACATAAGTCAGAGAGTTGTTGTCAATGTATACCTCAAACTTTTTGTTGTAATAGAGATTATCTCTAAATCATTCACAGATATCCCATTTCATTGCCAGGAAGTTCAGTTTTCCAGAATGGAGATGGTAATTTTTCTTAGTGTCTGTCAGCATTCTGGAACCATAGCTGAAGACTCTCAATTTGCCATCTGATGCTGATACAGGGCAGCTCCAAGTCCCACTTGAGAAGCATCACAATACAAGACAAATGGTAGTTGAAATCAGGATATCCCATTATAGGTGGTTCTACAAGGTAATCCACTAATTCTTTCAATATTTCTTGGCGATATGATGTCCAGATAATTGGTTGGTGAGCAGAACAATGAGGTTAGATTTTTGTTCCCCCCCAAGAGGTGGTATAGCGGAGCTGCAATCCAGGAAAAGTTCTTTATGTAAGTTCTGTAATAGGAGAGGAATTCTAAGATCTTCCTCAGCTCCCCCACCTTAGATGGATGCTTGTCTTTTAAGGCCATTACCATCGCGATTTCTTCTGGGTCCATGGTGTATTCATCTTCTGACATTTCCCAGGTATCGAACTTGTCTTTTGAACAGTTCACACTTCTATAGAGTTAACTTGACTCCATGTTGCTGATAACGTTGGAATATAGTCCTCACGTGTTCAACATGTTCGGCAAAGGTCTTGTGTACTACATTGCTGCTGCATCCACCACACATGTCCCTCATTTATGTTTCTTGATAACCTCATTGATCACATTGTAATTGACGATAGGTTCTTCAGCCACATTCCGTTCACTGGGGACAAGAAAGTGTACAAATGTACAAATACCTCAATAGAGTTGCTGTTCTTCGTGGCATTGAGTTGAAATGTCTCTTCATCTCAGCCTATGAAAGGGATTTTGGACTGACTGACAGCTTTGCCGTGGAGTTCCACCAGTCCTAAAAGTTATTTTAGTGGACAAAGGCAGGTTTGTGGCATACGGCACCTTCTCAATTCTTCATTTAGGAGGCTTGTTTGGGCTCTTGTGTCCCATAGAGCTTTCACCAGAAGTCCATCACACTTGCACATTTCACCGATTAGGTTGATGAGACTATCTTTACTGACTTAGGACCCTTCTTGTTTGCATGAATGCATAGTCTGACTTCCGCATTGGGCATTACATAGCTGATGACCCTGTCTCTCTGTTAAAGACGGTCACACATCTGGGGATAGTGCTGCTACAGCCATTTTATCTCAAAAGCTGTTCTGGGGGTTGGTTGGTCCATTGTAACCCGTATAGTTGCTGGATGATTCAAAATCAACAGTGCAGCTTCTATCTTTCAGACATGATTTTTAAAAAAATATTTCCACCATTTGTAATGCCCATGTGCTAAAAACACTGATATATGCAATAAAACATGACTTGAAGAGAAGAAGAAAAAAGGGCATTGTCAATTACTGCCTAGCAAGCACGCCAATGTGAATGATGAGCTTTCTCCAAACCTCTCTGTCTGAGCTCCACAGAAACATCATTGCTTTTATGTTGTGTGAGAAAAAGCAGCAGCCAGCAAGGGACAGTTTGTATATGTGCTGGATCGTTTGTGTTTTATTTCCTAAATCACAATGCTTCTTATTAATCAAATGGAGATGGACTAAGGAGTAATATTAAGACACCAATTGAAGTTCATGCAGCCTTTCTATGATGTTTATGCAGCCAATGTTCTTTATGGCATAGTTAGAAATATTGTACAGGATTAGGCCATATAGGCCAACCTGAAGCTACTGGGACACGTAATATTTGTTACAGCACTCCTCCACTTACCTTCTTGTGTCATTTATGAATTTGGTTTCTTTAGCCTAAGGGGTAAGGTTTCTCCTTGTGGAGAGTGACATACCAGCTCTAACTTGTCAAGGTAAGGAGGCTTTTTATTTCGCCAGGCAATGCTCCTATGGGAAATTTAATATGCAAATTGACTCTTCAGAGAAAAACAGGACTTGAACTCTATAGCGTCACCTGTTGGAAGTAGCGATCCTACAAGTCACAATCAACCCTTTAACTAGTCTTGCAAAATTACTTATGATAAAAGCCAAATCAGGATCTCAATTCGCAGACACGGTGTTTTGTGCTGTTGGCCATCACTACTCGCTACTTCCAACAGGTGACGCTATAGAGTTCAAGTACTTTTTTTCTCTAAAGAGGCAATTTGCATGTTTCTTTAGTATAAGAGTCTGTGTTTTTTTCAGTCACTAGGGACTATGTGTCATGGCCACCTCATAACCTCTTTTACCCACAAACCTTCTTATTACACCCCATGAAACTTTGCAGCCTCCATACCATAACAATGAGGCTTCAAACTCTGTTATCACAGTATATATTATAGGTATAAGTCACGATGTATATCATATGCCAATGTGTGGCATACAATATCGATTATTATTATCATTATAATCTATAAAAAAAAAAACATTTTGACAAGATCCTTCTGTATTAAACAGCTATAGTGCAGTTCACTATGCTGTTCAATGACTTTAAAAAAAGTATGTTAAAACATAACACTGCCAAAATACAATTTTACGTTGTTTAAATGGCACACTATGATTACTTCCAACCAATGCCATACTATATTACCTTGGGAAAAGAGTCTTAGCAATTCCGGTTCCTAAACTATGATATCTCCAAACTATCCGAGCCAAACAGGTATGCATCTCCTAAGTCAATGGGACTTCTGTAGGAAAATTAATTTGTTAGTATGAAATAAACCTACCATTTATATGGATGTGTTAAAATTTGTGTTTGATTTCTTTATAGTTTTACAGGAACATCATTATTTTCTTTATGAAAGTCAACTTTATTACTATTTTTTTAATTTATTTGCAGTTGCAAATTATTTCCTGGGAGACCTGCTTTCATTTGAAATGGTTGCTCTTCTCATTCTCTCCACTCTATTCCTTATATTGACATTGAAAAGAAAACGGAGAATGTCACTACCAGGCCCGCGGGCATTGCCTATTTTCGGAAACTTTTTTCAAATTGGAGGCCAAGCGCATATATCTCTTACAGAAATGAGGAAAACATATGGAGATGTTTTCTTGATTAAATTAGGCATGATGCCAGTGGTGGTCGTCAGTGGTTTTGAGACAGTAAAAAAAGTTCTTGGTAAACAAGGAGAACATTTTGCCAACAGACCCAACATGTATTCTTTTTCACTACTGGCTAATGGAAAAAGCATGACGTTTTCAGAAAAGTATGGTGAAACCTGGAAAATTCATAAGAAGGTTATGAGAAACGCTTTGAGAACACTGTCCAAGTCAGATGCTGATTCCATGAATTGCTCCTGCCGTCTGGAAGAATACGTTTGTGCTGAAGCATCAGATTTAGTTGACACAATGCAAGAAATGTCTAAAGACCACGGTAGCTTTAACCCATCCCCTTTAGTCATTTTGACTGTTGCTAATGTGATATGTGCTCTATGCTTTGGCAAGAGGTATAACCATAATGACAGAGAATTTCTCCGTATCATTGAGTTGAACAATGAGGTTCAAAAAGTGTCAGGAGCAGGACTTTTGGCAGACTTTATTCCAGTATTCAAGTTTTTACCATCAAAAAGTTTAAACGAATTGAAAAAATTCACACAGACATTTAATAATTTTATAGCTAAATCTGTGCAGGAGCACTATGGATCTCATGATCAGGTAAGGAACTAAAAGTAGTGTTTTTTTTTTATATAAAAGTGATTTATACAGCTGATTGAACCCAAACGATAAAGTTTGGGGTCCGTACTGGACATCTAGCTTCCATTCACGGACCCCGAAGACAGACTTCTGCCAAAAGTCCATGTTACTGTTCGAGTTCGGCATCCCTTAATAATGCTTGTTGAAAGTTTGCAGCACAGCCAATCAACAAGCTTTCCCTGTGTGGGCACGTCTGACCCCATCACAGTCATGTCAAATACTGGCATGGCTGTGATTGGCCAATGCACAAAGTAAAAAAAATAAATAAATAAAAAACTTGGGGTCTCCTCTAGTCTTGATAACCATCACAGGTAAATCTATTTTTAGGCTATCCTAGTCCGAGATTATCAGTCCACAGCTGTCTGCTTTATCTTGGCTGGTTATCAAAAACAGAGGGGTCTCACGCCATTTTTTTTAATTCAATTAAATAAATAATTTAAAAACATTTTTTTTTGATAACCAGCCAAGATAAAGCAGACAACTGTGGACTGGTATTCTCAGACTGGGATATTGGCCCTCCTGAGCCGCTCACAGCTGCCCCAGAAAAGGCGCATCCCTTAGGCCAGTCTCACACGTCCAGATAATTCCAGTACTGGAAAAATCGGTACCGGAAATATCCGTGTCCATGTGTCTGTGTGTTTACCGTGAACATCAGTGTGGCACACGTGCGGCAGCCGTGTGCCGCCCGTGTGCCAACTGGGTACCACACGGACCGTGCAGGAGACAGCGCTACAAGTAAGCGCTGTCCCCTGCATCTGGTGCTGAAGCCGCCATGCATATCTTCTTTCCAGCAGCATTCGCTGGAGAGAAGATGTGAAAAACCTTTTTTTTTTTCCTTGTTTAAAATAAAGATCCCTGTCCCCTCCAGACACTTTCAGGTGTGAAAAAAAAAATTTTCATTGGTGTGATTCATCTAATTTTCATCTTTATTTAATTCATGTGTCTATCTTTACCACTATTGTGCATGTTTTTCTCGTATGCAAAACACTCCGTTTTTTTCTGAGGGATGCATGCACTTGCATAGATGAGTTTGATCTGTGAACGTGGTATAAAATTAATATGTCTGCATTGTATTTGTTGATCGATCTGCAAAAAAAATGGCCAAAAGAAGTTGCAGTAGTTTTTTTTTACTCTTTGACCAAATGAAGCTATAAATGAAGCTACATACATTTTTTACAAGCGATATTTGGAGTCCTATTATTTTTTCTTTTGTTTTTGATAATAAATAATGATCTTATGCTTCAGTTGATAATCAGTTTATGAGGAGCAAATTCAAGAATGACCATTAATTCAGCAAAATTTGCTGGTCACTTTTTAAAAACTGTCCACCAATAAAATAGAGATTTAAAGGGGATCAGTAATCATGATCTTGTTATCCCATCAAAGAGCACGATGCAGGGAAAGAGGCCCTGATTCCAGTGATGTATCACTTCCTGGGTTGCTTGTTGTAGTTTTCTGAATGCTGAGTTCTACATCACCCCACCCACACAACTGATTGACAGCTTTCTATATATATATATATGCTGTGCATAGGCAGACAGCTGCCAATTAGCAGTGGTGGGCAGATTATACAGAGATCATGAATATGGGAGATTACATGGTAGCAGGTTTACTAGACCTTTAGTAATAATCACTTGCTGATACAAGGGATTTTATAAAAATTACAGTAGCAGACTAGTAAGTGACACATCACTGGAATCAGGGTCTCTGTCTCTACATTATGCTGCTCTCGGATTAGGTGGCAAAAACCTGGTCACTGATTCCTATTAAAACAGGTGAAATGCTATTTTAAATGCATAATTTACTGGCTGAATGACTGTTTGGGAAAGTACAACAACCTACAGACTTTTCATTGTGGCAACTTACAAAGTGTGGTGCTGATGATGTCTAATTTCTAGCTAGATGGTGAAAAATCTGGTTAAAGCTTCTTAACAGCTGTCAGATGATTTGCATATGACTTTTATAACCCATCTGTAGGGTAGGGCAGCACACAGAAGACTTCATTATCAGTTGCTTGTTACTTATTCACTATTTCTGAAGGTAACAATACAGTCACATGTACAGTGGGATGTCCAGATGGGCTGAAGAATGGATGTGTTATATAAAGGTTGAGCCATGGTTTTACAGCAGATCTAAAGTACATTCCATTTTAGACACTTATTTTGTTCCTTAAATGTATTTAATGCAATTAATTTGTTTTTATACTTTTCCTAGAACAACATCAGAGATATAACAGATGCTCTCATAAAATTGTGCAATGACAGAAATACAACTGATAAAAATTACAAATTAAGCAATGAGCAGATTATAGCTACAGTGAATGACATCTTTGGTGCAGGTACAGTCTTACATTTGATTTGCTTGTTCCTTTTATCAATAATAGTGCTCCCTATTGTTCTATACTGTTCCATACTTTACCTTCCATGTAAGGGATTATGATCATTAACCCCTTAATGACCTTGGATGTATAGGGACACCCAAGGTTGTGTCACTGGCTTTGATGCAGGCTCTGGCGCTAAGTTGCATCTTTTAACAGCTGATCTGATCAGTTGTCATGTGCCTCTAACAGCCGCAGGTGGATCTGAAATCCACCCACAGCTGTTAAAAAGTTAAATGCAGCTGTTAATCTCTGATAGCAGCATTTAACCAGTGCCAGATGGAAGCGCGTCACAAGACATGCTCATTGGCGCTCCTGTCAAGTGATCGTGGGGCGTCGATGGGTTGTCATGACAGCTGAGGGTCTGCAGAAGACCTTTATCCTGTCATTGTAATTCTCCTATGAATGCCAGCGACGTTCATAGGAGATCATGATATATGCTGCACAACGCAGGGCTGATGATCGCAGCTTCACATCACCTAAGGGGGACTATTGAAGCCAGAAGAAAGTTAATTTAAAAAAAAAAAAACTATAAAAAAAACACAAGAGTTCAAATCACCCCCATTCATAAGAAAACAATTAAAAAAAGAAAAAAAAACTCACGTTTGGTATCACTGCATTCAGAAATATCTGATCTATCAAAAGTAAATTAATCCAATCAGTAAGCGGTGTAACGAGAAAAAAAATCAAAACTCCAGAACTACTTTTATTTGGCCGCAGCAACATTGTTATAAAATGCAATAAGAGGGAATCAAAACATTGTATCTACCCTAACATGGTATCACTAAAACATCACCAACCTCCAGTTGCAAATATTGAGCTTTCACCTAGCCCCAGATCCTTGGAAAATGCCTACTTTCTTTTTCTTCCAAATTTTGGATTTTTTTTTCATCACGTAAATAAAAAAATAACCTATACATGTTTGGTATCTGCATACTCGTACTGACCTGGAGAATCATAATGGCAGGTCAGTTTTAGCCTTTATTGAACATGGTAAGTAAAAAATCCCAAAAAGCAATTGTGGAATTGCACTTTTTTTTTTTGCAATATCGCTACAGTTATTTTTACCCATTTTCCAGTACACTATGCGGTTGAATCAATTGTGTTATTTAAAAAAACAACTCATCCCTCAAAAACACATGGCTATATTGACAGAAAAAAAGTTATGGCTTTGGGAAGAAAGGGAGCAAAAAAATGAAAGTGCAAAAACAAAAAATCCTAAGATGATGAATGGGTTAATTTTTATGTTTTACAAGAACTGGTAGATTAGTGCACCAGTGAGGGACCTACCTGTTGTGACGACAAAAAGAGGTCTATTTATGACCCAAGTGCCTTCTTTTTTAATTTCCCTTACTGTTTTCCAGGATGATATCAGTCATTTACACTGAAATATATTATTAGAGAACATCATCAATTTGTATGAAAACTATGAAATATATGTTTCTTTTTATGAACAAAATGTTACTTTTAATTTTAGGCTTCGACACTATCACTTCTGCATTACTGTGGTGTATGTTGTATCTGTTAAAGTTTCCAGAAATGCAAGAAAAAATTCAGAAGGAAATTGGTAAGGCAATGGCAGAATTGTCATTCTAGTTTCGGATTTAGACTATATCTTAGGACATGCACATATGTATAAAGCTTGTAGTGCAGAATTTACAATGTGTGTTCTAGCTGAGGTGTAAATGCTTCATGTTGGTACTGTGCATAGGACTTTAGTTTTTAGAGGTTGAGTAGCCGGAAAGAACCAGAGATGAATGGATGAAATCGCAAAGGTTCGAGTTTGAGTAGCTTTGAGGTTTGATTTGCAGTTTGAAAAAAAAACCTTGTCGGGCACCATTTTCCACACAACTGAAGCATCAGAAAGCAGGCTAACATCATTTTGGGTTGCCACTTGCCACGATGGCCTCCCCATTATCACCTTATATATGGGGAGACAGTGCCTGGGCCTTCACAGATTAGTGATTCCCAGTGGAGCACAGTTTGTCTGGCAGAGTCATTTTCCATCTCCAGAGTCACTGGGCAGATCTCTCTCTTCTATAGATTGTAAGCTTTTATGGTCAGCATGGTCTTCTTTCTTTCTCTCTCCTGTAGAGTGCAAGCTTTTATGGTCAGCATGGTCTTCTTTCTTTCTCTCTCCTGTAGAGTGCAAGCTTTTATCGTCAGCATGGTCTTCTTTCTTTCTTTCTCTGTCCTGTAGAGTGCAAGCTTTTATCGTCAGCATGGTCTTCTTTCTTTCTTTCTCTCTCCTGTAGAGTGCAAGCTTTTATCGTCAGCATGGTCTTCTTTCTTTCTTTCTTTCATTCTCTCTCCTGTTGCGTGCAAGCTTTTATGGTCAGCATGGTCTTCTTTCCTTCTTTTTCTTGCCTGTAGAGTGCAAGCTTTCATGGTCAGCATGGTCTCCTTTCTTTCATTCTCTCTCCTGTAGAGTGCAAGCTTTCATGGTCAGCATGGTCTTCTTTCCTTCTTTTTCTTGCCTGTAGAGTGCAAGCTTTTATGGTCATCGGAGTCCTTTATCTCTCTCTTGCCTGTAGAGTGTAAGCTCTTATAGTCAGCAGTCTTCTTCTCCTGTTGAGTTTAGGCTCTTTTGATCAGCGAGGTTCTCCTCTTTTCTGTAGTGTAATCTGTTATGATAAGCGGAGTCTTCCCTCTCTCCTGTTGAGTCCAAGCTCTTGTGTTCAGCGGGGTTCTCTCACTCATCTGTAGAGTGTATGGTTAGTGAAATCATCTCTTGCTTTCTCCTGTGAAGTGTAAGCTTTTATGGTTATCAGGGGCCAATCTCACTCTCCTGTTGTTTATAATCTCATTTGATCAGTGGGGTTCTCTCTATCTCCCCTATAGATTGTATGCTTAAGATAATCAGACCACTTATGCTAATTACACTGGTTTCAAATGCTCAGAGTTTCAGCCGAGTGTCACATGAGAGAATTGCAGCACAGGTGCGGAGAAGATGGAGAGCTTAATTTCTCCATCTTCTCTATTGTCTCTCTCTGTGGATGTAGGGCTGCACTTGAATGACTTGTATGGGTTTGTGTGATCAAATTATCGGATGCACTCACAAAATGCTGCCGATTCGGCATGAAGAAAAATCACAGATCTGCATTGCCCCATAGTATAACATTGGGCCAAGTGCTGCCCAATAAAACATCGGATAGCACTCAGCCATGTTATAAGCTAGTATGAGTGATCCCTTATGGTCAATGGAGTTCTCTCTCTCCTCTCCCTCATGTGTATTTTTTGAGCTTTCCAGTTCCAGCACTAATATATTCGCCACAAATCGAATTTTTATGGGAAAATTCGGTGAAGTCAAGAAATTTGAATTTCAAAAGATCCATTAATCTCTACTGAGGTACATGTGCTTCAGTTCTCCTAATTTGAACTACATATATCAATAGAATGGTGGCCATGGAAAGGAAGATGTGCATCTGAAGTTACACAACAAAAATAAAACTTTATGTATTTATCTTTATAAACAATTTTAAAATACACAGCAGTGTAAACTTATTTGTTTTTCTCTTCAGATGAGATTATTGGAACAAGCAGACTACCTAGATTTGAAGATAGAAAAGATTTGCATTATACTGAGGCATTTATAAATGAAGTTCTAAGACATTCATCTTTTGTACCATTCACAATTCCACACTGGTATGTATACATATATGTATATATTGTGGTAGATCGGCTCACTCGGCTGCACACGGAGGTAGACATAGGTATACTCTGGCTTTAAGAACTTTCTTAAGAAAATACAGCCCCCTTGGCAAAACAGGAAAACAAAGCAAAATGGTGGCAGAACAAACACAGTCTTTCTGTGAGCCGGGTTCCTCCAACCTGTTCAGGTTTACAAGTCCACACCACACTTTCCTGGAGTGCTCCCTATCCAGGCATACACCGACCACTGAAAGATCTGGTCTTCAGCCATTTAAGCCCAGACCTTGTGACTCCTCCATTATGTGAATGATCACATGATCTTAACATCACACAGGTCCTTTCAGGACTCTGCATGTGGAGATATGGTGGACCCCCTTCTACCCGCTCCATAGAGGTCCACTAAAATCAGTCCATAACATAACTCTCATTTCATCTTCTCAACACGTAGTGTGCTGGAGGAAACTATTCAGGTTTTACATCACTGACGCCATTGTGTGCAGTGACACGTATCTCCCCTCTATCACTTCGCGAGTGACTCTGTCACAATATGTGTGTGTATATATATATATATATATATATATATATATATATATAGTGAAATCACTAGGCAAGTTTCATAAATTACGGGTTCAAATTAGAGCTAAAACAATGTAGACTATGAAATAGGTATCTAATGCCAGATTCCTTAGCTAAAGTGAGAGTTGTACTATTTTTTTTTTCCACCGATGAAGCTCCCCCCAGCTTTTTTTGACATCCTGACACAGCTTCACATAGTAAGCCGGATCATTATCCTTGTGTCGTTGACCATAGCAAATCACTGTTTATCAATTGTTACTTTTGGTGCTGTTCCCCAATTCACAAGTTCAATTCTCCAAAGATATTTGGTTTCCAGTACAATGGCAATGATCTCTGATTCCTAGGTCTTGGTTTGCATTGGAGCTCCCTCCAAACCCACCCACTTTGGGTCTCTGGGTCATGGCTGTATTGCAGATTCCAGCGTTCAAAGCTATAACATACTGTATCTCTTATGGAGCTGGTGCAAATTGATTCTAGGAACCTGGTCTGTTGCCCATATCCGTACTCTGAAGCTGCTGGATGGGAACCCAGTCAACCAGTTCCTACCTGATGGTATTCTTAGCTCCTCTTTTGATTAGCTTGCCTGGGACACAAAGTTTTCACTACAACGTGATGTGCATGTGATGTCACGCTAGACTGGCTAATTAAAAGAAGAGATGTGGCTGCCATCAGGTAAAGGGCAGTTCTCAGGACTGCCATAGAGCGATCACAGATTATTGATGTGGTTTATTCAAATTAATTCTTGTCAAGGTACATTTATACCTTGATATTAAAGGGGCTGTCCCATTTTAAAGATTATTCTACCATTGTCGTAAGGAAACACAAAACAAAATTGAGCTCTTACTCACTCTCACGGGGTCAAGCACTGCCTCTTGCCATAGCTCCAGTCTTGATTGATTGGCTGCAGCAGTGATGTTACATTAACAGCACTGTATCTATTGACTAAGCTCAGTGGTTAATGTCGTGTACATCAGCAGGGCCGCCGAGCTCAATGATTGGCTGCAGTTCTGTCAAAGTTAAATCACTGCTGCAGCCAATCAATAAAGGCCAAAAAAGAGTAAATTATGGACTCTTGGTTGGTATGGAAGTTGTTTAAGAGTAAGAGCTTAGGTTTAGTTTGCTTTTTTCATCCCTGAGCCTATGGGACCGTTATTGTTTGCATCCCTGACACTGATAGACCTGACAGAATAACAAATCTGCAGGTGGTTGGGCATCTAGGAAATAGCGACCACAATATTGTACAGTTTCACTTGTCTTTCACTAGGGGGACTTGTCAGGGAGTCACAAAAACACTGAACTTTAGGAAGGCAAAGTTTGACCAGCTTAGAGATGCCCTTAATCTGGTAGACTGGGACAATATCCTCAGAAATAAGAATACAGATAATAAATGGGAAATGTTTAAGAACATCCTAAATAGGCAGTGTAAGCGGTTTATACCTCGTGGGAATAAAAGGACTAGAAATAGGAAAAACCCAATGTGGCTAAACAAAGAGGTAAGACAGGCAATTAACAGTAAAAAGAAAGCATTTGCACTACTAAAGCAGGATGGCACCATTGAAGCTCTAAAAAACTATAGGGAGAAAAATACTTTATCTAAAAAACTAATTAAAGCTGCCAAAAAGGAAACAGAGAAGCACATTGCTAAGGAGAGTAAAACTAATCCCAAACTGTTCTTCAACTATATCAATAGTAAAAGAATAAAAACTGAAAATGTAGGCCCCTTAAAAAATAGTGAGGAAAGAATGGTTGTAGATGACGAGGAAAAAGCTAACATATTAAACACCTTCTTCTCCACGGTATTCACGGTGGAAAATGAAATGCTAGGTGAAATCCAAAGAAACAATGAAAACCCTATATTAAGGGTCACCAATCTAACCCAAGAAGAGGTGCGAAACCGGCTAAATAAGATTAAAATAGATAAATCTCCGGGTCCGGATGGCATACACCCACGAGTACTAAGAGAACTAAATAATGTAATAGATAAACCATTATTTCTTATTTTTAGGGACTCTATAGCGACAGGGTCTGTTCCGCAGGACTGGCGCATAGCAAATGTGGTGCCAATATTCAAAAAGGGCTCTAAAAGTGAACCTGGAAATTATAGGCCAGTAAGTCTAACCTCTATTGTTGGTAAAATATTTGAAGGGTTTCTGAGGGATGTTATTTTGGATTATCTCAATGAGAATAACTGTTTCACTCCATATCAGCATGGGTTTATGAGAAATCGCTCCTGTCAAACCAATCTAATCAGTTTTTATGAAGAGGTAAGCTATAGGCTGGACCACGGTGAGTCATTGGACGTGGTATATCTCGATTTTTCCAAAGCGTTTGATACCGTGCTGCACAAGAGGTTGGTACACAAAATGAGAATGCTTGGTCTGGGGGAAAATGTGTGCAAATGGGTTAGTAACTGGCTAAGTGATAGAAAGCAGAGGGTGGTTATAAATGGTATAGTCTCTAACTGGGTCGCTGTGACCAGTGGGGTACCGCAGGGGTCAGTATTGGGACCTTTCTCTTCAACATATTCATTAATGATCTGGTAGAAGGTTTACACAGTAAAATATCGATATTTGCAGATGATACAAAACTATGTAAAGCAGTTAATACAAGAGAAGATAGTATTCTGCTACAGATGGATCTGGATAAGTTGGAAACTTGGGCTGAAAGGTGGCAGATGAGGTTTAACAATGATAAATGTAAGGTTATACACATGGGAAGAAGGAATCAATATCACCATTACACACTGAATGGGAAACCACTGGGTAAATCTGACAGGGAGAAGGACTTGGGGATCCTAGTTAATGATAAACTTACCTGGAGCAGCCAGTGCCAGGCAGCAGCTGCCAAGGCAAACAGGATCATGGGGTGCATTAAAAGAGGTCTGGATACACATGATGAGAGCATTATACTGCCTCTGTACAAATCCCTAGTTAGACAGCACATGGAGTACTGTGTCCAGTTTTGGGCACCGGTGCTCAGGAAGGATATAATGGAACTAGAGAGAGTACAAAGGAGGGCAACAAAATTAATAAAGGGGATGGGAGAACTACAATACCCAGATAGATTAGCGAAATTAGGATTATTTAGTCTAGAAAAAAGACGACTGAGGGGCGATCTAATAACCATGTATAAGTATATAAGGGGACAATACAAATATCTCGCTGAGGATCTGTTTATACCAAGGAAGGTGACGGGCACAAGGGGGCATTCTTTGCGTCTGGAGGAGAGAAGGTTTTTCCACCAACATAGAAGAGGATTCTTTACTGTTAGGGCAGTGAGAATCTGGAATTGCTTGCCTGAGGAGGTGGTGATGGCGAACTCAGTCGAGGGGTTCAAGAGAGGCCTGGATGTCTTCCTGGAGCAGAACAATATTGTATCATACAATTATTAGGTTCTGTAGAAGGATGTAGATCTGGGGATTTATTATGATGGAATATAGGCTGAACTGGATGGACAAATGTCTTTTTTCGGCCTTACTAACTATGTTACTATGTTACTATGATATTTAAACAGGACAACCCTTTTAACACAATCCATATATTTTATTGGATGCCATCATTGTAATAATCCAATAATTTATTTTTCAAACTAAACCTTACTCTACCATTTTCTTTTTGTTCAGTACTACTATGGATACCATCCTGAACGGATACTGGCTTCCAAAAGACACCTCTGTGTTTATAAACTTTTTTCAAGTAAATCATGACCAGTAAGTGCTATCTTATTTCTAAAGTTCTTAAAGGGAATCTGCCAGAAACTTTTTGGTATGTAATTGTAAGCGTCAGACAGGGAGGTAGCCGTGGCTGAGGTAAAAGTCTCTTGCACACCCTGACCTCCCCTCACATACACTCCACGACTTTCAGTCAGCATTAGTGTTGAGCGATACCTTCCGATATTCGGAAATATTGGTATCGGATTGGACCGGCCGATATAAAAAAATATCGGATATCGCCGATACCGATACCCGATACCAATGCAAGTCAATGGGACACAAATATCAGAATTAAAATAAGCCCTTTCTGTCCTTGTACATCCTGTTCCAGAGAGGGAAGATTGTGGGCGGTGTGTGGGCGGAGACTGCGTGTCTGTGCGGGCCTGCTGGGGATCTGTACAGGCCTCTCGGGGGTCTGTGCGGGCTGCCGGGAGACTGTGCGGGCCTGCCGTGGGTCTGTACGGGCCTCTCAGGGGTCTATGCAGCTAGCCGGGGGTCTGTGCGGCCTGCCGGGGGTCTTTACAGGCCTCTCTGGGATCTGTGCGGCCTGCCGGGGGTCTGTGCAGCCTGCCGGGGGTTTGTACGGGCCTCTCGGGGGTCTATGAGGCCGGCTGGGGGTCTGTGCGGCCTGCCGTGAGTCTGTACAGGCCTCTTGGGGGTCTGTGCGGCCGGCCGGGGGTCTGTGCGGCCTGCCGGGGTCTGTACGGGCCTTTCTGGGATCTGTGTGGCCTGCCGGGGGTCTGTGTGGCCTGCCAGGGGTCTGTACGGGCCTCTCAGGGGTCTGTATGTCAAAAAGTCAAATGGCGCTCCTTCCCTTCCGAGCTCTGCTGTGCACCCAAACAGTGATTTACCCCCACATATGAGGTATCAGTGTACTCAGGAGAAATTGCTCAACAACTTTAGGATCCACTTTATCATGTTGCCCATGTGAAAATGAAAAAAATTGAGGCTAAAAGAACTTTTTTGTGAAAAAAAATTACTTTTTCATTTTTACGGATCAATTTGTGAAGCACATGGGGGTACAAAATGCTCACTATGCATCTAGATAAGTTCCTTGGGGGGGTCTAGTTTCCAAAATAGGGTCACTTGTGGGGGAGCTCCAATGTTTAGGCACACAGAGGCTCTCCAAACGCGACATGGTGTCCACTAAAGATTGCTAATTTTTCATTCAAAAAGTCAAATGGCGCTCCTTCCCTTCTGAGCTCTGCCGTGCACCCAAACAGTGGTGTACCCCCACATATGAAGTATCAGCGTACTCAGGACAAATTGGACAACATTATTTGTGGTCCAGTTTCTCCTTTTACTCTTGGGAAAATAAACAAATTGTTGCTAAAAGATCATTTTTGTGACTAAAAAGTGAAATGTTCATTTTTTCCTTCCATGTTGCTTCTGCTGCTGTGAAACACCTGAAGATTTAATAAGCTTATTGAAAGTGGTTTTGAGCACCTTGAGGGGTGCAGTTTTTAGAATGGTGTCACTTTTTGGTATTTTCAGCCATATAGACCCCTCAAACTGACTTCAAATGTGAGGTGTCCCTAAAAAATGGTTTTGGAAATTTTGTTGTAAAAATTAGAAATCGCTGGTCAACTTTTAACCCTTATAAATCCTAGCAAAAAAAAATTGTTTCCAGAATTGTGCTGATGTAAAGTAGACATGTGGAAAATGTTATCTATTAACTATTTTGTGTCACATATCTCTCTGGTTTAACAGAATAAAAATTCAAAATTTGACAATTGCAAAATTTTCAAAATTTTCGCCAAATTTCCAATTTTTCACAAATAAACACAAAAATTATCGACCTAAATTTACCACTAACATGAAGCCCAATATGTCACGAGAAAACAATCTCAGAATCGCTAGGATCCGTTGAAGCGTTCCTGAGTTATTACCTCATAAAGGGACACTGGTCAGAATTGGAAAAAATGGCCAGGTCATTAAGGTCAAAATAGGCTGGGTCATGAAGGGGTTCATTTATCTAATTGTGAAAAGTACTGATGACACACTGATGGCAAAAACAGACACACGGGGCAATCACTGATGACACGCTGATCCAACACACTGATGGCTGTTTTATCATTTGTATGCATAAACATGACTTGTGAATGATGCCTTACAATGAGAATTTGTGCAAATGAATCTCATTACAAAGATATTACTTCCCTATTATTCAGAAAAAAACATTTTTTTGTAAATTTATTAACAGACTGCATAAAAATTAATAAGCGAATTGATTATATCAAATTTGTTTAAAATATTTAGGAATTCATCAAAGTAAACAAATCCAAACTATTTACTATTCAAATTGGACTAATCTCCAAAAATTTAAATTTTATACATTAGCAAGCTAGAAGAAAATGGAGTAAAGAGAAATCCACCAAAGGATAATACACATTGAGTAAATTTTATTGAACTTCGCATGAAAACGGTAACAAACAAGCAATAGATAGCAAACATAAAGAAGGCCAAGTCAAAGTCAAGATATGACTGAAGGAAGCAGGAAAAAAGGAATCACTAATATATGAGCAAAGGCAGCAGCGCAACCTGGTGACCGATAATAAGGTGGAATACTTAGCCTAACTACCAGAGAGATATGCAGCTGTAATGAATGAATCCTGCGTAGTGAATCGAGACTCCTACAGCAATCCTTGCGGCCCCTGACGCGCTTTTCGCGTACCTGGTTTTTCAAAGGTGGTGTGATACAATATACATTGCAGACAGCAGGAGAAGACTTACATGACCTTGAGAGCAATCAGACGAGCTTCCATATAATGTCTTTGAGTGTCCGCCTCCAGTAGGCATATACACCCGGAAATGATGCATGACAGAAAGCACGTTGAATCTGTTGGTATCATTAGAGTCAATGGCCCTGTTGGCACATATGTCTGTATTCTGTTTGGTAGGGAGGTTCAGATGTAAGTCCCTTTAGGACCAACAATCCTGGGACAAAGAGCAGTGTGAAAGGGTCCTAACATTCCAGATAGTGTGCGTGACATTATAGCAGCAAAGAACAATTACCATCCATTTAGCCATAGCCACACATGGGAAGGTCACTTTGACAGTATGCGATTACTAAAGCCCCCATCACACAAAGCGAGATCGCTAGCGAGATCGCTGCTGAGTCACAAGTTTTGTGACGCAACAGCGACCTCAGTAGCGATCTCGCTATGTGTGACACGTAGCAGCGACCAGGCCCCTGCTGTGAGATCGCTGGTCGTGTCGGAATGGCCTGGACCTTTTTTTGATCGTTGAGGTCCCGCTGGGTAGCACACATCGCTGTGTTTGACACCTTACCAACGACCTCGTTGACAGGACGTCCCTCATTGAGGTCTGAATCGTCATGAAATAGCTGCCATGTGACATTGTTGTACAGGTCGCTACAGGTCGCCGCATCGCTGCTGCGTCGTTGGGGAGATCGCACTGTGTGACATCTCACCAGCGACCACATAGCGACGCAGCAACGATCCCTGACAGGTCGTATCGTTGTCGGGATCGCTTTAGCGTCGCTAAGTGTGACGGGGCATTAAGACTGTGTTTAAATGGCTTGAAATTAGTTGGTTAAAATCCTAGGATACCTCAAAGCGTTTTCACATCTTTTCAGAGCAACTGAAGTACTCGTGATTTGTCAAAATTCAAATGTCAAAAGATTCACTCATCTCTATTTACTCTATAGCTCGTTGTTTTACATAGTAATTAGGCTAAAGGAAAGGGAACACATACTTTTGAAGACAATAAGCACTCTTAAATAACATTTACTTTTTATGTCCAAAATTCAGTATTTTTTAATTTGATAATATAGCTTTATGCTAGTTTTCTGATGCTAAAGTCACAATAACCTGCTCTTCTGCCACATAATGACATTCTGGAAGGGGGCTCATGGACTTATTGCATGTAGATTTACTGTTGGGAGTTGTGTTCATTTGTATCCAGTCAGAGGGTCTTCACCCCTCAAGATAGGTTGCACTAATTTCAGTAATTTGTTTTTCATTAATTTATGGTTGTTCTATTGCTTAAATTACAGGACAGTGTGGAAAGATGCCAACATGTTCATCCCAGAAAGATTTCTTGACCAGAGTGGACATATTGATAAAAGTTTGATGGAAAAGGTGTTCATTTTTGGCATGGGAGTCAGGAAATGTGTAGGGGAAGATATCGCTCGAAATGAAATGTTTATTTTTCTCACAACTATATTGCAGCATTTTAAATTATTTAAAGATTCAGAACTTGATGTGGATCTGACTCCAGTCTTTGGACTCACTATGAAACCAAAACATTTTAATATCAGAATTGAAGATAGGATATAGTTTCAGCACCTGCCAGATGTATTCAAATAGTTTCCAGAATGTAACATAGTAACATAGTAACATAGTTAGTAAGGCCGAAAAAAGACATTTGTCCATCCAGTTCAGCCTATATTCCATCATAATAAATACCCAGATCTACGTCCTTCTACAGAACCTAATAATTGTATGATACAATATTGTTCTGCTCCAGGAAGACATCCAGGCCTCTCTTGAACCCCTCGACTGAGTTCGCCATCACCACCTCCTCAGGCAAGCAATTCCAGATTCTCACTGCCCTAACAGTAAAGAATCCTCTTCTATGTTGGTGGAAAAACCTTCTCTCCTCCAGACGCAAAGAATGCCCCCTTGTGCCCGTCACCTTCCTTGGTATAAACAGATCCTCAGCGAGATATTTGTATTGTCCCCTTATATACTTATACATGGTTATTAGATCGCCCCTCAGTCGTCTTTTTTCTAGACTAAATAATCCTAATTTCGCTAATCTATCTGGGTATTGTAGTTCTCCCATCCCCTTTATTAATTTTGTTGCCCTCCTTTGTACTCTCTCTAGTTCCATTATATCCTTCCTGAGCACCGGTGCCCAAAACTGGACACAGTACTCCATGTGCGGTCTAACTAGGGATTTGTACAGAGGCAGTATAATGCTCTCATCATGTGTATCCAGACCTCTTTTAATGCACCCCATGATCCTGTTTGCCTTGGCAGCTGCTGCCTGGCACTGGCTGCTCCAGGTAAGTTTATCATTAACTAGGATCCCCAAGTCCTTCTCCCTGTCAGATTTACCCAGTGGTTTCCCGTTCAGTGTGTAATGGTGATATTGATTCCCTCTTCCCATGTGTATAACCTTACATTTATCATTGTTAAACCTCATCTGCCACCTTTCAGCCCAAGTTTCCAACTTATCCAGATCCATCTGTAGCAGAATACTATCTTCTCTTGTATTAACTGCTTTACATAGTTTTGTATCATCTGCAAATATCGATATTTTACTGTGTAAACCTTCTACCAGATCATTAATGAATATGTTGAAGAGAACAGGTCCCAATACTGACCCCTGCGGTACCCCACTGGTCACAGCGACCCAGTTAGACACTATACCATTTATAACCACCCTCTGCTTTCTATCACTAAGCCAGTTACTAACCCATTTACACACATTTTCCCCCAGACCAAGCATTCTCATTTTGTGTACCAACCTCTTGTGCGGCACGGTATCAAACGCTTTGGAAAAATCGAGATATACCACGTCCAATGACTCACCGTGGTCCAGTCTATAGCTTACCTCTTCATAAAAACTGATTAGATTGGTTTGACAGGAGCGATTTCTCATAAACCCATGCTGATATGGAGTTAAACAGTTATTCTCATTGAGATAATCCAGAATAACATCCCTCAGAAACCCTTCAAATATTTTACCAACAATAGAGGTTAGACTTACTGGCCTATAATTTCCAGGTTCACTTTTAGAGCCCTTTTTGAATATTGGCACCACATTTGCTATGCACCAGTCCTGCGGAACAGACCCTGTCGCTATAGAGTCACTAAAAATAAGAAATAATGGTTTATCTATTACATTACTTAGTTCTCTTAGTACTCGTGGGTGTATGCCATCCGGACCCGGAGATTTATCTATTTTAATCTTATTTAGCCGGTTTCGCACCTCTTCTTGGGTTAGATTGGTGACTAGTGTTGAGCGATACCGTCCGATACTTGAAAGTATCGGTATCGGATAGTATCGGCCGATACCCGAAAAATATCGGATATCGCCGATACCGATATCCGATACCAATACAAGTCAATGGGACATCAAGTATCGGAATGTATCCTCATGGATCCCAGGGTCTGAAGGAGAGGAAACTCTCCTTCAGGCCCTGGGATCCATATTAAAGTGTAAAATAAAGAATTAAAATAAAAAATATTGTTATATTCACCTCTCCGGCGGCCCCTGGACATCAGCGGGAGGATCCGGCGTCCGGCACGGCTTCTTTCTTCAAAATGCGCGCCTTCAGGACCTGTGGAATGACGTCCCGGCTTCTGATTGGTCGCGTGCCGCCCATGTGACCGCCACGCGACCAATCAGAAGCCGCGACGTCATTCCTCAGGTCCTAGAAGGCGCTCATTCTAGGACTTTAGCTGAGGAATGACGTCGCGGCTTCTGATTGGTCGCGTGGCGGTCACATGGGCGGCACGCGACCAATCAGAAGCCGGGACGTCATTCCACAGGTCCTGAAGGCGCGCATTTTGAAGAAAGAAGCCGTGCCGGACGCCGGATCCTCCCGCTGATGTCCAGGGGCCGCCGGAGAGGTGAATATAACAATATTTTTTATTTTAATTCTTTATTTTACACTTCCGATACCGATACCCGATATCACAAAAATATCGGATCTCGGTATCGGAATTCCGATACCGCAAGTATCGGCCGATACCCGATACTTGCGGTATCGGAATGCTCAACACTATTGGTGACCCTTAATATAGGGTTTTCATTGTTTCTTGGGATTTCACCTAGCATTTCATTTTCCACCGTGAATACCGTGGAGAAGAAGGTGTTTAATATGTTAGCTTTTTCCTCGTCATCTACAACCATTCTTTCCTCACTATTTTTTAAGGGGCCTACATTTTCAGTTTTTATTCTTTTACTATTGATATAGTTGAAGAACAGTTTGGGATTAGTTTTACTCTCCTTAGCAATGTGCTTCTCTGTTTCCTTTTTGGCAGCTTTAATTAGTTTTTTAGATAAAGTATTTTTCTCCCTATAGTTTTTTAGAGCTTCAATGGTGCCATCCTGCTTTAGTAGTGCAAATGCTTTCTTTTTACTGTTAATTGCCTGTCTTACTTCTTTGTTTAGCCACATTGGGTTTTTCCTATTTCTAGTCCTTTTATTCCCACAAGGTATAAACCGCTTACACTGCCTATTTAGGATGTTCTTAAACATTTCCCATTTATTATCTGTATTCTCATTTCTGAGGATATTGTCCCAGTCTACCAGATTAAGGGCATCTCTAAGCTGGTCAAACTTTGCCTTCCTAAAGTTCAATGTTTTTGTGACTCCCTGACAAGTCCCCCTAGTGAAAGACAGGTGAAACTGCACAATATTGTGGTCGCTATTTCCTAAATGCCCAACCACCTGCAGATTTGTTATTCTGTCAGGTCTATTAGATAGTATTAGGTCTAAAAGTGCTGCTCCTCTGGTTGGATTCTGCACCAATTGTGAAAGATAATTTTTCTTGGTTATTAGCAGAAACCTGTTGCCTTTATGGGTTTCACAGGTTTCTGTTTCCCAGTTAATATCCGGGTAGTTAAAGTCCCCCATAACCAGGACCTCATTATGGGTTGCAGCTTCATCTATCTGCTTTAGAAGTAGACTTTCCATGCTTTCTGTTATATTTGGGGGTTTGTAACAGACCCCAATGAGAATTTTGTTACCATTTTTCCCTCCATGAATTTCAACCCATATGGACTCGACATCCTCATTCCCTTCGCTAATATCCTCCCTTAAAGTGGACTTTAGACAAGACTTTACATAAAGACAAACCCCTCCTCCTCTCCGATTTTTACGATCCTTTCTAAACAGACTGTAACCCTGTAAGTTAACTGCCCAGTCATAGCTTTCATCTAACCATGTCTCGGTTATTCCCACTATGTCAAAGTTACCTGTAGATATTTCTGCTTCTAGTTCTTCCATCTTGTTTGTCAGGCTTCTGGCGTTTGCGAGCATGCAGTTTAGAGGATTTTGTTTTGTTCCAATCTCCTCACTGTGGATTGTTTTAGAAATGTTCTTACCTCCCATCTGAGTATGTTTTCCTGGGTCGTCTTTGTTCGAGTCTAATGTTTTTCTTCCCGTCCCCTCTTCTTCTAGTTTAACGCCCTCCTGATGAGTGTAGCGAGTCTTCTGGCGAATGTGTGTTTCCCAGGTTTGTTGAGGTGTAGTCCGTCTCTGGCGAGGAGTCCATCATACCAGTAATTCACACCGTGGTCCAGGAATCCAAATCCTTGTTGTCTGCACCATCGTCTTAGCCAGTTGTTTGCATCAAGGATCCTGTTCCATCTCCTGGTGCCATGCCCGTCTATTGGAAGGATAGAAGAAAAAACTACCTGTGCATCCAGTTCCTTTACTTTCTTCCCCAACTCTTCAAAGTCCTTGCAGATTGTCGGTAGGTCCTTCCTTGCCGTGTCATTGGTGCCAACATGTATCAGAAGAAATGGGTGGACGTCCTTGGAGCTGAAGAGCTTTGGTATCCTATCGGTCACATCCTTGATCATCGCACCTGGAAGGCAGCATACTTCTCTTGCAGTTATATCCGGTCTGCAGATGGCTGCTTCGGTGCCTCTCAGTAGTGAGTCTCCCACCACCACCACTCTTCGTTGCTTCTTGGCTGTACTTTTTGCTGTCACTTGTTGCTGTGTGCCCTTTTCTTTTTTGCTTGCTGGTATTGCTTCATTCTTAGGTGTGCCATCTTCATCCTCTACAAAGATTTGATATCGGTTCTTCAGTTGTGTGGTTGGTGATTTCTCCATGGTCTTCTTGCTTCTTTTGGTCACATGCTTCCACTCATCTGCTTTTGGAGGTTCTCTGACACTTTTTGCACCTTCTGTGACCAGTAGAGATGCTTCTGTTCTGTCTAGAAAGTCTTCATTCTCTTTGATGAGTTTCAAAGTTGCTATTCTTTCTTCCAGACCCCGCACCTTTTCTTCTAAAAGGGCCACTAGTCTACACTTCTGACAGGTGAAATTGGATTCTTCTTCTGGTCGATCTGTGAACATGTAGCACATGCTGCAGCTCACCATGTAGGTTGTCACATCTGCCATGTTGCTCCTAGATCCTGCTGACTTGCTGTGTGTTTTCCTTCTTGTGTAATCTACTCAGCCAAGCTCTCTTGCAATAATGTCCTACAGGCAAAAATTAGCCTGGTTTGGTGATGCTTTCGAAGCAGCTGGTCCCGGCTGTACCCAACGATCTTCTAGCTTAGGGAGACTTCGCTTCTCCCAGAAGGCACCTGGAATATGCAAATTAGCCTCCTGAAGCTTGAATCCCTGGTTTGGTGATGCTTTCGAAGCAGCTGGTCCCGGCTGTACCCAACGATCTTCTAGCTTAGGGAGACTTCGCTTCTCCCAGAAGGCACCTGGAATATGCAAATTAGCCTCCTGAAGCTTGAATCCCTGGTTTGGTGATGCTTTCGAAGCAGCTGGTCCCGGCTGTACCCAACGATCTTCTAGCTTAGGGAGACTTCGCTTCTCCCAGAAGGCACCTGGAATATGCAAATTAGCCTCCTGAAGCTTGAATCCCTGGTTTGGTGATGCTTTCGAAGCAGCTGGTCCCGGCTGTACCCAACGATCTTCTAGCTTAGGGAGACTTCGCTTCTCCCAGAAGGCACCTGGAATATGCAAATTAGCCTCCTGAAGCTTGAATCCCTGGTTTGGTGATGCTTTCGAAGCAGCTGGTCCCGGCTGTACCCAACGATCTTCTAGCTTAGGGAGACTTCGCTTCTCCCAGAAGGCACCTGGAATATGCAAATTAGCCTCCTGAAGCTTGAATCCCTGGTTTGGTGATGCTTTCGAAGCAGCTGGTCCCGGCTGTACCCAACGATCTTCTAGCTTAGGGAGACTTCGCTTCTCCCAGAAGGCACCTGGAATATGCAAATTAGCCTCCTGAAGCTTGAATCCCTGGTTTGGTGATGCTTTCGAAGCAGCTGGTCCCGGCTGTACCCAACGATCTTCTAGCTTAGGGAGACTTCGCTTCTCCCAGAAGGCACCTGGAATATGCAAATTAGCCTCCTGAAGCTTGAATCCCTGGTTTGGTGATGCTTTCGAAGCAGCTGGTCCCGGCTGTACCCAACGATCTTCTAGCTTAGGGAGACTTCGCTTCTCCCAGAAGGCACCTGGAATATGCAAATTAGCCTCCTGAAGCTTGAATCCCTGGTTTGGTGATGCTTTCGAAGCAGCTGGTCCCGGCTGTACCCAACGATCTTCTAGCTTAGGGAGACTTCGCTTCTCCCAGAAGGCACCTGGAATATGCAAATTAGCCTCCTGAAGCTTGAATCCCTGGTTTGGTGATGCTTTCGAAGCAGCTGGTCCCGGCTGTACCCAACGATCTTCTAGCTTAGGGAGACTTCGCTTCTCCCAGAAGGCACCTGGAATATGCAAATTAGCCTCCTGAAGCTTGAATCCCTGGTTTGGTGATGCTTTCGAAGCAGCTGGTCCCGGCTGTACCCAACGATCTTTCCCAACGAATGGAGAAAGACTACCTTCATATATAAATGTCAAAACATATTTACTACAGGATCCAATGCAGACACCTGGACTTCTGCTCCACGTGTAGTTTGCAGTGTTAGGCTACGGCCACACTGTCAGCATTTGGTCAGTATTTTACCTCAGTATTTGTAAGCCAAAACCAGGAGTGGGTGATAAATCCGGAAGTGGTGACGTGTGTCTATTATACTTTTCCACTCCTGATTTTACCTTACAAATACTGAGGTAAAATACTGACCAAATACTGATCGTGTGAATGTGGCCTTAAAAAATATTTTGGGAATTCATCATCCCGTTGGTTTGCGGGGTGCGGACTGTGCTTTATGTTCACTTTGCGACCTTTAAGGCCATACTCACACGATCAGAATTTGGTCAGCATTTTCTATCAGTATTTAAAAGCCAAAACAAAGTGAGGAACAGTCAGAGGAAAAGTATAATAGAAACACATCACCATCAACACTGATGTGAAATACTGACCAAATATTGATAGTGTGACCATAGCCTTAAAGAGTTGCACAATTATTAGCCTTATTTAATTGGGTGCATGAAGTTTATCCAAATATAGCTAATTCTTTGACTTTTCCATGTAGACTGCTACTTATTCGTGTGGGTTTTGTCCATATGTGCAAAAGTTTCCTAAAGCATGTGAACAGGTTTGCAGAACCTTAATTTGCATGCATAGGTTGTGGAATGTTTAGTTATTTCTTTGTTATGCTTATGTATATCATACCAACATATTCCACAGCACTTTACAGACAATCTCATCACTGTCCCCATTGGGGCTCACATCGCAAATTCCCTATCAGTATGTCTTTGTGTTCTTGCCACACTTTCGGAGTACGTAGAGGAAACCCACGGGGAGAACATACAAACTCGTTGAAGATGACATCAATGATTGAATATGAGACCATGACCCGAATCCTGAAATGTGGCACCTGCCTAACATAGCATTCAATGAAACATTCCATATTTTTGTCCCTGGTTTCATACCAATCTGTGAAGAAAAACCTTTGTATGTCTTAGTATCCAATTCAAAATATTCTGAAGTACTGTATAGGTCTTAATTTTTTGGTGCTGTATTATGGATCCATACAACACATTCAAAATATTATCCGTACGCAAGGTTGAGGAATATTAGAATTAAAATATAGGAATGAAAACAAAACTTATTCTCTAATCCATGCAGATATGCTCCATTATCTGTAAATAGGAATTAAAAATAACTTTACATTGATTGGTGGCAGGATTGTAGCAGATTCTGTCTCTATGCACGAATTGTTTGATTCTGTACTATATATACCACAATAGCTCGCATAGTGATGGGTTTCTTGGCAAGAACAAGAGCAAAGCTTCATGAACTTTGTATGTACGGGTTTCGTCTATTTCTCCTGCATTCCAAAAACATTTTTGTGCATTTTTTTTCTAGTCTTTGATATTCTTTGCCTGTTATTCATTTGTGCATAATTCTATTAATTTGCACCTTTATTTATGTTTGCCTGTTTTCTTTTTATGTGCACGATTGTGGTCAGGGTTTTTGCTTTCTAGATGTTTTCCGCTGTTTAATCAATTGCGATTTTTGATTTTGCGCAAAAGTAGTGAGCCATTCTGAAGCACTTGAAGCAAACAAAGTCGACAAATACCACAGGACAAAAAAAGTGACTTCAAAAAGCTACAAAGGATGAATCTGGCCTACAGTGAATAGTGATTAGTTAATTAGGTAACTATGGTTTTGGTTATTGATTGTGTACTCATTAGATATTAGAATTTACACTTCAAGTCCCATTGGAGACAAGGACTAATATAAATGATTATCTTTGTACAGAGCTGTGGTGTATGTTATCACTATATGAGCAACAGGAAATAAATAATAAAACATACCATTAAATAGTCCTGTAAATAATATGATTTGAACGTGTTGTTTTATTTTCAATGTTCTTTTCCTGAGTTTTTGAATTATATCCAAGGAAAATGTGGTGAATGCAATAAAAAAGAAAATTGTCAGCAAGTAGATAAAAAAGATGAAATAATAGAGTAATACAATACCAAATTGGACACATTTTACACAATGAATAAGGACCTTTGAGGAATCAGTGCCTAAAACAGATTTATTTAGAGTGGCTAGTAAGACAATGCTATGAGCTGAGATGTAAGTAGAGATAAGCAGATATTTTCATATTCAAATTTACTGGCTTCAAAGAGTTTTCCCCCAAAAATCGGTTTGTAAAGAATAAATTTGCATTAATCTCTGTACTAGAAAGTAGAGTGATAGATAGAGACAGACAGAGAGAACTGATGATTTAGGTATTGACCACCAATGTACAAGGTATGATAGTATGGTATAAAGTCCCACAGTACATGAATATCCAAGGTTCGTCACAGCTGCAGAGCAGTAAGTAGAAGCTAATGCGGCCACACAAAATGACATTGAAGCTTCAGCAGTGTGGGAATTGCTGCCAGGCAAGTTTTGTTTATTATGCATAGCAAATCTCAAAGGGTTTGAATTCGTGTGGAACCTTGCATATCAGAAAATATGATTCTAATTAGAGATGAGCGAACTTGTTTGGAAAACATTCGCCAATCTCCTATTCGGAATGAACATTGCACTTTCGGATTCGTGTTCGGATTCCCGAGCTTTTTTCTTAAAAATCAACAAAAGTCAGCCAAAGTTATTTCAGAAAGTCAGTGTGTCCGGTAGCAACACGGGAAGCAAAATGCCCCGCACACATGCACACTGATGACACACAGATGACATTCCTGTATGACACATACCAGAACCTGGGAATCAGTTGTACTGTTTGTGCTGTTCATGCCGGGTGCTGAACAAGACAGCTCACATCATGCCCCATGCTCACATTGTGATCAGTACTAGCAGGGGACAATGTTGAGAATTGTATTCAACTGTTAACAGCAAGAGCAGGTGGCAACCGATGGGAGAATTCATCAGCCGCCGTCTGCACTATAAATAAATAAATATGAAAAAATGACGTGGGGTTCTGCTGTATTTTTTATAACCAGCCAGGCTAAACAGCCCTCAGCTGTCAGCATTAGCAAGGCTGGTCATCAACAAAAGAAGGGTCCCCATTCCTTAGTTTTAATTATTTAAATACATAATTTAAAAAATGGTGTGAGGTACCCCCCATTTTTAACAACCATCCAAGTTAAAGAAGACAGCACGGGGCTAGTATTCTCATGCTGGTAAGGGGTCATGGATATTGGCCCCCTCAGCATAAAAATAGCAGGCTGCAGCCGCCCCAGAAATACACATCTATTTGCTTGGCTCTTCCCACTTGTCCTGTGGCCATGGCAAGTGGGGTTCATATTTCTGCGGTTTTTGTCACCTTCGTATTGTCCGGTGACATCAAGCCCATGGCTTAGTAATGGAGAGTCATCTACAAGACACCTATCCATTACTAATCCTATAGTTATATTGTAAATAAACACACCCAGAATTAAGTCCTTCAATTGAAAAAATGACCCTAATGAATCTAAATTAAACCTTACTCACGCCATTACTTATCTGTCCGTGGAGAAGGAAATAATCCTTTTGTCCTCCAATGGGTCAAGCTCTTCTTCATCAATATGGCAGACTGCATTTTTGCACTATGTGAATATGCAGCCTGCTATCCAGTAGAGACACTGAGCAGTGTGTGCTACTGCTGCTCAGTATCTCACGGTGAACTCCTATAACTTGATTGACATCACCGCTAGTGAGAGAAAGTTCTCACGCTCGTGGTGCATTAGAAAAGTCCTTGAGGTTCACAGCCAATTAACTCTGTTCAACTCACTAACGTCAGTGAGAGTGCTGTGGGAAAAGTTGAATCAGCACTACACCATGAGACTTTTTCTCACTGTGATAGCAGTGATCTCACTGAGGTCACTGCAGTTCAGGGACCCGGCTAGGAACACAGCTTCAGTGACCACCGGAAACCTTGGTGATGGTACCGATAGCCACTGATGCTGCACTTGCAGCAGCTGATTCCTCGGTGGTTCTCAGCCTGGAATGTCACATCTTGACACTGTCCAGATAAAACACTCTTTATCCCAAGGCATGGATTATGGAGTGGCAAAGAATGACAGACAGGTGAGGGATTTGGTAGTTTTTTATTTTTGTTTTTTACAGGGGACCATGGCTTCAGTAGAATGGGAGATGATGTGATTATGATTTAATTTAGATTCATTAAAGAAGTATGTGTCATTTTTACAACAACTAGGATTAGTAATGGAGAGGTGTCTTATAGACTGGACAATACAAAGGTGGCATCAACCCCACAAACATGAATGCCACTTGCCACTGTACAGTGCAAGTGGGAAGAGACAGTCAAAGAGCTATAAATGTGGCATCTAATAGATGTGCCTTTTCTGGTGTGCCTGATTAATCCACTCATTTCAGACCCCTTAAAATTTTTCATTGTTTCATTGAAGCCATATAGTAAATTCAAAAAAAATCATTTTTTTTCTCATAAATGTATGCTCTGCACCCCATCTTGACTGAAAAAAAACAGAAATGTCGAAATTTTTGCATATTTATTAAAAAAGAAAAACTGAAATATTACATGGTCATATGTATTCAGACCCGTTGCTCAGTATTGAGTAAAAGCACTCTTTTGATCTAGTACAGCCATGGGTCTTCTTGGGAATGATGCAGCAAGTTTTTCACACCTGGATTTGGGGATCCTCTCCCATTCTTCCTTGCAGATCCTCTCCAGTTCCATCAGGTTGGATGGTGAATGTTGGTGGACAGCCATTTCCAGGTCTCTCCAGAGATGCTCAATTGGGTTTAGGTCAGGGCTCTGGCTGGGCCAGTCAAGAATGGTCACAGAGTTGTTCTGAAGCCACTCCTTTATTATTTTATCTGTATGCTTAGGGTCATTGTCTTGTTGGAAGGTGAACCTTCTGCCAAGTCTGAGGTCCACAGCACTCTGGAAGAGGTTTTCATCCAGGATATCTCTGTACTTGGTCGCATTCATGTTTCCTTCAATGGCAACCAGTCATCCTGTCCCTGCAGCTGAAAACACCGTCAGAGCATGATGCTGCCACCGCCATGTTTCACTGTTGGGATTGTTTTGGTAGGTGATGAGCAGTGCCTGGATTTTTCCACACATACCGCTTAGAATTATGACCAAAAGATTTATCTTCATCTCATCAGACCAGATAATCTTATTTCTCATAGTCTGGGAGTCCTTCATGTGTTTTTTATCAATCTCTATGGGGGCTTTCTTATGTCTTGAACAAAATCCTATATAGAAAAGAAATACCAAAAGTATCTGATAAATAAACAATTAATGAATATAATTCATAAATCCATACCCAAAAGAATATTCACCAAGCCAAATAAAGAATAGGAATATTTCATATGTCTTGCACTGAGAAGAGGGGCAACTCTGCCATAAAGGCCCGACTGGTGGAGGGCTGCAGTGATAGTTGACTTTGTGGAACTTTCTCCCATCTCCATTCTTCATCTCTGCAGCTCAGCCCCAGTGATCTTGGGGTTCTACTTTACCTTTCTCACCAAGGCTCTTCTCCCATGATTGCTCAGTTTGGCTGGACAGCCAGGTCTAGGAAGACTTCTTGTGGTCCCAAACTTTTTCCATTTAAGGATTATGGAGGCCACTGTGCTTTTTGGAATCTTGAGTACAGCAGAAATTCTTTTGTAACTTTGGCCAGATCTGTGCCTTCCAACAATTCTGTCTCTGAGCTCCTTGGCCAGTTCCTTTCACCTCACGATTCTTATTTGGTTTGACATGCACTGTGAGCTGTGAGGTCTTATTTAGACAGGTGTGTGCCTTTTCAAATCAAGTCTTATCAGTTTAATTAAACACAGATGGACACCAATGAAGAAGTAGAACCTTCTCACGGAGGATAACAAGGACATGGACAGCATGTGACTTAAATATGAGTGTCTGAGCAAAAGGACCGAATACTTATGACCATGTGATATTTCAGTTTTTCTTTTTTAATAAATATGCAAAAATTTCTACATTTCTTTTTTTTCAGTCAAGATGTGGTGCAGAATTTACATTAAAGAGAAAAAAAGTGAACTTTTATGATTTTACCAAATGGCTGCAATGAAACAAAGAGTGAAAAATTTAAAGGGTTCTGAATACTTTCCGTACCCACTGTAAGTACTGATATGTAGATGTTATGTAGGATATAGATGATGCTGATAAATTGCGGAGCCATAAAAACTAAAAAACAAATAGAACACAATATTAACAGTAGCCCAAGAGTGTTAAGAAAATAAAATAATATCCATCTGAAGCTGCAAAACTTACCAGTGAGTTCAGAAAAAAAGGAGATAAAAAGGTGAATCAGAACCTATTAAGCCTCTCCTGCAATATAACCTGCTGACTACAGATCTGACACCATATTATACATAATGGATTTGCATTTAACCCCTTCATGACCCAGCCTATTTTGACCTTAAAGACCTTGCCGTTTTTTGCAATTCTGACCAGTGTCCCTTTATGAGGTAATAACTCAGGAACGCTTCAACGGATCCTAGCGGTTCTGAGATTGTTTTTTCGTGACATATTGGGCTTCATGTTAGTGGTAAATTTAGGTCAATAAATTCTGCGTTTATTTGTGATAAAAACGGAAATTTGGCGAAAATTTTGAAAATTTCGCAATTTTCACATTTTGAATTTTTATTCTGTTAAACCAGAGAGATATGTGACACAAAATAGTTAATAAATAACATTTCCCACATGTTTACTTTACATCAGCACAATTTTGGAAACAAAATTTTTTTTTGTTAGGAAGTTATAAGGGTTAAAATTTGACCAGCGATTTGTCATTTTTACAACGAAATTTACAAAACCATTTTTTTTAGGGACCACCTCACATTTGAAGTCAGTTTGAGGGGTCTATATGGCTGAAAATACCCAAAAGTGACACCATTCTAAAAACTGCACCCCTCAAGGTACTCAAAACCACATTCAAGAAGTTTATTAACCCTTCAGGTGCTTCACAGCAGCAGAAGCAACATGGAAGGAAAAAATGAACATTTAACTTTTTAGTCACAAAAATTATATTTTAGCAACAATTTTTTTATTTTCCCAATGGTAAAAGGAGAAACTGAACCACGAAAGTTGTTGTGCAATTTGTCCTGAGTACGCTGATACCTCATATGTGGGGGTAAACCACTGTTTGGGCGCAAGGCAGGGCTTGGAAGGGAAGGAGCGCCATTTGACTTTTTGAATCAAAAATTGGCTCCACTCTTTAGCGGACACCATGTCACGTTTGGAGAGCACCCGTGTGCCTAAAAATTGGAGCTCCCCCACAAGTGACCCCATTTTGGAAACTAGACGCCCCAAGGAACTTATCTAGATGCATAGTGAGCACTTTGAACCCCCAGGTGCTTCACAAATTGATCCGTAAAAATGAAAAAGTACTTTTTTTTCACAAAAAAATTCTTTTAGCCTCAATTTTTTCATTTTCACATGGGCAACAGGATAAAATGGATCCTAAAATGTGTTGGGCAATTTCTCCTGAGTACACCAATACCTCACATGTGGGGGTAAACCACTGTTTGGGCACATGGTAAGGCTCGGAAGGGAAGGAGCGCCATTTGACTTTTTGAATGAAAAATTATCTCCTTCGTTAGCGGACACCATGTCATGTTTGGATAGCTCCTGTGCCTAAACATTGGCGCTCCCCCACAAGTGACCCCATTTTGGAAACTAGACCCCCCAAGGAACTTATTTAGATGCCTAGTGAGCACTTTAAACCCTCAGGTGCTTCACAAATTGATCTGTAAAAATGAAAAAGTACTTTTTTTTCACAAAAAAACTCTTTTCGCCTCAATTTTTTCATTTTCACATGGGCAGTAGGATAAAATGGATCATAAAATTTGTTGGGCAATTTCTCCCGAGTACGCCGATACCTCATATGTGGGGGTAAACCACTGTTTGGGCACTCGGCAGGGCTAGGAAGGGAAGGCGCGCCATTTGACTTTTTGAATGGAAAATTAGCTCCAATTGTTAGCGGACACCATGTCGCGTTTGGAGAGCCCCTGTGTGCCTAAACATTGGAGCTCCCCCACAAGTGACCCCATTTTGGAAACTAGAACCCTCAAGGAACTTATCTAGATGCATATTGAGCACTTTAAACCCCCAGGTGCTTCACAGAAGTTTATAACGCAGAGCCATGAAAATAAAAAATAATTTTTCTTTCCTCAAAAAATGATTTTTTAGCCTGGAATTTCCTATTTTGCCAAGGATAATAGGAGAAATTGGACCCCAAATATTGTTGTCCAGTTTGTCCTGAGTACGCTGATACCCCATATGTGGGGGTAAACCACTGTTTGGGCGCACGGCAGGGCTCGGAAGGGATGGCACGCCATTTGGCTTTTTAAATGGAAAATTAGCTCCAATCATTAGCGGACACCATGTCACGTTTGGAGAGCCCCTGTGTGCCTAAACATTGGAGATCCCCCAGAAATGACCCCATTTTGGAAACTAGACCCCCAAAGGAACTAATCTAGATGTGTGGTGAGGACTTTGAACCCCCAAGTGCTTCACAGAAGTTTATAACGCAGAGCCATGAAAAAAAAAAAAAAAATTATTTTCTCAAAAATGATTTTTTAGCCTGCAATTTTTTATTTTCCCAAGGGTAACAGGAGAAATTTGACCCCAAAAGTTGTTGTCCAGTTTCTCCTGAGTACGCTGATACCCCATATGTGGGGGTAAATCACTGTTTGGGCACATGCCGGGGCTCGGAAGTGAAGTAGTGATGTTTTGAAATGCAGACTTTGATGGAATGCTCTGTGGGCGTCACGTTGCGTTTGCAGAGCCCCTGATGTGCCTAAACAGTGGAGATCCCCCAGAAATGACCCCATTTTGGAAACTAGACCCCCAAAGGAACTAATCTAGATGTGTGGTGAGGACTTTGAACCCCCAAGTGCTTCACAGAAGTTTATAACGCAGAGCCATGAAAATAAAAAAAAAAAATTATTTTCTCAAAAATGATCTTTTAGCCTGCAATTTTTTATTTTCCCAAGGGTAACAGGAGAAATTTGACCACAAAAGTTGTTGTCCAGTTTCTCCTGAGTACGCTGATACCCCATATGTGGGGGTAAATCACTGTTTGGGCACATGCCGGGGCTCGGAAGTGAAGTAGTGATGTTTTGAAATGCAGACTTTGATGGAATGCTCTGTGGGCGTCACGTTGCGTTTGCAAAGCCCCTGATGTGCCTAAACAGTAGAAACCCCCCACAAGTGACCCCATTTTGGAAACTAGACCCCGAAAGGAACTTATCTAGATGTGTGGTGAGCACTTTGAACCCTCAAGTGCTTCATAGAAGTTTATAATGCAGAGCCGTGAAAATAATAAATACGTTTTCTTTCCTCAAAAATAATTATTTAGCCCAGAATTTTTTATTTTCCCAAGGGTAACAGGAGAAATTGGACCGCAATATTTGTTGTCCAGTTTCTCCTGAGTACGCTGATACCCCATGTGTGGGGGTAAACCACTGTTTGGGCACACGTCGGGGCTCAGAAGGGAAGTAGTGACTTTTGAAATGCAGACTTTGATGGAATGGTCTGCGGGCGTCACATTGCGTTTGCAGAGCCCCTGGTGTGCCTAAACAGTAGAAACCCCCCACAAGTGACCACATTTTAGAAACTAGACCCCCCAAGGAACTTATCTAGATATGTGGTGAGCACTTTGAACCCCCAAGTGCTTCACAGACGTTTACAACGCAGAGCCGTGAAAATAAAAAATAATTTTTCTTTCCTCAAAAATGATGTTTTAGCAAGCATTTATTTAGATTCACAAGGGTAACAGGAGAAATTGGACCCCAGTAATTGTTGCGCAGTTTATCCTGAGTACACTGATACCCCATATGTGGGGGTAAACCACTGTTTGGGCACACGTCAGGGCTCGGAAGTGAGGGAGCACCATTTGACTTTTTGAATACGAGATTGGCTGGAATCAATGGTGGCGCCATGTTGCGTTTGGAGACCCCTGATGTTCCTAAACAGTGGTAACCCCTCAATTCTACCTCCAACACTAACCCCAACACACCCTTAACCCTAATCCCAACTGTAGCCATAACCCTAATCACAACCCTAACCACAACCCTAATTCCAACCCTAACCCTAAGGCTATGTGCCCACGTTGCGGATTCGTGTGAGATATTTCCGCACCATTTTTGAAAAATCCGCAGGTAAAAGGCACTGCGTTTTACCTGCGGATTTTCCGCGGATTTCTAGTGTTTTTTGTGCGGATTTCACCTGTGGATTCCTATTGAGGTACAGGTGTAAAACGCCGCGGAATCCGCACAAAGAATTGACATGCTGCGGAAAATACAACGCAGCGTTTCCGCGCGGTATTTTCTGCATCATGGGCACAGCGGATCTGGTTTTTCATATGTTTACATGGTACTGTAAACCTGATGGAATACTGCTGCGAATCCGCAGCGGCCAATCCGCAGCCAAATCCGCACCGTGTGCACATAGCCTAATTCTAAAGGTATGTGCACACTGCGGAAAACGCTGCAGATCCGCAGCAGTTTCCCATGAGTTTACAGTTCAAAATCGCTGTACACATGCTGCGGAAAAACTGCACGGAAACGCAACGGTTTACATTCCGCAGCATGTCACTTCTTTGTGCGGATTCCGCAGCGGTTTTACAACTGCTCAAATAGAAAATCGCAATTGTAAAACCGCAGTGAAATGCGCAGAAAGAAACGCGGTAAATCCACCATAAATCCGCAGCGGTTTAGCACTGCGGATTTATCAAATCCGCAGTGGAAAAATCCGCAGAGGGATATATCATCAACCCTACGGATGTTTAGCGACCGTGGAGGTGCCACCCCCTGGGCTGACTCAACCCCCGTGGTGACCTATATCAGAGTACGGCAAAACACATCCGGTTAATTTCAATCACCTCAGCTGGCGTCTTTCACCTGCGTGGCTGACTCGCGCGGAGGAAAATCATTTGCCACAGTTCAAGACACAGAGAAACACGGCACTTTAATAAACTATTACGAGACGCTCTGTTTGACTGCGGGAAACCCTTCGCAATGGAGCGGTGAGTAGAAGACATTTGTCGGCCACGTAGAGACACATGAATGTACCTTGTAGTGGAGTTGTACACTTGCTGGCAAGGTGACCGGTTTTATTGCTTGTGTCTCCCCCGCAGGCACCCACGGACACCACTTACATGCCCCGTGTGCCACAGGGTAACCAAATATATATCCACACATCTGAGAAGGGTATGCCTGAGGTCACACGGTGATTCGGAGATAAAAACCGCCATAGCCTCCGCAAAGTATCAACTTCGCTGTATCGCCAACAAGGGGACAACAATCCAATTCAGTGAGCTCAAGCCCCTCCAATCCTTGGAGGAGACTGTAGCCTTCTTAGAAGGTCGCGGCTTTTTGATAGCAAACAAGCCTAGGTTTGAGTCACAAATCACACCACTGACCTGTGAAGGGCCCGCTCAGGTACCAACTGACAATCCGGAGCTCCGCCCAGGCTCCATGCCAGAGCTAGATTCAGATGTGATGGATGTGCCTTTCCTTTTACGGCCGGGAGACAGTCTGGAGGGAGACCCGTGCCCCCCGCCAGAGCTAGATTCAGATGAGATGGATGTGCCTTTCCTTTTACGGCCAGTAGACAGTCGGGAGGGAGACCCATGCCCCACGCCAAAGCTAGATTCGGATGAGATGGATGTGCCTTTCCTTTTACGGCCGGTAGACAGTCGGGAGGGAGACCCGTGCCCTGAGCCTGACCACACAGGGAGCATTTCTGACCGCATAGGCAATGAGGAGGTCATGGATGGCAGCAATTTAAGTATCCAGAAAAGGGAATGGAAAGACAAAAACCGCACGGCTACCAAGGCCGCCGGATTGTACAAGCGTCACTCATTGAATCACCCCATGTTAAAGGGGTTCCACTCGTACCTAACAGTTACCCATGGGGTCCCAAACTGTCAACAGGAGGTATCAAACGTAGCACGGTTTCTATTTTTTGTGAACCCAAAATCTGTAACTCTGGAGTACCTCGTAAAACCAAACCAGGTTAATAATTTTTTTCAACAACTTGGAAAACTCCATCTATCGAGCCAGACCTCCCTCAAAATGTTGAAGCATATACGGAGATTTACCATGTATCAGATGAGGGCTACCAAACTGAGACTAGAGAATCCTCAACTTTATAAGGCATGCGAAGTGTTCATGAATTTTACAACAGACCTTCAGAAATCATTGTACAAGGGAGCCTGCCGAGAGTCTGTAAGTAAAAGGTACACCGTTCAAAAGAGCCAATATTCAGCGCATTGTTACCAAACCTTGGATGTTGGTTAATTGCCTTTATTTTTCCCCACAGGTACGATCTATTGATGAAGCCATCAAAGTCACCCAAGGACTGCCAGATTATACTGGAGGAGGCAAGGCCAACATTTCTAGCTAGCATCGAGGCTGTGACAGATGGCGGATCAGAAGTAGATCGCCGGGAAGTGGTACTGTACCTCGAGGCCCTTCTGATTCTAAAACATCTCCAAAGACCAGGTGTTGTTCGTAACATGACGGTAAGTCGTCGGGCCCTGTGGGTCAGCGGTATTTGCTGAACCGGTTCAATATTTTTCCACCTTTTTTTTTCACATCGTAGGTTTCAGAGTGGAATGAGAGGATCCATCACACGTACCAAGGAAGACGCAAGACAATTGTGGGTGTGAAGACTCACAAGTGCTCCACCTCTCAGGTAGCAACTTTTGTACTTTCAGAGGAAGAGGAATCGGTAAGCTTTTCTCAAAGCCAGGGAACCCAGGCAACCCCACTCATTGTGGGGAGCAAAACACTCTCTTGTCCCCATGTAAAACCTTTTGGAGGGGTGCCCCCAGACTGGAGAGTAACATATATATATATTTTTTTTCTTTTTCAGTGGTTCAATGCGTATGCGGAATATGTCAGACCGGTCTTTACCTTTGGCCGAAAGATTATCACAAACTTTTTCGTGACGTGTACCGGGAAGGTCATAAAAAATCCATCCATGAGACTCAGACGATACCATTCAAGGTAAGGTAGCCACAAGTCAAGTGACCCACAGCCATAAGTAGCAACCAGTACTAACAATGTGCTTTCCTCCGTAGCTACAACCTCCCAAACATCACCAGCCACCTTGTACGGCGGATTTGCGAGACATGGACTTTGTCACAATACACAGATTGCGAAAAGCGCTTGTTTGCACGCTACTTGGCACATACAAACGATGTGGCCGAGAGAGTTTACCGGGAGAAGACCCTGACCGATATGTGCCGTGCCCAAGAGCTAGTGTTCAACGCAGGAAATCATGAGGACGCAAAAATTATGTCGCCAGTAATGGCATCAACCAGTGAATTGGATAACGAGGTGGTAGACCTCACGGAAAGTGATACCGAGTCATCCGATTCTACTGAGGAGTATAGTCTCAAGAATATTCGGCTCATCCCAATCAGGAGAACAAAGCCCTTGTGAATATGTCAATTTTTATCTGACATTAATAAAATTATTCAAATGTACATTCATCTTTGCCTCTTTGACTTGCCTCACTTTTCTCCCACTTTGGGGACCCTTTCGGGGTACTCTGCAACATATTGAAGCCCCTCTTGGGTGGGGGGTAAGGGGAAATGTGATTTTTTTTTTTTCTCAGAAAATTGCCCAAAATTTTCCAAGTGTCAAGGACTCTTCCAGAAAAGCTTCCCCAGGCTTCTGGAAGTGTCCTCGGTACACCTCCAGCGGTTTCCCCCTGCCTGGAAGTCTGACACATGTCTGAAATTTTCAAAGTGTGAAAGTATGGTTTTTCACCCAAAATTCAACTTTCCGCCCATGAACCACAGACTTCACCCACACTTAGGTCACTGTCTTGGGGTACACCTCCAGTGCTATGTCACGGTCATCACTGTTGTCACAAAAAATTGACTTTTGTTTAGGCCAAGCAATTTGAGGACGGCACGGCAGCCAGCAGCCCGTACGGTACAGGGGTTGATCAGACCCCCGTACGTCCGGTTGTGGTCTCCGTGCCCCGAAGGGGTTCCCGCTTCTCGCCTGCACCAGGCACGGCAGCCAGCAGACCGTACGGTCCAGGGGTGGGTCAGACCCCCGTACGTCCGGTTGTAGTCTCCGTGCCCCGAAGGGGTTCTCGCTTCTCGCCTGCGGCAGGCACAGCAGCCCGTACGGTCCAGGGGTTGATCAGGCCCCTGTACGTCTGCCCGTGGTCTCCGTGAGTCTTTCGCCCCTATACCCAGGGACCACACCTATGGCCATTTAGCTCAGTTGGTTAGAGCGTGGTGCTAATAACACCAAGGTCGTGGGTTCGATCCCCGTACGGGCCAAGCACATCTACAAACGCCCCTATACCCAGATGACCAATTTGCACATCAGGGTCGCTGCGGACCTCCACCAGAGTTTCCTCTGGCTTCGTCCTGCCCAGGCATAGCTCACCATCTTTCGGGTCCTATCGCGCACTCATGCTCCACCTCCCCGACAGAGGCGGGCCGATGGTGCACCCGCCGTGTCAACCCCCCGGAGCGGGCGGCGGGATCCCACCTCGGCCGGAGCGCCCCGGCCTTCACCTTCATTGCGCCACAGGGTTTCACGTCGCAACGGGGGGAGTGACGATGGTAAACCCCATCAGGTGGGCCCAGGGCAGGTGAGTCTGGCCTTGGGGGGACGTAAGGGATAAAGGAGAAGAGACCATCAGGGCACGGAGCCTCAGGCCTCCCTCGTTGTCACCCTTGCGAGGGGACCCCAGCTGCGCCATGGAGGCGATAGATGGAGGGGCAACCCTCAGACAGGCATAGCCCCGGGAGCACCCCGGGGCCGCAAGGTGCGTTCGAAGTGTCGATGATCAATGTGTCCTGCAATTCACACTTAATTCTCGCAGCTAGCTGCGTTCTTCGACGCGCGCGCCGAGTGATCCACCGTTAAGAGTCGCGCTTTCTGGTTTGGGGACACTCGGAGGCGCCCCCCTTTTCACTCTCGTGTCAGCCGGCCGCAAAAGACTGGGATGCTTTGGAGGGTTGTTTTCAAATCTCGGCCCTGTTGCCCGGGCGCTCGGCCTCCCCGTCCCTCCCTCCAGCGGGGAGGAGAACAAAGGAGGGCTCGAGGCTTCTCAACCTACCGCCCAGACCCACATACCCCGGGGAGGGGTGTGTGAGCGCACAGGAGAATGGTACCCGGGACGGCCTTTCGCGTACGCGGGGGGCTTCTTATTTTTCCTCGGCAGGCAGCGGCAGGGCAACAATCGTCGGCGCGAGGCCGGGCGTCTTTTTCCTGGGCGACGGAGCGAGAGGGGCTCCCCGCACCCTCCCGACGTCGCCCGCCCGCTGTCCTCACGTGCCCTCACCGTCCCCACCCTGCGGAGCGCCCTGGCGAAGCAGAAAGAGACCTACCACCGCCCCCATCACGTTCGGTACCCTTCGGGGATTTGGCGGGCGGCTGGCCTCCTGATCTGCACCTCATCGGTATTTTTCACTCGCCCATTAAAGATCCTTCCACAGGTTCATCTAGGGAAACCTTGTTACGACTTTTACTGTCTCTAGATAGTCAAGTTCGATCGTCTTCTCGGCTCTCCACCATGGGTCTTGGCCGAACCCGGCGGGGCCGATCCAAGGACCTCACTAAACCATCCAATCGGTAGTAGCGACGGGCAGTGTGTACAAAGGCCAGGGACTTAATCAATCGAGGGAGAGAAGCCAGATAGGAAGCCCCGCAGCGGGAAGGGCACCCGGAGGAAGGGAAATCCTCCTCGTCGTCCGTGCCGGCAGGCGGGCATCCCGGGGCGTCACCTTCCGGAGGAAAACAGGAGCCTGAACGGCGAGTGCAGTGCCACTGGGGAGATCGTGCACGCTGTACGGTGCGAGGCGGCCGATGCGGAGGGTGTCTGGAAAAAAACCCACCTTGCACGGAGAGGGCGAGGTGACTGGCCTCCGGAGGACACCACGGCTCCCCTGCCTCGTGACCCACCGCTCCCGGGGCGACACACAGAGTCGCTGCTGGGGAGAGGGGCCAGGGCGGTGGGGGGCCTATGCGGCGCCACCATCTGGCTTAGACCCGGCCTCCCGATCGGAGGGCATCTGTTGTAAAAACCACCCCTTGCACGGGGAGGGCCGTAGGTGACTGGCCTTCGGAGGACGCCACGGCCACCCTGCCTCGTGACCCACCGCTCCCGGGGCGACACACAGAGTCGCTGCTGGGGAGAGGGGCCAGGGCGGTGGGGGGCCTATGCGGGGCCTCCGTCTGGCTTAGACCTGCCTCCGCCGCGGGGGGTCCTCGACCCACCGGCGGACGGGCGCGAGGAGTGGGAGAGGGGGGCTGGCCGTCGGGGTCCACCGCGGCTCAGGCGCAGAGCCCGCCAGCGACGCGGAGGTCGCACGGGGGGCGCAGTTGGCCTGGCCGTGTCGGCGTCGCCCTATGGCGTAGTCCCTCGTCCCGGGCTCTTGCCCGTAACCTCAAAGGAGCCCCAACCGAGCGGCGTCTCCCCCCCAAAGCCGTGCCTCCGCTGTTGAGAACAGAAGAAGCCCGGGGCGGCAGTTCGCCGGGTACTCCCCTTCGCCAAAACTCTTTTTGCCCCACTCGTCTCTCCCTTTTCCATCCTCCCTTCTCGCTCTGGGGCGTCCGCTTGGTCTCTCTCTCTCTCTCTCGCTCTCTCCCTCTCGCGCTCCCTTCCGAGCCGCCTCGGAGGACGTCGGACGAGCGGGGAAGGCGACGGCGTTCGGCCGGGCACACCACGCGGTGAGAACCCACTCCGCCTGCCTCCCCACGCGTCTGTCGTCCCCCCACTATCGTAGGGGCTCGGGAAAAGACTGGAGAACGAGGAGCTCGGCGGTGGCGTGGAAGCGCCACCCACCGCCGCCGCTCTCGCCGATGCCCACCGCGGAGGCCGCCCATCGGACGCTGGGTGGGGGTCGGCACGGGCCTCCGCGGGCGAGCTGCGCATCTGGAAGTCAAAGGGCCGCCCTCGGAGAAGATCGTTGTGCTACCCCGCGCGGGGAGCGATTCGGACGACGGGCCCCCACGCCGAGGTGGGTGGGCGCCCCGCCATTCGCCCGCGCGGGTCGTCGGACCCCTGCCGTACCACAGTTCGGGTCAAACTCCCCCTCTGCACGGCAGCCACCGTCCTGCGAACGGGAGGCGACTGCCGGCGTGCACGCCCAAGGATGCGTGCCTGAATCCCGGGGGGGTAAAAGAGGAAGGAGACCGCCCGCCTTAGACCGACGCGGGCTCCAAAGCCCGGGCCGAGCGAGCGGCACCACCTCCCCACCCGGGAGCGCTGAGCCAAATCGATCGGAGGAAGAGCCGGTGGGGGGCATGGGTGAGAAACCCCACCCGCTGCCATCCTTCCCCTCGGGGAGACGGGGAAGAAACATGCCCGATAGTCCTGGAGGTCCCTCTCCGACACGCTACGGGCGCCCTCGAGACGGAATCCGGGTCACAGTGCGATTCTCTCATAGGTCTCCCCGGTGGCGTGGAAGCGGGAGACATCCGACACAGAGAAACGCCAAGCCTGCTCTGAGGGGACCGAGTCAGGGGGTGCAATCCGCCCTCCTGGAGCCCTCCTCGGGACGAAGACTCCAGATCTGCCTCCCTTCTGACATCCGTCACCCTCGGAGAACCAGAACACGCTTGGGGAGGGTCCGTTCAGGCTCAGGCGACCCGGGAAACGCGTCTCTGACTTGGGGCAGACGACCGGCAAGAGTCCCCCTGGAGCCGCGGAAGCCTGGTGTCGACGCGAGGGCGGACTTCCATGCAAACAGGGGGGTACTCGCCAAACCGCCTACCCGACTTGAGGAACCACGAAAACATCGGAAATCAGTCGGGCCCGAGAGGTACCCCTCTCTCCTATATCCTGCAGCTGGTGTGCAAAAGTGGGTATTTGCATGGCGAAACACCGACCCACACTTTAAGGGAGCGAAGCCGAAAAGTGTCCGACTTCCTGGAGCTGTGCGGCGGATCCGGCGGCCAGAAATTCCTCATTCCGGTTCTATTTTTTTTTTTTTCGATTTTGCGAAATTTGGCGGCCAGGCGGCGTAGCTGGGGCCTGGACTAGCCCGAAACACCTGGAGCCGGCGAGCGGAACGAATTTCCCAACGTTCTGCGGCTCCCGGAAGCCAAAAACGCATCGCCGAAAAATTTCAAAGTCCCAAGGACTCGTTCTTGAAAATCGATCCGGGGGCCATGGAAGTGTCCTCGGTACAGCTTCAGAGCTTTCCCCCCGCCTGGAAGTCTGAAAGTTCTATGTTTGTTCTAAGTGGAAAATCGCGTTTTTTTCAGTGTTCCACCCATCAGACCCAAACTTTGCCCACGCTTAGGTCTCTGTCTCGGGGTGCTTTACAACATATTGACGCCCCTTTAGGGTGGAAGTAGGGGAAAGGGGTCATTTTTCACAAAATCGGAAATTTCTCAAAATATTTCTAAGTGTCAAGGACACTTTTGGAAAATCTTCCCCAGGCTCCTGGAAGCCTCCTCGGTACGCCTACTGCGGTTTCTCCCTGCCTGGAAGTCTGACACTTGTCTGAAATTTTTAGAGTATGAAAATGCGGTTTTTCACCCAAAATTCGACTTTGCGCCCATGACTCGCAAACTTCACCCACATTTGGGCGACTGTCCTGGGGTACCTCACAACATATTGACGCCCCCCTGGCGTGGAAGTAGGGGAAACGTGTCAATTTTCACAAAATCGTGATTTTTTCAAAATATTTCTAAGTGTCAAGGACACTTTTGGATAATCTTCCCCAGGCTCCTGGAAGCCTCCTCGGTACGCCTCCTGCGGTTTCTCCCTGCCTGGAAGTCTGACACTTGTCTGAAATTTTTAGAGTATGAAAATGCGGTTTTTCACCCAAAATTCGACTTTGCGCCCATGACTCGCAAACTTCACCCACATTTGGGCGACTGTCCTGGGGTACCTCACAACATATTGACGCCCCCCTGGCGTGGAAGTAGGGGAAACGTGTCAATTTTCACAAAATCGTGATTTTCTGAAAATATTTCTAAGTGTCAAGGACACTTTTGGATAATCTTCCCCAGGCTCCTGGAAGCCTCCTCGGTACGCCTCCTGCGGTTTCTCCCTGCCTGGAAGTCTGACACTTGTCTGAAATTTTTAGAGTATGAAAATGCGGTTTTTCACCCAAAATTCGACTTTGCGCCCATGACTCGCAAACTTCACCCACATTTGGGCGACTGTCCTGGGGTACCTCACAACATATTGATGCCCCCCTGGCGTGGAAGTAGGGGAAACGTGTCAATTTTCACAAAATCGTGATTTTTTCAAAATATTTCTAAGTGTCAAGGACACTTTTGGATAATCTTCCCCAGGCTCCTGGAAGCCTCCTCGGTACGCCTCCTGCGGTTTCCCCCTGCCTGGAAGTCTGACACTTGTCTGAAATTTTTAGCGCATGAAAACGCGGTTTTTCACCCAAAATTCGACTTTGCGCCCGTGACTCGCAAACTTCACCCACATTTAGGCGACTGTCCTGGGGTACCTCACAACATATTGACGCCCCCCTGGCGTGGAAGTAGGGGAAACGTGTCAATTTTCACAAAATCGTGATTTTTTCAAAATATTTCTAAGTGTCAAGGACACTTTTGGATAATCTTCCCCAGGCTCCTGGAAGCCTCCTCGGTACGCCTCCTGCGGTTTCCCCCTGCCTGGAAGTCTGACACTTGTCTGAAATTTTTAGCGCATGAAAACGCGGTTTTTCACCCAAAATTCGACTTTGCGCCCGTGACTCGCAAACTTCACCCACAGTTAGGCGACTGTCCTGGGGTACCTCACAACATATTGACGCCCCCCTGGCGTGGAAGTAGGGGAAACGTGTCAATTTTCACAAAATCGTGATTTTCTGAAAATATTTCTAAGTGTCAAGGACACTTTTGGATAATCTTCCCCAGGCTCCTGGAAGCCTCCTCGGTACGCCTCCTGCGGTTTCCCCCTGCCTGGAAGTCTGACACTTGTCTGAAATTTTTAGCGCATGAAAACGCGGTTTTTCACCCAAAATTCGACTTTGCGCCCGTGACTCGCAAACTTCACCCACATTTAGGCGACTGTCCTGGGGTACCTCACAACATATTGACGCCCCCCTGGCGTGGAAGTAGGGGAAACGTGTCAATTTTCACAAAATCGTGATTTTCTGAAAATATTTCTAAGTGTCAAGGACACTTTTGGAAAATCTTCCCCAGGCTCCTGGAAGCCTCCTCGGTACGCCTCCTGCGGTTTCCCCCTGCCTGGAAGTCTGACACTTGTCTGAAATTTTTAGCGCATGAAAACGCGGTTTTTCACCCAAAATTCGACTTTGCGCCCGTGACTCGCAAACTTCACCCACATTTAGGCGACTGTCCTGGGGTACCTCACAACATATTGACGCCCCCCTGGCGTGGAAGTAGGGGAAACGTGTCAATTTTCACAAAATCGTGATTTTCTGAAAATATTTCTAAGTGTCAAGGACACTTTTGGATAATCTTCCCCAGGCTCCTGGAAGCCTCCTCGGTACGCCTCCTGCGGTTTCCCCCTGCCTGGAAGTCTGACACTTGTCTGAAATTTTTAGCGCATGAAAACGCGGTTTTTCACCCAAAATTCGACTTTGCGCCCATGACTCGCAAACTTCACCCACATTTGGGCGACTGTCCTGGGGTACCTCACAACATATTGACGCCCCCCTGGCGTGGAAGTAGGGGAAACGTGTCAATTTTCACAAAATCGTGATTTTTTCAAAATATTTCTAAGTGTCAAGGACACTTTTGGATAATCTTCCCCAGGCTCCTGGAAGCCTCCTCGGTACGCCTCCTGCGGTTTCTCCCTGCCTGGAAGTCTGACACTTGTCTGAAATTTTTAGAGTATGAAAACGCGGTTTTTCACCCAAAATTCGACTTTGCGCCCGTGACTCGCAAACTTCACCCACATTTAGGCGACTGTCCTGGGGTACCTCACAACATATTGACGCCCCCCTGGCGTGGAAGTAGGGGAAACGTGTCAATTTTCACAAAATCGTGATTTTCTGAAAATATTTCTAAGTGTCAAGGACACTTTTGGATAATCTTCCCCAGGCTCCTGGAAGCCTCCTCGGTACGCCTCCTGCGGTTTCCCCCTGCCTGGAAGTCTGACACTTGTCTGAAATTTTTAGCGCATGAAAACGCGGTTTTTCACCCAAAATTCGACTTTGCGCCCGTGACTCGCAAACTTCACCCACAGTTAGGCGACTGTCCTGGGGTACCTCACAACATATTGACGCCCCCCTGGCGTGGAAGTAGGGGAAACGTGTCAATTTTCACAAAATCGTGATTTTCTGAAAATATTTCTAAGTGTCAAGGACACTTTTGGAAAATCTTCCCCAGGCTCCTGGAAGCCTCCTCGGTACGCCTCCTGCGGTTTCCCCCTGCCTGGAAGTCTGACACTTGTCTGAAATTTTTAGCGCATGAAAACGCGGTTTTTCACCCAAAATTCGACTTTGCGCCCGTGACTCGCAAACTTCACCCACATTTAGGCGACTGTCCTGGGGTACCTCACAACATATTGACGCCCCCCTGGCGTGGAAGTAGGGGAAACGTGTCAATTTTCACAAAATCGTGATTTTCTGAAAATATTTCTAAGTGTCAAGGACACTTTTGGAAAATCTTCCCCAGGCTCCTGGAAGCCTCCTCGGTACGCCTCCTGCGGTTTCTCCCTGCCTGGAAGTCTGACACTTGTCTGAAATTTTTAGAGTATGAAAACGCGGTTTTTCACCCAAAATTCGACTTTGCGCCCATGACTCGCAAACTTCACCCACATTTGGGCGACTGTCCTGGGGTACCTCACAACATATTGACGCCCCCCTGGCGTGGAAGTAGGGGAAACGTGTCAATTTTCACAAAATCGTGATTTTTTTCAAAATATTTCTAAGTGTCAAGGACACTTTTGGATAATCTTCCCCAGGCTCCTGGAAGCCTCCTCAGTACGCCTCCTGCGGTTTCTCCCTGCCTGGATGTCTGACACTTGTCTGAAATTTTTAGAGTATGAAAACGCGGTTTTTCACCCAAAATTCGACTTTGCGCCCATGACCCGCAAACTTCACCCACATTTGGGCGACTGTCCTGGGGTACCTCACAACATATTGACGCCCCCCTGGCGTGGAAGTAGGGGAAACGTGTCAATTTTCACAAAATCGTGATTTTCTGAAAATATTTCTAAGTGTCAAGGACACTTTTGGAAAATCTTCCCCAGGCTCCTGGAAGCCTCCTCGGTACGCCTCCTGCGGTTTCTCCCTGCCTGGAAGTCTGACACTTGTCTGAAATTTTTAGAGTATGAAAACGCGGTTTTTCACCCAAAATTCGACTTTGCGCCCGTGACTCGCAAACTTCACCCACATTTAGGCGACTGTCCTGGGGTACCTCACAACATATTGACGCCCCCCTGGCGTGGAAGTAGGGGAAACGTGTCAATTTTCACAAAATCGTGATTTTTTTCAAAATATTTCTAAGTGTCAAGGACACTTTTGGAAAATCTTCCCCAGGCTCCTGGAAGCCTCCTCGGTACGCCTCCTGCGGTTTTCCCCCGCCTGGAAGTCTGACATTTTTTACAGTGCGAAAATACGGTTTTTCGCTCAAAATTAAACTTTCCGCCCATGGAACGCACACTGTGCCCCTACCTTGGAGAGTCGCTATGGCGTACTCAGGGTGACTATTAAGCCCACAGACAACCTCCACAGGCCGACTATTAAGCCCCCTCCGTCTTCCGCAGGGCCGACTATTAAGCCCTCCACCGACTTCCGCAGGGCCGACTATTAAGCCCCCCTCCGACTTCCACAGGGCCGACTATTAAGCCCCCCTACGGAGTCCACTCAGCCAGCGACTGAAACGTGGTGAGCGGGGTGTGCGCATCCCGGCCGCGCCCAAAGTGCTTCGCCGCGGTCATGGCTGTCGCCACCGAAAACGGCAAATGTTTGTTTCGGCCAAGCTGCAAGGATACATCTCGGAACACAAAAACCAAACCGGTGGGGACATCCTACAGAGAAACACCGAGCCTGCTCTGGGGGGACAAAGACAGAAGGGCGTCCGCCTTCCGAGAGCCCTCACCTGGGTGAGGACCCAAGATGTGCCCTTCTGACAGTGATTACCTCCAGAGAACCAGGACCCCCGTGGGAAGGGTCCTGCCAAGCTCGGGTCGCCCAGATTCGCCTCTCTCACTCGGGTCACGCGCCCAGCCAACGTCCGCAGAAGACTTCCGATAAACACCGAGCCTGCTCTGGGGGGACAAAGACAGAAGGGCGTCCGCCTTCCAAGAGCCCTCACCTGGGTGAGGGCCCAAGATGTGCCCTTCTGACAGTGATTACCTCCAGAGAACCAGGACCCCCGTGGGAAGGGTCCTGCCAAGCTCGGGTCGCCCAGATTCGCCTCTCTCACTCGGGTCACGCGCCCAGCCAACGTCCGCAGAAGACTTCCGATAAACACCGAGCCTGCTCTGGGGGGACAAAGACAGAAGGGCGTCCGCCTTCCGAGAGCCCTCACCTGGGTGAGGACCCAAGATGTGCCCTTCTGACAGTGATTACCTCCAGAGAACCAGGACCCCCCGTGGGAAGGGTCCTGCCAAGCTCGGGTCACCCAGATTCGCCTCTCTCACTCGGGTCACGCGCCCAGCCAACGTCCGCAGAAGACTTCCGATAAACACCGAGCCTGCTCTGGGGGGACAAAGACAGAAGGGCGTCCGCCTTCCGAGAGCCCTCACCTGGGTGAGGACTCAAGATGTGCCCTTCTGACAGTGATTACCTCCAGAGAACCAGGACCCCCGTGGGAAGGGTCCTGCCAAGCTCGGGTCGCCCAGATTCGCCTCTCTCACTCGGGTCACGCGCCCAGCCAACGTCCGCAGAAGACTTCCGATAAACACCGAGCCTGCTCTGGGGGGACAAAGACAGAAGGGCGTCCGCCTTCCGAGAGCCCTCACCTGGGTGAGGACTCAAGATGTGCCCTTCTGACAGTGATTACCTCCAGAGAACCAGGACCCCCGTGGGAAGGGTCCTGCCAAGCTCGGGTCGCCCAGATTCGCCTCTCTCACTCGGGTCACGCGCCCAGCCAACGTCCGCAGAAGACTTCCGATAAACACCGAGCCTGCTCTGGGGGGACAAAGACAGAAGGGCGTCCGCCTTCCGAGAGCCCTCACCTGGGTGAGGACTCAAGATGTGCCCTTCTGACAGTGATTACCTCCAGAGAACCAGGACCCCCGTGGGAAGGGTCCTGCCAAGCTCGGGTCGCCCAGATTCGCCTCTCTCACTCGGGTCACGCGCCCAGCCAACGTCCGCAGAAGACTTCCGATAAACACCGAGCCTGCTCTGGGGGGACAAAGACAGAAGGGCGTCCGCCTTCCAAGAGCCCTCACCTGGGTGAGGGCCCAAGATGTGCCCTTCTGACAGTGATTACCTCCAGAGAACCAGGACCCCCGTGGGAAGGGTCCTGCCAAGCTCGGGTCGCCCAGATTCGCCTCTCTCACTCGGGTCACGCGCCCAGCCAACGTCCGCAGAAGACTTCCGATAAACACCGAGCCTGCTCTGGGGGGACAAAGACAGAAGGGCGTCCGCCTTCCGATAGCCCTCACCTGGGTGAGGACCCAAGATGTGCCCTTCTGACAGTGATTACCTCCAGAGAACCAGGACCCCCCGTGGGAAGGGTCCTGCCAAGCTCGGGTCACCCAGATTCGCCTCTCTCACTCGGGTCACGCGCCCAGCCAACGTCCGCAGAAGACTTCCGATAAACACCGAGCCTGCTCTGGGGGGACAAAGACAGAAGGGCGTCCGCCTTCCGAGAGCCCTCACCTGGGTGAGGACCCAAGATGTGCCCTTCTGACAGTGATTACCTCCAGAGAACCAGGACCCCCCGTGGGAAGGGTCCTGCCAAGCTCGGGTCACCCAGATTCGCCTCTCTCACTCGGGTCACGCGCCCAGCCAACGTCCGCAGAAGACTTCCGATAAACACCGAGCCTGCTCTGGGGGGACAAAGACAGAAGGGCGTCCGCCTTCCGAGAGCCCTCACCTGGGTGAGGACTCAAGATGTGCCCTTCTGACAGTGATTACCTCCAGAGAACCAGGACCCCCGTGGGAAGGGTCCTGCCAAGCTCGGGTCGCCCAGATTCGCCTCTCTCACTCGGGTCACGCGCCCAGCCAACGTCCGCAGAAGACTTCCGATAAACACCGAGCCTGCTCTGGGGGGACAAAGACAGAAGGGCGTCCGCCTTCCGAGAGCCCTCACCTGGGTGAGGACCCAAGATGTGCCCTTCTGACAGTGATTACCTCCAGAGAACCAGGACCCCCCGTGGGAAGGGTCCTGCCAAGCTCGGGTCACCCAGATTCGCCTCTCTCACTCGGGTCACGTGCCCAGCCAACGTCCGCAGAAGACTTCCGATAAACACCGAGCCTGCTCTGGGGGGACAAAGACAGAAGGGCGTCCGCCTTCCGAGAGCCCTCACCTGGGTGAGGACTCAAGATGTGCCCTTCTGACAGTGATTACCTCCAGAGAACCAGGACCCCCGTGGGAAGGGTCCTGCCAAGCTCGGGTCGCCCAGATTCGCCTCTCTCACTCGGGTCACGCGCCCAGCCAACGTCCGCAGAAGACTTCCGATAAACACCGAGCCTGCTCTGGGGGGACAAAGACAGAAGGGCGTCCGCCTTCCGAGAGCCCTCACCTGGGTGAGGACTCAAGATGTGCCCTTCTGACAGTGATTACCTCCAGAGAACCAGGACCCCCGTGGGAAGGGTCCTGCCAAGCTCGGGTCACCCAGATTCGCCTCTCTCACTCGGGTCACGCGCCCAGCCAATGTCCACAGCGGATTTCCGACAAATTTTCACTGAAAATTCAACTTTGTGCCCATGAACCAGACACTTTACCCACACTTGGGTCTCTATCTTGGGGTACTTTACAACATATTGACGACCCATGAGGTTGAAGTAGGGAAAATGTGAGATTTTTTTTTTTTTACAAAATCGGGATTGTCTCAAAATTTTTCTAAAAATGTCTAAGGAAGTGTCCTTGACATAACACCTGAGATTTTTCCCTTTCTGAATGTATGACACAACAGGATTCGAACCCGAGACGCCAGCTCGGCAAGGCCGCAGCGCTAACAAGTGAGCCACCGTGCTTTGACTGGGATCGATGGATCCAGTTAGTACCCAATCCGTTACAGATATGACTGATCGACAGCCGTGTAGGTGCCACCCCCTGGGGCTGAGTCATCCCCCGTGATGCCGTATAGGCGATTATGGCAGGTGGATCCGGTCAGGTGCCACCCCTGGGGCTGAGTCATCTCCCGTGATGCCGTATAGGTGATTACAGCAGGTGGATCAGGTGAGGGATATATCATCAACCCTACGGATGTTTAGCGACCGTGGAGGTGCCACCCCCTGGGCTGACTCAACCCCCGTGGTGACCTATATCAGAGTACGGCAAAACACATCCGGTTAATTTCAATCACCTCAGCTGGCGTCTTTCACCTGCGTGGCTGACTCGCGCGGAGGAAAATCATTTGCCACAGTTCAAGACACAGAGAAACACGGCACTTTAATAAACTATTACGAGACGCTCTGTTTGACTGCGGGAAACCCTTCGCAATGGAGCGGTGAGTAGAAGACATTTGTCGGCCACGTAGAGACACATGAATGTACCTTGTAGTGGAGTTGTACACTTGCTGGCAAGGTGACCGGTTTTATTGCTTGTGTCTCCCCCGCAGGCACCCACGGACACCACTTACATGCCCCGTGTGCCACAGGGTAACCAAATATATATCCACACATCTGAGAAGGGTATGCCTGAGGTCACACGGTGATTCGGAGATAAAAACCGCCATAGCCTCCGCAAAGTATCAACTTCGCTGTATCGCCAACAAGGGGACAACAATCCAATTCAGTGAGCTCAAGCCCCTCCAATCCTTGGAGGAGACTGTAGCCTTCTTAGAAGGTCGCGGCTTTTTGATAGCAAACAAGCCTAGGTTTGAGTCACAAATCACACCACTGACCTGTGAAGGGCCCGCTCAGGTACCAACTGACAATCCGGAGCTCCGCCCAGGCTCCATGCCAGAGCTAGATTCAGATGTGATGGATGTGCCTTTCCTTTTACGGCCGGGAGACAGTCTGGAGGGAGACCCGTGCCCCCCGCCAGAGCTAGATTCAGATGAGATGGATGTGCCTTTCCTTTTACGGCCAGTAGACAGTCGGGAGGGAGACCCATGCCCCACGCCAAAGCTAGATTCGGATGAGATGGATGTGCCTTTCCTTTTACGGCCGGTAGACAGTCGGGAGGGAGACCCGTGCCCTGAGCCTGACCACACAGGGAGCATTTCTGACCGCATAGGCAATGAGGAGGTCATGGATGGCAGCAATTTAAGTATCCAGAAAAGGGAATGGAAAGACAAAAACCGCACGGCTACCAAGGCCGCCGGATTGTACAAGCGTCACTCATTGAATCACCCCATGTTAAAGGGGTTCCACTCGTACCTAACAGTTACCCATGGGGTCCCAAACTGTCAACAGGAGGTATCAAACGTAGCACGGTTTCTATTTTTTGTGAACCCAAAATCTGTAACTCTGGAGTACCTCGTAAAACCAAACCAGGTTAATAATTTTTTTCAACAACTTGGAAAACTCCATCTATCGAGCCAGACCTCCCTCAAAATGTTGAAGCATATACGGAGATTTACCATGTATCAGATGAGGGCTACCAAACTGAGACTAGAGAATCCTCAACTTTATAAGGCATGCGAAGTGTTCATGAATTTTACAACAGACCTTCAGAAATCATTGTACAAGGGAGCCTGCCGAGAGTCTGTAAGTAAAAGGTACACCGTTCAAAAGAGCCAATATTCAGCGCATTGTTACCAAACCTTGGATGTTGGTTAATTGCCTTTATTTTTCCCCACAGGTACGATCTATTGATGAAGCCATCAAAGTCACCCAAGGACTGCCAGATTATACTGGAGGAGGCAAGGCCAACATTTCTAGCTAGCATCGAGGCTGTGACAGATGGCGGATCAGAAGTAGATCGCCGGGAAGTGGTACTGTACCTCGAGGCCCTTCTGATTCTAAAACATCTCCAAAGACCAGGTGTTGTTCGTAACATGACGGTAAGTCGTCGGGCCCTGTGGGTCAGCGGTATTTGCTGAACCGGTTCAATATTTTTCCACCTTTTTTTTTCACATCGTAGGTTTCAGAGTGGAATGAGAGGATCCATCACACGTACCAAGGAAGACGCAAGACAATTGTGGGTGTGAAGACTCACAAGTGCTCCACCTCTCAGGTAGCAACTTTTGTACTTTCAGAGGAAGAGGAATCGGTAAGCTTTTCTCAAAGCCAGGGAACCCAGGCAACCCCACTCATTGTGGGGAGCAAAACACTCTCTTGTCCCCATGTAAAACCTTTTGGAGGGGTGCCCCCAGACTGGAGAGTAACATATATATATATTTTTTTTCTTTTTCAGTGGTTCAATGCGTATGCGGAATATGTCAGACCGGTCTTTACCTTTGGCCGAAAGATTATCACAAACTTTTTCGTGACGTGTACCGGGAAGGTCATAAAAAATCCATCCATGAGACTCAGACGATACCATTCAAGGTAAGGTAGCCACAAGTCAAGTGACCCACAGCCATAAGTAGCAACCAGTACTAACAATGTGCTTTCCTCCGTAGCTACAACCTCCCAAACATCACCAGCCACCTTGTACGGCGGATTTGCGAGACATGGACTTTGTCACAATACACAGATTGCGAAAAGCGCTTGTTTGCACGCTACTTGGCACATACAAACGATGTGGCCGAGAGAGTTTACCGGGAGAAGACCCTGACCGATATGTGCCGTGCCCAAGAGCTAGTGTTCAACGCAGGAAATCATGAGGACGCAAAAATTATGTCGCCAGTAATGGCATCAACCAGTGAATTGGATAACGAGGTGGTAGACCTCACGGAAAGTGATACCGAGTCATCCGATTCTACTGAGGAGTATAGTCTCAAGAATATTCGGCTCATCCCAATCAGGAGAACAAAGCCCTTGTGAATATGTCAATTTTTATCTGACATTAATAAAATTATTCAAATGTACATTCATCTTTGCCTCTTTGACTTGCCTCACTTTTCTCCCACTTTGGGGACCCTTTCGGGGTACTCTGCAACATATTGAAGCCCCTCTTGGGTGGGGGGTAAGGGGAAATGTGATTTTTTTTTTTTCTCAGAAAATTGCCCAAAATTTTCCAAGTGTCAAGGACTCTTCCAGAAAAGCTTCCCCAGGCTTCTGGAAGTGTCCTCGGTACACCTCCAGCGGTTTCCCCCTGCCTGGAAGTCTGACACATGTCTGAAATTTTCAAAGTGTGAAAGTATGGTTTTTCACCCAAAATTCAACTTTCCGCCCATGAACCACAGACTTCACCCACACTTAGGTCACTGTCTTGGGGTACACCTCCAGTGCTATGTCACGGTCATCACTGTTGTCACAAAAAATTGACTTTTGTTTAGGCCAAGCAATTTGAGGACGGCACGGCAGCCAGCAGCCCGTACGGTACAGGGGTTGATCAGACCCCCGTACGTCCGGTTGTGGTCTCCGTGCCCCGAAGGGGTTCCCGCTTCTCGCCTGCACCAGGCACGGCAGCCAGCAGACCGTACGGTCCAGGGGTGGGTCAGACCCCCGTACGTCCGGTTGTAGTCTCCGTGCCCCGAAGGGGTTCTCGCTTCTCGCCTGCGGCAGGCACAGCAGCCCGTACGGTCCAGGGGTTGATCAGGCCCCTGTACGTCTGCCCGTGGTCTCCGTGAGTCTTTCGCCCCTATACCCAGGGACCACACCTATGGCCATTTAGCTCAGTTGGTTAGAGCGTGGTGCTAATAACACCAAGGTCGTGGGTTCGATCCCCGTACGGGCCAAGCACATCTACAAACGCCCCTATACCCAGATGACCAATTTGCACATCAGGGTCGCTGCGGACCTCCACCAGAGTTTCCTCTGGCTTCGTCCTGCCCAGGCATAGCTCACCATCTTTCGGGTCCTATCGCGCACTCATGCTCCACCTCCCCGACAGAGGCGGGCCGATGGTGCACCCGCCGTGTCAACCCCCCGGAGCGGGCGGCGGGATCCCACCTCGGCCGGAGCGCCCCGGCCTTCACCTTCATTGCGCCACAGGGTTTCACGTCGCAACGGGGGGAGTGACGATGGTAAACCCCATCAGGTGGGCCCAGGGCAGGTGAGTCTGGCCTTGGGGGGACGTAAGGGATAAAGGAGAAGAGACCATCAGGGCACGGAGCCTCAGGCCTCCCTCGTTGTCACCCTTGCGAGGGGACCCCAGCTGCGCCATGGAGGCGATAGATGGAGGGGCAACCCTCAGACAGGCATAGCCCCGGGAGCACCCCGGGGCCGCAAGGTGCGTTCGAAGTGTCGATGATCAATGTGTCCTGCAATTCACACTTAATTCTCGCAGCTAGCTGCGTTCTTCGACGCGCGCGCCGAGTGATCCACCGTTAAGAGTCGCGCTTTCTGGTTTGGGGACACTCGGAGGCGCCCCCCTTTTCACTCTCGTGTCAGCCGGCCGCAAAAGACTGGGATGCTTTGGAGGGTTGTTTTCAAATCTCGGCCCTGTTGCCCGGGCGCTCGGCCTCCCCGTCCCTCCCTCCAGCGGGGAGGAGAACAAAGGAGGGCTCGAGGCTTCTCAACCTACCGCCCAGACCCACATACCCCGGGGAGGGGTGTGTGAGCGCACAGGAGAATGGTACCCGGGACGGCCTTTCGCGTACGCGGGGGGCTTCTTATTTTTCCTCGGCAGGCAGCGGCAGGGCAACAATCGTCGGCGCGAGGCCGGGCGTCTTTTTCCTGGGCGACGGAGCGAGAGGGGCTCCCCGCACCCTCCCGACGTCGCCCGCCCGCTGTCCTCACGTGCCCTCACCGTCCCCACCCTGCGGAGCGCCCTGGCGAAGCAGAAAGAGACCTACCACCGCCCCCATCACTTTCGGTACCCTTCGGGGATTTGGCGGGCGGCTGGCCTCCTGATCTGCACCTCATCGGTATTTTTCACTCGCCCATTAAAGATCCTTCCACAGGTTCATCTAGGGAAACCTTGTTACGACTTTTACTGTCTCTAGATAGTCAAGTTCGATCGTCTTCTCGGCTCTCCACCATGGGTCTTGGCCGAACCCGGCGGGGCCGATCCAAGGACCTCACTAAACCATCCAATCGGTAGTAGCGACGGGCAGTGTGTACAAAGGCCAGGGACTTAATCAATCGAGGGAGAGAAGCCAGATAGGAAGCCCCGCAGCGGGAAGGGCACCCGGAGGAAGGGAAATCCTCCTCGTCGTCCGTGCCGGCAGGCGGGCATCCCGGGGCGTCACCTTCCGGAGGAAAACAGGAGCCTGAACGGCGAGTGCAGTGCCACTGGGGAGATCGTGCACGCTGTACGGTGCGAGGCGGCCGATGCGGAGGGTGTCTGGAAAAAAACCCACCTTGCACGGAGAGGGCGAGGTGACTGGCCTCCGGAGGACACCACGGCTCCCCTGCCTCGTGACCCACCGCTCCCGGGGCGACACACAGAGTCGCTGCTGGGGAGAGGGGCCAGGGCGGTGGGGGGCCTATGCGGCGCCACCATCTGGCTTAGACCCGGCCTCCCGATCGGAGGGCATCTGTTGTAAAAACCACCCCTTGCACGGGGAGGGCCGTAGGTGACTGGCCTTCGGAGGACGCCACGGCCACCCTGCCTCGTGACCCACCGCTCCCGGGGCGACACACAGAGTCGCTGCTGGGGAGAGGGGCCAGGGCGGTGGGGGGCCTATGCGGGGCCTCCGTCTGGCTTAGACCTGCCTCCGCCGCGGGGGGTCCTCGACCCACCGGCGGACGGGCGCGAGGAGTGGGAGAGGGGGGCTGGCCGTCGGGGTCCACCGCGGCTCAGGCGCAGAGCCCGCCAGCGACGCGGAGGTCGCACGGGGGGCGCAGTTGGCCTGGCCGTGTCGGCGTCGCCCTATGGCGTAGTCCCTCGTCCCGGGCTCTTGCCCGTAACCTCAAAGGAGCCCCAACCGAGCGGCGTCTCCCCCCCAAAGCCGTGCCTCCGCTGTTGAGAACAGAAGAAGCCCGGGGCGGCAGTTCGCCGGGTACTCCCCTTCGCCAAAACTCTTTTTGCCCCACTCGTCTCTCCCTTTTCCATCCTCCCTTCTCGCTCTGGGGCGTCCGCTTGGTCTCTCTCTCTCTCTCTCGCTCTCTCCCTCTCGCGCTCCCTTCCGAGCCGCCTCGGAGGACGTCGGACGAGCGGGGAAGGCGACGGCGTTCGGCCGGGCACACCACGCGGTGAGAACCCACTCCGCCTGCCTCCCCACGCGTCTGTCGTCCCCCCACTATCGTAGGGGCTCGGGAAAAGACTGGAGAACGCGGAGCTCGGCGGTGGCGTGGAAGCGCCACCCACCGCCGCCGCTCTCGCCGATGCCCACCGCGGAGGCCGCCCATCGGACGCTGGGTGGGGGTCGGCACGGGCCTCCGCGGGCGAGCTGCGCATCTGGAAGTCAAAGGGCCGCCCTCGGAGAAGATCGTTGTGCTACCCCGCGCGGGGAGCGATTCGGACGACGGGCCCCCACGCCGAGGTGGGTGGGCGCCCCGCCATTCGCCCGCGCGGGTCGTCGGACCCCTGCCGTACCACAGTTCGGGTCAAACTCCCCCTCTGCACGGCAGCCACCGTCCTGCGAACGGGAGGCGACTGCCGGCGTGCACGCCCAAGGATGCGTGCCTGAATCCCGGGGGGGTAAAAGAGGAAGGAGACCGCCCGCCTTAGACCGACGCGGGCTCCAAAGCCCGGGCCGAGCGAGCGGCACCACCTCCCCACCCGGGAGCGCTGAGCCAAATCGATCGGAGGAAGAGCCGGTGGGGGGCATGGGTGAGAAACCCCACCCGCTGCCATCCTTCCCCTCGGGGAGACGGGGAAGAAACATGCCCGATAGTCCTGGAGGTCCCTCTCCGACACGCTACGGGCGCCCTCGAGACGGAATCCGGGTCACAGTGCGATTCTCTCATAGGTCTCCCCGGTGGCGTGGAAGCGGGAGACATCCGACACAGAGAAACGCCAAGCCTGCTCTGAGGGGACCGAGTCAGGGGGTGCAATCCGCCCTCCTGGAGCCCTCCTCGGGACGAAGACTCCAGATCTGCCTCCCTTCTGACATCCGTCACCCTCGGAGAACCAGAACACGCTTGGGGAGGGTCCGTTCAGGCTCAGGCGACCCGGGAAACGCGTCTCTGACTTGGGGCAGACGACCGGCAAGAGTCCCCCTGGAGCCGCGGAAGCCTGGTGTCGACGCGAGGGCGGACTTCCATGCAAACAGGGGGGTACTCGCCAAACCGCCTACCCGACTTGAGGAACCACGAAAACATCGGAAATCAGTCGGGCCCGAGAGGTACCCCTCTCTCCTATATCCTGCAGCTGGTGTGCAAAAGTGGGTATTTGCATGGCGAAACACCGACCCACACTTTAAGGGAGCGAAGCCGAAAAGTGTCCGACTTCCTGGAGCTGTGCGGCGGATCCGGCGGCCAGAAATTCCTCATTCCGGTTCTATTTTTTTTTTTTTCGATTTTGCGAAATTTGGCGGCCAGGCGGCGTAGCTGGGGCCTGGACTAGCCCGAAACACCTGGAGCCGGCGAGCGGAACGAATTTCCCAACGTTCTGCGGCTCCCGGAAGCCAAAAACGCATCGCCGAAAAATTTCAAAGTCCCAAGGACTCGTTCTTGAAAATCGATCCGGGGGCCATGGAAGTGTCCTCGGTACAGCTTCAGAGCTTTCCCCCCGCCTGGAAGTCTGAAAGTTCTATGTTTGTTCTAAGTGGAAAATCGCGTTTTTTTCAGTGTTCCACCCATCAGACCCAAACTTTGCCCACGCTTAGGTCTCTGTCTCGGGGTGCTTTACAACATATTGACGCCCCTTTAGGGTGGAAGTAGGGGAAAGGGGTCATTTTTCACAAAATCGGAAATTTCTCAAAATATTTCTAAGTGTCAAGGACACTTTTGGAAAATCTTCCCCAGGCTCCTGGAAGCCTCCTCGGTACGCCTACTGCGGTTTCTCCCTGCCTGGAAGTCTGACACTTGTCTGAAATTTTTAGAGTATGAAAATGCGGTTTTTCACCCAAAATTCGACTTTGCGCCCATGACTCGCAAACTTCACCCACATTTGGGCGACTGTCCTGGGGTACCTCACAACATATTGACGCCCCCCTGGCGTGGAAGTAGGGGAAACGTGTCAATTTTCACAAAATCGTGATTTTTTCAAAATATTTCTAAGTGTCAAGGACACTTTTGGATAATCTTCCCCAGGCTCCTGGAAGCCTCCTCGGTACGCCTCCTGCGGTTTCTCCCTGCCTGGAAGTCTGACACTTGTCTGAAATTTTTAGAGTATGAAAATGCGGTTTTTCACCCAAAATTCGACTTTGCGCCCATGACTCGCAAACTTCACCCACATTTGGGCGACTGTCCTGGGGTACCTCACAACATATTGACGCCCCCCTGGCGTGGAAGTAGGGGAAACGTGTCAATTTTCACAAAATCGTGATTTTCTGAAAATATTTCTAAGTGTCAAGGACACTTTTGGATAATCTTCCCCAGGCTCCTGGAAGCCTCCTCGGTACGCCTCCTGCGGTTTCTCCCTGCCTGGAAGTCTGACACTTGTCTGAAATTTTTAGAGTATGAAAATGCGGTTTTTCACCCAAAATTCGACTTTGCGCCCATGACTCGCAAACTTCACCCACATTTGGGCGACTGTCCTGGGGTACCTCACAACATATTGATGCCCCCCTGGCGTGGAAGTAGGGGAAACGTGTCAATTTTCACAAAATCGTGATTTTTTCAAAATATTTCTAAGTGTCAAGGACACTTTTGGATAATCTTCCCCAGGCTCCTGGAAGCCTCCTCGGTACGCCTCCTGCGGTTTCCCCCTGCCTGGAAGTCTGACACTTGTCTGAAATTTTTAGCGCATGAAAACGCGGTTTTTCACCCAAAATTCGACTTTGCGCCCGTGACTCGCAAACTTCACCCACATTTAGGCGACTGTCCTGGGGTACCTCACAACATATTGACGCCCCCCTGGCGTGGAAGTAGGGGAAACGTGTCAATTTTCACAAAATCGTGATTTTTTCAAAATATTTCTAAGTGTCAAGGACACTTTTGGATAATCTTCCCCAGGCTCCTGGAAGCCTCCTCGGTACGCCTCCTGCGGTTTCCCCCTGCCTGGAAGTCTGACACTTGTCTGAAATTTTTAGCGCATGAAAACGCGGTTTTTCACCCAAAATTCGACTTTGCGCCCGTGACTCGCAAACTTCACCCACAGTTAGGCGACTGTCCTGGGGTACCTCACAACATATTGACGCCCCCCTGGCGTGGAAGTAGGGGAAACGTGTCAATTTTCACAAAATCGTGATTTTCTGAAAATATTTCTAAGTGTCAAGGACACTTTTGGAAAATCTTCCCCAGGCTCCTGGAAGCCTCCTCGGTACGCCTCCTGCGGTTTCCCCCTGCCTGGAAGTCTGACACTTGTCTGAAATTTTTAGCGCATGAAAACGCGGTTTTTCACCCAAAATTCGACTTTGCGCCCGTGACTCGCAAACTTCACCCACATTTAGGCGACTGTCCTGGGGTACCTCACAACATATTGACGCCCCCCTGGCGTGGAAGTAGGGGAAACGTGTCAATTTTCACAAAATCGTGATTTTCTGAAAATATTTCTAAGTGTCAAGGACACTTTTGGATAATCTTCCCCAGGCTCCTGGAAGCCTCCTCGGTACGCCTCCTGCGGTTTCCCCCTGCCTGGAAGTCTGACACTTGTCTGAAATTTTTAGCGCATGAAAACGCGGTTTTTCACCCAAAATTCGACTTTGCGCCCATGACTCGCAAACTTCACCCACATTTGGGCGACTGTCCTGGGGTACCTCACAACATATTGACGCCCCCCTGGCGTGGAAGTAGGGGAAACGTGTCAATTTTCACAAAATCGTGATTTTTTCAAAATATTTCTAAGTGTCAAGGACACTTTTGGATAATCTTCCCCAGGCTCCTGGAAGCCTCCTCGGTACGCCTCCTGCGGTTTCTCCCTGCCTGGAAGTCTGACACTTGTCTGAAATTTTTAGAGTATGAAAACGCGGTTTTTCACCCAAAATTCGACTTTGCGCCCGTGACTCGCAAACTTCACCCACATTTGGGCGACTGTCCTGGGGTACCTCACAACATATTGACGCCCCCCTGGCGTGGAAGTAGGGGAAACGTGTCAATTTTCACAAAATCGTGATTTTTTCAAAATATTTCTAAGTGTCAAGGACACTTTTGGATAATCTTCCCCAGGCTCCTGGAAGCCTCCTCGGTACGCCTCCTGCGGTTTCTCCCTGCCTGGAAGTCTGACACTTGTCTGAAATTTTTAGAGTATGAAAATGCGGTTTTTCACCCAAAATTCGACTTTGCGCCCGTGACTCGCAAACTTCACCCACATTTAGGCGACTGTCCTGGGGTACCTCACAACATATTGACGCCCCCCTGGCGTGGAAGTAGGGGAAACGTGTCAATTTTCACAAAATCGTGATTTTTTTCAAAATATTTCTAAGTGTCAAGGACACTTTTGGAAAATCTTCCCCAGGCTCCTGGAAGCCTCCTCGGTACGCCTCCTGCGGTTTCCCCCTGCCTGGAAGTCTGACACTTGTCTGAAATTTTTAGCGCATGAAAACGCGGTTTTTCACCCAAAATTCGACTTTGCGCCCGTGACTCGCAAACTTCACCCACATTTAGGCGACTGTCCTGGGGTACCTCACAACATATTGACGCCCCCCTGGCGTGGAAGTAGGGGAAACGTGTCAATTTTCACAAAATCGTGATTTTTTCAAAATATTTCTAAGTGTCAAGGACACTTTTGGATAATCTTCCCCAGGCTCCTGGAAGCCTCCTCGGTACGCCTCCTGCGGTTTCCCCCTGCCTGGAAGTCTGACACTTGTCTGAAATTTTTAGCGCATGAAAACGCGGTTTTTCACCCAAAATTCGACTTTGCGCCCGTGACTCGCAAACTTCACCCACAGTTAGGCGACTGTCCTGGGGTACCTCACAACATATTGACGCCCCCCTGGCGTGGAAGTAGGGGAAACGTGTCAATTTTCACAAAATCGTGATTTTTTCAAAATATTTCTAAGTGTCAAGGACACTTTTGGATAATCTTCCCCAGGCTCCTGGAAGCCTCCTCGGTACGCCTCCTGCGGTTTCTCCCTGCCTGGAAGTCTGACACTTGTCTGAAATTTTTAGAGTATGAAAATGCGGTTTTTCACCCAAAATTCGACTTTGCGCCCATGACTCGCAAACTTCACCCACATTTGGGCGACTGTCCTGGGGTACCTCACAACATATTGACGCCCCCCTGGCGTGGAAGTAGGGGAAACGTGTCAATTTTCACAAAATCGTGATTTTTTCAAAATATTTCTAAGTGTCAAGGACACTTTTGGATAATCTTCCCCAGGCTCCTGGAAGCCTCCTCGGTACGCCTCCTGCGGTTTCTCCCTGCCTGGAAGTCTGACACTTGTCTGAAATTTTTAGAGTATGAAAATGCGGTTTTTCACCCAAAATTCGACTTTGCGCCCATGACTCGCAAACTTCACCCACATTTGGGCGACTGTCCTGGGGTACCTCACAACATATTGACGCCCCCCTGGCGTGGAAGTAGGGGAAACGTGTCAATTTTCACAAAATCGTGATTTTCTGAAAATATTTCTAAGTGTCAAGGACACTTTTGGATAATCTTCCCCAGGCTCCTGGAAGCCTCCTCGGTACGCCTCCTGCGGTTTCTCCCTGCCTGGAAGTCTGACACTTGTCTGAAATTTTTAGAGTATGAAAATGCGGTTTTTCACCCAAAATTCGACTTTGCGCCCATGACTCGCAAACTTCACCCACATTTGGGCGACTGTCCTGGGGTACCTCACAACATATTGATGCCCCCCTGGCGTGGAAGTAGGGGAAACGTGTCAATTTTCACAAAATCGTGATTTTTTCAAAATATTTCTAAGTGTCAAGGACACTTTTGGATAATCTTCCCCAGGCTCCTGGAAGCCTCCTCGGTACGCCTCCTGCGGTTTCCCCCTGCCTGGAAGTCTGACACTTGTCTGAAATTTTTAGCGCATGAAAACGCGGTTTTTCACCCAAAATTCGACTTTGCGCCCGTGACTCGCAAACTTCACCCACATTTAGGCGACTGTCCTGGGGTACCTCACAACATATTGACGCCCCCCTGGCGTGGAAGTAGGGGAAACGTGTCAATTTTCACAAAATCGTGATTTTTTCAAAATATTTCTAAGTGTCAAGGACACTTTTGGATAATCTTCCCCAGGCTCCTGGAAGCCTCCTCGGTACGCCTCCTGCGGTTTCCCCCTGCCTGGAAGTCTGACACTTGTCTGAAATTTTTAGCGCATGAAAACGCGGTTTTTCACCCAAAATTCGACTTTGCGCCCGTGACTCGCAAACTTCACCCACAGTTAGGCGACTGTCCTGGGGTACCTCACAACATATTGACGCCCCCCTGGCGTGGAAGTAGGGGAAACGTGTCAATTTTCACAAAATCGTGATTTTCTGAAAATATTTCTAAGTGTCAAGGACACTTTTGGAAAATCTTCCCCAGGCTCCTGGAAGCCTCCTCGGTACGCCTCCTGCGGTTTCCCCCTGCCTGGAAGTCTGACACTTGTCTGAAATTTTTAGCGCATGAAAACGCGGTTTTTCACCCAAAATTCGACTTTGCGCCCGTGACTCGCAAACTTCACCCACATTTAGGCGACTGTCCTGGGGTACCTCACAACATATTGACGCCCCCCTGGCGTGGAAGTAGGGGAAACGTGTCAATTTTCACAAAATCGTGATTTTCTGAAAATATTTCTAAGTGTCAAGGACACTTTTGGATAATCTTCCCCAGGCTCCTGGAAGCCTCCTCGGTACGCCTCCTGCGGTTTCCCCCTGCCTGGAAGTCTGACACTTGTCTGAAATTTTTAGCGCATGAAAACGCGGTTTTTCACCCAAAATTCGACTTTGCGCCCATGACTCGCAAACTTCACCCACATTTGGGCGACTGTCCTGGGGTACCTCACAACATATTGACGCCCCCCTGGCGTGGAAGTAGGGGAAACGTGTCAATTTTCACAAAATCGTGATTTTTTCAAAATATTTCTAAGTGTCAAGGACACTTTTGGATAATCTTCCCCAGGCTCCTGGAAGCCTCCTCGGTACGCCTCCTGCGGTTTCTCCCTGCCTGGAAGTCTGACACTTGTCTGAAATTTTTAGAGTATGAAAACGCGGTTTTTCACCCAAAATTCGACTTTGCGCCCGTGACTCGCAAACTTCACCCACATTTGGGCGACTGTCCTGGGGTACCTCACAACATATTGACGCCCCCCTGGCGTGGAAGTAGGGGAAACGTGTCAATTTTCACAAAATCGTGATTTTTTCAAAATATTTCTAAGTGTCAAGGACACTTTTGGATAATCTTCCCCAGGCTCCTGGAAGCCTCCTCGGTACGCCTCCTGCGGTTTCTCCCTGCCTGGAAGTCTGACACTTGTCTGAAATTTTTAGAGTATGAAAATGCGGTTTTTCACCCAAAATTCGACTTTGCGCCCGTGACTCGCAAACTTCACCCACATTTAGGCGACTGTCCTGGGGTACCTCACAACATATTGACGCCCCCCTGGCGTGGAAGTAGGGGAAACGTGTCAATTTTCACAAAATCGTGATTTTTTTCAAAATATTTCTAAGTGTCAAGGACACTTTTGGAAAATCTTCCCCAGGCTCCTGGAAGCCTCCTCGGTACGCCTCCTGCGGTTTCCCCCTGCCTGGAAGTCTGACACTTGTCTGAAATTTTTAGCGCATGAAAACGCGGTTTTTCACCCAAAATTCGACTTTGCGCCCGTGACTCGCAAACTTCACCCACATTTAGGCGACTGTCCTGGGGTACCTCACAACATATTGACGCCCCCCTGGCGTGGAAGTAGGGGAAACGTGTCAATTTTCACAAAATCGTGATTTTTTCAAAATATTTCTAAGTGTCAAGGACACTTTTGGATAATCTTCCCCAGGCTCCTGGAAGCCTCCTCGGTACGCCTCCTGCGGTTTCCCCCTGCCTGGAAGTCTGACACTTGTCTGAAATTTTTAGCGCATGAAAACGCGGTTTTTCACCCAAAATTCGACTTTGCGCCCGTGACTCGCAAACTTCACCCACAGTTAGGCGACTGTCCTGGGGTACCTCACAACATATTGACGCCCCCCTGGCGTGGAAGTAGGGGAAACGTGTCAATTTTCACAAAATCGTGATTTTCTGAAAATATTTCTAAGTGTCAAGGACACTTTTGGAAAATCTTCCCCAGGCTCCTGGAAGCCTCCTCGGTACGCCTCCTGCGGTTTCCCCCTGCCTGGAAGTCTGACACTTGTCTGAAATTTTTAGCGCATGAAAACGCGGTTTTTCACCCAAAATTCGACTTTGCGCCCGTGACTCGCAAACTTCACCCACATTTAGGCGACTGTCCTGGGGTACCTCACAACATATTGACGCCCCCCTGGCGTGGAAGTAGGGGAAACGTGTCAATTTTCACAAAATCGTGATTTTCTGAAAATATTTCTAAGTGTCAAGGACACTTTTGGATAATCTTCCCCAGGCTCCTGGAAGCCTCCTCGGTACGCCTCCTGCGGTTTCCCCCTGCCTGGAAGTCTGACACTTGTCTGAAATTTTTAGCGCATGAAAACGCGGTTTTTCACCCAAAATTCGACTTTGCGCCCATGACTCGCAAACTTCACCCACATTTGGGCGACTGTCCTGGGGTACCTCACAACATATTGACGCCCCCCTGGCGTGGAAGTAGGGGAAACGTGTCAATTTTCACAAAATCGTGATTTTTTCAAAATATTTCTAAGTGTCAAGGACACTTTTGGATAATCTTCCCCAGGCTCCTGGAAGCCTCCTCGGTACGCCTCCTGCGGTTTCTCCCTGCCTGGAAGTCTGACACTTGTCTGAAATTTTTAGAGTATGAAAACGCGGTTTTTCACCCAAAATTCGACTTTGCGCCCGTGACTCGCAAACTTCACCCACATTTGGGCGACTGTCCTGGGGTACCTCACAACATATTGACGCCCCCCTGGCGTGGAAGTAGGGGAAACGTGTCAATTTTCACAAAATCGTGATTTTCTGAAAATATTTCTAAGTGTCAAGGACACTTTTGGATAATCTTCCCCAGGCTCCTGGAAGCCTCCTCGGTACGCCTCCTGCGGTTTCCCCCTGCCTGGAAGTCTGACACTTGTCTGAAATTTTTAGCGCATGAAAACGCGGTTTTTCACCCAAAATTCGACTTTGCGCCCGTGACTCGCAAACTTCACCCACAGTTAGGCGACTGTCCTGGGGTACCTCACAACATATTGACGCCCCCCTGGCGTGGAAGTAGGGGAAACGTGTCAATTTTCACAAAATCGTGATTTTCTGAAAATATTTCTAAGTGTCAAGGACACTTTTGGAAAATCTTCCCCAGGCTCCTGGAAGCCTCCTCGGTACGCCTCCTGCGGTTTCCCCCTGCCTGGAAGTCTGACACTTGTCTGAAATTTTTAGCGCATGAATACGCGGTTTTTCACCCAAAATTCGACTTTGCGCCCGTGACTCGCAAACTTCACCCACATTTAGGCGACTGTCCTGGGGTACCTCACAACATATTGACGCCCCCCCTGGCGTGGAAGTAGGGGAAACGTGTCAATTTTCACAAAATCGTGATTTTCTGAAAATATTTCTAAGTGTCAAGGACACTTTTGGAAAATCTTCCCCAGGCTCCTGGAAGCCTCCTCGGTACGCCTCCTGCGGTTTCTCCCTGCCTGGAAGTCTGACACTTGTCTGAAATTTTTAGAGTATGAAAACGCGGTTTTTCACCCAAAATTCGACTTTGCGCCCATGACTCGCAAACTTCACCCACATTTGGGCGACTGTCCTGGGGTACCTCACAACATATTGACGCCCCCCTGGCGTGGAAGTAGGGGAAACGTGTCAATTTTCACAAAATCGTGATTTTTTTCAAAATATTTCTAAGTGTCAAGGACACTTTTGGATAATCTTCCCCAGGCTCCTGGAAGCCTCCTCAGTACGCCTCCTGCGGTTTCTCCCTGCCTGGATGTCTGACACTTGTCTGAAATTTTTAGAGTATGAAAACGCGGTTTTTCACCCAAAATTCGACTTTGCGCCCATGACCCGCAAACTTCACCCACATTTGTGCGACTGTCCTGGGGTACCTCACAACATATTGACGCCCCCCTGGCGTGGAAGTAGGGGAAACGTGTCAATTTTCACAAAATCGTGATTTTCTGAAAATATTTCTAAGTGTCAAGGACACTTTTGGAAAATCTTCCCCAGGCTCCTGGAAGCCTCCTCGGTACGCCTCCTGCGGTTTCTCCCTGCCTGGAAGTCTGACACTTGTCTGAAATTTTTAGAGTATGAAAACGCGGTTTTTCACCCAAAATTCGACTTTGCGCCCGTGACTCGCAAACTTCACCCACATTTAGGCGACTGTCCTGGGGTACCTCACAACATATTGACGCCCCCCTGGCGTGGAAGTAGGGGAAACGTGTCAATTTTCACAAAATCGTGATTTTTTTCAAAATATTTCTAAGTGTCAAGGACACTTTTGGAAAATCTTCCCCAGGCTCCTGGAAGCCTCCTCGGTACGCCTCCTGCGGTTTTCCCCCGCCTGGAAGTCTGACATTTTTTACAGTGCGAAAATACGGTTTTTCGCTCAAAATTAAACTTTCCGCCCATGGAACGCACACTGTGCCCCCACCTTGGAGAGTCGCTATGGCGTACTCAGGGTGACTATTAAGCCCACAGACAACCTCCACAGGCCGACTATTAAGCCCCCTCCGTCTTCCGCAGGGCCGACTATTAAGCCCTCCACCGACTTCCGCAGGGCCGACTATTAAGCCCCCCTCCGACTTCCACAGGGCCGACTATTAAGCCCCCCTACGGAGTCCACTCAGCCAGCGACTGAAACGTGGTGAGCGGGGTGTGCGCATCCCGGCCGCGCCCAAAGTGCTTCGCCGCGGTCATGGCTGTCGCCACCGAAAACGGCAAATGTTTGTTTCGGCCAAGCTGCAAGGATACATCTCGGAACACAAAAACCAAACCGGTGGGGACATCCTACAGAGAAACACCGAGCCTGCTCTGGGGGGACAAAGACAGAAGGGCGTCCGCCTTCCGAGAGCCCTCACCTGGGTGAGGACCCAAGATGTGCCCTTCTGACAGTGATTACCTCCAGAGAACCAGGACCCCCGTGGGAAGGGTCCTGCCAAGCTCGGGTCGCCCAGATTCGCCTCTCTCACTCGGGTCACGCGCCCAGCCAACGTCCGCAGAAGACTTCCGATAAACACCGAGCCTGCTCTGGGGGGACAAAGACAGAAGGGCGTCCGCCTTCCGAGAGCCCTCACCTGGGTGAGGACCCAAGATGTGCCCTTCTGACAGTGATTACCTCCAGAGAACCAGGACCCCCCGTGGGAAGGGTCCTGCCAAGCTCGGGTCACCCAGATTCGCCTCTCTCACTCGGGTCACGTGCCCAGCCAACGTCCGCAGAAGACTTCCGATAAACACCGAGCCTGCTCTGGGGGGACAAAGACAGAAGGGCGTCCGCCTTCCGAGAGCCCTCACCTGGGTGAGGACTCAAGATGTGCCCTTCTGACAGTGATTACCTCCAGAGAACCAGGACCCCCGTGGGAAGGGTCCTGCCAAGCTCGGGTCGCCCAGATTCGCCTCTCTCACTCGGGTCACGCGCCCAGCCAACGTCCGCAGAAGACTTCCGATAAACACCGAGCCTGCTCTGGGGGGACAAAGACAGAAGGGCGTCCGCCTTCCGAGAGCCCTCACCTGGGTGAGGACTCAAGATGTGCCCTTCTGACAGTGATTACCTCCAGAGAACCAGGACCCCCGTGGGAAGGGTCCTGCCAAGCTCGGGTCGCCCAGATTCGCCTCTCTCACTCGGGTCACACGCCCAGCCAACGTCCGCAGAAGACTTCCGATAAACACCGAGCCTGCTCTGGGGGGACAAAGACAGAAGGGCGTCCGCCTTCCAAGAGCCCTCACCTGGGTGAGGACTCAAGATGTGCCCTTCTGACAGTGATTACCTCCAGAGAACCAGGACCCCCGTGGGAAGGGTCCTGCCAAGCTCGGGTCACCCAGATTCGCCTCTCTCACTCGGGTCACGCGCCCAGCCAACGTCCGCAGAAGACTTCCGATAAACACCGAGCCTGCTCTGGGGGGACAAAGACAGAAGGGCGTCCGCCTTCCAAGAGCCCTCACCTGGGTGAGGGCCCAAGATGTGCCCTTCTGACAGTGATTACCTCCAGAGAACCAGGACCCCCGTGGGAAGGGTCCTGCCAAGCTCGGGTCGCCCAGATTCGCCTCTCTCACTCGGGTCACGCGCCCAGCCAACGTCCGCAGAAGACTTCCGATAAACACCGAGCCTGCTCTGGGGGACAAAGACAGAAGGGCGTCCGCCTTCCGAGAGCCCTCACCTGGGTGAGGACCCAAGATGTGCCCTTCTGACAGTGATTACCTCCAGAGAACCAGGACCCCCCGTGGGAAGGGTCCTGCCAAGCTCGGGTCACCCAGATTCGCCTCTCTCACTCGGGTCACGCGCCCAGCCAACGTCCGCAGAAGACTTCCGATAAACACCGAGCCTGCTCTGGGGGGACAAAGACAGAAGGGCGTCCGCCTTCCGAGAGCCCTCACCTGGGTGAGGACCCAAGATGTGCCCTTCTGACAGTGATTACCTCCAGAGAACCAGGACCCCCCGTGGGAAGGGTCCTGCCAAGCTCGGGTCACCCAGATTCGCCTCTCTCACTCGGGTCACGCGCCCAGCCAACGTCCGCAGAAGACTTCCGATAAACACCGAGCCTGCTCTGGGGGGACAAAGACAGAAGGGCGTCCGCCTTCCGAGAGCCCTCACCTGGGTGAGGACTCAAGATGTGCCCTTCTGACAGTGATTACCTCCAGAGAACCAGGACCCCCGTGGGAAGGGTCCTGCCAAGCTCGGGTCGCCCAGATTCGCCTCTCTCACTCGGGTCACGCGCCCAGCCAACGTCCGCAGAAGACTTCCGATAAACACCGAGCCTGCTCTGGGGGGACAAAGACAGAAGGGCGTCCGCCTTCCGAGAGCCCTCACCTGGGTGAGGACCCAAGATGTGCCCTTCTGACAGTGATTACCTCCAGAGAACCAGGACCCCCCGTGGGAAGGGTCCTGCCAAGCTCGGGTCACCCAGATTCGCCTCTCTCACTCGGGTCACGTGCCCAGCCAACGTCCGCAGAAGACTTCCGATAAACACCGAGCCTGCTCTGGGGGGACAAAGACAGAAGGGCGTCCGCCTTCCGAGAGCCCTCACCTGGGTGAGGACTCAAGATGTGCCCTTCTGACAGTGATTACCTCCAGAGAACCAGGACCCCCGTGGGAAGGGTCCTGCCAAGCTCGGGTCGCCCAGATTCGCCTCTCTCACTCGGGTCACGCGCCCAGCCAACGTCCGCAGAAGACTTCCGATAAACACCGAGCCTGCTCTGGGGGGACAAAGACAGAAGGGCGTCCGCCTTCCGAGAGCCCTCACCTGGGTGAGGACTCAAGATGTGCCCTTCTGACAGTGATTACCTCCAGAGAACCAGGACCCCCGTGGGAAGGGTCCTGCCAAGCTCGGGTCGCCCAGATTCGCCTCTCTCACTCGGGTCACGCGCCCAGCCAACGTCCGCAGAAGACTTCCGATAAACACCGAGCCTGCTCTGGGGGGACAAAGACAGAAGGGCGTCCGCCTTCCAAGAGCCCTCACCTGGGTGAGGACTCAAGATGTGCCCTTCTGACAGTGATTACCTCCAGAGAACCAGGACCCCCGTGGGAAGGGTCCTGCCAAGCTCGGGTCACCCAGATTCGCCTCTCTCACTCGGGTCACGCGCCCAGCCAATGTCCACAGCGGATTTCCGACAAATTTTCACTGAAAATTCAACTTTGTGCCCATGAACCAGACACTTTACCCACACTTGGGTCTCTATCTTGGGGTACTTTACAACATATTGACGACCCATGAGGTTGAAGTAGGGAAAATGTGAGATTTTTTTTTTTTTACAAAATCGGGATTGTCTCAAAATTTTTCTAAAAATGTCTAAGGAAGTGTCCTTGACATAACACCTGAGATTTTTCCCTTTCTGAATGTATGACACAACAGGATTCGAACCCGAGACGCCAGCTCGGCAAGGCCGCAGCGCTAACAAGTGAGCCACCGTGCTTTGACTGGGATCGATGGATCCAGTTAGTACCCAATCCGTTACAGATATGACTGATCGACAGCCGTGTAGGTGCCACCCCCTGGGGCTGAGTCATCCCCCGTGATGCCGTATAGGCGATTATGGCAGGTGGATCCGGTCAGGTGCCACCCCTGGGGCTGAGTCATCTCCCGTGATGCCGTATAGGTGATTACAGCAGGTGGATCAGGTGAGGACCATAATACGTGTGCACATACCGAAACCCTAGCCCTAACCCTACCCCTAACCCTACCTCTAGCCCTAACCCTAGCCCTACCCCTAACCCTACCCCTAACCCTACCCCTAACCCTAACCCTAGCCCTAACCCTAGCCCTACCCCTAACCCTACCCCTAACCCTACCCCTAACCCTAACCCTACCCCCACCCCTAACCCTACCCCTAACCCTATTCTAATATTAGTGGAAAAAAAAAATTTCTTTATTTTTTTATTGTCCCTACCTATGGGGGTGACAAAGGGGGGGGTCATTTATTATTTTTTTTATTTTGATCACTGAGATATAATCTATCTCAGTGATCAAAATGCACTTTGGAACGAATCTGCCGGCCGGCAGATTCGGCGGGCGCACTGCGCATGCGCCCGCCATTTTGGAAGATGGCGGCGCCCAGGGAGAAGACGGACGGGACCCCGGCAGGATCGGTAAGTATGATGGGGTGGGGGGGATCACGGGGGGGGGATCGGAGCACGGGGGGGGGGGGAATCGGAGCGCGGCAGGCGTGGAACGGAGCACGGGGGGCGTGGAATGGAGCACGGGGGGGTGGATCGGAATGCAGGTGGGGTGATTGGAGCACGGGGGGGTGATTGGAGCACTGTGGGAGCGGACAAGAGCACGGGGGGAGCGGAGCACTGGATGGAGGGGAGCCGGAGCAGTGTACCGGCCAGATTGGGGGGCTGGGGGGGCGATCGGTGGGGTGGGGTGGGGGCACATTAGTATTTCCAGCCATGGCCGATGATATTGCAGCATCGGCCATGGCTGGATTGTAATATTTCACCCGTTATAATAGGTGAAATATTACAAATTGCTCTGATTGGCAGTTTCACTTTCAACAGCCAATCAGAGCGATCGTAGCCACGAGGGGGTGAAGCCACCCCCCCCTGGGCTAAACTACCACTCTCCCTGTCCCTGCAGATCGGGTGAAATGGGAGTTAACCCTTTCACCGGATCTGCAGGGACGCGATCTTTCCATGACGCCACATAGGCGTCATGGGTCGGATTGGCACCGACTTTCATGACGCCTACGTGGCGTCATGGGTCGGGAAGGGGTTAAGTAAAATCTTTGACTCCAGGGATCATTCTCTGAAGTCCATCAACAGTGGTGGTGGCAGAAATGGGGGCAAGGGGTGAATATCTCGGTCCAGTGAAAAAGAGATTCTATTTTCTGTGCAACTTTATTTGGTAATAAACTAAATCCCAAATATAACTATACTTGTGTAGTGTCTTAAATAACAACTTTGTGTATTTTACTTACGGTAATCTCTTTTAACAACATTTCGGATTCTCACTATAATTATTTCACATATGTAAGCAGTCAGAATAAATTTCACAATAGATTTGATTTGTCACATTTTACTATTTATATGTTGTTTGTTGTACTCTGCAGATTGCATCCTGGAAGAATGATGCATATACATTAACCTTCTTGAGAGCACTAAGCATTTTAGGTATTTCCTCTTGAAGGCATTCTCTGTGAAACCCTTAACATGCTTTTCTTTTATGGATGGAAATTAGAGACTACATCACAAAGCACAACAGTTCGCAAAGCTTCCTATGTCATCATTTTTATCTCTAAGATGGGAACAAAAAATGTTCCTGTTTCATTCTTAAATCTTGTCAAAGGTTCATCATTATAAGGAATAAGAAAAATTAGCAATCATGGACAGGAAATTGTCTAGTACACGTAGACAACAGGCTTTTTATTAAAAACAAAACTCACATTTCTATATTTATATATCAAGTGGCATCTGAACATCAACTCATTTCCGTCAATTTTTAAAAAATCTGTATGTAATCAGTAAGTTCCCTTAAATAATATCTCCTCTTGCTAAGTTATTCATCATATACTACAATTCCTATAAGAATATTGGAAAAATTTTGTAAACAAAGGCACCAAATCACATGTAGTTTGGTAATTACCGTATATACTCGTGTATAAGCCAAGTTTTTCCTCACTTTTTTGTGTGCTGAAAACGCTCCCCTCGACTTATGCATGAGTCATTGTCCCAGAAAACAGCAGGGGAGAGGGAACAGCAAAGCAGCGGGTCACAGGAGGCAGGAGCCAGTGGCTGTGGCTAAAGCCTGTACCCGCCGCTAAAGAGAAATTAATTTTCACTTCACTGGCAGTGAATATTCTTTTCTCTTAGAGCGCGCACAGTGTCAGCAGCAGTCGCCGGCTTCAACCAGCTGCCGGGCTATCACGGGTGCCCGCTCATTAAGGTAATGAATATTTACCTCCCTCCACTCCCATAGGCATGGAGAGAAGTAAATATTCATTACCTTAATGAGCGGGGACACGTGATCACTCGGCCGTAGGATCTGCTGGCACAGGAACAAAATGCTGCGAGGGCGTGCAGGGAATGTAGTAGAATTTTTTTAATGCTTTTCTAATGGGGGCCATACATACAAGGATAGGGATGAGGAACCATGCATACAAGGAAGCGGATAAGGAGCCATCCATACAAGGATGGGGATAAGGATCCATGCATACAAGAATGGGGATAAGGAGCCTTGCATGCAAGGATGGGGATAAGGAGCCTTGCATGCAAGGATTGGGATAAGGAGCCATGCATACAAGGATGGGGATAAGGAGCCATGCATACAAGGATGCGGATAAGGAGTCATGCATACAAGGATGGGGAAAAGGAGCCATCTCTACAAGGATGAGTATAAGGACCCATGCATACAAGGATGGGGATAAGGAGCCATGCATAAGAGGATGGGGATAAGGAGCCATGCATACAAGGATGGGAATAAGGAGCCATGCAGACAAGGATGGGGATAAGGAGCCATGCAGACAAGGATGGGGATAAGGAGCCATGCATGCAAGGATAGGGTTGAGAAGCCATGCATGCCTGAATAGGGATTAGGGGACAATGCAAATCCGGCTGATACTCGAGTCAATAAGTTTTCCCAGTTTTTCAATGCAAAATTAAGTGCCTCGGCTTATACTCGGGTCAGCTTTTGGACGAGTATATACAGTACCTTTTCTCTGCTTAAATTGGAAAGACCTGATTTAAAACTATTAGACACATAAACCTTCTAAAATCAACAGGATTGCCATTGCTTCTTATAGAAGGTAGTTGACATTTGACCCACCAAATCTATAAGGCTATGTACACACGTTGAGTATTTGGTGACATTTTTTACTTCAGCATTTGTAAGTGAAAACCAGCAATGGGTGATAAATAGTGTTGAGCGATACCGTCCGACACTTGAAAGTATTGGTATCGGATAGTATTGGCCGATACCCGAAAAGTATCGGATATCGCCGATACCGATATCCGATACCAATACAAGTCAATGGGACATCAAGTATCGGAAGGTATCCTGATGGATCCCAGGGTCTGAAGGAGAGGAAACTCTCCTTCAGGCCCTGGGATCCATAGTGAGGTGTAAAATAAAGAATTAAAATAAAAAATATTGTTATATTCACCTCTCCGGCGGCCCCTGGAACATCACCGCGAGGAACCGGCGTCCGGCAGGCTTCTTTGTTCAAAATGAGCGCCTTTAGGACCTGCGGAATGACGTCGCGGCTTCTGATTGGTCGCGTGCCGCCCATGTGACCGCCACGCGACCAATCAGAAGCCGCGACGTCATTCCACAGGTCCTAAAGGCGCTCATTCTAGGAATTTATCTGAGGAATGACGTCGCGGCTTCTGATTGGTCGCGTGGCGGTCACATGGGCGGCACGCGACCAATCAGAAGCCGCGACGTCATTCCGCAGGTCCTAAAGGCGCTCATTTTGATCAAAGAAGCCTGCCGGACGCCGGTGACTCGCGGTGATATTCCAGGGGCCGCCGGAGAGGTGAATATAACAATATTTTTTTATTTTAATTCTTTATTTTACACCTCCGATACCGATACCCGATACCACAAAAATATCGGATCTCGGTATCGGAATTCCGATACCGCAAGTATCGTCCGATACCCGATACTTGCGGTATTGGAATGCTCAACACTAGTGATAAATACAGAAGTGGTGATGTGTTTCTATTATACTTTTCCTCTGACTGTTCTGCTTCTTGTTTTGGCTTACAAATACACAGGTAAAAAACTCACCAAATACTCAACATGTGAATGTGGCCTAAAAGTAGTGAGCTATGTTTTATGGTTCCATTACTTTTTTTTACTAAACAGCATCATGAAAGACACATGCTAGTCAAGCCAAGTCAAGCAGCATGAATAACAATTAACTAGTTTTTTTTATAAAACACGCACTAATAGAGTATTAGTAAAGATGACAAAAATATAAAATAAATTGATAAGGAAGAGAAAAAGGAAAGAAGAGAGGGTTGAAATGAGAGGAGGTGTTGGTCCATGCTTACAGTCCTGATTTGATTTGGTTATCTAGAAAATATAGGCATTCTTCACATTTTTTAAGCACAAACCAAGGGCTCAATGTTCTGAAGAACTGGTGAGCAGCTTGTATGAAGAAACGCATGATGATTGTTGACATTTGGCCTATCTAATTCATCATATGCTTGTATGAGTACCCTTTTCTTGTTCACATCTCAAACAGAGACCAAAACACTGAGAATAAAAGGAGTGGACCAGAGACAGGGTTCTACACCACCTAGAAAGACTTTAAAATTTTAGTTTTCTGCAGTTTACAAAATATGGGTATTCTGTGAGGTAGGGTGAAAACTTTACACCAATCTTCTGGGGAGAGCAACTGTTGTTATTCAGTTTCCCAAGCAGTTTCAAAAGGAAAGGTAGTTTCAGCCACCCTCTTTCTTAGAAGTAGCCCATAGAGTAGCGCCACTAAATGAGGAGGAGATAATTGTGTGTATATATAGCTTCAAATAATATAGAGTCCCTTGAGAGAGATAACTGTGGAGATAGTTTAGAGAGTTAAAGAGTGGATGGTGTAGTACAAAGGTCCCTTGGCATGACCACCCTGGAAATGCATTGAGGGGCATCACCCTACCTCCCTGCATGAAATGTCTTACTTGAGGTGCCTCTAATTCAGACCAAACCTAAAATTTGTGACCATTCCATCCGTTCAAAGAAAGCTGGGTTATTGAAAACAGGGGTAAGAGGGCTAGAAGATACATCTAAAAGGGCTGAATCCCTCTCAAAGGACTTAAGAATCGTAAAGGTAATTGGGAGAGAAGATAGTGTAGGAGGTCATTGTAGAGGTATCAACCAGAGTAGTGGGGTCTGGCTTCCCTGTAAGGTTTCCTTTTCAAGTGTCACCCATTGCTTATCTTTTTTTTGTGATCAAACCAGTGAAAATGTATGTCAGTACATACACCACATAATATATTTTGATGTCCGGTAAATTATGCCATCCACTCAATTGGCCTTAGGTTTAATTATTATTTACATATATTTACCAGATAAGTGTCTAGCACTGCTTCCATTGGAAAGTTGAATTCTCCACCTACAATAATAATAAGATTATCTGCAAATTCCTCCAGGACCCCTAGGAACCTTAGTAGAAAATCCATCTGACCTCTGTTGGAGAAATAGACATCAGCAAGCAAATACTTAAATTCGCTGGGAAAGATAACTTTTAATTTATGGGACAAAAAGTGTACCACAATCTATTTTTGTGCCATATAAAGTTTGAGGTGTGTTTTAATAAATAGCGATGTATACACCTTTGGCTTTGGAGATTGGGAGGAACTGTTAAACCATGTAGTATGTACTGTGCCCACATGAACTTTGCAACATTTTTTTATGTTGCACCCACAAACTTAAATGTATTTTATTGCGATTTTACATGATATGCCTAAATATAGCACCAATTATTTGTGAGATGCAAAGTAAATGATGTAAGGTTTTATAGTTATATTAAAAACATAACTTTGCAAACTGCGATGTGCATTTGTAATTATCCCTTCCAAGTCAATACTTTGCAGGACCACTTTTTGCTGCAATTACTGCTGCAAGTCTTTGTGAGCATATATCTGCCAGCTTTGCTAATAATATAAAGTATATAACAGGCATCTATCAGGTGATTATATTATCCAATGTTGCACATTCAGCTGCGTATCACCACCTGACAAAATTATAAGAACCGCACATTCATGTGCTTTAACTCTTTATCTCATACCAAAAAATCACTTTTATACCCTATATGTGAATCCAGCCATTGTTTGACCTGGTATCCCTATAACAATATTTGCAGCAATTACAAAATGTGTTAATTGACCTATAATTAGCCAAGTGAAAACAGCAAAAATTGGAACGCTCTCACCCGGTGTAAGGGGGTTTAAGTCCTTCCCACATTACTCCCTTTTCATCCACGGGTGGAGATCCCAACCATAACCTTCCTCCCAACGCATTTCGCCAATTTAGACTCATCAAGCGAGCCGTGTCCAGGCATAAGTGTGCAGGGCTGCATTAAATTCACACATTGTGAGCACATGAGCGCTTTTTTATGAGGGCTACTATTAACCCTTTTTATTGATAACTTAAATAAAAGTTATATTTTACTATTTCTTGCTATTTCACATTGCATTAAATTCCCAATAAAATTCTTTTAACAGCACTGCAGGTGGTGTGTTCCCACAAACAGCCGTACATGTACGGAGTAACAATTGCGCCAGCTCACTTCGAGAGAGGGCGTTTAACCTCACTGTCAATAGTGACATCAATCGAGAAGTGGCCTCCATGGTGATCCCGGGCAAAAAAATGGCCGTGGGTTACCCAAGTATCGTTGCCTGTAAGCTCCTGCTTATAATTTTAAAAATTATAAAAATACTTTAAAAAAAATCGCAAAATAAAAAACAAAAATATATATTAAGCCAATAAATACATAAATATATGTAAAAGCAAAAATAAACAAATAAAGTACACATATTTGGTGTCATAGCATCCAGAATGACTCAACTTATAAAATAGTTTCACCAGTTGATCCCTTAACCACTTCACCCCTAAGCCTGTTTTTACCTTCCTGACCAGGCCAATTTTTTCAATTCTGACCACTATCACTTCATGAGGTCATAACTTTGGAATGCTTCAACAGATCCAGCTGATTCTGATAGTGCTTTTCTATGACCAATTGTACTTCATGACAATGGTAAAATTTGTTTGATATGAGTTATGTTTATTTCAGCAAAAAATAAAAAATTGGGTGAAAATTTTGAAAATTTTCAATTTTCCAAATTTGAATTTTTATGCTCTTAAATCAGGGAGATATGTCACACAAAATAGTTGATACATAACATTTACCCCATGTCTACTTAACATCAGCACAATTTTTGAAGCATATTTCTTTGTTAGTAAGTTAGAAGGGTTAAAAATTGACCAGCGATTTCTCATTTTCACAACAAAATTTACAAAATCATTCTTTTAGGAACCACCTTACATTTGAAGTGACTTTGAGGGGGTCTATATGACAGAAAATACACAAAAGTGACACAATTCTAACCCCTTTCTGACATGGGATGTACTATCCCGTCGAGGTGGGGTGGGCCCCCATGACCATGGACTGGATAGTACGTCCAGCGCGATCGGCGGCGCTCACGGGGGGAGCGCCGCCGATCGCGGCCGGGTGTCAGCTGTTTATCGCAGCTGACATCCGGCACTATGTGCCAGTAGCGGTCACGGACCGCCCCCGGCACATTAACCCCTGGCACATCGCGGTCAAAGATGATCGCGATGTGCCGGCGGTATAGGGAAGCTTCCCGCAGGGAGGGGGCTCCCTGCGGGCTTCCCTGAGCCCCCCGCAGCAACGCGATGTGATCGCGTTGCTGCGAGGGTCTCACCTCCCTCCCTGCTTCCTCCAGCCCCGGATCCAAGATGGCCGCGGATCCGGGTCCTGCAGGGAGGGAGGTGGCTTCACAGAGCCTGCTTAGAGCAGGCACTGTGAAGGCTGCAGAGCTGCATGTCAGATCAGTGATCTGACAGAGTGCTGTGCACACTGTTAGATCACTGATCTGTGATGTCCCCCCCTGGGACAATGTAAAAAAGTAAAAAAAAAATTTTCAAAATGTGTAAAAAAAAATAAAAAAAAATATTCCTAAATAATGAAAAAAAAATAAAAAATATTATTCCCATAAATACATTTCTTCATCTAAATAAAAAAAACAAAACAATAAAAGTACACATATTTAGTATTGCCGCGTCCGTAAAGACCCGACCTATAAAACTGGCCCAATAGTTAACCTCTTCACTAAACACAGTAAGAAAAAAAAAAAAAAAAAACGAGGCAAAAAACAACGCTTTATTATCATACCGCCGAACAAAAAGTGGAATAACACGCGATCAAAAAGACAGATATAAATAACCAGGATACCGCTGAAAGCGTCATCTTGTCCCGCAAAAAACGAGCCACCATACAGCATCATCAGCAAAAAAAAAAGTTATAGTCCTGAGAATAAAGCGATGCAAAAATAATTATTTTTTCTATAAAATAGTTTTTATCGTATAAAAGCGCCAAAACATAAAAAAATGATATAAATGAGGTGTCGCTGTAATCGTACTGACCCGAAGAATAAAACTGCTTTATCAATTTTACCAAACGCGGAACGGTATAAACGCCTCCCCCAAAAGAAATTCATGAATAGCTGGTTTTTGGTCATTCTGCCTCGCAAAAATCGGAATAAAAAGCGATCAAAAAATGTAACGTGCTGAAAATGTTACCAATAAAAACGTCAACTCGTCCCACAAAAAACAAGACCTCACATGACTCTGTGAACCAAAATATGGAAAAATTATAGCTCTCAAAATGTGGTAACGCAAAAAATATTTTTTGCAATAAAAAGCGTCTTTCAGTGTGTGACGGCTGCCAATCATAAAAATCCGCTAAAAAACCCGCTATAAAAGTAAATCAAACCCCCCTTCATCACCCCCTTAGTTAGGGAAAAATTAAAAAAATGTATTTATTTCCATTTTTCCATTAGGGTTAGGGCTAAGGTTAGGGCTACAGTTTGGGTTGGGGCTAAAGTTAGGGTTGGGGCTAGGGTTAAGGCTACAGTTAGGGTTGGGGCTAAAGTTACGGTTAGGGTTTAGATTACATTTACAGTTGGGAATAGGGTTGGGATTAGGGTTAGGTGTGTGTCAGGGTTAGAGGTGTTGTTAGGGTTACTGTTGGGATTAGGGTTAGGGGTGTGTTTGGATTAGGGTTTCAGTTATAATTGGGGGGTTTCCACTGTTTAGGCACATCAGGGGCTCTCCAAACGCGACATGGCGTCCGATCTCAATTCCAGCCAATTCTGCGTTGAAAAAGTAAAACAGTGCTCCTTCCCTTCCGAGCTCTCCCGTGTGCCCAAACAGGGGTTTACCCCAACATATGGGGTATCAGCGTACTCAGGACAAATAGGACAACAACTTTTGGGGTCCAATTTCTCCTGTTACCCTTGGGAAAATACAAAACTGGGGGCTAAAAAATAATTTTTGTGGGAAAAAAAAAGATTTTTTATTTTCACGGCTCTGCGTTATAAACTGTAGTGAAACACTTGGGGGTTCAAAGTTCTCACAACACATCTAGACAAGTTCCATGGGGATCTAGTTTCCAATATGGGGTCACTTGTGGGGGATTTCTACTGTTTAGGTACATTAGGGGTTCTGCAAACGCAATGTGACGCCTGCAGACCATTCCATCTAAGTCTGCATTCCAAATGGCACTCCTTCCCTTCCGAGCCCTCCCATGCGCCCAAACGGTGGTTCCCCCCAACATATGGGGTATCAGCGTACTCAGGACAAATTGGACAACAACTTTTGGGGTCAAATTTCTCCTCTTACCCTCGGGAAAATACAAAACTGGGGGCTAAAAAATAATTTTTGGGGGAAAGATTTTTTTTTTCAATTTTCACGGCTCTGCGTTACAAACTGTAGTGAAACACTTGGGGGTTCAAAGCTCTCACAACACATCTAGATGAGTTCCTTAGGGGGTCTAGTTTCCAAAATGGTGTCACTTGTGGGGGGTTTCTACTGTTTCGGTACATTAGGGGCTCTGCAAATGCAATGTGACACCTGCAGACCATTCCATCTAAGCCTGCATTCCAAATGGAGCTCCTTCCCTTCCGAGCCCTCCCATGCGCCCAAACAGTGGTTCCCCCCCATATGGTGTATCATCGCACTCAGGACAAATTGGGCAACAAATTTTGGGGTCCACTTTCTCCTGTTACCCTCGGGAAAATACAAAAGTGGGGGCTAAAAAAATAATTTTTGTGGGAAAAATTTTTTGTTTTATTTTTACGGCTCTGCATTATAAACTTCTGTGAAGCACTTGGTGGGTCAAAGTGCTCACCACACATCTAGATAAGTTCCTTAGGGGGTCTACTTTCCAAAATGGTGTCACTTGTGGGGGGTTTCAATGTTTAGGCACATCAGTTGCTCTCCAAACGCAACATGGCATCCCATCTCAATTCCTGTCAATTTTGCATTGAAAAGTCAAACGGCGCTCCTTCCCTTCCGAGCTCTCTCATCCGCCCAAACAGTGGTTTACCCCCACATATGGGGTATCAGCGTACTCAGGACAAATTGTACAACAACTTTTGGGGTCCAATTTCTTCTCTTACCCTTGGGAAAATAAAAAATTGGGGGTGGAAAGTTAATTTTTGTGAAAAAATATGATTTTTTATTTTTACGGTTCTACATTATAAACTTCTGTGAAGCACTTGGTGGGTCAAAGTGCTCACCACACATCTAGATAAGTTCCTTAAGGGGTCTACTTTCCAAAATGGTGTCACTTGTGGGGGGTTTCAATGTTTAGGCACATTAGGGGCTCTCCAAACGCAACATGGCGTCCCATCTCAATTCCTGTCAATTTTGCATTGAAAAGTCAAACGGCGCTCCTTCCCTTCCGAGCTCTCCCATCCGCCCAAACAGTGGTTTACCCCCACATATGGGGTATCAGCGTACTCAGGACAAATTGTATAACAACCTTTGGGGTCCAATTTCTTCTCTTACCCTTGGGAAAATAAAAAATTGGGGGCAAAATGTTAATTTTTGTGAACAAATATGATTTTTTATTTTTACGGTTCTACATTATAAACTTCTGTGAAGCACTTGGTGGGTCAAAGTGCTCACCACACATCTAGATAAGTTCCATAAGGGGTCTACTTTCCAAAATGGTGTCACTTGTGGGGGGTTTCAATGTTTAGGCACACCAGGGGCTCTCCAAACGAAACATGGCGTCCCATCTCAATTCCAGTCAAGTTTGCATTGAAAAGTCAAATGGCGCTCCTTCGCTTCCGAGCTCTGCCATGCGCCCAAACAGTGGTTTACCCCCACACGTGGGGTATTGTCGTGCTCAGGACAAATTGAACAACAATTTTTGGGGTCTATTTTCTCTTGTTACCCTTGGTAAAATTAAACAAATTGGAGCTGAATTAAATTTTTTGTGAAAAAAAGTTAAATGTTCATTTTTATTTAAACATTCAAAAAATTCCTGTGAAGCACCAGAAGGGTGAATAAACTTCTTGAATATGGTTTTGAGCACCTTGAGGGGTGTAATTTTTATCATATAGACCCCTCAAAATGACTTCAAATGAGATGTGGTCCCTAAAATAAAATGGTGTTGTAGAAATGAGAAATTGCTGGTCAACTTTTAACCCTTATAACTCCCTAACAAAAAAAGATTTTGGTTCCAAAATTATGCTGATGTAAAGTAGACATGTGGGAAATGTTACTTATTAAGTATTTTGTGTGACATATCTCTGTGATTTAATTGCATAAAAATTCAAAGTTGGAAAATTGCGAAATTTTCAAAATTTTCACCATATTTCCGTTTTTTTCACAAATAAACGCAGGTAATATCAAAGAAATTTTACCATTGTCATGAAGTACAATATGTCACGAGAAAACATTGTCAGAATCACTGGGATCCGTTGAAGCGTTCCAGAGTTATAACCTCACAAAGGGACAGTGGTCAGAATTGTAAAAATTGGCCTGGTCATTAACGTGCAAACCACCCTTGGGGGTAAAGGGGCTAAAAACTGCACCCCTCAAAGTGCTCAAATCCACAATCAAGAAGTTTACTAATCCTTCAGGTGCTACACAGAAATTAATGGAAAGTTGGTGGAAAAAAAACATTTAACTTTTTTTCACAAAAAATTTCTGTTAGACCTTATTATTTTTTTTACTTTTGCCAGGGTAACAGGAGAACACGAACCATACAATATGTTGTGCAATTTCTCCTGAGCATGCCAATACCCCATACTAGAGTTGAGCGACCTTGACCTTTTTAGAGTCGAGCCGGGTTTCGCGAAACCCGACTATCTCAAAAGTCGGGTCGAGTGAAATCGGCCGATTATGACGTAAAGTCGGGATCGACCGAAACACGAAACCCAATGCAAGTCAATGGGGCAGCATAGTCGGCAGTGAGTGGGGGCCAGGAAAACACCTAGAGTGCCCATTTTAATGTCAAAACCATCCATTCTTCTTAATGAAGCTTGTCAAGCGTAATTTACCTTATAATAATTGGAAGGCATTTGAAATTGGGGGTCATTTGGCTAAAGTTGTGGTGGGTAGGGCTGGTTCAAGTAATTAGTGGGCCCAGGAAATCTGGACCACGTCACGGCAGTGGAGCAGGGAGAGGTAAGTATTTCAACTTTGCAAGTGCTGTGAACCTGAGCAAGCAGGGGGGGCCCACTCGTTGGCATTGGCACTGGCACAGGGCCCCTCAAAGTACAGCGGTGTGTTTGCACGGCGGGGGCGCCTCCCACCGGCAGCAACACTTTTGCGTACTATGAGAGGCCCTGTGCCAGTGACGTCGCCAACTAGTATTCCTCCCCCCACCTGATGAAGGAACCTGCACTTTCATCTGCACCTTCCACTTTGTCCCCGTGTAAGGTGGTATGGTATGCGGGAAGAGCAACCTGACTTTCAGCAGGGTCACAATGTTGTTGTGTAGCGTGCACAGGGAATGTTGCGTTATGGGTCAATGTACCAGCAGACTCATCTATCACTGGCTGGGCAATGGGCAGGATGAGGAGGAAACACAGATATAGGCCCAAAGAATAAAGTTGGCTAAATGCAGTTCAAAATTGGTAACACAGGAATAACCAGGGGGCATTGCAGTGGAGGACAACTGGAATGAGAGGCTGACACAGAGAGTAGGCCCAAATCAGTAAGTAGTCGAAATGCAGTTCAAAATTGGCAACCGTAGTAAACAGGCGGCACAGCTTTGTTCAGTGGAGGAGAACAGCAAGGAGTGGCAGACACCGATAGTAGGCCCCAACCCAACTAGTAGGCCAAATGCAGTCTAACATTAACAACTACTTAACGAGCGCCTGAAAACGGAATTTCAGGACAGGAAACCAGGAGAACAGCAAGGAGCGGCAGACACTGTTAGTAGGCCCCAAACCAACTAGTACACCAAATGCAGTTGTTCCATTTAACCACAATTTAACGAGAGCCTGAAGATAGAAGCTCAGGAATGGCAACCTGGAGAACACCTTGGAGTGTAACACACCATCTCTCTCCACCCGATACCCATTTTGTAGGCCTAATGCAGTGTAGTTTTCTACAACTACTAAACGAGAGTCTGAAGACCGAAGCAATGGCAAGGAAACCTGGGGAACACCTTGGAGTGTAACACACCATCTCTCTCCACCCGATACCCATTTTGTAGGCCTAATGCAGTGTAGTTTTCTACAACTACTAAACGAGAGTCTGAAGACCGAAGCAATGGCAAGGAAACCTGGGGAACACCTTGGAGTGTAACACACCATCTCTCTCCACCCGATACCCATTTTGTAGGCCTAATGCAGTGTAGTTTTCTACAACTACTAAACGAGAGTCGGAAGACCGAAGCAATGGCAAGGAAACCTGGGGAACACCTTGGAGTGTAACACACCATCTCTCTCCACCCGATACCCATTTTGTAGGCCTAATGCAGTGTAGTTTTCTACAACTACTAAACGAGAGTCGGAAGACCGAAGCAATGGCAAGGAAACCTGGGGAACACCTTGGAGTGTAACACACCATCTCTCTCCACCCGATACCCATTTTGTAGGCCTAATGCAGTGTAGTTTTGTACAACTACTAAACGAGAGTCGGAAGACCGAAGCAATGGCAAGGAAACCTGGGGAACACCTTGGAGTGTAACACACCATCTCTCTCCACCCGATACCCATTTTGTAGGCCTAATGCAGTGTAGTTTTGTACAACTACTAAACGAGAGTCGGAAGACCGAAGCAATGGCAAGGAAACCTGGGGAACACCTTGGAGTGTAACACACCATCTCTCTCCACCCGAAACCCATTTTGTAGGCCTAATGCAGTGTAGTTTTCTACAACTACTAAACGAGAGTCGGAAGACCGAAGCAATGGCAAGGAAACCTGGGGAACACCTTGGAGTGTAACACACCATCTCTCTCCACCCGATACCCATTTTGTAGGCCTAATGCAGTGTAGTTTTGTACAACTACTAAACGAGAGTCGGAAGACCGAAGCAATGGCAAGGAAACCTGGGGAACACCTTGGAGTGTAACACACCGTCTCTCTCCACCCGATACCCATTTTGTAGGCTTAATGCAGTGTAGTTTTCTACAACTACTAAACGAGAGTCTGAAGACCAAAGCAATGGCAAGGAAACCTGGGGAACACCTTGGAGTGTAACACACCATCTCTCTCCACCCGATACCCATTTTGTAGGCCTAATGCAGTGTAGTTTTCTACAACTACTAAACGAGAGTCGGAAGACCGAAGCAATGGCAAGGAAACCTGGGGAACACCTTGGAGTGTAACACACCATCTCTCTCCACCCGATACCCATTTTGTAGGCCTAATGCAGTGTAGTTTTCTACAACTACTAAACGAGAGTCGGAAGACCGAAGCAATGGCAAGGAAACCTGGGGAACACCTTGGAGTGTAACACACCATCTCTCTCCACCCAATACCCATTTTGTAGGCCTAATGCAGTGTAGTTTTCTACAACTACTAAACGAGAGTCGGAAGACCGAAGCAATGGCAAGGAAACCTGGGGAACACCTTGGAGTGTAACACACCATCTCTCTCCACCCGATACCCATTTTGTAGGCCTAATGCAGTGTAGCTTTCTACAACTACTAAACGAGAGTCGGAAGACCGAAGCAATGGCAAGGAAACCTGGGGAACACCTTGGAGTGTAACACACCATCTCTCTCCACCCGATACCCATTTTGTAGGCCTAATGCAGTGTAGTTTTCTACAACTACTAAACGAGAGTCGGAAGACCGAAGCAATGGCAAGGAAACCTGGGGAACACCTTGGAGTGTAACACACCATCTCTCTTCACCCGATACCCATTTTGTAGGCCTAATGCAGTGTAGTTTTCTACAACTACTAAACGAGAGTCGGAAGACCGAAGCAATGGCAAGGAAACCTGGGGAACACCTTGGAGTGTAACACAACATCTCTCTCCACCCGATACCCATTTTGTAGGCCTAATGCAGTGTAGTTTTGTACAACTACTAAACGAGAGTCGGAAGACTGAAGCAATGGCAAGGAAACCTGGGGAACACCTTGGAGTGTAACACACCATCTCTCTCCACCCGATACCCATTTTGTAGGCCTAATGCAGTGTAGTTTTCTACAACTACTAAACGAGAGTCTGAAGACCGAAGCAATGGCAAGGAAACCTGGGGAACACCTTGGAGTGTAACACACCATCTCTCTCCACCCGATACCCATTTTGTAGGCCTAATGCAGTGTAGTTTTCTTCAACTACTAAACGAGAGTCGGAAGACCGAAGCAATGGCAAGGAAACCTGGGGAACACCTTGGAGTGTAACACACCATCTCTCTCCACCCGATACCCATTTTGTAGGCCTAATGCAGTGTAGTTTTCTACAACTACTAAACGAGAGTCGGAAGACCGAAGCAATGGCAAGGAAACCTGGGGAACACCTTGGAGTGTAACACACCATCTCTCTCCACCCCATACCCATTTTGTAGGCCTAATGCAGTGTAGTTTTCTACAACTACTAAACGAGAGTCGGAAGACCGAAGCAATGGCAAGAAAACCTGGGGAACACCTTGGAGTGTAACACACCATCTCTCTCCACCCCATACCCAATTTGTAGGCCTAATGCAGCCTACCTTCCGACAACTACTAAACGAGAGCATGAAGATCGAAGCTCAGGAAAGGCAACCTGGGGAACACCTTGGAGTGTAACACACCCTCTCTCTACACCACGGAAGGGCTGATTCTTAGGAAGGAAGGCTGTCGGAAAGAAGCAGGGCGCGTCCGAGGGTGATTATATTCTTATTAGGTATATACTCACCCTCGGACGCGCCCTGCTTCTTTATTTGTAATGAATGTTTATTTGCAATGTGGTTTTGACTTACTCTATTTTTTTGGTAAATAATGATTTTATTATTTTCATTGTTTTGCATCTTCTTGGCAATAATATAAAGAAGACGCGACAGGACAACACTCGGTGGATGCCATATCTGTGTTTTAAATTGAAAAAAACTTTCAGTTAACTACTTGCAGGAGAAAGTTATTGTAGCTGGTGGCCATTTTTAGTACTGTACCAGATTTTTGTTGTATGTGTTTGTTTTTAATGTTAAAATGTCTGCATTTGATATCTCTCCAGTATTTTCTTTTTTATAAGCAAAATACTTATTTTTATATTTTCTGATGTTGGTTCAAGGGGTACACGGGCAGCAGTAGACAGGTCAGTGGAGGCCTAGTGGAAGGAGGGACCGCAGACAGGCTTTGAAGGCCTAACATAATAAATTGGGCTGGCTGTAGGCAATTTAAAATTTGTTCCAGGGGAAAACGGGCAGCAGTGGCCTGGTCTGTGTAGTAGTAGTGGAAAGAACGGGCCGCAGACAGGCTTTGAAGGCCTAACATAACAAAAATTGGGATGTAGGCAATTTACAATTGGTTCCAGGGGAACACGGACAGCAGTAGACAGGTCAGTGGAGGCCTAGTGGAAGGAGGGACCGCAGGCAGGCTTCGAAGGCCTAACATAATAAATTGGGCTTGCTGTCGGCAATTTTAAATTGGTTCCAGGGGAACACGGGCGGCAGTAGCCAGGTCAGTGTAGTAGTAGTGGAAAGAACGGGCCGCAGACAGGCTTCGAAGGCCTAACATAACAAAAATTGGGCTGTAGGCAATTTAAAATTGGTTCCAGGGGAACACGGGCAGCAGTAGACAGGTCAGTGGAGGCCTAGTGGAAGGAGGGACCGCAGACAGGCTTCGAAGCCCTAACATAATAAATTGGGCTTGCTGTCGGCAATTTTAAATTGGTTCCAGGGGAACACGGGCGGCAGTAGCCAGGTCAGTGTAGTAGTAGTGGAAAGAACGGGCCGCAGACAGGCTTCGAAGGCCTAACATAACAAAAATTGGGCTGTAGGCAATTTAAAATTGGTTCCAGGGGAACACGGGCAGCAGTAGACAGGTCAGTGGAGGCCTAGTGGAAGGAGGGACCGCAGACAGGCTTCGAAGCCCTAACATAATAAATTGGGCTGGCTGTAGGCAATTTAAAATTGGTTCCAGGGGAACACGGGCAGCAGTAGACAGGTCAGTGGAGGCCTAGTGGAAGGAGGGACCGCAGACAGGCTTCGAATGCCTAACATAATAAATTGGGCTGGCTGTAGGCAATTTAAAATTGGTTCTAGGGGAACACGGGCAGCAGTGGCCTGGTCAGTGTAGTAGTAGTGGAAAGAACGGGCCGCAGACAGGCTTCGAAGGCCTAACATAACAAAAATTGGGCTGTAGGCAATTTAAAATTGGTTCCAAGGGAACACGGGCAGCAGTAGACTGGTCAGTGGAGGCCTAGTGGAAGGAGTGACCGCAGAGAGGCTTCGAAGGCCTAACATAAGAAAAATGTCAATACAATGGTATTGACAGTGCCAGGCATTGAAGGATGTCAGCGCATAGACTAAACATTGGTGGAGCTGAGAGAGAAAATTTTGCAAGTGGTAGAGCACTGTTTGAGCTGGGGGGGGACTGTCTTGTGGCCGGCGGTACAGGCCCAGGGCCCCTCATATTACAACGGTGTGTCTGACGTTGGGTGCGCACCACCACCGCCAGACACTTTATTGTACTATGAGGGACCTAGTGGCAGTGCCGTCGACCAAAAGCGGGCACACCCACCTCCTCAGACAAACAGTACTCTCACGGGTGCTGGCGCCAAGTGGCGATACCACGGCCCCGTGTGGGGACTTTGGCCATTTAGGGAGGTGTTAACATGTCGGATGCTGGACAATCAGGTGCTGCAAATTACGAGATTGGAAAAGTCGTTCAGAATAGTCCACAGGCAAGACCTTTTCATAGGAAAGCTAGGTGTCAGCCGGGCAAGGTGGGGCAAAAGATTTCGAAATCCAGTTGTGGTTCATTTTAATGAAGGTTAGATCATCTACATTTTGGGTAGCCAGACGAGTCCTTTTTTCTGTTAGTATTGAACCTGCAGCACTGAATACTCTTTCTGATAGGACACTAGCTGCCGGGCAAGCAAGCTCCTGCAATGCATATTCTGCCAATTCTGGCCAGGTGTCTAATTTTGATGCCCAGTAATCAAATGGGAATGACGGTTGAGGGAGAACGTCGATAAGGGATGAAAAATAGTTAGTAACCATACTGGACAAATGTTGTCTCCTGTCACTTTGAATTGATGCTGCAGTACCTGTCCTGTCTGCGGTCATAGCAAAATCACTCCACAACCTGGTCAGAAAACCCCTCTGGCCAACGCCACTTCTGATTTCTGCCCCTCTAACACCTCTGGTCTGCTGGCCCCTGCAGCTCGTGTTAGAACGATCACGGGCGCTGTGTGCAGGGAATGCCAGAAGCAAACGGTCAACAAGAGTTGATTGTTTGGTTGCTAATATTAGTTCCAAGTTCTCATGTGGCATTATATTTTGCAATTTGCCTTTATAGCGAGGATCAAGGAGGCAGGCCAACCAGTAATCGTCATCGTTCATCATTTTTGTTATGCGTGTGTCCCTTTTGAGGATACGTAAGGCATAATCCGCCATGTGGCCCTAAGTTCCAGTTCTCAAATCTGTGGTTGTGCTTGGTTGAGGGGCAGTTTCAGGCAAATCCACGTCATTTGTGTCCCTCCAAAAACCAGAACCCGGCCTTGCCGCGCCAACAATTTCCACTGGCCCCGGAAAAGCTTCCTCATTAAAAATATAATCATCCCCATCATCCTCCTCGTCCTCCTCCTCCTGTTCGCCCGCTACCTCGTCCTGTACACTGCCCTGGCCAGACAATGGCTGACTGTCATCAAGGCTTTCCTCTTCCTCAGCTGCAGACGCCTAATCCTTTATGTGCGTCAAACTTTGCATCAGCAGACGCATTAGGGGGATGCTCATGCTTATTATGGCGTTGTCTGCACTAACCAGCCGTGTGCATTCCTCAAAACACTGAAGGACTTGACACATGCCTTGAATCTTCGACCACTGCACACCTGACAACTCCATGTCTGCCATCCTACTGCCTGCCCGTGTATGTGTATCCTCCCACAAAAACATAACAGCCCGCCTCTGTTCACACAGTCTCTGAAGCATGTGCAGTGTTGAGTTCCACCTTGTTGCAACGTCTATGATTAGGCGATGCTGGGGAAGGTTCAAAGAACGCTGATAGGTCTGCATACGGCTGGAGTGTACGGGCGAACGGCGGATATGTGAGCAAAGTCCACGCACTTTGAGGAGCAGGTCGGATAACCCCGGATAACTTTTCAGGAAGCACTGCACCACCAGGTTTAAGGTGTGAGCCAGGCAAGGAATGTGTTTCAGTTGGGAAAGGGAGATGGCAGCCATGAAATTCCTTCCGTTATCACTCACTACCTTGCCTGCCTCAAGATCTACAGTGCCCAGCCACGACTGCGTTTCTTTCTGCAAGAACTCGGACAGAACTTCAGCGGTGTGTCTGTTGTCGCCCAAACACTTCATAGCCAATACAGCCTGCTGACGTTTGCCAGTAGCTGCCCCATAATGGGAGACCTGGTGTGCAACAGTGGCAGCTGCGGATGGAGTGGTTGTGCGACTGCGGTCTGTGGACGAGGTCTCGCTTCTGCAGGAGGAGGAGGAGGAGGAGGAGGGGGTGCGAACGGCTACAGCCAACTGTTTCCTAGACCGTGGGCTAGGCAGAACTGTCTCAAACTTGCTGTCCCCTGTGGACCCTGCATCCACCACATTTACCCAGTGTGCCGTGATGGACACGTAACGTCCCTGGCCATGCCTACTGGTCCATGCATCTGTTGTCAGGTGCACCTTTGTGCTCACAGATTGCCTGAGTGCATGGACGATGCACTCTTTAACATGCTGGTGGAGGGCTGGGATGGCTTTTCTGGAAAAAAAGTGTCGACTGGGTAGCTCGTAGCGTGGTACAGTGTAGTCCATCAGGGCTTTGAAAGCTTCGCTTTCAACTAACCGGTAGGGCATCATCTCTAACGAGATTAGTCTAGCTATGTGGGCGTTCAAACCCTGTGTACGCGGATGCGAGGCTAAGTACTTCCTTTTTCTAACCATAGTCTCATGTAGGGTGAGCTGGACTGGAGAGCTGGAGATCGTGGAACTAGCGGGGGTGCCGGTGGACATGGCAGACTGAGAGACGGTGGGAGATGGTATTGTTGCCGCCGGTGCCCTAGATGCAGTGTTTCCTACTACGAAACTGGTGATTCCCTGACCCTGACTGCTTTGGCCTGGCAAAGAAACCTGCACAGATACTGCAGGTGGTGCAGAAAATGGTGGCCCTACACTGCCGGAAGGGATGTTGCGTTGATGACTAGCTTCATTGGCCGAGGGTGCTACAACCTTAAGGGACGTTTGGTAGTTAGTCCAAGCTTGCAAATGCATGGTGGTTAAATGTCTATGCATGCAACTTGTATTGAGACTTTTCAGATTCTGCCCTCTGCTTAAGGTAGTTGAACATTTTTGACAGATGACTTTGCGCTGATCAATTGGATGTTGTTTAAAAAAATGCCAGACTGCACTCTTTCTAGCATCAGATACCTTTTCAGGCATTGCAGACTGAGCTTTAACCGGATGGCCACGCTGTCCTCCAACAGGTTTTGACTTTGCCACGCGTTTTGGGCAAGATACGGGCCCGGCAGATGGAACCTGTTGCGATGTTGATGCCTGCTGCGGCCCCTCCTCCTCCGCTTCAGAACTGCTGCCGCCTGCACCCTGTTCCCCCAATGGCTGCCAATCGGGGTCAAGAACTGGGTCATCTATTACCTCTTCTTGTAGCTCGTGTGCAACTTCGTCTGTGTCACCGTGTTGGTCGGTGGTATAGCGTTCGTGATGGGGCAACATAGTCTCATCAGGGTCTGATTCTTGATCAGCACCCTGCGAGGGCAATGTTGTGGTCTGAGTCAAAGGACCAGCATAGTAGTCTGACTGTGGCTGTGCATCAGTGCACTCCATATCAGATTCAACTTGTAATGGGCATGGACTGTTAACTGCTTCACTTTCTAAGCCAGGGACGGTATGTGTAAAGAGCTCCATGGAGTAACCCGTTGTGTCGCCTGCTGCATTCTTCTCTGTTGTTGTTTTTGCTGAAGAGGACAAGGAAGCGACTTGTCCCTGACCGTGAATATCCACTAACGACGCGCTGCTTTTACTTTTACCAGTTTCACGAGAGGAGGCAAAAGAGCTAGAGGCTGAGTCAGCAAGATAAGCCAAAACTTGCTCTTGCTGCTCCGGCTTTAAAAGCGGTTTTCCTACTCCCAGAAAAGGGAGCGTTCGAGGCCTTGTGTAGCCAGACGACGAACCTGGCTCCACAGCTCCAGACTTAGGTGCAATATTTTTTTTCCCACGACCACCTGATGCTCCACCACTACCACTACCCTCATTACCAGCTGACAATGAACGCCCCCGGCCACGACCTCTTCCACCAGACTTCCTCATTGTTTTAAAAACGTTACCAAACTAACGGTATTTGTTGCTGTCACACAACTTACACGGTGAGCTATAACTTCAGTATGATTTAGCTACGCCTTTACAGGTGGGTGAGACCACAACGAAAATCAGGCACAATGTTACACACTCTGTTGTTGGTGGCAACAAATGAGAGAGATGCCACACACGCAGGACTGTCACTGAAGCGCAAATGTAAATATTAATCTCCCACTGATTTGTTTTTTTTTTTTTAAAAGGGAGACTTTAGAAAAAAAAAATAATAAAAAAAAATGATTTTTTAAGGAAGAATTTATAAACCAAATAAAATGAAATGATTGTTTCAGGGAGAATTTAGAAAACAAATAAAAAAAAAAATAGGCTTTCTATGGCCCACTGAGTGAGAGAGGACGCACACAGGAGTCAGGAGTGGCACACAAGCCCAGAGGCCAATATTTATCTCCCACTGATTGATTTAGTGATTTTTTCAGGTAGATTTTGGAACCCAAATCAAGCAAAAAAAAAAATAGGCTTTCTATGGCCCACAATTGGAGAGAGAGAGAGAGATGGCACACCCAGGAGTCAAGACTGGCACACAAGCAGAAAGGGCAATATTAATCTCCCACTGATTTGATTTATTTTTTTTTTTCAGGGAGACTTTAGAAAAATAAAAATACAAAAAAAATGATTTTTTCAGGAATAATTTAGAAACCAAATAAAATAAAATGATTTTTTCAGGGAGAATTTAGAAAACAAATAAAACAAAAAATAGGCTTTCTAGGGCCCACTGAGTGAGAGATGACGCACACAGGAGTCAGGAGTGGCACACAAGCCCAGAGGCCAATATTTATCTCCCACTGATTGATTTAGTGATTTTTTCAGGTAGATTTTGGAACCCAAATCAAGCAAAAAAAAAATAGGCTTTCTATGGCCCACAATTGGAGAGAGAGAGAGAGATGGCACACCCAGGAGTCAAGACTGGCACACAAGCAGAAAGGGCAATATTAATCTCCCACTGATTTGATTTTTTTTTTTTTTTCAGGGAGACTTTAGAAAAAAAAAATACAAAAAAATGAATTTTTCAGGAAGAATTTAGAAACAAAATAAAATAAAATGATTGTTTCAGGGAGAATTTAGAAAACAAATAAAAAAAAAAAAAGGCTTTGTAGGGCCCACTGAGTGAGAGAGGACGCACACAGGAGTCAGGAGTGGCACACAAGCCCAGAGGCCAATATTTATCTCCCACTGATTGATTTAGTGATTTTTTCAGGTAGATTTTGGAACCAAAATCAAGCAAAAAAATTAATAGGCTTTCTATGGCCCACAATTGGAGAGAGAGAGATGGCACACCCAGGAGTCAAGACTGGCACACAAGCAGAAAGGGCAATATTAATCTCCCACTGATTTGATTTTTTTTCTTTTTTTTCAGGGAGACTTTAGAAAAAAAAAATACAAAAAAAATGATTTTTTCAGGAATAATTTAGAAACCAAATAAAATAAAATGATTTTTTCAGGGAGAATTTAGAAAACAAATAAAACAAAAAATAGGCTTTCTAGGGCCCACTGAGTGAGAGATGACGCACACAGGAGTCAGGAGTGGCACACAAGCCCAGAGGCCAATATTTATCTCCCACTGATTGATTTAGTGATTTTTTCAGGTAGATTTTGGAACCCAAATCAAGCAAAAAAAAAAAATAGGCTTTCTATGGCCCACGATTGGAGAGAGAGAGAGAGAGATGGCACACCCAGGAGTCAAGACTGGCACACAAGCAGAAAGGGCAATATTAATCTCCCACTGATTTGATTTTTTTTTTTTTTCAGAGAGACTTTAGAAAAAAAAAATACAAAAAAATGAATTTTTCAGGAAGAATTTAGAAACAAAATAAAATAAAATTATTGTTTCAGGGAGAATTTAGAAAACAAATTAAAAAAAAATAGGCTTTGTAGGGCCCACTGAGTGAGAGAGGACGCACACAGGAGTCAGGAGTGGCACACAAGCCCAGAGGCCAATATTTATCTCCCACTGATTGATTTATTGATTTTTTCAGGTAGAATTTAGAACCTAAATCAACCAAAAAAATAAATAGGCTTTCTATGGCCCACTATTTGTAAGAGAGATGGCACGCTCAGGACTGGCACACAAGCCCCGAGGCCAATATTAATCTCCCACTTTTTTTTTTTTCCAGGGAAAATTTATAAACCCAATAAAAAAAATAATAAATAGGCTTTCTATGGCCCACTCTCTGAGAGAGAGAGATGGCACGCTTAGGACTGGCACACAAGCCCAAAGGCCAATATTAATCTCCCACTGATTGATTTATTGATTTTTTCAGGTAGAATTTAGAACCCAAATCAAGCAAAAAAATTAATAGGCTTTCTATGGCCCACTGAGTGAGAGATGGCACACACAGGAGTCAGGAGTGGCACACAAGCCCTGAGGCCAATATTTTTCTCCCACTGATTGATGTTGTGATTTTTTCAGGTAGATTTTGGAACCCAAATCAAGCAAAAAAATAAATAGGCTTTCTATGGCCCACTGAGTGAGAGATGGCACACACAGGAGTAAGGAGTGGCACACAAGCCCTGAAGCCAATATTTTTCTCCCACTGATTGATGTAGTGATTTTTTCAGGTAGATTTTAGAACCCAAATCAAGCAAAAAAATAAATAGGCTTTCTATGGCCCACTGAGTGAGAGATGACACAGACAGGGATGGCACTCTAGCAGAAATGCCAATCTTAATCTCCCACAAAAAAAAAAAAAAAAAAAAAAGGAACTGTCCTTCAATTACTATCTCCCTGCAGTAATCTCAGCCAGGTATGGCAGGCAGCAATAAGGAGTGGACTGATGCACAAATTAAATAAAAAGTGTGGACAAACAAACAAGATAGCTGTGCAGGAAGGAACAAGAGGATTTGTGCTTTGAAAAAAAGCAGTTGGTTTGCACAGCGGCGTACACACAGCAATGCAGCTATCAGGGAGCCTTCTAGGGCAGCCCAATGAGCTACAGCGCTGAGGAAAAAAAAAAAAATGTAGCTTCCACTGTCCCTGCACACCGAAGGTGGTGTTGGGCTGTGGAAATCGCTACAGCACAAGCGGTTTGGTGGTTAATGGACCCTGCCTAACGCTATCCCTGCTTCTGACGAAGCGGCAGCAACCTCTCCCTAAGCTCAGATCAGCAGCAGTAACATGGTGGTCGGCGGGAACGCCCCTTTATAGCCCCTGTGACGCCGCGGACAGCAAGCCAATCACTGCAATGCCCTTCTCTAAGATGGTGGGGACTAGGACCTGTGTCATCACGCTGCCCACACTCTGCGTTTACCTTCATTGGCTGAGAAATGGCGCTTTTCGCGTCATTGAAACGCGACTTTGGCGCGAAAGTCGCGTACCGCATGGCCGACCCCGCACAGGGGTCGGATCGGGTTTCATGAAACCCGACTTTGCCAAAAGTCGGCGACTTTTGAAAATGAACGACCCGTTTCGCTCAACCCTACCCCATACCACTGTTTGGGCACACAGCAGAGCTCTGAAAGGAAAAAGCACTGTTTCACTTTTTGAATGTAAAATTTGCTGGCATAATTAGCGAACGCCATGTCTTGTTTGGAGAGCCCCTGATGTGCCTAAACAGTGTAATCCACCTACAAGTGACACCATTTTGGAAACTAGACACCTAAGGAAACTTATCTAGATGTGTATTTAGCACCTTGAAACCCCAGTTGCTTCACAGAAGTTTATAACGTTGAACCGTAAAAATAAAAAAAATCTAACTTTTCCTTCAAAAAAATGTTTTTTAGTTCTAAATTTTGCATTTTCATAAGGGTAAAAGGAGAAAATGCACCATAAAATTGATGGTGTAATTTCTCCTGAGTACGCCGAGGTCCAATATGTGGAATAAAACCACTGATTGGGCACATGGCAGAGCTCGAAAGGGAAGGAGCCTTTTCAATGATACCCCATATGTGGTCAAAAACTACTTTTGATGCACTGTGCAAAGCTCAGAATTGAAAAAATGGCATATTACAGTGCAGATTTTGCTGCACTGGTTTGAGGGTGCCATGTCACATTGGCAGAGCCTCTGAGGTGCCAGAATAGCAGAATCCCCCCATAATTGACCCAATTTTACAAACTAAACCGATCAATGAATTCATCTAGGTGTGCAGTGATTATATTAACACCACAGGTGGGTCACAGAATTTCATACAACTGGACAGTGAAGAAAAAATAATTTACCTTTTTACCACCAAGATTGTGTGTTAGCCCCAAATTTTACATTTTCTTACTGTGACATGGGTAAAAATGTCACCAAAATTTGTCCCACAATTTCTGCTGAATGTAGAAAAACGCTATATGTTGCTGTACTGCTTAGCCACACGGCGAGACTCGATAGAGTGCAATTTACCTCCTGGTACGCAGATTTTCCTAGAATCGTTTACGGACTACATATGCAGAGCACCCTAGTGCTGGAAAAGCAGAAAACCCTCTCAAGTGTCCCCATTTTGGAAATTATACACCTTTTGAAATTTATCTAAAGGTGTATTGATGATTTTGACTCCATGGGAGTTTTCCAGAAACAAGCATTAATGGATGTTGTTGAGTGAAAACTGCTAATCTGCTATTGTAGTGACCAGTATGTTATGCCCAGTTCATGTTTCTGGAGACACGCACCCATAAATTAGGCAGGCTCTCATCACTACAATGTCTGATTTTTCTCTTTATAGGTATATTTTTGAGTATTTTTTTCTAATATCCAAGAAGTATCGTTTCTCCTTGCAGAGATTGACATGCTAAGCATGCCAAGATGAGGAGACTTAAAGCCACAATGCTCCTCTGAGAAATATGCTAATTATGCAAATTGTCTCTTCAGAGAGGAAGAGAACTAGAACTCTAGTGCCACCTATTGGAAGTAGCAATCCTACAAGTCATTGTTTTTTTTACTTTGCATAATTAGAATATTTCCCAGCGGAGCATTGTGGCTTTAAGTCTCCTCATCTCGGCATGCTTAACATGTCAATTTCTGCAAGGAGAAACAATACTTCTTGGATATCGGTGGAACACCTCTCACACAGCCAAGCCAGATCTCCACTTTGCACTGACAAGGGACAGTAACCCGAAACACAGTATCTGCAAATTGAGATTCTGGTTTGGCTATTACCCTAAGCCATGTCACAAGGCTTGTTAAAGGGTTAACATTGACTTGTAGGATTGTTAATTCCAATAGGTGCTGCTAGAGTTCTAGTTCTCTTCCTCTTTGAAGAGTCAATTTGCATAATTAGTATTTTTTTTTCTGAAAAGGAGAAATGGTCAAAATTAAAAAACATAACAGTGCTTTCAGACCTCAAATAATGCAAAGAAAACAAATTCATAATCATTTAGAAACAATAATACTAATGTTTTAACTCAGGAAGAGATCAGAAATCAATATTTTGTGAAATAACCATGATTTTTAATCACAGCTTTCATGCATCTTGGCATGCTTTCCACCAGTCTTTCACACTGCTTCTGGTGTAAAAATCTAAGCAGTTCTTCTTTGTTTGATGGCTTGCGACTATCCATCATCCTCTTGATTACATTCCAGAGGTTTTCAATGGGGTTCAAGCCTTGAGAGGCAGCATCAAAAGTAAAAGGTTGGTCACACAGGGATAATAGCAGCGTTAACGGAGTGCGTTACACTGTGGCATAACGCGGTCCGTTAACGCTGCCATTAACCTTGTATGAGCGCTGACTGGAGGGGAGTATGGAGCGGGCACTGACTGCGGGGAGGAAGGAGCGGCCATTTTGCTGCCAGACTGTGCCTGTCGCTGATTGGTCGTGGCTGTTTTGCCGCGACCAATCAGCGACTTGGGATTTCCATTACAGACAGACAGAAAGACAGACAGAAAGACGGAAGTGACCCTTAGACAATTATATAGCAGATGTGAAGCACCTGGGGCTTCAAAGTGCTCACCACACACACCCTCCTTGAGGAGGTATAGTTTCCAAAATGGCATCACTTTGTGCAATTTCCACTGCTTAGGCACATCAGAGGCTCTCCAAACCCAACATGGCAACCACTAATGATTCCAGCCAATTTTTCATTCAAAAAGTCAAATGGAGCTCCATCCCTTCCGAGTCCTGCCATGCGCCCAAGCAGTAGTTTTCCTCCCCATATAGGGTATCAGCATACTCAATAGAAACTGCACAACAAATTGAAAGGTGCAATTTCTCCTTGTGAAAATAAAAAATGAGTCATTATAAAATTTCTCAATTCCAGGGTAAAACTTGTATTCAGTGAAGACAGACTTTCCCAATACTGAAATACGATATGGCAGTTCTACTGATCAGATTCTATATAACCTAAGGAGGATACCATTAGCAATGCAGAGTATGCCTATATATATAGGGCTGGGGACTAATAAGGTCAAGCATGAAATGTAAACAAAGATCGTATAAAGAATTTGTGCAGATTCGACCAGATCATAAAGTTATTAAAAATCAATAGTTTTATCAAAAAATCATACAAAGATAATAGACATGTAACAAATATATAAACCAGCTGAAACCAATACAGCGGTGCACCAAACAGGTAATATGCACAAGGGTATAAGTATATAGTAATAACAAAGATACCTATATATAGACAACAAAGCATGGGACTGTAAAATAATATTTAAAATCACAGTATGTTGGTTAGAGAGATAACAGCAAGTGCAGTCAAACCAGCAAAACTGCAGAGTATAAATACATGTCCCAGAATAAGCCCAGCAATCTAAATCAGAGGTCCCCAACTCCAGTCCTCAAGGCCCACCAACATGTCACGTTTTCAGGATTTCCTTAGTTTTGCCCAGGTAATAATTGCATCACCTGTGCAATGCAAAGGAAATCCTGAAAACATGACCTGTTGGTGGGCCTTGAGGACTGGAGTTGGGGACCTCTGATCTAAATTACTGAAGTGCATGTGCGGATAAAGAGGTAAAGACACATAAATAATTACCTCAGCATATGTCAGGGTTTGTAACGGCACATGGGGCAGAGGAGCCCTCCCACAAACCACAGTGACGCCACGAGCACATGACCCGGAAGGAATGCCCACTTGTACCATGTGAGTGCACCACCGAGACAAACGCACACAGCAGGCACAAGAAGATGTGTCCAGGGATGAGAGCGGAGAGGGGAGCAACCCGCATGCGTGCACCCTGTGCCAGAAGATAACCATGGAGAAAATAAACAAACTAGGGAATAAATAGGAAATGAAAAAAATGAAAAAAAGAACAACTAAGTCATTGTAATAATGAAAAAACTGAAAAAGAAACCAGTGAATAAAATTTGATCAATGAAAAAAATGTGAGAAATAAAAGAAAAAGAAAATAAGAGAAAATATGGCTTTTGCTTTTTTAGCAGCAAGATGAAGGAAATTATATATAAAACTGTACCATGATATATATATATATATATATATATATATATATATATATATATATATATATATATATATTGTCATTTAACCCTGCTGTACTGTTAGGGTCAATATGACCCAAAATGATTTTTGAGACCCTGTAGAATTTTTTATATGAGGATTTGAAACTAGTGGTATCTTGACTTCTCCTCATTTGTGGAGCTCTATATATTTTTTTTTGTTTACTTTTTGCTACACGCTGATTGTTACACTTGTACTGTTTGGGTCACTATGACCAGATAGCATTTTATACTGTTCTACAGGTCTCTGATTATTTCTGACTGCAAAAGTTATGTTTTTTATGTGTACTTCATCTCAAAATGGTGGTGGTTTCACTGTTCTTATCAGTAAACAAGTAATTATCTACTATTATCCATTTGCTGCAAAAGTTCATATGCTCTAAATGTTCAAGTGTATAGAGGAAAAACCCCTGGTTAAAGACCTGAAAAAAATCAGGGTATGCGTGTTGTTCTCGATTTGACTCATGGACTAAAAGGACAAAATGTCACAAATGACAACTTTTTTACATCATATCAACTAGGCCAGATGTTGAAGAAAAAACAACTTACCATGCTGGGTACTATAAGAAAAAACAAACCTGAACTACCGCAAGGTATCCTTAGCAAGAGAGAGGTGTACAGTTCTACTTTTTTTTTTCTGGAAATACAATTATTGTTTCTTATGTTCCAAAAAAACCTAAGCAGGTAATTCTAATGAGCACAATGCACCATGACAATGCCCTAAGTGATAGAGAAGACAGAAAGTCTGACATTATTTTGCATTATAATGCCACAAAGGGAGCAATTGATACTTTAGACCAAGCAATATCAACATATACATGCAAACGCAAAACCAATCGGTGGCCAATGATTTTATGTTATAACATACGGGACGTTTCTGCATATAATGCATTTGTCTTATGGAGAGAAATTGACCCCGATTGGAACCGGAATAAGCTGCATAAGGCCGGTTTCACACGTCAGTGGCTCCGGTACGTGAGGTGACAGTTTCCTCACGTACCGGAGACACTGACTTACGTAGACACATTGAAATCAATGTGTCACTGCACATGTCAGTGTGTATTCACGGACTGTGTGTCTGTGTGCAAAACACAGAGATATGTCAGTGTTCGTGGGAGCGCACGGATTACACGGACCCATTAAAGTCAATGGGTCTGTGTAAAACACATTCCGCGCACGGACGCTGTCCGTGTGCAGTCCGTGTGCCGTGCAGGAGACAGCGATACAGTAAGCGCTGTCCCGCCCATGTGGTGCTGAAGCCGCCATTCATATCTTCTCTCCAGCAGCGTTTGCTGGAGAGAAGATATGAAAGATCCTTTTTTTTTTTTCGTGTTTAAAATAAAGATCCCTGTCCCCACCCCCCTCCCACCCCCTGTGCGCCCCCCGCTGTTAATAAAATACTCACCCGGCTCTCTCGCAGCGTCCTGTCCTCGCCACAGCTTCTCCTGTATGAGCGGTCACGTGGGGCCGCCGATTACAGTCATGAATATGCGGCTCCACCTCCCATAGGGCAACTAGTCCAATTTAAGTCTATGGGAAACCGGACTATTTTTACCGCGATCCCCCCAGGGGTCCTTTTAAGGTCTGAAAACATCTGAAAATTATGGAAACACTGATCAAATGACACAGAAACATCATGGGGATCGCCCCTGGAAGAATTTCTGACTCCAAGGTCACAGCTGTAAGCAATGTTGTCAGAGTTTCACGTCATTTTTACAGGTGCACCCAAAACCATACAAAAACAAAACCAAAATGGATTTTGCTGGAAAATAAGGTTCATCCTTTCCAGGCTAATGACTTGTATATATGGCAAAATAATTAACCCTAGACAAAAATGTTCCTCCACCACTTATGGAGTTGACACGCTCAGAAATGCATTCACTGGCAAATGTCATTGTAACATTTAACAACCCTAGCTGGCCATGTGGTGTGTGACACATCATCAGACACATCTTGTTTCATTTATGAAGGGGTGACTCTTAAAGTCACAAAGCCTATATTTAGAGGGGCATCAGGCAGCATTAATATTCTTAAAGGGACATTATTAAACAGTGGGTCTTCTATGCTGTTACTGCCTATGCAGTGAGTGGCTGGGCTGCCAAGAATTACAACACACCCCACCACCCCTTTCACGAGAGGTACAGGAGGGCTTCCTGAAAAAATTTCAAGGCCTGCCCTGCTATCAAGTCATATGCACCCAACAAATCCTTTGAACCCAGGTACCACACATGACCATGCCTGGCTGTAGGTTCAGCGGTGTCAGCCAAAAATCTGGCTCTTTCAGCGCTGTCCACAACTCTTCAGCATTGTACGGTTTGTCACCTAAGCAGATTAGCTTCAACACAGCCTGTTGCCGCTTGGCTGAGGCAGTGCTGCAGTGCTTCAAGCTTCTGACTGATGTGCTCATTTCAGAGATGGAGGCTGAAGAAGAGGAGGAGAAGTAGATTGTGGGGCAACCCTGATTGACATAGGGCCCGCAATCCTCGGCATCGAGAGGATGTGTTCCATCCCAAAGTCCGACTGGGTCCCGGCTCCCACTATTTTAACCCAGTGTGCTATCAGTGAAATGTACCATCCCTGCCCTCAAGCTCTTGTCCCCGTGTCCATGGTTAGGTGGACTTTCCCAGTAACAGCATTGTTGAGGGCACGGGTAATGTTGTTGGGCACGTGCTGGTGTAATGCCGGTATGGCACACTGGGAGAAATAGTGGCGACTGGGGACCGATTATCTTGCAACGGCTACTGCCATCAGGTTGCGGAAAGCTTCCATCTCAATGAGCCTAAAAGGCAACATTTCGAGTGCAAGCAGATGAGAAATGTGAGAATTTAGTACTGTGGCCTGTAGGGTGTTGGCTGCGTCTTTCCACTTGTGTTCCAATGACTGGTATATAGACAACTGAAGGCTGTGCTAGGACAAGGACGTGGACGGGATTGATGATGGTGCTGGTTGACTGTGGGCAACAACATGTGCAGGGCATGAGACATCTTCGAATCCAGCATGGACTGGGGATTGACTTCTACACAAAACAGTGGAAGAAGCAGTGGTGTAATGTACAGACAGTGTTCCTGGAGCCTGGGGTTTGGCCCACAAAGTCAGGTGCTTTGCTGCCATGTGCCTAATCTTGCTGGTGGTGGTCAGGCTGGTATTTTTGCTACCCCTACTGATGCGGGCATGGCAGGTGCTGCAAATGGCCTGTTTGGGGTTATCGGCAGTTTTTAAAAAATAACCAGTCTAGGGAAGATCTAACAGTTGGAATGGCAACTTCTGTCATGTTGGTTTTACAGGGAACGGATGCATGCCTTCTGTCTGTGGCCATCGCACTGCTTTTTCCTGCCTGTTGGGGTGATATGCCTCCTTCCCCATGTGTGCTGCTGTCCTCACTCTGCATGTCCTCCTGTCAGGTTGGGTCAGTCACTATGTAATCCATCACCTCATATTCCACATCTGCACCCAGCTTTTCCTCCTGAGTTTCTGGCAATTGTGTCTCATCGTCGTCCACCTCTTGTGACACTTTCCCACCATCGCCTTTGTGTGGCCATGGCTGGTCAAATTTTTGGCCATCGCTACATGCGATCTCATCTTGCCCCACTTCAAGTTGACTGGCCAAGAGTCCAGAATCTTTAAAGGGAAGACTGAACAGCTCTTCCTAGTGTCCAAGTGTGGAATCAGTTGTCTCCTACTCGCCATGGTGGGAGAAAGTAGGATCAGGGTAATATCCAGTCCACACTCACGGCTACTCAGACTTAACCATGTGGAAGACATGGTGGTGGTGGTGGCTAAGTGACTGGAAGCATTATCTGCTTTCCAACCAACAACCATTTCACACTGCTCTGGCTTCAATAGTGGTGTGCTGCGTCCCCTAGAAACTGGGACAGGAAGGTTGAGAGCGAAGATGTGGGTCTTTGTTGTGGCCCACTTTCAGCTTGGTCACGGCCTCGTCCTCTGCATGCACATCTGCATCATGTCCACTTCCCTGTCCCTTGACCCTTGCCTTGCCCATTTTTAATGGACTACTGAAATATTTGAAAAGCTCAATGCAAATGAATTTATTTTGAAAAAAATATATATGTGATCAGTATGCCTGAAAAGCAAGTATTTGGAAACCACAGATACACGGGGCGTCTGCCGGAGATAAAAGACAGTTAAAATGTTTGTTTGGGTTTTTTTTAAAGATTTTTTTAAACAAAAAATAACGCGTAGACCAAAGTTAGCAGACAGAACAATGCAACGTATGCCTGTGAAGCGAAGATTTTTCCACCACAGATACACCAGGCATCTGATGGAGATAACAGATTGTATAAATTTTTTTAATGTTTTTTGTAATTTTTGAAAACACGAAATACTGAGTAAAACAAGGCTAGCAGACAGAACTATGCAACATGTGCCTGCGAAGTGAAGATTTTTCCACCACAGAAACACCAGGCGTCTGACGGAGATAACAGACTGTTTAATTTTTTTATTTTTTAAACTATGAGTAGACCAAGGCTTGCAGAAAAAAAATACAACATATGCGTGCTAAGCGAATATTTGGACACCATAGATACACCAGGCGTCTGACGGAGATAACAGACTGTTTAATTTTTTTAATTTTTTTTAAATTTTGGAAAACACAAAATACTGAGTAGACTAAGGCTAGCAGACAGAACAATGCATGTATGCCTGCAAAGCAAGGATTTTGACACCACAGATACATTCAGGCATCAGCCAGAGATAACAGATTTATCAAAATGTGGCCTTTATTTTTTGGGGGCACACCAGTTGATTATGACACTAAAAAAAAAAAATTGTAGTACTAAAATTATAAGATATTTAGCACAATGATATGTGATGCATGTGGCGTTCATCTCACAGTGAAAAATATAAGCACTGTAGCTAAATATTTTGGGGCCAGCTTCAGATTTTTGGGGCAGCAAAATGGTGTCCAAAAATGTTGTAAGACACTACAAAATATTAGACAGGTTTTTTGGCGCACTCACATCTGATGCCTGGGACCAATTTTTTTTGTTTAATTCTTAGATTTGCATGCTCTTGTATTGCAATGACCAGGCTGTAGTCTGCAGCGTGACCAAGCAAATAAATGTAGAAAAAAGGGGGCTATGGATTGCTGTATAATAAAATGAGCAGGTATAAGCTGCAAAAAAAATGCCACAGATAACTGCAGCTAGGTATATAAAAAATAAGCAGCAGCAGACACAACTACTCACATACAGTGCCTGCAGGCCTTGCACTGATATGGATATGTGCACATAAACTCCCCTTGCCTACCTAGCACTGCAATCTATGTACTGCCGAATTAGCCCTAAAAAGGACTGTTGGTTTATCAGGATTTGTGAACTGAACACTAACAGACCCACCCTAACTATTAAAAGGATGATTCTGGCCCTATCTCAGCAGCAGCTCTCCCTACGCTAGCTGACTCCGGAGCAGAATGCGGCGAGCAGGGGCGGAGGCTGGTCTCTTATTACCCTGAAGATGCTGTGCGGCAGGTAAATCACTGCAAGACCACAACAAAGATGGCTGCTGTTGTGAATTCTGTGGCAGAGCTTCCTCTTGTGGTCACAAGTGGTACTTCGGCTGATTCTCTCTGTGAGCTTCCGTTGGTGGAGGAAAGTGGTACTGCGGCTTCTGAGTTTCCTTCCTCAGGTGATATGGTGAAGTCGTTAGGTGCTACCCTATTTAACTCCACCTAGTGCTTTGATCCTGGCTTCCAGTCAATGTTCTACTATTGGACCTGTTTCCTCCTGGATCGTTCCTGTGGCCTGCTGCTCTGCATAGCTAAGTTCCTCTTTGCTATTTGTTTGCTGTTTTTTTTCTGTCCAGCTTGTTTATTTGTTTTTTCTGCTTGCTGGAAGCTCTGGGACGCAGAGGGTGTACCTCCGTGCCGTTAGTTCGGTACGGAGGGTCTTTTTGCCCCCTTTGCGTGGTTTTTGTAGGGTTTTGTGTTGACCGCAAAGTTACCTTTCCTATCCTCGCTCTGTTCAGAAAGTTGGGCCTCACTTTGCTAAGTCTATTTCATCTCTACGTTTGTCTTTTCATCTTAACTCACAGTCATTATATGTGGGGGCTGCCTTTTCCTTTGGGGTATTTCTCTGAGGCAAGGTAGGCTTATTTTCTATCTTCAGGCTAGCCAGTTTCTCAGGCCGTGCCGAGTTGCATAGGCAGCGTTAGGCGCAATCCACGGCTGCCTCTAGTGTGGTTGGTTAGGATTAGGGATTGCGGTCAACAGAGTTCCCACGTCTCAGAGCTCGTTCTTGTTTTTTGGGTTATTGCCAGGTCACTGTATGTGCACTGACCTCTATGTCCATTGTGGTACTGAATTACCTTTCATAACAGGCTGCGGTGTTACAGTGCCTGGCAGACAATCGCTGCATGTTGACTGGGTCTCTAAGGACTGCCAAAAATGCAAGGTGGAGACCCGAGCTCCCGCCGAATAATCCTAGAAATGCTCGGTGCTCGCCGAGTACACCAAGCATAGTCATACTTGGGCGAATACCGAGTAGTGGCAAGCACGTTCGCTCATCACTATACAGTACTGCTTATCCACACGGCAAGAATCAGGAGGGTCGGAGTGCTATTTGCCTTATGGAGCACAGATTTTCCTTGAATAGTTTGTGGACTCCATATACAGAGCCCCTAAGTGCTACAAAATCAGAATCCCCCTCAAGTGACCCCGTTTTGGAAATTATACCCCTTTGGGAATTTATCTGCAGGTGTAATGACAATTTTGACTCCATGGGTGTTTTCCAGAAACAAGCAGCCATTGGATGTTGCTGAGTTTAAATTGCAAACTGTCATTGTAGTGACCAGTATGCTGTAGTGACCAGTACCTTATAATGACCAGTATATTAGGCTCAGATTATGCTTCTGGAAACATTCACTCGTAAATTAGGTGGGCTCTCATCATTACCAAAATGTCAAACATGTGGATGCTATATATTGTTTCAGCACAATGGGCTCAGAAGGGAGGGGGGGCATTTTGATTTGGGAGTGCATAATTTGCTGAGTTTCTTTTGGAGGTTGAGGAGCCATTTGGCTTTTCCAGACTCTTTGTTGTATCAGTTATGTGAAAGTCCCCTATATTTCCATTAACAGATGATGGACAAGAGTGGGGACTTACTTTTTTTGTGGATTGTGTTGAAGCTTTTATTGGGAAAGTTTTACATAATATTTGGGATTACATTTATCCTGCACTCTACACTGAGCACTTAAATTGATGTTTCCAAATCTCTGAGTGACATTATTCGGATGAAACCCCCGAGGTGTCAATTCACTATAATTAGGCAGAAGTTATTCTGGACTCTGTGCAGTAGAAGTTATTAGGTGACTTTATTCTTTGGGTCGGTGCAATTACAGTGATGCCAGATTTATATCAGGTTATTATGTTTGGTTGCTGTCACACACTAAAAGACACCTTTTGGGCATTGCCATATTTTGGCAGCTATACTTTTTCTATATTTAATCCGACAGTGTCATGTGAGGGCTTGTTTTTTTGGGATGAGTTTACTTGTTTATTGGTACCATATTTCAACACATGACATTTTTTATTTGTTTCTATTCCAATATTTGGGAGGAAAAATAATCAAAAACGAGCAATTCAGGAATTTAATTTTTTAGTTTTTTTGTCGTTCCATGTGTGGTGAAATTGATATGGCAGCTTTTTTCTTCAGGTCAGTACGATTACAGCGATACCACATTTAAATAGTTTTTTATGTGTTGGCGCTTTTACACAAAAAAAACTATTTTATAGAAAAAAAATATTTTTGCATTGCTTTATTCTGAGAGTTATAACTTTTTTATTTTTCCGCTGATGGTGCTGTTTGATGGCTAGTTTTTGCGGGACAAGATGAAGTTTTCAGCGGTACTATTCTTATATATAACAATATATTTTTGATTGCGTTTTATTCCACTTTTTGTTTGGCAGTATAGAAAAGCATTTTTTTCACCTTGTTTTTTATATATCTATTTTACAGAGTTTGCTAAAGGGGAAAGTTTTATACGTAGGGTTATTCCGAAAACCGCGATACCAAATAAAAAAGTATTTTCTCAACTTTCTTTCACTTTTGTTAAACTTTTTTTTAACTTTTTTCTGCTATGGGACTTTCATTTTCTGCAGTCTGATCGCACTTATAAGGTATACCAATGCAGATGCATTGCTATACCTTGTAGCCTGTCAGCCCTGGAGACGCAAGTTAGGCTACTTTCACACTAGTGTCGGCGTCGGCCCGTCGCAGTGCATCGGGCCGACGTACCGACACATCTTGTGACAACGCAGCACAACGGTGGCAGTGGATGCAGTTTTACAACGCATCCGCTGCCCCATTGTGAGTTGCAGGGAGGAGGGGCGGAGTTCCGGCCACGCATGCGCGGTCGGAAATGGCAGACACAAAGCACAGAAAAACGTTGCAAGCAACGTTTTTTGTTCCAACGGTCCGCCACAACACGACGCAACCATCGCACGCTAATGTTAGTCTATGGGGAAAAAACGCATCCTGAAGACAACTTTGCAGGATGCATTTTTTTCTCAAAAACAATGCATTGCGACGTGCGTCGTACGACGCTAGTGTGAAAGTAGCCTTAGTTAGATCATGCACTGCGCATGATCTAACTGATTTCCTATTGCCTGGTGATCCAGGTGTCGTCTTCACGAAATCGGTTCACCATGGCAACAATCTGGACCCCGCGATGATGTTGCAGAATCTCGGATCCAAGGGTAGAAGAGTTTGATCTCAGTATTCAGGGGCTTAAAGTGTCAGAAGTAGTGCGGGACCAGAAAAAAAGCAACAAAGATCAGTTCACCTTCTCTCAGTCCCACAGCGCGGATCATGCAGTGCTGCAAGTAGCATGAAGGTGAAGCAGAACTCCAGCATGGGTAATTTCCATAAAAAAATAACTTTTATTCCTTTTTCATTAAAAGCACATAAGTCCAAAATCCATCTTTATATCCAGGGACACAAAAATGGGTGATTCATACCAGTGACAGTCACAGGATTAAAGTGCATTTAAAATCATACGCGTTTCAATGGTCATGCCGCCTTATTCATTGTGATAGAAATAAAATGAAAAGATGGCTGCCATTCACTGCATCAGACAGGTGCCTCCTGATTCTGACCTTTAGGGGGCCCCCTGTGCACCCCACATATTGCTGGTCTCAAGTGGTGCAATTAATCAAATACATAACATTGGGGGTATTACAATTGATGTAGTGGTTAATTTTGTACATATTTTTGGCGACAGATGAGTGAAATTCCTTACTGTTCACCATATATTTACAGCAGGTGCATATATTATGCCCACACTTGTATGTGCCTTTTGTACTGAGCTAATTTTCCTATTCTTTTAGGCTATGTGCACACGTTGCGGATTAGGCTTAGGAATTTCTGGTGCAGATTCTGCCTCTCCTGGCAGAAAACGCACCTGCGGATTTGTCGCGTTTTTGTGCGGTTACGCAGCGTTTGTGCGTTTTTGCTGCGGTTTCTTGCGGATTTACTGCGGATTTTACCCCTGCGGTTTTCTATAATGGAATGGGTACAAAAACGCTGCAGATTCACAAAAAAGAAGTGACATGCTACTTTTAAACGGCAGCGTTTCCGCAGTGGATTTTCCGCAAAGTGTGCACAGCATTTGTTTTTTTTCTCTTTGATTTGCATTGTACTGTAAATCAATTGCAGATCTGCAGCGTTTCTGCACTGCAAAAGAATCCGCAACGTGTGCACATACCCTTAGCCTTTTGTCCTCACTAACAAAAAGGCTGGGGGATAAGATATCGTTCAGGCTAGAGGCTTTTTTTAGCGATATAACGCACTGGTTTGGACAGGATTTGGTTCAGCTTTTTATCCTGGCTCAACATAAGGATTATTTTTCTGATGATATTAGTAATGGGCTGTATGTAGTGGTGAAGGTGATATGCTCCTCACTAGACCTACGTTTACTACGTGCCTTATTACGCATAGCATCCCAATCAATATAATCAACAATGCTCTCAGCCCTCTGTAGCATCCAGCTGGACTAACGCCTATCATTCACCTCCCTTTTACTCCTGTCATAGACTTCCTTGGTGGTACAATTCCTTTTAAACCTGTAGAGTTCCCTCAAAGGTATGCTTTTTATTGCATGTCTTGGATGGCATGATTTGGCGTGTAATATGGAGTTAGTGGCGGTACTTTTCCTGAAAGGGGAGATTATGATGATTGAATCTGAATTTAGGTCGAAAGTAACATCTAAAAAATTAACGTTTCTGCCACCAATTGTATAGGTGAATTTCAAATTCATTTCATTATCCTTCATATATTTGATAAATTCAGATATCAAGTCCGTGGGTCCTTCCCATATCAGGAGCAGGTCATCCAGTGCGGGACCACTCCTGAGTGCCAGGTGTCAGATGTCAGAATCAGATGATATCCGTTGGTGATCGCAAGAGCACAGGGTCTGTGTGTGCAAAATCACCTAGACATATTCATACATCCCAGGTCAGTAAGTTCCAGGCCACACAGACATATTGATACGCTTCAGGTCCGAATTGGGTTAAAGGGTGGAGGAGGCTGTTTTTTTCTCTTTTTAATTTCTCTTATATACAAGTCATTATACAGGAAAGATTGTTTAGTAACATTTTTCCCTGAAAAATCCATTCTATCTTCGGTTTTGTTGCTTTAGGCCGGATTCACACTTGCGTGTTCAATGTGTGAAACTCGCATGAGTCTCTCGCATCACTGGCGCCGGCACTTAGGACCGGAGAGTGTGGCTGCATGCATTTCTATGCAGCTGCAAGCTCCATTCCTGATTGCCGGGGCTTGATGCGAGAGACTTGCGCGAGTTTCTCACATTGAACTCGCAAGTGTGAACCCCGGCCTTATTGTCAGGCAGTAAAAGTTTATTAATTCCCTAACGACATGCTGTTTCCATTCCATTTGAGTGCTGTTTCCATCTATTTCAGCAATTTCCCAACCTTTCCAGCCCTTCTGTTTGGGTCTTCCGGAAAAATGCTTGAGTTTCCGATGGACTTCCATTATACTCGAGTCGAGCCCGTCCGAGCTTCTGACCTGCTTGACTCGAGTAGTGAACACTACAGCATTTTCATGCTCAATCGTCATTAGTGACCACAAAATAATGTTTCACTTATTCTTTAATAAGATGTATGGTGGAAGGGCTGCAAAAACACTGAAGTTCAGGAAGGCTATTTGCCATCGGCTAAGAGATTATCTTGTTACCATTAACAGGAATTATGTTTGGAAAAACGAAGGCATGATCTTATTGTCACGTACAAATATATGGATGGATAGGACAGAAATTTTGTTATAATCATGGAAGGCGATACTTTACTGTAAATGCAATGAGACTATGGAACTCTCTACCCCATGAGGTTATAATTGTTGGTTCAGTACAAAAGATTTAGGAGGGCCTGGATGCCTTTCTTGAAAAACATAATATTATAAGTTATGTGTACTAAATTCTGTGATGGGATGTTGATCTAGGGAACTAGCTTGAGTCAAGAAAATGTTTCTCACCCATCATTAAACAGACTGTCCACCAATTTACAGATGATTGGTAACATAGTAACATAGTAACATAGTAACATAGTTAGTAAGGCCGAAAAAAGACATTTGTCCATCCAGTTCAGCCTATATTCCATCATAATAAATCCCCAGATCTACGTCCTTCTACAGAACCTAATAATTGTATGATACAATATTGTTCTGCTCCAGGTAAGCCTAGTTAATATTGGATATTCCTGGTGGTTGTGGATGATTTGCAATTTAGGGCAGTAAAGTGCCAGTTTAGTGTACCGTGGACCCATAGGGGAATTCATCAAAGTGTTTAAGCTTGTTTTATGGCATTAGGCACCTTGAAAAGTCACAAAAATGTTTTTCACAATGCAAATTTACACAAAAATCTTGCGACTATATTCAGCCCAGTCCCAGCTAGTTCTGCAAAAGTGGGTGTAGCATGAGCGGGGCAGGTGTGGCTGCATCTGCCTGACAAATTTATCAGAAGTTTCACCACTTTCTTGGCATAACTTCTGCCAGCAATGCTACTCCAGTTTCTACTGAAGTAACATTTTTGTTTAAGTTCACGCCACTAAGAAAATGCAACAAATTCGTCAAGAGGTGTGCGCCCCTTAATGAATACAGCACATTTTTACTGACCACAGCAATTCTAGTGCACAATGCCACTCTTAATGAATCACCCCCATACACTCAGTTTATATTATTGCAGACATACTGTACGGTCTTATTAGTAATAAGTAATTAATAATGGTGTGTATAACTAATGAAGGATATAAATACAATATAATATCTGGGCCCTTTATGATATTTTTTGCTCCTTAAAAAGCAGCAATGAAAATAGCCCTGATCCACTTTATATAGTTATTTATAATAAGAAATATTATAGGTTCAAGAGAATTGTGGCACTTAGTATTTTCAACTAGTGGAATGTCTCCATCTAGTGTTGTTGGAAGGTATAACAGTCTACGGTAAACGCTTTATGGATGTCATGCTGTCCCTTAGGCTTGATCCATTCACATTTTGAAGCCAGATGTGGATAGAGAAAAATTGTGACATTTTTTTCTTCTCTTATGCTTAATTCTTGGTTTGTTTGTGAAAAGAATTACTCAATGATGGGTGGTGCATGCTTTGGGCCTTCTGTTTACCCACAACTTTGGAAAGGTGTCAACAATTTTATCCTGCCCATTTTTGAGGTTGTGTGAAGTTATATCCAATTTGCTTCTTTCCTCTGTTTTTTTTTTGTGTTGTTCCAATATACACAAAGAAAATAAACATGTGTATAACAAAATATGTGTGATTGTAATAATTGTATGAGAGAAATACTTCATTTTCTGGAACAATTTGAGTGTCAACACTCTTGGCCATGACTGTACATTATATAGGTGACACTGATACTACTACATACTGTATACATCACATAGAATACACCAAGACTGCTGTATATACATCCCATGGGAGACACTGAGACTGCTGTATACATCACACAGGAGACATAACAATGCTGTTTATTAGTGTTGAGCGATACCTTCCGATATCGGAAAGTATCGGTATCGGATAGGATCGGCCGATATTCAAAAAATATCGGATATCGCCGATACCGATACCCGATCCCAATGCAAGTCAATGGGACCAAAATATCGGAATTAAAATAAACCCTTTCTTTCCTTGTAGGTTCATTCTACATGAAGGAAAACAACTAAGAATAATGCAGGATGTATTTGGGGAGGTGGCGGAGACATTAAAGTCATAGAGGTTTAGCCCAATCAAATAGAATAGCATGTTTTTTTTTTTTTTAAAGACGTTCGGAGTGACAAAGATATTGACTATGTAAATTCTTTTTTTATTTTGTCAGATATTGATGTTTCACTATTCCACGCCCTTCCCCTTCTTTTTTTTTTACTTTTCCCACACTTTCATCTTCATCATCATCAGCATCTTTGACATCAACTTCTTCTTCACCTTATTCATCTTCTTCTTCATCCTTTACCTTTTTTTTTTTTTATTACATTCTTCATATTCATTTTATTCAACTATTATTATTCTTCCAATTCTACATATTCATTTTATTCAACTGTTATTATTCTTCCTATTCTACTTCTTCATCATATTCTCATTTGTGACAGGCATTCCTGTAGTTGTTATCTATAAAAGATGGAAGATTACACCTTCCGTTCTGCCAGTCACAAAAGTTACATTTGTCCGCGTTCATTTTGGCCTGCAGCATCAGGCTTTATCCAGGGGCACCACGAGGAGGAACGGACTCACCCCCATACACTGCTTAGTCTTCTTCTGCATATAATTTAGATAATATCTTTTGCTCTGATATTAAGTGTTATGCTTAATGTTCTTCTGCTCTTTGTTCTGCAGCCTCTTATTCTTCTGCTTCTCGGTCTTCCATGTCGTCGTCTCCAGGGTCGTCGTCTCCAGTGTCGTCGTCTCCGCCGTCGTCATCTCCGCCGTCGTCGTCTCCGCCGTCGTCGTCGTCGTCATCGGGGTGGTCTTTCTGGTCGTCGACGTTAGGGTCTTCAACTTGGAAATGTAGCAGAAGGTACAAGAAGGCTGAGAAAATGCCAAGAACCTGATGATGGAACTGGAACTCGGATGGCTACCCGAAGGTTCAAGAGCCTATGGAACTACCGAGGACCAGCTGACGTTACTGGAACCCGGTTACTAAGCAGGAGGTACCCGTGCCTGAAAGCACTACCAAGGACCACCTGACGTTGGTGGAACTTGGATACCCAGAAGGAGGCACCTAAGCCAAAGGCTCTGCCCGGAACCAGCTGATGGTACTGGAACCAGGATGGGGAGCAGAAGGTACAAGAGCAAAAGACACTGCCGAGAACCAGCTGACGGTGCTGGAACCAGGTGGTGGACCCGAAGGCCCACAGGAGAGGAGAGAACAGCTAGGCCGCGAGGCAGCCGCAGTTACCGAACCCCAACAGTCCTACAGGGGGAGCTGGGCCTACTGGCACTACAGAACCAGCCTTGACTACCAATTCATGCAGCCCACATAGGAAGCTCCTAAACTGGAGGCACCCTGGAGTTGGCTAACCCGACCGCAACACGACGGGGCAACGCATAGGTGTCTCAGTGAGTTTGACAGTACCCGGAAACAGATGACAGTGCTGGAACCAGGCTGGGCACGAGGGAGTACCCGTGACAAAAACACTGCCGAGAACCAGCTGGCAGTGTGTTGTGAGTTCTGTTTTTGGGCTCCCTCTGGTGGTTACTGATGGTACTGGGTGACTTGTCTTTCCTGGGTCTCTGGGTTCCACCTGTTCCATCAGGATATGGGAGTTTCCTATTTAACCTGGCTTTGCTGGCATTTCCTCGCCGGTTATCAATGTATCCAGTGTGTCTTGTTACCTCTGCTCCCTGCTCCTAGAACCTTCTGGTCAAGCTAAGTTTGGATTTTCCTGTTTTGGTGTTTTGCTTTATTTGGTTTTTAGTCCAGCCTGCAGATATGTGATTCTTGCTGCTGGTTGCTCTAGTGGGCTGAAATTGCTCCTCATGTACCATGAGTTGGCACATGAGTTCAAGTAATTTCAGGATGGTTTTTTGAAGGGTTTTTCGCTGACCGCGCAGTTCACTTTTGTATCCTCTGCTATCTAGCTTTAGCGGGCCTCATTTTGCTGAAACTGTTTTCATACTGCGTATGTGCTTTCCTCTCATTTCACCGTCATTATATGTGGGGGGCTGTTATTTCTGTGGGGGATTTCTCTGGAGGCAAGAGAGGTCTGTGTTTCTTCTAATAGGGGAAGTTAGATCTTTGGCTGGAGCGAGACGTCTAGGATCATCGTAGGCACGTTCCCCGGCTACTTTTATTTGTGTGTTAGGTTCAGGGTCGCGGTCAGCTCAGGTTCCATCGCCCTAGAGCTTGTTTGTATCTGTGCTTGTCCTTTAGTGATCCCCTGCCATTGGGATCATGACAGTATAACCGGCCCACAAAGTGTTAATTGTATTGGCTGAAGTAGGAGGATAAGTAGTCTGAGGAAGTTTTTTTTTTTTTTTTTCTTTCTCTTTCCCTCAGAGTTCGCTGCCTAGCCTTATTGCAGCCTGGCCACTTCCTCCTCCTCTTAATCTTTGAATGGCTCTGATCCCAGCTGTTTATCATGGACGTCCAGAGTTTGGCTTCCAGCCTGAATAATCTTGCCACTAAGGTTCAAAATATACAGGATTTTGTTGTACATGCTCCTATGTCTGAACCTAGAATTCCTGTCCCAGAGTTTTTTTCTGGAGATAGATCTCGTTTTCTGAATTTTAGGAACAATTGCAAGTTGTTTCTTTCTTTGAAATCTCGCTCCTCTGGAGACCCTGCTCAGCAAGTCAAGATAATTATATCTTTCCTGCGGGGTGACCCTCAGGATTGGGCATTTGCATTGGCACCAGGGGACCCTGCGTTGCTTAATGCGGATGCGTTTTTTCTGGCATTGGGTTTGCTCTATGAGGAACCTAACCAAGAGATTCAGGCTGAAAAAGCTTTGTTGGCCCTCTCTCAGGGGCAAGATGAAGCAGAAATTTATTGTCAAAAATTTCGGAAGTGGTCGGTGCTTACTCAGTGGAATGAGTGCGCTCTGGCTGCAAAGTTCAGAGATGGCCTTTCTGAGGCCATTAAAGATGTTATGGTGGGGTTCCCTGCGCCTGCTGGTCTGAATGAGTCTATGACTATGGCTGTTCAGATTGATCGGCGTTTACGGGAGCGCAAACCTGTGCATCATTTGGCGGTGTCGTCTGAACCGTCACCTGAGATAATGCAATGTGATAGAATTCAGTCCAGAAGTGAACGGCAAAAGTATAGGCGGAAAAAAGGGTTGTGCTTTTATTGTGGTGATTCAGCTCATGTTATATCAGCATGCTCTAAACGCACAAAAAAGGTTGATAAGTCTGTTGCCATTAGTACTTTACAGTCTAAGTTCATTCTGTCTGTGACTCTGATTTGTTCATTATCATCCATTTCCGTCGATGCCTATGTGGATTCAGGCGCTGCCCTGAGTCTTATGGATTGGTCATTTGCCAATCGCTGTGGGTTTAGTCTGGAGCCTCTGGAAGTCCCTATTCCTTTGAAGGGAATTGACTCTACACCTTTGGCTATGAATAAACCTCAGTACTGGACACAAGTGACCATGCGTATGACTCCCGTTCATCAGGAGGTGATTCGCTTCCTGGTACTGTATAATTTGCATGATGTTCTAGTACTTGGTCTGCCATGGTTACAAACTCATAATCCAGTCCTTGACTGGAAATCAATGTCTGTGTTAAGCTGGGGTTGTCAGGGGGTTCATGATGATGCACCTCCGATTTCTATCGCTTCATCTACTCCTTCTGAGATTCCTGTGTTTTTGTCTGACTATCGGGATGTTTTTGAGGAGCCTAAGCTCAGTTCGCTTCCTCCTCACAGGGATTGCGATTGTGCTATAAATTTAATTCCAGGCAGTAAATTTCCTAAAGGTCGTTTGTTCAATCTGTCAGTGCCAGAGCATACTGCTATGCGGGATTATGTTAAGGAGTCCTTGGAAAAGGGACATATCCGTCCATCTTTGTCCCTTTTGGGAGCAGGTTTTTTTTTCGTGGCCAAGAAAGATGGTTCCTTGAGGCCTTGTATAGATTATCGTCTTTTGAATAAGATTACCGTAAAATATCAGTATCCTTTGCCATTGTTGACTGATTTGTTTGCTCGCATTAAGGGGGCTAAATGGTTCACTAAGATTGATCTTCGGGGTGCGTATAATCTTATACGAATAAAGCAAGGTGATGAGTGGAAAACCGCATTTAATACGCCTGAGGGCCATTTTGAGTATTTGGTAATGCCTTTTGGACTTTCTAATGCTCCTTCAGTCTTCCAGTCCTTTATGCACGATATTTTCCGTGAATATCTGGATAAATTTATGATTGTGTATTTGGATGATATTTTGGTTTTTTCTGATGACTGGGAGTCTCATGTTCAGCAGGTCAGGAAGGTGTTTCAGGTCCTGCGGGCCAATTCCTTGTTTGTAAAAGGCTCAAAGTGTCTCTTTGGAGTCCAGAAGATTTCTTTCTTGGGGTATATTTTTTCCCCTTCTACTATTGAGATGGATCCCGTCAAGGTTCAGGCTATTTGTGACTGGACGCAGCCTACATCTCTTAAGAGTCTACAGAAGTTCTTGGGCTTTGCTAATTTCTATCGTCGTTTTATAACTAATTTTTCTAGTGTTGTTAAGCCTTTGACGGATTTGACTAAGAAGGGTGCTGATGTTGCTAATTGGTCTCCTGCGGCTGTGGAGGCCTTTCAGGAACGTAAGCGCCGGTTTTCTTCTGCTCCTGTGTTGCGTCAGCCAGATGTTTCGCTCCCTTTTCAGGTTGAGGTTGATGCTTCCGAGATTGGAGCAGGGGCGGTTTTGTCACAGAGAAGCTCCGATGGCTCAGTGATGAAGCCATGCGCGTTTTTTTCTAGAAAGTTTTCGCCGGCTGAGCGGAATTATGATGTTGGTAATCGGGAACTTTTGGCCATGAAGTGGGCATTTGAGGAGTGGCGTCATTGGCTAGAGGGTGCTAGACATCGTGTGGTGGTCTTGACTGATCACAAAAATTTGATTTACCTTGAGTCTGCCAGGCGTCTGAATCCTAGACAGGCTCGTTGGTCACTGTTTTTCTCTCGTTTCAATTTTGTGGTTTCATACCTGCCAGGTTCAAAGAATGTGAAGGCGGATGCTCTTTCTAGGAGTTTTGTGCCTGACTCCCTTGGAAATTCTGAGCCCTCTGGTATCCTTAGGGATGGGGTGATTTTGTCTGCTGTCTCCCCAGACTTGCGACGTGCTTTGCAGGAGTTTCAGGCGGGTAAACCTGATCGTTGTCCGCCTGAGAGACTGTTTGTTCCGGATAATTGGACCAGTAGAGTCATCTCCGAGGTCCATTCTTCTGCGTTGGCAGGTCATCCTGGAATATTTGGTACTAGAGACTTGGTGGCCAGGTCTTTTTGGTGGCCTTCCTTGTCGAGGGATGTGCGTTCTTTTGTGCAGTCTTGTGGGGTTTGTGCTCGGGCTAAGCCTTGCTGTTCTCGGGCCAGTGGATTGTTGTCACCTTTGCCTATCCCGAAGAGGCCTTGGACGCACATTTCCATGGACTTTATTTCGGATCTCCCTGTCTCTCAAAAAATGTCCGTCATCTGGGTTGTGTGTGATCGCTTTTCTAAAATGGTTCATCTGGTACCCTTGCGTAAGTTGCCTTCCTCCTCTGAGTTGGTCCCTCTGTTTTTTCAGAATGTGGTTCGTTTGCATGGAATTCCTGAGAACATCGTTTCTGACAGGGGATCCCAGTTTGTGTCTAGATTTTGGCGGACGTTCTGTGCTAAGATGAGCATTGATTTGTCCTTTTCGTCTGCATTCCATCCTCAGACGAATGGCCAGACTGAACGAACTAATCAGACCTTGGAAACTTATTTAAGGTGTTTTGTTTCTGCTGATCAGGATGACTGGGTTACCTTTTTGCCGCTGGCCGAGTTTGCCCTTAATAATCGGGCTAGTTCTGCTACCTTGGTTTCTCCTTTCTTTTGTAATTCGGGGTTTCATCCTCGTTTTTCCTCTGGTCAGGTGGAACCTTCTGATTGTCCTGGAGTGGACATGGTGGTGGATAGGTTGCATCGGATTTGGAGTCATGTGGTGGACAATTTGAAGTTGTCCCAGGAGAAGGCTCAGCAGTTTGCTAATCGCCGTCGCCGCGTGGGTCCTCGACTTCTTGTTGGTGACTTGGTGTGGTTGTCTTCTCGTTTTGTTCCTATGAAGGTCTCTTCTCCTAAGTTCAAGCCTCGGTTCATCGGTCCCTATAGGATCTTGAAAATTCTTAACCCTGTGTCGTTTCGTTTGGATCTCCCGGCATCGTTTGCTATTCATAATGTGTTCCATCGGTCGTTGTTGCGGAAGTATGAGGTACCTGTTGTTCCTTCGCTTGAGCCTCCTGCTCCAGTGCTGGTGGAGGGAGAATTGGAGTATGTTGTGGAGAAGATCTTGGATTCTCGTGTTTCCAGACGGAAACTCCAGTATTTGGTCAAGTGGAAGGGTTATGGTCAGGAGGATATTTCTTGGGTGGTTGCCTCGGATGTTCATGCTGATGATTTGGTTCGCGCTTTTCATAGGGCTCATCCTGGTCGCCCTGGTGGTTCTCGTGAGGGTTCGGTGACCCCTCCTCAAGGGGGGGGGTACTGTTGTGAGTTCTGTTTTTGGGCTCCCTCTGGTGGTTACTGATGGTACTGGGTGACTTGTCTTTCCTGGGTCTCTGGGTTCCACCTGTTCCATCAGGATATGGGAGTTTCCTATTTAACCTGGCTTTGCTGGCATTTCCTCGCCGGTTATCAATGTATCCAGTGTGTCTTGTTACCTCTGCTCCCTGCTCCTAGAACCTTCTGGTCAAGCTAAGTTTGGATTTTTCTGTTTTGGTGTTTTGCTTTATTTGGTTTTTAGTCCAGCCTGCAGATATGTGATTCTTGCTGCTGGTTGCTCTAGTGGGCTGAAATTGCTCCTCATGTACCATGAGTTGGCACATGAGTTCAAGTAATTTCAGGATGGTTTTTTGAAGGGTTTTTCGCTGACCGCGCAGTTCACTTTTGTATCCTCTGCTATCTAGCTTTAGCGGGCCTCATTTTGCTGAAACTGTTTTCATACTGCGTATGTGCTTTCCTCTCATTTCACCGTCATTATATGTGGGGGGCTGTTATTTCTGTGGGGGATTTCTCTGGAGGCAAGAGAGGTCTGTGTTTCTTCTAATAGGGGAAGTTAGATCTTTGGCTGGAGCGAGACGTCTAGGATCATCGTAGGCACGTTCCCCGGCTACTTTTATTTGTGTGTTAGGTTCAGGGTCGCGGTCAGCTCAGGTTCCATCGCCCTAGAGCTTGTTTGTATCTGTGCTTGTGCTTTAGTGATCCCCTGCCATTGGGATCATGACAGCGGTGCTGGAACCCGGATGCGTTGCCCCAGTGTGCAAGAGCCAATGGCACGACCGAGGACCAGCTGACGGTGCTGGAACCCGGTTACTAAGCTGTAGGTGCCCGCACTTAAAAGCACTACCAAGGACCCCCTGGCGTTGGCGGAACTCGGATACCTAGGAGGAGGCACCTAAGCCAAAGGCTCGGCCCGGAACCAGCTGACGGTGCTGGAACCAGGTGGTGGACCCGAAGGCCCACAGGAGAGGAGAGAACAGCTACGCCGCGAGACAGCCGCAGTTACCGAACCCCAACAGTCCTACAGGGGGAGCTGGGCCTACTGGCACTACAGAACCAGCCTTGACTACCAATTCATGCAGCCCACATAGGAAGCTCCTAAACTGGAGGCACCCTGGAGTTGGCTAACCCGACCGCAACACGACGGGGCAACGCATAGGTGTCTCAGTGAGTTTGAAAGTACCCGGAAACAGCTGGCGGTGCTGGAACCAGGCTGGGCACGAGGGAGTTCCCGTGACAAAAACACTGCCGAGAACCAGCTGGCGGTGCTGGAACCCGGATGCGTTGCCCCAGTGTGCAAGATCCAATGGCACGACCGAGGACCAGCTGACGGTGCTGGAACCCGGTTACTAAGCTGTAGGTGCCCGCGCTTAAAAGCACTACCAAGGACCGCCTGGCGTTGGCGGAACTCGGATACCCAGGAGGAGGCACCTAAGCCAAAGGCTCGGCCCGGAACCAGCTGACGGTGCTGGAACCAGGTGGTGGACCCGAAGGCCCACAGGAGAGGAGAGAACAGCTAGGCCGCGAGGCAGCCGCAGTTACCGAACCCCAACAATCCTACAGGGGGAGCTGGGCCTACTGGCACTACAGAACCAGCCTTGACTACCAATTCATGCAGCCCACATAGGAAGCTCCTAAACTGGAGGCACCCTGGAGTTGGCTAACCCGACCGCAACACGACGGGGCAACGCATAGGTGTCTCAGTGAGTTTGACAGTACCCGGAAACAGCTGACGGTGCTGGAACCAGGCTGGGCACGAGGGAGTACCCGTGACAAAAACACTGCCGAGAACCAGCTGGCGGTGCTGGAACCCGGATGCGTTGCCCCAGTGTGCAAGATCCAATGGCACGACCGAGGACCAGCTGACGGTGCTGGAACCCGGTTACTAAGCTGTAGGTGCCCACGCTTAAAAGCACTACCAAGGACCGCCTGGCGTTGGCGGAACTCGGATACCCAGGAGGAGGCACCTAAGCCAAAGGCTCGGCCCGGAACCAGCTGACGGTGCTGGAACCAGGTGGTGGACCCGAAGGCCCACAGGAGAGGAGAGAACAGCTAGGCCGCGAGGCAGCCGCAGTTACCGAACCCCAACAGTCCTACAGGGGGAGCTGGGCCTACTGGCACTACAGAACCAGCCTTGACTACCAATTCATGCAGCCCACATAGGAAGCTCCTAAACTGGAGGCACCCTGGAGTTGGCTAACCCGACCGCAACACGACGGGGCAATGCATAGGTGTCTCAGTGAGTTTGACAGTACCCGGAAACAGCTGACGGTGCTGGAACCAGGCTGGGCACGAGGGAGTACCCGTGACAAAAACACTGCCGAGAACCAGCTGGCGGTGCTGGAACCCGGATGCGTTGCCCCAGTGTGCAAGAGCCAATGGCACGACCGAGGACCAGCTGACGGTGCTGGAACCTGGTTACTAAGCTGTAGGTGCCCGCGCTTAAAAGCACTACCAAGGACCGCCTGGCGTTGGCGGAACTCGGATACCCAGGAGGAGGCACCTAAGCCAAAGGCTCGGCCCGGAACCAGCTGACGGTGCTGGAACCAGGTGGTGGACCCGAAGGCCCACAGGAGAGGAGAGAACAGCTAGGCCGCGAGGCAGCCGCAGTTACCGAACCCCAACAGTCCTACAGGGGGAGCTGGGCCTACTGGCACTACAGAACCAGCCTTGACTACCAATTCATGCAGCCCACATAGGAAGCTCCTAAACTGGAGGCACCCTGGAGTTGGCTAACCCGACCGCAACACGACGGGGCAAGCATAGGCGTCTCAGTGAGTTTGACACTACCCGGAAACAGCTGACGGTGCTGGAACCAGGCTGGGCACGAGGGAGTACCCGTGACAAAAACACTGCCAAGAACCAGCTGGCGGTGCTGGAACCCAGATGCGTTGCCTATTAAAGATTGTGGCCTTGTGCAGTAAATATGTTTGCCGCTCACACATGTCCTTACACCTGCTTCAGACTGGGCGGCCTCAGCTGATCCCTTATCGCATGCCGCGGCCATGAGGCCACCCAGTCTGAAGAAGGCGGAAGGAGATGTGTGAACACAGGCAAACATATGCACTGCACATGCCCATCAATCACACCCTCGCTGTCCAAAAAAATAAGACACCGAGGGGCGTTGTTTCGAGCAGGGCAGACGCACAGGCGCAGCCAGCTAACCAATGATGTCACAAGACGGGAAGCGCTACCAAGGGTGGTGCTGCGTATCATTAGAAAGGAAAGTCACACCTCAGGGACAGTGGAATTGTCTCAATGAGACACATTTAGTACATGTTTAATTAAACGTGGGCAAGGAGAAAAAGTCAGCCACCTTGTACAAATGCAGCAGTACTGCTGTACAAGGTGGCTGTTATACATAGAAACACCTGGGGGGGTGGGGCCTGGTTCCCTTTAATTTCAGTTCAGGTGCCTGCATGGCGTTTGCAGGACACATTGCCAGCTACACAGCATGGGAACAGCTGGCGTTGCTGAACCCCACTGACACATTGACTGGTGTTGTTGTCTGTGCAGCTAGCACTTCCGGGCAAAAACTAGCGGTGTTTGAGCCCAGGGGCAGCAGGAGGAGGAGAGGAGCAGAGTGTAGGCCGAGGCCTGCACTGGTGGCAGCTTTTGGTCTGTTGTGCCAGCGTGGCTTGTGCTGGACACGATGCCGGCTACACAGCAGGGGAACAGCTGGCGTTGCTGAACCCCACTAACACAATGGCGGGTGTTTTTCTCTGTGCAGCTAGCACTTCCAGGCTACAACTGGCGGTGTTATAGCCCAGGGTCAGCAGGAGGAGGAGAGGAGCAGAGTGTAGGCCGAAGCCTAGTTGAACCAATTTCAAAAGTTAGCTTTAACCCCCCCTCAGGTGTTGCAAGGCACAAGTGCCACACCTTGTGCAGCATTAATGCTGCACAAGTCAAAGGTTGCTCTCTTAATTTTGCTCCTTGCACACGCGGAATAAAACACATACACTATTTAGCCCATTATACTGTCAAACAGTAGTGGAGGCGTGACTTGTCTTTTTAAGGAGACGCAGCACAGGTGTCAAAATTTACACCTAGGTGCTGGGCGCTGATTCCTGAGCGTTGTTATTTGCTGTACAGGAGTCTGCGCTATTTTGATCCCTTGGCCATGCGCTGAGAGCGCTGCCTGTCTTCTGACCTCATTTCATGTTGGCCGGTGCGGTTAGCAATGGCCATGAATCCCAGGCCCGCAGTGGGTTTTCAAAAAATCACACTGCGTGGCTGGGATTCGTGGCCTTGTGCAGTAAATATGTTTGCCGCTCACACATGTCCTTACACCTGCTTCAGACTGGGCGGCCTCAGCTGATCCCTTATCGCCTACCACGGCCATGAGGCCGCACAGTCTGAAGAAGGCGGAAGGAGATGAGTTAAGACAGGTGAACATATGCACTGCACATGCCCATCAATCACACCCTCGCAGCCAAAAAATATGAGACAACGAGGGGGGTTGTGTCGGGCAGGGCGGACGCCCAGGCACAGGCAGCCAACCAATGATGTCAGAAGACGGTCAGCGCAACCAAGGGGGGTGGTGAGTGTCATTAAAAAGGAAAGTCACACCTCAGGGACATTGTAATGGTCTGTAATGAGACACATATTTTACGTGTTTAATTCAACGTGGGCAATGAGAAAAAATCAGCCACCTTGTACAAATGCAGCAGTACTGCTGTACTAGGTGGCTGGTATACATAGAAAGACCTGGGGGGGGTGGGGCCAGGTTCCCTTTAATTTCAGTTCAGGTGCCTGCATGGCGTTTGCAGGACACGTTGCCGGCTACACAGCAGGGGAACAGCTGGCGTTGCTGAACCCCACTAACACATTGGCGGGTGTTTTTCTCTGTGCAGCTAGCACTTACAGGCTACAACTGGCGGTGTTTGAGCCCAGGGTCAGCAGGAGGAGGAGAGGAGCAGAGTGTAGGCCGAAGCCTGCACTGGTGGCAGCTTTTGGTCTGTTGTGCCAGCGTGGCTTGTGCTGGACACGATGCCGGCTACACAGCAGGGGAACAGCTGGCGGTGCTGAACCCCACTGACACAATGGTGGGTGTTTTTCTCTGTGCAGCCAGCACTTCCGGGCCCCAACTGGCGTAGTTAGAGCCCAGGGTCAGCAGGAGGAGCAGAGTGTAGGCGGAAGCCTACTTGAACCAATTTCAAAGGTAACCTTTAACCCACCCTCAGGTGTTACAATGTTGAAGAGCCACACCTTGTGCAGCAGTAAAGCTCCACAAGTTAAAGGTTGCTCTTTAAGTTTTGCTCATTGCACACGCAGAATGAAAGACGTACACAATTTAGCCCATTGAACAGTAGTTCAGTTCTGTATTGGAGGCGTGACTTGTCTTTTTAAGGAGACGCAGCACAGGTGCACATAAATAACGCCTTGGTGCTGGGCGCAGCCTCCTGAGCGTTGTTATTTGCTGTACAGGAGTCTGCGCTATTGTGATCCCTTGGCCATGCGCTGTGAGCGCTGCCTGTCTTGTCGCCTCATTTCATGTTGGCCGGTGCAGTTAGCAATGGCCATGAATCCCAGACCCGCAGTGTGTTTTCAACAAATCACACTGCGTGGCTGGGATTCGTGGCCTTGTGCAGTAAATATGTTTGCCGCTCACACATGTCCTTACACCTGCTTCAGACGGGGCGGCCTCAGCTGATCCCTTATCGCCTACCACGGCCATGAGGCCGCACAGTCTGAAGAAGGTGGAAGGAGACGAGTTAAGACAGGCGAACATATGCACTGCACATGCCCATCAATCACACCCTCGCAGCCAAAATATATGAGACAACGAGGGGGGTTGTGTCGGGCAGGGCGGACGCCCAGGCACAGGCAGCCAAACAATGATGTCAGAAGACGGGCAGCGCTACCAAGGGGGGTGGTGCGTGTCATTAGAAAGGAAAGTCACACCTCAGGGACAGTGGAATGGTCTCAATGAGACACATTTTGTACGTGTTGAGTTCCACGTTGGCAAGGATAAAAAGTCAGCCACCTTGTACAAATGCAGCATTACTGCTGTACAAGGTAGCTGTTATACATAGAAACACCTTGGGGTGGGTGGCAGGGTCCCTTTAATTTCAGTTCATGTGCCTGCGTGGCGTTTGCAGGTCACGTTGCCGGCTACACAGCAGGGGAACAGCTGGCGGTGCTGAACCCCACTAACACATTGGCTGTTGTTTTTCTCTGTGCAGCTAGCACTTCCGGGCCAAAACTAGCGGTGTTTGAGCCCAGGGGCAGCAGCAGGAGGAGAGGAGCAGAGTGTAGGCCGAAGCCTACACTGGTGGCAGCTTTTGGTCTGTTGTGCCAGCGTGCCTTGTGCTGGACACGTTGCCGACTACACAGCAGGGGAACAGCTGGCGGTGCTGAACCCCACCGACACATCAGCTAGTGTTTTTTCTGTGTAGACAACACTTCCAGGTGGCAACTGACAGTGTTGAAACCCAGGGAATCAAAGAGGAGCAGAGTGTAGGCCGAAGCCTGCAGTGGAGCAAGTTGAAAGGGAACCTTTAACCCCCCCCCCAGGCATTTGTTGCTGAAAGAGCCATCTTGTACAGCAGTAATACTGCACTTGGAAAATGGTGGCTCCTAAAATTATGCTCCTTGCAAACGCTGAAGTACACACTCATATAATGTATCCCCTCACACCGTCAAACCGTCCCGGAAGTGGGACTTTCCTTTGTAATGTGACACAGCACAGCCGTCATTCCAACCCCCTTGGTGCCGTGCGCCACCTCCTCAACGTTGTTTGGTTCTGTCACGGAGCCCGCGCTGTAATGTTATCCATTGGCCATGCACAGTTAGCGGTGCCCGTCTTCTGACATCATTTAGGTGTCAGGCTGGCAGTGCCTGTGCGTCCAAGCTGCCCGAGATCCAACCTCGCAGTGTCATCTAATGTAATCCCACTGCGGGCCAGGGATCCATGGGCATGCGCAGTGCATATCATCGCCTCTCACTCCCCTCCTTCCTGCTTCTTCAGACTGTGCGGCGTCACGGCCGTGGCATGCTATTAGGGATCAGCTGACGCCGCCTAGTCTGAAGAAGCGTGAAGAAGGGGAGTGAGAGGCTAGTATATGCACTGCGCATGGCCATGGATACAAGGCCCACTGTGGGATCACATTAGACGACACTGCGAGGTGGGATTTCGGGCAGCGTGGACGCACAGGCGCAGCCAGGACGACAACAAATGATGTCAGAGGACGGGCAGCGCAAACTGTGCATGGCCAAGGGATAACATAACAGCGCAGGGTCCATGATGGAATCAACCAGCGCTAAGGAGGCAGCGCACGGTGCCAAGGGGGTAGCAATGACGGCTGTGCTGCGTCACATTACAAAGGAAAGTCCCACCTCCGGGACGGTTGGACGGTGTGAGGGGACACATTACATGAGTGTGTAGTTCAGTGTTTGCAAGGAGCATAATTTCAAGAGCGACCTTTTCCTTGTGCAGTATTAGTGCTGCACAAGGTGGCTCTTTCAGTAACAAACGCCTAGGGGGGGGGGACAGGTCCCCTTACATTTTAGTTGTGCCAGCGTGGCGGTCGCATGACACGTTGCCGGATACACAGCTGGGGATCAGCTGACGTTACTGAACCCCAATAACAGAGGAGCGACTGTTGACTGTGCAGACAGCACTTCCAGGCACCAACTGGCAGTGTTAGAGCCCAGGGACAGCAGGAGGAGCAGATTGGAGGTATTGCCGCACACACAGCTGGGGATCAGCTGACGTTACTGAACCCCAATAACAGAGGAGCGACTATTGACTGTGCAGACAGCACTTCCAGGCACCAACTGGCGGGGTTAGAGCCCAGGGACAGCAGGAGGAGCAGATTGGAGGTATTGCCGCACACACAGCTGGGGATCAGCTGACGTTACTGAACCCCAATAACAGAGGAGCGACTGTTGACTGTGCAGACAGCACTTCCAGGCACCAACTGGCGGTGTTAGAGCCCAGGGACAGCAGGAGGAGCAGATTGGAGGTATTGCCGCACACACAGCTGGGGATCAGCTGACGTTACTGAACCCCAATAACAGAGGAGCGACTGTTGACTGTGCAGACAGCACTTCCAGGCACCAACTGGCGGTGTTAGAGCCCAGGGACAGCAGGAGGAGCAGAGGAACAGAGTGTAGGCCGAAGCCTGATTGGAGCAAGTTGAAAGGGAACCTTTAACCCCCCCCAAGACGTTTGTAGCTGAAAGAGCCATCTTGTGCAGCACTAAGGATGCAAAAGGAAAAGGTTGCTCTTTTAATTATGCTCCTTGCAAACACAGAAGTAAACACTAAAAATGTGTCCCCTTATACCGTAAAACCGTCCCGGAGGTGCGACTTTCCTTCGTAATGGGACACAGCACAGCTGTCATTCCTATCCCCTTGGTGCCGTGCGCTGCCTCCTCAGCATTGTTTTAAGCTGTCACGGAGCCTGCGCTGTTCTGTTATCCCTTGGCCATGCCCAATTAGCGCTGCCTGTCTTCTGACATAATTTGGTGTCAGGCTGTCAGTGCCTGTGCGTTTACGCTGCTCCAGATCCCACCTCGCAGTGTCGTCTAACGTAATCCCACTGCGGGCCTTGGATCCATGGGCATGCACAGTGCATATCCTCGACTCTCACTCCCCTCCTTCCCTCTTCTTCAGACTGTGCGGTGTCACGGCCGTGGCATGCTATTAGGGATCAGCTGACGGCACACAGTCTAAAGAAGGCGGAGGGAGATGAGCGAGAGCCCGAGGGGAAGATATGCACTGCGCATGCCCATGGATCCAAGGCCCGCAGTGTGATTCAATCAGAAGACACTGCGAGGCGGGATCTCGGGCAGCGCGGCCGCACAGGCGCAGCCAGCCTGACACCAAATTATGTCAGAAGACAGGCAGCGCAAATAGGGCATGGCCAAGGGATAACAGAACAGCGCAGGCTCCGTGACAGCTTAAAACAACGCTGAGGAGGCAGCGCATGGCACCAAGGGGGTAGGAATGACAGCTGTGCTGCGTCACATTACGAAGGAAAGTCCCAGCTCCGGGACGGTATAACGGTATCAGTGAACACATTTTATAGGTGTTAAGTTCTGCGTGTGCAAGGAGCTAAACTAAAAGAGCTACCTTTTCCTTGTGCAGCATTACTGCTGCACAAGATGTCTCTTTCAGTAACAAACGACGGGGGGGGGGGGGGGGGGCAGGTTCCCTTACATTTAGGTTGTTGTGCCAGCGTGGCGGTCGCAGGACACATTGCCGGCTACACAGCTGGGGATCAGCAGACGTTACTGAAACCCAATAACACTGGGTCGTATGTTTTTACTGTGCAGCCTGCACTTCTGAGCCGCAACTGGCAGTGTTGGAGCCCAGGAATAGCAGTTCAGGTGGTAGAAAGATGAACACAGCAGGAGACCTGGATGACACCCAATCACTTAATCAGGCAGAGGAGTGGCAAATTCCTGCGAGATCCAGGCCTGGTTCATTTTCAGGAAAGTAAGCCGGTCAACGTTATCGGAGGATAGTCGCATGCGACGGTCTGTTAGTACACCACCTGCGGCACTAAAGACACGTTCCGATAAGACACTAGCCGCAGGGCAAGCCAGCACCTCCAATGCATACTGGCTTAGCTCTGGCCATGTATCCAGCTTAGAGACCCAAAACTTGAACGGGGAAGAGCCGTCTGGGAGTACAGTAAGAGGGCAAGCCATGTAGTCTGTCACCATCTGACGGAACCGTTGCCTCCTGCTGACTGGAGCCGCCGGTGATGGTGTAGACATTTGGGGCGGGCACACAAAAGTGTGCCAGAGTTGTGCCATACTGGGCTTGCCTTGGGCAGAGGCACTGCTTCTGCTCCCTCTTTGGGCAGAGCCTCCCCCACTGCCTCGACGCACTGAGCTGCTTTGTAAAGCACTAGCAGCACTCGTCTCAGTTGGACTGGAGAAGATGATGGAATTCACCAGTGTGTCGTGGTACTCCCGCAATTTACGCTCCCGGGTCAACGCTGGGATGAGGTTTTGGACGTTGTCCCGGTAGCGAGGATCGAGGAGGGTGAACACCCAATAATCAGGCATGTTGAGAATGTGGTCGATGCGGCGGTCGTTTCTCAGGCACTGCAGCATGAAATCCACCATGTGCTGCAGACTGCCAACTGGCCCAGAAACGCTGTCCCCTGCTTGAGACATGATCTCTGCCCGCTCGTCATCACCCCACCCTCGCTGTACACACTGACCACTGGACACTTGTGTCGCTCCCTCCTCTGGACGGAGCTCTTCCTCCTCCATTGACTCCTCCTCATCCTCCTCACAAAGTGGCCCCTGCGTACCCCTTTGTGAGGAACCACGTGGCGCTGATTCTCCAGAAGCTGATGGAAAAGGTGACTCCTCATCCTCCACCTCTTCCACAACATCATCCCTTAACCCTTGCAAAGTTTGCTGAAGCAGGCAGATAAGGGGGACAGTCATGCTGACTAGTGCATCATCTGCACTTGCCATCCGCGTGGAATAATCAAAAGGATGCAAAACCTGGCAGACGCCCTTCATAGTGGCTTACTCTGTGGTTGTGAAGTCTGATGGGTGCTGACTGCGACTTCTTTGCGCCTGATGCAGCTGGTACTCCATAACTGCTTGCTGCTGCTCACACAACCGCTCCAACATATGTAACGTGGAATTCCACCGGGAAGGTAGGTCACATATGATGCGGTGTTCCGGAAGGCGGAATCGGCGCTGCAGAGCAGCAATGCGGGATCTTGCCAAGCTGGAACGCCGCAAGTGAGCACACTCTAGGCGGACCTTGTGCAGCAGGGCATCAAGATCCGGATAGTCCCTCAGAAAACTCTGCACAACCAAATTGAGCACATGTGCCAGACATGGGATGTGAGTGAGGTTGCCAAGGGCCAAAGCTGCCACCAGATTTCGGCCATTGTCACACACTACCATACCTGGCTGGAGATTCGCTGGCACAAACCACACATCGCTCTCCTGCTTGATGGCATTCCAGAGCTCCTGCGCTGTGTGGCTTCGATTCCCCAATGAAACTAGTTTCAAGACGGCCTGCTGACATTTGGCCACGGCTGTGCTCATGTCGGTCATAGGTAAACGTTCACGGGTCCATGTGGAGGTGGACTGTGACGGCTCCTGCAGAGATGATTCTGAGGAACTTGTGTAAGAGGAGGAGTCAATGCGTACAGACTGGATTCCTGCAATCCTTGGAGTGGGCAGGACACGTCCTGCGCCACTCGCACGATCTGTACCTGGCTCAACAACATTAACCCAATGGGCAGAGAGGGAAACGTATCGCCCCTGTCCATGCTGACTGGTCCACGCATCGGTGGTGAGGTGGACCTTGCTACTGACGGCGTTCAGTAGCGCATGTTTTATGTTTCCCTCAACATGCCTGTGCAGGGCAGGGACAGCTTGCCTGCTGAAGTAAAAGCGGATGGGCACCTTGTACTGTGGGACTGCCAATGCCATCAAGTCACGGAAGCTGTCAGTCTCCACCAGCCTGAACGAGAGCATTTCCAGGGACAACAGTTTGGCAATGCCTGCATTCAGAGCCTGTGCTCGGGGGTGGTTGGCCGAGAATGCCCGCCTTTTCTCCCATGCCTGTACTACCGATGGCTGTAGAATAGACTGGGAGTGTGAGGATGACTGGGAAGGTGGTGCTGTGGGTGGAATTACACAAGGTCTCTGGACAACAGTGCCAGAGGTTCTTCCATGGCGATCCAGGGAGGAAGCCAAACCAGCTGTGCGTGAGCTGGAGGAAGAGGCAACACGAGCTGAAGAGGTGGTAGCTGCCGCTGTTGGTTGGCCTACATCTTCAGTGTGTTTCTGTAACTCCACCGCGTGCCTGGTCCGCACATGTTTCCACATATTTGTGGTATTGAGGTTGCTGACATTTTTCCCTCTTTTTACTTTCTGATGACACAGCTTGCATTTGACAAAACAAATGTCATCTGCAACTGTGTCAAAAAAGGACCAGGCACTGCAAGTCTTGGGAGCGCCCTTTTTGGCTTTGGAAAGAGACAGGCTCCTAACGGGTGCCAAACTGGAGGCTACAGGCTCCGCAGTCTTCCCCCTCCCTCTCCCTCTTTGACCCGTAAGAGGAATCTCTTCCTCAGAGCTGCTCCCACCACCTTCCTGTTCCTCACGCCACAATGGGTCAACGACCTCATCATCTCCACTACCCTCTGCCACCAACTGCTCCTCCTGGGTAGTCTCGGCAGCACAGTACGCACCAGAAAGCGGCACCTGAGTTTCATCATCAGATGCGTACTGCGCTGTGGTCACCGGAGGCACTGGCCCACCTGCCTCTTCAGAGTCAGAGAGAAAAGGCTGTTGGGCATCACTGCACCCTGCCTCTTCTTCCATTTCTCCAATGCTGCTTGGCTGGCCCCCTGTTTCCAAGCCAAGAGATTCAGAGAACAGAAGTAGAGACGGCTCCTGTCCTGGGCTCTCTGACTGCCTGGCCAATTTGGCAGGTGGTGAAGAGACAGATGGCTGCTCTCCAGTGCTCTGTGCCTGAGAGGATGTGGCACTAACTGAAGTCGATGCCGAGGCGTTAGCTGCCATCCACCCGACAACGGCTTCAATTTGGTCTTCACGCAGCAGCGGTGCACGGCGCTCTCCGACAAAGCTGCGCATGAAGGACTGTTCCCTGCTGAAACTGAGTGACGACGAGTCACCGGTGCCCGCAGCAGGCACAGAATCACCACGTCCTCTCCCTGCTCCTCTCCCTGCTCCGCGCCCACGCCCACGTACCTTACTCCCTGCCCTCTTCATCTTGGTTGACAGATAAAGATAAGCAGAAAAGTACTAAGGCCTTAGTGTGCTTATTCCTGAAATGCTCCTCCTAACAGGTGTAAGAAACACTAATGTTGTAAAGTGTGGACTAAACTTTATTATTTTTCAAATGTGGCCTACACAAGTGTTAAGTTGTGTTTGGTGAACTTTCCTTTTTTTTTTTCTGCAGATCGGACTACAGAGCAAGTTTAACTCACACGGGGACCGTGCAGACAGCCGTAAACGGCGCTGCAAGGCCCAAAAACCCTCCTCTAGGTTATCCTATGTAGTGTTTTTCCACAATTTAGCTGGAGACGGGTGGAAAGACACTAATAGGAATTTTTTTTTTTAAATTTTAAACAGGCTGCACTATTTGAAAAAAAGGAATTTTTTTTTCAAGGTATGAGGCAGTAACGCACCCTGAGCTGAATCCAACCGGCTATGGATGCACACAGACTACAGGGCGAGCTGCGCTCACACAGAGACCGTGCAGACAGCCGTAAACGGCGCTGCAAGGCCCAAAAAAACCCTCTAGGTTATCCTATGTAGTGTTTTTCCACAATTTAGCTGGAGACGGGTGGAAAAACACTAATAGGAATTTTTTTTTTTTTTTAATTTTAAACAGGCTGCACTATTTGAAAAAAAGGGACATTTTTTTCAAGGTATGAGGCAGTAACGAACCCTGAGCTGAATCCAACCGGCTATGGCTGCACACAGACTACAGGGCGAGCTGCGCTCACACGGAGACCGTGCAGACAGCCGTAAACGGCGCTGCAAGGCCCAAAAAAACCCCTCTAGGTTATCCTATGTAGTGTTTTTCCACAATTTAGCTGGAGACGGGTGGAAAAACACTAATAGGAATTTTTTTTTTTAAATTTTAAACAGGCTGCACTATTTGAAAAAAAAGGGAAATTTTTTTCAAGGTATGAGGCAGTAACGAACCCTGAGCTGAATCCAACCGGCTATGGCTGCACACAGACTACAGGGCGACCTGGGCTCACACGGAGACCGTGCAGACAGCCGTAAACGGCGCTGCAAGACCCAAAGACCCCCCTCTAGGTTATCCTATGTAGTGTTTTTCCACAATTTAGCTGGAGACGGGTGGAAAAACACTAATAGGAAATTTGAGAAAAAATGTGCAGCAGGCTGCACTATGAGCAAAAAAGGACAACTGTGTGAGGCAGTGTGAACCCCCCCTGAGCTGAATACAACCGGGTATATGGCTGCACACAGACTACAGAGTGAGCTGCACACACACACACACACAGACCTTGCAGAACACTGTTAAAACAGCGCTGCAAGGCAAGAGCAAGGTGAACAGTGAAGAACACACAGCGTTTTGCTAAATTAGCCTTGGGAAAGGAAAATAAAGCAATTAGCTATCTCAACTGGCCCTCAGTTAGAACACAGCGTCCTGTCCCTAACTGAAATCACAGCAGAGTGAGCGCAAAATGGCGGCAGCGTTTTTTATAGTGCAGAGTGACATCATTTCAGCAGCCAATCACAGCCTTGCCAGTACTTACATGCCCACCATGCTAAACAGGATGTGCCCACACCTCCATTCATTCCTCATTGGCTGCTGCGTTCAGTTTGAATTCTGGGAACTTCCGATTCCGGTATCCGATACGCGGGAAGTATCGGAATTCGGTATCGGAATTCCGATACCGCAAATATCGGCCGATACCCGATACTTGCGGTATCGGAATGCTCAACACTACTGTTTATACATCACATATTAGACTGCTGTACATGCATTACATACACTGAGGCTGATGAACATACATCACATAGGGGACATGGGCTGATATGTAAGTGCTTCTCACAAAATTAGAATATCATCAGAAGTTAATGTATTTCAGCTATTCAATACAAAAAGTGAAACTTATGTATTATATAGAGTCATTACAACCAGAGTGATCTATTTCAAGTGTTTATTTCTGTTAACGTTGATGATTTTAGCTTACAGCCAATGAAAATCCAAAAGTCATTATCTTAGTAAATTAGAATACTTTATACCACCTGCTTGAAAAATGATTTTAAAATCCAAAATGTTGGCCACTGAAATGTATGTTCAGTAAATGCATTCAATACTTGGTCAAGGCTCCTTTTGCATCAATTACGACATGGCATGGAGGCGATCAGCCTGTGGCACTGCTGAGGTGTTATGGAAGCCCAGGTTGCTTTGATAGCAGCCTTCAGCTTGTCTGCATTGTTGGGTCTGGTGTCTCTCATCTTCCTCTTGACAATACCTTATAGATTCTAAATGGGGTTAAGGTCAGGTCAGTTTGCTGGCCAATCAAGCACAGTGATACTGTTGTTTTAAAACCAGGTATTGGTACCTTTGGCAGTGTGGACAGGTGCTAAGTCCTGCAGGAGAATGAAAAAAAAGCTTGTCGGCAGAGGGAAGCATGAAGTGCTATAAAATTTCCTGGTAGATGGCTGCACTGACTTTGGTCTTGATAAAACACCGTGGACCTACACCAGCAGATGACATGGCAATCCAAACCATCAATGATTGTGGAAACTTCACATTAGACCCCAAGCAGCTTGGATTGTGTGCCTCTCCACTCTTCCTCCAGACTCTGGGACCTTGATTTCCCAATGAGATGCAAAATTTACTTTTATCTGAGAACAACACCTTGGACCACTGAGCAACAGTCCAGTTCTTTTTCTCCTTGGCCCAGGTAAAACACTTCTGGCGTTGTCTATTATTCATGAGTGGCTTGACATAAGGAATGCGACACTTGTAGCCCATGTCCTGGATATGTCTGTGTGTGGTGGCTCTTGAAGCAATGACTCCAGCAGCAGTCCACTCCTTGTGAATCTGCCCCAAATTTTTGAATGGCCTTTTCTTAACAATCCTTGCAAGGCTGCTGTCATCCCGGTTGCACTTTTTCTACCACACTTTTTCCTTCCACTCAACTTTCCATTAATATACTTGGATACAGCAGTTTGAATAGCCAGCTTCTCTAGCAATGACCTTTTGTGCCTTACCCTCCTTGTGGAGTGGCAATGACTCCCTTCTGGACATCTGTCAAGTCAGCAGTTTTCCCCATGATTGTCGAGCCTACTGAATCAGATTAAGATACCTTTTTAAATGCTTAGGAAGACTTTGCAGGTGTTTTTTTGTTAATATTCTAATTTACTGAGATAATGACTTTTGGATTTTCATTGACTGCAAGCCATAATCATAAACATTAACAGTAATAAACACCTAAAATAAATCACTCTGTATAATATATGAGATTCCATTTTGTATAGAAGAACTGAAATAAATTAACTTTTTGATGATATTCTAATTTTGTGAGAAGCAGTTGTACATATAGCACATATGAGACACTGAGTCTGGTATACATACATTGCATACGAGACACTGGGGCTGGTGCACATACATCATATAAAAGACACTCAGGCTGGTATACACACAGGAGGCAATGAGACTGGAGCATATACATCATATAGGAGACACTGAGGATGTTATACATACATCACATTGGAGATATCGGAGCTGGTATACATACAAAACATAGGAGTCAATGGGGCTGGTCAACATACATCACATACGAGAAACTGGGGCTGGTATGCATATTTCACATTGGAAACACTGAGACTAGTGTACATACATCACATAGGAAACAGTGAGGCTGGTATACATGCATCCCATAGTAGACACTGAGGCTGGTGAATACATTACATAGATGACACTGGGGCTGGTGCACATACATCATATAGGAGACCCTGGGGCTGGTGTATATATATTACTCAGGTGACATTGGGGCTGGGGAAAATACATCACATAGGAGACACTAGGATTGATATACATACATCCCACAGGAGCAGGTTGGAAGTGCAGCGTGTGCTAACGCTAACTCTGTCTAAAATTAACATTCTGACACTGGCTAGTTCCAACATCAATACATTCTTTGTAGATGTAATGTAACCCAGCATTGCATGTGTCACTGCATTCAGTGGTGAACGTTGCATGTGCGTGCCCAAACTCCAAGGGAAATTTAAGAGCTCAAGGGTCCATCTTTTGCTGAGGACAGAAAGAAATAACACTAAACTTCTATTAGTCAATACATTTCTCATATACAGTTGTGTGAAAAAGTGTTCGGCCCGTTCCTAATGTTCTATTCTTTGCATGTTTGTCACACTTAAATATTTCAGATCACCAAGCAAATTTAAATATTACACAAAGATAACACCAGAAAACACAACATTTAGTTTTCAAATGAAGGTCTTTATTATTATGGAAAATAGAAATCCAAACCTACAAGGCACGGTGTGAAAAAGTGATAGCCCTCTAAACCTAATAACTGGTTGGGCCACAGCAACAACTGCAATCAACTGCAATCAGAATAAAAAGTCAAGAAGGGGGCAAACACTTTTTCTCACAACTGTATATAAATATATATATATACATTGTGACAAATTTGATGGCAAAATACTTGAGGGGAGATATGTGTCTCTGAGCTTGTTAGCTTCAGTAATATGAATCTAGGAAAATGCTCCAGCACACTATGTGCTGAGAGAGGTAAATCGGCCTTGTTAAGGCTAGGTTTTAGTGAGCAGCTGAAGAGTGGATGGGAGGCTGTTTACTATATCTCGACACCAAGGAGGAGTCCAGAAGGTAAATACACAGCTTTCTGGCTCATTTAGCATTGGGTTTGCCTGGAGATGAGAGCTTCACAGCCAGTGGCGTAGGAAGGGGGGTGCGGGGGGGGCGGTCCGCCCCGGGCGGCACAATGCGGGGGGCGGCCGGCGCTGCAGGAGAAAAAAAAAAAAAAAAAAAGACGCCCCTTTAAATCTTCGGGCGGCGCCGTCCGCCGCCACGACCAGGCTCCCCCCGCCCCTGGGCCCCCGCCCCCCGCTCTATACTCACCTCTCCTGGTTCCTGCGGCGCCGGCAGCTACAGCGTCCTCTGACTCTGCGACGTCTCAGAGCAGAGGGCGCGATGACGTCACTACTGTGCGCGCCGCTCAGCCTCTCTGTCCTGAGCGTCGCAGAGCCGGAGAGACGCTGACTGCACCGGACCTGCGCTAGGAACGGGAGAGGTGAGGATTTTACTTTTTTATTTTTTTTCTTTATGTCTGTCTCTGGGGGCAATACTGGAGACCATGGGGCAGATTGCTGGACACACCGGGGCAATACTGGAGACCATGGGGCAGATTGCTGGACACACTGGGGCAATACTGGAGACCATGGGGCAGATTGCTGGACACACTGGGGCAATACTGGAGACCATGGGGCAGAATGCTGGACACACCGGGGCAATACTGGAGACCATGGGGCAGAATGCTGGACACACCGGGGCAATACTGGAGACCATGGGGCAGATTGCTGGACACACTGGGGCAATACTGGAGACCATGGGGCAGAATGCTGGATACACCGGGGCAATACTGGAGACCATGGGGCAGATTGCTGGACACACTGGGGCAATACTGAAGACCATGGGGCAGAATGCTGGACACAATGGGGCAATACTGGAGACCATGGGGCAGAATGCTGGACACACTGGGGCAATACAGGAGACCATGGGGCAGATTGCTGGACACACTGGGGCAGATTGCTGGACACACTGGGGGTAATATGCTGGACACACTGGGGGTAATATGCTGGACACACTGGGGGTAATATGCTGGACACTGGGGGTAATATGCTGGACACACTGGGGCAGACTGCTGGACACACTGGGGCAATGCTGGACACTGGGGCAGATTGCTGGACACACTGGGGCAATGCTGGACACTGGGGCAGATTGCTGGACACACTGGGGGTAATATGCTGGACACACTGGGGCAGATTGCTGGACAACATGGGGGTAATATGCTGGACACACTGGGGCAGATTGCTGGACACACTGGGGGCAGGACTTGGGGCATGATTGGAGACATGGGGCAGGATTGGATCATGGGGCAGGACGGATACGATGGAGGCTGGTGGGGCAGGATGGGGAGATCATATGGGGTAGAATGGATAGTCATGAGTGCAGGATACGAGAACATATGGCTGGAGCCAGGAATGAGATAAACGGGGCCAGGGTGGGGAATAGTGTTACCATAGGGGCTAATTAAGGGATATTATTACTGCAGTGATGTATTTATTTTATTTTTTGAGTATACTGTTTTAAATGGGGGGGGCGGTACTGTTATTGTGCAGAGTGACACTATATCGCCTTTTTGTCTTCATGTGGTGTAATGTAGAAGTTGTGAAAAATTAAGTAATGTGTTCTGCAAGCGGAGCTCGAGATAACTGTGTTATTTCCTGCAGAGACGAGTCCTGGCTGGAAGGAATGATGGCGGTCTGTGCTGGATGAAAGATGAAGGACTTCACCTAGAGACGTCACTGGTGAGTCAGTGTTACCTATACACTGACACTATACACTGTATACTATATACAGCGGTCCTGTGTACAATGTCACCAGTGATCACTGTATTACCTATACATTATATACAGAGTTCCTGTGTATAATACCACCAGTGATCTCTGTATTACCTCTACACAGACACTGCATACTAAGTACAGATCTCCTGTGAATACTGGCACTTATGGTGATAGTATTGTGTTTTTTTTTTTATTACTGATCAGTATTGTAGTATTCAGTCACTATGTGGTGGTAATATGTGGTCTGGAAATGGTGTCGTGGTATTTGTCCCTTGTATGTAGTATTATTCGGTCACTATGTGGTCTGGTCATGGTGTGGTGGTATTAAGTCACAGGTTTGGCATGTGGGGGTGACACCATTACAAAACAGGAAAAACATTTTTGGTAACCTTTGTGTGTATTGAGCCCGGGGGGGGGGGCGCCAAACTCGGGAACAGCCCCGGGCGGCAAAAGCTCTAGCTACGCCTCTGTTCACAGCTGTGTTTCATGATAAGGAAAGCTGAACCATCTTTGTCTGATCCCTGCAGCAACACAGACTGTGCCATATGTTATGTTTTGTTTTCCCGTTAGGCAAAAAAGGCCATGTTAATTTTGCTAAGGCCTCTTTCACACTTCCATTTTTACAATCTGCACAGGATCCGTCAAAATGTTGAAAAGACGGATCCTGTGCAGATTGTATAAAACGGGTGCACTGGGCACGTTTTTCTGACGGACCTGTCGAGGATATGTGCACCTGTTGGGTATGCGTCTTCGCAGCGGTTTTCCACTGCAAAAACGCATACACAACACAACCCTGGTTAAAAATAATTTAAAAAAAAATAAAAAATCGCAATATTTTTACCTTCCGGCGTCCCACGCAGCGTTAACGATGCTCGCGATGCTCCCGGTAGCTGGCATTCCCAATAATGCCTTGCGCGAAATGACCTCTGATGACGTAGCGGTCTCACTATATATATACAGTGGGGCAAAAAAGTATTTAGTCAGTCAGCAATAGTGCAAGTTCCACCACTTAAAAAGATAAGAGGCGTCTGTAATTTACATCATAGGTAGACCTCAACTATGGGAGACAAACTGAGAAAAAAAAATCCAGAAAATCACATTGTCTGTTTTTTTAACATTTTATTTGCATATTATGGTGGAAAATAAGTATTTGGTCAGAAACAAAATTTCATCTCAATACTTTGTAATATATCCTTTGTTGGCAATGACAGAGGTCAAACGTTTTCTGTAAGTCTTCACAAGGTTGCCACACACTGTTGTTGGTATGTTGGCCCATTCCTCCATGCAGATCTCCTCTAGAGCAGTGATGTTTTTGGCTTTTCGCTTGGCAACACGGACTTTCAACTCCCTCCAAAGGTTTTCTATAGGGTTGAGATCTGGTGACTGGCTAGGCCACTCCAGGACCTTGAAATGCTTCTTACGAAGCCACACCTTCGTTGCCCTGGCGGTGTGCTTTGGATCATTGTCATGTTGAAAGACCCAGCCACGTTTCATCTTCAATGCCCTTGCTGATGGAAGGAGGTTTGCACTCAAAATCTCACGATACATGGCCCCATTCATTCTTTCATGTACCTGGATCAGTCGTCCTGGCCCCTTTGCAGAGAAACAGCCCCAAAGCATGATGTTTCCACCACCATGCTTTACAGTAGGTATGGTGTTTGATGGATGCAACTCAGTATTCTTTTTCCTCCAAACACGACAAGTTGTGTTTCTACCAAACAGTTCCAGTTTGGTTTCATCAGACCATAGGACATTCTCCCAAAACTCCTCTGGATCATCCAAATGCTCTCTAGCAAACTTCAGACGGGCCTGGGCATGTACTGGCTTAAGCAGTGGGACACGTCTGGCACTGCAGGATCTGAGTCCATGGTGGCGTAGTGTGTTACTTATGGTAGGCCTTGTTACATTGGTCGCAGCTCTCTGCAGTTCATTCACTAGGTCCCCCCCGCGTGGTTCTGGGATTTTTGCTCACCGTTCTTGTGATCATTCTGACCCCACGGGGTGGGATTTTGCGTGGAGCCCCAGATCGAGGGAGATTATCAGTGGTCTTGTATGTCTTCCATTTTCTAATTATTGCTCCCACTGTTGATTTCTTCACTCCAAGCTGGTTGGCTATTGCAGATTCAGTCTTCCCAGCCTGGTGCAGGGCTACAATTTTGTTTCTGGTGTCCTTTGACAGCTCTTTGGTCTTCACCATAGTGGAGTTTGGAGTCAGACTGTATGAGGGTGTGCACAGGTGTCTTTTTATACTGATAACAAGTTTAAACAGGTACCATTACTACAGGTAATGAGTGGAGGAAAGAGGAGACTCTTAAAGAAGAAGTTACAGGTCTGTGAGAGCCAGAAATCTTGATGGTTTGTTTCTGACCAAATACTTATTTTTCACCATAATATGCAAAAAAAAAATGATAAAAAAACAGACAATGTGATTTTCTGGATTTTTTTCCCTCAGTTTGTCTCCCATAGTTGAGGTCTACCTATGATGTAAATTACAGACGCCTCTCATCTTTTTAAGAGGTGGAACTTGCACTATTGCTGACTGACTAAATACTTTTTTGCCCCACTGTATATATATATATATATATATGTGTGTGTGTGTGTATTCTATGTGTGGATATCTATTCTATCTATTCTATTCTAACCTGTCAGTTAGTTACAGTAGGCCGCACATGAATTGCCAGCTTTTCAAAGGACACTGGTGTGTAAAAATCAGACAGCACTCGCATGGTCCGAGTGCTGTGCGATTTTTTTTCTCGCACCTATAGGCTTGCATTGGCTGAGTCTCGGTGACAATCGCAGCAAGGTGTGATTTTACACACATGCCGAATGTGGCTGAGAAAATAAATTCTGTTGTGAGCTGCCCCATAGATTAACACTGGGCTGAGTGCTACGCAATGTTTTCTCATGGTGATCTGCTGTGAAGTCATTGAGCTTAAACCTCATCACTGAGTTATTTCCATGGCGCTGAGGTCACGGCAGTTCAGCCCTGGTGGGAACGCAGCCTCATTGATCAGAGGTAACCTCGATGATGCTATCACAGCTCAATGACGCTGCACTCACAGCAGCTCATTTACCAGTTGGCTTGAACTTCTCAGGTCACATATTGGCAACATCCGGGTTGAAAACTATTAATCCCCCAGACATGGATTACGGCATGGGACAGAACAACTAATAGGTGAGAGATAATTGTTGTTTTTTTAATTTTAGTTTTATTACAGGAGAATGAGGGCTTTTGGTGGAATTAGTCGTTAGGTGAGTATAACTGTGTTTGTTATTTTTAAATAAAGTGGAAAAGTGTGTTTCATTTCTAATAAAGGGCTTTATTCTGGCTATGTCTTTATTTTTCCATGTAACTATAGGATTAGTAATGGAGAGGTGTCTTTGTGGTGCCCCAGGGTCCTGGTCGTCATAGTAACATTGCTTTCCTCACGGGGAGAGTGTTGTTACGCTTGGAGGCAAGGAAGGATAACTGTCACCAGGTAAACACAAGAATGCAACATGTTCACACTCCAGGACACTAGGGGGAGCTTTTGATCCTATTTACTAGGTGACTCCCCATATATATGGTAGTTTTGTTGGGAAAGTTAGTTAGTTAGTGCCAGACAGCAGACTGGAACAGTCTGAGGCAGGAAGAACGCATGAGGAGCCGTACAGCTATGACAGAGTGCTGCAGCTCCTGGATAGAGACAACATCGGAAGCCGAATATATTGCGGTGATCATGTAGGAGAGAGGAGCGCAGGTGAGGATACCGGGGGGAGGACAGCGGTGAACAGACTGTCTTCCTGGCAAAGCGCAGATACTGGTAGCCGGACCACCGAGGTTGTAAGGGACTCTAAGACTTACATCAGAAACCGGCAGGACAGCTGAATTGCAAGTTACCTGTCTGCCACACACACCTGAGACACAGTAACACATAGAGTCCAGGGCGTGCTAGAGTCCCTTTAAAAAGGCTCGAGTTACCTGTCATGCAGGTATTGTGCTATCCTATATGGGGGACAGAGAAGATCTTTGAGGACCTTATCGGAAGCCATAGGCAGTAAGGGACTACAACATCATCGCGCTAGAGTGAAGGCTCTTAATCTCCACCTGGAAAAGGGGACTCCCAACTTGCATCCAAGCCGGCCGGACTCTGCCTATCCTGTGATCTGGTACCTTGGACTGTGGCTGCCTGAAGTCTTCAGTAAACAAGGTAAAGAGACTGCAAACCTGTGTCCTCGTTCCTTACTACACCCTTCACCACCATCTTCCATCTACACACCGGGAGCCCAGGGGATACACTTCACCTGTGGGAAGTTATACCATCTAGCTGCCATAACATCACTCCAGAGGACCCCTTAAAGCAGCGTCGGTCCCCACTGCCCGAATGCCACAGGTGGCGTCACGAACATAAACTCTATTCACTAAACCCCTTTAAAGACATTCCCCTTTTACATGGGCGCCCAGGGCCATGGACCGGGTCGCCACCATGACATCCCCCTGTGAACACTGGACCCGGTACCGGGTACCCCACGGCCCTGGCGGGCGACTCATCTTTTAGACACCTCTCCATTACTAAGCTGTGGGATTGAAGTCACCTGACAATACAAAGGTGACATCAACCCCACAAATATGAACCCCACTTTCCACCGCTACAGGGCAAGTGGGAAGAGACAGGCAAAGCGCCAGAATTGGCGCATCTAATAGATCTTCCTTTTATAGGCGGCTGCGGGCTGCTCTTTTTAGGCTGGGGGGCCAATATCCATGGCCCCTTACCAGCCTGAGAACACCAGCCCCCAGCTGTGAGCTTTGGTAAGGCTGTTTGTCAAAAATGGGGGGACCTTATGCCATTTTTTAAAATTATGTATTTAAATAATTAAAAATGCATCGTGGGGACAACTCTATTCTTAATAACCAGCCTTACTGAAGATGACAGCTGAGGGTTTTGCTTGACTGGTTATCAAAAATACAGGGGAACCCACACAAGTTTTCTTTTTTAATTACTTATTTACAGAGCAGGAGCGGCTGATAAATGCTCCCATCCGCCACTCCTCTCACTGTTATTAGCAGCAGCAGGTGTCAGTTGATGGGAGCTGTAGTCCCATCAGCTGACACCAGTGACCGGAGGTAAACTTTATACCTCTGATCACAGCTGAGTGCACATGCTGTCTTCTCACAGCATGGGAACCGTGGCTCTCTGACCAGCGGGGATGATATCACAGCCGATCCAATTCCAATCTGTCACACAGCGTGGGAAACACCAGTTTTTGTGCTGTGTATGTTCAGCTATTTTCGGCAATTAAATCATCAATTAATTTGTCGAATATTGAAAATTCTGCGATCGTGAACCGAACTGAATATTGAAATATTCGCTTATCTCTACTCATAAGAAGTGTCCCAAGGCCACATCTAAGGGGAGCACAAAAACCCAGGAGGGGTCAGAGCTGGGTTCAAGGGATACACCATATCACCCTGTCTGTTGGACGTGTCATACCATGGGTTATATATCAGCTGTGATAAGCGAATATACTAGTTACTCAAGATTTCCCGAGCACGCTCGGGTGTCCTCCGAGTATTTTTTAGTGCTTGGAAATTTAGTTTTTATTGCCGCAGCTGAATGATTTACATCTGTTAGCCAGCATAAGTAAATGTGGGGGTTGCCTGGTTGCTAGGGAATCCCCACATGTACTTATGCTGGCTAACAGATGTAAATCATTCAGCTGCGGCAATAAAAACTAAATCTATGAGCACTAAAAAAATACTCAGAGGACACCTGAGCATGCTCGGGAAATCTCGAGCAATGAGTATATTCACTCATCACTAGTGTTGAGCATTCCGATACCGCAAGTATCGGGTATCGGCCGATACTTGCGGTATCGGAATTCCGATACCGAGATCCGATATTTTTGTGATATCGGGTATCGGTATCGGAAGTGTAAAATAAAGAATTAAAATAAAAAATATTGTTATATTCACCTCTCCGGCGGCCCCTGGACATCAGCGGGAGGATCCGGCGTCCGGCACGGCTTCTTTCTTCAAAATGCGCGCCTTCAGGACCTGTGGAATGACGTCCCGGCTTCTGATTGGTCGCGTGCCGCCCATGTGACCGCCACGCGACCAATCAGAAGCCGCGACGTCATTCCTCAGCTAAAGTCCTAGAATGAGCGCCTTCTAGGACCTGAGGAATGACGTCGCGGCTTCTGATTGGTCGCGTGGCGGTCACATGGGCGGCACGCGACCAATCAGAAGCCGGGACGTCATTCCACAGGTCCTGAAGGCGCGCATTTTGAAGAAAGAAGCCGTGCCGGACGCCGGATCCTCCCGCTGATGTCCAGGGGCCGCCGGAGAGGTGAATATAACAATATTTTTTATTTTAATTCTTTATTTTACACTTTAATATGGATCCCAGGGCCTGAAGGAGAGTTTCCTCTCCTTCAGACCCTGGGATCCATGAGGATACATTCCGATACTTGATGTCCCATTGACTTGTATTGGTATCGGATATCGGTATCGGCGATATCCGATATTTTTCGGGTATCGGCCGATACTATCCGATACCGATACTTTCAAGTATCGGACGGTATCGCTCAACACTACTCATCACTAATAACAGCCCCTTGATCCTTGACCTCAGGACTGCAGCATGGGCTGGTGCTACTCCTACTTTTCCTCATCCTGGTAAGGGGCTTCTGGTGTGCCAAGTGAATTTAAATGGCTTGCAAGTGACAGGACTTTCGGACTCAGCGAGTTTATTGACCCTAGTAGGGGGCACTTGTGCCAGTCCATGGGAAGATAGACAGGCATCAGGTGTATTTATAGAGATGCCAAAAATGTTTCTGTGGCTCAGGTCGACATTGACACAGGCTATGGTTCTGTGACCCACAAAGTGGAAGTGGTCAAAAACTTGTCACATCCTAAAATTGCCGGTCATGATTTTCCTCTGTTTTAGGATTGGGGGAAAGCCAAACTACCTGGTAGCTCAGCTGACAGCCAAGTAACAGTGATAAAAACCTTGTCACATATCAAGGTCAGCGAGTTGCCATTGTGTGTATGAGTTGGCAATAAGGATTTGGAAGAATCCCCTGAAGTCAATATATCTGAGCTGGAGGTGTCCCAACTCAGAGGCATAACTTTAAAAGGTACTTTGGAAAATATAAGAGTGGTAAATGTTGTCCCCCTAGATCCTGGAATAGGCTTTCAGTTTTCACAATGATCTGTTATGTCAAGGGACCAAAGTGAGGGGTCAGGTTAAAGAGCGCCTCCTTAAGGCACAATTCAGGGGCCATAGTGACTCAGGTGAAATAATTTTAACCTAAGGGATCGGGTGTGGGTCCTGGTGCCCGCAGTGAGAAATAAATGTGTTACTAAGTGGCAAGGGCCCTGTGAAATGATAGAAAAGGTTGGTGAGGGTCCAACCAACCAGAGGAAAGGAAGCGTCACCAGGTATGTCACATCAGCTTGGTCAAGATGGGGGTTCACTGTAAATGTGATGGGATTCACTGTGGGTTGGCAGATGGTGCCCAGCCCTCGGCTTTGGGCAGAGGGGACAGGTATGTAGCAAAGCCAAATAGAACAGAGTTTAATCCCAACTCTGCAGAGTTTGATTAGAGGCGCTGGCATAGTTATTTACTAGAAGCAGGAAATAAATTCACTTGGTTTCAGTGTGCTGGAGAACTGAGTATTGTGTGGATTCTGCTGGGAGCTGCAGGGAACCATTTTGTTGCAGATTAAACTGGGCCAGGTGAAGTGCCAGGTTTGCCGCACTGGTGAGAGACTGTGGTCTATGACTGTGAGGAGGGGTGAAAAGTTCTCTGACAGAACTTGAGAGACAGCTGGACATTTATTTGAAAGGGTGAGCCCGCTTGTGCCTGCATATCGACTGTTTATTTTTTTCCTTTATGCCGGAGAAAGGCTGTTTGTTTTTCGTTCTGCTGCAAGTTTATCCACTTCAGTAAACCTCCCTATTTTGCCCAGAAACTATGTGCCTCTGTGAATGCTACCACCTGCCTAAAAGCAAGTAAATTACTAATATATATATACTGTATATATGTACAGTATAAATTTATAAATATATATGTAATGACCAGGCTGGTCATTCCCTGCTATCCACCCCCACACGGTGTCCGCAGCCGAAGGAATTATGACACACACCGGTCTTAGGGATAACAGTTGCTTTTACTTCAGCAGGAACGGGAATTATAACTTGGAACAAATATGGAACAGTCTCTCATGGGTAGTTCACGGCAATTACAGTTCTGACTTAGATGCTGAGATGTGATTGGGGTGTGGAGCTTTAACCCCTTCATGACCCAGCCTATTTTGACCTTAAAGACCTTGCCATTTTTTGCAATTCTGACCAGTGTCCCTTTATGAGGTAATAACTCAGGAACGCTTCAACGTATCCTAGCGGTTCTGAGATTGTTTTTTCGTGACATATTGGGCTTCATGTTAGTGGTAAATTTAGGTCAATAAATTCTGCGTTTATTTGTGATAAAAACGGAAATTTGGCGAAAATTTTGAAAATTTCGCAATTTTCACATTTTGAATTTTTATTCTGTTAAACCATAGAGATATGTGACACAAAATAGTTAATAAATAACATTTCCCACATGTTTACTTTACATCAGCACAATTTTGGAAACAAAATTTTTTTTTGTTAGGAAGTTATAAGGGTTAAAATTTGACCAGCGATTTGTCATTTTTACAACGAAATTTACAAAACCATTTTTTTTAGGGACCACCTCACATTTGAAGTCAGTTTGAGGGGTCTATATGGCTGAAAATACCCAAAAGTGACACCATTCTAAAAACTGCACCCCTCAAGGTACTCAAAACCACATTCAAGAAGTTTATTAACCCTTCAGGTGCTTCACAGCAGCAGAAGCAACATGGAAGGAAAAAATGAACATTTAACTTTTTAGTCACAAAAATTATCTTTTAGCAACAATTTTTTTATTTTCCCAATGGTAAAAGGAGAAACTGAACCACGAAAGTTGTTGTCCAATTTGTCCTGAGTACGCTGATACCTCATATGTGGGGGTAAAGCACTGTTTGGGCGCACGGCAGGGCTTGGAAGGGAAGGAGCGCCATTTGACTTTTTGAATCAAAAATTGGCTCCACTCTTTAGCGGACACCATGTCACGTTTGGAGAGCCCCCGTGTGCCTAAAAATTGGAGCTCCCCCACAAGTGACCCCATTTTGGAAACTAGACGCCCCAAGGAACTTATCTAGATGCATAGTGAGCACTTTGAACCCCCAGGTGCTTCACAAATTGATCCGTAAAAATGAAAAAGTACTTTTTTTTCACAAAAAAATTCTTTTAGCCTCAATTTTTTCATTTTCACATGGGCAACAGGATAAAATGGATTCTAAAATGTGTTGGGCAATTTCTCCTGAGTACACCAATACCTCACATGTGGGGGTAAACCACTGTTTGGGCACATGGTAAGGCTCGGAAGGGAAGGAGCGCCATTTGACTTTTTGAATGAAAAATTATTTCCATCGTTAGCGGACACCATGTCGCGTTTGGATAGCTCCTGTGTGCCTAAACATTGGCGCTCCCCCACAAGTGACCCCATTTTGGAAACTAGACCCCCAAGGAACTTATTTAGTGCCTAGTGAGCACTTTAAACCCTCAGGTGCTTCACAAATTGATCTGTAAAAATGAAAAAGTACTTTTTTTTCACAAAAAAATTCTTTTCGCCTCAATTTTTTCATTTTCACATGGGCAGTAGGATAAAATGGATCATAAAATTTGTTGGGCAATTTCTCCCGAGTACGCCGATACCTCATATGTGGGGGTAAACCACTGTTTGGGCACACGGCAGGGCTCGGAAGGGAAGGCGCGCCATTTGACTTTTTGAATGGAAAATTAGCTCCAATTGTTAGCGGACACCATGTCGCGTTTGGAGAGCCCCTGTGTGCCTAAACATTGGAGCTCCCCCACAAGTGACCCCATTTTGGAAACTAGACCCCCCAAGGAACTTATCTAGATGCATATTGAGCACTTTAAACCCCCAGGTGCTTCACAGAAGTTTATAACGCAGAGCCATGAAAATAAAAAAAAAAAATTATTTTCTCAAAAATGATCTTTTAGCCTGCAATTTTTTATTTTCCCAAGGGTAACAGGAGAAATTTGACCCCAAAAGTTGTTGTCCAGTTTCTCCTGAGTACACTGATACCCCATATGTGGGGGTAAATCACTGTTTGGGCACATGCCGGGGCTCGGAAGTGAAGTAGTGACGTTTTGAAATGCAGACTTTGATGGAATGCTCTGTGGGCGTCACGTTGCGTTTGCAGAGCCCCTGATGTGGCTTAACAGTAGAAACCCCCCACAAGTGACCCCATTTTGGAAACTAGACCCCCAAAGGAACTTATCTAGATGTGTGGTGAGCACTTTGAACCCCCAAGTGCTTCATAGAAGTTTATAATGCAGAGCCGTGAAAATAATAAATACGTTTTCTTTCCTCAAAAATAATTATTTAGCCCAGAATTTTTTATTTTCCCAAGGGTTACAGAAGAAATTGGACCCCAAAATTTGTTGTCCAGTTTCTCCTGAGTATTCTGATACCCCATATGTGGGGGTAAACCACTGTTTGGGCACATGCCGAGGCTCGGAAGTGAAGTAGTGACGTTTTGAAATGCAGACTTTGATGGAATGCTCTGTGGGCGTCACGTTGCGTTTGCAGAGCCCCTGATGTGGCTTAACAGTAGAAACCCCCCACAAGTGACCCCATTTTGGAAACTAGACCCCCAAAGGAACTTATCTAGATGTGTGGTGAGCACTTTGAACCCCCAAGTGCTTCATAGAAGTTTATAATGCGGAGCCGTGAAAATAATAAATACGTTTTCTTTCCTCAAAAATAATTATTTAGCCCAGAATTTTTTATTTTCCCAAGGGTTACAGAAGAAATTGGACCCCAAAAGTTGTTGTCCAGTTTCTCCTGAGTACGCTGATACCCCATATGTGGGGGTAAACCACTGTTTGGGCACATGCCGAGGCTCGGAAGTGAAGTAGTGACGTTTTGAAATGCAGACTTTGATGGAATGCTCTGTGGGCGTCACGTTGCGTTTGCAGAGCCCCTGATGTGGCTTAACAGTAGAAACCCCCCACAAGTGACCCCATTTTGGAAACTAGACCCCAAAAGGAACTTATCTAGATGTGTGGTGAGCACTTTGAACCCCCAAGTGCTTCATAGAAGTTTATAATGCAGAGCCGTGAAAATAATAAATACGTTTTCTTTCCTCAAAAATAATTTTTTAGCCCAGAATTTTTTATTTTCCCAAGGGTTACAGGAGAAATTGGACCCCAGAAGTTGTTGTCCAGTTTCTCCTGAGTACGCTGAGTTCTTTGTGCGGATTCCGCAGCGGTTTTACAACTGCTCCAATAGAAAATCGCAGTTGTAAAACCGCAGTGAAATGCGCAGAAAAAAACGCGGTAAATCCGCCATAAATCCGCAGCGGTTTAGCACTGCGGATTTATCAAATCCGCAGCGGAAAAATCCGCAGAGGAACAGTATACGTGTGCACATACCGAAACCCTAACCCTAGCCCTAACCCTAGCCCTAACCCTAACCCTACCCCTAACCCTACCCCTAACCCTAACCCTAACCCTACCCCTAGCCCTAACCCTAGCCCTAACCCTAACCCTACCCCTAACCCTACCCCTAGCCCTAGCCCTAACCCTAACCCTAACCCTAACCCTACCCCTACCCCTAACCCTAACCCTAGCCCTAACCCTAACCCTACCCCTAACCCTACCCCTAGCCCTAACCCTAACCCTAGCCCTAACCCTACCCCTAACCCTAACCCTACCCCTAACCCTAACCCTACCCCTAACCCTACCCCTAACCCTAACCCTATTCTAACATTAGTGGAAAAAAAATTTCTTTATTTTTTTATTGTCCCTACCTATGGGGGTGACAAAGGGGGGGGTCATTTATTATTTTTTTTATTTTGATCACTGAGATATAATCTATCTCAGTGATCAAAATGCACTTTGGAACGAATCTGCCGGCAGATTCGGCGGGCGCACTGCGCATGCGCCCGCCATTTTGGAAGATGGCGGCGCCCGGGGAGAAGACGGACGGGACCCCGGCTGGATCGGTAAGTATGATGGGGTGGGGGGGACCACGGGGTGGGGGGGACCATGGGGGGGGGGAATCGGAGCGCGGGAGGGGTGGAACGGAGAACGGGGGGCGTGGAACGGAGCACGGGGGGGCTGAACGGAGCACCGGGGGGTGGAACGGAGCACCGGGGGGGTGGATCGGAGTGCAGGGGGGGTGATCGGAGCACGGGGGGGTGATTGGAGCACGGGGGTGAGCGGACAAGAGCACGGGGGGGAGCGGAGCACTGGACGGAGGGGAGCCGGAGCAGTGTACCGGCCAGATCGGGGGGCTGGGGGGGCGATCGGAGGAGTGGGGGCACATTAGTATTTCCAGCCATGGCCGATGATATTGCAGCATCGGCCATGGCTGGATTGTAATATTTCACCCGTTATAATAGGTGAAATATTACAAATCGCTCTGATTGGCAGTTTCACTTTCAACAGCCAATCAGAGCGATCGTAGCCACGAGGGGGTGAAGCCACCCCCCCTGGGCTAAACTACCACTCCCCCTGTCCCTGCAGATCGGGTGAAATGGGAGTTAACCCTTTCACCCGGCCTGCAGGGACGCGATCTTTCCATGACGCCACATAGGCGTCATGGGTCGGATTGGCACCGACTTTCATGACGCCTACGTGGCGTCATGGGTCGGGAAGGGGTTAAAAGCACTGGACGGTGTCTTTTGATATCTTACAGAAGGAGGTAGATGCAGCAATTAGAGTTTACAGACCTTTACTTCGGTTACCTTCACAGTGTGTCATGGGCCATGGCACGTGCACAAGTACTTATTGGTGAATGTAAAAACTGAGGTGATTCCAGTCAGAAAGACTTTAGAATGATGTCACTTATAGGTGAATTTAAAATCTGAGGTGAATCCAGTCAGAAAGATTTTAGAATGATGTCTGTAGAGGTTTTAGAGGGAACCCAGGCTTAGGCCTGCAGGAGATTTTGTAGTGAAAACAGCCTCCAAGTGTGTTCTGCTCTCCCTGAGGGCATCCCTCCGACTAAAGAACATTCTAGACTTGCCTGGAAAAAGCTCCTCCTATTGACCATGTGACTAGGAGCTGGCCAATAGGACACCGGGTTCACATCTCAGATCCTTACAAAACAATAATTATTATGAGTCATTGTACACTTTCACCATTAAATGACGCCAGAACATAGCAAGTGAGAAATGCATTGCATCTGAAATGGAGGTGACTAGAAATGAAGAATTACGGCTCACAAATGCATGGGATAAAGTAGAGGGGCAGTTAGAGAGTGAGCTGTAGTGTACAGATGCCACTCTCAATGCAGGATTACTTAAAGGGAAGGAGACACTCTCTCGACTGGGTCACTATATATATACTGTATATATATATATATATATATATATATATATATATATATTATGATGCTCATAACATTAAAATATTAAAACTGCCAGCTTTCATGGCTGAGATCACTATATGACTATTAAGAAACCTTTCAACTACCAATCGATCTCTTAACTAGGGTCTATCTGTGGCTTGTGTGCAAGCAATATCACCTTGCATGTAATGAAGAAAAGCTAAGTGTGCAAGAAAGCTGCAATATTTTTAGTATTTTTAATTTATATATGATACTGCTTCCATTTCATTTGCTTTGTCCATTCTTGCAGCTGAAAAGTGTCTCCAATAGTCCCCTTTGCACAGCGGACCTGTGGAATAAAATAACAAATGTTACATGCCTAGATATATATTTAACCCCTTACCGGCATCGGACGTACTATACCGTCCGATGCCGGCTCCCCTGCTTTGATGCAGGGCTCCGCGGTGAGCCCGCACCAAAGCCGGGACATGTCAGCTGTTTTGAACAGCTGACATGTGCCCGTAATAGGCGCGGGCAGAATCGCGATCTGCCCGCACCTATTAACTAGTTAAATGCCGCTGTCAAATGCAGACAGCGGCATTTAACTACCGCTTCCGGCCGGGCGGCCGGAAATGACGTCATCGCCGACCCCCGTCACATGTCCGGGGGTCGGCGATGCGTCTCCATTGTAGCCATAGAGGTCCTTGAGACCTCTATGGTTACTGATTGCCCGTCGCTGTGAGCGCCACCCTGTGGTCGGCGCTCACAGCACACGTGCAATTCTGCTACATAGCAGCGATCAGCAGATTGCTGCTATGTAGCAGAGCCGATCGTGCTGTGCCTGCTTCTAGCCTCCCATGGAGGCTATTGAAGCATGGCAAAAGTTAAAAAAAAAAGTTTAAAAAAATGTGAAAAAAATAAAAAAAACATAAAAGTTTAAATCACCCCCCTTTCGCCCCAATCAAAATAAATCAATAAAAAAAATATCAAATCTACGCATATTTGGTATCGCCGCGCTCAGAATTGCCCGATCTATCAAATAAAAAAAGTATTAACCTGATCGCTAAACAGCGTAGCGGGAAAAAAACTCGAAACGCCAGAATTACGTTTTTTTGGTCGCCGCGACATTGCATTAAAATGCAATAACGGGCGATCAAAAGAACGTATCTGCACCGAAATGCTATCATTAAAAACGTCATCTCGGCACGCAAAAAATAAGCCCTCAACCGACCCCAGATCACGAAAAATGGAGACGCTACGAGTATCGGAAAATGGCGCAATTTTTTTTTTTTTTTTTTTAGCAAAGTTTGGAATTTATTTTCACCACTTAGATAAAAAATAACCTAGTCATGTTTGGTGTCTATGAACTCGTAATGACCTGGAGAATCATAATGGCAGGTCATTTTTAGCATTTAGTGAACCTAGCAAAAAAGCCAAACAAAAAACCAATGTGGGATTGCACTTTTTTTGCAATTTCACCGCACTTGGAATTTTTTTCCCGTTTTCTAGTACACGACATGCTAAAACCAATGATGTCGTTCAAAAGTACAACTCGTCCCGCAAAAAATAAGCCCTCACATGGCCAAATTGACGGAAAAATAAAAAAGTTATGGCTCTGGGAAGGAGGGGAGCGAAAAACGAACATGGAAAAACGAAAAATTCCCCGGTCATGAAGGGGTTAATATACAACTCACTCATCATACTGGATGGGAAAAGGGATATGGGTTAAAAATACCTTAAATAAAATTCTACCTTCTTTAAGCACATTCAGTTGTTTACTCCTATATAAATTAAGCTTGATTATTGCATAATGAGAACACAGCCAACAATCAAGTATACGTTATGATAAGGGGGTTTTACAGGCTTAATATATTGATGACCTTAGGATAGATCATGAATATCGGATCGGTTGAGGTCTAACAGCTGGCACCTCCACCGGTCAGCTGTTTACAGTTTCACTAGCAGCTGAAAAACTCAGCTCCATACACCGTGTAGTGGTCATTCCTGGGTACTGCAGCTAAGCTCCTGTTCTCCTCAATAAGAGCTCAACTGTAGTACCTGAAAATGGCCAAGAGCTGTGCTGTTCGGCTCCAGGCACTCTTTACTGCCTGAGCTGAAATAAAGCTAAATTTGATATTAATAACTTATCATAGGGATAGAGGATCAATATTCTAAGCCTGTAGCACCTCTTTAAAGGGGTTGTCCAGTCTAAAGCTACTAGTCTGCAGTCGCTCTATGGGACTGCAGACTTGTGGACCCTCATGTAGCGTGACCTGTGTGTGTGTGTTGTGAGGGTTCTCTGATGCATCCTCCTGGACACATTCTGCTTAGATTTTCACAGCTTTGCTCAATATGTATAAAGTATATTAAGCGAAGCTGGAAATACTCTAGTTGGAATGTGGCCTGGGAGTATGCATATTGCATACTTGCAGTTACTTGACCACTTTTCCAGGCTCCTAGGAGTTCTCACAATGCACAGTGGATGTGATGTGGGATTCACAAAGCTGCAGTAACATAGACTGGCTGTAGACTTGTAGCTTTAGGCCAGACAACCCTTTTAAGGTCTCTTACAAATTTCAAGATATGCTTACATTGAGTGGCTAACAGACCCATTTGAGGTTGTATGGCTTACATGGTTGTTAGGCAGGTACACTGTACATTCTTGCAATATACTAATCTAGGTATTGCTTTGCTAAACATAGGATAAAGCATGGGAGCAGCATCAATTTTTGCTTAGGATCCAAGCTTACAGGTTTAGGTTACAGGTGTTATGGATCCTCCTGTTCTCTCTACGTGGCCTTTTACCGTATATACTCAAATATAAGCCGACCCGAGTATAAGCCAAGACCCCTAATTTTGCCACAAAAAACTGGGAAAACTTAATGACTCGAGTATAAGCCTAGGGTGGGAAATGCAGCAGCTACTGGTAGATTTCAAAAATAAAAATAGATACCAATAAAAGTAAAATTAATTGAGACATCAGTAGGTTAAGTGTTTTTGAATATCCATATTAAATCAGGAGCCCCATATAATGCTCCATATAATTCATGATGGGCCTCATAAGAGCCTTCATATTAAAATATGCCCCATATAATGCTGCACAAAAGATAATAATGACCCCATAAAATGCTCCATAGAAACATTTGCCCCATACAATGGTGTATAAATGTTGATTATGGCCCCATAAGCTGCTCCATCGATTATGCCCCATAAGATGCTCCATAGATTATGCCCCATAAGATGCTCCATAGATTATGCTCCATAAGATGCTATATAGATTATGCCCCATAAAATGCTCCATAGATTATGCCCCATAAGATGCTCCATAGATTATGCCCCATAAGATGCTGCATCGATTATGCCCCATATGCTGCGATTAAAAGAAAAAAAAATCACATACTCACCTCTCGTCACTCAGGCCCCCGGCACTTGCGATATTCACCTTCCCCGTTCCACAGCTGCGCACCGCTCTGTGTTCCGGCTCTGACTGTTCAGGCAGAGGGCGCACACTAAACACGTCATCGCACCCTATGAATTGAATAGGCAGAGGACGCATAAGATGGAGTGGCGCCCGGCGGTGGAAAGGGGACAGGCGAATGCTCACCTTCCCCGATATACTCACCTGCTCCCAGCGCGGTCCCTGGTAGCTTCTCACTGTCAGATGGTCTCCAGGAGCCGGCAGCTTCTTCCTCTGTTCAGCAGTCACGTACCGCTCATTAAAGTAATGAATGTGCGTACATATTCATTACTTTAATGCCCAGAGACCATCGGACATGCAGGGACCGCGCCAGGAGCAGGTGACAGCCGCTGCTCCCCCTCCCTTACCGACACCCCACCGACGTATAAGCCAAGAGGAGCACTTTCAGCCAAAAAATGGGCTGAAAATCTCGGCTTATACTCGAGTATATACGGTATATATTATCTGACATTTCTCCTTGAATATACTGTAGTTTTTATTCTGCCTCTCAATGTCTAAGAATCACTTGAGGAGTGCACTTGTAGAGTAGAAACAGCTCAACTAAGAAACAAATATACAATACTCAGTCATTAATGGTAAATTTTACAGAATATGATAAAAAATAACCTAATAAAATAGATTTTGTGACGCCATGAAAAGTAAATTATTAGTAAGTAATGCTACTTACACTTGACAGGCTCCAATTCCATGTTTTCCTCTTCTGGAGCTCTACACTGTAAAGATTAATGATTAACAGTCATTAGTTACTACTTTTAAATTATACCAAATGTTTTTGGTTTTAGAAATATATTAAAGGGGTTGTCCACTATAACTTTATGTTAACACATATGTTTGGGACATGATTTTGTGGCACGTACTAATATATAAGGGTTACAGGTTTTCCCACTTCATAGATTGCATGGCTCTCCAGTCGAAAAAAATGTCTGCTGACAAAGGAGCATATGACCAGAGCTCTCTTCTTTTGAAAAACACTGCACAGTGGAGGCTGTTTTTCAGTTAGAGGAAGTTGAAAGTGTGATCTGGTCACATGGGAATACAAGGACTGCTAAATTAATAAAGCTTAATTAAATGTTAAATAGAAACCAATTAATACTATATATGAGTACAGAATTTGTATTTCTTCAATTTTCTTACTATTGCACCAACAGTTGTCTCCTTCTCATCTAGTGTCTTATGGTTTTGTAGCCCATTCCAGTTTTGTGCAGGTCTATGATCTTGTCCCTGATATCTTTATAAAGCTCTTTGGTCTTGCCCATGTTGTAGTGGTTAGAGTCTGACTGATTAATTGAGTCTGTGGACAGGAGTCTTTTATTAATCTAACTATGTAAAAGGCAGGTAATGAGTTGATTAGGAGCATGTAACTTGTCTGTAGGAGCCAGAACTCTTAATGGTTGGTAGGGGATCAAATACTTATTTCTCACTGCAAAACGCAAATAAATGTATATAATTTATATAATGTGATTTTCTGGATTTTATATTTGATATTCTATCTCTCAACGTTAAAATGAACCTACCCTTAAAATTATAGACTGTTCATGTCTTTGTCCGTGGGCAAACTTGCAAATCAGCAAAGGATCAAATACTTATTTCCCCCCACTGTAAATACTCAACAACCGGTGGGATAAATAAGGCCGCAGTGCTTTATTATGGATACAATTCCAACAGTAAAATAAATATAACTTTAAAAAAAATGACAGCCTTACCGACTCAGTCCTTACTTGACTCGAGTCGGTCAATCAAGTTCATTATAAATCTATCTATATAAAGCTGAGTGTATGTATGTGTGTGTCTGTATGTATGAAGCTACGCCTAGCCAATCCCTTCATTAATACTTCCAGCACCCAGGCGCACACACTTACCTCACATTTCCTGTACCTCTAGCATGATGCAAAACCATTCTCTCCTATACGATATCAGAGCTTGCATCCTTATTGTGACACACAGACCTTGCATCCTTACCCTAACACTTGACCAGCACTCCCCACCCTCTATCACGATATACTGCACCGTGCAGCAGGTGAGGCAATTGACATGGCGCCTGGTGATCACAGCCTGCGCTGCTACTGCATGCAGGCTGCCAGAGCTGCCTGTCCCGCCAGTGTCACCTTCCTCTCCTCCACACATAGGCTGAACCGTTACCATGAGCGGAGTCCCTGGGAGCCGAGCACCGGGTCCGGCCTGACTCATCACGACACAGGGGCTCGCCATGTCTGCTGCTCCTGACTGCGTCAGGGAGATGACAGGCTGCTTGTGTTCTCCGCCGTCACTGCGCTCACTGCTCACCTTACAGTCCCGCAGGTGGAGAGCTGGGCCGCTGAGGGAGAGAGCGGGACCACCAGTGGAGACAGGGGCTGATGAGAGAGAGGAGAGAGAGCGGGGCTGTGGAGGGAGAATGTGGGATGGCGATAGAAGAGTGGGGCTAGGGAAGGAGAGAGCGTGACAGTGGATGGAGAGCTGGGCTGCGGAGGGAGACAGCAGGGCTGCAGAGCAAAAATGGCACTGCTGAGGGAGAGAGTGGGATGGCCAGTAGAGACAGGGGCTGCGGAGGGAGACAGTGGGACTGTGGATGTAGAGCAGGGCTGCTGAGGGAGAATGCAGGATGGCAGGTGGAGAGCTGGGCTTCGGAGGGAGAGAGCAGGACCGCAGTTAGTTACTGTGCCTGGGCAACGCCGGGCTCTTCAGCTAGTAATTAATAAAGATCACACCACCGGATGGCTTAGTGTTACCTTTCTTCAATAAAGCAATGTGACAAGATGACTAACAAAAAAACAAAGGGGTGGGTGGGAGAGGAAAAATCTTCTGGATCCTCGTCAGAATGCCAGCACAGGCATCCTGTCAGCCTTAAATATTGGTCAGAAAACCACTTCCCTCTGGTGTCCCTCATACAATTGGTCCATATTTTTGGCAGGATAAGAAGTATCCAGGTCTTGGAATTCTGCCCAGTAACCTGCCCAGATAATTCCTGCTGTTTTTATTAACCTTTGCACATCTCAAACAAAAGAAACAGAAGTTAGCATTAATCAATGGTATGGATTGTTTAAACATCTTAAGTCCTGTAATCCTATGAGCCCCCTTTATCTTACAAATCAAGGGCTGACATGCTCCTCCACCAGCAGCCATTTTGTAAACAGTAGAGCTGCTGTCTGCGAGAAAGGAAAGCATGCAGGAGGAGAACCTGTAATCTATAATATAACGCTGGGAGCGTCACTCTGTCCGAAGCCTTTATAGACTGCGCAAGCACCGGCGCAGTCTGGGCCTCACAGAGTGACGCTCCCGGGAGATTGCGGTATGCGTTGACACTGAACGCACACCGCGATCTGCAACAGAGAAGCAGGGACCGCCAGGAGGGTGAGTATCGGCCATATTCACCTGTCCTGCGTTCCACCGCTGAGCGCCGCCATCTTCCCGGTCTTCGGCCTGTGACCTTCAGTTCAGAGGGCGCGATGACGCGCTTACTGCGCGCCGGCGCCGCCCTCTGACTGAACAGTCACAGCCAGGAGACCGGGAAGATGGCGGCGCGCAGCGCTGGAACGGGACAGACAGGTGAGTATAGTAAATGCTGGGGGGCCTGAGCTGGTGGCGATACCGGCACCTGACCCCCACAGCGCGCCGGTGTCCCCGCCTGCTCAGGCCCCCGGATGGGTGCAGCACGTGACAGGATGGGGACGCAGGATGGTTGCAGCACATACCAGGATGGGGACGCAGGATGGGGACGCAGGATGGTTTCAGCACAGACCAGGATGGGGACACAGGATGGGGACGCAGGATGGTTGCAGCACATACCAGGATGGGGAAGCAGGATGGTTGCAGCACATACCAGGATGGGGACGCAGGATGGGGACGCAGGATGGGTGCAGCACATACCAAGATGGGGACGCAGGATGGGGACGCAGTATGGGTGCAGCACATACCAGGATGGGGACACAGGATGGGTGCAGCACATACAAGGATGGGGATGCAGGATGGGTGCAGCACATGACAGGATGGGGACGCAGGATGGGGGCGCAGGATGGGTGCAGCACATACCAGGATGGGGATGCAGGATGGGTGCAGCACATGACAGGATGGGGACGCAGGATGGGTGCAGCACATACCAGGATGGGGACGCAGGATGGGTGCAGCACATACCAGGATGGGGACGCAGGATGGGTGCAGCACATACCAGGATGGGGACGCAGGATGGGTACAGCACATACCAGGATGGGGACACAGGATGGGTGCAGCACATGACAGGATGGGGACGCAGGATGGGTGCAGCACATACCAGGATGGGGACGCAGGATGGGTGCAGCACATGACAGGATGGGGAAGCAGGATGGGTGCAGCACATGACAGGATGGGGACGCAGGATGGGTGCAGCACATACCAGGATGGGGACGCAGGATGGGTGCAGCACATACCAGGATGGGGATGCAGGATGGGTGCAGCACATGACAGGATGGGGACGCAGGATGGGTGCAGCACATACCAGGATGGGGACGCAGGATGGGGACGCAGGATGGGTGCAGCACATACCAGGATGGGGACGCAGGATGGGGACGCAGGATGGGGACGCAGGATGGGTGCAGCACATACCAGGATGGGGACGCAGGATGGGTGCAGCACATGACAGGATGGGGACACAGGATGGGTGCAGCACATGACAGGATGGGGACGCAGGATGGGTGCAGCACATGACAGGATGGGGACGCAGGATGGGTGCAGCACATACCAGGATGGGGACGCAGGATGGGTGCAGCACATGACAGGATGGGGACGCAGGATGGGTGCAGCACATGACAGGATGGGGACGCAGGATGGGTGCAGCACATGACAGGATGGGGACGCAGGATGGGTGCAGCACATACCAGGATGGGGGTGCAGGATGGGTGCAGCACATGACAGGATGGGGACGCAGGATGGGTGCAGCACATGACAGGATGGGGACGCAGGATGGGTGCAGCACATGACAGGATGGGGGCGCAGGATGGGTGCAGCACATGACAGGATGGGGACGCAGGATGGGTGCAGCACATGACAGGATGGGGACGCAGGATGGGTGCAGCACATGACAGGATGGGGACGCAGGATGGAGCAGCACATGACAGGATGGGGACGCAGGATGGGTGCAGCACATGACAGGATGGGGACGCAGGATGGGTGCAGCACATGACAGGATGGGGACGCAGGATGGAACAGCACATACCAGGATGGAGACCATATACCAATATAAATGCTCGCCACCCGGGCATAGAACTGGTTCAATAGCTAGTACTTCTATATTAGGAAGTGCCACAAAATTTTGTCATAAACACATCTGTTAAAATAATGACATAGACCCCAATTAATCAAAGCTTTTGGAGCGCCCCCAGACGCAGGGCCACGAGTTCTCGGTACCGGGCCTCTCTGGTTCGGTTCTTATGAATTTCCAAGCAGCAATTTTTGTATTTTTTTGCTGACAAAGAAAAATTATCAAAATTAAAAACAAAGCAAAACAGTGCTTTCAGACTTCAAATAATGCAAGAAAACAAGTTCATAATCATTTAGAAACAACAATACTAATGTTTTAACTCAGGAAGAATTCAGAAATCAATTTTTGTGGAATAATCACAGCTTTCATGTGTCTTGGCATGCTTTCCACCTGTCTTTCACACTGCTTCTGGCGCAAAAATTTAAGTAGTTCTTCTTTGATGGCTTGTGACTATCCACCATCCTCTTGATTACATTCCAGAGGTTTTCAATGGGGTTCAGGTCTAGAGATTGGGCTGCCCATGACAGGGTTTTGATGTGGTGGTCTCTTAATTTTTGCCAGAGCTGTATATGCAGCTATAGGATTACTCCGTCCTATTTGCCTTAATCTACATTTAGTTTCAATAAGTTTTTATTTTTCAGAAACCAAGAAATTCTCACAACAAATTCTCATAACAAAGTCCCACGCAGGGGAAGTTGTACAAAAGTAATCATATTCCAAATTAACTTTAACAGTTTTATACACTAAAACAGAGAGACAAAGACAGCAGGTTGCATTAATCTACATTTAACCACAAACCTCATTTGCCAAGTATTTGCCCATTCAGACATATTATCCAGATTTACAATATTTTAATGTCAAGGTGCGATTTTAGTATCCTGTTTGGTCTCGTCAGCAGACTGACACTTTACTCTCAATCCCATCAACAAGGTCATTAATAAAGAGGTTAAAATGAATTAAATTTAAAATGAATTAATTAAACAATTGAAACTATGTCTTATATTCTAGGTTCTTCAAAGTAGCCACCTTTTGCTTTGATGACTGCTTTGCACTCTCGTGGCATTCTCTTGATGAGCTTTAAGGGGTTGTCACCGGAAATTGTTTTCACTTCACAGGTGTGCCCTGTCAGGTTTAATAAGTGGGATTTCTTGCCTAATAAATGGGGTTGGGACCATCATTTGTGTTGAGCAGAAGTCTGGTGGATACACAGCTGATAGTCCTACTGAATAGACTGTTAGAATTTTTATTATGGCAAGAAAAAAGCAGCTAAGTAAAGAAAAACGAGTGGCCATCATTACTTTAAGAAATGAAGGTTAGTCAGTCAGAAAAATTGTGAAAACTTTGAAAGTGTCCCCAAGTGCAGTTGCAAAAACCATCAAGCGCTACAAAGAAACTGGCTCATATGAGGACCGCCCCAGGAAAGGAAGACCAAGAGTCACCTCTGCTTCTGAGGAAAAGTTTATCTGAGTCACCACCCTCAGAAATTGCAAGTTAACTGCAGCTCAGATTAGAGACCACGTCAATGCCACACAGAGTTCTAGCAGCAGACACATCTCTATAACAACTTTTAAGAGGAGACTTTGTGCAGCAGGCCTTCATGGTAAAATAGCTGCTAGGAAACCACTGCTAAGGACAGGCAGGTCTGATGAGTCCAAATTTGAGAACTTTTGTTCCAACCATCGTATCTTTGTGCGATGCAGAAAAGGTGAACAGATAGACTCCACATGCCTGGTTCCCACTGTGAAGCATGGAGGAGGAGGTGTGATGGTGGGGGTGCTTTGCTGGTAACACTGTTGGGGATTAATTCAAAATTGAAGGCATACTGAACCAGCATGGCTACCACAGCATTTTGCAGCAGCATGCTATTCCATCTGGTATGCGTTTAGTTGGACCATCATTTATTTTTTAACAGGACAATGACCCTTAATACACCTCCAGGCTGTGTAAGGGCTATTTGACCAAGAAGGAGAGTGATGGGGTGCTACGCCAGATGACCTGGCCTCCACAGTCACCAGACCTGAACCCAATCGAGATGGTTTGCAGTGAGCTGGACCGCAGAGTGAAGGCAAAAGGGCCAACAAGTGCAGAGCATCTCTGGGAACTCCTTCAAGATTGTTGGAAGACCATTTCCGGTGACTACCTCTTTAAGCTCATCACGAAAATGCCAAGAGTGTGCAAAGCAGTCATCAAAGAAAAAGGTGGTTACTTTGAAGAACCTAAAATATAAGACATATTTTCAGTTGTTTCACATTTTTTTGTTAAGTATATGATTCCACATGTGTTAATTCATAGTTTTGATGCCTTCAGTGTGAATGTACAATTTTCATAGTCACGAAAATACAGAAAAATCTTTAAATGAGAAGGTGTGTCCAAACTTTTGGTCTGTACTGTATATGTGTGGTCAGTGCAAAGTACTGGCATATGATTAATTCCTTCCAAAGACCATACCAGGGGGCTTTCATTTCAGGTGAAATAAAGATGATTCCAACAGATAAATAAGAAAAGGTTTTTTACACTTAAGCCCCTGTCACACAAAGCCAGATCGCTAGCGAGATCGCTGCTGAGTCACAAGTTTTGTGACGCAACAGCGACCTCAGTAGCGATCTCGCTATGTGTGACACGTAGCAGCGACCAGGCCCCTGCTGTGAGATCGCTGGTCGTGTCGGAATGGCCTGGACCTTTTTTTGATCGTTGAGGTCCTGCTGGGTAGCACACATCACTGTGTTTGACACCTTACCAACGACCTCATGACAGGACGTCCCTCATTGAGGTCTGTTAATCGTCATGAAATAGCTGCCATGTGACATCGTTGTACAGGTCGCTACAGGTCGCCGCATCGCTGCTGCGTCGTTGGGGAGATCTCACAGTTTGACATCTCACCAGCGACCACATAGCGACGCAGCAACGCTCCCTGACAGGTCGTATCGTTGTCGGGATCGCTTTAGCGTCGCTAAGTGTGACGGGGCCTTTAGAGCTGCCAGAATGCGGAATGCCCTACCACAAGAGGTAATAGTGGCAGACACTATAACAGCTTTTAAAAAGGGGCTGGATGATTTCCTCAATACAAATAACATTGTGGGTTACAGTTAATTTAGTGACAAAATGCACAGTTGGTGGAGAAAGTTTGAAATTGATGGACGTAGGTCGTTTTTTTAACCTATGTAACTATGTAATATATAGATGTAGATAGATAGAAATATGTCAGTGAGAAATATATTTAGTGTAGTGTGTGTAGCTTAGTGTACATGTATTTAGCTAATAATAAATCAAATAAATAAAAAAATGGCATGGGGTTACCTTTAATTTTTTTATTCAGCCAAGGGAGAGCCAACAGTTGAGACCCCACGTCTTCTTTTTTAGGGGAGTCACCCCTTGTTAATAACCAGTAAAGGCTAAATAAACAGCTGATTGCTGATTTTAATAACCTGAGAACCTCCATGCTTATTGCCAACAGACTATAAACACTAGCCCCTAAATGTTGGCTTTCCCTCAGCTTGTTAAGAATATTATGGAGGACTGCACGCAATTTTTCTTCCTTTTTTTATATCCATAGATCTCTTCTATTGTATTCTGACAGTTCACACTGTGAATTTACTGTACTTGGCTGATGAAATGTCAGGTTTCCTATGAGATGAATGCTTAAAAATTGCACGGCACACACATGGTCCGTGTGCCCTTCAATTTTTTTCTGCACCCTTTGGCTTTCATTGATGAGTCTCGTCTATTTCACATGGCCATATGCAGCATGCTGTGAATTTTTCCTCACCCCAATTTCAGGTGAGGAAAAACTCAATGAATAACATTATAGCAAGTACAATGCATGGTCTTTTCATATTGCACAAGCTAAGTTTAAAAGCAGATGTGAGCGCACCCTAATACTGAACATTTGTTTCATAATAATATGTAGCTGCAAAATGAAAAATTACCTTCTTATATTCTAGTCTTTCCTTCAGTTCTTGTATTTCGAGAACAAGACACATTTTCTCCTGTTTCCACTCTTCTTTTTCTAGTTCCAAATTCTAAAATTTAAATAGTAACTACGCTTTTCATATTTTTTTCATACATCAACAATACAATTTTATTATAAGAACAGTTGTAAAATATCTTATTAACCCCTTGATGACCAGCAATAAGCATTTATATGGCGTCCATTAAGGGGCCATTATTCCCTCATTTCCTGTCACGATTCTGTTGCCAGGTGTCTCGGGACCAGAAGCTCCTTCCCTGTCTCTAATGCTAGGGGCACCCTAGCTCACCCTGTTCCTGTCAGGACTAGCTTCCCGATGGCCACTCACCAGTGGCTGCGCAGGGGGTTAGCCTGGACGTCTGGTGCTGGAGACAGCCTTGTGACACCAGGGAGCTGCGAGAGCAGTACCAGTGGCGCTTGTAGGAGCTGGCCGCTTTCCAGAGGAGGCAAACAGGACCTGCGGTCATGTGACTGAGTCAGAGGGGTGGGCGGAGGCTAGCATCGCTGTATAAGCCTACAGCGTGTGGTTGCAACGGCTCAGGGGAAAAGTGCAAAAGGGAGAGGAGACCCCAGGGATGTAAAAAGGGGTGACAGGAAGACACGTAGTCACACAAGCCAAAGTCAAACACAGAGAGGTCGGCGCAGTACACAGGAGCAGTCAGACGAATAATCAGGAAGTAGCAAGAAATCAGTAAACCAGAACAGGCAATAGACGGTACAGAAACGGCAGTTAAGGATCACAACGGGGATGAAACCAGATCAGAAACCAAGCAGACAGACAGTAGTACATGCACAAAGCAGAGGCACACCAGGGTCAGACACACTCAGCCAAGGGTCAGAGTATAAACGACAAAGATTGGCCTCATAGTGAGGCTATAAAAAGCCTCCCAGGACCCAGAAAGAGGCCATCCGAGTTAACCCTGCAACTACCGAACCTGAGAAATCAGTAAACCATGACAGTTCCCTGGATTACTTCTGATGATAAAGACCCCGGGGCCAAGTACATTGCCTTAGCTTCTGAATCTGCCATCAATCTGTACCCTTCCCCACCCAGGGGAGAGGAGAGTAGTAGTGTACTGTAATACACCAACAGACTAACAAACAGGAATAAAGGAAATTACCAAGCATACAAATATACTCACACAAACAACAAGAGGTAAACACCTGGGAGTGGCCAACAGTGGCCAAGGCCCAGAATATAGAGGAGAGTGGAGTGGCCAACAGTGAACAGCTGAGAGCCTAAATACAGGAAAGCTTCCAAGAGCTCTCAATCAAGCAGATTGACCCCTGCACTGCTAAAAGAAACCTGCACCATTTAATCTGAAGTTGAAATGTTTCTACACAGTGCAGGAGTAGAAGAAATCAGACGCTGCAATCTTCTTGTTTCTCTTTCGCAGTAAACCTGTGACAATACCCCCCTTTCAATGAGGAACCTCCGGAACCTCAGATATGGGTTTATCAGGATGTGCCATGTGAAAAGACCGGATCAACCTGGCTCCATGGAAGTCAGATGCTGGTACCCACATTTTCTCTTCAGGACCGTATCCCTTCCAGTGTACCAGATACTGAAGCTACTGACAAACTAAGCGAGAATCAATGATGTTAGCTATTTGAAATTCCTAATTTTTATCCACAATGACTGGAGATTCCAGTAGTGGTGATGCTACAGAAGATGAATCCTATATTTGGGCGACAAAGCAAGGCGGAATGCTATGGGATTGACGACGGTCATAATCTATTAAGGACCAATGAACCTGGGACTCATTTTCCAAGAGGGAACCTTCACCTTAATTTTCCTTGAGGATAACCACACCAAGTCACCAACAAACAGGTCTAGAGCCACCATACATCTTCGATCAGACACACTCTTGTTTTAGGACCCAATCTTTCTCAAGTTATCCTGAACTCTTTGCCACACAGACTTAATCGATGATTAAAACCATTCTTCGTCAGGTATTCCTGAAGAACGATTCCTATGAAAGGAGCTGAACTGAGGATGACACCTATATACCCTGAAGAATTGGGACTTACCAGTTGACTCATATCAATGATTATTTAGATAACCCAATCCTCTTGATTTTCAGACACAAAACACCTAAGGAAATTATCAAGATTCTGGTTAACACATTTAGTTTGCTCATTAGACTGCAAGTGAAATGCTGAAGAGAATGACAAATAGATCCCCAAATGAGTGCAAATCGCCTTCCAAAGTTTGGAAATAAACTGTACCTGCCAATCAGAAACAATATCAGTAGGCATCCTATGTAATTTTACAATCACTCTGATGAAAATTTGGCTAAGGTCTAAGCGTTAGGTAGAGCAGGTAGCACAATGAAATGTGACATTTTACTGATTCTGTCCACCACCACCAAAATTACACTATTACCTGCCAACACGGGTAGATCAGTGATACAATCAACCGATAAATTAGTCCAAGGTCTACTGTAAATCGTCAATGGTTGGAGAAACCCAGACGGACGAGAATAAGAGGTTTTAGAATATGCACAACCACTGCGGGCAGCTACATACTCCCGAACATCGTGATGTACCTCTGACCATCAAAAATCTCTGGTGGCTTTATTACCAAGCTGTGTGGCCAAGACCGAACCATGATGTTCAATAAGAGCTCTAAGATGGAGATTCACAGGGACAAACAGTTTACCTAATGGACAGACAGCAGGGGCACCTCCCTGAGCCTCAACAGTTTCTTTCTCAAGATCGTAGCATACAGATGCAATTACCACCACCTTTTGTAGTATAGGAACCAGTTCACAAAAAACACCAACCCCAGTAAAACAAAGAGATAAGGCATTTACTTTAATGTTCTTGTTCCTTGGCCTATATGTAACAACTGTTAAACCTGGTGAAGAACAATGGCCATATTGCTAGTCTAGACATTTCACAGACTCTAAATATACAAGATTCTTATAATCCATTAGGGTTGAGCGACTTTTACTTTTTTAGGGTCGAGTCAGGTTTCGCGAAACCCGACTATCTCAAAAGTCGAGTCGAGTGAAATCGGCCGATTATCGCGAAAAGTCGGGGATCAACCGAAACACAAAACCCAATGCAAGTCAATTGGGAAGCATAGTCGGCAGTGAGTGGAGGCCAGGAAAACACCTACAGTGCCCATTTTAATGGCAAAAACATCCATTCTTGTTACTGAAGCTTGTCAATCTTAATTTACCTTATAATAATAGTTAGGCATTGGAAATTGGGGGTCATTTGGCTAAAGTTGTGGGGGGTAGGGCTGGTTCAAGTATTTAGTGGGCCCAGGAAACGTGGACCACATCACGGCATTGGAGCAGGGAGAGGTAAGTATTTCAACTTTGCAAGTGCTGTAATCCTGAGCAAGCAGGGGGGCCCACTCGTTTGCATTTGCACTGGCACAGGGCCCCTCAAAGAATGGCGGTGTGTTTGCACGGCAGGTGCGCCTCCCACCGGCAGCGACACTTTTGCGTACTATGATGGGCCCTGTGCCAGTGACGTCGCCAACGATTATTCCCCCCCACCTGATGAAGGAACCTGCACTTTCATCTGCACCTTACTCTTTGTCCCCGTGTAAGGTGGTATAGTATGCGGGAAGGGGAACCTGACTTTCAGCAGGGTCACATTCTGGCTGTGTAGCATGCAAGGGGAATATAGCGGTCTGGGTCAGTGTACCAGCAGACTCATCTAGCACTGGCTGGGCAATGGGCAGGATGAGGAGGAAACAGGAATAACCAGGCGGCATTGCTTTGTTCAGTGGAGGACAACTGTAATGAGAGGCTGACACAGTGAGTAGGCCCAAATCAGTAAGTAGGCTAAATGCAGTTCAAAATTGGTAACAGTAGAAAACAGGCGGCACTGCTTTGTTCAGTGGAGAACAGCAAGGAGTGGCAGACACCGTTAGTAGGGCCAACAAAACTAATAGGCTAAATGCAGTGTTATATTAAAAACAATTTAACGAGAGCCTGAAGATAGAAGCTCAGGAAAAGCAACCTGGAGAACACCTTGGAGCGGCAGACACTGTTGGTAGGCCCCAACCAAACTAGTAGCCCTAATGCAGTTGTTAGATTAAAAACGATTTAACGAGAGCCTGAAGATAGAAGCTCAGGAAAGGCAAGCTGGAGAATGCCTTGGAGCGGCAGACACTGTTAGTAGGCCCCAACCAAACTAGTAGCCCCAATGCATTTGTTAGATTAAAAACTATTTAACGAGAGCCTGAAGATAGAAGCTCAGGAAAGGCAAGCTGGAGAACACCTTGGAGTGGCAGACACTGTTAGTAGGCCCCAACCAAACTAGTAGCCCTAATGCAGTTGTTAGATTAAAAACTATTTAATGAGAGCCTGAAGATAGAAGCTCAGGAAAGGCAACCTGGAGAACACCTTGGAGCGGCAGACACCATTTGTAGAACCCAACCAAACTAGAAGCCCTAATGCAGTTGTTAGATTAAAAACTATTTAACGAGAGCCTGAAGATAGAAGCTCAGGAAAGGCAATGTGGAGAATGCCTTGGAGCGGCAGACACTGTTAGTAGGCCCTAACCAAACTAGTAGCCCCAATGCAGTTGCTAGATTAAAAACTATTTAACGAGAGCCTGAAGTTAGAAGCTCAGGAAAGGCAACCTGGAGAACACCTTGGAGCGGCAGACACTATTAGTAGGCCCCAACCAAACTAGTAGCCCCAATGCAGTTGTTAGATTAAAAACTATTTAACGAGAGCCTGAAGGTAGAAGCTCAGGAAAGGCAATGTGGAGAATGCCTTGGAGCGGCAGACACTGTTAGTAGGCCCTAACCAAACTAGTAGCCCCAATGCAGTTGCTAGATTAAAAACTATTTAACGAGAGCCTGAAGTTAGAAGCTCAGGAAAGGCAACCTGGAGAACACCTTGGAGCGGCAGACACTGTTAGTAGGCCCCAACCAAACTAGTAGCCCCAATGCAGTTGTTAGATTAAAAACTATTTAACGAGAGCCTGAAGATGGAAGCTCAGGAAAGGCAACCTGGATAACACCTTGGAGCGGCAGACACTGTTAGTAGGCCCCAACCAAACTAGTAGCCCCAATGCAGTTGTTAGATTAAAAACTATTTAACGAGAGCCTGAAGATAGAAGCTCAGGAAAGGCAACCTGGAGAACACCTTGGAGCGGCAAACACTGTTAGTAGGCCCCAAACAAACTTGTAGCCCCAATGCATTTGCTAGATTAAAAACTATTTAACGAGAGCCTGAAGATGGAAGCTCAGGAAAGGCAGCCTGGAGAACACCTTGGAGCGGCAGACACTGTTAGTAGGCCCCAACCAAACTAGTAGCCCCAATGCATTTGTTAGATTAAAAACTATTTAACGAGAGCCTGAAGATGGAAGCTCAGGAAAGGCAACCTGGAGAACACCTTGGAGCGGCAGACACTGTTAGTAGGCCCCAACCGAACTAGTAGCAGCAATGCATTTGTTAGATTAAAAACTATTTAATGAGAGCCTGAAGATAGAGGCTCAGGAAAGGCAACCTGGAGAACACCTTGGAGCGGCAGACACTGTTTGTAGAACCCAACCAAACTAGTAGCCCTAATGCAGTTGTTAGATTAAAAACTATTTAATGAGAGCCTGAAGATAGAAGCTCAGGAAAGGCAACCTGGAGAACACCTTGGAGTGGCAGACACTGTTAGTAGGCCCCAACCAAACTAGTAGCCCTAATGCAGTTGTTAGATTAAAAACTATTTAATGAGAGCGTGAAGATAGAAGCTCAGGAAAGGCAACCTGGAAAACACCTTGGAGCGGCAGACACCGTTTGTAGAACTTAACCAAACTAGTAGCCCCAATGCATTTGTTAGATTAAAAACTATTTAACGAGAGCCTGAAGATGGAAGCTCAGGAAAGGCAACCTGGAGAACACCTTGGAGCAGCAGACACTGTTAGTAGGCCCCAACCAAACTAGTAGCCCCAATCCATTTGTTAGATTAAAAACTATTTAACGAGAGCCTGAAGATGGAAGCTCAGGAAAGGCAACCTGGAGAACACCTTGGAGCGGCAGACACTGTTAGTAGGCCCCAACCAAATTAGTAGCCCCAATGCATTTGTTTGATTAAAAACTATTTAACGAGAGCCTGAAGATAGAAGCTCAGGAAAGGCAAACAGGAGAACACCTTGGAGCGGCAGACACTGTTAGTAGGCCCCAAACAAACTAGTAGCCCCAATGCAGTTGTTAGATTAAAAACTATTTAACGAGAGCCTGAAGATAGAAGCTCAGGAAAGGCAACCTGGAGAACACCTTGGAACGGCAGGCACTGTTAGTAGGCCCCAACCAAACTAGTAGCCCCAATGCATTTGTTAGATTTAAAACTATTTAACGAGAGCCTGAAGATAGAAGCTCAGGAAAGGCAACCTGGAGAACACCTTGGAGCGGCAGACACTGTTAGTAGACCCCAACCGAACTAGTAGCAGCAATGCATTTGTTAGATTAAAAACTGTTTAATGAGAGCCTGAAGACAGAGGCTCAGGAAAGGCAACCTGGAGAACACCTTGGAGCGGCAGACACTGTTTGTAGAACCCAACCAAACTAGTAGCCCTAATGCAGTTGTTAGATTAAAAACTATTTAATGAGAGCCTGAAGATAGAAACTCAGGAAAGGCAACCTGGAGAACTCCTTGGAGCGGCAGACACTGTTAGTAGGCCCCAACCAAACTAGTAGCCCTCATGCAGTTGTTAGATTAAAAACTATTTAATGAGAGCCTGAAGATAGAAACTCAGGAAAGGCAACCTGGAGAACTCCTTGGAGCGGCAGACACCGTTTGTAAAACCCAACCAAATTAATAGCCCCAATGCAGTTGTTAGATTAAAAACTATTTAACAAGAGCCTGAAGATAGAAGCTCAGGAAAGGCAACCTGGAGAACACCTTGGAGCGGCAGACACTGTTAGTAGGCCCCAACCAAACTAGTAGCCCCAATGCAGTTGTTAGATTAAAAACTATTTAATGAGAGCCTGAAGATAGAAGCTCAGGAAAGGCAACCTGGAGAACGCCTTGGAGCGGCAGACACCGTTTGTAGAACCCAACCAAACTAGCAGCCACAATGCAGTTGCTATATTAAAAACTATTTAACGAGAGCCTGAAGTTAGAAGCTTAGGAAAGGCAACCTGGAGAACACCTTGGAGCGGCAGACACTGTTAGTAGACCCCAACAAAACTAGTAGCCCCAATGCAGTTGTTAGATTAAAAACTATTTAACGAGAGCCTGAAGATGGAAGCTCAGGAAAGGCAATGTGGAGAATGCCTTGGAGCGGCAGACACTGTTAGTAGGCCCCAACCAAACTAGTAGCCCCAATGCAGTTGTTAGTTTAAAAACTATTTAACGAGAGCCTGAAGATAGAAGCTCAGGAAAGGCAACCTGGAGAACGCCTTGGAGCGGCAGACACCGTTTGTAGAACCCAAACAAACTAGCAGCCACAATGCAGTTGCTATATTAAAAACTATTTAACGAGAGCCTGAAGTTAGAAGCTTAGGAAAGGCAACCTGGAGAACACCTTGGAGCGGCAGACACTGTTAGTAGGCCCCAACCAAACCAGTAGCCCCAATGCAGTTGTTAGATTAAAAACTATTTAACGAGAGCCTGAAGATAGAAGCTCAGGAAAGGCAACCTGGAGAACGCCTTGGAGCGGCAGACACCGTTTGTAGAACCCAACCAAACTAGCAGCCACAATGCAGTTGCTATATTAAAAACTATTTAACGAGAGCCTGAAGTTAGAAGCTTAGGAAAGGCAACCTGGAGAACACCTTGGAGCGGCAGACACTGTTAGTAGGCCCCAACCAAACTAGTAGCCCTAATGCAGTTGTTAGATTAAAAACTATTTAATGAGAGCCTGAAGATAGAAACTCAGGAAAGGCAACCTGGAGAACTCCTTGGAGCGGCAGACACCGTTTGTAAAACCCAACCAAATTAATAGCCCCAATGCAGTTGTTAGATTAAAAACTATTTAACAAGAGCCTGAAGATAGAAGCTCAGGAAAGGCAACCTGGAGAACACCTTGGAGCGGCAGACACTGTTAGTAGGCCCCAACCAAACTAGTAGCCCCAATGCAGTTGTTAGATTAAAAACTATTTAACGAGAGCCTGAAGATAGAAGCTCAGGAAAGGCAACCTGGAGAACGCCTTGGAGCGGCAGACACCGTTTGTAGAACCCAACCAAACTAGCAGCCACAATGCAGTTGCTATATTAAAAACTATTTAACGAGAGCCTGAAGTTAGAAGCTTAGGAAAGGCAACCTGGAGAACACCTTGGAGCGGCAGACACTGTTAGTAGACCCCAACAAAACTAGTAGCCCCAATGCAGTTGTTAGATTAAAAACTATTTAACGAGAGCCTGAAGATGGAAGCTCAGGAAAGGCAATGTGGAGAATGCCTTGGAGCGGCAGACACTGTTAGTAGGCCCCAACCAAACTATTAGCCCCAATGCATTTGTTAGATTAAAAACTATTTAACGATAGCCTGAAGATAGAAGCTCAGGAAAGGCAACCTGGAGAACACCTTGGAGCGGCAGACACCGTTTGTAGAACCCAACCAAACTAGTAGCCCCAATGCAGTTGCTAGATTAAAAACTATTTAACGAGAGCCTGAAGTTAGAAGCTCAGGAAAGGCAACCTGGAGAACACCTTGGAGCGGCAGACACTGTTAGTAGGCCCCAACCAAACTAGTAGCCCCAATGCAGTTGTTAGATTAAAAACTATTTAACGAGAGCATGAAGATAGAAGCTCAGGAAAGGCAACCTGGAGAACACCTTGGAGCGGCAGACACTGTTAGTAGGCCCCAAACAAACTAGTAGCCACAATGCATTTGCTAGATTAAAAACTATTTAACGAGAGCCTGAAGATGGAAGCTCAGGAAAGGCAGCCTGGAGAACACCTTGGAGCGGCAGACACTGTTAGTAGGCCCCAACCAAACTAGTAGCCCCAATGCATTTGTTAGATTAAAAACTATTTAACGATAGCCTGAAGATAGAAGCTCAGGAAAGGCAACCTGGAGAACACCTTGGAGCGGCAGACACCGTTTGTAGAACCCAACCAAACTAGTAGCCCCAATGCAGTTGCTAGATTAAAAACTATTTAACGAGAGCCTGAAGTTAGAAGCTCAGGAAAGGCAACCTGGAGAACACCTTGGAGTGGCAGACACTGTTAGTAGGCCCCAACCAAACTAGTAGCCCCAATGCAGTTGTTAGATTAAAAACTATTTAACAAGAGCATGAAGATAGAAGCTCAGGAAAGGCAACCTGGAGAACACCTTGGAGCGGCAGACACTGTTAGTAGGCCCCAAACAAACTAGTAGCCACAATGCATTTGCTAGATTAAAAACTATTTAACGAGAGCCTGAAGATGGAAGCTCAGGAAAGGCAGCCTGGAGAACACCTTGGAGCGGCAGACACTGTTAGTAGGCCCCAACCAAACTAGTAGCCCCAATGCATTTGTTAGATTAAAAACTATTTAACGAGAGCCTGAAGATGGAAGCTCAGGAAAGGCAACCTGGAGAACACCTTGGAGCGGCAGACACTGTTAGTAGGCCCCAACCAAACTAGTAGCCCTAATGCAGTTGTTAGATTAAAAACTATTTAATGAGAGCCTGAAGATAGAAGCTCAGGAAAGGCAACCTGGAGAACACCTTGGAGCGGCAGACACTGTTAGTAGGCCCCAACCAAACTAGTAGCCCCAATGCAGTTGTTAGATTAAAAACTATTTAACGAGAGCCTGAAGATAGAAACTCAGGAAAGGCAACCTGGAGAACGCCTTGGAGCGGCAGACACCGTTTGTAGAACCCAACCAAGCTAGCAGCCACAATGCAGTTGCTATATTAAAAACTATTTAACGAGAGCCTGAAGTTAGAAGCTCAGGAAAGGCAACCTGGAGAACACCTTGGAGCGGCAGACACTGTTAGTAGGCCCCAACCAAACTAGTAGCCCCAATGCAGTTGTTAGATTAAAAACTGTTTAACGAGAGCCTGAAGATAGAAGCTCAGGAAAGGCAACCTGGAGAACACCTTGGAGCGGCAGACACTGTTAGTAGGCCCCAACCAAACTAGTAGCCCCAATGCATTTGTTAAATTAAAAACTATTTAACGAGAGCCTGAAGATGGAACCTCAGGAAAGGCAACCTGGAGAACACCTTGGAGCGGCAGACACTGTTAGTAGGCCCCAACCAAACTAGTAGCCCCAATGCATTTGTTAGATTAAAAACTATTTAACGAGAGCCTGAAGATGGAAGCTCAGGAAAGGCAACCTGGAGAACACCTTGGAGCGGCAGACACTGTTAGTAGGCCCCAACCAAACTAGTAGCCCCAATGCAGTTGTTAGATTAAAAACTATTTAACGAGAGCCTGAAGATAGAAGCTCAGGAAAGGCAACCTGGAGAACACCTTGGAGCGGCAGACACTGTTTGTAGAACCCAACCAAACTAGTAGCCCCAATGCAGTTGTTAGATTAAAAACTATTTAAGGAGAGCCTGAGGATAGAAACTCAGGAAAGGCAACCTGGAGAACACCTTGGAGCGGCAGACACTGTTAGTAGGCCCCAACCAAACTAGTAGCCCCAATACAGTTGTTAGATTAAAAACTATTTAATGAGAGCCTGAAGATAGAAGCTCAGGAAAGGCAACCTGGAGAACACCTTGGAGTGGCAGACACCGTTTGTAGAACCCAACCAAACTAGTAGCCCCAATGCAGTTGTTAGATTAAAAACTATTTAAGGAGAGCCTGAAGATAGAAGCTCAGGAAAGGCAACCTGGAGAACACCTTGGAGTGGCAGACACTGTTAGTAGGCCCCAACCAAACTAGTAGCCCCAATGCAGTTGTTAGATTAAAAACTATTTAACGAGAGCCTGAAGAATGAAGCTCAGGAAAGGCAACCTGGAGAACACCTTGGAGCTGCAGACACCGTTTGTAGGAGCCAACCAAACTTGTGGCCCCAATGCAGTTTTCAAATTCTGATAGGCTGAAAACCTGACTATTTCAGCTCAGCTTTTTTAAGAGAAGGACAGCTGTATTGAGTGGCGCAGACAGACACTGGTATTAGGCCTTACACCACAAAGTTGGCTCGATGCAGGTTTAAAAAAGGTTACAGGGGTACACGGGCAGCATTGGTGTGGTCAGCGGTGGACAATTGGCAGGAGGGACCGCAGACAGACTTATTAGGCCTTAAATTAAAAACGTTGGCTCGATGCAGGTTTTATTAGGTTACAGGGGTACACAGGCAGCATTGCTGTGGTCAGCGGAGGACAATTGGAAGGAGTGACCGCTGACAGACTTAGTAGGCCTAAAATAAAAGAATTAGGCTCAATGCAGGTTTAATTATGTTGCAGGGGTGCACAGGCAGCATTGATGTGGTCAGCGGAGGACAATTGGAAGGAGGGACCACAGACAGACTTACTAGGCCTTAAATTAGAAAAGTTGGCTCGATGCAGGTTTTATTAGGTTACAGGGGTACACAGGCAACATTGCTGTGGTCAGCGGAAGACAATTGGAAGGAGTGACCGCAGACAGACTTAGTAGGCCTAAAATAAAAAAAATAGGCTCAATGCAGGTTTTATTATGTTGCAGGGGTGCACAGGCAGCATTGGTGTGGTCAGCGGAGGACAATTGGAATTAGTGACCGCAGACAGACTTAGTAGGCCTAAAATAAAAAAAGTAGGCTCAATGCAGGTTCAATTATGTTGCAGGGGTACACAGGCCGCATTGGTGTGGTCAGTGGAGGACAATTGGAAGGAGGGTCTGACACAGTTAGTACTCCAAAATAATAAATAGATGTTAATGTCTCACAAAAAAACAAAAAAAGCATGTGCAGTGTGGAGTTCCACCTTGTTGCAACGTCGATGATTAGGCGATGCTGGGGAAGCTTCAAAGATCGCTGATGGTTCTGCATACGGCTGGAGTGTACGGGCGAACGGCGGATGTGCGAGCAAAGTCTTCACACCTTCAGGAGAAGGTTGGGTAACCCCGGGTAACTATTCAGGAAGCACTGCACCACCAGGTTTAAGGTGTGAGCCAGGCAAGGAATGTGTTTCAGTTGTGAAAGGGCTATGGCAGCCAAAAAATTCCTTCCGTTATCACTCACTACCTTGCCTGCCTCAAGATGTACACTGCCCAGCCATGACTGAGTTTCTTGCTGCAAGAACTCAGACAGAACTTTCACGGTGTGTCTGTTGTCGCCCAAACACTTCATTGCCAACACAGCCTGCTGATGCTTGCCACTAGCTGTTCCATAATGGGACACCTCATGTGCAACAGTGGCAGCTGCGGATGGAGTGGTCGTGCGACTGCGGTCTGTGGACGAGCTCTCGTTTCTGCTGGAGGACGAGGAGGAGGGGGGGCGAACGCCTACAGCCAACTGTTTCTTAGACCATGGGCTAGGCAGAACTGTCCCAATAGGGCTGTCCCTTGTGGACCCTGCATCTACCACATTAACCCAGTGTGCCGTGATGGATACGTAACGCCCCTGGCCATGCCTACTTGTCCATGCATCTGTTGTCAGGTGCACCTTTCTACTCACAGATTGCCTGCGTGCATGCACAGTGCGGTCTTTTACATGCTGGTGGAGGGCTGGGATGGCTTTTCTCGAAAAGAAGTGTCGACTGGGTAGCTCGTAGCATGGTACAGCATAGTCCTTCAAGCTTTGAAAGCTTCGCTTTCAACTAACCGGTAGGGCATCATCTCTAACGAGATTAGTCTAGCAATGTGGGCGTTCAAACCCTGTGCACGCGAATGAGAGTATGAGTACTTCCTTTTCCTAACGAGTCTCTTGTAGGGTGAGCTGGACTGGAGAGCTGCATATGGTGGAACTAGCGGGGGTGCCGGTGGACATGGCAGACTGAGAGAGGGCTGGTAATGATGTTATTCTTGTAGTTGGCCTACATACAGTGTTTCCTAACATGAACCTGGTGATTCCCTGACAGCTTTGGCCTTGCGACGAAACCTCCACATTTGCTGCAGGTGGTGTGGTAAATGGTGGGCTTACAGTGAGGGAAGGAATGTAGCATTGCTGACTAGCTTCATTGTGAGAGGGTGCAACAAGGTTAAGGGACGTTTGGTAGTTAGTCCAGGCTTGCAAGTGCATGGTGGTTAAATATCTACGCATGCAACTTGTATTTAGATTTTTAACATTCTGACCCCTGCTGCAGGTCCTTGAGCATTCTTTACAAATGACTTTGCACTGATCATTTGGATCTTGTTTAAAAAAGTGCCAGACTGCACTGTTCCTACTATCGGATACCTTTTCAGGCATTGCACACTGAGCTACTTTAACCGGATGGCCACGCTGTCCTACAACTGTTTTAGGTTTTGACACACGTGTTTGGCCAGATATAGGCCTGCCAGATGGAAGCTGTTGTGATGTTGATGCCTGCTGCGGATCCTCCTCCTCCGCAGAGCTACTGCCGGCTGCACCCTGTTCCCCCAATGGCTGCCAATCGGTGTCAACAACTGGGTCATCTATGACCTCCTCTTCTATTTCATGTGCACCTTCCTCTGTGTCACCATGTAAGCCGGTGATATAGCGTTCGTGACGGGGCACCATAGTCTCATCAGGGTCAGATTCTGGCTCAGTACACTGCGAGGGCAATGTTGTGATCTGAGTCAATGGAACAGCATAATAATCTAGCTGTGGCTGTGCATCTGTGCACTCCATATCCGATTCATCTTGTAATGGGCATGGCCTGTTAACAATTTCCCTTTCTAACCCAGGCACGATATGTGTAAAGAGCTCCATGGAGTAACCTGTTGTGTCGTCTGACGCATCCTTCTCTGTTGTTCTGGGTGAAGGACACAAGGAAGCGACTTGTTCCTGACCGGTAGCATCCACTGACGACGCACTGCTTTTATATTTTGCACTTTCCGAAGAGGAGGCGAAAGAGCTAGAGGCAGAGTCAGCAAGGAAAGCCAAAACTTGTTCCTGCTGCTCCAGCTTTAAAAGCGGTTTTCCTACTCCCAGAAAAGGGAGCGTTCAAGGCCTTGTGTAGCCAGACGATGACGCTGGCTCAACAACTCGAGACTTAGGTGCTATATTGCTTTTCCCACAACCACCTGATGCTCCACCACCACTACCATCATTACCAGCTGGCAATAAACGCCCACGGCCATGATCTCTTCCACCAGACTTCCTCATTCTTGGAAAAATTTAACCAAACTACCAAATGTTATATGGTACTGTAAAACCAGTTGGAACGTGTACGTAAACTTGTGAGTTTAAATCTCCCTTTATAGGTGTGTGAGACTGCTGGGAAAATCAGGCCCACTGTATTACACTACACAGTTTCTGTGTCAGAAAGTGGCTGACAGATATGCCACAAACAGGACTCACGCAGATGCACTTAGTGGCAATATAAATCTCCCTTTTTTATGTGTGGGAGACTGCAGGAAAAAATCAGGCCCACTGTATTACACTACACAGTTTGAGTGGCAGAAAGTAGTCATCATCTCCCGCCTTGACTACTGCAACCTCCTGCTCTGTGGCCTCCCCTCTAACAATCTTGCACCCTCCAATCTATTCTAAACTCTGCTGCTTGACTAATCCACGTGTTCCCCCACTTTTCCCTGGCCTCTAGCCTCTGTTAATCCCCACACTGGCTCCCCATTACCCAAAGACTCCAGTTCAAAACCCTAACCATGACATACAAAGCCATCCACAATCTGTCTCCTCCATACATCTGTGACGTCGTCTTCCAGTACTTACTGTACCTGCATACAACCTCTGATTCTCTCAAGATCTACTTTTCTACTCTCCTCTTATCTCCTCTTCCCACAATCCCATACAAGAATTATCCCACGCATCACCCCTACTCTGGAACTCTCTACCACAACATATCAGACTCTCGCCTACTGTGGAAAACTTCAAAAAGAACCTGAAGACCTTCCTCTTCTGAGAAGCCTACAAACTGCAGTAACCACCGATCGACCAAACCACTGCACAACCAGCTCTGCCCTTGCCTATTGTATCCCCACCCATCCCTTGTAGATTGTGAGCCCTCACGGGCAGGGTCCTCTCTCCTCCTGTGCCAGTCGTGACTTGTATTGTTTAAGAATACTGTACTTGTTTTTATTATGTATACTCCTCCTCACATGTAAAGCGCCATGGAAAAAATGACATGCAGGTCATATAAAGTTGAATAAAATGATACATTGATATCGGAGGTCCGTTGACTTATTCCTGAGAAATAGCTAACACTATTTTTTTTTAAATAGAAGAATGTCTCCAGGGTAGGCGGTCCATCACAATATACTATGACCAATACTTGAGTGATAACCAAGTTTAAAAGCTATTTCCCATATTTCATATTGTTCCTAGTATGAGAAATTGCTGATAATAATAACTGGCCACTATAAATGGACCTTGACAAGTCTGCACAGATGTCTTATTAGCAGTCAAAATAGTGTGTGACATAAAATAAAAAAATATTACAAGAAACTCCAGACCAGGGGTCCCCAACCTGTAGCTCGGGAGCCACATGTGGCTCGTGGACCCATGAATTGTGGCTCGCGGCTGCTTGTCAGCTTGGTGCATTAGCTCCAGTTCTAGCAAATAGGTATCAAGAGCACATCTGAATTTTGTGAGCAGCCCTGCACAAAAGAGCAGATCTGCATGCACATCTACTGGTCTTAGGGTTTTGAGATGATTTAAAGGGCTGATTTTAAGATTGCCTTGTGCAGGCATGTACTACGAAGGACAGAAAATGAACTTCAATCCAATATTGCAGCCAGCATGCAGCCAGCAGGTAAGGAAAGGGTGAATCAAAAACCCAAAAACCCCGCCTCCATGGCTGAAGATTGTTCCCTCCAAATCCAGGTGACAGTGTCCCTTTAAGAATGGTACGCTGGAGACAAGATGACACCACCTGTCAGAGGAGGTGTTTGAAGCTGGATATGACACTGTCTTGGGAGTGCTTTATAGAATACTGAATGGGGGTATTGTAGGAACCCTTGGTTCTTTGTATACTGCTTTGCGGTGATTGATTTTTGTGGAAAAGCTTTGGTTACCATTATGCCTGTAATGGGGGCTTTGGTTGCCACTATTTTAATGTGGCTCACGACCCTCTCTCATGGCTGGATGTGGCTCGCGACCCTTTCTCAGAGCTGACTGTGGCTCTCAAGGCCAGAAACGTTGCGAACCTCTGCTCCAGACCATAGAATAAGGATGGCATATAGCAGCTCACCTTAATTTTATCTTGAAAGTGTTGTGATTTTTTGTCCATTACATCACGATAAGCTTCAATTCTTGTTTTCACGATTTTCATTTTGTCATGGTAATGATTTCTAAGGCTGTGGGAGATCTGTTCCTAAAATTAAATTACATGTTGCTTTAACTGCTTCTTGTACGCAGTGTATGTTGCAGATATATTCATGTGGAAAAATTAAATAATGAAAATTGAAAATGAATAATTTAGTCAATGAACACAATATACAGCTCTGGGAAAAATTAAGAGACCACTGCAAAATGTTCAGTTTGACTGATTTTTCTCGTTATAGGTATATTTTTGAGTTAAATGTAAATTTTTAATTTATTCAAAAAACTATTGACCATATGTCTCTGAATTTCCAAGCAATAAATTTTGTATTTTTTTCTGAAAAGGAGAAATGTTCAAAATACAAAAAAAAACCAGTGCTTTCAGACCTTAAACAATGAAAAAAAAGTCCATAATCATTTAGAAACGACAATACTATTATTTTAACTCAGGAAGAGTTCAGAAATCAATATTGTGTGGAATTACCATGATTTTTAATCACAGCTTTCATGCATCTTGCCATGCTTTCCACCAGTCTTTCACACTGCTCCTGGCGCAAAAATTTAAGTAGTTCTTCTTTGTTTGATTGTTTATGACTATCCATCATCCTCTTGATTACATTCCAGAGGTTTCAAAGGGGTTCAGGTCTGGAGATTGGGCTGCCCATGACAGGGTTTTGATGCGGTGGTCTCTTAATTTTTTACCAGAGCTGTAGTTTGATATTTGAAAAGAATCACTGTGATAGCCATCTGTTCCTTGCAAGTTTGACTTTAGAGATCCCCAGCCAATACTATATACCAGCCATTCAGAAGAATGGATGTTGCTTTACAGTTATTTATCATTGCTGATATTTCGGGGATTCTCAGGCACTGAGACCATCAACTGAACTAAAGATAAATGGGCACAAGTGGTATAAAATGGGCTGAATCTTGATCCCCTTTCAGTCCTGTTGGCTGTCTACAGATGACAGGCAAGATAGCCAAAAAATCCTGATAGGTGACAAAGAAGAACATTGCCCAGCGGACGTCTTGTGTCTAAGTAGCTGAACACCTAGTTGCTGAAATTACATGAACTGTTTAAGGCTATGTGCACTTGTTGCGGATTTTGCTGTGGATCCGCAGCGGTTTTGACGCTGCAGATTCGCAGCAGTTTTCCATGAGTTTACAGTACCATGTAAACCTATGGAAAACAAAATCCGCAGTGCACACGCTGCGGAAAAAAAGCGTGGAAACGCTGCTTTGTTTATTCCGCAGCATGTTCATTCTTTGTGCGGATTCTGCAGTGGATTTCACCTGCTCCATAATAGGAATCCGCAGGTGTAAAACCGCAGGTGGAATCCGCACAAAAACCGCATAAAATCCACGGTAAATCTGCAGTAAATCCGCAGGTAAAACGCAGTGTGCATTTCTCAAAACAGCTGCAGAAAAATCCACAGAGAGCCCATCTACGTGTGCACATACCCTAAAAGGTATATCTGGGACTTTGCAAAAAACTAAAATAAAAATGTGCCTAAACACTAACAGGCAGGTGTTTGTGACCTACCTGCCTGTTGTGTCGGGTACCATTCTCCAGGAGCGGTGAGCAGTCGCTGACTGCTCCTATCGGCGATTCAGCAGCTTCCGCTGATGTCACATCAACAGAGCGGTGGTTTCTATTCGACTCTGCTCTGTCGACAGAGCGAGACTGCTGTCATCATGCTGATTGACAGCGGGATCCCCGTTGCCTAACTGGGGGAGCCAGCTGTCAGTAAGCATGACTCCAGCATACCCGCCCTGTCAGCGGAGCAGCCCGAAGGAAGTCGTGCCGGACTGTTGATAAATAGGCACTAAAAGCGGATAGGATCAGGCTCAACCACTGTTGGGTGCTCAGGGGTAAAACGGTAAGACAATACAAAAGATCTAACCCTGGCACACTCCAAAAAACATGAAGACAGAACTTTTGCTTTCAAAGTTTTTTTAATATATCTTGGGCAAAAGAGAACGATTTCCAACGTTTTGGCTCAGGCACGAGCCTTCGTCAGGAAGACAATCTTATGGTAGTTTTATCATGTGTAGGTCCTGGGCTCTCAGATTGCTCTATGGAAATCTTTTAAAAGTGGTCTTAATTGGCTAGCAGAATGGAATTAAATGAAACTCTTCACACCCAGAGTGGACTTTCCTTTGTTATTAATTGCTAGGAAAATAGAAGTATTGAGGTAGACTAAAGGTACCGTCACATTAAGCGACGCTGCAGCGATCTAGACAACGATGTCGATCGCTGCAGCGTTGCTGTTTGGTCGATGGAGAGCTGTCATACAGACAGCTCTCCAGCGACCAACGATCCCGAAGTCCCCGGGTAACCAGGGTAAACATCGGGTTACTAAGTGCAGGGCCGCACTTAGTAACCCGATGTTTACCCTGGTTACCATTGTAAAAGTAAAAAAAAAAAAACTACATACTTACATTCCTGTCGCGTCCCCCGGCCTCAGCTTCCCTGCACTTGTAAGCGCCCTGGCTGGAAAGAAGAGCGGTGACATCACCGCTGTGCTCTGCTTTACGGCCGGCCGGCGCTGACACTGGGGGACGCAGGGAAGCTGACGCTGAGGAACGTGACAGGAATGTAAGTATGTAGTGTTTTTTTTTTACTTTTACAATGGTAACCAGGGTAAACATCGGGTTACTAAGCGCGGCCCTGCGCTTAGTAACCCGATGCTTACCCTGGTTACCAGTGAAGACATCGCTGAATCGGCATCACACACGCCGATTCAGCGATGTCAGCGGGTGATCGAGCAACGAAATAAAGTCCTGGACTTTCCCCAGCGACCAACGATCTCCCAGCAGGGGCCTGATCGTTGGTGGCTGTCACGCATAACGATTTTGTTAACGATATCGTTGCTACGTCACAAAAAGCAACGATATCGTTAACGATATCGTTATGTGTGACGGTACCTTTAGCCTTTGTATCTTTCAAAAGTAATGGAATGCGCATAAGGTACTGTAAGAGGTAGTTAGACCACAATGAGCCTTATTCACTGTTCATAGGGAAGGCTGTAGCTGGCATGTGGCTCCTACCCTGTGTCCTTTTTAGTGACCACTTCAGTTTGGAGGCAAGGAGATTTATCTCTATGTATTAGTAGACTCGACCAGTAGATTCAGAGCCTGCAATGTAGCTTCAAGCATACAAAATCCTCCCCTACCTGTCAGTGAAGCCTGTTAGCTGATCCATCCCTGCCCCATAAATTGTAGGCTTTTTTGCCCAGCAGAGGAGACATATCAGGATAGGGACCCAATTCTAAAAGGACACCTTGACATGACAGTTGGGGTCACATATATTGGCCAATCCATGCGCTAAGTGCCTTCTTTCTTACTATGTTTTTCATAGCAATTTTTGCCGATGAATATTTCATATACAGTGGGGCAAAAAAGTATTTAGTCAGTCAGCAATAGTGCAAGTTCCACCACTTAAAAAGATGAGAGGCGTCTGTAATTTACATCATAGGTAGACCTCAACTATGGGAGACTAACTGAGAAAAAAAAAATCCAGAAAATCACATTGTCTGTTTTTTTTAACATTTTATTTGCATATTATGGTGGAAAATAAGTATTTGGTCAGAAACAAACAATCAAGATTTCTGGCTCTCACAGACCTGTAACTTCTTCTTTAAGAGTCTCCTCTTTCCTCCACTCATTACCTGTAGTAATGGCACCTGTTTAAACTTGTTATCAGTATAAAAAGACACCTGTGCACACCCTCAAACAGTCTGACTCCAAACTCCACTATGGTGAAGACCAAAGAGCTGTCAAAGGACACCAGAAACAAAATTGTAGCCCTGCACCAGGCTGGGAAGACTGAATCTGCAATAGCCAACCAGCTTGGAGTGAAGAAATCAACAGTGGGAGCAATAATTAGAAAATGGAAGACATACAAGACCACTGATAATCTCCCTCGATCTGGAGCTCCACGCAAAATCCCACCCCGTGGGGTCAGAATGATCACAAGAACGGTGAGCAAAAATCCCAGAACCACGCGGGGGGACCTAGTGAATGAACTGCAGAGAGCTGGGACCAATGTAACAAGGCCTACCATAAGTAACAAACTATGCCACCATGGACTCAGATCCTGCAGTGCCAGACGTGTCCCACTGCTTAAGCCAGTACATGTCCGGGCCCGTCTGAAGTTTGCTAGAGAGCATTTGGATGATCCAGAGGAGTTTTGGGAGAATGTCCAATGGTCTGATGAAACCAAACTGGAACTGTTTGGTAGAAACACAACTTGTCGTGTTTGGAGGAAAAAGAATACTGAGTTGCATCCATCAAACACCATACCTACTGTAAAGCATGGTGGTGGAAACATCATGCTTTGGGGCTGTTTCTCTGCAAAGGGGCCAGGACGACTGATCCGGGTACATGAAAGAATGAATGGGGCCATGTATCGTGAGATTTTGAGTGCAAACCTCCTTCCATCAGCAAGGGCATTGCAGATGAAACGTGGCTGGGTCTTTCAACATGACAATGATCCAAAGCACACCGCCAGGGCAATGAAGGAGTGGCTTCGTAAGAAGCATTTCAAGGTCCTGGAGTGGCCTAGCCAGTCTCCAGATCTCAACCCAATAGAAAACCTTTGGAGGGAGTTGAAAGTCCGTGTTGCCAAGCGAAAAGCCAAAAACATCACTGCTCTAGAGGAGATCTGCATGGAGGAATGGGCCAACATACTAACAACAGTGTGTGGCAACCTTGTGAAGACTTACAGAAAACGTTTGACCTCTGTCATTGCCAACAAAGGATATATTACAAAGTATTGAGATGAAATTTTGTTTCTGACCAAATACTTATTTTCCACCATAATATGCAAATAAAATGTTAAAAAAACAGACAATGTGATTTTCTGGATTTTTTTTCTCAGTTTGTCTCCCATAGTTGAGGTCTACCTATGATGTAAATTACAGACGCCTCTCATCTTTTTAAGTGGTGGAACTTGCACTATTGCTGACTGACTAAATACTTTTTTGCCCCACTGTATACATTATATAGCACTTTTTTTCCCTTTTTTTCCATTTTCTATGGCAGTAATGCAGCTTCAATGTTCTAGAGTAATCAGTCTTGGAAAATCATGGTGCAACCTTTACTGCTTTTCAACTTATACGCTTTTTTTGGTAGGCGCTTGTTCACTAGCTTGGATGTGCTGGTGTTTTCTCTATTTGTATCTTTATTCTCTATTTGTAGCTTTATCTATTGCCTGCATAGGTAAAGATTGTGGGTTCAATCACTAGAGAAGAAGAGAACAAAGCCCTTACCTGCTGAGGGGGACTGACCCCTAAAATCATGATTCATCACAGTCCCGCTGAATCAGGGACGGTTGGGAGCTATGTTAATATGTACAGTACTGTATATATAAATATTATACTCTAAGGGTGATCCAATTTTACCTGTTGCTTCTTTCCATTGTAATCCATTTTTTTTAGAATATCCATGTATTTTAATTTCATTTTCTGCATATCATCTGCTATCTGAAATAAAAGTGAACTTACATACAGATATGCAGCTTAAGAAAAACACTTAAAATATACAAGACAATCATAGCGAAGATTCTGATCAAGTGTCTTCTGTGTAACTTCAGAATTAATCCAGAAATGAACAAGCAAGGAAAGGACATAGCTACTGGACGCAGATCCAGCAATTTAACAAGGCAAGCTAACGAGATGAACTTCAAGAAATTGTACTCCTTCAGACATCTTCTGACATATCACTGATACTTATAGGTGTAAGAGATCAAAGAGATCCATTGCTCAGATGTGTCTCCACTAGTAACTTTTTTTCATATTTAAAATTATGTCTGTCAATCCCTTTCCATGGCTGTTATTATCAAGTATATTTTGGTCTTGCACAAGTTAATAATTGGGGGCAGAGCAGACTTTTGTTTTAACAATACCCATGGCAAGAAACATATTCTGCTCCACTAATTTTTATTGGCACCCAGCAGTAGGTCTGTACAGCTGATCATCTCAGACAAACAATGTCATTGTGTTGATCAAATAATTTCGAGTCAGTTCCACTAACAAATCTGTGCTTGGAAACACAACACCTGACCAATATGTCAACTCAAAACCAAAAAATTAATGTATGGCTAAGGTTAAAGCCAAATGTCCTACTTCCCATCATATAGCTTTCCATATCTTTGCCATTTCACAGACCACAGCGAGGGGTAGATGAAATAAGGTGGACATAGCTGATCAGTAGGGTAAACTAATGGCACCTAAGCTGTCAAATTTTGGGTGGAGTTAGTTATTAAATACTTAGGCTTCATTTTAGTTTTTCATTCTTTAATACTTACCTTGGTGATATACATTTTTGCAAATTCATATGGAATATATGCTTGCCCTTCATTAGTCTGACACTTAGACAGTTCATGGCCTTCATTCAAACAAGAATTTGTAAAATTGTGAATATCTGCAAAATGAGCAAAAATATATAAACATTAAGATATTGTTATGGTAAATTGGAATAATGAAGCAGAATTGTTTTACTGTTGTAATTTTAACTTCTTGCAGACTGTCCAATGTCTTAACACATTGGAGTGTTCAGCATATGAAAATGCAATGACATTTTGGAAAGTCGGAGAATGTAGAGATGGTTTATTAGAGCATGGTAGCTCAGTGGTTATTACTGTAGCCTTGCAGCACTTGGGCCCTGGGTTCATAATCCCACCAATGACAACATCTGCAAGAAGTTTGTATGTTCTCCCTGTGTTTGTGTGAATTTCCTCCCAACCTTCAAAAACATGCTGATAGGTAATCTAGATGATCAGCCCCATTCGGGATAGTGATGATGATGTCTGTAAAGTGCTGTGGAATTAATGACGCTATAAAGTGAATAAACAAAATAAATTACAGTTTTGCCTCCCTGTTGTCTGTATATACAATGCTGGAAGAGCGCTATATAGAGAGTTTATGTGAAGAATATTGGAGATATAATTTAATGCCAATCATTTGTGTCCTATTTGGCCTGGGATTAAAAAACCCCTTTTCCTTTGTCCATCAGGGAGACTCAGCAGGAAGTCCAATGTTCTCAAAGCCTCAAGGAGAAAGCTGGTATCTAGCCCAGCAGGGGGGGTCAAGTCTCCAAAGGTTGTGAGTGAAAGCACAGAGCAGGAGAATGGTTTGCTTGCATTCAAACAGGCAACACTCCCTTTTAAATCTGCTCTCACCTCTGCTAAACAGGTCTACTTCACAACCCTCGTATCCTCCCTATCCTAGAACCCCAAATGGTTATTCGAAACTTTTAACTCTCTTCTCGCCCCCCACTGCCCCCTCCAACCTCCCTCATCTCTGATGAAGACTTTGCCACACACTTTAAAAATAAGATAGACCAAACAAGGCAAGTCTTCATTGTTCAACCACCACAACCCCTTTGTATACCAGACCAATGCCCAAACCCCATAACCTCCCTCTCCAAGATCACTGAAGGGGGGCTTAATTGTCTCCTCTCTAAATCGCACCTCACCACCTGTGCGCTTGACCCCATCCCATCCCATCCCACCTCCTCCCCAAACTCACCACCACTCTTATCCCATCCCTAACCCACCTCTTCAACCTATCACTAACTTCTGGCACCTTCCCTTCTGCTTTCAAACATGCCACAATCACGCCAATCCTTAAAAAGCAAACCCTCAACCCAACAGCTAAGTCCAGCTATCGCCCAATATCGCTGCTCCCATTCGTTTCCAAACTCCTGGAGCAGCACGTCCACGCTGAACTTTCCTCCCACCTCTCATCTAACTTGCTCTTTGACAATCTACAATCTGGTTTCCGCCCCCATTACTCAACTGAGACAGCCCTGACCAAGATCACTAATGATCTACTTACAGCCAAAGCTAACAGACAATACTCTGTACTCCTCCTTCTAGACCTGTCCTCTGCTTTTGACACAGTTGACCACTGCCTCCTACTACAGATCCTGTCCTCATTTAGCATCAAAGACCTCGCCCTATCTTGGATCTCCTCATACATTTCCAACCGCACATTCAGCATCTCCCACTCCCACACTACCTCCTCATCCCACCCTCTCTCTCTGTTGGAGTCCCCCAAGGCTCTATTCTAGGACCCCTACTCTTCTCAATCTACACACTTGGCCTGGGAAAACTCATAAAGTCCCATGGATTCCAGTACCACCTTTATGCTGATGACACTCAGATCTACCTTTCTGGCCCTGACGTCACCTCTCTGCTGTCCAGAATCCCGGAGTGTCTATCAGCCATATCCTCCTTTTTCTCCTCTCGCTTCCTCAAACTCAATGTGGACAAATCTGAACTCATCATCTTTCCTCCATCTCATAGATCTTCCATACCTGACATATATTTCGCAATAAACGACATCACACTTTCCCCCCGTACTGGAAGTCCGCTGCCTCGGAGTAACCCTTGACCCTGCCCTGTCCTTCAAACCCCACATCCAAGCTCTTTCCACCTCCTGTCGCCTCCAGCTCAAAAATATCTCCAGAATCCGTCCTTTCCTCAACCGTTAATCTATTAAAATGCTTGTGCATGCCCTCATCATCTCCCGCCTTGACTACTGCAACATCCTTTTCTGTGGCCTCCCTGGTAACACCCTTGCACCTCTCCAGTCCTTCCTTAACTCTGCTGCCCGACTAATTCATCTCTCTCCTCACTACTCCTCCGCTTCCCCTCTGCAAATCTCTTCACTGGCTCCCATTCCCTCAGCGTATCCAGTTCAAATTACTAATACTGACCTACAAAGCCATCCATAACCTGTCTCCTCCATATATCTCTGAACTAATCTCCCGATATCTTCCCTCATGTAATCTCTGGTCCTCCCAAGACTTCCTTCTCTCCTCCAAACTTATCCGCTCCTCACCCAACCACCTCCAAGACTTCTCTATAATATCCCCATCCTCTGGAATTCTTTGCCCCAACACATCCGACTATCAACCACATTCGGATCCTTCAGACGGAATCTGAAAACTCATCTCTTCACAAAAGCCTACAGTCTGCACTGACCCTGCTGCCTCCTCACCACTACTGAACCTACCGCCTCACCAAAACCGGAGCTCCTACAACCCTCAACCTATTGTCTACATCCCCACCATCCTGCAGAATGTAAGCCCGCAAGGGCAGGGTCGTCACCCCTCGGTATCAGTCTGTAATTGTTAGTTTGCTTACTGTAAGTGATATCTGTAATTTGTATGTAACCCCTTCTCATGTACAGCACCATGGAATCAATGGTGCTATATAAATAAATAATAATAATTGTTACGACCGCCGCACATACTTACCCGGCTTCTCTCATCCCTCGGCGCACTAGCGATCCTGTCCCGCGCCTCTCTGCTTCCTCCTTCGCCGGCTCACGGCATCCGGTCTCACTGCGCATGCGCGGTCGCATCTCCTCCATCGCAGAGCCTTCTTGGAGGTCGCGACCCGGTGGCTCCACCCCAACATGGCGGCGCCCATCGGGTATTTCTTCCCGGCGTCTTCCTAGGTAAGACGCCTTTGCTTTGTAGGTGCACTGTCTGCCGTCAGTGTCCCTATGTCCTAGGCTCCCCTATTCCGATATCTTTTCCCTGCTCAGTGTTCGCTTTGTTTCAGTGCTGTGTCCTGCCAAGTTCCGTGTTCCTGCTGTGTCCTGCCAAGTTCCGTGTTCCTGCTGTGTCCTGCCTAGTTCCGTGTTCCTGCTGTGTCCTGCCGAGTTTCGTGTTCCTGCTGTCTCCCGCCAAGTTCCGTCTTCCTGCTGTGTGTCCTACCCAGTTCCGTGTTCCTGCCGTCTCCTGCCAAGTCCTGTGGTCCTGCCGTCTTCTACATCGTCTGTGTTCCTGTCATCTTCAGTTAAGTCCTGTTTTCCTTTTATGCCCCACCACTCTAATAGCTCTGTAGTCTCCATCTATCTTGGGTCGTCCCTTTGGCTCTAGCTGTTGTGTCTCCATTCCCCCGAGGTCCTGCTCCTAACGCTCCATGTATAGGGGGTGATTCCATCTGGTCCGCTCGACCCCGGGGGCTCTAGAGTCATGACCCAGAGGGTCCACTCTCGGATTTCTGTCCGAATCCCTACAGTAAGCAAAGGCCATGGACCCCGCTGGGGCCTCTGCTGCGCAAAGAGAGCTACTTTTTTTGCGGGAGAATCAGTCCCGTATAATGTCCTTTTTGAAATCTATGGATTCTCCCTTGTCTTCGCTCCTGCCCTCTGATCCTGGCAACGCTGCTCTACTCGTTGGCGTACAGCAAGAGTTAGCTCAGCAGCGTGACACCCAGGCCCATATTCTTAGTTATATGTCTTCAATAGACGATCGGCTGCTTTCTATCCAGACAGCCACTTCTACATCTGCTCCTGCTTCCCACCCTCCACCCCGCTTGGCTAAACCGCCTCGGTACAATGGGGATCCTAAATCCTGCCGTGGATTTTTAAACCAATGCCGTCTTCACTTTGAGCTTCTGCCCCAGCATTACCCAACGGATCGGTCCAAGGTTGCTTTTTTGATTTCCCATCTGGAGGGTGACGCCTTGGCATGGGTTAATCCACTCTGGGAGCGAGACGATCCCCTAGTCTCCCGGTTGTCTGAATTTTTAGAGACTTTCCGTCTTGTCTTTGACGAACCTGGACGTCTGGCCTCTACTACCGAAGCTCTATTTTCTCTCCATCAGGGATCGCTATCCGTAGGCCAGTACGCTATTCAGTTCCGCACCCTCTCCTCTGATTTGGGCTGGAACAATGAGGCGTTGATGGGTGCTTTCTGACGGGGCCTCTCTGGGCGCATAAAAGATGAGTTAGCTGGTCGGGACACCCCTACAGTTTTGGAGGAATTAATTTCCTTAGCTACCCGTATTGACCTTTGGTTCCAAGAACGCACCCGCGAGCGGAGATCTCTTCGTCCTTCTCCTGCCACCTGAAAGCCACTCAGCCCACAGCCTAGAATTTCTTCTCAGGCGTCCGCACCGGAACCTATGCAGGTGGACCATCTTAAGATGTCCGAACAACATCGTAAAGAGAGGCGCACTCAGGGGTTATGTTTTTACTGCGGGAGTGCTGCTCATTTATTGCGCTCATGCCCTGAACGTCCGGAAAACTCCTCCGCCTAGGTCAGGTAAGAGAGGCCTCCCTAGGTGTGTGTGACCCCTCTCAACCCCTTACTTTGTCCGTTCTTTTGCATGTTGTGGGCAAGGGCATTTCTTTGGATGCGTATGTGGATTCGGGCGCAGCAGGGAATTTTATCAGGTTGGAAGAGGTTTTGAAATTCTCCGTTCCAGTCAAAACCTTAGAGGCTCCTGTGATTCTTGCATCTGTGGATGGTAAACCTTTACAGGAGACCATTACTCAAGTAACACTTGAGGTGGAACTTCAAGTTGGGGCTCTGCACAAGGAGAGAATTCCATTTTATGTTATAGCAGGCCTGTCTCATCCTATGCTCTTAGGTCTTTCTTGGTTACGGAACCACGAGCCCATTTTAGATTGGCGCAATGGCAATATCTTGCGCTGGGGTGAGTTTTGTCGGGAACGTTGTCTGCTGCCGGTGCGTCCTGTGGGGTTTTCCTCTAATTCTTCTCCTTCCTCTTCTCTTCCCGCCTTACCCTGTGTCTACAGCGCTTTTTCTGATGTCTTCAACAAGAAGGAGGCTGAGGGTCTTCCGCCTCACCGTCTCTATGATTGTCCCATAGATCTCGTGCCTGGAACTAACCCGCCCAGGGGCAGAATCTATCCTCTCTCTCCTGCTGAGACTCAAGCTATGTCTGAGTACATTCAAGAAAATCTTGCTAAAGGATTCATTCGCAAGTCTTCTTCTCCGGCCGGAGCAGGGTTTTTTTCATGAAGAAGAAAGACGGTTCTCTCCGTCCCTGCATTGATTATCGAGGCCTAATCAACATCACGGTGAAGAACAAATATCCTCTGCCACTCATTCCGGAACTCTTCGACCGTCTTCGGGGTGCGCAAATTTTTACCAAATTGGATTTACGTGGCGCATACAATTTGGTTCGTATTCGTGCAGGCGATGAGTGGAAGACTGCCTTCAATACTCGTGACGGTCACTACGAATACTTGGTTATGCCGTTTGGTCTCTGCAACGCCCCTGCGGTTTTCCAGGAATTTGTGAACGATGTATTTCGGGATCTTCTCTACTCCTCAGTCGTAGTTTACCTTGACGACATTCTCATCTTTTCTCCGGATCTCTCCACTCACAGGCGAGATGTCCGTCGTGTTCTGCAAAGGCTAAGAGAGAATCATCTGTTCGCTAAGATTGAGAAGTGCGTCTTTGAACAATCTTCCCTTCCCTTCCTTGGATATATTGTCTCAAGATCTGGCTTAGAGATGGATCCAGAGAAGGTTTCTGCTGTCCTGAATTGGCCTCGTCCTCTTGGAACAAAAGCCATCCAACGTTTTCTTGGCTTTGCCAATTACTATAGACAATTTATTCCTCATTTTTCTTCCTTGACCAAGCCTATCTCTGCCCTAGTTCGCAAGGGAGTCAACTCCAGTCTTTGGACCCCTGAGGCTGAAGAGTCCTTTCTGGCCCTCAAACAAAGTTTCGCCATTGCCCCTGTGCTTCATCGTCCTGATGCTAATAGACCGTTTGTCCTTGAGGTCAACGCATCCTCTATTGGAGCTGGAGCTGTACTTCTGCAAAAATCTTCGTCCGGACGTTTGGTGACCTGTGGTTTTTTTTCTAAAACCTTTTCCGCCCCTGAGCGTAACTACTCTATAGGGGACAAAGAACTATTGGCTGTCAAGCTAGCCTTGGAAGAATGGCGTTATCTTCTTGAGGGGTCTCTTCATCCATTCACCATTTACACAGACCACAAGAATCTGGCCTATATTCACTCTGCCCAAAGACTAAATCCACGACAAGCCAGATGGTCTTTATTCTTCGGACGATTTGAATTTGAACTTCATTTCCGACCCGGAAATAAGAATGTCAAAGCAGATGCTCTTTCTAGATCCTTTCAGCCTCAGGACATTGAGGATTCTCCGGCTCACATCATTGATCCTGTGAAGATCGTCACTCTTGCTCCGCTTAGAGTGATTTCAACTCCTCCTGGCAAGACTCTTGTGGCTAATCAAGACAAGGAGAGAGTTTTACGTTGGGGTCACTCCTCCAAAATTGCAGGACATGTAGGAGTCAAGAAGACACTTTCTCTTATCTCTCGGCACTACTGGTGGCCATCTCTCCGACAAGACGTCACCAAATTCATCGCCTCTTGCCTTTCTTGTGCCAAGAATAAAGTCCCTAGGCAGCTTCCTTCCGGTCTCCTGCATCCTCTGCCTGTGCCTTCCGTCCCTTGGAGTCATATAGCTATGGACTTCATCACTGATCTACCGTGTTCCTCGAATTGCTCTGTCATCTTGGTTGTTGTAGATCGGTTCTCTAAGATGTCTCACTTCATCGCATTGCCTGGTTTGCCTTCCGCTACAGAGTTGGCAAAGATCTTTTTACACTAAGTCTTTCGTCTTCATGGTTTTCCACATCATATCGTCTCAGACCGTGGAGTACAATTTACCTCACGTTTTTGGAGAGCTCTCTGCAGTCTATTAAAGGTTAACTTGGATTTCTCTTCCGCCTATCACCCTCAGTCCAACGGACAAGTGGATCGAGTTAATCAAGTTCTAACTACATATCTGCGACATTTCTCCAACGCACACCAAGATGACTGGGTCTCTCTTCTCCCCTGGGCCGAATTCTCATATAACAATCTTCCCAGCGAGTCTTCCTCCAAAACTCCTTTTTTTGTAGTCTATGGTCAACAGCCGAACATTCCTCTTCCTGTTTCTCTTTCCTCGGGGGTACCGGCAGCGGATTTCTTGTCCCGGGAATTCTCTACGATTTGGAATGAGACCAAAGTGGCTCTTGAGAGAGCTAGCCTTAATATGAAAAAGTTTGCTGACAAGAAGCGTTTGGATGCTCCGCCATATTCTCCGGGTGATAAAGTTTGGCTCTCCTCTCGCTATATCAAGCTTAAAATTCCCTCTTGCAAACTGGGTCCTCGCTATATTGGCCCTTTTCCTATCTTGAGTCGCATTAATGATGTCTCTTATAAGTTGAAGCTACCTGCCTCTTTGCGCATTCCCAATGCCTTCCATGTGTCTCTTCTCAAACCCGCAGTCTTTAATCATTTTCACTCCGCTACCTCTCCCTCTCCTCAGCTCTGTACTTCTGATGGAATCTTTAATGTTAAAGATATTCTTGCTAAAAAGGTAGTTAGGTGTAAGACTTATTTTTTGATTGATTGGGAGGGATTTGGTCCTGAGGAGAGGTCCTGGGAGCCTCGAGAGAACATCAATTCTCCTCTTATCATGAAAAGATTCCTTTCTAGCCTTAAAAAGAGGGGGACTAAGGAGGGGGGTACTGTTACGACCGCCGCACATACTTACCCGGATTCTCTCATCCCTCGGCGCACTAGCGATCCTGTCCCGCGCCGCTCTGCTTCCTCCTTCGCCGGCTCACGGCGTCCGGTCTCACTGCGCATGCGCGGTCGCGTCTCCTCCATCGCAGAGCCTTCTGGGAGGTCGCGACCCGGTGGCTCCGCTCCAACATGGCGGCGCCCATCGGGTATTTCTTCCCGGCGTCTTCCTAGGTAAGACGCCTTTGCTTTGTAGGTGCACTGTCTGCCGTCAGTGTCCCTATGTCCTAGGCTCCCCTATTCCGATATCTTTTCCCTGCTCAGTGTTCGCTTTGTTTCAGTGCTGTGTCCTGCCAAGTTCCATGTTCCTGCTGTGTCCTGCCAAGTTCCGTGTTCCTGCTGTGTCCTGCCTAGTTCCGTGTTCCTGCTGTGTCCTGCCGAGTTTCGTGTTCCTGCTGTCTCCCGCCAAGTTCCGTCTTCCTGCTGTGTGTCCTACCCAGTTCCGTGTTCCTGCCGTCTCCTGCCAAGTCCTGTGGTCCTGCCGTCTTCTACATCGTCTGTGTTCCTGTCATCTTCAGTTAAGTCCTGTTTTCCTTTTATGCCCCGCCACTTTAATAGCTCTGTAGTCTCCATCTATCTTGGGTCGTCCCTTTGGCTCTAGCTGTTGTGTCTCCATTCCCCCGAGGTCCTGCTCCTAACGCTCCATGTATAGGGGGTGATTCCATCTGGTCCGCTCGACCCCGGGGGCTCTAGAGTCACGACCCAGAGGGTCCACTCTCGGATTTCTGTCCGAATCCCTACAATAATAATAGTAATATAGAGTCATGCTGAAGATGCCAAAGAACATGCTAGAAACATAATTCCAGAATGAGATATGGACATACTAGCGTATATATATAGCGTATATATATGTCCTAGCAGTACATCGTGTATATTTCTGAGATCTCCAGAACATGGCGATCAGCTTCCAGGGCCTCATCCATTCTAGCACCCAAAGGGAGATACGTAGAATGGCTAGTAGAATAGTAGAAACCAGATAGCAAAGATGTGTTTAGTCTCAACACGTAGTATTGGCTGGATCTGATGGTGCCAAATCCGCCTTCCTAAGACCATCCATTTAAGAGTTATGACTCATCTTAATTTTTGAGTTTTTAGCTGCTAGAAACAAGGGTTTAGGTTCAGCCAAGAGGGCAGGAGGGGAGTGAACCATAGGGGATAAATACTAGTGTAAGGCCATGTGGTCTCTCACTCTCTACTATGCTTGCGGTTTACTTCGAAAGCGGGGGTCAAGTTGATTAACGTCTTGTGAAGGACCTAGAACCCAGCTGGCAGGCCATGCCTCCTGTGGCCCAGCATACACACGGTCGAACATCAACCCGGTAGTTGATACGATCCATCTGCTTATATCTTTTGTCCAACAACTATTGTATTTGCATATCTGCCCATTGTGTATGTATTACCATCGTGTATATAGTGTATTGGTAGTGTGCCCTTGCGGCAATTAAATATATACACTGCTCCAAAAACTAAACTAAAATGTGACATCCTAGATATCACTGAATGAAATATTCCACTTGCAAATATTTATTTATTACATAGTGGAATATGTTGGGAACAATAAAACAAAAATGATCAATGTAAATCAAAATTTATATCCCATAGAAGTCTGGATTTGGAATCATACTCAAAATCAAAGTGGAAAATCGATTTCTAGGCTGATCCAACTTCAGTGGAATTGCCTCAAGGTAAGGAAATGATGCTCAGTAGTGCATGTGACCTCCACCTGCCTGTATGACCCCCCTACAATGCCTTGACATGCTTCTCATGAGGCTGTTCTCCTGTTCTGATATTCTCCTGAGGGATCTCATTCCAGACCTGGATTAAAGCATCAGCCAACTCCAGACAGTCTGTGGTGCAACGTGGCATTAGTGAATGAAATGAGATATCATGTCCCAGATGTGCTCCATTTGATTCAGGCATGAGGAACGGGCAGGCCAGTCCATAGCACCAATGCCTTCATCATGCAGGAACTGCTGACACACTTCAGCCACAAAAGGCCTAGCATTATCATGCATCAGAAGGAACCATGGGTCCAGTGCACCTGCATATGTTCTCACAATGGGTCTGAGGATCTCATCCCAGTACCTAAAGGCAGTCAGGGTACTTCTGGCTAGCACATGGAGGGTTGTGTGGCCCTCCAAAGAAATGCCTACCCACACCATTACTGACCCACTGCCAAAACAGTCATGCTGGAGGATGTTGCAGGTAGCAAAACGTTCTCAATGGTGTTTCCAGACTCTATCACGTCTGTCACATGTGCTCAGTGTGAACCTGCTCTCATCCGTGAAGAGGGTGCCAATGTCGAATTTGCCAATCTTGGTGTTTTCTAGCAAATGCCAATCACCCTGCACTGTGTTGGGCTGTAAGCACAACACCCACTTGTGGACAGTGTCTGACTGGGGCCAACTTCCCACAGTAACATTGATTTGGGGGGCCTACTTTTCACCTGTATCCAAATATTACACTACCTTCATTCACAAATTTACCTATATCTATATATATAAAAGGAGTGTATGTGTGTATGTATGTGTGTATCGACGATGATGTCATAATGGTTGCATGGCGACAAAGATGTCAAAGGTTGCCATGGTGAAGATGATGTCATAATGGTTGCCATGGCGATGATTATGTGATAATAGGTTGCAATGGTGACAGTTATATCACAATGGTTGCCATAGTGACGATGATGTCATAATAGGTTGCAATGGTGACGGTTATGTCATAATGGTTGCCATGGTGATGATGATGTCATAATAGGTTGCCATGGCAAAAATGATGTCAGAATGGTTGCCATGGTGAAGATGATGTCATAATGGGTATATGGGCACGGAACTATGGGATGCAGGATGTGTGATGGGTATATGGGCACGGGACTATGGGATGGAGGATATGTATGATGGGAATATGGGCATGGAACTATGGGATGGAGGACATGTATGATGGGAAAATGAGCGCAAGACTATGAAATGGAGGATGTGTGACGGGTGTATGGGCACAGGACTATGGGATGGAGGATATGTATGATGGGTATATGGGCACAGGACTATGGAATGAAGGATATGAATGATGGGTATATGGGCACAGGACTATTGGATGTAGGATGTGTATGATGGGTATATGGGCACGGGACTATGGGATGGAGGATGTGTATGATGGGTATATGGGCACAGGACTATTGGATGTAGGATGTGTATGATGGGTATATGGGCATGGGACTATGGGATGCAGGATGTGTATGATGGGTATATGGGCACCGGACTGAGGGATGGAGGATGTGTATGATGGGTATATGGGCACCGGACTATGGGATGGAAGTTATGTATGATGGGTATATGGGCATGAGATTATGGGATGGAGGATAATCATTATAATTTGTTATAACTATAATTTGTTATAACTTACCACAGTTAGTTACTATGCAGGGGCAATGCCAGGCTCTTCAGCTAGTCTCTATATAATAATAAACTGGGTAGTTTGGTTAATGAATGATGAGATGCTGTTTATTTCTGTACAGAGTGAATCAAGTGAATTATGCCAAGTAATGCCCATACAAGTAGTGTCCATACAGTGAGATTGGGAGCCCAGATCTACACAGGGGCCCACTGGTGGATTTCCTTGTCACCCTATGAGCCAGCCCAAGCCTGCTTGTGGACCTCATGCCACCTTCATGGAGTCTGTTTCTGTTGCTGATTGTGTGCAGCTACCAAGATTCTGCAATCATTTACAGGACCATTTACAGTGTTCGATGCTAGAGAATGGTAATATATCAGTAAAAATCGGACAGCATATGGGTGGTTAGTGTGCTGTTAATTTTTTTTTCTTGCACTCATTGACTTGCATTGGTGAGTCTCGTCCAAGGGGAAACTCGCAGAATGCTGCAATTTTTCGTTATCCAGATTCTAGCTGAGAAAAAAATTGTGGATGAGCACTAAATCAGTGAATAACATTAGTCAGAGTGCAATCCGATTTTTTTTATCAGATTGCACTTGTTCTATGTATACGCAGATGGATATGAGAATTATCATGCTATGACCGTGCAATCATTACAAAAATGTGAATATCATTTGACATACATTGTGTTTCTAATCTCAATCTTTTGTTTTCAGGAAATATAACCTTTGTCAAGTTGCCTTGTTTCTTCTTTCATGCCTTTCCAGCAATTCAAAGAGGTTAGCTTGCTTGTGTAAATTCCAATCTTGTTGAAGAAAGATTCATCTTGTTTCCCTGGACCTGTAATTACATTCACAGTTAGCTCATAGAAGCAAATAAAAATGGAAATATACCCTCTTAGTCACTGTGTGAAGTCCACTGTAAAGTCAGAGATCATGAATAGAATGTAGCATTTGGCAAAAATATATAAGTAAAAGTGTCTCTAGGATATGTCATCACGTTATAATCCATAGGTGTCTGATCACTGTGAACTTCATCTATCCTGAAAAGGAGGGCGCAGTAGTATTAGCTAAAGAAATTATCCGTGACTTTGGCTATTTTTTCATATTGGGCTAAGAATTTACAGGCAGGTAATTGTTAACTACACCGCTCATCAAAGTTGCCAAGTGTCATTGAGGGCAGCATGATTTGGTGACTCTGATGAGCCGTGAAGTTACTGACATCACCACTGTTCAGAGTCGCCTGATTTGGCGGGAGTCGGCAGCTTGAATTCTGTACTGCAACCTGTGGAGTGCTTCATAGGTCACTCCCGGTCATGTCTCACGAGCAATGACGTTACTGAATTACTGACATCATTGCTTGTGCGACAAGTGGTCTATGAAATGTCGTTTTCAGAGTGTCGCTCCATAGGTTGCTGTACAGAATCGGTGGAAGTCGTGGGAACGTCATGGATTACATTGGAGCTGTGTGGATTATTTTTTAATAATACATTGGTGAATGAGGGACTGTTTCTTGTTTTTATTTGCTTACCTCTCTTTTTATGTCTTTCATGTTTTGTTTTCAATAAACTGGACTAGAGTCGGGGGGTGGTTCTTTAAACTTACTGGGTTAGTAATGGAGGGGTATCTGATAGACGCCTCTTCATTACTAACAACAAAGCTTGATGCCAGCTGACATTACACAGCTGACTTCAACCCCGGAAACCAAAAAGGTCAGGGGATGTGCCACAATTGGCGCATCTAATGTTATGTGCCAATTCTAGGGCAGCTGGGGGCTTGTATTTTCAGTCTGGGAAGACACCAATAATCAGGACCTTTCCCAGCCTTTTAATATAAGCCTACAGCTGTCTGCTTTATCCTTGCTGGCTATCCAAAATAGGGGGGACCCCCACATTATGTTTTATATTTATTTATTAGGTTAAATAAGGCTAATCATTAGTGATGAGCGAATATACTCATTACTCGAGATTTCTTGAGCATACTCGGGGGTCCTCCGAGTATTTTTTAGTGCTTGGAGATTTAGTTTTCCTCACCTCAGCTGAATGATTTACATCTGTTAGCCAGCATAATTACATGTGGGGGTTGCCTGGTTGCTAGGGAATCGCCACATGTACTTATGCTGGCTAACAAATGTAAAACATTCAGCTGCGGCAAGAAAAACTAAATCTCGAGCACTAAAAAATACTCGGAGGACCACCGAGCATGCTCGACAAAATCTCGAGTAACGAGTATATTCGCTCATCACTAGTGTTTAGACTTATTTAACCTAATAAATAAATATTGCATTGTCAAGTGTCATCCGCTTCTCACATCAAATCACAGCAAGCTGCTATTTAGGCTGCCGTCACACTAGCATAATTTGGTCAGTGGGTGGGCCAAAACCAGGAGTGGGTGATAAATGCAGAAGTGGTGCATATGTTTCTGTTAGGCTACTTTCACACTAGCGTCGGATTCGGCCCGTCGCATTGCGTCGGGCCGACATTCCGACGCTAGCGTTTGTTGTGCCGCACAACAGGTGCAGCGGATGCATTTCTCCGGCGCATCCGCTGCCCCATTGTAAGGTGCGGAGAGGTGGTGGCGGAAAAAGCGGTCCGTCGGCTGCAAAAAACGTTACATTTAACGTTTTTTGCTCCCGGCGGTTCGCCACAATACGGCGCAACCGTCGCAAGACGGTTGCAATGTGTGTCAATACGTCGCAATGCATCGGTAATGTAACTCTATGGGGCAAAAACGCATCCTGCAAACAACTTTGCAGGATGCGTTTTTTCCCCTAAACGACGCATTGCGACGTATTAAAAAAAACGCCAGTGTGAAAGTAGCCTTATACTTTTCTTCTATTTGTTCCACTCCTGTTTTTGGCTTACAACTACTGATGTAAAATACTGACCAAATACTGCTAGTGTGACGGCAGCCTTATTCCTCAATTTGATTAGAGCTGAGAAATAACTCCCAGATGAGCACTGACTGATTTACTAACATTTGTCTGAGTGCAATGATGTTTTCTCACATTGCACTCCTCCGTATTATATGCTAATGTGAGCAAGCCCTTATACTTTTCCTATGACTGTTCCACTCCTGGTTCTAGCTTACAATACAATGAGGTGAAAAAATCCCCAAATAGTCTATGTGTCTGTTCACCACTCTGAGCATTGTACTCTTCAGAGAAGTGGTGTGACTGATTTGTGGATGTCTCAGAACCCAACCCAGACTGCTACATATCATAAAATATTACATGCAAAAAACATTAAGTGACTTCTTAGCAGTCATCTCATTATCTGTGGGCCATATGGCTTCTGTAAACCATATCTAAACTTAGCAAAATAAAAGTTCAGACCAAACAGCTGCCCACATTATGTACAGAAAAGAGAATACAAGAATCTTCTATCATAAAACAGAAATAGAGAAACGTTTTATACAAGACACTTACTTTCAACTGAATCATTATCTATAGTAATACTCTTGATTATATACGATGGGTGAATTTTCAGATCATTGAATAGATTGGTAGCACTCCCAGGCAGATCAGAATGTAACATTACTGTGGATAAACAGGGTTCACTGTCACTTCTGTATGAGATTCCAGATGTCTGCGAAGTAGATGGTATTGCATCCTTTCCCCAGGTTTCTATAAAAGAAAGACATTAAAATTCTAATATATACAGTGCCTTGTGAAAGTATTCGGCTCCCTGGAACTTTTCAACCTTTTCCTACATATCATGCTTCAAACATAAAGATACCAAATGTAAATTTTTGGTGAAGAATCAACAACAAGTGGAACACAATTGTGAAGTTGAACGAAATTTATTGGTTATTTAAAAATTTTGTGGAAATTCAAAAACTGAAAAGTGGGGCGTGCAATATTATTCGGCCCCTTTAACTTAACCCCTTTACCCCCAAGGGTGGTTTGCACGTTAATGACCAGGCCAATTTTTACAATTCTGACCACTGTCCCTTTATGAGGTTATAACTCCGAAACGCTTCAACGGATCCTGGTGATTCTGACATTGTTTTCTCGTGACATATTGTACTTCATGATAGTGGTAAAATTTCTTTGATAGTACCTGCGTTTATTTGTGAAAAAAACGGAAATTTGGCGAAAATTTTGAAAATTTCGCAATTTTCAAACTTTGAATTTTTATGCAATTAAATCACAGAGATATGTCACACAAAATACTTAATAAGTAACATTTCCCACATGTCTCCTTTACATCAGCATAATTTTGGAACCAATTTTTTTTTTGTTAGGGAGTTATAAGGGTTAAAAGTTGACCAGCAATTTCTCATTTTTACAACACCATTTTTTTTTAGGGACCACGTCTCATTTGAAGTCATTTTGAGGGGTCTATATGATAGAAAATGCCCAAGTGTGACACCATTCTAAAAACTGCACCCCTCAAGGTGCTCAAAACCACATTCAAGAAGTTTATTAACCCTTCAGGTGTTTAATAGGAATTTTTGGAATGTTTAAATAAAAATGAACATTTAACTTTTTTACACAAAAAATTTACTTCAGCTCCAATTTGTTTTATTTTACCAAGGGTAACAGGAGAAATTGGACCCAAAAAGTTGTTGTCCAATTTGTCCTGAGTACGCTGATACCCCATATGTGGCAGTAAACCACTGTTTGGGCGCATGGGAGAGCTCGGAAGGGAAGGAGCGCTATTTGACTTTTCAATGCAAAATTGACAGGAATTGAGATGGGACGCCATGTTGCGTTTGGAGAGCCACTGATGTGCCTAAACATTGAAACCCCCCACAAGTGACACCATTTTGGAAAGTAGACCCCCTAAGGAACTTATCTGGATGTGTGGTGAGCACTTTGACCCACCAAGTGCTTCACAGAAGTTTATAATGCAGAACCGTAAAAATAAAAAATCATATTTTTTCACAAAAATTATATTTTTGCCCCCAATTTTTTATTTTTCCAAGGGTAAGAGAAGAAATTGGACCTCAAAAGTTGTTGTCCAATTTGTCCCGAGTACGCTGATACCCCATATGTGGCAGTAAACCACTGTTTGGGCGCACGGGAGAGCTCGGAAGGGAAGGAGCGCTGTTTGACTTTTCAATGCAAAATTGACAGGAATTGAGATGGGACGCCATGTTGCGTTTGGAGAGCCACTGATGTGCCTAAACATTGAAACCCCCCACAAGTGACACCATTTTGGAAAGTAGACCCCCTAAGGAACTTATCTGGATGTGTGGTGAGCACTTTGATCCACCAAGGGCTTCACAGAAGTTTATAATGCAGAGCCATAAAAATAAAACAAAATTTTTTTCCCACAAAAATTATTTTTTAGCCCCCAGTTTTGTATTTTCCCTAGGGTAACAGGAGAAATTGGACCCCAAAAGTTGTTGTCCAATTTGTCCTGAGTACGCTGATACCCCATATGTGGGGGGGAACCACCGTTTGGGCGCATGGGAGGGTTCGGAAGGGAAGGAGCGCCATTTGGAATGCAGACTTAGATGGAATGGTCTGCAGGCGTCACATTGCGTTTGCAGAGCCCCTAATGTACCTAAACAGTAGAAACCCCCCACAAGTGACACCATTTTGGAAAGTAGACCCCCTAAGGAACTCATCTTGATGTGTTGTGAGAGCTTTGAACCCCCAAGTATTTCACTACAGTTTATAACGCAGAGCCATGCAAATAAAAAATATTTTTTTTTCCACAAAAATTATATTTTAGCCCCCAGTTTTGTATTTTTCCAAGGTTAGCAGGAGAAATTGGACCCTAAATGTTGTTGTCCAATTTGTCCTGAGTACGCTGATACCCAATATGTGGGGGGAACCACCGTTTGGGCGCATGGGAGGGCTCGGAAGGGAAGGAGCATCATTTGGAATGCAGACTTAGATGGATTGGTCTGCAGGCGTCACATTGCGTTTGCAGAGCCCCTAATGTACCTAAACAGTAGAAACCCCCCACAAGTGACCCCATATTGGAAACTAGACCCCTCAATGAACTTATCTAGATGTGTTGTGAGAACTTTGAACCCCCAAGTGTTTCACTACAGTTTATAACGCAGAGCCGTGAAAATAAAAAATCTTTTTGTTTTCCCACAAAAATTATTTTTTAGCCCCCAGTTTTGTATTTTCCCAAGGGTAACAGGAGAAATTGGTCCACAAAAGTTGTTGTCCAATTTGTCCTGAGTACGCTGATACCCCATATGTTGGGGTAAACCCCTGTTTGGGCACACAGGAGAGCTCGGAAGGGAAGGAGCACTGTTTTACTTTTTCAACGCAGAATTGGCTGGAATTGAGATCGGACGCCATGTCGTGTTTGGAGAGCCCCTGATGTGCCGAAACAGTGGAAACCCCCCAATTATAACTGAAACCCTAATCTAAACACACCCCTAACCCTAATTCCAACGGTAACCCTAACCACACCTCTAACCCTGACACACCCCTAACCCTAATCCCAACCCTATTCCCAACTGTAAATGTAATCTAAACCCTAACCCTAACTTTAGCCCCAACCCTAACTGTAGCCCCAACCCTAACCCTAACCCTAGCCCTAACCCTAGCCCTAACCCTAGCCCTAACCCTAACCCTAACCCTAGCCCTAACCCTAACCCTAGCCCTAACCCTAGCCCTAACCCTAGCCCTAACCCTAGCCCTAACCCTAGCCCTAACCCTAGCCCTAGCCCTAACCCTAGCCCTAACCCTAGCCCTAACCCTAACCCTAGCCCTAGCCCTAACCCTAGCCCTAACCCTAGCCCTAGCCCTAACCCTAGCCCTAACCCTAGCCCTAACCCTAACCCTAACCCTAATCCTAGCCCTAACCCTAGCCCTAATGGGAAAATGGAAATAAATACATTTTTTTTTATTTTTCCCTAACTAAGGGGGTGATGAAGGGGGGTTTGATTTACTTTTATAGCGAGTTTTTTAGCGGATTTTTATGATTGGCAGCCGTCACACACTGAAAGACCCTTTTTATTGCAAAAAATATTTTTTGCAATACCACATTTTGAGAGCTATAATTTTTCCATATTTTGGTCCACAGAGTCATGTGAGGTCTTGTTTTTTGCGGGACGAGTTGACGTTTTTATTGAAAACATTTTTGGGCACGTGACTTTTTTTATCGCTTTTTATTCCGATTTTTGTGAGGAAGAATGACCAAAAGCCAGCTATTCATGAATTTCTATTGGGGGAGGCGTTTATACCGTTCCGCGTTTGGTAAAATTGATAAATCAGTTTTATTCTTCGGGTCAGTACGATTACAGCGATACCTCATTTATATCATTTTTTTATGGTTTGGTGCTTTTATACGATAAAAACTATTTTACAGAAAAAATAATTATTTTTGCATCGCTTTATTCTCAGGACTATAACTTTTTTATTTTTTTGCTGATGATGCTGTATGGCGGCTCTTTTTTTGCGGGACAATATGACGCTTTCAGCGGTACCATGGTTATTTATATCTGTCCTTTTGATCGCGTGTTATTCCACTTTTTGTTCGGCGGTATGATAATAAAGCGTTGTTTTTTGCCTCGTTTTTTTTTTTTTTTCTTACGGTGTTTACTGAAGGGGTTAACTAGTGGGACAGTTTTATAGGTCGGGTCATTACGGACGCGGCGATACTAATTATATGTACTTTTATTGTTTTTTTTTTTTTATTTAGATGAAGAAATGTATTTATGGGAATAATATTTTTTTTTTTTTTTCATTATTTTGGAATATTTTTTTTTATTTTTTTTACACATTTGGAAAATTTTTTTTTTACTTTTTTACTTTGTCCCAGGGGGGGACATCACAGATCAGTGATCTGACAGTTTGCACAGCACTCTGTCAGATCACTGATCTGACATGCAGCGCTGCAGCCTTCACAGTGCCTGCTCTAAGCAGGCTCTGTGAAGCCACCTCCCTCCCTGCAGGACCCGGATCCGTGGCCATCTTGGATCCGGGGCTCGAGCAGGGAGGGAGGTGAGGAGACCCTCGCAGCAACGCGATCACATCGCGTTGCTGCGGGGGGCTCAGGGAAGCCCGCAGGGAGCCCCCTCCCTGCGCGGTGCTTCCCTGCACCGCCGGCACATCGCGATCATCTTTGATCGCGGTGTGCCAGGGGTTAATGTGCCGGGGGCGGTCCGTGACCGCTCCTGGCACATAGTGCCGGATGTCAGCTGCGATAAGCAGCTGACACCCGGCCGCGATCGGCCGCGCTCCCCCCGTGAGCGCGGCCGATCGGCTATGACGTACTATCCCGTCCAGGGTCAGATAAGCCCAGGGCACCTCGACGGGATAGTACGTCTAAGGTCACAGAGGGGTTAAAGACGTTGTCCACTACTATAACTTTTTTTTTCATAAAGCTTGCTATTATGTGCCACTGAAAACATCCATTGTGTTTATTTTAGCAATATTACCTTTTATCATACTGTAGCAGCACATCTTCAGTGCTGGATCCAGCTCTCATGGGGTTAATCGACAACTTCTTTTCTCCTGACTTATTGTGCTCTAATACTACAAGTTCCATGATGCATTGCACTTGCCTCTATGCTTGAACCTACCACACCCACTCCAAAACACACCCAAACCACTCCCTCTATCTTCAAAAAGATTTATGATGTCATTTCTGTCCAACTTCCTCTTTTACATTTGTCCAACCCACACTCCATTACAGATAGATAGATAGATAGATAGATAGATAGATAGATAGATCGATAGATAGATAGATATGGGATAGATAGATAGATAGATAGATAGATAGATAGATAGATAGCTATGGGATAGATAGATAGATAGATAGATAGATAGATAGATAGATAGATAGATAGATAGATAGATATATCCATAGATATATCTATCCAGATATATCTATAGATAGATAACTGAATAGATAGATGTATGCATCTATAGATCTATCTATATGTAGATCTATCTATCCATCTCATCTATCATCTATCTGTCTATCTGTGTGTGTAATGGAGTGTGGGTTGGACAAATGTAAAAAAGGAGGCTGGACAATAAAGACATCACAAATCTTTTTTTTTGTTCAATAATACATCTTTCTTTAGCTTTCAAAAATGCATACAAAAACGCACCAAAAACTGCATCAAAACCAGTTTGCATCAAAAACCAGTTTGCATCAAAAACGCATTAAAACCGCACCAAAAACTGCATCAAAACTGTGCAAAACACACACCGAAAACTGCATCAAAACCACGCAAAAAAGGGACCAAAAACTGCATCAAAAACGCATCAAAATCCGCACCAATAACTGCATCAAAACCAGTTTGCATCAAAAAACAGTTTGCATCAAAACTGCACCAAAAACTGCATCAAAACCTCCCAAAAACCGCATCAAAAACTGCATCAAAACTGCGCAAAAACTCACCAAAAACTGCATCAAAACCGCACAAAAAAAGGACCAAAAACTGCACAAAAATGCATCAAAACTGCACCAAAAACTGAATCAAAACCACGCAAAACGCACAAAAACCGCATCAAAGCTGCGCAAAAAAATGACCAAAAACTGCATCAAAACCGAATGAAAAATGCACCAAAACCAGACCAAAAACTGCACCCAAAACTGCGCAAAAACGCATAAAAAAACGCACCAAAATCTGCATCAAAACAGCACCAAAAACTGAATCAAACCCGCGCGAAAAAACACATCAACACCACGTAAAAAAGCGCATCAAAAACCGCATCAAAACAGTGCAAAAATGCAGCTGCGTTTTATGCCAGGAGATGCAGATTTCGTGCAGAAAATTCTGCACCCAAATCTGCAACATGTGCACACAGCATAAAACTGACCTGCCATTATAATTCTCCAGGTCATTACGAGTTCATAGAAACCAAACAAGTCTAGGTTATTTTTTATCTAAGTGGTGAAATAAAATTCCAAACTTTGCTAAAAAAAAATAATTACACCATTTTCCGATACCCGTAGTGGCTATATTTTCTGACATATCGGGCTTGGTGAGGGATAATTTTTTGAGTGCTGAGCTGACGTTTTTATTGATACCACATTTGTGCAGATACGTTCTTTTGTTTCATTTTAATGCAATGTCGTGGCGACCAAAAAAACTTAATTTTGGCTTTTGATTTTTTTCTTGCTACGCGGTTTAGCAATCATGTACATTTTTTTTAATTTTTTTTATTGAAAACTGCTGACATGTTGCGGCTTTGAAGTGGGCTCACCGCCGAAGCCCACCTCAAAGCGGGGGATTCTGTCAGCTGACGTACTATTCCCTCAGCTGGCAGAAAGAGGTTAATGAACAATGTTTCAGTAAAAAAAAAATGAAAAAAAGGCAATTATCTGCGCCAGAAGGGGAAACCGACGGCCGGGGACCAATATTTGTAGCCTAGGAAGGGGTTAATACGGGCAGCACGGTGGCGCAGTGGTTAGCACTGCAGCCTTGCAGCGCTGGAGTCCTGGGTTCTAATCCCACCCAGGACAACATCTGCAAATAGTTTGCATGTTCTCTATGTGTTTGCATGGGTTTCCTCCGGGTACTCCGGTTTCCTCGCACATTCCAAAGACATACTGATAGGGAATTTAGATGATAATGTATGCAAACTGTAAAGCGCTGCGGAATATGTTAGCACTATATAAAGATCATTATTATTATACCCATGACCCCCCCCCCCAGGCTATGAATATCAGCCCGCAGCTGTCTGTGTAACCTTTACTGGCTATTAAAAAAGGGGGACCCCCAAAAAATGACATGGGGTCCCCCTATATTTTATAGCCAGAAAGGCTACACAAACAGCTGCGGGCTGATATTCCTAGCCTAGAGAGGGGCTATGGATATGGCCCCTCTCCGGGCTACAAATACCAGCCCGGAACCGCCCCAGAAATGGTGCATCTGTAAGATGGACATGGGGTAATAAGGGGTTAATGTCACCTTGCTATTGTAAGGTGACATTAAGCCTGGTGAATAATGGAGAGGTGTAAATAAGACACCTATCCATTATTAATCCTATAGTAGTGAAGGGGTTAAAAAAAATTAAAGATACAGCCAGAAAAAAATATTTTATTATTCTTAGTTTAACCATGCTTACCATACTCGATCGCCTGCAAAAAAATTAAAATAATAAACCAACCATATACTACCTGTCCGCAGTAGTCCAATTAATAACAAATGTCCCACGATGGTCTCCCCTATAGAACAGTGACATCGGGTGATGTCACTGCTCTACAGGGCCTTCAGTGACACACTAACAGGAGACAATGGCTCCTGCAGTGCATCACTGAAGAGGTTACCTCAGTTCAGGGTCTAACTTTATGGCAAAGCTGTGTGAGAATTTTCCCACACAGCAGTGCCACAAGTGAGACTAGGTTCTATTTTCTCACAGGGGCGTAGAAATACATTGTGAGGAAAACATTGTGGAAGGATACCTTCCTTCATTGTATTCATGGAGCCCCTGGAGAGCGGTCACATCAGCTGATGCTGCTGCTCTCCACAGGAGATCATCGTAGGACACTCGTTTTAATTGGATTTCTGTGGCTCAGGGAGTATAGTGTTTGTTTATTATTTTAATATTTTTTACAGGTCACACTGGCTTTGGGGATCGAGGTGACAAGGTGATGGTGCGTATATACTCTGTGTTTTATGTACTGCATGTCTATATGTATGCACTGTATGTCTATATGTATATTGTATGTATGTACTGTATGTAGCATGGTGCATGGTGCATGTCATATGGTGCATGTTGTATGTCACATGTTGCATGCCGCATGGTGCATGTTGTATGTTGTATGTCGCGTGGTGCATGTCCCATGTTGTATGTTGCATGGTGCATGTCGCATGTTGTATGTCAAATGTTTCATGTCGTATGGTGCATGTTGTATGTTGCATGTTGTATGTCGCATGGTGCATGTAGCATGGTGCATGTTGTATGTTGCATGTCGCATGGTGCATGGTGTATGTACTGTATATGTGTATGTGTTTTTTTTAAAATTCAACACATTAGCCGGATGATGGGACTGCTACGGTCCCTGTTATGATCTGGTGGCCTAGGAGCAGCATGAGACGTACTCTCGAGAGGGTGGTACCTGTACTGACCGCAGACCCTGAACTTAGCACCGCAACTAGAAGTAGCAATGGGATGTACCTAACACTCCTTAGACACCTCGACACAGCCTAAGGACTAACTTCCCCTAAAGATAGAAACGGGAAAACTATCTTGCCTCAGAGAAAATCCCCAAAGGATAGACAGCCCCCCACAAATATTGACTGTGAGAGGAGAGGGAAATGACATACGCAGACTGAAATCAGGATTTAGCAAAGGAGGCCATTCTAGCTAAAAAGAAAGAATAGGACAGAGTACTATGCGGTCAGTATTAAAACACTAGAAAATATCCACCACAGAAAATATAAATCTCCACATCTGACTAAAGACATGGAGGGTATATCTGCATCTCCAGAGATAAAGCTTGGCTGCAAAAAATCCTTACACAGACAAAGCTGGACAAGACCAAACAAGAAAATGCACTGAACTATAAGGCCCACAGCATGTGGGCAGCAAAAACAAGCAGAGCTTATCTTTGTTGAAATGAACAGCAAAACAGGAGAGACCAGGCTGGATGTGAATCCTCCAAAAACAATGGACAACTGGCACTGACTAAAGGATCAAGCAAGACTAAATAGCCCAGTCCAAATTGCAATAAGTGAACACACCTGATAAATGCTGCGATCCAAAGACAGCAGCACTACCACTCATAACCACCGGAGGGAGCCCAAGAGCAGAATTCACAACAGTACCCCCCCTTGAGGAGGGGTCACCGAACCCTCACCAGAGCCCCCAGGCCAATCAGGACGAGCCAAATGAAAGGCACGAACCAAATCGTCAGCATGAACATCGGAGGCAACAACCCACGAATTATCCTCCTGGCCATAACCCTTCCATTTGACAAGATACTGAAGCTTCCGCCTCGAAAAACGAGAATCCAAAATCTTCTCAACCACATACTCCAACTCCCCATCAATCAACACCGGGGCCGGAGGATCAACAGAGGGAACAACGGGCACCACATACTTCCGCAACAAAGATCTATGGAAAACATTATGGATGGAAAAAGAGGCTGGAAGGGCCAAACGAAAAGACACTGGATTGATAATCTCAGAAATCCTATAAGGACCAATAAACCGAGGCTTGAACTTAGGGGAAGAAACCTTCATAGGAACATGACGGGAAGACAACCAGACCAATTCCCCAACCCGAAGCCGGGAACCAACACACCGACGATGGTTAGCAAAACGCTGAGCCTCCTCCTGAGACAACACCAAATTGTCCACCACATGAGCCCAAATTTGCTGCAGCCTGTCAACCACAGAATCCACGCCAGGGAAATCAGAAGGCACAACCTGCCCTGAAGAAAAACGAGGATGAAAACCAAAATTACAAAAAAAAGGCGAAACCAAGGTAGCAGAACTAGCCCGATTATTAAGGGCAAACTTGGCCAATGGCAAGAAAGCCACCCAATCATCCTGATCAGCAGACACAAAGCATCTCAAATAAGTTTCCAAAGTCTGATTAGTTCGATCGGTTTGGCCATTTGTCTGAGGATGAAATGCGGAAGAAAAAGACAAAACAATGCCCAGCCTAGCACAAAAGGCCCGCCAAAACCTAGAAACAAACTGGGAACCTCTATCGGACACAATATTCTCCGGAATGCCATGCAAACGAACCACATGCTGAAAAAACAACGGAACCAAATCAGAAGAGGAAGGCAATTTAGGCAAAGGTATCAAATGAACCATCTTAGAAAACCGGTCACAAACCACCCAGATAACCGACATCCTCTGGGAAACCGGAAGATCTGAAATAAAATCCATAGAAATATGCGTCCAAGGTCTCTCAGGGACCGGCAAAGGCAGAAGCAACCCACTAGCGCGGGAACAGCAAGGCTTGGCCCGCGCACAAGTCCCACAGGACTGCACAAAAGAACGCACATGCCGCGACAAAGAAGGCCACCAAAGGACCAACCAACAAAATCTCTGGTACAAAAAATCCCAGGATGGCCAGCCAACACAGAACAATGAACCTCAGAAATCACTTTACTAGTCCATCTATCAGGAACAAACAGTTTCCCCACTGGACAGCGGTCAGGTTTATTAGCCTGAAATTCCTGAAGAACCCGTCGTAAATCAGGGGAGATGGCAGAAAGAATCACCCCTTCCTTCAGAATGCCGACCGGCTTAAGGACCCCAGGAGAATCAGGCAAAAAACTCCTAGAGAGGGCATCAGCCTTAACATTCTTAGAACCCGGAAGATACGAGATCACAAAATCAAAATGAGAGAAAAACAGGGACCATCGAGCCTGTCTAGGATTCAGCCGTTTGGCAGACTCGAGGTAAATCAGATTCTTATGATCGGTCAGGACCACAATACGGTGCTTGGCCCCCTCAAGCCAATGTTGCCACTCCTCAAATGCCCACTTCATAGCCAACAACTCCCAATTGCCGACATCATAATTGCGTTCTGCAGATGAAAACTTCCGAGAAAAGAAGGCACACGGTTTCATCAAGGAACCATCAGAATTAGGGTTGAGCGAAACGGGTCGAACATTTTCAAAAGTCGCCGACTTTTGGCTAAGTCGGGGTTTCATGAAACCCGATCCGACCCCTGTGCGGGGTCGGCCATGCGGTACGCGACTTTCGCGCCAAAGTCGCGTTTCAATGACGCGAAAAGCGCCATTTCTCAGCCAATGAAGGTAAACGCAGAGTGTGGGCAGCGTGATGACATAGGTCCTGGTCCCCACCATCTTAGAGAAGGGCATTGCAGTGATTGGCTTGCTGTCTGCGACGTCACAGGGGCTATAAAGAGGCATTCCCGCCGACCGCCATCTTACTGCTGCTGATCTGAGCTTAGGGAGAGGTTGCTGCCGCTTTGTCAGAAGCAGGTATAGCGTTAGGCAGGGTCCATTAACCACAAAACCGCTTGTGCTGCAGCGATTTGCACTGTCCAACACCACCCTCGGTGTGCAGGGACAGTGGAAGTTTTTTTGTTTTTTTTTTTCCCCTCAGCGCTGTAGCTCATTGGGCTGCCCTAGAAGGCTCCCTGATAGCTGCATTGCTGTGTGTACGCCGCTGTGCAAACCAACTGCTTTTTTCAAAGCACAAATCCTCTTGTTCCTTCCTTTCTGCACAGCTATCTTTTTTGTTTGTCCACACTTTTTATTTCATTTGTGCATCAGTCCACTCCTTATTGCTGCCTGCCATACCTGGCTGAGATTACTGCAGGCAGGGAGATAGTAGCTGCCTGCCATACCTGGCTGAGATTACTGCAGGCAGGGAGATAGTAATTGTAGGACATTCCCTGTTTTTTTTTTTTTTTTTTTTTTTGGTGGGAGATTAAGATTGGCAATTTGGCATTTCTGCTAGAGTGCCATCCCTGTGTGTGCCATCTCTCTCACATAGTGGGCCATAGAAAGCCTTTTCATTTTTCTGTATTTTTTTTTGTGGGGTGTATAAATTCTCCCTGATAAAAATACAGTGGGAGATTAATATTGGCCTTTGGGCTTGTGTGCCAGTCCTGAGTGTGCCATCTCTCTCACAAATAGTGGGCCATAGAAAGCCTATTTTATTTTTTTTTGGGTTTTATAAATTCTCCCTGAAAAAAAGGGAGATTAATATTGGCCTCTGGGCTTGTGTGCCAGTCCTGAGCGTGCCATCTGTGCCAGCCCTGAGCGTGCCATCTCTCTCACAAATAGTGGGCCATAGAAAGCCTATTTAATTTTTTTTTTGGTTTTATAAATTCTCCCTGAAAAAAAGGGAGATTAATATTGGCCTCTGGGCTTGTGTGCCAGTTGTGAGCGTGCCATCTGTGCCAGTCCTGAGCGTGCCATCTCTCTCACAAATAGTGGGCCATAGAAAGCCTATTTAATTTTTTTTTTGTTTTATAAATTTTCCCTGAAAAAAGGGAGATTAATATTGGCCTCTGGGCTTGTGTGCCAGTTGTGAGCGTGCCATCTGTGCCAGTCCTGAGCGTGCCATCTCTCTCACAAATAGTGGGCCATAGAAAGCCTATTTAATTTTTTTTTTGGTTTTATAAATTTTCCCTGAAAAAAGGGAGATTAATATTGGCCTCTGGGCTTGTGTGCCAGTTGTGAGCGTGCCATCTGTGCCAGTCCTGAGCGTGCCATCTCTCTCACAAATAGTGGGCCATAGAAAGCCTATTTAAATATTTTTTTGGTTTTATAAATTCTCCCAGAAAAAAAGGGAGATTAATATTGGCCTCTGGGCTTCTGTGCCAGTCCTGAGCGTGCCATCTGTGCCAGTCCTGAGCGTCCCATCTCTCTCACAAATAGTGGGCCATAGAAAGCCTATTTTTTTTTTTTTTTGGGTTTTAGAAATTCTCCCTGAAAAAAAAAGGGAGATTAATATTGCCCTTTGGGCTTGTGTGCCAGTACTAAGCGCTCCATCTCTCTCTCTCTCTCAGTCAGTGGGCCATAGAACGCCTATTTTTGGTTTTATTTGTTTTCTAAATTCTCCCTGAAAAAATAATTTTATTTTATTTGGTTTCTAAATTCTTCCTGATAAAATCATATTTTTTTTATTATTTTTTTTTCTAAAGTCTCCCTGAAAAAAAAAAAAAAAAAAAAAAAACAGTGGGAGATTAATATTGGCCTTTCTGCTTGTGTGCCAGTCTTGACTCCTGGGTGCGTCATCTCTCAGTCAGTGGGCCATAGAACGCCTATTTTTGGTTTTATTTGTTTTATAAATTCTCCCTGAAAAAATCATTTTATTTTATTTGGTTTCTAAATTCTTCCTGATAAAATCATATTTTTTTTATTATTTTTTTTTCTAAAGTCTCCCTGAAAAAAAAAAAAAAACAACAACCAAAAAAAACAGTGGGAGATTAATATTGGCCTTTCTGCTTGTGTGCCAGTCTTGACTCCTGGGTGTGCCATCTCTCTCTCTCTCTCTCTCTCTCTCTCTCCAATTGTGGTCCATAGAAAGCCTATATTTTTTTTCCTTGATTTGGGTTCCAAAATCTACCAGAGAAAATAACTACATCAATCATTGGTAGAAAAATATTGGCCTCTGGGCTTGTGTGCCACTCCTGACTCCTGTGTGCGTCATCTCTCAGTCAGTGGGCCATAGAACGCCTATTTTTGTTTTTATTTGTTTTATAAATTCTCCCTGAAAAAATCATTTTATTTTATTTGGTTTCTAAATTCTTCCTGATAAAATCATATTTTTTTTATTATTTTTTTTTCTAAAGTCTCCCTGAAAAAAAAAAAAAAAAAACAAACAAAAAAAACAGTGGGAGATTAATATTGGCCTTTCTGCTTGTGTGCCAGTCTTGACTCCTGGGTGTGCCATCTCTCTCTCTCTCTCTCTCTCTCTCTCTCTCTCTCTCTCCAATTGTGGTCCATAGAAAGCCTATATTTTTTTTCCTTGATTTGGGTTCCAAAATCTACCAGAGAAAATAACTACATCAATCATTGGTAGAAAAATATTGGCCTCTGGGCTTGTGTGCCACTCCTGACTCCTGTGTGCGTCATCTCTCAGTCAGTGGGCCATAGAACGCCTATTTTTGTTTTTATTTGTTTTATAAATTCTCCCTGAAAAAATAATTTTATTTTATTTGGTTTCTAAATTCTTCCTGATAAAATCATATTTTTTTTATTATTTTTTTTTCTAAAGTCTCCCTGAAAAAAAAAAAAAAAAAAAAAAAAAACCCCCCAAAAAATGGGAGATTAATATTGGCCTTTCTGCTTGTGTGCCAGTCTTGACTCCTGGGTGTGCCATCTCTCTCTCTCTCTCTCTCTCTCTCTCTCCAATTGTGGTCTATAGAAAGCCTATATTTTTTTTCCTTGATTTGGGTTCCAAAATCTACCAGAGAAAATAACTACATCAATCATTGGTAGAAAAATATTGGCCTCTGGGCTTGTGTGCCACTCCTGATTCCTGTGTGCGTCATCTCTCACTCAGTGGCCCATAGAAAGCATATAGTTTGTTACATTTGTTTTCTAAATTCTCCCTGCAAAAATCTATTTTTTTTTTTTGGGGGGGTTTCTAAAGTGTTCCTGAAAAAAATAAAAATAAAAAAAAAATAATAGTGTGACATTAATATTAACATTTGTGCTTCAGTGACAGTCCTGCGTGTGGGGCATCTCTCTAATTTGCAGCCACCAAAAAAAGAGTGTGTAACATTGGGCCTGATTTTCGCTGTGGTCTCACCAACCTGTAAAGGGGTAGCTAAATCATACTGAAGTTATAGCTCACCGTGTAAGTTGTGTGACTGCAACAAATAACGTTAGTTTGGTTACGTTTTTAAAACAATGAGGAAGTCTAGTGGAAGAGGTCGTGGCCGGGGGCGTTCATTGTCAGCTGGTAATGAGGGTAGTGGTAGTGGTGGAGCATCAGGTGGTCGTGGGGAAAAAATATTGCACCTAAGTCTGGAGCTGTGGAGCCAGGTTCGTCGTCCGGCTACACAAGGCCTCGAACGCTCCCTTTTCTGGGATTAGGAAAACCGCTTTTAAAGCCGGAGCAGCAAGAGCAAGTTTTGGCTTATCTTGCTGACTCAGCCTCTAGCTCTTTTGCCTCCTCTCGTGAAACTGGTAAAAGTAAAAGCAGCGCGTCGTTAGTGGATGTTCACGGTCAGGGACAAGTCACTTCCTTGTCCTCTTCAGCAAAAACAACAACAGAGAAGAATGCAGCAGGCGACACAACGGGTTACTCCATGGAGCTCTTTACACATACCGTCCCTGGCTTAGAAAGTGAAGCAGTTAACAGTCCATGCCCATTACAAATTGAATCTGACATGGAGTGCACTGACGCACAGCCACAGCCAGACTACTATGCTGGTCCTTTGACTCAGACCACAACATTGCCCTCGCAGGGTGCTGATCAAGAATCAGACCCTGATGAGACTATGTTGCCCCATCACGAACGCTATACCACCGAACGACACGGTGACACAGACGAAGTTGCGCAGGAGGTACAAGAAGAGTTATTAGATGACCCAGTTCTTGACCCCGATTGGCAGCCATTGGGGGAACAGGGTGCAGGCGGCAGCAGTTCTGAAGCGGAGGAGGAGGAGGGGCCGCAGCAGGCATCAACATCGCCACAGGTTCCATCTGCCGGGCCCGTATCTTGCCCAAAATGCGTGGCAAAGCCAAAACCTGGTGGAGGACAGCGTGGCCATCCGGTTAAAGCTCAGTCTGCAATGCCTGAAAAGGTATCCGATGCTAGAAAGAGTGCAGTCTGGCATTTTTTTAAACAACATCCAATTGATCAGCGCAAAGTCATCTGTCAAAAATGTTCTACTTCCTTAAGCAGAGGTCAGAATCTGAAAAGTCTCAATACTAGTTGCATGCATAGACATTTAACCACCATGCATTTGAAAGCTTGGACTAACTACCAAACGTCCCTTAAGGTTGTTGCACCCTCGGCCAATGAAGCTAGTCATCAACGCAACATCCCTTCCGGCAGTGTAGGACCACCATTTAGCGCACCACCTGCTGTATCTGTGCAGGTATCTTTGCCAGGCCAAAGCAGTCAGGGTCAGGGAATCACCAGTTTCGTAGTAGGAAACACTGCATCTAGGGCACCGGCGGCAACAATACCATCTCCCACCGTCTCTCAGTCTGCCATGTCCACCGGCACCCCCGCTAGTTCCACGATCTCCAGCTCTCCAGTCCAGCTCACCCTACATGAGACTATGGTTAGAAAAAGGAAATACTTAGTCTCGCATCCGCGTACACAGGGTTTGAACGCCCACATAGCTAGACTAATCTCGTTAGAGATGATGCCCTACCGGTTAGTTGAAAGCGAAGCTTTCAAAGACCTGATGGACTACGCTGTACCACGCTACGAGCTACCCAGTCGACACTTTTTTTCCAGAAAAGCCATCCCAGCCCTCCACCAGCATGTTAAAGAGCGCATCGTCCATGCACTCAGGCAATCTGTGAGCACAAAGGTGCACCTGACAACAGATGCATGGACCAGTAGGCATGGCCAGGGATGTTACGTGTCCATCACGGCACACTGGGTAAATGTGGTGGATTCAGGGTCCACAGGGGACAGCAAGTTTGGGACAGTTCTGCCTAGCCCACGGTCTAGTAAACAGTTGTCTGTAGCCGTTCGCACCCCCTCCTCCTCCTCCTCCTCCTCGTCCTCCTGCAGAAGCAAGAGCTCGTCCACAGACCGCAGTCGCACAAACACTCCATCCGCACCTGCCACTGTTGCACACCAGGTCTCCCATTATGGGGCAGCTACTGGCATACGTCAGCAGGCTGTATTGGCTATGAAGTGTTTGGGCGACAATAGACACACCGCGGAAGTTCTGTCCGAGTTCTTGCAGCAAGAAACGCAGTCGTGGCTGGGCACTGTAGATCTCGAGGCAGGCAAGGTAGTGAGTGATAACGGAAGGAATTTCATGGCTGCCATCTCCCTTTCCCAACTGAAACACATTCCTTGCCTGGCTCACACCTTAAACCTGGTGGTGCAGTGCTTCCTGAAAAGTTATCCGGGGTTATCCGACCTGCTCCTCAAAGTGCGTGGACTTTGCGCACATATCCGCCGTTCGCCTGTACACTCCAGCCGTATGCAGACCTATCAGCGTTCTTTGAACCTTCCCCAGCATCGCCTAATCATAGACGTTGCAACAAGGTGGAACTCAACACTGCACATGCTTCAGAGACTGTGCGAACAGAGGCGGGCTGTTATGTTTTTGTGGGAGGATACACATACACGGGCAGGCAGTAGGATGGCAGACATGGAGTTGTCAGGTGTGCAGTGGTCGAAGATTCAAGACATGTGTCAAGTCCTTCAGTGTTTTGAGGAATGCACACGGCTGGTTAGTGCAGACAACGCCATAATAAGCATGAGCATCCCCCTAATGCGTCTGCTGATGCAAAGTTTGACGCACATAAAGGATCAGGCGTCTGCACCAGAGGAAGAGGAAAGCCTTGATGACAGTCAGCGATTGTCTGGTCAGGGCAGTGTACATGACGAGGTACCGGGCGAAGAGGAGGTGGAGGATGAGGAGGATGATGGGGATGAGTATATTTTTAATGAGGAAGCTTTCCCGGGGGCACGGGAAATTGGTGGCGTGGCAAGGCCGGGTTCTGGTTTTTTGAGGGACACAAGTGACGTAGATTTGCCTGCAACTGCCCCTCAACCAAGCACAACCGCAGATTTGACAACGGGAACTTTGGCCCACATGGCGGATTATGCCTTGCGTATCCTCAAAAGGGACACACGCATTACAAAAATGATGAACGATGACGATTACTGGTTGGCCTGCCTCCTTGATCCTCGCTATAAAGGCAAATTGCAAAATATTATGCCACATGAGAACTTGGAACTAATATTAGCAACAAAACAATCAACTCTTGTTGACCGTTTGCTTCTGGCATTCCCTGCACACAGCGCCCGTGATCGTTCTCACACGAGCTCCAGGGGCCAGCAGACCAGAGGTGTTAGAGGGGCAGAAATCAGAAGTGGCGTTGGCCAGAGGGGTTTTCTGACCAGGTTGTGGAGTGATTTTTCTATGACCGCAGACAGGACAGGTACTGCAGCATCAATTCAAAGTGACAGGAGACAACATTTGTCCAGTATGGTTACAAACTATTTTTCATCCCTTATCGACGTTCTCCCTCAACCGTCATTCCCATTTGATTACTGGGCATCCAAATTAGACACCTGGCCAGAATTGGCAGAATATGCATTGCAGGAGCTTGCTTGCCCGGCAGCTAGTGTCCTATCAGAAAGAGTATTCAGTGCTGCAGGTTCAATACTAACAGAAAAAAGGACTCGTCTGGCTACCCAAAATGTAGATGATCTAACCTTCATTAAAATGAACCACAACTGGATTTCAAAATCTTTTGCCCCACCCTGCCCGGCTGACACCTAGCTTTCCTATGAAAAGGTCTTGCCTGTGGACTATTCTGAATGACTTTTCCAATCTCGTAATTTTCTTCACCTGATTGTCCAGCATACGACATGTTTCCACCTCACGAAATGGCCAAACTCCCCACACGGGGCCGTGCTATCGCCACTTTGCGCTTGGACCCTTGAGAGTGCTGTTTGTCTGAAGAGGTGGGTGTGGCCGCTTTTGGTCGACGGCACTGCCACTGGGTCCCTCATAGTACAATAAAGTGTCTCTGGCGGTGGTGGTGCGCACCCAACGTCAGACACACCGTTGTAATATGAGGGGCCCTGTACCTGTACCGCCGGCCACAAGACAGTTCCCCCCCCCAGCTCAAACAGTGCTCTACCACTAGCAAAATTATCTCTCACAGCTTCACCAATGTGTAGTCTAGGCGCTGACATCCTTCAATGCCTGGCACTGACAATACCATTGTTTTGACATTTTTGTTATGTTAGGCCTTCGAAGCCTGTCTGCGGTCCCTTCTTTCTACAACTACTACACTGACCAGGCCACTGCTGGCCGTGTTACCCTGGAACCAATTTAAAAGTGCCTACAGTCAGCCCAATTTTGTTATGTTAGGCCTTCGAAGACTGTCTGCCGTCACTCCTTCCACTAGACTTCCACTGACCAGACCACTGCTGCCCGTGTACCCCTGGAACCAATTTAAAAGTGCCTACAGCCAGCCCAAGTTTGTTATGTTAGGCCTTCGAAGCCTGTCTGCGGTCACTCCTTCCACTAGACTTCCACAGACCAGACCACTGCTGCCCGTGTACCCCTGGAACCAATTTAAAAGTGCCTACAGCCAGCCCAAGTTTGTTATGTTAGGCCTTGGAAGCCTGTCTGCGGTCACTCCTTCCACTAGACTTCCACTGACCAGACCACTGCTGCCCATGTACCCCTGGAACCAATTTAAAAGTGCCTACAGCCAGCCCAAGTTTGTTATGTTAGGCCTTGGAAGCCTGTCTGCGGTCACTCCTTCCACTAGACTTCCACTGACCAGACCACTGCTGCCCGTGTACCCCTGGAACCAATTTAAAAGTGCCTACAGCCAGCCCAAGTTTGTTATGTTAGGCCTTCGAAGCCTGTCTGCGGTCACTCCTTCCACTAGACTTCCACAGACCAGACCACTGCTGCCCGTGTACCCCTGGAACCAATTTAAAAGTGCCTACAGCCAGCCCAAGTTTGTTATGTTAGGCCTTCGAAGCCTGTCTGCGGTCACTCCTTCCACTAGACTTCCACTGACCAGACCACTGCTGCCCGTGTACCCCTGGAACCAATTTAAAAGTGCCTACAGCCAGCCCAAGTTTGTTATGTTAGGCCTTCGAAGCCTGTCTGCGGTCACTCCTTCCACTAGACTTCCACAGACCAGACCACTGCTGCCCGTGTACCCCTGGAACCAATTTAAAAGTGCCTACAGCCAGCCCAAGTTTGTTATGTTAGGCCTTGGAAGCCTGTCTGCGGTCACTCCTTCCACTAGACTTCCACTGACCAGACCACTGCTGCCCATGTACCCCTGGAACCAATTTAAAAGTGCCTACAGCCAGCCCAAGTTTGTTATGTTAGGCCTTGGAAGCCTGTCTGCGGTCACTCCTTCCACTAGACTTCCACTGACCAGACCACTGCTGCCCATGTACCCCTGGAACCAATTTAAAAGTGCCTACAGCCAGCCCAAGTTTGTTATGTTAGGCCTTGGAAGCCTGTCTGCGGTCACTCCTTCCACTAGACTTCCACTGACCAGACCACTGCTGCCCGTGTACCCCTGGAACCAATTTAAAAGTGCCTACAGCCAGCCCAAGTTTGTTATGTTAGGCCTTCGAAGCCTGTCTGCGTCCCGTTCTTTCAACTACAACTACACTGACCAGGCCACTGATGGCCGTGTTCCCCTGGAACCAATTTTAACTTGCCTACAGCCAGCCCTATGTTATTATGTTAGGCCTTCGAAGCCTGTCTGAGTCCCGTTCTTTCAACTACAACTACACTGACCAGGCCACTGATGGACGTGTTCCCCTGGAACCAATTTTAACTTGCCTACAGCCAGCCCAATGTTAGGCCTTTGATGCCTGTCTGCCGTCACTCCTTCCACTAGGCCTCCACTGACCTGTCTATTGCTGCCCGTGTACCCCTTGAACCAACCTAATAAAATATAAAAAAAATTAATTTGATTATAAAAAATAAGATCGTGTTGAGATCTCAAATGCAGACATTTTAACAATCAAAACAAACACACAACAAATATCTGGAACTGTACTACAAAGGTCCAACAGCTACAATTTCTTTCTCCTGCAAGAAGTTAACTGAAAGTTTTTTGGAGTTGTTAACACAGATATGGCATCCACCGAGTGTTGTCCTGTCGCGTCTCCTTTAAATTATTTCCAATAAGATGTTAAACTATTAATTTAATAAAATCAATAATTAAAAAATTAATTGAGTAAGTCAAAAGCACATTGCAAATAAACATTAATTACAAATCAAGAAGCATGGCGCGTCCGAGGGTGAGTAGATACCGAATAAGAATATAATCACCCTCGGACGCGCAATGCTTATTTAAAACAGCCTTCCTTCCTAAGAATCAGCCCTTCCGTGGTGTAGAGAGAGGTTGTGTTACACTCCAAGGTGTTCCCCAGGTTGCCTTTCCTGAGCTTCGATCTTCCGGCTCTCGTTTAGTAGCTGTTGGAAACTACGCTGCATTAGGCCTACTAATTGTGTATGGGTGAAACAGTGGCGCATCTGCGGTCCCTCCTTCCACTAGGCCTCCACTGACCTGTCTACTGCGGCCCGTGTACCCCTTGAACCAACCTAATAAAATATTTAAAAAATTAATTTGATTATAAAAAATAAGATCGTGTTGAGATCTCAAATGCAGACATTTTAACAATCAAAACAAACACACAACAAATATCTGGAACTGTACTACAAAGGTCCAACAGCTACAATTTCTTTCTCCTGCAAGAAGTTAACTGAAAGTTTTTTGGAGTTGTTAACACAGATATGGCATCCACCGAGTGTTGTCCTGTCGCGTCTCCTTTAAATTATTTCCAATAAGATGTTAAACTATTAATTTAATAAAATCAATAATTAAAAAAATAATTGAGTAAGTCAAAAGCACATTGCAAATAAACATTAATTACAAATCAAGAAGCATGGCGCGTCCGAGGGTGAGTAGATACCGAATAAGAATATAATCACCCTCGGACGCGCAATGCTTATTTAAAACAGCCTTCCTTCCTAAGAATCAGCCCTTCCGTGGTGTAGAGAGAGGTTGTGTTACACTCCAAGGTGTTCCCCAGGTTGCCTTTCCTGAGCTTCGATCTTCCGGCTCTCGTTTAGTAGCTGTTGGAAACTACGCTGCATTAGGCCTACTAATTGTGTATGGGTGAAACAGTGGCGCATCTGCGGTCCCTCCTTCCACTAGGCCTTCACTGACCTGTCTACTGCGGCCCGTGTACCCCTTGAACCAACCTAATAAAATATTTAAAAAATTAATTTGATTATAAAAAATAAGATCGTGTTGAGATCTCAAATGCAGACATTTTAACAATCAAAACAAACACACAACAAATATCTGGAACTGTACTACAAAGGTCCAACAGCTACAATTTCTTTCTCCTGCAAGAAGTTAACTGAAAGTTTTTTGGAGTTGTTAACACAGATATGGCATCCACCGAGTGTTGTCCTGTCGCGTCTCCTTTAAATTATTTCCAATAAGATGTTAAACTATTAATTTAATAAAATCAATAATTAAAAAAATAATTGAGTAAGTCAAAAGCACATTGCAAATAAACATTAATTACAAATCAAGAAGCATGGCGCGTCCGAGGGTGAGTAGATACCGAATAAGAATATAATCACCCTCGGACGCGCAATGCTTATTTACAACAGCCTTCCTTCCTAAGAATCAGCCCTTTCGTGGTGTAGAGAGAGGTTGTGTTACACTCCAAGGTGTTCCCCGGGTTGCCTTTCATGAGCTTCGATCTTCCGGCTCTCGTTTAGTAGTTGGTGGAAACTACGCTGCATTAGGCCTACAAATTTGGTATGGGGTGTAGAGACAGGTTGTATTACACTCCAAGGTTTTCACCAGGTTGCCTTTCCTGAGCTTCGATCTTCATGCTCTCGTTTAGTAGTTGTAGAAAAGTAAGCTGCATTAGGCCTACAAAATGGGTATGGGGTGGAGAGAGATGGTGTGTTACACTCCAAGGTGTTCCCCAGGTTGCCTTTCCTGAGCTTCGATCTTCATGCTCTCGTTTAGTAGGTGTCGGAAAGTAGGCTGCATTAGGCCTAAAAAATGGGGAATGGGGTGGAGAGAGATGGTGTGTTACACTCCAAGGTGTTCCCCAGGTTTCCTTGCCATTGCTTCGGTCTTCCGACTCTCGTTTAGTAGTTGTAGAAAAGTACACTGCATTAGGCCTAAAAAATGGGGAATGGGGTGGAGAGAGATGGTGTGTTACACTCCAAGGTGTTCCCCAGGTTTCCTTGCCATTGCTTCGGTCTTCCGACTCTCGTTTAGTAGTTGTAGAAAAGTAACATAGTAACATAGTAACATAGTTAGTAAGGCCGAAAAAAGAGATTTGTCCATCCAGTTCTGCCTATATTCCATCATAATAAATACCCAGATCTACGTCCTTCTACAGAACCTAATAATTGTATGATACAATATTGTTCTGCTCCAGGAAGACATCCAGGCCTCTCTTGAACCCCTCGACTGAGTTCGCCATCACCACCTCCTCAGGCAAGCAATTCCAGATTCTCACTGCCCTAACAGTAAAGAATCCTCTTCTATGTTGGTGGAAAAACCTTCTCTCCTCCAGACGCAAAGAATGCCCCCTTGTGCCCGTCACCTTCCTTGGTATAAACAGATCCTCAGTGAGATATTTGTATTGTCCCCTTATATACTTATACATGGTTATTAGATCGCCCCTCAGTCGTCTTTTTTCTAGACTAAATAATCCTAATTTCGCTAATCTATCTGGGTATTGTAGTTCTCCCATCCCCTTTATTAATTTTGTTGCCCTCCTTTGTACTCTCTCTAGTTCCATTATATCCTTCCTGAGCACCGGTGCCCAAAACTGGACACAGTACTCCATGTGCGGTCTAACTAGGGATTTGTACAGAGGCAGTATAATGCTCTCATCATGTGTATCCAGACCTCTTTTAATGCACCCCATGATCCTGTTTGCCTTGGCAGCTGCTGCCTGGCACTGGCTGCTCCAGGTAAGTTTATCATTAACTAGGATCCCCAAGTCCTTCTCCCTGTCAGATTTACCCAGTGGTTTCCCGTTCAGTGTGTAATGGTGATATTGATTCCCTCTTCCCATGTGTATAACCTTACATTTATCATTGTTAAACCTCATCTGCCACCTTTCAGCCCAAGTTTCCAACTTATCCAGATCCATCTGTAGCAGAATACTATCTTCTCTTGTATTAACTGCTTTACATAGTTTTGTATCATCTGCAAATATCGATATTTTACTGTGTAAACCTTCTACCAGATCATTAATGAATATGTTGAAGAGAACAGGTCCCAATACTGACCCCTGCGGTACCCCACTGGTCACAGCGACCCAGTTAGAGACTATACCATTTATAACCACCCTCTGCTTTCTATCACTAAGCCAGTTACTAACCCATTTACACACATTTTCCCCCAGACCAAGCATTCTCATTTTGTGTACCAACCTCTTGTGCGGCACGGTATCAAACGCTTTGGAAAAATCGAGATATACCACGTCCAATGACTCACCGTGGTCCAGTCTATAGCTTACCTCTTCATAAAAACTGATTAGATTGGTTTGACAGGAGCGATTTCTCATAAACCCATGCTGATATGGAGTTAAACAGTTATTCTCATTGAGATAATCCAGAATAACATCCCTCAGAAACCCTTCAAATATTTTACCAACAATAGAGGTTAGACTTACTGGCCTATAATTTCCAGGTTCACTTTTAGAGCCCTTTTTGAATATTGGCACCACATTTGCTATGCGCCAGTCCTGCGGAACAGACCCTGTCGCTATAGAGTCACTAAAAATAAGAAATAATGGTTTATCTATTACATTACTTAGTTCTCTTAGTACTCGTGGGTGTATGCCATCCGGACCCGGAGATTTATCTATTTTAATCTTATTTAGCCGGTTTCGCACCTCTTCTTGGGTTAGATTGGTGACCCTTAATATAGGGTTTTCATTGTTTCTTGGGATTTCACCTAGCATTTCATTTTCCACCGTGAATACCGTGGAGAAGAAGGTGTTTAATATGTTAGCTTTTTCCTCGTCATCTACAACCATTCTTTCCTCACTATTTTTTAAGGGGCCTACATTTTCAGTTTTTATTCTTTTACTATTGATATAGTTGAAGAACAGTTTGGGATTAGTTTTACTCTCCTTAGCAATGTGCTTCTCTGTTTCCTTTTTGGCAGCTTTAATTAGTTTTTTAGATAAAGTATTTTTCTCCCTATAGTTTTTTAGAGCTTCAGTGGTGCCATCCTGCTTTAGTAGTGCAAATGCTTTCTTTTTACTGTTAATTGCCTGTCTTACTTCTTTGTTTAGCCACATTGGGTTTTTCCTATTTCTAGTCCTTTTATTCCCACAAGGTATAAACCGCTTACACTGCCTATTTAGGATGTTCTTAAACATTTCCCATTTATTATCTGTATTCTCATTTCTGAGGATATTGTCCCAGTCTACCAGATTAAGGGCATCTCTAAGCTGTTCAAACTTTGCCTTCCTAAAGTTCAATGTTTTTGTGACTCCCTGACAAGTCCCCCTAGTGAAAGACAGGTGAAACTGCACAATATTGTGGTCGCTATTTCCTAAATGCCCAACCACCTGCAGATTTGTTATTCTGTCAGGTCTATTAGATAGTATTAGGTCTAAAAGTGCTGCTCCTCTGGTTGGATTCTGCACCAATTGTGAAAGATAATTTTTCTTGGTTATTAGCAGAAACCTGTTGCCTTTATGGGTTTCACAGGTTTCTGTTTCCCAGTTAATATCCGGGTAGTTAAAGTCCCCCATAACCAGGACCTCATTATGGGTTGCAGCTTCATCTATCTGCTTTAGAAGTAGACTTTCCATGCTTTCTGTTATATTTGGGGGTTTGTAACAGACCCCAATGAGAATTTTGTTACCATTTTTCCCTCCATAAATTTCAACCCATATGGACTCGACATCCTCATTCCCTTCGCTAATATCCTCCCTTAAAGTGGACTTTAGACAAGACTTTACATAGAGACAAACCCCTCCTCCTCTCCGATTTTTACGATCCTTTCTAAACAGACTGTAACCCTGTAAGTTAACTGCCCAGTCATAGCTTTCATCTAACCATGTCTCGGTTATTCCCACTATGTCAAAGTTACCTGTAGATATTTCTGCTTCTAGTTCTTCCATCTTGTTTGTCAGGCTTCTGGCGTTTGCGAGCATGCAGTTTAGAGGATTTTGTTTTGTTCCAATCTCCTCACTGTGGATTGTTTTAGAAATGTTCTTACCTCCCTTCTGAGTATGTTTTCCTGGGTCGTCTTTGTTCGAGTCTAATGTTTTTCTTCCCGTCCCCTCTTCTTCTAGTTTAACGCCCTCCTGATGAGTGTAGCGAGTCTTCTGGCGAATGTGTGTTTCCCAGGTTTGTTGAGGTGTAGTCCGTCTCTGGCGAGGAGTCCATCATACCAGTAATTCACACCGTGGTCCAGGAATCCAAATCCTTGTTGTCTGCACCATCGTCTTAGCCAGTTGTTTGCATCAAGGATCCTGTTCCATCTCCTGGTGCCATGCCCGTCTACTGGAAGGATAGAAGAAAAAACTACCTGTGCATCCAGTTCCTTTACTTTCTTCCCCAACTCTTCAAAGTCCTTGCAGATTGTCGGTAGGTCCTTCCTTGCCGTGTCATTGGTGCCAACATGTATCAGAAGAAATGGGTGGACGTCCTTGGAGCTGAAGAGCTTTGGTATCCTATCGGTCACATCCTTGATCATCGCACCTGGAAGGCAGCATACTTCTCTTGCAGTTATGTCCGGTCTGCAGATGGCTGCTTCGGTGCCTCTCAGTAGTGAGTCTCCCACCACCACCACTCTTCGTTGCTTCTTGGCTGTACTTTTTGCTGTCACTTGTTGCTGTGTGCCGTTTTCTTTTTTGCTTGCTGGTATTGCTTCATTCTTAGGTGTGCCATCTTCATCCTCTACAAAGATTTGATATCGGTTCTTCAGTTGTGTGGTTGGTGATTTCTCCATGGTCTTCTTGCTTCTTTTGGTCACATGCTTCCACTCATCTGCTTTTGGAGGTTCTCTGACACTTTTTGCACCTTCTGTGACCAGTAGAGATGCTTCTGTTCTGTCTAGAAAGTCTTCATTCTCTTTGATGAGTTTCAAAGTTGCTATTCTTTCTTCCAGACCCCGCACCTTTTCTTCTAAAAGGGCCACTAGTCTACACTTCTGACAGGTGAAATTGGATTCTTCTTCTGGTCGATCTGTGAACATGTAGCACATGCTGCAGCTCACCATGTAGGTTGTCACATCTGCCATGTTGCTCCTAGATCCTGCTGACTTGCTGTGTGTTTTCCTTCTTGTGTAATCTACTCAGCCAAGCTCTCTTGCAATAATGTCCTACAGGCAAAAATTCGCTTCTCCCAGAAGGCACCTGGAATATGCAAATTAGCCTCCTGAAGCTTGAATCCCTGGTTTGGTGATGCTTTCGAAGCAGCTGGTCCCGGCTGTACCCAACGATCTTCTAGCTTAGGGAGACTTCGCTTCTCCCAGAAGGCACCTGGAATATGCAAATTAGCCTCCTGAAGCTTGAATCCCTGGTTTGGTGATGCTTTCGAAGCAGCTGGTCCCGGCTGTACCCAACGATCTTCTAGCTTAGGGAGACTTCGCTTCTCCCAGAAGGCACCTGGAATATGCAAATTAGCCTCCTGAAGCTTGAATCCCTGGTTTGGTGATGCTTTCGAAGCAGCTGGTCCCGGCTGTACCCAACGATCTTCTAGCTTAGGGAGACTTCGCTTCTCCCAGAAGGCACCTGGAATATGCAAATTAGCCTCCTGAAGCTTGAATCCCTGGTTTGGTAATGCTTTCGAAGCAGCTGGTCCCGGCTGTACCCAACGATCTTCTAGCTTAGGGAGACTTCGCTTCTCCCAGAAGGCACCTGGAATATGCAAATTAGCCTCCTGAAGCTTGAATCCCTGGTTTGGTGATGCTTTCGAAGCAGCTGGTCCCGGCTGTACCCAACGATCTTCTAGCTTAGGGAGACTTCGCTTCTCCCAGAAGGCACCTGGAATATGCAAATTAGCCTCCTGAAGCTTGAATCCCTGGTTTGGTGATGCTTTCGAAGCAGCTGGTCCCGGCTGTACCCAACGATCTTCTAGCTTAGGGAGACTTCGCTTCTCCCAGAAGGCACCTGGAATATGCAAATTAGCCTCCTGAAGCTTGAATCCCTGGTTTGGTGATGCTTTCGAAGCAGCTGGTCCCGGCTGTACCCAACGATCTTCTAGCTTAGGGAGACTTCGCTTCTCCCAGAAGGCACCTGGAATATGCAAATTAGCCTCCTGAAGCTTGAATCCCTGGTTTGGTGATGCTTTCGAAGCAGCTGGTCCCGGCTGTACCCAACGATCTTCTAGCTTAGGGAGACTTCGCTTCTCCCAGAAGGCACCTGGAATATGCAAATTAGCCTCCTGAAGCTTGAATCCCTGGTTTGGTGATGCTTTCGAAGCAGCTGGTCCCGGCTGTACCCAACGATCTTCTAGCTTAGGGAGACTTCGCTTCTCCCAGAAGGCACCTGGAATATGCAAATTAGCCTCCTGAAGCTTGAATCCCTGGTTTGGTGATGCTTTCGAAGCAGCTGGTCCCGGCTGTACCCAACGATCTTCTAGCTTAGGGAGACTTCGCTTCTCCCAGAAGGCACCTGGAATATGCAAATTAGCCTCCTGAAGCTTGAATCCCTGGTTTGGTGATGCTTTCGAAGCAGCTGGTCCCGGCTGTACCCAACGATCTTCTAGCTTAGGGAGACTTCGCTTCTCCCAGAAGGCACCAGGAATATGCAAATTAGCCTCCTGAAGCTTGAATCCCTGGTTTGGTGATGCTTTCGAAGCAGCTGGTCCCGGCTGTACCCAACGATCTTCTAGCTTAGGGAGACTTCGCTTCTCCCAGAAGGCACCTGGAATATGCAAATTAGCCTCCTGAAGCTTGAATCCCTGGTTTGGTGATGCTTTCGAAGCAGCTGGTCCCGGCTGTACCCAACGATCTTCTAGCTTAGGGAGACTTCGCTTCTCCCAGAAGGCACCTGGAATATGCAAATTAGCCTCCTGAAGCTTGAATCCCTGGTTTGGTGATGCTTTCGAAGCAGCTGGTCCCGGCTGTACCCAACGATCTTCTAGCTTAGGGAGACTTCGCTTCTCCCAGAAGGCACCTGGAATATGCAAATTAGCCTCCTGAAGCTTGAATCCCTGGTTTGGTGATGCTTTCGAAGCAGCTGGTCCCGGCTGTACCCAACGATCTTCTAGCTTAGGGAGACTTCGCTTCTCCCAGAAGGCACCTGGAATATGCAAATTAGCCTCCTGAAGCTTGAATCCCTGGTTTGGTGATGCTTTCGAAGCAGCTGGTCCCGGCTGTACCCAACGATCTTCTAGCTTAGGGAGACTTCGCTTCTCCCAGAAGGCACCTGGAATATGCAAATTAGCCTCCTGAAGCTTGAATCCCTGGTACACTGCATTAGGCCTAAAAAATGGGTATGGGGTGGAGAGAGATGGTGTGTTACACTCCAAGGTGTTCCCCAGGTTGCCTTTCCTGAACTTCGATCTTCATGCTCTCGTTTAGTAGGTGTCGGAAAGTAGGCTGCATTAGGCCTACAAATTGGGTATGGGGTGGAGAGAGATGGTGTGTTACACTCCAAGGTGTTCCCCAGGTTTCCTTGCCATTGCTTCGGTCTTCCGACTCTCGTTTAGTAGTTGTAGAAAAGTACACAGCATTAGGCCTACAAAATGGGTATGGGGTGGAGAGAGATGGTGTGTTACACTCCAAGGTGTTCCCCAGGTTGCCTTTCCTGAGCTTCTATCTTCAGGCTCTCATTAAATTGTGGTTAAATGGAACAACTGCATTTGGCGTACTAGTTGGTTTGGGGCCTACTATCGGTGTCTGCCACTCCTTGCTGTTCTCCTGGTTTCCTGTCCTGAAATTCCATTTTCAGCCTCTCGTTAAGTAGTTGTTAATGTTAGACTGCATTTGGCCTACTAGTTGGGTTGGGGCCTACTATCGGTGTCTGCCACTCCTTGCTGTTCTCCTCCACTGAACAAAGCTGTGCCGCCTGTTTACTACGGTTGCCAATTTTGAACTGCATTTCGACTACTTACTGATTTGGCCCTACTCTCTGTGTCAGCCTCTCATTCCAGTTGTCCTCCACTGCAATGCCCCCTGGTTATTCCTGTGTTACCAATTTTGAACTGCATTTAGCCCACTTTCTTCTTTGGGCCTATATCTGTGTTTCCACTTCATCGTGCCCATTGCCCAGCCAGTGATAGATGAGTCTGCTGGTACATTGACCCATAACGCAACATTCCCCGTGCACGCTACACAACAACATTGTGACCCTGCTGAAAGTCAGGTTGCTCTTCCCGCATACCATACCACCTTACACGGGGACAAAGAGGAAGGTGCAGATGAAAGTGCAGGTTCCTTCATCAGGTGGGGGGAGGAATACTAGTTGGCGACGTCACTGGCACAGGGCCTCTCATAGTACGCAAAAGTGTTGCTGCCGGTGGGAGGCGCCCCCGCCGTGCAAACACACCGCTGTACTTTGAGGGGCCCTGTGCCAGTGCCAATGCCAACGAGTGGGCCCCCCCTGCTTGCTCAGGTTCACAGCACTTGCAAAGTTGAAATACTTACCTCTCCCTGCTCCACTGCCGTGACGTGGTCCAGATTTCCTGGGCCCACTAATTACTTGAACCAGCCCTCCCCCCCACAACTTTAGCCAAATGACCCCCAATTTCAAATGCCTTCCAATTATTATAAGGTAAATTACGCTTGACAAGCTTCATTAAGAAGAATGGATGGTTTTGACATTAAAATGGGTACTCTAGGTGTTTTCCTGGCCCCCACTCACTGCCGACTATGCTGCCCCATTGACTTGCATTGGGTTTCGTGTTTCGGTCGATCCCGACTTTACGTCATAATCGGCCGATTTCACTCGACCCGACTTTGGACATAGTCGGGTTTCGCAAAACCCGGCTCGACTCTAAAAAGGTCAAGGTCGCTCAACTCTAATCAGAATTCCTCTGAGACAAAACGGCCCCTGCCCCAATCTCAGATGCGTCAACCTCAACCTGAGATGGAAGAGAAACATCCGGCTGACGCAACACAGGGGCAGAAGTAAATCGGCGTTTAAGCTCCTGAAAGGCAGAAACAGCCGCGGAGGACCAATTCGTCACATCAGCGCCTTTCTTCGTCAAATCGGTCAGGGGTTTAACCACACTGGAGAAGTTGGCAATGAAATGACGATAAAAATTAGCAAAGCCCAAGAATTTCTGAAGGCTCTTCACAGATGTGGGCTGAATCCAATCATGAATGGCCTGAACCTTAACCAGATCCATTTCTATAGATGAGGGAGGAAAAATGAAGCACAAAAAAAGAAACCTTCTGCACTCCAAAGAGGCACTTTGACCCCTTCACAAATAAAGCATTATCACGGAGGATCTGAAATACCATCCTGACCTTTTTCAATCATCGGAAAAAATCAAAATATCATCCAAATATACAATCATGAATTTATCAAGATAATTCCAAAAGATATCATGCAAGAAGGACTGGAACACAGATGGGGCATTAGAGAGTCCGAATGGCATCACAAGGTATTCAAAATGGCCTTCGGGCGTATTAAATGCAGTTTTCCATTCGTCGCCCTGCTTAATATGAACCAGATTATATGCCCCTCGAAGGTCAATCCTAGTAAACCAACTAGCTCCCTTAATCCTAGCAAACAAATCAGTAAGCAAAGGCAAAGGGTATTGAAATTTGACCGTGATCTTATTCAAAAGGCGATAATCAATACAGGGTCTCAAGGAGCCATTCTTCTTGGCAACAAAAAAAAAACCTGCTCCCAATGGTGACGAAGATGGCCGAATATGCCCCTTCTCCAAAGACTCCTTAATATAGCTCCGCATGGCGGCATGTTCTGGCACAGACAGGTTGAAAAGTCGGCCCTTAGGGAACTTACAACCTGGAATCAAGTCAATAGCACAATCACAGTCCCTATGCGGTGGAAGGGAACTGGATTTAGGCTCATCTAATACATCCTGGAAATCTGACAAAAACTCAGGAATTTCAGAAGAGGGGGAAGAGGAAATTGACATCAAATGAACGTGACCATGAACCCCCTGACAACCCCAACTAGTCACAGACATAGATTTCCAATCTAACACCGAATTATGTACCCGCAACCATGGAAAACCCAGCACAATATCATCATGCAAATTATGCAACACCAGAAAACGACAATCTTCCTGATGGGCTGGCGCCATGCGCATGGTCAGCTGTGTCCAAAACTGAGGTTTATTTATAGCCAATGGTGTAGCATCAATGCCCCTTAAAGGAATAGGGTTCTGCAAAGGCTGCAAGGGGAAACCACAACATCTGGCAAATTCCAAGTCCATTAATTTCAGAGAGGCGCCTGAATCCACAAATGCCATGACAGAAAATGACGATAATGAGCAGATCAAGTTCACAGATAACAGAAATTTAGGTTGTACAGTACTGATGGTAACAGAACTAGAGATTCTCTTTGTACGCTTAGGGCAATCAGAAATAACATGAGCAGAATCGCCGCAGTAAAAACACAACCTATTCTGACGCCTGAATCTTTGTCGTTCAGCTCTAGACAAAATCCTATCACACTGCATAGGCTCAGGGCTCCGCTCGGAGGACAACGCCACAGTGTGCACCACTCTGCGCTCGCGCAAGCGCCGATCAATCTGAATGGCCAGAGACATAGAATCATTCAGACCAGCAGGCGTGGGGAACCCCACCATAACATCTTTAACGGATTCAGAAAGACCCTTTCTGAAAATTGCCGCCAAGGCATCCTCATTCCATTTAGTCAACACTGACCATTTTCTAAATTTCTGGCAATACGATTCTGCCGCTTCTTGACCCTGACACAGGGCCAACAAGGTCTTCTCTGCATGATCCACTGAATTAGGTTCATCATACAATAACCCTAGCGCCTGAAAAAAGGTGTCTACATTAAGCAAAGCAGGATTCCCAGATTCCAGGGAAAATGTCCAATCCTGAGGATCACCACGTAGCAGGGAAATAACACTTGTAACCTGCTGAATGGGATCACCAGAAGAACGGGGTTTAAGAGCAAAAAACAGTTTACAGTTATTTTTAAAGCTCAAAAATTTGGACCTGTCCCCAAGAAACAAATCAGGAGTTGGAATTCTAGGCTCTAAAACCGGAGTCTGAAAGATATAATCAGAAATACCCTGTACTCTAGCAGCAAGTTGGTCCACAAGAGAAACCAATCCCTGAACCTCCATGCCAGCGCCAAACTCCTGAGCCACCCAGAGGAAAAAAGAGGGAAGGAAAGACAAAACAGACTAAAGAAAAAAAATGGCTCAGCCCTTTTCTTCCCTTCTTTTGAGATGCGTTTAACTCATTGTTGGCCAGTTGTATTGTTATGATCTGGTGGCCTAGGAGCAGCATGAGACATACTCTGGAGAGGGTGGTACCTGTACTGACCGCAGACCCTGAACTTAGCACCGGAACTAGAAGTAGCCGTGGGATGTACCTAACACTCCTTAGACACCTCGACACAGCCTAAGGACTAACTTCCCCTAAAGATAGAAACGGGAAAACTATCTTGCCTCAGAGAAAATCCCCAAAGGATAGACAGCCCCCCACAAATATTGACTGTGAGAGGAGAGGGAAATGACATACGCAGACTGAAATCAGGATTTAGCAAAGGAGGCCATTCTAGCTGAAAAGAAAGAATAGGACAGAGTACTATGCGGTCAGTATTAAAACACTAGAAAATATCCACCACAGAAAATACAAATCTCCACATCTGACTAAAGACATGGAGGGTATATCTGCATCTCCAGAGATAAAGCTTAGCTGCAAAAAATCCTTACACAGACAAAGCTGGACAAGACCAAACAAGAAAATGCACTGAACTATAAAGCCCACAGCATGTGGACAGCAAAAACAAGCAGAACTTATCTTTGTTGAAATGAACAGCAAAACAGGAGAGACCAGGCTGGATGTGAATCCTCCAAAAACAATGGACAACTGGCACTGACTAAAGGATCAAGCAAGACTAAATAGCCCAGTCCAAATTGCAATAAGTGAACACACCTGATAAATGCTGCGATCCAAAGACAGCAGCACTACCACTCATAACCACCGGAGGGAGCCCAAGAGCAGAATTCACAACAGGTCCCATAATTGGCTAATGTGTCACGCACTGTCACTGTAGCAGACATAGCCCGATGGAACTTGTAGTCCCATCGGACAATGCCTGCACACAGAGACACACACACCAATGACCCCCCCACCCAAAGCAAGCCCACCGCACAGCCCCGTTAACCCCCCTGCCCTGCCCACCACCGCCAGGAGATCCCAGCGCCGGCCGCAGAACCACTGTGCAGACCCCCACGCCGCACATAGATCCTGGTACCGTCCGAACATTCCAGCACAGCCAGCAGAGCAGATCGCCCCGCCCACAGCCCCGCCCCCAGAACAGCCCCGCAGGCTGACCCCTGCACCGCCCACAGCCCAGTCACTCTTGATGAGTGACTGCTGTCTGTGGAGGCTGGGTCACGCCTGCTGCTGACGTCACATCAATTTCCAGAGTAACGAGATGCACTTGTGTCTAGAAGTCTTCAAACAGAGGCTGGACAGACATCTGTCTGAGATGGTTTAAATAATCCAGCATTGAACAGGGGGTTGGACACAATGGAGGTCACTTCCAACTCTAACATTCTATGATTCTATTATGTGAGATATTCAGCATTTTTATTAAAGGGGATATACAGGACTTAAAAAAGGCATGTAGTCGCTAACAGAGACAACTATCTGTCTGTTGTACCCGGCGCCGGTCATTGATCGCTCCTTCCAGAGATTCAGCTACTCCCTGTCAACATAGCAGCAGTTTCTCTTCCTGTTGAAGGGGTGGACTACTGGTGCCCTGATGATTGACAGCTGGCTTCTCCAATTAGACAGCGGATATCCTGTTGTAAATAAGCATGACAAGAAGACAAAAATCTGCTCTCTTGACGTGATGTCAGTGGAAGTCTGTGCCTGGCAAGTAGGTATCAACTATCTGCCTCTTAGTGCTTAGGCACATTTTTTTTCATTAATGTCCCAGATATCCCATTTAATTTCATTTTCTCCTTTTATGACATACAGCATAAAATTCCATAACAATGGAGACATGTGAACATAATGTAAGCAACCTATGTCACGATAAGTTTGTAGCATATCATATAAGACAAACTGTACTTCATTTTTTTTTTACTTTTCTGCCACTTCTTTCCCTTCCCCAATTTTCTGTATTTTCACTATCTCTGAATTGCAGAGATCAAGTTAAATGCTGCACACAAAAGTCTACAGGAGGGATGTCAAACTCAAATACATAAAACAGACAGCTGAGGGCTGGGATTTTCAAGTCAGTAATGGGCCATGGATATTGCCCTCCCCAGCCTAAAAATAGTGGCACACAGCTACCCCTGGAAAGGTGCATATATTAGAAGGGTCCATTCTGGCGCTTTGCCCTGCTATTTCCTATATGGCGATGGCAAGTGGGGTTCATATTTGTGGGGTTGATGTCACCTTTGAATTCTCCGGTGACATCAAGCCCGTGGCTTAGTAATGGAGACCTACCATTACTAATCCTATACTCATATTGTAAATACACACACAGCAAGAATAAAGTATTTTATTTGAAATAAAAACTAAACACACTTTTCCATTTTTATTTAAAAATAATAAACACAGTTATACTCACCTAAAGCCTAAATCCATTGAATCCCTCGTCTCCTGTAATAAAACAGAAATAAAAAACAACCATATCCCTCACCTGTCCGTCGTTCAGTCTCACAACATAATAAATGTCTGGCATAAATAGTTTTCAACCTCAATGGTGCCAATATGAGTCTGTCCAGGCTGAGATTCTCTGGGGAATGAGCTACTGCAAGAGCAAGATCAGTAACCAACGGTAACCTCATCGAGGTTACCATGTGTCACTGAGGCTGTGACACCTCAGCACAGTGAGATAATGTCAGTGAGTTCACAACAGTTCATGTTAAATGAGTTCACCACAGTTCAGCTCAGTGAGTTCACGACAGTGAACTGTGGCGAACTCACCGAGCTTGAACTGTGGTGAAGTCACTCAGCTTCAACTGCGGTGAGTTCAACCTCGATGGTCACTGATGCTACGCTGGCAGCAGCTCATTCATCTGTGGTTCTCAGCCTAGACATCTTAGCACCATCGCGGTTGAAAACTATTTATCACAAGCATGGATTACGGCATAGGACAGAATGACAAATCAATTATCACACATGGCCCTGTAGGTGTGGCAAATGTCTAGCTGTGTTGGTGGTAGTAATAGAGGTGTCACTTTCAGCCATATTGATAAGTGCTCTGGCAGTGGCACTCAGAGTCAAGGATAATCAAGTGGTGGGAATCAAGAGGATGCAAGGAGCTCAGAAAATTCCCACCCTGAGTCAACTGGCACTTGAGTCATTGATATTAATAATTGTGTAGAGGACATGAGGTGACAAGGAGTTGATATCATCAGAGGATAAGGTTGATGTCAGGAACAAGTGATGCTACAGCTGCAGTTGGAGGAAGAGGTCCAAGAGTGCCTAAAGTTCTAGTTCTTGTTATTATGGTGGCAACAGGATGTATATGTGGTCATCTCGGGCGTGGGAATGCTTTTCCAGGTTGCTAACTCACAAATATTTTGCAGTGTGCAGGCAGTACAGGAGAAAGTTTGAGTACAAATCAGCTAGAAAGTACAGTGGTCCATGAACATATGAAGTGGCATCACCTGATCAAAGGGAAAAAGCAATATGTGCAAAAGACAAGCTGTCCTGCTCATATTCCTCCTTCTGGCAGCCAAGCCACATCCTCAAACAGTACCTGATGGATGTCAGCATCACCAACTTCTCGTGATACTCCTCCTGCAGCATCGGTTATCTATACCTGATGTGGTTAGAGGCAGCACTATGCGCCAAATAATCTGCATGTTAGACCATTCAACTTAGATCAGGTCAATTTACAGGTGGTGTAATCACAACCATATTACTTAGTGGACTCCATTGACTTCAGTAAATAATGACTTACACTTTGCTTCGATGAAAGATACTGAGTTGCCATTATTTTTCAGAGAAAGGGCTCTTGCTCTGTGTTCTCCCTGGACTTGTCATTGTGCTTGAAAATGAGCAGCAGTTATGTACAGAGATAATATATCTTTCATAGGCCACTGTGTCAATGTTTTGAACAAACAGCAATGTACCACCATAACCAGGGCTGGTGGTGAAACCTCTATGATTTGGCACTAAGTCTGGTTCCAACACCTGGTTGTGCTCATTTACCTACTTGCTCATATCCTCTTCAATTGACATCACCCCATCTCCAGTTCTACCGGCAGTATATTGCATCAACACCCATCATTTCATGTTTGCAAACTGAAAGGGAACTTGACAGCCTATTCATGCTGCCTAAACCATGAGCCGCATGAATCAAAGTCTGGCTACATTATTTGAATTACAACTGTTGTTCATTGTAGTAATCAGAAATGCCTGAAATATTGTGGTCACATTATGTACGGGCAAAGGAACACGTGCTTCCTGCATGACACTCATCCTACATTTGATCATGCTAAATTTATTCAATGTGAATGTCTGGGCATTTCAACCATTCTTATGTGGCAAAACATGGCCTATAGGCTTTGCAGAATTATTTACAGCCTGCCTGAGTGCTTCTTGATTTTCAAATCTACCTTGTCCACACAGTGAATGTTATATGTCATGCAACAATGGAGGAGATTTATCAAGCTAGAATTCTTGGCATACCACATTTAAAAAGGGGCATGGTCTACCATGTAAAAACATAGGCCATGAATCTAATATATAATTGCCTAGAATACTACTTCCTGCAATTTGTGCCAACTTCCTGTCCGGAGCTAATGTCCGGAGCTAATGTCCGGAGATAATGTCCAGAGCTAATGTCCGGAGATAAGTGACGTCAACAGTGTCCAGTGTCTGATTGGTTGCCGCCTGCTGCGAGCGACCAATCAGAAACGTGCCGTACTGTGACACACTCCGCCCGCCATTTTGGTGTGATTTTTGAATTTTTACCTCACAGCAAGTTTCTACTGCGTGGAGGCAGGCCCAGTGACGTTGCTCTTCAAGCTCCTGCCGAATTTCGTCAAAAAAATGATAATACCATTTACCAAAACTATATATATTTAGTTGTGAAGTGGTTCAGTGACATTTTCACACCAATTTTGAACTTTTGTTTGGTGTTTTCTCCATATACTGCCTATTATTCACTGACTGTTATACTGAGAGACTGCCGTTTATTAACCTCTTCTTTGCCACATTGGGTATATTGCTCTATTATTTGCCACATAAGGACATTGTCCATTATTGCCCAGCAATTTCTCTGCAATATAAACTGCCTATTTATTAATATCTGCATTCCTGCAAAGAACTATTGCCTATTATTAACTGGCTATTTTCCTACTACCTGACATTGTTCTTAAGCAAAGAACCGTTGTTGTGGCATTTGCCACAACACGCAAAGTTGTCGTCTGAGGTCTTTCATCCCTCCCCTCATAAGCATGTTCATGGATCCTGTGTAACTGTACCTTAAATAACAAGAATTGTCAAGAGCTGGTGAGTGCAGCCATTTTTTGTTCTTTCTTACTATTATTTATTAATTGTATTATTTTTACATTTGAATAAATAAAGTATATATGGATTCTAGACTCCCGATTCTTTAGAATCGGGCTGCCATCTAGTATAACATAATTGAGGATCACTTTCTGGCACAAAGAAAGCCAACTAAAACATGGAGTAAACAAAGGGTTCATTCAGATGTCAGTGATTTTTTCATGTATAGAAAAAACTTACCGATTTTCATTAGCGTTTTGCATTTTAAAGCACCACTCCATCTTTTTTTTCAGTGGTTGTGTGGTGCTACTAAACTAAGGTCCCTGTCTTATACTTACTTGCTGCCCCTCCGGTCCCATGGCAGCATCTTGTGACCAGAGCTTCTGACTTGATGGATGTCAGGAGCTTCATCACAAGCTTTCAATCAATGCAAGTCTATGAGAGCCAGAGAGTTGCTCTCATGGACTTGTATTGAGTGACCTTCCCTTTGGCTCTCTCCATTGTTTACAGCCCCCTATGTTATGTATATCACACAGTTACAGCCCCCTATATGATGTATATCTTGAAATCGCAGCCCCCTATATGATATATAAACCGCAGTCATAGCCCCTTATTCAGGGAAGATTAAGGGTAATCAGGGGTCCTAGAAGTTTAGGGTGCATGAGCCTCCCAGCAGACATGTCACATGACATTGTTTGGAGGTCATGTGATAGGTCACATGATAAACATACAGGTGCTCTGGTGCACATCTGCAAATGTAAGGAGACTGACAGAATTTTTCCCCTTAAGTGCAGCATGACACATAAAAATAGAAGATACTATGAAATAAGGCACGGCGCTATACATACCATGAGGGGATGATATGTAATAATGGACAATATAACAGTAGAGGATACTATTTAATAAGGGATGAGACTATGCATAACAGTAGAGGATGCTATGTAATAAGGGACAAGCTATACATAGCAAGAGGGTATGCTACATAATAAGGGACAGAGCTATACATAACAATAGAGGATACTATGTAATAAGGGATGAATCTATAAATAACAATAGAGCATACTACGGAATAAGGGATGAAGCTGTATATAACAAGAGAAGATGGTAAGTAATATGGGACAGGGTTGTACATAACAATAGAGGATACTATGCAATAAGAAATGGTGCTATACATAACAAGAGGGGACTTTTTAAAATCAAAAACAGTGTTTACTAAATACCCAATTTATATGCAATATTGCTTTTTACTTACTTATAGCAGGGTATATGTCCATTTTGTTCCAATCTTAGGTTCTGTTTTGTTTAATGGCCAGTGTGAACTTGCTCCTACATGTTGCATGTATACCAACGGATACTCCAGTTCATTTCCTTCTGTTTTGCTTTAGGTTTTGCACTTCTTTCTTTGAGCTGGACATTACATTTATACAGCTCCCCATTGCAGGGTGTCTACAGTTGAGCCCTGAACCTGCTTGGCTCTAATTCACATTGAGGTCATTTGTTACACATGGTAAGGTTTTAATATTAGAGGTTAGGACTGTTCCGACTGGGTACACCTTGGCGCTAGTGAGATGGATTTTACTTTTTTTAAATAAAAAAGTGTTTACTAAGTACCCTAAGCCAATTATATGCACTATTGCTTTTTACGTATAGCAAGGTATATGTTTATTTTGTTTCTATCTTAGGTTTTGTGTGTTTAATGGCCACAGTGTGAATATGCTCCTACAGGTTGCATGTATAACAACTTATACTCCAGTTAATTTCTTTTGGTTTTGTATATATACTGCACAGTACAATACCTCCTGGTCTGATATATAATTATCAGTATCTGTATTATGCAGTGATATACACTGCACAATACCACTTCTCTTGTTCTGTTGTTACAGAGGCGTCATTGGACTTTGGGGGCATCACTATTGTTTTATTATTTTCTATATTTTCAAATAAAAAAAAATATTAGAAAATCTGTTTCAATAGGTTGTCCCAAGTTTGAAAGTTATTCCTTTGGATAGGAGCTTTCCAATCGCTGGGAATCCGACTTCTGAGACCACCATGATCCCAAGAACCCCAGCTGTGAAGAGCAACATGTAAATATGCACTGCTGCTCCATTCACATGTGGTTCTTTAAGTAACTCCTTTAGCCCCTTCACGACATATGACATCTTTCCTCCCCACTAGTGTTGAGCGATACCTTCCGATATCGGAAAGTATCGGTATCGGATTGGATCGGCCGATATTCAAAAAATATTGGATATCGCCGATACCGATACCCGATCCCAATGCAAGTCAATGGGACCAAAATATCGGAATTAAAATAAACCCTTTCTTGCCTTGTAGGTTCATTCTACATGAAGGAAAACAACTAAGAATAATGCCGGATGTATTTGGCGAGGTGGCGGAGACATTAAAGTCATAGAGGTTTATCCCAATCAAATAGAATAGCATGTTTTTTGTTTTGTTTTTTCAAGACGTTCGGAGTGACAAAGATATTGACTATGTAAATTTTTTTTTTTGTCAGATATTGATGTTTCACTATTCCACGCCCTTCCCCTTCTTTTTTTTCTTTTTTTTTTTTTCTTTTCCCACACTTTCATCTTCATCATCATCAGCATCTTTGACATCAACTTCTTCTTCACCTTATTCATCTTCTTCTTCATCCTTTACCTTTTTTTTTTTTTGATTACATTCTTCATATTCATTTTATTCAACTATTATTATTCTTCCTATTCTACATATTCTTTTTATTCCACTGTTATTCTTCCTATTCTACTTCTTCATCATATTCTCATTTGTGACAGGCATTCCCGTAGTTGTTATCTATAAAAGTTGGAAGATTACACCTTCCGTTCTGCCAGTCACAAAAGTTACATTTGTCCGCGTTCAGTTTGGCCTGCAGCATCAGGCTTTATCCAGGGGCACCACGAGGAGGAACGGACTCACCCCCATACACTGCTTAGTCTTCTTCTGCATATAATTTAGATAATATCTTTTGCTCTGATATTAAGTCTTATGCTTAATGTTCTTCTGCTCTTTGTTCTGCAGCCTCTTGTTCTTCTGCTTCTCGGTCTTCCATGTCGTCGTCTCCAGTGTCGTCATCTCCGCCGTCGTCGTCTCAGCCGTCGTCGTCTCCGCCGTCGTCGTCTCCGCCGTCGTCGTCTCTGCCGTCGTCGTCGTCGTCATCGGGGTGGTCTTCCGGGTTGTCGTCGTCGTCGTCATCGGGGTGGTCTTCCGGGTCGTCGACTTTAGGGTCTTCAACTTGGAAATGTAGCAGAAGGTACAAGAAGGCTGAGAAAATGCCAAGAACCAGCTGATGGAACTGGAACTCGGATGGCTACCCGAAGGTTCAAGAGCCTATGGAACTACCGAGGACCAGCTGACGTTACTGGAACCCGGTTACTAAGCAGGAGGTACCCGTGCTAAAAAGCACTACCAAGGACCGCCTGACGTTGGCGGAACTCGGATACCCAGAAGGAGGCACCTAAGCCAAAGGCTCTGCCCGGAACCAGCTGACGGTACTGGAACCAGGATGGGGAGCAGAAGGTACAAGAGCAAAAGACACTGCCGAGAACCAGCTGACGGTACTGGAACCCGGATGGGTAGCCGAAGGTCCAAGAGCCAATGGAACTACCGAGGACCAGCTGACGTTACTGGAACCCGGTTACTAAGCAGGAGGTACCCGTGCCTGAAAGCACTACCAAGGACCACCTGACGTTGGTGGAACTTGGATACCCAGAAGGAGGCACCTAAGCCAAAGGCTCTGCCCGGAACCAGCTGACAGTACTGGAACCAGGATGGGGAGCAGAAGGTACAAGAGCAAAAGACACTGCCGAGAACCAGCTGACGGTACTGGAACCCGGATGGGTAGCCGAAGGTCCAAGAGCCAATGGAACTACCGAGGACCAGCTGACGTTACTGGAACCCGGTTACTAAGCAGGAGGTACCCATGCCTGAAAGCACTACCAAGGACCACCTGACGTTGGTGGAACTTGGATACCCAGAAGGAGGCACCTAAGCCAAAGGCTCTGCCCGGAACCAGCTGACGGTACTGGAACCAGGATGGGGAGCAGAAGGTACAAGAGCAAAAGACACTGCCGAGAACCAGCTGACGGTGCTGGAACCAGGTGGTGGACCTGAAGGCCCACAGGAGAGGAGAGAACAGCTAGGCCGCGAGGCAGCCGCAGTTACCGAACCCCAACAGTCCTACAGGGGGAGCTGGGCCTACTGGCACTACAGAACCAGCCTTGACTACCAGTTCACGCAGCCCACATAGGAAGCTCCTAAACTGGAGGCACCCTGGAGTTGGCTAACCCGACCGCACCACGACGGGGCAAGCATAGGCGTCTCAGTGAGCTTGACACAACCCGGAAACAGCTGACGGTGCTGAAACCAGGCTTGGCACGAGGGAGTACCTGTGTCAAAAACACTGCCGAGAACCAGCTGGCGGTGCTGGAACCCAGATGCGTTGCCCCAATGTGCAAGAGCCAATGGCACGACCGAGGACCAGCTGGCGGTGCTGGAACCCGGTTACTAAGCTGTAGGTGCCCGCGCTTAAAAGCACTACCAAGGACCGCCTGACGTTGGCGGAACTCGGATACCCAGGAGGAGGCACCTAAGCCAAAGGCTCGGCCTGGAACCAGCTGACGGTGCTGGAACCAGGTGGTGGACCCGAAGGCCCACAGGAGAGGAGAGAACAGCTAGGCCGCGAGGCAGCCGCAGTTACCGAACCCCAACAGTCCTACAGGGGGAGCTGGGCCTACTGGCACTACCGAACCAGCCTTGACTACCAGTTCACGCAGCCCACATAGGAAGCTCCTAAACTGGAGGCACCCTGGAGTTGGCTAACCCGACCGCACCACGACGGGGCAAGCATAGGCGTCTCAGTGAGCTTGACACAACCCGGAAACAGCTGACGGTGCTGAAACCAGGCTTGGCACGAGGGAGTACCTGTGTCAAAAACACTGCCGAGAACCAGCTGGCGTTGCTGGAACCCAGATGCGTTGCCCCAGTGTGCAAGAGCCAATGGCACGACCGAGGACCAGCTGACGGTGCTGGAACCCGGTTACTAAGCTGTAGGTTCCCACGCTTAAAAGCACTACCAAGGACCGCCTGACGTTGGCGGAACTCGGATACCCAGGAGGAGGTACCTAAGCCAAAGGCTCGGCCTGGAACCAGCTGACGGTGCTGGAACCAGGAGGTGGACCCGATGGCCCACAGGAGAGGAGAGAACAGCTAGGCCGCGAGGCAGCCGCAGTTACCGAACCCAACAGTCCTACAGGGGGAGCTGGGCCTACTGGCACTACAGAATCAGCCTTGACTACCAGTTCACGCAGCCCACATAGGAAGCTCCTAAACTGGAGGCACCCTGGAGTTGGCTAACCCGACCGCACCACGACGGGGCAAGCATAGGCGTCTCAGTGAGCTTGACACAACCCGGAAACAGCTGACGGTGCTGAAACCAGGCTTGGCACGAGGGAGTACCTGTGTCAAGAACACTGCCGAGAACCAGCTGGCGGTGCTGGAACCCAGATGCGTTGCCCCAGTGTGCAAGAGCCAATGGCACGACCGAGGACCAGCTGGCGGTGCTGGAACCCGGTTACTAAGCTGTAGGTGCCCGCGCTTAAAAGCACTACCAAGGACCGCCTGACGTTGGCGGAACTCGGATACCCAGGAGGAGGCACCTAAGCCAAAGGCTCGGCCTGGAACCAGCTGACGGTGCTGGAACCAGGAGGTGGACCCGAAGGCCCACAGGAGAGGAGAGAACAGCTAGGCCGTGAGGCAGCCGCAGTTACCGAACCCAACAGTCCTACAGGGGGAGCTGGGCCTACTGGCACTACAGAACCAGCCTTGACTACCAGTTCACGCAGCCCACATAGGAAGCTCCTAAACTGGAGGCACCCTGGAGTTGGCTAACCCGACCGCACCACGACGGGGCAAGCATAGGCGTCTCAGTGAACTTGACACAACCCGGAAACAGCTGACGGTGCTGAAACCAGGCTTGGCACGAGGGAGTACCTGTGACAAGAACACTGCCGAGAACCAGCTGGCGGTGCTGGAACCCAGATGCGTTGCCCCAATGTGCAAGAGCCAATGGCACGACCGAGGACCAGCTGGCGGTGCTGGAACCCGGTTACTAAGCTGTAGGTGCCCGCGCTTAAAAGCACTACCAAGGACCGCCTGACGTTGGCGGAACTCGGATACCCAGGAGGAGGCACCTAAGCCAAAGGCTCGGCCTGGAACCAGCTGACGGTGCTGGGACCAGGTGGTGGACCCGAAGGCCCACAGGAGAGGAGAGAACAGCTAGGCCGCGAGGCAGCCGCAGTTACCGAACCCCAACAGTCCTACAGGGGGAGCTGGGCCTACTGGCACTACAGAACCAGCCTTGACTACCAGTTCACGCAGCCCACATAGGAAGCTCCTAAACTGGAGGCACCCTGGAGTTGGCTAACCCGACCGCACCACGACGGGGCAAGCATAGGCATCTCAGTGAGCTTGACACAACCTGGAAACAGCTGACGGTGCTGAAACCAGGCTTGGCACGAGGGAGTACCTGTGTCAAAAACACTGCCGAGAACCAGCTGGCGTTGCTGGAACCCAGATGCGTTGCCCCAGTGTGCAAGAGCCAATGGCACGACCGAGGACCAGCTGACGGTGCTGGAACCCGGTTACTAAGCTGTAGGTGCCCGCGCTTAAAAGCACTACCAAGGACCGCCTGACGTTGGCGGAACTCGGATACCCAGGAGGAGGCACCTAAGCCAAAGGCTCGGCCTGGAACCAGCTGACGGTGCTGGAACCAGGAGGTGGACCCGAAGGCCCACAGGAGAGGAGAGAACAGCTAGGCCGTGAGGCAGCCGCAGTTACCGAACCCAACAGTCCTACAGGGGGAGCTGGGCCTACTGGCACTACAGAACCAGCCTTGACTACCAGTTCACGCAGCCCACATAGGAAGCTCCTAAACTGGAGGCACCCTGGAGTTGGCTAACCCGACCGCACCACGACGGGGCAAGCATAGGCGTCTCAGTGAGCTTGACACAACCCGGAAACAGCTGACGGTGCTGAAACCAGGCTTGGCACGAGGGAGTACCTGTGTCAAGAACACTGCCGAGAACCAGCTGGCGGTGCTGGAACACAGATGCGTTGCCCCAGTGTGCAAGAGCCAATGGCACGACCGAGGACCAGCTGGCGGTGCTGGAACCCGGTTACTAAGCTGTAGGTGCCCGCGCTTAAAAGCACTACCAAGGACCGCCTGACGTTGGCGGAACTCGGATACCCAGGAGGAGGCACCTAAGCCAAAGGCTCGGCCTGGAACCAGCTGACGGTGCTGGAACCCGGTGGTGGACCCGAAGGCCCACAGGAGAGGAGAGAACAGCTAGGCCGCGAGGCAGCCGCAGTTACCGAACCCCAACAGTCCTACAGGGGAGCTGGGCCTACTGACACTACAGAACCAGCCTTGACTACCAGTTCACGCAGCCCACATAGGAAGCTCCTAAACTGGAGGCACCCTGGAGTTGGCTAACCCGACCGCAACACGACGGGGCAAGCATAGGCGTCTCAGCGAGTTTGACACAACCCGGAAACAGCTGACGGTGCTGAAACCAGGTTTGGCACGAGGGAGTACCTGTGACAAAAACACTGCCGAGAACCAGCTGGCGGTGCTGGAACCCAGATGCGTTGCCTATTAAACATTGTCTTCCTAGAGCCCCAACTAGCGGTGCTGGAGCATAGGGTAAGCAGGGGGAGCAGAGTGTAGGCCGAAGCCTGCACTGGAGGCAGCTTTGTGTCAGCGTTGCGTTTGCAGGACACTTTGCCGGCTACACAGTGTGGGAACAGCTGGCGTTGCTGAACCCCACTAACACAATGGCGGGTGTTTTTCTCTGTGCAGCTAGCACTTGAGGGCAAAAACTAGCGATGTTAGAGCCCGTGGTGAAGCAGGAGGAGGAAGAGAGGAGCAGAGTGTAGGCCGAAGCCTAGTTGAACCAATTTCAAAGGAAACCTTTAACCCCCCTCAGGTGTTACAAAGTACAAGAGACACACCGTGTGCAGTATTAATGCTGCACAAGTGAAAGGTTGCTCTATTAATTTGTCTACTTGCACACGCTGAATGAAAGACGTACACAATTTTGCCCATTCTACAGTCAAACTGTAGTGGATGCGTGACTTGGCTTTTTAAAGAGATGCAGCACAGGTGCTTGGCGCAGCTTCCTGAGCGTTGTTATTTGCTGTACAGGACTCAGCAGTGTTATCCCTTGGCAATGCCCTGTTAGAGCTGCCCGTCTTATGACCTCATTTCATGTTGGCCGGTGCGGTTAACGATGGCCATAAATCCCAGACCCACAGTGCCTTTTCCTAAAGTCACACTGCGGTGCTGGGATTCGTGGCCTTGTGCAGTAAATATGTTCGCCGCTCACACATGTCCTTACACCTGCTTCAGACTGGGCGGCCTCAGCTGATCCCTTATCGCATGCCGTGGCCATGAGGCCGCACAGTCAGAAGAAGGCGGAAGGAGGGGAGTGAAGACAGGGGAACATATGCACTGCTCGTGCCCATCAATCACACCCTCGCAGTCAAAATATATGAGACAACGAGGGGTGTTGTGTCGGGCAGGGCGGACGCACAGGCACAGCCAGCCAACCAATGATGTCAGAAGACGGGCAGCGCTAACAATGGGGGTGCTGCGTGTCATTAGAAAGGAAAGTCACACCTCAGGGACAGTGGAATGGTCTCTAATGAGACACATTTTGTACGTGTTGAGTTCCACGTGGGCAAGGAGAAAAAAGTCAGCCATCTTGTACAAATGCAGCAGTACTGCTGTACAAGGTGGCTGTTATACATAGAAACACCTGGGGGTGGGGGGCAGGCTCCCTTCAATTTCAGTTCATGTGCCTGCGTGGCGTTTGCAGGTCACGTTGCAAGCTACACAGCAGGGGAACAGCTGGCGTTGCTGAACCCCACTGACACATTGACTGGTTTTTTTCTCTGTGCAGCTCGCATGTCCGGGCAAAAACTGGTGGTGTTTGAGCCCAGGGTCAGCAGGAGGAGGAGAGGAGCAGAGTGTAAGCCGAAGCCTGCACTGGTGGCAGCTTTTGGTCAGTTGTGCCAGCGTGGCTTGTGCTGGACACGATGCCGACTACACAGCAGGGGAACAGCTGGCGGTGCTGAACCCCACTAACACATTGACTGGTGTTTTTCTCTGTGCAGCTAGCACTTCCAGGCTACAACTGGCGGTGTTTGAGCCCAGGGTCAGCAGGAGGAGGAAAGGAGCAGAGTGTAGGCCGAAGCCTAGTTGAACCAATTTCAAAGGTAACCTTTAACCCCCCCTCAGGTGTTGCAAGGTACAAGAGCCACACCTTGAACTGCATTAATGATGCACAAGTCAAAGGTTGCTCTCTTAATTTTGCTCCTTGCACACGCTGAATAAAACACGTACACTATTTAGCCCATTATACTGTCAAACAGTAGTGGAGGCGTGACTTGTCTTTTTAAGGAGACGCAGCACAGGTGTACAAATTTACACCTAGGTGCTGGGCGCAGATTCCTTACCGTTGTTATTTGCAGTACAGGAAACTGCGCTCTTGTGTTATCCCTTGGCAATACCCTGTTAGTGCAGGCCGTCTCATGACCTCATTTCATGTTGGCCGGTGCGGTTAACGATGGCCATAAATCCCAGACCCACAGTGCCTTTTCCTAAAGTCACACTGCGGTGCTGGGATTCGTGGCCTTGTGCAGTAAATATGTTCGCCGCTCACACATGTCCTTACACCTGCTTCAGACTGGGCGGCCTCAGCTGATCCCTTATCGCATGCCGCGGCCATGAGGCCGCACAGTCAGAAGAAGGCGGAAGGAGGGGAGTGAAGACAGGGGAACATATGCACTGCTCGTGCCCATCAATCACACCCTCGCAGTCAAAATATATGAGACAATGAGGGGCGTTGTGTCGGGCAGGGCAGACGCACAGGCACAGCCAGCCAACCAATGATGTCAGAAGACGGGCAGCGCTAACAATGGGGGTGCTGCGTGTCATTAGAAAGGAAAGTCACACCTCAGGGACAGTGGAATGGTCTCTAATGAGACACATTTTGTACGTGTTGAGTTCCACGTGGGCAAGGAGAAAAAAGTCAGCCACCTTGTACAAATGCAGCAGTACTGCTGTACAAGGTGGCTGTTATACATAGAAACACCTGGGGGTGGGGGGCAGGCTCCCTTCAATTTCAGTTCATGTGCCTGCGTGGCGTTTGCAGGTCACGTTGCAAGCTACACAGCAGGGGAACAGCTGGCGTTGCTGAACCCCACTGACACATTGACTGGTGTTTTTCTCTGTGCAGCTCGCATGTCCGGGCAAAAACTGGTGGTGTTTGAGCCCAGGGTCAGCAGGAGGAGGAAAGGAGCAGAGTGTAGGCCGAAGCCTGCACTGGTGGCAGCTTTTGGTCAGTTGTGCCAGCGTGGCTTGTGCTGGACACGATGCCGACTACACAGCAGGGGAACAGCTGGCGGTGCTGAACCCCACTAACACATTGACTGGTGTTTTTCTCTGTGCAGCTAGCACTTCCAGGCTACAGCTGGCGGTGTTTGAGCCCAGGGTCAGCAGGAGGAGGAGAGGAGCAGAGTGTAGGCCGAAGCCTAGTTGAACCAATTTCAAAGGTAACCTTTAACCCCCCCTCAGGTGTTGCAAGGTACAAGAGCCACACCTTGAACTGCATTAATGATGTACAAGTCAAAGGTTGCTCTCTTAATTTTGCTCCTTGCACACGCTGAATAAAACACGTACACTATTTAGCCCATTATACTGTCAAACAGTAGTGGAGGCGTGACTTGTCTTTTTAAGGAGACGCAGCACAGGTGTACAAACTTACACCTAGGTGCTGGGCGCAGATTCCTTACCGTTGTTATTTGCAGTACAGGAAACTGCGCTCTTGTGTTATCCCTTGGCAATACCCTGTTAGTGCAGGCCGTCTCATGACCTCATTTCATGTTGGCCGGTGCGGTTAACGATGGTCATAAATCCCAGACCCACAGTGCCTTTTCCTAAAGTCACACTGCGGTGCTGGGATTCGTGGCCTTGTGCAGTAAATATGTTCGCCGCTCACACATGTCCTTACACCTGCTTCAGACTGGGCGGCCTCAGCTGATCCCTTATCGCATGCCGCGGCCATGAGGCCGCACAGTCAGAAGAAGGCGGAAGGAGGGGAGTGAAGACAGGGGAACATATGCACTGCTCGTGCCCATCAATCACACCCTCGCAGTCAAAATATATGAGACAATGAGGGGCGTTGTGTCGGGCAGGGCAGACGCACAGGCACAGCCAGCCAACCAATGATGTCAGAAGATGGGCAGCGCTAACAATGGGGGTGCTGCGTGTCATTCGAAAGGAAAGTCACACCTCAGGGACAGTGGAATGGTCTCTAATGAGACACATTTTGTACGTGTTGAGTTCCACGTGGGCAAGGAGAAAAAAGTCAGCCACCTTGTACAAATGCAGCAGTACTGCTGTACAAGGTGGCTGTTATACATAGAAACACCTGGGGGTGGGGGACAGGCTCCCTTCAATTTCAGTTTATGTGCCTGCGTGGCGTTTGTAGGACACGTTGCCGGCTACACAGCAGGGGAACAGCTGGCGGTGCTGAACCCCACTAACACATTGGCTGGTGTTTTTCTCTGTGCAGCTAGCAGTTCCGGGCAAAAACTAGCGGTGTTTGAGCCCAGGGTCAGCAGGAGGAGGAGAGGAGCAGAGTGTAGGCCGAAGCCTGCACTGGTGGCAGCTTTTGGTCGGTTGTGCCAGCGTGGCTTGTGCTGGACACGATGCCGGCTACACAGCAGGGGAACAGCTGGCGGTGCTGAACCCCACTAACACATTGGCTGGTGTTTTTCTCTGTGCAGCTAGCACTTCCGGGCAGAAACTGGAGGTGTTTGAGCCCAGGATCAGCAGGAGGAGGAGAGGAGCAGAGTGTAGGCCGAAGCCTGCACTGGTGGCAGCTTTTGGTCGGTTGTGCCAGCGTGGCTTGTGCTGGACACGATGCCGGCTACACAGCAGGGGAACAGCTGGCGGTGCTGAACCCCACTAACACATTGGCTGGTGTTTTTCTCTGTGCAGCTAGCACTTCCAGGCTACAACTGGCGGTGTTTGAGCCCAGGGTCAGCAGGAGGAGGAGAGGAGCAGAGTGTAGGCTGAAGCCTAGTTGAACCAATTTCAAAGGTAACCTTTAACCCCCCCTCAGGTATTGCAAGGTACAAGAGCCACACCTTGAACTGCATTAATGATGCACAAGTCAAAGGTTGCTCTCTTAATTTTGCTCCTTGCACACGCTGAATAAAACACGTACACTATTTAGCCCATTATACTGTCAAACAGTAGTGGAGGCGTGACTTGTCTTTTTAAGGAGACGCAGCACAGGTGTACAAATTTACACCTAGGTGCTGGGCGCAGATTCCTTACCGTTGTTATTTGCAGTACAGGAAACTGCGCTCTTGTGTTATCCCTTGGCAATACCCTGTTAGTGCAGGCCGTCTCATGACCTCATTTCATGTTGGCCGGTGCGGTTAACGATGGCCATAAATCCCAGACCCACAGTGCCTTTTCCTAAAGTCACACTGCGGTGCTGGGATTCGTGGCCTTGTGCAGTAAATATGTTCGCCACTCACACATGTCCTTACACCTGCTTCAGACTGGGCGGCCTCAGCTGATCCCTTATCGCATGCCGCGGCCATGAGGCCGCACAGTCAGAAGAAGGCGGAAGGAGGGGAGTGAAGACAGGGGAACATATGCACTGCTCATGCCCATCAATCACACCCTCGCAGTCAAAATATATGAGAAAACGAGGGGCGTTGTGTCGGGCAGGGCGGACGCACAGGCACAGCCAGCCAACCAATGATGTCAGAAGACGGGCAGCGCTAACAATGGGGGTGCTGCGTGTCATTCGAAAGGAAAGTCACACCTCAGGGATAGTGGAATGGTCTCTAATGAGACACATTTTGTACGTGTTGAGTTCCACGTGGGCAAGGAGAAAAAAGTCAGCCACCTTGTACAAATGCAGCAGTACTGCTGTACAAGGTGGCTGTTATACATAGAAACACCTGGGGGTGGGGGGCAGGTTCCCTTCAATTTCAGTTCATGTGCCTGCGTGGCGTTTGCAGGACACGTTGCCGGCTACACAGCAGGGGAACAGCTGGCGGTGCTGAACCCCACTAACAAATTTGCTGGTGTTTTTCTCTGTGCAGCTAGCAGTTCTGGGCAAAAACTAGCGGTGTTTGAGCCCAGGGTCAGCAGGAGGAGGAGAGGAGCAGAGTGTAGGCCGAAGCCTGCACTGGTGGCAGCTTTTGGTCGGTTGTGCCAGCGTGGCTTGTGCTGGACACGATGCCGGCTACACAGCAGGGGAACAGCTGGCGGTGCTGAACCCCACTAACACATTGGCTGGTGTTTTTCTCTGTGCAGCTAGCACTTCCGGACAGAAACTGGAGGTGTTTGAGCCCAGGGTCAGCAGGAGGAGGAGAGGAGCAGAGTGTAGGCCGAAGCCTGCACTGGTGGCAGCTTTTGGTCGGTTGTGCCAGCGTGGCTTGTGCTGGACACGATGCCGGCTACACAGCAGGGGAACAGCTGGCGGTGCTGAACCCCACTAACACATTGGCTGGTGTTTTTCTCTGTGCAGCTAGCACTTCCGGGCAGAAACTGGAGGTGTTTGAGCCCAGGGTCAGCAGGAGGAGGAGAGGAGCAGAGTGTAGGCCGAAGCCTGCACTGGTGTGCAGCTTTTGGTCAGTTGTGCCAGCGTGGCTTGTGCTGGACACGATGCCGGCTACACAGCGGGGGAACAGCTGGCGGTGCTGAACCCCACTGACACAATGGTGGGTGTTTTTCTCTGTGCAGCTAGCATGTCCGGGCAGAAACTGGCGGTGTTTGAGCCCAGGGTCAGCAGGAGGAGGAGAGGAGCAGAGTGTAGGCCGAAGCCTGCACTGGTGGCAGCTTTTGGTCAGTTGTGCCAGCGTGGCTTGTGCTGGACACGATGCCGACTACACAGCAGGGGAACAGCTGGCGGTGCTGAACCCCACTAACACATTGACTGGTGTTTTTCTCTGTGCAGCTAGCAGTTCCGGGCAAAAACTAGCGGTGTTTGAGCCCAGGGTCAGCAGGAGAGGAGCAGAGTGTAGGCCGAAGCCTAGTTGAACCAATTTCAAAGGTTACCTTTAACCCCCCCTCAGGTGTTGCAAGGTACAAGAGCCACACCTTGTGCAGCATTAATGCTGCACAAGTAAAAGGTTGCTCTATTTAATTTGCTCCTTGCACACGCTGAATAAAACACGTACACTATTTAGCCCACTATACTGTCAAACAGTAGTGGAGGCGTGACTTGTCTTTTTAAGGAGATGCAGCACAGGTGTCAAAATTTACACCTAGCTGCTGGGCGCAGATTCCTGAGCATTGTTATTTGCTGTACAGGAGTCTGCGCTATTGTGATCCCTTGGCCATGCGCTGTGAGCGCTTCCTGTCTTCTGACCTCATTTCATGTCGGCCGTTGCGGTTAGCGATGGACATGAATCCCAGACCCACAGTGTGTTTTCAAAAAATCACACTGCGTGGCTGGGATTCGTGGCCTTGTGCAGTAAATAGGTTTGCCGCTCACACATGTCCTTACACCTGCTTCAGACTGGGCGGCATCAGCTGATCCCTTATCGCCTACCACGGCCAGGAGGCCGCACAGTCTGAAGAAGGCGGAAGGAGATGAGTTAAGACAGGCGAACATATGCACTGCTCGTGCCCATAAACCACACCCTCGCTGACAAAATAAATATGACAACGAGGGGCGTTGTTTCTAGCAGGGTGGATGCACAGGCGCAGCCAGCTAACCATGATGACAAAAGACGGGAAACGCTACCAAGCGGGGTGCTGCGTATCATTAGAAAGGAAAGTCACACCTCAGGGACAGTGGAATGGTCTCAATGAGACACATTTTGTACGTGTTGAGTTCAACGTGGGCAAGGAGGAAAAGTCAGCCACCCTGTACAAATGCAGCAGTACTGCTGTACTAGGTGGCTGTTATACATAGAAACACCTGGGGGGGTGGGGCCAGGTTCCCTTTAATTTCAGTTCATGTGCCTGCGTGGCGTTTGCAGGTCACGTTGCCGGCTACACAGCAGGGGAACAGCTGGCGTTGCTGAACCCCACTTACACATTGGCTGGTGTTTTTCTCTGTGCAGCTAGCACTTCCGGGCAAAAACTAGCGGTGTTTGAGCCCAGGGTCAGCAGGAGGAGGAGAGGAGCAGAGTGTAGGCCGAAGCCTGCACTGGTGGCAGCTTTTATTCTGTTGTGCCAGCGTGGCTTGTGCTGGACACGTTGCCGACTACACAGCAGGGGAACAGCTGGCGGTGCTGAACCCCACTGACATATCACCTAGTGTTTTTTCTGTGTAGACAACACTTCCAGGTGGCAACTGACAGTGTTGAAACCCAGGGAATCAAAGAGGAGCAGAGTGTAGGCCGAAGCCTGCAGTGGAGCAAGTTGAAAGGGAACCTTTAACCCCCCCCCAGGCATTTGTTGCTGAAAGAGCCATCTTGTACAGCAGTAATACTGCAAATGGAAAATGGTGGCTCCGAAAATTATGCTCCTTGCAAACGCTGAAGTACACACTCATATAATGTGTCCCCTCACACCGTCAAACCATCCCGGAAGTGGGACTTTCCTTTGTAATGTGACACAGCACAGCCGTCATTCCAACCCCCTTGGTGCCGGGCGCCACCTCCTCAACGTTGTTTGGTTCTGTCACGGAGCCCGCGCTGTAATGTTATCCCTTGGCCATGCACAGTTAGCGGTGGCCGTCTTCTGACATCATGTAGGTGTCAGGCTGGCAGTGCCTGTGCGTCCAAGCTGCCTGAGATCAAACCTTGCAGTGTCATCTAATGTAGTCCCACTGCGGGCCAGGGATCCATGGGCATGCGCAGTGCATATCATCGCCTCTCACTCACCTCCTTCCTGCTTCTTCAGACTGTGCGGCGTCACGGCCGTGGCATGCTATTAGGGATCAGCTGACGCCGCCTAGTCTGAAGAAGCGTGAAGAAGGGGAGTGAGAGGCTAGTAGATGCACTGCGCATGGCCATGGATACCAGGCCCACTGTGGGATCACATTAGACGACACTGCGAGGTGTGATTTCGGGCAGCGTGGACGCACAGGCGCAGCCAGGACGACAACAAATGATGTCAGAGGACGGGCAGCGCAAACTGTGCATGGCCACGGGATAACATAACAGCGCAGGGTCCATGACGGAATCAAACAACGCTAAGGAGGCAGCGCACGGTGCCAAGGGGGTAGCAATGACGGCTGTGCTGCGTCACATTACAAAGGAAAGTCCCACCTCCGGGACGGTTGGACGGTGTGAGGGGACACATTACATGAGTGTGTAGTTCAGCGTTTGCAAGGAGCATAATTTCAAGAGCGACCTTTCCCTTGTGCAGTATTAGTGCTGCACATGGTGGCTCTTTCAGTAACAAACGCCTAGGGGGGGGGGACAGGTCACCTTACATTTTAGTTGTGCCAGCGTGGCGGTCGCATGACACGTTGCCGGATACACAGCTGGGGATCAGCTGACGTTACTGAACCCCAATAACAGAGGAGCGACTGTTGACTGTGCACACAGCACTTCCAGGCACCAACTGGCGGTGTTAGAGCCCAGGGACAGCAGGAGGAGCAGATTGGAGGTATTGCCGCACACACAGCTGGGGATCAGCTGACGTTACTGAACCCCAATAACAGAGGAGCGACTGTTGACTGTGCACACAGCACTTCCAGGCACCAACTGGCGGTGTTAGAGCCCAGGGACAGCAGGAAGAGCAGAGGAACAGAGTGTAGGTCGAAGCCTGATTGTAGCAAGTTGAAAGGGAACCTTTAACCCCCCCCCCAAGACGTTTGTAGCTGAAAGAGCCATCTTGTGCATCACTAACGATGCAAAAGGAAAAAGTGGTTCTTTTAATTATGCTCCTTGCAAACACCGAAGTAAACACTAAAAATGTGTCCCCTTATACCGTTAAACCGTCCCGGAGGTGCGAATTTCCTTCGTAATGGGACACAGCACAGCTGACATTCCTATCCCCTTGGTGCCGTGCGCTGCCTCCTCAGCGTTGTTTTAAGCTGTCACGGAGCCTGCGCTGTTCTGTTAGCCCTTGGCCATGCCCAATTAGCGCTGCCTGTCTTCTGACATAATTTGGTGTCAGGCTGTTACTGCCTGTGCGTCCACGCTGCTCCAGATCCCACCTCGCAGTCTCGTCCAACGTAATCCCACTGCGGGCCTTGGAACCATGGACATGCACAGTGCATATCCTCGACTCTCACTCCCCTCCTTCCCTCTTCTTCAGACTGTGCGGTGTCATGGCCGTGGCATGCTATTAGGGATCAGCTGACGGCGCACAGTCTAAAGAAGGTGGAGGGAAATGAGCGAGAGCCCGAGGGGAAGATATGCACTGCGCATGCCCATGGATCCCAGGCCCGCAGTGTGACTCAATCAGAAGACACAGCGAGGCGGGATCTCGGGCAGCGCGGCCGCACAGGCGCAGCCAGCCTGACACCAAATTATGTCAGAAGACAGGCAGCGCAAATAGGGCATGCCCAAGGGATAACAGAACAGCGCAGGCTCCGTGACAGCTTAAAACAACGCTGAGGAGGCAGCGCATGGCACCAAGGGGGTAGGAATGACGGCTGTGCTGCGTCACATTGCGAAGGAAAGTCCCAGCTCCGGGACAGTATAACGGTATCAGTGAACACATTTTATAAGTGTTAAGTTCTGCGTGTGCAAGGAGCTAAAAAAAAAGAGCTACCTTTTCCTTGTGCAGCATTACTGCTGCACAAGATGGCTCTTTCAGTAACAAACGACGGGGGGGGGGGGACAGGTTCCCTTACATTTAGGTTGTTGTGCCAGCGTGGCGGTCGCAGGACACATTGCCGGCTACACAGCTGGGGATCAGCTGACGTTACTGAAACCCAATAACACTGGGTCGTATGTTTTTACTGTGCAGCCTGCACTTCTGAGCCGCAACTGGCGGTGTTGGAGCCCAGGAATAGCAGTTCAGGTGGTAGAAAGATGAACACAGCAGGAGACCTGGATGACACCCAATTACTTAATCAGGCAGAGGAGTGGCAAATTCCTGCGAGATCCAGGCCTGGTTCATTTTCAGGAAAGTAAGCCGGTCAACATTATCGGCGGACAGTCGCATGCGACGGTCTGTTAGTACACCACCTGCGGCACTAAAGACACGTTCCGATAAGACACTAGCCGCAGGGCAAGCCAGCACCTCCAATGCATACTGGCTTAGCTCTGGCCATGTATCCAGCTTAGAGACCCAAAACTTGAACGGGGAAGAGCCGTCTGGGAGTACAGTAAGAGGGCAAGCCATGTAGTCTGTCACCATCTGACGGAACCGTTGCCTCCTGCTGACTGGAGCCACCGGTGATGGTGTAGACATTTGGGGCGGGCACACAAAAGTGTGCCAGAGTTGTGCCATACTGGGCTTGCCTTGGGCAGAGGCACTGCTTCTGCTCCCTCTTTGGGCAGAGCCTCCCCCACTGCCTCGACGCACTGAGCTGCTTTGTAAAGCACTAGCAGCACTCCTCTCAGTTGGACAGGAGAAGATGATGGAATTCACCAGTGTGTCGTGGTACTCCCGCAATTTACGCTCCCGGGTCAACGCTGGGATGAGGTTTTGGACGTTGTCCCGGTAGCGAGGATCGAGGAGGGTGAACACCCAATAATCAGGCATGTTGAGAATGTGGTCGATGCGGCGGTCGTTTCTCAGGCACTGCAGCATGAAATCCACCATGTGCTGCAGAGTGCCAACTGGCCCAGAAACGCTGTCCCCTGCTTGAGACCTGATCTCTGCCCGCTCGTCATCACCCCACCCTCGCTGTACACACTGACCACTGGACAATTGTGTCGCTCCCTCCTCTGGACGGAGCTCTTCCTCCTCCATTGACTCCTCCTCATCCTCCTCACAAATTGGCCCCTGCGTACCCCTTTGTGAGGAACCACGTGGCGCTGACTCTCCAGAAGTTGATGGAAAAGGTGACTCCTCATCCTCCACCTCTTCCACAACATCATCCCTTAACCCTTGCAAAGTTTGCTGAAGCAGGCAGATAAGGGGGACAGTCATGCTGACTAGTGCATCATCTGCACTTGCCATCCGCGTGGAATAATCAAAAGGACGCAAAACCTGGCAGACGTCCTTCATAGTGGCCCACTCTGTGGTTGTGAAGTCTGATCGGCGCTGACTGCGACTTCTTTGCGCCTGATGCAGCTGGTACTCCATAACTGCTTGCTGCTGCTCACACAACCGCTCCAACATATGTAACGTGGAATTCTACCGGGTAGGTAGGTCACATATGATGCGGTGTTCCGGAAGGCGGAATCGGCGCTGCAGAGCAGCAATGCGGGATCTGGCCAAGCTGGAACGCCGCAAGTGAGCACACTCTAGGCGGACCTTGTGCAGCAGGGCATCAAGATCCGGATAGTCCCTCAGAAAACTCTGCACAACCAAATTGAGCACATGTGCCAGACATGGGATGTGAGTGAGGTTGCCAAGGGCCAAAGCTGCCACCAGATTTCGGCCATTGTCACACACTACCATGCCTGGCTGGAGATTCGCTGGCAGTAACCACACATCGCTCTCCTGCTTGATGGCATTCCAGAGCTCCTGCGCTGTGTGGCTTCGATGCCCCAATGAAACTAGTTTCAAGACGGCCTGCTGACGTTTGGCCACGGCTGTGCTCATGTCGGTCATAGGTAAACGTTCACGGGTCCATGTGGAGGTGGACTGTGACGGATCCTGCAGAGAGGAATCTGAGGAACTGGTGTAAGAGGAGGAGTCGATGCGTACAGACTGGATTCCTGAAATCCTTGGAGTGGGCAGGACACGTCCTGCGCCACTCGCACGATCTGTACCTGGCTCAACAACATTAACCCAATGGGCAGTGAGGGAAACATATCGCCCCTGTCCATGCTGACTGGTCCACGCATCGGTGGTGAGGTGGACCTTGCTACTGACGGCGTTCAGTAGCGCATGTTTTATGTTTGCCTCAACATGCCTGTGCAGGGCAGGGACAGCCTGCCTGCTGAAGTAAAAGCGGCTGGGCACCTTGTACTGTGGGACTGCCAATGCCATCAAGTCACGGAAGCTGTCAGTCTCCACCAGCCTGAACGAGAGCATTTCCAGGGACAACAGTTTGGCAATGCCTGCATTCAGAGCCTGTGCTCGGGGGTGGTTGGCCGAGAATGCCCACCTTTTCTCCCATGCCTGTACTACCGATGGCTGTAGAGTAGACTGGGAGTGTAAGGATGACTGGGAAGGTGGTGCTGTGGGTGGAATTACACTAGGTCTCTGGACAACAGTGGAGGAAGAGGCAACACGAGATGAAGAGGTGGTAGCTGCCGCTGTTGGTTGGCCTACGTCTTCACTGTGTTTCTGTAAGTCCACCGCGTGCCTGGTCCGCACATGTTTCCACATATTTGTGGTATTGAGGTTGCTGACACTTTTACCTCTTTTTACTTTCTGATGACACAGCTTGCATTTGACAAAACAAATGTCATCTGCAACTGTGTCAAAAAAGGACCAGGCACTGCAAGTCTTGGGAGCGCCCTTTTTGGCTTTGGAAAGAGACAGGCTCCTAACGGGTGCCAAAGTGGAGGCTACAGGCTCCGCAGTCTTCCCCCTCCCTCTCCCTCTTTGGCCCGTAAGGGGAAGCTCTTCCTCAGAGCTGCTCCCACCACCTTCCTGTTCCTCACGCCACGATGGGTCAAGGACCTCATCATCTCCACTACCCTCTGCCACCAACTGCTCCTCCTGGGTAGTCTCGGCAGCATAGTACGCATCAGAAAGCGGCACCTGAGTTTCATCATCAGATGCGTACTGCGCTGTGGTCACCGGAGGCACTGGCCCACCTGCCTCTTCAGAGTCAGAGAGAAAAAGCTGTTGGGCATCACTGCACACTGCCTCTTCTTCCATTTCTCCAATGCTGCTTGGCTGGCCCCCTGTTTCCAAGCCAAGAGATTCAGAGAACAGAAGTAGAGACGGCTCCTGTCCTGGGCTCTCTGACTGCCTGGTCAATTTGGCAGGTGGTGAAGAGACAGATGGCTGCTCTCCAGTGCTCTGTGCCTGAGAGGATGTGGCACTAACTGAAGTCGATGCCGAGGCGTTAGCTGCCATCAACCCGACAACGGCTTCAATTTGGTCTTCACGCAGCAGCGGTGCACGGCGCTCTCCGACAAAGCTGCGCATGAAGGACTGTTCCCTGCTGAAACTGAGTGACGACGAGTCACCGGCGCCCGCAGCAGGCACAGAATCACCACGTCCTCTCCCTGCTCCTCTCCCTGCTCCGCGCCCACGCCCACGTGCCTTACTCCCTGCCCTCTTCATCTTGGTTGACAGATAAAGATAAGCAGAAAAGTACTAAGGCCTTAGCGTGCTTATTCCTGAAATGCTCCTCCTAACAGGTGTAAGAAACACTAATGTTGTAAAGTGTGGACTAAACTTTATTATTTTTCAAATGTGGCCTACACAAGTGTTAAGTTGTGTTTGGTGAACTTTACTTTTTTTTTTGTGCAGATCGGGCTACAGAGCTAGTTTAAATCACACGGAGACCGTGCAGACAGCCGTAAACGGCGCTGCAAGGCCAAAAAACCCTCCTCTATGTTATCCTATGTAGTGTTTTTCCACTATGTAACTGGAGACGGGTGGAAAGACACTAATAGGATTTTTTTTTTTTTAATTTTAAACAGGCTGCACTATTTGAAAAAAAGGAAATTGTTTTTCAAGGTATGAGGCAGTAACGCACCCTGAGCTGAATCCAACCGGCTATAGCTGCACACAGACTACAGGGCGAGCTGCGCTCACACAGAGACCGTGCAGGCAGCCGTAAACGGCGCTGCAAGGCCAAAAAACCCTCCTCTAGGTTATCCTATGTAGTATTTTTCCACTATTTAGCTGGAGACGGGTGGAAAGATAGTAATAGGATTTTTTTTTTTTTAATTTTAAACAGGCTGCACTATTTGAAAAAAAAGGAAATTGTTTTTCAAGGTATGAGGCAGTAACGCACCCTGAGCTGAATCCAACCGGCTATAGCTGCACACAGACTACAGGGCGAGCTGCGCTCACACAGAGACCGTGCAGACAGCCGTAAACGGCGCTGCAAGGCCCAATAAACCCCCTCTAGGTTATCCTATGTAGTGTTTTTCCACTATTTAGCTGGAGACGGGTGGAAAAACACTAATAGGGAATTTTTTAAAAATTTTTTAAACAGGCTGCACTATTTGAAAAAAAGGAAAATTTTTCTCAAGGTATGAGGCAGTAACGAACCCTGAGCTGAATCCAACCGGCTATGGCTGCACACAGACTACAGGGCGAGCTGGGCTCACACGGAGACCGTGCAGACAGCCGTAAACGGCGCTGCAAGGCCCAAAAAACCCCCTCTAGGTTATCCTATGTAGTGTTTTTCCACAATTTAGCTGGAGACGGGTGGAAAAACACTAATAGGGAATTTTTTTTAAAATTTTTAAACAGGCTGCACTATTTGAAAGAAAGGAAAATTTTTCTCAAGGTATGAGCCAGTAACGAACCCTGAGCTGAATCCAACCGGCTATGGCTGCACACAGACTACAGGGCGAGCTGGGCTCACACGGAGACCGTGCAGACAGCCGTAAACGGCGCTGCAAGGCCCAAAAAACCCCCTCTAGGTTATCCTACGTAGTGTTTTTCCACTATTTAGCTGGAGACGGGTGGAAAAACACTAATAGGGAATTTTTTTAAAAATTTTTAAACAGGCTGCACTATTTGAAAGAAAGGAAAATTTTTCTCAAGGTATGAGCCAGTAACGAACCCTGAGCTGAATCCAACCGGCTATGGCTGCACACAGACTACAGGGCGAGCTGGGCTCACACGGAGACCGTGCAGACAGCCGTAAACGGCGCTGCAAGGCCCAAAAACCCCCCTCTAGGTTATCCTATGTAGTGTTTTTCCACAATTTAGCTGGAGACGGGTGGAAAAACACTAATAGGAAATTTGAGAAAAAATGTGCAGCAGGCTGCACTATGAGCAAAAAAGGACAACTGTGTGAGGCAGTGTGAACCCCCCCTGAGCTGAATACAACCGGGTATATGGCTGCACACAGACTACAGAGTGAGCTGCACACACACACACACACAGAGACCTTGCAGAACGCTGTTAAAACAGCGCTGCAAGGCAAGAGCAAGGTGAATAGTGAAGAACACACAGCGTTTTGCTAAATTAGCCTTTGGAAAGGAAAATAAAGCAATTAGCTAGCTCAACTGGCCCTCAGTTAGAACACAGCGTCCTGTCCCTAACTGAAATCACAGCAGAGTGAGCGCAAAATGGCGGCAGCGTTTTTTATAGTGCAGAGTGACATCATTTCAGCAGCCAATCACAGCCTTGCCAGTACTTACATGCCCACCATGCTAAACAGGATGTGCCCACACTTCCAATCATTCCTCATTGGCTGCTGCGTGCAGTTTGAATTCTGGGAACTTCCGATTCCGGTATCCGATACGCGGGAAGTATCGGAATTCGGTATCGGAATTCCGATACTGCAAATATCGACCGATACCCGATACTTGCGGTATCGGAATGCTCAACACTACTCCCCACACCAGACAGCTGATTTAATCAGCCATCATGTGCTTTTAACAGTCGCAGGTTATGATATCTTTCCACACCTACACCAGACAGCTGATTTAATCAACCATCATGTGCCTTTAACAGTCGCAGTTGGATCACAGGTCCATCCACGGCTGTTAACCTGTTAAATCCCACTCTCAATCTCTGACAGTGGTATTTAACACGCTGCAAAAGGGGCACACGTCATTCCATGCTTCTATTGGCATGCCTGTGATGTGATCGAGGAGCACCGATGGCTTGGTATGACAGCTGGGGGACTGCTGATGATCCCCATGCCTGTCATTATGATACTACTGTGAATGATGGCTTGTAGCTGGCGTTCATAGGAGATTGTGATTTCTGCTTTTCATCGCAGTACTGATGCACTGCTACTATTTGAATACTATCACCAAAAGGAGGCCAAAAATAGTTGAGCTCAGCCACAATACCATATAAAATATCCAAAAAAGAAAAGGGCCTTGGAGCAATATAAGAATTAATAAATAGTTAGTTTATTGTAGACGTTACATAACAGTAGTAGTTAAAATACATACAATTGACAGGGATAGTGACACGTCCGATGAGGCTAGTATACAATGCAGCAATAGCAGAGGTCGATCAACACCAAAACCCTAGTGTAGCCTCCAAGAAGCCATTTACTAAAGATATTGGAGAGAGGAATATCCTAACAAAAGAATTTCAATGAGGAAAGTGCTGCATAAAGACTCAAGAGTGCAAGTGCACAAAACTATAATATAAACAGATGGTTCAAACACCAATAAGCACATTCAGACAATAAAGCATTGTGCCAAGTTGTAGCCAAGTTGCTCAATGCCTATGGTGAATCCATTGTTATAAAGCAACATCCATTATGGGAGAGGCATAATATGAAAGGAGGGTGATAGACCAGAGGACAGTAAATCAAAGGTAAAAATGCAATACCAACCTACAAACCAGAGCGTGGAAGAGGGACCCCAACGCGCGTTTCGCTGTAGTGCTTCTTCGGGGGTCGTCATTTCTGCTATTCAACGCAGTGCTGATGCACTGCTACTGTATGTATACTACAAGCTGTCAGGTGATTGCAGCTTCTAGTCCCTTAAAGAGAACCTGTCAGAACCAGAGAACCCTGTGACCCCAGAACCAGCAGCAGTTGTGTCTGCATATATAAATACCCTGCCTAACAGTCCCTGTGGTACATTACATAAATAGGCAGATCTTTAGAAAAAGTATAAAGTCCATTTATGATATGTAAATAAAGGTTTTGACTAGCTGAGCGGGTGATAGTGTCCCCAGACTAGTTGGCTCACAGGGGTGTGATAATATCCTAAGTGGGCCGACTAGTCTGGGGACACTAATGTAAAGTAACACGAGGACTGTTAGGCAGAGTATTTATGTATGCACACACAACTGCTGGTGGTTCTGGGGCATTGGCGTGGATGGACTTGGATGGAAATTCAGCCCTGGCACTTGACAGTATACAAGTCCATGGTGTCACCGCCCCTGAGCACAAGATGGGGATATATTACTAATATTACCCTTGATGGAGGAAAGGAAGATTTACTACAAGACCAATATTTCTAATAACACCAATAATATTGCTATGTAAGATTAAATAATTAGAATATTAAAATAATAATTTTCCAATATTACAGACAAATACCAACAAAACATAACCAAATATTACCAGCGATTACCAGTTAAAGGGTTTGAGGTTAAAGTCTATGTAACTTCAGATTTCTGAATCCTCACAGCGTACACTGTGAGGATTCTCCGGTGCAGGCATTGGGAGATGGCCATCATGTGACCCCACACAGTAAAGGTACCGTCACACTTAGCGACGCTGCAGCGATATCGACAACGATCCGGATCGCTGCAGCGTCGCTGTTTGGTCGCTGGAGAGCTGTCACACAGACAGCTCTCCAGCGACCAACGATCCCGAGGTCCCCGGTAACCAGGGTAAACATCGGGTAACTAAGCGCAGGGCCGCGCTTAGTAACCCGATGTTTACCCTGGTTACCAGCGTAAAAAAACAAACAGTACATACTTACATTCAGCTGTCTGTCCCTTGCCGTCTAGTTCCTGCACTGACTGCTGGCCGTAAAGTGAAAGTGAAAGCACAGCACAGCAGTGAGTCACACAGCGGTGACTCACCGCTGTGGCTGTGCTCTGCTTTCACTTTACGGCCAGCAGTCAGTGCAGGAACCAGACGGCAAGGGACAGACAGCTGAATGTAAGTATGTACTGTTTGTTTTGTTACGCTGGTAACCAGGGTAAACATCGGGTTACTAAGCGCGGCCCTGCGCTTAGTTACCCGATGTTTACCCTGGTTACCAGCGAAGACATCGCTGAATCGGTGTCACACACGCCGATTCAGCGATGTCTACGGGGAGTCCAGCGACGAAATAAAGTTCTGGACTTTCTTCCCCGACCAGCGATCTCCCAGCAGGGGCCTGATCGCTACTGCCTGTCACACTGGACGATATCGCTAGCGAGGACGCTGCAACGTCACGGATCGCTAGCGATATCGTCTAGTGTGACAGTACCTTTAGATTGTCTCCCATACAGTATGGTATCCATCACAGCCCCCACTATACAGTATGAGAGGCACCACAGACCACTCACAAAGTATGATCTCCACCACAGGCCCCTATGTAAAGTGTGATGTCCACTAAATCCCCGTGTACAGTATGATGATCCCACAGCCCCCATACTAGTATGATGTTCCCCATAACCATCCCATATAGTATAATGGTCGCCATAGCACCCAACATAGCATAATGTACCCCACAAACCTTCACGCAATATAGTGTCCACCACAGCCACCCCACACAGTATGACGTCCACCGCAACCACCTACACAATAAGATGGTCCCTCCCACAGCCACCCCACACAGTACGATAGATCCTCCATACATTATGAAGATCCCCATCACCCTAATACTGTATGACGCTCTCCCCTCAGCCCCCTATATAGTATTATTATTATTTATTATTATAGCGCCATTTATTCCATAGCGCTTTACATGTGAGAAGGAGTATACATAATAAAAAACAAGTACAATAATCTTAATCAATACAAGTCACGACTGGTACATGAGGAGAGAGGACCCTGCCCGCGAGGGCTCACAATGGTCCACCTCACAGCCGCCCATATAGTATGATGGTCCCTCCTACAGCTCGATATATTATGATGGTACACCTCACAGCCCCTATATAAGATGATGGTACCCCCAACAGCCCTCAATATAGTATGATGGTTCACATCATAGCACCCTATATAGTATAACAGTCCACCTCATAGTCCTACATTATAGTATTATGTTCCTCCCAAAAGCACCCTTATGAAGTATGATGGTCCCCCCAAGCAGTACACTATATAGTATGGTGGTCCACTCCACATCCCCTTATATACTATGATGGTCCAACTCACAGCACCCTATATAGTGTGATGGTACCCCACAGCCCCTCAAAAATATAAAAAAATCTCTACAATCACCTAATCCAAAATCCTCATCTTCCACAGCATCTGTCTCCTCTTCTATCCATTCTGGCAGTGGATGCTGGTGGCGCGATGCAGTGACGTCATTGCATTGTCGAAGTCCTCTGCCTGGTGCTGGCCTCCGGCAGGCCCCAGACAGAAATTACTCACGTGGCCTGCTGGGATAAGTGACTGTGTCAGTGACTTTGTGCTTTGTTATAACTGTTAACAGTATGGGCGTCTTGAGGACAACGATTTTGTTAACAACATAACAGACAAGGTGACCCATGACCTGGCAGGTCCTTCTGGTATTTGCCGGACCTTCCAGATGGCCAGTCTGACCCTGAGCAAGGGGGACATGACAGGTTCCCTTTAAGAGGACTATTAAATAAAGTAAAAAAAAAGTTTTAAAAAATATGAAAAATAAAAGAAAAACACAAAAGTTCAAATCATCCCCCTTTTGCCCCACTGAAAATAAAACAATAGAAAAAAATTACACATCTGATATCCTTGCGTTCATAAATGTCCGATCTATCAAAATATAAAATAAACTAGATTGTGGCCCGATTCTAGCGCATCGGGTATTCTAGAATATGCATGTCCCCGTAGTATATGGACAATGATGATTCCAGAATTCGCGGCAGACTGTGCCCGTCGCTGATTGGTCGAGGTTTGGCGGCCTCGACCAATCAGAGGCGCGGCATTTCTACGTCGATACTGTGCTCGTCGCTGAATCAGAAACGTGAGATGTCTACGTCCTTTATGACATCATCGTCGCTGTGCCCGTTGCTGATTGGTCGAGGCCTGGCGGCCTCGACCAATCAGACGCGGGATGTCTACATCCTTTATGACATCATCGTCGCTGTGCCCGTTGCTGATTGGTCGAGGCCTGGCGGCCTCGACCAATCAGAGAGCCGGGATTTCCAGGACAGACAGACAGACAGACAGACAGACGGAAAAACCCTTAGGCAATTATATATATAGATTAATCCGATCGGTGAATATCATAACAGAGAAAAAATCGAAACGCCCTGAATTACTGTTGTTTGGCAGCCTCAGCATTTCAATAAAATACAATAAGAGGCGATTAAAGCAACATGTCTTCCCTAAAATGGTAACAGTAAGAATGTCAGCTAAGGGTGCAAACAATAAGCCCCAACACAGCCCCAGATCCCAAAAACTGACAACACTACTGTTCTTGGAAAATTACAACAAGAGCATAAAACTTTTTTCATACACAATTTTAAAAATTATATTTCACCACTTAAATAAAAACAAAACTATACATGTTTGGTATCTGTGTAATCGAACTGTCCTGAGGAATAATATTGCAAGGTCCATTTTACCATATAGTCAAAATGGTAAATAAAAAATAAAAAAACAATAGTGGAATTGCGCTTCTTTTGCAATTTCACCACACTTGGAATTATCTTCCTATTTTCCAGTAAATTATATGGTAAATTCATTGGTGTCATTCAAATGTACAACTCGTCCTGCAAAAATCAAGCCCTAGTATGGCCATATTGATGGAAAAAATATAAACGTTATGGCTCAGGGAAGAAGGGGAGGAAAAAATCAAATTGAAAAAAATGGAACGAGCTTGTTGAGAGACATGACCAAGTAAAATAAAATTTGCTGATTGGAGGATGGTGGGTGATATAATATGTGGGCTGGTGCTGACTCTTTTTGTCCCACCTTACTGATGTAATGTCACTATATGCATAAATACTGTAGATACTTTATCTTATAAAGTTCCTACCACCAGGGGGCACCTGTGACGCTTTGGAAGCCTGCATGATTGCAGCTGGGTGTGCCGCAGGAGGAATGTGGCATAGGCAAGGCTTGGCGCTTTTCTTTAGTCTTTTTTTTTTTTTAAATGTAAGAGCTGTTGAAAGAACACATACTGTGTCGAAAGGGACCTGCCTTTATTTTCTCCCGAGCTGAGAGACACAAAACAGTCTCTGAAACCAAAACAAATAGCAACTAACAGAGTGCGGTGGAGACCAAACTGAAATTTGCAACACCAGGATATGATTCATTTCACCCGGTGAGGCGTACCACCACACTCACTGGAAACCAATGCAGGCTTTTTTTTTTGCGAAGAAACCAGAGTTCATAGCATGTGGAATCTCAATCTTGTCTTCATATTATACGGTATACCAATGTGTAATAAATCATTTTCAATTATTGCAGCTTAGTTTCATCCCCAATACATCAAAGGTGAGACTATTTATCCACTGAGCTGGAATCAGCCCATTTTCTAATGCCATACTTTTGTCAGCAGAATAGATCGCTTTACGAGTGCGAGTAAAAGCTTTGACTACAGTATATCTACATTTCCAAGTTGTGACATGCTGCAGGAAAGGAGTAGAAGATGGCCAGCACCTCCTGAAGACTTTGCTATTATGACTTAATGGGAACCTGTCACCAGAAAAAAACACTATTACCTGATATGGAGTGAATCTGCAGGTTAATAGCAATAATAGCGCTATTAACCTGTCCGGCACCCGCACTTAGGCTGGTTTCACATTTGCGTTTTTTTTGCCGCTGCGTTTTAGCGCAAAAAAAGCATTCATTTTTTTCCTATACTTAACATTAAAAACGCATGCGTTTTTTTGCATGCGCTTTGCCGCCGCATGCGTCTTTTCTATGCATGCGTTGTGTTGCAGAAATGCAACATGTAGTAATTTCTAGCGGCGTTTTTTTGCGGCAAAAAATGTATTGCTGTCTATGTAAACGCATATGCAAATTGCCTCTTCTGAGAAAAAGAGGACTTAAACTCTATAGCGCCACCTGTTGGAAGTAGCGATCCTACAAGTCACAATCAACTCTTTAACGAGTCGTGCAATATGACTCAGGATAAAAGCCAAATCAATATCTCAATTCGCAGACACGGTGTGCGAAGCATTAGAACTAATTTGGCTAGGTGAGAGGCTCTGGACTGGGGTCTAAGGGGTATCGTTTCTCCTTGTGCAGGCATGTACTACGGAGGACAGAGAATGAACTTCAATCCAATATTGCAGCCAGCATGCAGCCGGCGGGTAAGGAAAGGGTGAATCAAACACCCGAAAACCCCGCCCCTATGGCTGAAGATTGTTCCCTCCAAATTCAGGTGACAGAGTCCCTTTAATGACACTATTAACCTGCAGATTAACCCCATATCTGCAGGTTAATAGCATTTTTTTCTGGTGACAGGTTCCCTTTAATCCCATAATGTTACACTACACTGTTTATCGCATTGCACTATGTGCTTTATCTGTTATAGTGATGATATTGTTGTGGTTAATGCAGTTGTTCTTTTGTATGCTATTTCTAGAATGTGGTGATTTTGGGGAGAAGGGGAAGTGATGCTATTGACATAGGGTATACGTGAGTTCCGTGACCTGGAAAAAATTACCCCAACCCCCTTAAACAGATCTCTTAACAATCTAAAGAATAAACTTCTAACGTACTCAAAACAGCAGACGGAGACATATGTTGGATTTAATTGGCCACAGCAGCCATTTTATTAAATAAAAGATAACAGAACTTTTATGACAACCCAGAATAGGAGGGGCGGTCCTCGAAGCCCCAAAGTTATAAAAAACTCAGTATCCCAAAAACTCCACAATGTTCAGCCCAGGATGAGTCTTACCCCCAGCCGTAAAGCACCAGCTCAGGGATAGATAACAACCAATCCTGGTCCACCGAACCCACCCCCATGCCAGGGGTCCATAAATCCACCTCACGCGGAATAACCGTACCGCGCCTTGTTAAATTCTCTCATGGGGTGTCCAGGACCTCTCAAGATCCCCACCCCATTGAACCACGATTTACCATTTCCACCGACTTCGAGGACCTCCACCCCCGCCAACTGCCGTGACAATACCCTGACAGCATTCACATAACAAAATAAATACATTTAGACGCCTCTTAAAACAATACTCCAAAAGCCCACATATGCCGACTTCACCCCCCCATTACCCTAACCAAAAAAGGGAGGGTGGGCGGGAGATTCCTCACTTGTCACGCAGGCACCTAAAATGGATGCCTGCGTGAGGAGCATGCCCCTTTTTATGTGCCCCCTCCCCACAGTCCCCTAGTTCCACCCCTTATTTTCAAAAAATGCCCCTAAAGCCACCCCTCAAGTTCCCAGTTAACCCCTTACCACCGTATCCCTTCTAACTGCTCCAGCTCCCCAGGTCCCACGTAACCCCGTCATGGCGGCCTCCCTTTACGTGCCGTGGGCCCCCAGTACGGCCTTTCTTGACATAGGGTATACGTGAGTTCCGTGACCTGGAAAAAATTACCCCAACCCCCTTAAACAGATCTCTTAACAATCTAAAGAATAAACTTCTAACGTACTCAAAACAGCAGACGGAGACATATGTTGGATTTAATTGGCCACAGCAGCCATTTTATTAAATAAAAGATAACAGAACTTTTATGACAACCCAGAATAGGAGGGGCGGTCCTCGAAGCCCCAAAGTTATAAAAAACTCAGTATCCCAAAAACTCCACAATGTTCAGCCCAGGATGAGTCTTACCCCCAGCCGTAAAGCACCAGCTCAGGGATAGATAACAACCAATCCTGGTCCACCGAACCCACCCCCATGCCAGGGGTCCATAAATCCACCTCACGCGGAATAACCGTACCGCGCCTTGTTAAATTCTCTCATGGGGTGTCCAGGACCTCTCAAGATCCCCACCCCATTGAACCACGATTTACCATTTCCACCGACTTCGAGGACCTCCACCCCCGCCACGAACACGAATGGCCTGACACCTTAGCCATTCATGTCCCTCCACACCTTCAAGCTTAATTCAATGCCACTACGGATAGCCAAACACCACATATCATTACCCACCGCGTTCAGGTGCACGCCATCAGCTCTCCAGTAAGCTCCTTGACCCGATTCCAAGTCCACATGTCTCACGGCCAACGCGCCATTCCTCACCATAAACCGAGATATGGCCCTGTTTATTTTAATCCGGGCCCTGTTCACCCCCTCGTGTGATCTAGCACCTCTCCATCTTTTACGGGGAATGATGTCGGACCACACCAACAACACTTTTGGAAACATGACCCAGAACCTCAGGATATCGAATTTGATATCCTTAATCAGCTCCCTACAAGACCGTTTAGCCAAATCATTCCCCCCCAAATGTATCACCACGATCTCCGGCACTCTATCCAGTCTAACAAAACGATGAAATTCAGGTAACCATTCCTTCCACACCATCCCCCTTTTACCGATCCATTGTAAAGTCACTGTCTCTCGAGAAAGACCCAACTGACGACCGTCCGGACGAACCGCAGCACGCAACGCAGCCCATACAACATACGAATGCCCCATGATCCAGACGAGCATCGGATCAGGCCCTGCAACACAGAAAGAAAGGCAACAAACAATTAACTTAACACAGCTTCTAACTCACAATAGGTTTGGGCGAACATACGACTGGAATCTTGAAGATTCCCACCTCCCAATTCTCCGAACCACATCCTCACCAAGGCCCCACCTAGCGGCCTCAGTCGCTGCCCCGATCCTGAAGGAGTGACCACTATATTGTGTTGCAGGTAAGCCCGCTGCCGCCAAACATTTCCTAAAAACAGAAATAAACTGAAAACGGGACAAGAAAGACCCATTTTCGTGCACCAAGAATGGCTCGTCTAACACCCCGCCCTTTGCCATGTACTTCTTCACGGATGCCACCGGGCACACCGGGGATCCTTCAACATTGAACAACACCACTTTGCACCCTTTCCCATACACGTCCGTTTTGGAAGCCTTAATAAACACTACCACCTTATTCCCTTCGACATCCACGTTTTCTCTTAACAAAATACCTTTTTTACTAACGGACGGGCTAACCAACTCACCTAACCGAAATGCCCCAAAGAAGGCCAAAGAAAAGGCTGCACAGAACAGAACCACTTCCCATTCGGAAAAACACACCTCTTGCAACTTCCGCTCAATGGCTGAGAGCACCTCATAAGATACGGGTCGGCGACCGTCCGAAGCCTTCCAGCCTTTCTTCCAACCCCGAACAACTTGCCGAACCAAGAAGGATTTCGTTATATCCTTACCCCCCCTCCATTTAAGGTTGAAGGCTAGCCCCGCCAGAAACTTATTCAAACGTGTCACAGACCAACCTGCCTCCCAATGATGACCTAAGAACAACAACAAACCATACTCCTCCTCCATATCCTGGTCCATACTTGACATCCAGGATTCCCACAAGCTCCAAGCCTGATTATAATGAGACCAAGATGAATCCGCGAGCGATTTGGTAAATAACTCTGTTACGGCCCTCGCGGCAGGTTCCACAACTCCACTGGACAATCCCGGCCCGCGCTCTCCGCCTGTGGTGCCAAATCCCGGAAAAGCTGCCACTGAAATTGAGAAAGAGCAACAACTATTGGATCAGGCGCTGACAAGCTAACTTCAGATACAATCCATAAGTTAAACTTAAGACCCAGGAAAACCAAGTGCTGCAAGACCTTCACTACTGCAGGCGTAGCCGCTGACAACGAGTTTACCGCCGTCACCGTTCCAACATGCTCACAATGAAAAGAAATCTTCAAATTCCTCAATTTGTCACCCCACAGGGCCAACGCAACTACCCTGGGGAACAAATGCAACAGTAGCCGGTTGTTTGTTAACCCCTCCTCCTTCCATTCTTCCGGCCAAGCCGCTGCTGACCAGCTACCATGAAAGAAAAGACCAAAGCCACTCATTTCAACGACATGCACCAAAATGCCCAAGGAGGTAGCATCTGCCACCGGCTGAATCCACAGAGATCTGCCATTGTACTCGTCCAGAAAATCCGCCCACATCTTCAAATCGTCCCGAAACTCTTTCTTTATCCTGATGAAATGCAAAGGGGACTTTACCCCTACTGTTGCCAAGGATAGGCAGCGGCAGAACGCTCGACCCATCGGCATGATCCTACATGCAAAGTTCAGTTTCCCTAACAACGATTGCAAACTGCGCAAATTTATCTTCTTCAAACCAATCGTATTAACCACATCTTGGCGCAACGCGGTAACCTTGTCTGCAGGTAGCCTACATTCCATTGCTACCGTGTCGATTTCAATGCCTAGGAAGCTCAACACTGTCACCGGACCAACTGTTTTATCCTCCGCCAAAGGCACCCCGAAGTTTTTTGTCACACTCTCCATTGTATGCAACAAAATCGAACAATCTGCTGATTCCGCTGGCCCTATAAACAGAAAGTCATCCAGATAGTGCGAACATGAGCGTATCCCAGACACATCTTTCACCACCCATTCTAGGAACGTGCTGAAGGCCTCAAAGTAAGCACATGAAATCGAGCAACCCATGGGAAGACAACGATCAACAAAGAAGCCGCCATCCCAAAAACAACCCAATAAATGCAAACTGTCAGGATGAACTGGCAACAAACGAAAGGCCGCTTCGATGTCGGTCTTAGCCAGCTTAGCCCCCTTTCCACATGCTCTAACCCACTCCATCGCTGAATCGAATGATAAGTACGACACCGAACTCAACTCGGGATCAATACCATCATTAACCGAAGATCCCTTCGGAAATGACAGGTGATGGATTAACCTAAATTTATTAGGTTCTTTCTTAGGGACCACGCCAAGAGGTGACACCCTCAGATTTGCAATCGGAGGGGCGACAAACGGGCCTGCCATTCTTCCCAGAGCAACTTCCTTATTCAACTTCTCCGACACGACCTCCGGGAATTGTAACGCCGATTTCAAATTTTTTCTTTTTAAACTAACATCCTGCTCAACATAAGGGATTTTGAAACCCTCCTTAAAACCGTCGCGCAATAAAACTGCAGCTGACCTATCAGGGTATCTACTTAGAAAGGCCTCCATCACGACCCACTGCACCGGAGTCACCCCTTTTGTCAGCTGAATCTCCAACTTTTTGCCTGTTACCCCTGAAACATTTTGAAGCGCTATGCACCCCCCCGCAGGTTGAACACTCGTGCCTATATTTACACTTGCTCCCGAATCTGCATATGCCATCATTGAATTCGAAACACAGTCCCTTCTGCAAAGCCGCCGAGTGTCCTGACTGCCCTGAACTCCCGGCGCCCCCGTGAAAAGGCTGGCTAGTCTGACCTAAACGGGACGGGACCATAACTCTCATCCACAACGCTATGTCCTTGTGATCCCACCTGATACTTGGCCTAAAAGCCTTACGCTGACGAAACTGTTCGTCATAGCGTAACCAACCCTGTCCCCCATAGGTCCTGTAAGCCTCCCCTATGGCATCTAAGTAACAAAATAATGCCGAGCAATTTTCCGGGGCCTTCTCCCCGATTACGCTAGCCATAATAGCGAAAGCTTGCAGCCAATTTGAAAATGATCTGGGAATCAGCCTATATCTCCGTTTCTCCTCATCTTCTTTTTTAGAGTCCTCCCTTCTAGGTCTATCCAAATTAAATCTCTCTAGGGGTAAAAGAGAAAATATTTCTATGTACTCCCCTTTCCAGATTTTTTCCCTAACCTCTTGTTTTAAATGTGCCCCTAACGGGCCCTCGAAGCAGACATAGACCTCCCCACTAGCCGCATCGTCTAGTTGCGGTACATCCTCCTTTTCCTTATCCTGCAAAGCTCCCTCACCTGGTGCATCAATTCCTGACCCAGGCCCTGGTGCTGTTCCGTCCTTCTCCCTTGATGAGCTCCCCGTGTCTGCCGCAGGACCCGCACTGCTGGATGTACCCGTAACTTCAGACAACTGTCTAGACCCCTCAAACGACCCCGTATTTCCCAACCAAGCAGCTGACGGCAAAGACCCCCTGCTAAGACCGGACCCCCACAAGCCCGCTAGCTCCCCTAAACCTCTAAGGATTAAACCCATACCCCCGCTAGCAACTCCCGAAGTAATGTCACTATTCCTAGCTTCAGGGGAAACTATGCCTGGCAAATTAAAGATAGGGAAAATGTTCTCACCTAGCTGCCTGGGTGCTGTGAGCCCAGCAGCCGAAGATCCAGCTCCCAGCCGAAGGTGTCCTGCATCCCGACCGGCTTGATCCGCGATGTTGCCCGCCGAACTCCTGGCGGCCGTATCCGTGTCCTGGCGACTCGGTGATGCCGTCGACTGCCCTGGTGCTGCGGAAAGGGAAAAGGCCGAGCCAGCATCCTGCCGCCCGATGGAAGATGTGCGGCTCCTTGCCACGGATACGTCCCCGGCACTGCGTACCGAAGCGACGGAATGTCGCCTGCCGGAATCCGGAAAATTTCCGCCACCACCAGCAGAGGACGCAGATCCAGGAAAGTTCCGGCCATCACCAGCAGAGGGCGCAGATCCAGGAAAATCCCGGCCATCACCAGCAGATGGCGCAGCTGCAGGAAAATCCCGGCCAACACCAGCAGAGGGCGCAGAACTTGCAATATCCAGGCCACCACCAGCAGAGGGCGCTGCTGCGTTGAAGACTCCAGAGCTGTGCACTGCAGAAGGCCGCACGCTGATGCCAGGGCCAGCCGACTGCCGCCCGCATAATCCTCGGCGCTGAGGGGCCACCGCACCTGACCCCCGTCTCCTCGGCTGTCGCTGCCTCCCACGCTGAGCGGCGCCAGCGGGCATGCTGGCGGCCGCCGTACCGGCTCCTGCTCCTGCCGCCCCACGTCGCCCGGACACTGAAGGAGGGGAGGAAGGATCCACCCCCCGTTGTAGGCCCCGCCGCACTGGAGGATTCCTCCCGGCGCCGCGCTGTGAGGTGGAGGGAACAGCGCTGCTTACCGGAGGGTCCGCAGAGGGGCTCCTATTTCGACGCCGGGCCCTGGGGATGATGTCCGGGCTTAGGCGCGCCGGAGGCCTAGTCCTCCGCGGCCGGCGCCCGTCCTGCGGTGCCTGCGATGGTGCTCCCGATGTCCCCTGGAGAAGGCTGTTAACGGATGCATTCAGCCAATCTGTTCCCTGGGAGCTGGCTGCCGTCCGGAGACGCTGGAGGATCGCTTCAACGTCCATTCTGGTAAGTGTGACAGAGATTCCTCACTAATCACGCAGGCACCTAAAATGGATGCCTGCGTGAGGAGCGTGCCCCTTTTTATGTGCCCCCTCCCCACAGTCCCCTAGTTCCACCCCTTATTTTTAAAAAATGCCCCTAAAGCCACCCCTCAAGTTCCCAGTTAACCCCTTACCACCGTATCCCTTCTAACTGCTCCAGCTCCCCAGGTCCCACGTAACCCCGTCATGGCGGCCTCCCTTTACGTGCCGTGGGCCCCCAGTACGGCCTTTCTAGACACATGATCAGAGAAAAATTAAAGGGAACCTGTCACATCCCCAAAAACTATTAACACATCGCTCACTTTTGTACTGAGCTGTGACTGAAGCCGTGCTAGCCGCGCTTCTGTGACTGAAAGCCTGAGGCTACCAGGGGGAATAAAGTTCATTTCCACCCAGTAGCCTAGCTTTCAGTGTGACGGTGGCATAACTTTAGAACAATATTAACCTGCAGATTAACCCCATATCTGAAGGTTAATTGCATTTGAAGAAATTGCAGGTTCCTTTTAAAGAGTTACAGCAAAGTATCAGGATAACTATTGTTAATATATGGCAAAGCCCAACATTAGATTTCTTTTTGTGCATTGTGTATTTTTCCATCTCCTTCTACTCTTTTGTGTATCAAGCATTCCATGGTTGAATGTATGGTCCTCTTGTTATCTGCTAAAACTACATTTACCAGCAGTACCCCTTCTTCTGCCTACTGCTGCAGGCCCTTCCCTCTCCTTTCTTGTGTGCTTACTGATTGCTCAATCTCTTAAACTTTATTTGCAGCACATAGACATGATGATCATCACAAACCTGTTTATAATTGCTCTTTGAATCCCAAAATATCATCTCTATCTTTTAAAAAAGATTATACACTGCAAGAAATCCACAGTTTTCTAGTCAGTAAACATGCTGTCATTTACTGTGCAAGTTAGGGCTCATCACTCGGCAATTGTTCCTGAATTCTATCTTGTTCTAATGCTGTATAAGGGTGGTTTCACACTTGCGTTTTTGTCTGCAGCGTTTTTTTTTTCAAAAAAACGCATGCGTTTTTTTTTCCTATCTTTAACATTGAAAACGCATGCGTTTTTTTGTGTACGCGTTTGGTCGCGTTTTTTGACGCATGCGTTTTTTTGCTGCATGCGTTCATTTTCTGAAATGCTACTTGTAGTATTTTTAGAAGCGTTTTTTGGACCAAAAAAAAAACGCATGCGTTTTCATGCGTTTTTTTTGGGTCAAAAAATACATTGGAGTCAATGGGGACACATGCGTTTTTTGGTGCATGCGTTTTTTGCGGTAAAAAACGCATGCGTTTTTTTATTAAAAAAACAGAAAACACACTGATATGCCACCCCCCAACATAAAGGTGATAAAGGGAACCTAACCCTACCCCTAACCCTACCCCTAACCCTAACCCTACCCCTAACCCTAACCCTAAGGGATCCTAACCCTACCCCTAACCCTAACCCTACCCCTAACCCTAACCCTAAGGGATCCTAACCCTACCCCTAACCCTAACCCTACCCCTAACCCTAACCCTAAGGGATCCTAACCCTAACCCTACCCGTAACCCTAACCCTACCCCTAACCCTAACCCTACCCCTAACCCTAAGGGATCCTAACCCTAACCCTAACCCTAATCTCTTTATGGTTAGGGTTAGGGGTAGGGTTAGGGTTAGGGGTAGGGTTAGGGTTAGGATCCCTTAGGGTTAGGGGTAGGGGTAGGGTTAGGGTTAGGGGTAGGGTTAGGGTTAGGATCCCTTAGGGTTAGGGTTAGGGGTAGGGTTAGGGTTAGGGGTAGGGTTAGGGTTGGGATCCCTTAGGGTTAGGGTTAGGGGTAGGGTTAGGGTTAGGGTTAGGATCCCTTAGGGTTAGGGTTAGGGTTAGGGGTAGGATCCCTTTAGGGTTAGGGTTATGATCCCTACCCCTACCCCTACCTCTAACCCTAACCCTAACTGTTTCTGTTTATAGTGGGTTTTTTACTTTTTTTTGATGATTGGCAGCTGTCACACATTTCTCAGCATGCATTTAAAAAACACAAACGCATGTAAAAACGCATGTAAACGCGTCAAAACGCCGCGTTTTTTTCACCACATGCAAAAACGCATGCGTCAAAAAAACGCAGCGTTTACACGCGTTTACATGCGTTTTTTCACCATGCGTTTTTTTGCGTTTTTTACCGCAAAAACGCACCCCAAAAAACGCCAATGTGAAACCAGCCTTACCTGTCACTTTGTCCACTGCACTGGGAAAGAAAACATCATGGCCCTGATGCATAATTTGTGTCACTTTTCTTTCTGTTTTTTGGTCTTCCATGCGATTTTTTGAGCAGTTCAAAAAGTCACTTGTTTCGGAAAATATTGCAATTTCTGGCGCACATAAAATCACTCCAGGGGGAAAAGTGTAGTACATTTGGGCCAAACTATTGAGACTTTTTGAAAAGTTGCAGATGATGAATCAGGCAAAATCACAAAAGCATCTGGACACCTTATAGTCTGCCCACTGTGGCATACATAAAAAATAGGCAAAATATATAAATAAGGTTTAAGAAAAGTGAAAATTAAGAGAAGAATGCAGCACAAATTAGGCTACTTTCACACTAGCGTCATTCGACGCACATCACAATGTGTTGTTTTGAAGAAAAAACGCATCCTGCAAAGTTGCCTGCGGGATCCATTTTTTTCTCCATAGACTTTCTTTAGCGACGCATTGCGACTAGTGTTGAGCGATACCGTCCGATACTTGAAAGTATCGGTATCGGATAGTATCGGCCGATACCCGAAAAATATCGGATATCGCCGATACCGATATCCGATACCAATACAAGTCAATGGGACATCAAGTATCGGAAGGTATTCTCATGGTTCCCAGGGTCTGAAGGAGAGGAAACTCTCCTTCAGGCCCTGGGATCCATAGGGATGTGTAAAATAAAGAATTAAAACAAAAAATATTGATATATTTACCTCTCCGGCGGCCCCTGAACTCAGCGCGGGTAACCGGCAGGCTTCTTTGTTCAAAATCAGCGCTTTTAGGACCTGAGAATCACGTCCCGGCTTCTGATTGGTCGCGGGCCGCCCATGTGACCGCCACGCGACCAATCACAAGCCGCGACGTCACCGCAAGCTATTAGCGCGCTCATTTTTGAAAAATGAGCGCGTTAATGACTTTCAAAGACGTAGCGGCTTGTGATTGGTCGCGGCCACGCGACCAATCACAAGCCGCGACGTCACCGCAAGCTATTAACGCGCTCATTTTTAAAAATGAGCGCGTTAATGACTTTCAAAGACGTAGCGGCTTGTGATTGGTCGCGTGGCCGCGACCAATCACAAGCCGCGACGTCACCGCAAGCTATTAACGCGCTCATTTTTAAAAATGAGCGCGTTAATAGCTTGCGGTGACGTCGCGGCTTGTGATTGGTCGCGTGGCCGCGACCAATCACAAGCCGCTACGTCTTTGAAAGTCATTAACGCGCTCATTTTTCAAAAATGAGCGTGCTAATAGCTTGCGGTGACGTCGCGGCTTGTGATTGGTCGCGTGGCGGTCACATGGGCGGCCCGCGACCAATCAGAAGCCGGGACGTGATTCTCAGGTCCTAAAAGCGCTGATTTTGAACAACGAAGCCTGCCGGTTACCCGCGCTGAGTCCAGGGGCCGCCAGAGAGGTAAATATATCAATATTTTTTATTTTAATTCTTTATTTTACACATCTCTATGTATCCGATACCGATACCCGATACCACAAAAGTATCGGATCTCGGTATCGGAATTCCGATACCGCAAGTATCGGCCGATACCCGATACTTGCGGTATCGGAATGCTCAACACTAATTGCGACGGATTGCCACACGTTGCATCCGTCGCAATCTTGCCTTGCGCAGGCGTGTACTATGGAGGACAGATAATGAACTTCAATCCAATATTGCAGCCAGCATGCAGCCAGCGGGTAAGGAAAGGGTGAATCAAACACCCGAAAACCCCGCCCATATGGCTGAAAATTGTTCCCTCCAAATTCAGGTGATGGTCCAGATGGATGGAGTAGTGGATGGTTGGTGGGTGGTTGGTGGATGGCCACCATGTCCCAACAAGGCTGCGACGTCAGCAAGGAGGTGGAGGAGTCATGATTTTGGGCCGGAATCATGGGGAAACAGCTGGTAGGGCCCTTTAAGGTTCCTGAAGGTGTGAAAATGACCTCTGGAAAGTATATAGAGTTTCTGACTGACAACTTTCTTCCATGGTATAAAAAGCAGAAATGTGCCTTCAGGAGCAAAATCATCTTCATTCATGACAATGCACCATCTCATGCTGCAAAGAATACATCAGTCATTGGCTGCTATGGGCATAAAAGGAGATAAACTCATGGTGTGGCCACCATCTTCCCCTGACCTCAACCCTATAGAGAACCTTTGGAGTATCATCAAGCAAAAGATCTATGAGGGTGGGAGGCAGTTCACATCAAAACAGCAGCTCTGGGAGGCTATTCTGACTTCATGCAAAGAAATACAAGCAGAAACTCTCCAAAAACTCAAGAATGCGAGAATTGTGAAGGTGATATCAAAGAAGGGTTCCTATGTTAACATGTAACTTGGCCTGTTAGGATGGTTTGGAGTTAAATAGCTTTTTTGTTCAGTGAATGTGACCTCGTAATGCTGCAAATTCAACAAATGAGCATTTTCAGTTCATTAAAACATATCAAATGTTTAGAAATTCTACTGTGCCTAATAATTTGGAACAGTGCATTTTGAGCTTTTATTCATTTTGGAGATTACACTGTTACCATTGGGAGTTTTTATCAATAAAATTCAATGTATTATCTAAAAGGTGATGACTTTCATTAGACTGACTGTCATTTGCACCAACCATTTAGGAAAATCCCATAAAAATGTCATTTGCATAATAATTTGAAACATGGTGTAAGTATGACAGACATGCAAAAGAATAGGAAATCAGGCAAAATAGGCAAAAAACTTTTTCACAAAACTGTATATATAGCTACTATAAAGGATATGGGCACTATAACGGTATGTACACACAATCTCTTTTAGATGTCTGTGAATCATGCAAGTTTTTTAGGCGGATGAAGCTTCAGGACAAGATGTCGTTTTTTTTGTCCTGAAGTGACTTGCTTCTTTTAAAAGTCTTTTCCAACAACTTTTGGCAACCATTTTTCTTTTTATATAAGTTGTAATAAATATACTAGAGACCGGTTTCCAAGCTGAAGTCATCTGAAAAATTGTCAGGTCATTTCTTTACAGAGAGTAGATTTTACACTGCAGTGCATATGTTAATTCTTATTATCATTTATTTAGGGTTTCTCAGGCAGGTTTCGGAGTAGATCCACCTGAAATAGATGTTCTGTGCACATACCCTTTGCCTGACTTATTAATAGGGGACGTGACCATTAAGTGTGCAATGTAGTATGAACCCCAATATGGCCCTTCTGTTATACTATTGTAAAAGATAAACTAATATATTCAAACATATCCAGCAATACTGTGCTATTCTCTGCACGGTGTTTAAGCACGACACAACTAAGTTCAGCGCTGGCAGCACTATACAGTTGATCTGAAAGCCGTCTCAGAAAACACTGTACAAAATCATGTGTGGTTGACCCTTTGACGAAGACGATAGCCGAAACGTGCGTCGGGGTGGACGCCAATGAGGTTTGGGAGTCAATATACTAATAGTGAGTATAATTTGTACATACATAAGATGATGCACTAGCACTTTATTTCTCTGACTAACAAACAGTATTATACATGATTTGTACTCCATATGCAATGATGCACTAGCACAGTTCTGAGACAGATCAGCCACTACACCATGTGCAGTGATGCACATTTATTGTATGATATACCTATTCACAACTTGTAACAGCACTGAACTTCACTATATATCTTTTGTATATCTGATAGTGTGTTTTTGTATATCTGATAGTGTGTAGTGGGATCTATCACAGTGTACAGTGACACGCCTTATTTTTCTGTAATCCGCTGTTATAACCTGGTCATTAATACAGGTTTGTGATATTTCACACCGTTTAAAACATTTGGGCTTTTTGTTCAAATGCAGGGGCGGATAATCAGAGGGTCAATATGGGCGGTAGCCCAGGGCCCAGTGGTGTTGGGGGGCCCTGGGCTACCGCACAGATTGACCCTCTGCTTATCCGACCGAGTGTGACTGTGAATGCCCGCCGGCATTTATGTGCCCCCGGACGCGGTGGGCAGAGAGAGGGGGCCCGCATCGGGCCCCTTCTCATCTGCTCACCGGGCCCCTTCCGGTGCTGCAGCGGTTTCCTACTGACGTGCGGGCGCGCACCCGCACGTCAATAGTTAACAACAGCCGCCAGCCAATTGGAGGCTGGCAGCTGAAGTCAGCCGCAGCGCACACGTCGCCGGCGTCTGACGTCATTGTCAGTCGCCGGCGAGTGTGCGCTGCTGGAGGGAGCTCGCCGCCTGGAGCGCTGGTCAGGTGAGGAGACTGTTTGTTTTTGTTTTTTTTGTTTTGTTTTTTGATAACCTAACGGTGGACACACTTGGGGCAATGCTGCTTTTGTCCGTTACTTTGATCTGCTCTTTGTCTTCCTATTCTGTCATGGCATTTGTGGATTCAGGCGCTGCCCTGAATTTGATGGACTTGGAGTATGCTAGGCGCTGTGGGTTTGTCTTGGAGCCCTTGCAGTGTCCTATTCCATTGAGAGGAATTGATGCTACGCCTTTGGCCAAGAATAAGCCTCAGTATTGGACCCAGCTGACCATGTGCATGGCTCCTGCGCACCAGGAGGATATTCGCTTTCTGGTGTTGCATAATCTGCATGATGTGGTCGTGTTGGGGTTGCCATGGCTACAAGTCCATAACCCAGTATTAGATTGGAAATCAATGTCTGTGTCCAGCTGGGGTTGTCAGGGGGTACATGGTGATGTTCCATTTCTGTCTATCTCATCATCCACCCCTTCTGAGGTCCCAGAGTTCTTGTCTGATTACCGGGATGTATTCGATGAGCCCAAGTCCAATGCCCTACCTCCGCATAGGGATTGTGATTGTGCTATCGATTTGATTCCTGGTAGTAAGTTTCCTAAGGGTCGACTGTTTAATTTATCAGTACCTGAGCACGCCGCTATGCGGAGTTACGTGAAGGAGTCTTTGGAGAAGGGTCATATTCGCCCGTCATCGTCGCCATTGGGAGCGGGTTTCTTTTTTGTGGCCAAGAAGGATGGTTCGCTGAGACCTTGTATTGATTACCGCCTTCTAAATAAAATTACGGTCAAATTTCAGTACCCCTTGCCGCTGCTGTCTGATTTGTTTGCTCGGATGAAGGGGGCTAGTTGGTTCACCAAGATAGATCTTCGTGGTGCGTATAATCTTGTGCGTATCAAACGGGGCGATGAATGGAAAACAGCATTTAATATGCCCGAAGGCCATTTTGAGTACCTGGTTATGCCATTCGGACTTTCTAATGCTCCATCAGTGTTTCAGTCCTTTATGCATGACATCTTCCGAGAGTACCTGGATAAATTCCTGATTGTATACTTGGATGATATTTTGGTCTTCTCGGATGATTGGGAGTCTCATGTGAAGCAGGTCAGAATGGTGTTCCAGGTCCTGCGTGCTAATTCTTTGTTTGTGAAGGGGTCAAAGTGTCTCTTTGGTGTTCAGAAGATTTCATTTTTGGGGTTCATTTTTTCTCCTTCTACTATCGAGATGGACCCTGTTAAAGTTCAGGCCATTTATGATTGGACTCAGCCAACATCTCTGAAGAGTCTGCAGAAGTTCCTGGGCTTTGCTAATTTTTATCGTCGCTTCATCGCTAATTTTTCTAGCATTGCTAAACCGTTGACTGATTTGACTAAGAAGGGTGCTGATGTGGTCAATTGGTCTTCTGCTGCTGTGGAAGCTTTTCAGGAGTTGAAGCGTCGTTTTTCTTCTGCCCCTGTGTTGTGCCAACCAGATGTTTCGCTTCCGTTCCAGGTTGAGGTTGATGCTTCCGAAATTGGAGCAGGGGCTGTTTTGTCGCAGAGAAGTTCTGATTGCTCGGTGATGAAACCATGCGCCTTCTTTTCCAGGAAATTTTCGCCTGCTGAGCGAAATTATGATGTTGGCAATCGAGAGTTGATAGCCATGAATTTGGCATTCGAGGAGTGGCGTCATTTGCTTGAAGGAGCTAAGCATCGCGTGGTGGTCTTGACTGATCACAAAAACTTGACTTATCTCGAGTCTGCCAAACGGTTGAATCCTAGACAGGCTCGTTGGTCGCTGTTTTTCTCCCGTTTTGACTTTGTGGTTTCGTATCTTCCGGGCTCTAAAAATGTGAAGGCGGATGCCCTGTCTAGGAGTTTTGTGCCCGATTCTCCGGGTTTGTCTGAGCCGGCGGGTATTCTCAAAGAGGGGGTAATTTTGTCTGCCATCTCCCCTGATTTGCGGCGGGTGCTGCAAAAATTTCAGGCTAATAGACCTGACCGTTGCCCAGCGGAGAAACTGTTTGTCCCTGATAGGTGGACGAATAAAGTTATCTCTGAGGTTCATTGTTCGGTGTTGGCTGGTCATCCTGGAATCTTTGGTACCAGAGATTTGGTGGCTAGATCCTTTTGGTGGCCGTCTCTGTCGCGGGATGTGCGTTCTTTTGTGCAGTCCTGTGGGATTTGTGCTCGGGCTAAGCCCTGCTGTTCTCGTGCCAGTGGGTTGCTTTTGCCCTTGCCGATCCCGAAGAGGCCTTGGACACATATCTCTATGGATTTTATTTCGGATCTCCCCGTCTCTCAAAGAATGTCGGTCATTTGGGTGGTTTGTGATCGCTTCTCTAAGATGGTCCATTTGGTGCCCTTGTCTAAATTGCCTTCCTCCTCTAATTTGGTGCCATTGTTTTTTCAGCATGTGGTTCGTTTACATGGCATTCCAGAGAACATCGTTTCTGACAGAGGTTCCCAGTTTGTTTCGAGGTTTTGGCGAGCCTTTTGTGCTAGGATGGGCATTGATTTGTCTTTTTCCTCGGCTTTCCATCCTCAGACAAATGGCCAGACTGAACGAACCAATCAGACCTTGGAAACATATCTGAGATGTTTTGTTTCTGCTGATCAGGATGATTGGGTGTCCTTTTTGCCTTTGGCTGAGTTCGCCCTTAATAATCGGGCCAGCTCGGCTACTTTGGTTTTGCCGTTTTTCTGCAATTCTTGGTTCCACCCTCGTTTCTCTTCAGGGCAGGTTGAGTCTTCGGACTGTCCTGGTGTGGATACTGTGGTGGATAGGTTGCAGCAGATTTGGACTCATGTAGTGGACAATTTGACTTTGTCACAGGAGAAGGCTCAACGTTTCGCTAACCGCAGGCGCTGTGTGGGTCCCCGACTTCTTGTTGGGGATTTGGTTTGGTTGTCATCTCGTTATATTCCTATGAAGGTTTCCTCTCCTAAATTTAAGCCTCGTTTCTTTGGTCCATATAGGATTTCTGAGGTTCGTAATCCTGTGTCTTTTCGTTTGACTCTTCCGGCTTCTTTTTCCATCCATAACGTGTTCCATAGGTCATTGTTGCGGAGATACGTGGCACCTGTGGTTCCATCTATTGATCCTCCTGCTCCGGTTTTGGTTGAAGGGGAATTGGAGTATATTGTGGAGAAGATTTTGGATTCTCGTGTTTCGAGATGGAAACTCCAGTATTTGGTTAAGTGGAAAGGTTATGGTCAGGAAGATAATTCCTGGGTCTTTGCCTCTGATGTCCATGCTGCCGATCTGGTTCGTGCCTTTCATATGGCTCATCCTGGTCGGTCTGGGGGCTCTGGTGAGGGTTCGGTGACCCCTCCTCAAGGGGGGGGTACTGTTGTGAATTGTGTGGCCAAGCTCCCTCCTGTGGTCGTGAGTGGAACTGCGGCTGGTTCTGTCTATAAGCTTCCTTTGGTGGATGAGAGTGGTACTGCGGCTTCTGAGTTTCCTTCCTCAGGTGATGAGGTTAAGTCGTTAGGTGCTGCTCTATTTAACTCCACCTGGTGCTTTGATCCTGGCCTCCAGTCAATGTTCTAGTATTGGTCTTGCTTCCTCCTGGATCGTTCCTGTGGCCTCTCTATCCTGCATAAGCTAAGTTCTGCTTGTGTTATTTTTGTTTGCTATATTTTCTGTCCAGCTTGCTATATTGGTTTTTCTTGCTTGCTGGAAGCTCTGAGACGCAGAGGGAGCACCTCCGTACCGTTAGTCAGTGCAGAGGGTCTTTTTGCCCCTCTGCGTGGTTGTTTGTAGGTTTTTGTGTTGACCGCAAAGCTATCTTTCCTATTCTCGGTCTATTCAGTAAGTCGGGCCTCACTTTGCTAAATCTATTTCATCTCTGTGTTTGTATTTCATCTTTACTCACAGTCATTATATGTGGGGGGCTGCCTTTTCCTTTGGGGAATTTTCTCTGAGGCAAGGTAGGCTTATTTTTCTATCTTCAGGGCTAGTTAGTTTCTCAGGCTGTGCCGAGTTGCATAGGGAGCGTTAGGCGCAATCCACGGCTGCCTCTAGTGTGGTGTGTTAGGATTAGGGATTGCGGTCAGCAGAGTTTCCACGTCTCAGAGCTCGTCCTATGTTTTTGGTAAATGTCAGGTCACCTTGTGTGCTCTGAACTTCAAGGTCCATTGTGGTTCTGAATTACCTGTTCATAACACTGGACACACTGGGGGCAATGCTGGAGGACACACTGGGGCAGATGATTGCTGGAGACACTGGGGCAATGCTGGAGACACTGGGGCAATGCTGGAGACATGGGCAGATTGCTGGACACACTGGGGCAATGCTGGAGGACACACTGGGGCAGATTTCTGGAGACACTGGGGCAATGCTGGAGACACTGGGGCAATGCAGGAGACACTGGGGCAGATTGCTGGACACACTGGGGGCAATGCTGGAGGACACACTGGGGCAGATTGGTGGAGACACTGGGGCAATGCTGGAGACACTGGGGCAATGCTGGAGACACTGGGGCAGCTTGCTGGACACACTGGGGGCAATGCTGGAGGACACACTGGGGCAGATGATTGCTGGAGACACTGGGGTAATGCTGGAGACACTGGGGCAATGCTGGAGACACTGGGGCAGACTGCTGGACACACTGGGACAATGCTGGAGGACACACTGGGGCAGACTGCTGGACACACTGGGGCAGATGATTGCTGGAGACACTGGGGCAATGCTGGAGACACTGGGGCAATGCTGGAGACACTGGGGCAATGCTGGAGACACTGGGGCAGATTGCTGGACACAATGACGGCAATGCTGGACATACTGGGGCAGATTGCTGGACACTGGGGCAGATTGCTGGACACACTGGGGGCAATGCTGGATACTCTGGGGCAATATGCTGGACATACTGGGGCAGATTGTTGAACACACTGTCTGGGGGCAATGTTGGATACACTGGGGCAATGCTGGATACACTGGGGCAATGCTGGAGACACTGGGGCAATGCTGGACACACTGGGACAGATTGCTGGACACACTGTGGGCAATACTGGACAATTGTACATACTGGGGCAGATTGCTGGACACACTGGGGGCAATGCTGGACATACTGGGGCAGATTGCTGGACACACTGGTGGTAATATACTGGACACACTGGGGAAGATTGCTGGACACACTGTCTGGGGGCAATGCTGGACACACTCGGGAAGATTGCTGGACACACTGGGGGCAAAATGCTGGAGTCAGACACTAGGGCAGATTGCTGGAGACACTGTCTGGGGGCAATGCTGGACACACTGGGGCAGATTGCTGGACACTGGGGCAATATGCTGGACATACTGGGGCAGATTGCTGGACACATTGGGGGTTAATATGCTGGACACATTGGGGGTAATATGCTGGACACACTGGGGCAGATTGCTGGACACACTGGGGGCAGGACTGGAGGCATGGGCAGAATGTAGACAAGGGGCATGATTGGAGACACAGGGCAGAATGAAAGACATGGGGCAGGATTGGATCATGGGGCAGGATGGATACGATGGAGACAGATGGGGCAGGATGGAGAGATCATATGGTGTAGAATGGATACTCATGAGTGCAGGATGGGAGAACATATGGCTGGAGCCAGGAATGAGACACACGGGGCCAGGGTGGGGAATATTATTACCATAGGGGCTAAATTAAGGGATATTATTACTGCAGTGATGTATTTATTTTATTAAAATAACTAGCTGAGTGACACATCACTAGAATCAGAGTCTATGTCCCTACTTCATGCTGCTGTCAGATAGCAAAAAATTACAGACAGGTTTACTTTAAAGTACAAATGCAGCCCAAATGAGTAATTAATAAGCCAACCTAATGTACATAGAATGCACAGTGTAACAGCCTATGAATAGTATTTGAACAGCTACAATCATTTCGCTCATCCAACTGAAATATAGAAAAGTGATAACATAATACCAGAATAACAATGCATCAACGGTTACACCACACCACAGCAACAAGATTTTTTATTATTTAGTTATATGTGAATAATGGCTTAATAAAGATTATTGATTATTTGAAGACTAAATATAGCTGCGGGTAAGGCCGGCGCCACACTAGAGAGTTTTACGGATGTATGAGAAGCGCAACAACTACGCATTGCACACGAACCAATGATTTTCTATGGGGCAGCTCCTATCTGCCGTATATTTTGCAGCTGTATTTTACGGGCGTAGAAAAACGCAGCCTGCTGAGTTTGTCAGCATATTGCGCAAAACATCCGCCAATGAAAGTCTATGGGGGCGAGAAAAATACGGATTACACACGGACCATCAGTGTGACTTGCAAAAAATACGCAGCAGTGTTCTATAGAAAAGCCGGCAATTCAGTGCGGTGTACAGTAAAATCACACTGACAGGTTGGAATAGAAAATAGAAAACAAATGTCTACACATAGTATAGGTATATATATATGTCAGTGAGACATATATATATATATATATATATATATATACTAGATTGTGGCCTGATTCTAACGCATTGGGTATTCTAGAATATGCATGTCCCCGTAGTATATGGACAATGATGATTCCAGAAATCGCGGCAGACTGTGCCCGTCGCTGATTGATCGAGGCAACTTTTATGACATCATCGTCGCCATGGCAACCATTATGACATCTACGTCAATACTGTGCCCGTCGCTGAATCAGAAACGTGGGATTTCTACGTCCTTTATGACATCATCGTCGCTGTGCCTGGCGGCCTCGACCAATCAGAGACGCGGGATTTCTACCTCGATGCTGTGCCCGTCGCTGATTGGTCGAGGCCTGGCGGCCTCGACCAATCAGAGACGCGGGATTTCAAGGACAGACAGACAGAAAGACAGACAGACAGACAGACGGAAAAACCCTTAGGCAATTATATATATAGATATTTATATTTATATTTCATACAGCGCTATATAGCAAAAAAGCTGGTAATTCAATTGCCGGCTTTTGCTATGTCCTTCCCAAACCCAACATGATATGAGACATGGTTTACATACAGTAAACCATTTCATATCCCTTTTTTTTCATATTCCACACTACTAATTATAGCAAAGTGTATGTGCAAAATGTGGGGGCTCTAGCAGTTAAAATAAAGGGTTAAATGGCGGAAAAAACTGGTGTAGGCTCCCGCGCACATATTTTGGTCCACAGAGTCATGTGAGGTCTTGTTTTTTGCGGGACGAGTTGACATTTTTATTGCTAACATTTTCGGGCATGTGACATTTTTGATTGCTTTTTATTCCAATTTTTGTGAAGCAGAATGAACAAAAACCAGTTTGTGAAATTTCTCATCATGCGTACCAAAAGCGCAAACGCAGGAAAAAACGTATGTAAACGCGTACAAACGCGGCATTTTTTTAACCGCATGCATCAACGCATGCATCTAAAAACGCTGCATTTGTACGCATTTATATGCATTTTTTCCACCACTTGCGGATGCGTTTAAAACGCTGCGGTTTTAACGCAAATGTGAAACCAGCCTAAGCCGAGATTTTCAGCACATTTTTTTGTGCTGAAAATGCCCCCCTCGGCTTATACATGAGTCATGGTCCATATAGCCGGCTTCCAGAAGACATTGATACTCACCCTCCGTCACTGCATCTCCGTCCCTGCATCTCTTACTCGGAGCCAGCAGCGCTTTCCTGTTCCTGTGCTCAGCAGTCAGGTGGTACTGCTTATTAAGGTAATGAATATGTACGCGACTCCACTCCCATATGCGTGGAGCGCATATTCATGACCTTAATGTGCGGTACTATGTGACTGCTCAGTGGAGCGCCCCCAGACACAGGGCCACAGGTTACTCGGTACCGGTCCTTTCTGTCTCAGTTCTGGGGTTGTCACGGTGGCTGGACCCGGTCCGTGACCCTGCTAAGGGGCGTCCAATAAAAGGTGATGCGAGTCTGTCAAGATTTCGTGACGCCACCTGTGGTGTTCGGTCAGGGTGACCGACGCTGCTTGGGGTCCGCTGGGGTGATGGAATGGCAGCTAGATGGTATACCTTCCCACAAGTGAAGTGTGTCCCCAGGGCTTCCCAGTGAGGTGGATGGTGATGGTGTGAGGTGCAGACAATAACGAGGACACAAGGTTGCAGTCTCTTTACCTCTTTACTGAAGACTTCAGGATCCTCAATCCAGAGCACAGTTAACAGGGCTGTCTGAGACTGGCCGGTCCGATGGCACATCCAGAGTTCCCTTTGCAGGTGGAAATCGTTGCCTACCAATAGCACCTGTGTGTTGTAGTGCTACCCTGCTGAGCATTCGGAATAGTCCTCACAACTTCTGTTCTCGTTCGTTCGTTCTTTCTAGTTCTTTCTAATTCTTTCTCTTTCGTTCCAGATGTTTCTAGTTTCTCGTCCCCCAGGTATGTTATGGCTAGGACGCACCCGTATGACGGGAAGGCTCGGAGCTCTTCCGGGACCCTAGAGACGCCCCTCTCCACGCGTTGCCCCCTATGTCTTCATAGGAAATTTAAGGTAGACAGCCAACCTATAATTAACTGTCCTGCGGAGTTTGAAGTAAGGCATAGAGTCAGTTACTTCCTCGGTGTTACGGCCACCGGCTACGCGCCTCAGTAGGATGTTGCCGTTCTCGGGGCACGACTCTTACTGGCTCTCCTTTGAGCTTGATCTCTTTTCTCACTGTTCCACAATATCCTTCACTTCGTGTCTCTTTCTTAGGATACCGCCGCAAGGTAGCGCAGGCGCGGTTCCGTAACGCTCTGTTCTGTTCGCCAGGTACCTGCCAGATTCCCACGCCTGACAGGGACCCCCCTGAATCTTCCCCCTGCAACACCCCCTGCCACGGGATGCTGCCTGAATCCAACCCAGTCAGCTTCTGACTAACTTCCTATCCAACCCCTAGTTTTACCAGTGTGAGGAGTGGCCCAATAAATAAAGCCCTTTTCTCCCCCTAGTGGCTGGAGTGTGAAGTGTAATGTGTGCTGGTGATACCTGGTCAGAAGAACTCCTTTAGTGCCATCAGACGTACCATCACTCCCCTTAGCGGCAGAGTGTCATACTGCAACGACCAGGTCTCTGGGATGCTGCACTCAGCACAGGAAGAAGCTGCTGCCCTGGGACAATGGATTCAAGGATGGGACTGGGGGAGCCCAGCATCCAAGGATGGGACTGGGGGAGCCGAGCATACAAGGATGGGACAGGGGGAGCCGAGCATATAAGGATAGGCCCGGGGGAGCCGAGCATTCAATGATGGGACAGGGGAAGCCGAGCATTCAAGGATGGGACTGAGGGAGCTGAGCATACAAGGATGGGATGGATGAGCCGAGCATACAAGGATGGGATAGGGGGAGCTGAGCCATGCATATAAGGATGTTACCGGGAGAGCCAAGCCATGCATACAAGGATGGACCTGGGGGGGGCGAGCATTCAAGGATGGGACGGGGGAGCTGAGCATACAAGGATGGGATGGGGGAGCCGAGCATACAAGGATGGGCCCGGGGGAGCCGAGCATACAAGGATGGGCCCGGGGGAGCTGAGCATACAAGGATGAGACTGGGGGAGCCGAGCATACAAGGATGGGACCGGGGGAGCCGAGCATACAAGAATGGGACCGGGAGAGTCGAGCATACAAGGATGGGACTGAGGGAGCCTAGCCATGCATATATGGATGTTACCGAGCGAGCCAAGCCATGCATACAAGGATGGGATTGGGGGAGCCGAGCATACAAGGATGGGACTGGGGGAGCCAAGCATACAAGGATGGGACCGGGGGAGCCGAGCATACAAGTATGGGACCGGGGGAGCCGAAGATGCATACAATGATGGGACGGCGGAGCCGAGCATACAAGGATGGGACAGGGAGCAGAGCAGACAAGGATGTGCCCGGGGGAGCCGAGCATACAAGGATGGGGCCGGGGGAGCCAAGCCATGCATATAAGGATGTTACCGGGAGAGCCAAGCCATGCATACAAGGATGGGCCCGGGGGAGCCGTGCATACAAGGATGGGACCGGAGGAGCCAAGCATTAAAGGATGGGAGCAGGGGAGCCGAGCATACAAGGATGGGCCCGGCGGAGCCGAGCATACAAGGATGGGACCGGGGGAGCCAAGCCATGCATACAAGGATGGGCCCGGGGGAGCCGAGCATACAAGGATGGGATCGGGGGAGCCAAGCATACAAGGATGGGAGCAGGGGAGCTGAGCATACAAGGATGGGAACAGGAGAGCCAAACCATGCACACAAGGATGGGCCCGGGGGAGCCTAGCATAGAAGGATGGGACTGGGGGAGCTGAGCATACAAGGATGGGACCGGGGAGCCGAGCATACAAGGATGGGACAGGGAAGCCGAGCATACAAGGATGGGACTGGGGGAGCCGAGCACACAAGGATGGGACTGGGGGAGCCGAGCATACAAGGATGGGACCGGGGGAAGCGAGCATACAAGGATGGGACGGGGGAGACGAGCATACAATGATGGGACTGGGGGAGCCGAGCATACAAAGATGGGACCAGGGGAGCCGAGCATACAAGTATGGGACAGGGGGAGCCGAGCCATGCATATAAGGATGTTACTGGGAGAGCCAAGCCATGCATACAAGGATGGGCCCAGGGGAGCCTAGCATACAAGGATGGGACAAGGGAAGCCGAGCATACAGGATGGGTATATATATATATATATATATATATATATAATAAAAATAACGATTCCTACATACCAAAAAGCCCAAAATATGAAAAGTACAATACCTGTTTCCATGAGAAGGTGACACGTATAGAATGATCCTCACTCACTGTGAAGCTTGAAGTACGATAGATCTTGGAACAAGTTTAAAAATGCATGAGGTTGAAAAGGTAGAAAGACTAAGATGATACTCTTTCACTATGGTTTGTCTGACAACCAGATAACTAGAGACGTGTTTGCCTATTACTTATTTACATTGTCTGTTTTTGTCATTTTTTGTGTGATATATTCATAGTGCTAAGCATAATTGAGTGCACCATCTTTGAAAATCTCAATATCCAAAATTTTAACAAAACCGAGTTTCATAGAATATTTTTTAACTCTTAACATGAAAGTAAGGTTAATATTATAACTTTCATCACAAAATCTTATTTTACTTAAAGGAAAACTGTCACCAGAAAAATACGCTATTAATCTGCAGATATGGTGTAAATCTGTAGGTTAAATGTGCTACTAACCTGCCAGACACTTGCACATAGCCAAGCCCTGCTGAGAGAAAATGAACTTTGTTCTCCCAGTAGCATTCGGTTTCAATCATTGGGGTGGCTCTGGCGCTGGTTCAGTCACTGTTCAAGAGAATACAGAACGACAGCTGTAACAGCGCCCCCAACATTGATTGACACTGGCACTGCATTGGGGCTGGCGTCAGTCAGGGCCAGGGGCGCTGTTACAGCTGCCGCTCTGTATTCTCAGAGTGTTGACAGAGTCAGCGCCGCCGCCGACCCATGACTAAAAGCAGAGCACTGCTGGGGGAATAAAGTTCATTTTCTCCCTGCTACGTTTGGCTACGAGCAGGTGCCAGACAGCTTAATAATGCTATTAACCAGTAGATTAACTCCCTTATCTGCAAGTTAATAGCATTTTTTTCTGGTGCCAGGATCTCTTTAAATTAGTTGATGCAAAAATGAACGCACCAAACATCAAAAACTACTACATCTAGTATTTTGTATTGCTGCCATAATTTTTAAGGAAATTGTTCTTGTGTTCAGTGAGATATTGATTACAATCTTAATTTTCAAAGGGGGTGTACTCATTTATGCATCACAGATAAAATACGGTAGCTCTGCCCTCAACAAATAAACAAAGGACACGATTGTGATGCTGCGATCACTAACAGGTTGGGGAATACTCGTTTGGCAGCGATATAACATACAGCAAGACTGTATTTTCTTTAATAAAAGTCCATGCCTGGTTTATTATTCCTCCATAAACCACAGTAGGGCATTTGAACATCACAGGATCGACATATTGTCTACTTCAGCTGTGGTTATGTTCATAAATGCATCAACGTAACGTAACGATACCCGACTTGTCTGTTGGGCACACAACAGTCCGTTCCAATAGCAGATACTTCTCTGCCGCTATTACCCCCCTTGCTGGAGTTACCTTCCTGGAGCTCCTGCTCCACACACTGATCTCCTATCAGTCCCCTCTCCTAGGGAAGCTGCCAAACTGGGATTACCATCCTTGTAACCAGTGCATTCCCAAAAGTCCAGATCCTCAGATGGACGATAGCTCCCCCAAATGCAGTGCCATCACTGACTCTGCAAACACAGCCAATCTCTGTGCTGTTCAAAATGTCTGACCCACTTGGAATCGCCAAACACATAGGCCACCAGGTCCAAAGCCTCACCATGTGCTCTTCAGGAAGTTAGCACCTCCAACACATAGGCCTCCCAGGACCTTACACACGGACCAATTAGGTCCATACACTCTCTCACATGACCATACCATGGTCACATTATGTACTAGTAACCACTCCCATAGATGGGAGTTGTGTGTGGTTAGTCAGACCTGCCTAGCTCTCTTACTAACTCTGTAAGCCTCCCTTTAAAGTAAACAAACACTTGTGGAACTACAGGTCCCAGAACAACATTACTTCAGGCTTACAGAGCCGAGTATCTCCTCTGCGACACCAACCAGCCATTTACAATAATGTCGGACATTGTCTCATCATCCCAGATATGCCTGCGACTGCCATGTATTCCCTTGGCCTCAATATGCCTCTGTGCGCATTCCGAGGAGAACATATAGCACCCCCTAGCTGTAGCAGGGGTCACTGCATCACACAATATATTCAAGTCTTCATATGGCTTTATTGACTGAAAAAACAAATAAGTTACAGCTCTTGAAATGCAACTATTAAAAACTGAAGAAAAATAAAAGTCAAAGTCCTGACCAATGACGTACAATTACATCATGGCAATTGTGCGGGGCAGATCAGCTATCCTTGGTTGTTTATCCCATGTAACAGGGTCACTGGTGCCGTATGTGAGGGGAGATATGTGTCCCAAAGGTTATTATCCTGCATCATGTGGAAGCCATAAGTTTTCCTCCAGCATAGTATGAGCTGAGAGTAAACCAGTAGTTACCAGGGTCTGGCTTAGGCCGGGGTCACACTTGAGAGTACAATGCGAGAAACTTGCACGAGTCTCTCGCATCAATACCCGGCACTGCCACAGGCACTCAGGACTGCAGCGTGCAGCTGCATGCATTTCTATGCGGCTGAATGCTCCTTTCCTGAGAGATGGTGGCAGTGCCTGGTATTGATGTGAGAGACTCATGTAAGTTTCTCACATTGCAGTCGCAAGTGTGACCCCGGTCTTACATGGTGAGTAGGCCAGAGATGGTCCTCAAGTTTGTGGTTGGAGGGAGTTAAATGTCCAGCTACTGTTTTTTCTTTCTGTCGGTGGTGTTTGGAGCAAGGAAGCCTTCAGGCTGAAGCTCCAGTGAGAGCTACGATGTGTGTTTGTCCAAGAAGGAGCGAGCCATATTGGGAATGACTTTTGGGTTTATTGCCACGTTCAACAGAAATTGTGTGAAAAATGTTGGTGCTATTTTTACTCATTTCTCAGAGTAAAATTCTGTGACACACACATAGTGTCAATATGATCACTGCACCCCTAGATTAATTCATTGAAATATGTAGTTTGCAAAATGGGTCATTTATGGGTGTTCTGCTGTTCTGGCACCTCAGGGGCTCTGCCAGTGGGTCATGGTACCCCAAACCATAACAGAAAACTCTGCATTAGAAAATGATGCTCCTTCTGTTCTGAGCCTTTCTTCTTGCTGAAAAGTAGTTCCCAAGTACATGTAGGATATTGATACACTCCAGAGAAATTGCACAACTGTAAGTTTCATTTTTTCCTATTATCCATTATAAAAACTCAAAAATATTTCACGGATCCGTACATTCCTAAACCAAGAATCTGCAAAAACCCTAGTCCATTACCTCATCATCTCCCACCTCGACTACTGTAACCTCCTGCTCTGTGGCCTCCCCTCTAACACTCTCGCACCCCTCCAATCTATTCTAAACTCTGCTGCCTGATTAATCCACATGTCCCCCCGCTATTCCCCGGCCTCTCCCCTCTGTCAATCCCTTCACTGGCTCCCCATTACCTAGAGACTCCAGTACTAAAGCCTAACCATGACATACAAAGCCATCCACAACCTGTCTCCTCTATACATCTGTGAGCTCGTCTCCCGGGACTTTCCTGCACGCAACCTCCGATCCTCACCAGATCTCCTTCTCTACTCCCCTCTTATCTCTTCTTCCCACAATCGCATACAAGATTTCTCTCGCGCATCACCCCTACTCTGGAACTCTCTACCACAACATATCAGACTCTCACCTACCATCGAAACCTTCAAAAAGAACCTGAAGACCCACCTCTTCCGACACGCCTACAACCTGCAGTAACCACCGATCGACCAAACCGCTACACGACCAGCTCTACCCTCGCCTATTGTATCTTCACCCATCCGTTGTAGATTGTGAGCCCTCGCGGGCAGGGTCCTCTCTCCTCCTGTACCAGTTGTGACTTGTATTGTTCAAGATTATTGTACCTGTTTTTATTATGTATACCCCTCCTCACATGTAAAGCGCCATGGAATAAATGGCGCTATAATAATAAATAATAATAAAAAATAAAAACTTTGGGGCTAAAACAAAATTTTAGTGGTAAAAACGTAAATACTCTTTTTTCCCCCACCCAATGGTATAAAATTCTGAGAGACACATGTGGTGTCACTATGCTCACTGCAAGACTAGATGAATTCATTAGGGGGGGTAGATTGTAAAATGGAGTCACTTATGGAGGGGTTCTGCTGTTCTTGCACCTCAAGAGCTCTGCCAATGTGATATTGCACCCTCAAACTATTTCAGCAAAATCTGAACCATATATTGCTTCTTCCCTTTTGAGCCTTGCACTATGCCTCAAAAGCAGTTTTTGACCACATATGGAGTATTGGCGTACTCAGGAAAAATTGTGCAACAAATTATACTGTTCATTTTCTCCAGTTATCCCTTTTGAAAATTAAAAACATGGGGCCAAAGTAACACTCAGGCCAAAATTTAGTTGAATTTCTTGAGAGGTTTAGTTTAAAAAATGAGATCACTTGGGGGGGTTTCTGCTGTTTTGTCATGTCAGCGGCTTTTCAAATGTGACATGGCATCTGTAGTCTATTACAGTCAAAACTGCACTACAGAATTAAATTCCTTCTGAGCCCTGCCAAGCACCCAAACAGTAGTTTTCTTGCGCATACGGGGTATCGGTAAACTGAAGAGAAATTGCACAACAAATTGTATGGTCTATTTTCTCTTGTTATTCTTGGTAAAATGAAAAATTTGGGGGCTAAAGCAACATTTTTGCAGGAAAAATGATTTTTTTTCATTTTCACGGCTCAACGTTAAAAAAATTCTGTGAAGCACCTGTGGGTTAAAGGTGCTCCCTAGGGTTGAGCGAAACGGGTCGTTCATTTTCAAAAGTCGCCGACTTTTGGCAAAGTCGGGTTTCATGAAACCCGATCCGACCCCTGTGCGGGGTCGGCCATGCGGTACGCGACTTTCGCGCCAAAGTCGCGTTTCAATGACGCGAAAAGCGCCATTTCTCAGCCAATGAAGGTAAACGCAGAGTGTGGGCAGCGTGATGACATAGGTCCTGGTCCCCACCATCTTAGAGAAGGGCATTGCAGTGATTGGCTTGCTGTCTGCGGCGTCACAGGGGCTATAGAGGGGCGTTCCCGCCGACCGCCATGTTACTGCTGCTGATCTGAGCTTAGGGAGAGGTTGCTGCCGCTTCGTCAGAAGCAGGGATAGCGTTAGGCAGGGTCCATTAACCACCAAACCGCTTGTGCTCTAGCGATTTCCACTGCCCAACACCACCTTCGGTGTGCAGGGACAGTGGAAGCTACATTTTTATTTTTTTTTTCCCCTCAGCGCTGTAGCTCATTGGGCTGCCCTAGAAGGCTCCCTGATAGCTGCATTGCTGTGTGTACGCCGCTGTGCAAACCAACTGCTTTTTTCAAAGCACAAATCCTCTTGTTCCTTCCTTTCTGCACAGCTATCTTTTTTGTTTGTCCACACTTTTTATTTAATTTGTGCATCAGTCCACTCCTTATTGCTGCCTGCCATACCTGGCTGAGATTACTGCAGGGAGATAGTAATTGAAGGACACTCCCTGTTTTTTTTTTTGTTTTTTTTTTTGTGGGAGATTAAGATTGACATTTCTGCTAGAGTGCCATCCCTGTGTGTGCCATCTCTCACTCAGTGGGCCATAGAAAGCCTATTTATTTTTTTTCTTGATTTGGGTTATAAAATCTACCTGAAAAAATCACTACATCAATCAGTGGGAGAAAAATATTGGCCTCAGGGCTTGTGTGCCACTCTTGACTCCTGTGTGTGCCATCTCTCAGTCAGTGGGCCATAGAAAGCCTATTTATTTTTTTGCTTGATTTTGGTTCTAAAATCTACCTGAAAAAATCACTACATCAATCAGTGGGAGAAAAATATTGGCCTCAGGGCTTGTGTGCCACTCCTGACTCCTGTGTGCATCATCACTCACTCAGTGGGCCATAGAAAGCCCATTTTTTTGTTTTTTTTTGCTTTATTTGGGTTCGAAATTCTACCTGAAAAAATCAATAAATCAATCAGTGGGAGATTAATATTGGCCTTTGGGCTTGTGTGCCAGTCCTAAGCGTGCCATCTCTCTCTCTCAGATAGTGGGCCATAGAAAGCCTATTTATTATTTTTTTTATTGGGTTTATAAATTTTCCCTGGAACCAAATAAAAAAAAGTGGGAGATTAATATTGGCCTCTGGGCTTGTGTGCCAGTCCTGAGCGTGCCATCTCTCTCACAAATAGTGGGCCATAGAAAGCCTATTTATTTTTTTGCTTGATTTGGGTTCTAAAATGTACCTGAAAAAAATCACTACATCAATCAGTGGGAGAAAAATATTGGCCTCAGGGCTTGTGTGCCACTCCTGACTCCTGTGTGCATCATCACTCACTCAGTGGGCCATGGAAAGCCCCTTTTTTTTTTTTTTTTTGCTTTATTTGGGTTCTAAATTCTACCTGAAAAAATCAATAAATCAATCAGTGGGAGATTAATATTGGCCTTTGGGCTTGTGTGCCAGTCCTAAGCGCGCCATCTCTCTCTCTCAGATAGTGGGCCATAGAAATCCTATTTATTATTTTTTTTATTGGGTTTATAAATTTTCCCTGGAAAAAAAAAAAAAAAAGTGGGAGATTAATATTGGCCTCTGGGCTTGTGTGCCAGTCCTGAGCGTGCCATCTCTCTCACAAATAGTGGGCCATAGAAAGCCTATTTATTTATTTTTTTTTGGTTTTATAAATTCTCCCTGAAAAAAAAAAGGGAGATTAATATTGGCCTTTGGGCTTGTGTGCCAGTCCTAAGCGTGCCATCTCTCTCTCTCTCAGATAGTGGGCCATAGAAAGCCTATTTATTATTTTTTTTATTGGGTTTATAAATTTTCCCTGGAACAAAAAAAAAAAAGTGGGAGATAAATATTGGCCTCTGGGCTTGTGTGCCACTCCTGACTCCTGTGTGCGTCATCTCTCACTCAGTGGGCCATAGAAAGCCTTTTTTTGTTTTATTTGTTTTCTAAATTCTCCCTGAAAAAATCATTTTATTTTATTTGGTTTCTAAATTCTTCCTGAAAAAATCATTTTATTCTATTATTTTTTTTCCTAAAGTCTCCCTGAACAAAAAAACAAAAAACAAATCAGTGGGAGATTAATATTGCCCTTTCTGCTTGTGTGCCAGTCTTGACTCCTGGGTGTGCCATCTCTCTCTCTCTCTCCAATTGTGGGCCATAGAAAGCCTATTATTTTTTTAGCTTGATTTGGGTTCCAAAATCTACCTGAAAAAATCACTACATCAATCAGTGGTAGATAAATATTGGCCTCTGGGCTTGTCTGCCACTCCTGACTCCTGTGTGCGTCATCTCTCACTCAGTGGGCCATAGAAAGCCTTTTTTTGTTTTATTTGTTTTCTAAATTCTCCCTGAAAAAATCATTTTATTTTATTTGGTTTCTAAATTCTTCCTGAAAAAATCATTTTATTCTATTATTTTTTTTCCTAAAGTCTCCCTGAAAAAAACAAAACAAAACAAATCAGTGGGAGATTAATATTGCCCTTTCTGCTTGTGTGCCAGTCTTGACTCCTGGGTGTGCCATCTCTCTCTCTCTCTCCAATTGTGGGCCATAGAAAGCCTATTATTTTTTTAGCTTGATTTGGGTTCCAAAATCTACCTGAAAAAATCACTACATCAATCAGTGGGAGATAAATATTGGCCTCTGGGCTTGTGTGCCACTCCTGACTCCTGTGTGCGTCATCTCTCACTCACTGGGCCATAGAAAGCCTTTTTTTGTTTTATTTGTTTTCTAAATTCTCCCTGAAAAAATCATTTTATTTTATTTGGTTTCTAAATTCTTCCTGAAAAAATCATTTTATTCTACTTTTTATTTCCTAAAGTCTCCCTGAAAAAAAAACAAAAAACAAATCAGTGGGAGATTAATATTGCCCTTTCTGCTTGTGTGCCAGTCTTGACTCCTGGGTGTGCCATCTCTCTCTCTCCAATTGTGGGCCATAGAAAGCCTATTATTTTTTTAGCTTGATTTGGGTTCCAAAATCTACCTGAAAAAATCACTACATCAATCAGTGGGAGATAAATATTGGCCTCTGGGCTTGTGTGCCACTCCTGACTCCTGTGTGCGTCATCTCTCACTCAGTGGGCCATAGAAAGCCTTTTTTTGTTTTATTTGTTTTCTAAATTCTCCCTGAAAAAATCATTTTATTTTATTTGGTTTCTAAATTCTTCCTGAAAAAATCATTTTATTCTATTATTTTTTTTCCTAAAGTCTCCCTGAAAAAAAAACAAAAAACAAATCAGTGGGAGATTAATATTGCCCTTTCTGCTTGTGTGCCAGTCTTGACTCCTGGGTGTGCCATCTCTCTCTCTCTCTCCAATTGTGGGCCATAGAAAGCCTATTATTTTTTTAGCTTGATTTGGGTTCCAAAATCTACCTGAAAAAATCACTACATCAATCAGTGGGAGATAAATATTGGCCTCTGGGCTTGTGTGCCACTCCTGACTCCTGTGTGCGTCATCTCTCACTCAGTGGGCCATAGAAAGCCTTTTTTTGTTTTATTTGTTTTCTAAATTCTCCCTGAAAAAATCATTTTATTTTATTTGGTTTCTAAATTCTTCCTGAAAAAATCATTTTATTCTATTATTTTTTTTTCCTAAAGTCTCCCTGAAAAAAAAAAAAATCAAATCAGTGGGAGATTAATATTTACATTTGTGCTTCAGTGACAGTCCTGCGTGTGTGGCATCTCTCTCATTTGTTGCCACCAACAACAGAGTGTGTAACATTGTGCCTGATTTTCGTTGTGGTCTCACTCACCTGTAAAGGGGTAGCTAAATCATACTGAAGTTATAGCTCACCGTGTAATTTGTGTGACAGCAACAAATACCGTTAGTTTGTTTACGTTTTTAAAACAATGAGGAAGTCTGGTGGAAGAGGTCGTGGGGCGTTCATTGTCAGCTGGTAATGAGGGTAGTGGTAGTGGTGGAGCATCAGCTGGTCGTGGGAAAAAAAATATTGCACCTAAGTCTGGAGCTGTGGAGCCAGGTTCGTCGTCTGGCTACACAAGGCCTCGAACGCTCCCTTTTCTGGGAGTAGGAAAACCGCTTTTAAAGCCGGAGCAGCAAGAGCAAGTTTTGGCTTATCTTGCTGACTTAGCCTCTAGCTCTTTTGCCTCCTCTCGTGAAACTGGTAAATGTCAAAGCAGCGCGTCGTTAGTGGATGTTCACGGTCAGGGACAAGTCGCTTCCTTGTCCTCTTCAGCAAAAACAACAACAGAGAAGAATGCAGCAGGCGACACAACGGGTTACTCCATGGAGCTCTTTACACATACCGTCCCTGGCTTAGAAAGTGAAGCAGTTAACAGTCCATGCCCATTACAAGTTGAATCTGACATGGAGTGCACTGATGCACAGCCACAGCCAGACTACTATGCTGGTCCTTTGACTCAGACCACAACATTGCCCTCGCAGGGTAATGATCAAGAATCAGACCCTGATGAGACTATGTTGCCCCATCACGAACGCTATACCACCGACCGACACGGTGACACAGACGAAGTTGCACACGAGCTACAAGAAGAGGTAATAGATGACCCAGTTCTTGACCCCGATTGGCAGCCATTGGGGGAACAGGGTGCAGGCGGCAACAGTTCTGAAGCGGAGGAGGAGGGGCCGCAGCAGGCATCAACATCGCAACAGGTTCCATCTGCCGGGCCCGTATCTTGCCCAAAACGCGTGGCAAAGCCAAAACCTGTTGGAGGACAGCGTGGCCATCCGGTTAAAGCTCAGTCTGCAATGCCTGAAAAGGTATCCGATGCTAGAAAGAGTGCAGTCTGGCATTTTTTTAAACAACATCCAATTGATCAGCGCAAAGTCATCTGTCAAAAATGTTCAACTACCTTAAGCAGAGGACAGAATCTGAAAAGTCTCAATACAAGTTGCATGCATAGACATTTAACCACCATGCATTTGCAAGCCTGGACTAACTACCAAACGTCCCTTAAGGTTGTAGCACCCTCGGCCAATGAAGCTAGTCAGCAACGCAACATCCCTTCCGGCAGTGTAGGGCCACCATTTTCCGCACCACCTGCAGTATCTGTGCAGGTTTCTTTGCCAGGCCAAAGCAGTCAGGGTCAGGGAATCACCAGTTTCGTAGTAGGAAACACTGCATCTAGGGCACCGGCGGCAACAATACCATCTCCCACCGTCTCTCAGTCTGCCATGTCCACCGGCACCCCCGCTAGTTCCACGATCTCCAGCTCTCCAGTCCAGCTCACCCTACATGAGACTATGGTTAGAAAAAGGAAGTACTTAGCCTCGCATCCGCGTACACAGGGTTTGAACGCACGCTTAGCTAGACTAATCTCGTTGGAGATGATGCCCTACCGGTTAGTTGAAAGCGAAGCTTTCAAAGCCCTGATGGACTACGCTGTACCACGCTACGAGCTATCCAGTCGACACTTTTTTTCCAGAAAAGCCATCCCAGCCCTCCACCAGCATGTTAAAGAGCGCATCGTCCATGCACTCAGGCAATCTGTGAGCACAAAGGTGCACCTGACAACAGATGCATGGACCAGTAGGCATGGCCAGGGACGTTACGTGTCCATCACGGCACACTGGGTAAATGTGGTGGATGCAGGGTCCACAGGGGACAGCAAGTTTGGGACAGTTCTGCCTAGCCCACGGTCTAGGAAACAGTTGGCTGTAGCCGTTCGCACCCCCTCCTCCTCCTCTTCGTCCTCCTGCAGAAGCGAGAGCTCGTCCACAGACCGCAGTCGCACAACCACTCCATCCGCAGCTGCCACTGTTGCACACCAGGTCTCCCATTATGGGGCAGCTACTGGCAAACATCAGCAGGCTGTATTGGCTATGAAGTGTTTGGGCGACAACAGACACACCGCGGAAGTTCTGTCCGAGTTCTTGCAGAAAGAAACGCAGTCGTGGCTGGGCACTGTAGATCTTGAGGCAGGCAAGGTAGTGAGTGATAACGGAAGGAATTTCATGGCTGCCATCTCCCTTTCCCAACTGAAACACATTCCTTGCCTGGCTCACACCTTAAACCTGGTGGTGCAGTGCTTCCTGAAAAGTTATCCGGGGTTATCCGACCTGCTCCTCAAAGTGCGTGGACTTTGCTCACATATCCGCCGTTCGCCCGTACACTCCAGCCGTATGCAGACCTATCAGCGTTCTTTGAACCTTCCCCAGCATCGCCTAATCATAGACGTTGCAACAAGGTGGAACTCAACACTGCACATGCTTCAGAGACTGTGCGAACAGAGGCGGGCTGTTATGTTTTTGTGGGAGGATACACATACACGGGCAGGCAGTAGGATGGCAGACATGGAGTTGTCAGGTGTGCAGTGGTCGAAGATTCAAGACATGTGTCAAGTCCTTCAGTGTTTTGAGGAATGCACACGGCTGGTTAGTGCAGACAACGCCATAATAAGCATGAGCATCCCCCTAATGCGTCTGCTGATGCAAAGTTTGACGCACATAAAGGATCAGGCGTCTGCAGCTGAGGAAGAGGAAAGCCTTGATGACAGTCAGCCATTGTCTGGCCAGGGCAGTGTACAGGACGAGTTAGCGGGCGAAGAGTAGGAGGAGGACGAGGAGGATGATGGGGATGATTATATTTTTAATGAGGAAGCTTTTCCGGGGCCACTGGAAATTGGTGGCGCGGCAAGGCCGGGTTCTGGTTTTTGGAGGGACACAAGTGACGTGGATTTGCCTGAAACTGCCCTTCAACCAAGCACAACCGCAGATTTGAGAACTGGAACTTTGGCCCACATGGCGGATTATGCCTTACGTATCCTCAAAAGGGACACACGCATAACTAAAATGATGAACGATGACGATTACTGGGTGGCCTGCCTCCTTGATCCTCGCTATAAAGGCAAATTGCAAAATATAATGCCACATGAGAACTTGGAACTAATATTAGCAACCAAACAATCAACTCTTGTTGACCGTTTGCTTCTGGCATTCCCTGCACACAGCGCCCGTGATCGTTCTCACACGAGCTGCAGGGGCCAGCAGACCAGAGGAGTTAGAGGGGCAGAAATCAGAAGTGGCGTTGGCCAGAGGGGTTTTCTGACCAGGTTGTGGAGTGATTTTGCTATGACCGCAGACAGGACAGGTACTGCAGCATCAATTCAAAGTGACAGGAGACAACATTTGTCCAGTATGGTTACAAACTATTTTTCATCCCTTATCGATGTTCTCCCTCAACCGTCATTCCCATTTGATTACTGGGCATCAAAATTAGACACCTGGCCAGAATTGGCAGAATATGCATTGCAGGAGCTTGCTTGCCCGGCAGCTAGTGTCCTATCAGAAAGAGTATTCAGTGCTGCAGGTTCAATACTAACAGAAAAAAGGACTCGTCTGGCTACCCAAAATGTAGATGATCTAACCTTCATTAAAATGAACCACAACTGGATTTCGAAATCTTTTGCCCCACCTTGCCCGGCTGACACCTAGCTTTCCTATGAAAAGGTCTTGCCTGTGGACTATTCTGAATGCCTTTTCCAATCTCATAATTTTCTGCACCTGATTGTCCAGCATACGACATGTTTACACCTCACTAAATGGCCAAACTCCCCACACGGGGCCGTGGTATCGACACTTGGCGACAGCACCCGTGAGAGTGCTGTTTGTCTGAAGAGGTGGGTGTGCCCGCTTTTGGTCGACGGCACTGCCACTGGGTCCCTCCTAGTACAATAAAGTGTCTCTGGCGGTGGTGGTGCGCACCCAACGTCAGACACACCGTTGTAATATGAGGGGCCCTGGGCCTGTACCGCCGGCCACAAGACAGTTCCCCCCCCCAGCTCAAACAGTGCTCTACCACTTGCAAAATTATCTCACAGCTCCACCAATGTTTAGTCTATGCGCTGACATCCTTCAATGCCTGCCACTGACAATACCATTGTATTGACATTTTTGTTATGTTAGGCCTTCGAAGCCTGTCTGCGGTCACTCCTTCCACTATGCCTCCACTGACCACACCACTGCTGCCCGTGTACCCCTGGAACCAATTTAAAATTGCCTACAGCCAGCCCAATTTTTTTATTTTAGGCCTTCGATGCCTGTCTGCGGTCCATTCTTTCTACTACTACTACACTGACCAGGCCACTGCTGCCCGTGTACCCCTGGAACCAATTTAAAATTGCCTACAGCCATGTGTTATTATTTTAGGCCTTCGATGCCTGTCTGCGGTCACTCCTTCCACTAGGTCTCCACTGACCACACCACTGCTGCCCGTGTACCCCTGGAACCAATTTAAAATTGCCTACAGCCAGCCCAATTTTTTTACTTTAGGCCTTCGATGCCTGTCTGTGGTCACTCCTTCCACTAGGCCTCCACTGACCACACCACTGCTGCCCGTGTACCCCTGGAACCAATTTAAAATTGCCTACAGCCATGTGTTATTATTTTAGGCCTTCGATGCCTGTCTGCGGTCACTCCTTACAATATGCCTCCACTGACCACACCACTGCTGCCCGTGTACCCCTGGAACCAATTTAAAATTGCATACAGCCATGTGTTATTATTTTAGGCCTTCGATGCCTGTCTGTGGTCACTCCTTCCACTAGGCCTCCACTGACCACACCACTGCTGCCCGTGTACCCCTGGAACCAATTTAAAATTGCCTACAGCCATGTGTTATTATTTTAGGCCTTCGATGCCTGTCTGCGGTCACTCCTTACAATATGCCTCCACTGACCACACCACTGCTGCCCGTGTACCCCTGGAACCAATTTAAAATTGCCTACAGCCATGTGTTATTATTTTAGGCCTTCGATGCCTGTCTGCGGTCACTCCTTCCACTAGGCCTCCACTGACCACACCACTGCTGCCCGTGTACCCCTGGAACCAATTTAAAATTGCCTACAGCCAGCCCAATTTTTTTACATTAGGCCTTCGATGCCTGTCTGCGGTCACTCCTTCCACTAGGCCTCCACTGACCACACCACTGCTGCCCGTGTACCCCTGGAACCAATTTAAAATTGCCTACAGCCATGTGTTATTATTTTAGGCCTTCGATGCCTGTCTGTGGTCACTCCTTCCACTAGGCCTCCACTGACCACACCACTGCTGCCCGTGTACCCCTGGAACCAATTTAAAATTGCCTACAGCCATGTGTTATTATTTTAGGCCTTCGATGCCTGTCTGCGGTCACTCCTTCCACTAGGCCTCCACTGACCACACCACTGCTGCCCGTGTACCCCTGGAACCAATTTAAAATTGCCTACAGCCAGCCCAATTTTTTTACTTTAGGCCTTCGATGCCTGTCTGCGGTCACTCCTTCTACTAGGCCTCCACTGACCACACCACTGCTGCCCGTGTACCCCTGGAACCAACATCAGAAAATATAAAAATAAGTATTTTGCTTATAAAAAAGAAAATACTGGAGAGATATCAAATGCAGACATTTTAACATTAAAAACAAACACATACAACAAAAATCTGGTACAGTACTAAAAATGGCCACCAGCTACAATAACTTTCTCCTGCAAGTAGTTAACTGAAAGTTTTTTTCAATTTAAAACACAGATATGGCATCCACCGAGTGTTGTCCTGTCGCGTCTTCTTTATATTATTGCCAAGAAGATGCAAAACAATGAAAATAATAAAATCATTATTTACCAAAAAAATAGAGTAAGTCAAAACCACATTGCAAATAAACATTCATTACAAATAAAGAAGCAGGGCGCGTCCGAGGGTGAGTATATACCTAATAAGAATATAATCACCCTCGGACGCGCCCTGCTTCTTTCCGACAGCCTTCCTTCCTAAGAATCAGCCCTTCCGTGGTGTAGAGAGAGGGTTTGTTACACTCCAAGGTGTTCCCCAGGTTGCCTTTCCTGAGCTTCGATCTTCATGCTCTCGTTTAGTAGTTGTCGGAAAGTAGGCTGCATTAGGCCTACAAAATGGGTATCGGGTGGAGAGAGATGGTGTGTTACACTCCAAGGTGTTCCCCAGGTTGCATTTCCTGAGCTTCGATCTTCCGGCTCTCGTTTAGTAGTTGTTGGAAACTACGCTGCATTAGGCCTACAAATTGGGTATGGGGTGTAGAGAGATGTTGTGTTCCACTCCAAGGTGTTCCCCAGGTTTCCTCGCCAATGCTTCGATCTTCATGCTCTCGTTTAGTAGTTGTTGGAAACTACGCTGCATTAGGCCTACAAATTGGGTATGGGGTGTAGAGAGATGGTGTGTTCCACTCCAAGGTGTTCCCCAGGTTTCCTCGCCAATGCTTCGATCTTCATGCTCTCGTTTAGTAGTTGTTGGAAACTACACTGCATTAGGCCTACAAATTGGGTATGGGGTGTAGAGAGATGGTGTGTTCCACTCCAAGGTGTTCTCCAGGTTGCCTTTCCTGAGCTTCGATCTTCCGGCTCTCGTTTAGTAGTTCTTGGAAACTACACTGCATTAGGCCTACAAATTGGGTATGGGGTGTAGAGAGATGGTGTGTTCCACTCCAAGGTGTTCTCCAGGTTGCCTTTCCTGAGCTTCGATCTTCCGGCTCTCGTTTAGTAGTTCTTGGAAACTACACTGCATTAGGCCTACAAATTGGGTATGGGGTGTAGAGAGATGGTGTGTTCCACTCCAAGGTGTTTTCCAAGTTGCCTTTCCTGAGCTTCGATCTTCCGGCTCTCGTTTAGTAGTTCTTGGAAACTACACTGCATTAGGCCTACAAATTGGGTATGGGGTGTAGAGAGATGGTGTGTTCCACTCCAAGGTGTTCTCCAGGTTGCCTTTCCTGAGCTTCGATCTTCCGGCTCTCGTTTAGTAGTTGTTGGAAACTACGCTGCATTAGGCCTACAAATTGGGTATGGGGTGTAGAGAGATGGTGTGTTCCACTCCAAGGTGTTCCCCAGGTTTCCTCGCCAATGCTTCGATCATCATGCTCTCGTTTAGTAGTTGTTGGAAACTACGCTGCATTAGGCCTACAAATTGGGTATGGGGTGTAGAGAGATGGTGTGTTCCACTCCAAGGTGTTCTCCAGGTTGCCTTTCCTGAGCTTCGATCTTCCGGCTCTCGTTTAGTAGTTGTTGGAAACTACACTGCATTAGGCCTACAAATTGGGTATGGGGTGTAGAGAGATGGTGTGTTCCACTCCAAGGTGTTCTCCAGGTTGCCTTTCCTGAGCTTCGATCTTCCGGCTCTCGTTTAGTAGTTCTTGGAAACTACACTGCATTAGGCCTACAAATTGGGTATGGGGTGTAGAGAGATGGTGTGTTCCACTCCAAGGTGTTCTCCAGGTTGCCTTTCCTGAGCTTCGATCTTCCGGCTCTCGTTTAGTAGTTCTTGGAAACTACACTGCATTAGGCCTACAAATTGGGTATGGGGTGTAGAGAGATGGTGTGTTCCACTCCAAGGTGTTCTCCAGGTTGCCTTTCCTGAGCTTCGATCTTCCGGCTCTCGTTTAGTAGTTCTTGGAAACTACACTGCATTAGGCCTACAAATTGGGTATGGGGTGTAGAGAGATGGTGTGTTCCACTCCAAGGTGTTCCCCAGGTTGCCTTTCCTGAGCTTCGATCTTCCGGCTCTCGTTTAGTAGTTGTTGGAAACTACGCTGCATTAGGCCTACAAATTGGGTATGGGGTGTAGAGAGATGGTGTGTTCCACTCCAAGGTGTTCCCCAGGTTTCCTCGCCAATGCTTCGATCATCATGCTCTCGTTTAGTAGTTGTTGGAAACTACGCTGCATTAGGCCTACAAATTGGGTATGGGGTGTAGAGAGATGGTGTGTTCCACTCCAAGGTGTTCCCCAGGTTTCCTCGCCAATGCTTCGATCTTCATGCTCTCGTTTAGTAGTTGTTGGAAACTACACTGCATTAGGCCTACAAATTGGGTATGGGGTGTAGAGAGATGGTGTGTTCCACTCCAAGGTGTTCTCCAGGTTGCCTTTCCTGAGCTTCGATCTTCCGGCTCTCGTTTAGTAGTTCTTGGAAACTACACTGCATTAGGCCTATAAATTGGGTATGGGGTGTAGAGAGATGGTGTGTTCCACTCCAAGGTGTTCTCCAGGTTGCCTTTCCTGAGCTTCGATCTTCCGGCTCTCGTTTAGTAGTTGTTGGAAACTACGCTGCATTAGGCCTACAAATTGGGTATGGGGTGTAGAGAGATGGTGTGTTCCACTCCAAGGTGTTCCCCAGGTTTCCTCGCCAATGCTTCGATCATCATGCTCTCGCTTAGTAGTTGTTGGAAACTATGCTGCATTAGGCCTACAAATTGGGTATGGGGTGTAGAGAGATGGTGTGTTCCACTCCAAGGTGTTCTCCAGGTTGCCTTTCCTGAGCTTCGATCTTCCGGCTCTCGTTTAGTAGTTGTTGGAAACTACGCTGCATTAGGCCTACAAATTGGGTATGGGGTGTAGAGAGATGGTGTGTTCCACTCCAAGGTGTTCCCCAGGTTTCCTCGCCAATGCTTCGATCTTCATGCTCTCGTTTAGTAGTTGTTGGAAACTACGCTGCATTAGGCCTACAAATTGGGTATGGGGTGTAGAGAGATGGTGTGTTCCACTCCAAGGTGTTCCCCAGGTTTCCTCGCCAATGCTTCGATCTTCATGCTCTCGTTGAGTAGTTGTTGGAAACTACGCTGCATTAGGTGTTGTGAGTTCTGTTTTTGGGCTCCCTCTGGTGGTTACTGATGGTACTGGGTGACTTGTCTTTCCTGGGTTTCTGGGTTCCACCTGTTCCATCAGCATATGGGAGTTTCCTATTTAACCTGGCTTTGCTGGCATTTCCTCGCCGGTTATCAATGTATCCAGTGTGTCTTGTTACCTCTGCTCCCTGCTCCTAGAACCTTCTGGACAAGTTAAGTTTGGATTTTCCTGTTTTGTGTTTTGCTTAATTTGGTTTTTAGTCCAGCCTGCAGATATGTGATTCTCTTCTGTTGGTTGCTCTAGTGGGCTGAAATTGCTTTTCATGTACCATGAGTTGGCACATGAGTTCAAGTAATTTCAGGATGGTTTTTTGAAGGGTTTTTCGCTGACCGCGCAGTTCACTTTTGTATCCTCTGCTATCTAGCTTTAGCGGGCCTCATTTTGCTGAAACTGTTTTCATACTACGTATGTGCTTTCCTCTCATTTCACCGTCATTATATGTGGGGGGCTGCTATTTGCTGTGGGGTATTTCTCTGGAGGCAAGAGAGGTCTGTGTTTCTTCTGATAGGGGAAGTGAGATCTTCGGCTGGAGCGAGACGTCTAGGATCATCGTAGGCACGTTCCCCGGCTACTTTTATTTGTGTGTTAGGTTCAGGGTCGCGGTCAGCTCAGGTTCCATCGCCCTAGAGCTTGTTTGTATCTGTGCTTGTCCTTTTTGTGATCCCCTGCCATTGGGATCATGACAATTAGGCCTACAAATTGGGTATGGGGTGTAGAGAGATGGTGTGTTCCACTCCAAGGTGTTCTCCAGGTTGCCTTTCCTGAGCTTCGATCTTCCGGCTCTCGTTTAGTAGTTGTTGGAAACTACACTGCATTAGGCCTACAAATTGGGTATGGGGTGTAGAGAGATGGTGTGTTCCACTCCAAGGTGTTCTCCAGGTTGCCTTTCCTGAACTTCTATCTTCAGGCTCTCATTAAATTGTGGTTAAACGGAACAACTGCATTTGGCGTACTCGTTTGTTTGGGGCCTACTATCGGTGTCTGCCACTCCTTGCTGTTCTCCTGGTTTCCTGTCCTGAATTTCCGTTTTCAGGCGCTCGTTAAGTAGTTGTTAATGTTAGACTGCATTTGGCCTACTAGTTGGGTTGGGGCCTACTATCGGTGTCTGCCACTCCTTGCTGTTCTCCTCCACTGAACAAAGCTGTGCCGCCTGTTTACTACGGTTGCCAATTTTGAACTGCATTTCGACTACTTACTGATTTGGGCCTACTCTCTGTGTCAGCCTCTCATTCCAGTTGTCCTCCACTGCAATGCCCCCTGGTTATTCCTGTGTTACCAATTTTGAACTGCATTTAGCCAACTTTATTCTTTGGGCCTATATCTGTGTTTCCTCCTCATCCTGCCCATTGCCCAGCCAGTGATAGATGAGTCTGCTGGTACATTGACCCATAACGCAACATTCCCCGTGCACGCTACACAACAACATTGTGACCCTGCTGAAAGTCAGGTTGCTCTTCCCGCATACCATACCACCTTACACGGGGACAAAGAGGAAGGTGCAGATGAAAGTGCAGGTTCCTTCATCAGGTGGGGGGAGGAATACTAGTTGGCGACGTCACTGGCACAGGGCCTCTCATAGTACGCAAAAGTGTTGCTGCCGGTGGGAGGCGCCCCTGCCGTGCAAACACACCGCTGTACTTTGAGGGGCCCTGTGCCAGTGCCAATGCCAACGAGTGGGCCCCCCCTGCTTGCTCAGGTTCACAGCACTTGCAAAGTTGAAATACTTACCTCTCCCTGCTCCACTGCCGTGACGTGGTCCAGATTTCCTGGGCCCACTAATTACTTGAACCAGCCCTACCCACCACAACTTTAGCCAAATGAACCCCAATTTCAAATGCCTTCCAATTATTATAAGGTAAATTACGCTTGACAAGCTTCATTAAGAAGAATGGATGGTTTTGACATTAAAATGGGCACTCTGGGTGTTTTCCTGGCCCCCACTCACTGCCGACTATGCTGCCCCATTGACTTGCATTGGGTTTCGTGTTTCGGTCGATCCCGACTTTACGTCATAATCGGCCGATTTCACTCGACCCGACTTTTGAGATAGTCGGGTTTCGCGAAACCCTGCTCGACTCTAAATAGGTCAAGGTCGCTCAACTCTAGTGCTCCCCTCTAGATATGTTCTGTGAGTGGTGTAATTTCCAAAATAGGGTTGTTTGTGAGTGTTTTCCATTGTTTAGGCACATCACCACTGTTTAAGGATATCAGTGACTCTGCAAACGCGACATGGCGTCAGGGTGCTCCTTGCTTCCCTAGCACTGTCATGTGCCCAAAGAGTAGTTTTTTACCACATATGTGGTATCAGTGTACTCAAGAGAAATTGCACAACAAATTTTATGGTCCATTTTTTTTTGGGGGGGGGGTATATAGGGTAAAAGCAACTTTATTGTGGGAAAAAATAAAATTTTAATTTATTTCCTTCCCTATTGCTTTAATTCCTGTGATGCACCTGAAGGGTTAATAAACTTCTTACATGTGGTTTTGAGCACTTTGAGGGATGCAGTTATTAAAATGGTGTAACTTTGGGGTATTTTCTGTCATATAGTCCACTCAAAATCACTTTAAATATGATGTAGTTCCTAAAAAAAATGGTTTTGTAAAATTTGTTGGAAAAATGAAAAAATTGCTGATTAACCTTTAACCCTTGTAACTTCATATCAAAAAGAAATATGTTTAAAAAATGATGCAGATGTGACGTAGATGTGGTAAATGTTCAAAGTTTGAAAATTGCAGAATTATCAACTTTTTGTAAAATTTTTAACATTTTCATAAATACCCTATTTTTCAGACTACAAGATGCACTTTCCCCCCCAAAAAAATGTGAGGAAAATGGGGGTGCGTCTAATAGTTGGAAATTGAATGCAGGCTTACGGGCAGTGGCGTGATGGCAGCAGTGGTGCGGGGATGATGAGGCATAGTAAGCGGTATGGCGTGAGTGGGGTCCCTTCCACAGGGGAGGTGACGCAGTGGCCCGTTATCCAAGGTAAACAGCAGAGCAGGGTGAATCATGGCTTTATCGGTGGCAGTGGCCATCTTCCTGAGTCCGCACATGCGCAGATGGAGTGCTCTGCTTCCTGGGGCTTCAGGAAAATGGCCGCGGGAGGATGGAGATCGCGGCGGCCATTTTCCTGAAGCCGATATCTAAATCTGCGAACTCAGCTTCAGGAAAATGGCCACCGCGATCTCTATCTGCGCACGCGTGGCCTCCCGTGGCCATTTTCCTGAAGCCCCGGGAAGCAGATCACCTCATCTGCGTATGCACGGCCTCATGAAGATGGCCGCCGCCACCGATAAAGCCATGATTCACCCGGTTCTGCTGCTTACCTTGGATACTGGGCCGCTGCGTCACCTCACCTTTGGAAGAGACCCTGCTCATGCCATATCGCTCACTGCGCCTCATCATCCCTGCACCTCTGCCGCCGCCACAGAACTGCTGCAACCCCACCATGAACACTAGGCCATGGTGTCGCCCACCTAAAAAGGAAGGGACCCTGCTCAGGTGCACGCCATATCACCCACCGCATCACCACACCTCTGCCGACACCATGCCTCCTATGACCCTGCTCTGCCACCGCCATCCCTCAGGTAAGATACTGTAAATTTGGACAAAAAGACGGACCCCCATCTTATAAAAATCTTTTTTCTGCAATTTTCACCCCAAATTTGGGGTGCGTCTTATGGTCCGGTGCGTCTTATAGTCCAAAAAATACGGTAAATGGAGCTCTATGGGGTAACATAGTGACATGGGGAGTGACATGCCTTGTCTGGCATGCTAGTATTAGGAGACTTATTCGCTGTGAAATGGTTCTCTGGGAAATTAAACATGAAAATTGTCTCTTCAGAGAGGAAGAGGACTTGAATTGTAGTGCCACCTTTTGGAAGTGGCAATCCTGAAAGTCAATACCAACCCAATATCGAGGGTCAATATTGACCTTTAGGATTGCTACTTCCAATAGTTGGCGCTACAGTTCAAGTCCTCCTCTTCTCTGAAGAGACAATTTGCATACATAAATAAACAGAAATCATATGGACCAAAATTTACCACTGTCAGGAAGCACAATATGTCACAAAAATACAATCTCAGAATCACTGGGATATGTTGAAGTATTCCAGACTTATTACCTCATAAAGTGACCCTGGTCAGAATTATAAAATTTGGCCTGGTCACCGAGGTAAAACAGGCTGGGGGTGAAGGAGTTAAACCCCAACAATAGGTGGTAAATAGAAGCTTCATATATTTAGTTTATATTCTATCTTACCGCATTCAAAATAAAATATTTCTATGTGGAAACCTTACAGAATAAAAACATATTGTGCATTCGTTTTTCATTGGGGGTCACACTTACCGTATGAAAAATCAGTCCAATCCTCTCGGCTGAGAGTCGCACAAGTGTTCTCCATATGGTCATCCATGTGTAATCCGTTTGCAAGGCAATAATGTGATTTCCTCGCATCTATGTATCCATATGACATCCGTATGACATGCATATGGCTTTACATTTCTCACTGCTTTTCCCCATTGAATTTAATCGCTCAATGGGCTGAAATGAGGAATATGTGTGTGCATTTCTAACAAACTACACTGATGGTCAGTGTGGTGTCCGATTTTTTCTCGCACCCATAGACTTGCATTGGCGAGGGTCGGCCAATATACACGTACATGCTGCAATTTCACTCACACGTAGAATAAGCCTGAGAAAATAAACGGTGATGTGAGCTGCCCCATAGATTAACACTGGGCCGAGTGCTAGGTGATGTCTTCTCACATAGCACTCGTCCATATTACACACTAGAGTGACTCCAGCCTAACAAACATAAGAGGCCAAGATAAAAGAAAACCTTTCAGCTAGTGTAAAGCTATTGGAATTTTGGAACATTCCTTCTCAGCAAGAGGAATTTAGACCTCTCACTCCTTTTGTTTTGTGCAATCTGGAGTGTGACCTATCTGCTCAGCCCTGCTACACCCTGGTTATGTTCATGTTATATTCTCATTCAAAAATATTCCTGTTCTCCCGATGCGGAACATGATATTTCAGATTCTGTGGTTAATAGGACTTTGTTGCACTGTAGAATACTAGCCTTTTATATTTGCATTTATAAAACAAACCTTTGCACTAGCCATGTGTAAGTGCCTAATATTTCAAAAACCTAATAAAACAAATAAAGGAGTTATGTTTTGCAGAACTCTGCAACATTGTAAGCAGCCAAAAAAATCCTAAATCCAAAAAGTTGATAAAATTCCAGCAGCTGGTGTAAAAATGTAATTCTTTGATTAAATTTCATTTGTGGTGAAAACATATATAGCCATGTGCCACAGGAATAAGCAGTATCTATGCATTTTAATTGTGCCTACCCATAGTAATAGCACAGTTTTGCATAGTTTACACCCGTTCTGGAATTTTATCAACTTTTTTTTACTTACTAGTACCACTGCTCTGTGGTGCAGGATGCAGGAGCTTCAGTGAAACTGATGCATGGATCATTACTCTGGACCTTCTTATGTACAAGCTGCATGAGTGACGAGAGTTGAGCCCCCTTCATTTTCTTATTTGTTTATCCAAAAAAGGCCTTAATGGGATTGACCACAATTAGGACAACCCCTTCTGAATCTAAATGTTTGGCGTCAACAAAGTAAAACTTATACTCATCTCCCGTGCCAGCACCATTTCAGCAGTGTCAGTACTCACGTTGCAAGGGCTCTTTTGCTGTGTTCATGACTCATGAGCCTGGCGCCCAATCAGCACTGGCATCACTGGCCCCTCCTTCAGACAAATCAAACATCAAGAGGAAGGCCGGTGTCACACTCAGCGTAGGGAAATACGGTCCGTATTTTACAGGCATAATACGCAGAAATGATCCCAAAACAGTGATCTGTATGTCATCTGTAGGCAGAGTATGGCTGCGTATTTTGGGCATGTAAACCTCCTTATGTAATCCGTATGCAAAATGGACATAGAATGGATCCATGGGCTCAAATATTCGTGAAAACATATATACAGTCTATATATATACTGTCTATCTATATATATATATAGATATATATCTATATATATAATTGTCTAAGGGTTTTTCCGTCTGTCTGTCTGTCTGTCTGTCTGTCTGTCTGTCCTGGAAATCCCACGTCTCTGATTGGTTGAGGCCGCCAGGCCTCGACCAATCAGCGACGGGCACAGTATCGACGTAGAAATCCTGCGTCTCTGATTGGTCGAGGCCACCAGGCCTCGACCAATCAGCGACGGGCACAGCGACGATGATGTCATAAAGGACGTAGACATCCCGCGTCTGATTGGTCGAGGCTGCCAGGCCTCGACCAATCAGCGACGGGCACAGCGACGATGATGTCATAAAGGACGTAGAAATCCCGCGTTTCTGATTCAGCTATGGGCACAGTATCGACGTAGATGTCATAATGGTTGTCATGGCGACGATGATGTCATAAAGGTTGCCTCGACCAATCAGCGACGGGCACAGTCCGCCGCGAATTCTGGAATCATCATTGTCCATATACTACGGAGACATGCATATTCTAGAATACCCGATGCGTTAGAATCGGGCCACAATCTAGTATATATATAATTGTCTAAGGGTTTTTCCGTCTGTCCGTCTGTCTGTCTGTCTGTCTATCCTGGAAATCCCGGACCAATCAGCGACAGGCACAGCGACGATGATGTCATAAAGGACGTAGACATCCCGCGTCTCTGATTGGAGACTAGTATATATATATATATATATACTAGATTGTGGCCCGATTCTAACGCATCGGGTATTCTAGAATATGCATGTCCCCGTAGTATATGGACAATGATGATTCCAGAATTCGCGGCAGACAGTGCCCATCGCTGATTGGTCGAGGCAACCTTTATGACATCATCGTCGCCATGGCAACCATTATGACATCTACGTCGATACTGTGCCCGTCGCTGAATCAGAAACGTGGGATTTCTACGTCCTTTATGACATCATCGTCGCTGTGCCCGTCGCTGATTGGTCGAGGCCTGGCGGCCTCGACCAATCAGAGACGTGGGATTTGTACGTTGATACTATGCCCATCGCTGTTTGGTCGAGGCCTGGTGGCCTCGACCCATCAGAGACGCGGGATTTCCAGGACAGACAGACAGACAGAAAGACAGACAGACAGATGGAAAAAACCCTTAGACAATTATATATATAGATGTATATATAGATATATATATATATATATATATATATATATATATATATATATATATATAGTGAGACACATATATATATATATTTATATATTTATATTTAATACAGCGCAAGATAGCAGAAATGCCGGTAATTCAATTGCCGGCTTTTGCTATTTCCTTCCCAACCCGACAGGATATGAGACATGGTTTACATACATACATTTCATATCCTTTATTTTTTGCATATTCCTCACTACTAATGTTAGAAGTGTCTGTGTGCAAAATTTGGGGGCTCTAGCTGTTAAAATAAAGGGTTAATTCATGGAAAAAACTGGTGTGGGCTCCCGCGCAATTTTCTCTGCCAGAGTGGGAAAGCCAGTGAGTGAGGGCAAATATTAATAGCCTAGAGAGGGACCATGGTTATTGGCCCTCTCTTAATCCAAATGACGACCCTCATTCTGTAAAAGAAAAAAAGAAAAAAGCAACAATATCCCATACCTTTCCAGCGCTCAGTCACGTCCCACGCTGTAAATCCATCTGAAAGGGTTAAAAAATTTTACAGCCAGGAGCTCTGTTAATTGCAGCTGTGCTCCTGTATGTAAAATCTGGGAAATTAATTGAAAGCAGGGGAACGTAGCATAGTAGACTTGCGGTGCTGCGCCCCCTGCTGGTATAAACTCATATGAACTCTAGCGTGGAAATTTTTCTGAATATTTTCTCACGTTAAAGTTCATATGAGTTTCTACCAGGAGGGGGCGCAGCAACGCAAGTCTAGGTAGCTACAGTGGGGCAAAAAAGTATTTAGTCAGTCAGCAATAGTGCAAGTTCCACCACTTAAAAAGATGAGAGGCGTCTGTAATTTACATCATAAATTATGATCACTCGTACACTCCAACCGTATGCTGCGCCATCAGCGATCGTTGAATCTCCCCAGCACCACCTAATAATCAATGTTGCAGCAAGGTGGAACTCCACACTGGACATGGTTCAGAGGCTGTGCGAACAGAGGCGTGCTGTAATTATTTTGTTGGAGGATACACATACACGGACAGGCACTTGAATGGCAGACATGAAGTTGTCTGGTGTGCAGTGGTCGAAGCTTCAAGACCTCTGTCAAGTCCTTCAGTGTTTTGAGGAATGCACATGGCTGGTAAGTGCAGACGACGCCATCATGAGCATAAGCATCCCACTAATGCGTCTGCTGATGCAAAGTTTGATGCACATTAAGGAGCTGGTGTCTGCAGCCGATGAGGAGGGAAGCCTTGATGACAGTCAGCCATTGTCTGCTCAGGGAACTCTCCTGGACGAGGTGGCGGACGAAGAGGAGGAGGATGATGGGGATGATTATTTATGGGTGGAGGATGCTTCTCAGGGGGCAATAGAAACTGGTGGCGTTGCAAGGTCAGGTTCAGGGTTTTTGCGGGACACAAGTGATGTTGATTTGCAAGAAAGTGCTCCTCAACCCAGCACAAGCAGTGAAGTGACACCTGGAACATTGGCCCACATGGCTGAGTATGCCTTGCGTATCCTAAAAAGGGACCCCCGCATTATCAAAATGATGACCGATGACGGTTACTGGTTGGCCTGCCTCCTGGATCCAAGATATAAAGGAAAATTACAAAATATCATGCCACATGAGAACCTTGAGCAAATATTGGCTACCAAACAAGCAACTCTTGTAGACCGTTTGGTTCAGGCATTCCCAGCACACAGTGGCGGTGATGGTTCTCACACGAGCCATAGGGGGCAACATGGCAGAGGTGTTAGAGGTGCACAAATCCGAAGAGGCATTGGACAGAGGGGTTTTATGACCAGGTTGTGGAGTGATTTTGCAATGACCGCTGACATGACAGGTACTGCTGCATCGATTCAAAGTGACAGGAGACAGCATTTGTCCAGTATGGTTAGCAATAATATAGTAACATAGTAACATAGTTAGTAAGGCCGAAAAAAGACATTTATCCATCCAGTTCAGCCTATATTCCATCATAATAAATCCCCAGATCTACGTCCTTCTACAGAACCTAATAATTGTATGATACAATATTGTTCTGCTCCAGGAAGACATCCAGGCCTCTCTTGAACCCCTCGACTGAGTTCGCCATCACCACCTCCTCAGGCAAGCAATTCCAGATTCTTACTGCCCTAACAGTAAAGAATCCTCTTCTATGTTGGTGGAAAAACCTTCTTTCCTCCAGACATAAAGAATGCCCCCTTGTGCCCGTCACCTTCCTTGGTATAAAGAGATCCTCAGCGAGATATTTGTATTGTCCCCTTATATACTTATACATGGTTATTAGATCGCCCCTCAGTCGTCTTTTTTCTAGACTAAATAATCCTAATTTCGCTAATCTATCTGGGTATTGTAGTTCTCCCATCCCCTTTATTAATTTTGTTGCCCTCCTTTGTACTCTCTCTAGTTCCATTATATCCTTCCTGAGCACCGGTGCCCAAAACTGGACACAGTACTCCATGTGCTGTCTAACTAGGGATTTGTACAGAGGCAGTATAATGCTCTCATCATGTGTATCCAGACCTCTTTTAATGCACCCCATGATCCTGTTTGCCTTGGCAGCTGCTGCCTGGCACTGGCTGCTCCAGGTAAGTTTATCATTAACTAGGATCCCCAAGTCCTTCTCCCTGTCAGATTTACCCAGTGGTTTCCCGTTCAGTGTGTAATGGTGATATTGATTCCTTCTTCCCATGTGTATAATCTTAAATTTATCATTGTTAAACCTCATCTGCCACGTTTCAGCCCAAGTTTCCAACTTATCCAGATCCATCTGTAGCAGAATACTATCTTCTCTTGTATTAACTGCTTTACATAGTTTTGTATCATCTGCAAATATCGATATTTTACTGTGTAAACCTTCTACCAGATCATTAATGATTATGTTGAAGAGAACAGGTCCCAATATCGACCCCTGTGGTACCCCACTGGTCACAGCGACCCAGTTAGAGACTATACCATTTATAACCATCCTCTGCTTTCTATCACTAAGCCAGTTACTAACCCATTTACACACATTTTCCCCCAGACCAAGCATTCTCATTTTGTGTACCAACCTCTTGTGCGGCACGGTATCAAACGCTTTGGAAAAATCGAGATATACCACGTCCAATGACTCACCGTGGTCCAGCCTATAGCTTACCTCTTCATAAAAACTGATTAGATTGGTTTGACAGGAGTGATTTCTCATAAACCCATGCTGATATGGAGTTAAACAGTTATTCTCATTGAGATAATCCAGAATAACATCCCTCAGAAACCCTTCAAATATTTTACCAACTGCACAAACTGCTTTTCCTCCCTTATCGATATTCTCCCTCACAGGTCATTCCCCTTTGATTACTGGGCATCTAAAATAGACACCTGGCCTGCATTGGCGGAATATGCATTACAGGAGCTCGTTGCCCTGCTGCTAGTATGCTATCAGAAAGAGTCTTCAGTGCTACTGGTTCAATACTGACCGAAAAAAGGACAGGTCTGGCTACCCAGAATGTTGATGATCTAACCTTCATTAAAATGAGCCAATCATGGATTTCAAATTATTTTGCCCCACCTTCCCCTGCTGACACGTAGCTTGCCTGAAAAATGTCTTGCTTTTGGCCTCCTCTTACTGACTTCTCCAATTCCTCCATTTGCAGCTGCTGAAAGTTCACCATAGGCCATTTTTATACCTCCCTAAATGGACTGACTCCCCCCACAGGGCCGTGGTCACCACCTGGCGCAAGCACCCGTGCGAGTGCCGTTTGCCTGGACAGGTGGGTGCGCCCACTCTTGGGCGACGGTATTGGCAGAGGGTCCCTCATAGTACAATGAAGTGACTCTGACGGTGGTGCTGCACAACCAACGTCAGACACACCGTCGTAATATGAGGGGCCCTGTGCTAGTACCGCCGCCCACGAGAGAGTGTTCTCCCCAGCTCGAACAGTGCTCTACCACTTGCAATACTTACCTCTCCCTGCTCCACCACTGTGTTGTCTGTGCTGTTAAATCTTTCAATGGCACTGCTAATACAAATTTGTTGAAATGATAGTTAATAGTTAAAATATACAGGGGCCCTGGCCTCCATTTAGACCAGTTAATACTTTGCGCCTACTACCACTGTCTGCTACTCAGCAGAGGAGCCCACCCCTGTACCTAGCTATGCCACCTGTTTATTTATGAACAATTTTTTGGCAGACATTTAACCCACTTTATTATTTGGGCCTACTAACTGTGTCTGCCAGTCATTACAGTTTTCCTCCACTGAACAAAGCAATGCTGCCTGTTTAGTCCTGTTGCCAATTTTGAACTGCATTTAGCCTACTTTATTATTTGGGCCTATATCTGTGTTTCCTCCTCATCCTGCTCATTGCACAGCCACTGCTAGATGAGTCTGCTGGTACATTGACCCAGACCACTACATTCTCCTTGTACTCTACACAGCCAGAACTATACCACCTTACACGGGGACAAAGAGGAAGGTGCAGATGAAAGTGCAGGTTCCTTCATCAGGTGGGGGGGCATACTCGTTGGCAACATCACTGGCACAGGGCCCCTCATAGTACGCAAAAGTGTCTCTGCCAGTGGGAGGCGCCACCCGCCGTCAAACACACCGCCATACTATGAGGGGCCCTATGCCAGTGCCAATGAGTGGGCCCCTGCTGCTTGCTCAGGATCACAGCTCTTGCAAAGTTGAAATTCTTACCTATCCCTGCTCCACCGCTGTGACGTATTCCGCGTTCCCTGGGCCCACGAAAATCTTGAGCCAGCCCTACCCCCCCCCCCAACTTTAGCCAAATGACCCCCAGTTTTCAATGCCTAACTATTATTATAAAGTAAATTAAGATTGACAAGCTTAAGTAATAAGAATTGATGTTTTTGGCATTAAAATGGGCACTGTACGTGTTTTCCTGTCCTCCACTCACTGCCGACTTACATTCCCATTTGACTTGCATTGGGTTTCATGTTTCAGTCGGCCCCCGACTTTTCGCAATAATCGGCCGATTTCACCCGACCCGACTTTTGACAAAGTCGGGTTTCACGAAACCCGACTCGATCCGAAAAAAGTAAGAGTCGCTCAACTCTAATATATTATATATATATATATATTCAAGCAAAAAACAGGCAGCACTCCATTGTATCTTTGTCAACTGTGCAGAGTTTAATTAGACAGGCTTGAGAAAGGCTCATTTGGAGCCAAAACATCGTGGTTAAGACATGTGGGTCTAATTAAACTCTGCACAGTTGACAAAGATACAATGGAGTGCTGCCTGTTTTTTGCTTGAATCTATGGACTAAGGAGAGCCGGTGGACGGGCTGCCTGAAGGCTTTGCACCCAGAAGATAAGTAAAGCGTTGTGCTGTTCCGTTTTTTCTACTACTATATATATATATATATATATATATATATATATATATATACACACACAGTACAGACCAAAAGTTTGGACACACCTTCCCATTTAAAGATTTTTCTGTATTTTTATGACTATGAAAATTGTGCATCCACACTGAAGGCATCAAAACTATGAATTAACATATGTGGAATTATATACTTAACAAAAAACTGTGAAACAACTGAAAATAAGTTTTATATTCTAGGTTCTTCAAAGTTGCCACCTTTTACTTTGTTGACTGCTTTGCACACTCTTGGAATTCTCTTGATGAGCATCAAGAGGTAGTCAACGGGAATGGTCTTCCAACAATCTTGAAGGAGTTCCCAGAGATGCTTAGCACTTGTTGGCCCTTTTGCTTTCACTCTGCGGTCCAGCTCACCCAAAACCATCTCGATTGCATTCAGGTCTGGTGACTGTGGATGCCATGTCATGAAAATACAGAAAAATGTTTAAATGAGAAGGTGTGTCCAAACTTTTTGTCTGTACAATATATATATATATACATACAGTACAGACCAAAAGTTTGGACACACCTTCTCATTTAAACATTTTTCTGTATTTTCATGACTATGAAAATTGCAAATTTACACTGAAGGCATCAAACCTATGAATTAACACATGTGGAATTATATACTTAACATGAAAGTGTGAAACAACTGAAGATATGTCTTATATTCTAGGTTCTTCAAAGTAGCCACCTCTTGCTTTCATGTCTGCTTTGCACACTCTTGGCATTTTCTTGATGAGATTCAAGAGGTAGTCACCGGAAATGGTTTTCAGTTCACAGGAGTGCCCTGTCAGTTTTAATAAGTGGGATTTCTTACCTTGTAAATGGGGTTGGGACCATCAGTTGTGTTGCGCAGAAGTCTGGTGGATACACAGCTGATAGTTCTACTAGACTGTTAGAATTTGTATTATGGCAAGAAAAAAGCAGCCGAGTAACGAAAAATTGAGAAAACTTTGAAAGTGTCCCCAAGTGCAGTGGAAATAACATAGTAACATAGTAACATAGTAACATAGTAACATAGTAACATAGTTAGTAAGGCCGAAAAAAGACATTTGTCCATCCAGTTCAGCCTATATTCCATCATAATAAATCCCCAGATCTATGTCCTTCTACAGAACCTAATTGTATGATACAATATTGTTCTGCTCCAGGAAGACATCCAGGCCTCTCTTGAACCCCTCGACTGAGTTCGCCATCACCACCTCCTCAGGCAAGCAATTCCAGATTCTCACTGCCCTAACAGTAAAGAATCCTCTTCTATGTTGGTGGAAAAACCTTCTCTCCTCCAGACGCAAAGAATGCCCCCTTGTGCCCGTCACCTTCCTTGGTATAAACAGATCCTCAGCGAGATATTTGTATTGTCCCCTTATATACTTATACATGGTTATTAGATCGCCCCTCAGTCGTCTTTTTTCTAGACTAAATAATCCTAATTTCGCTAATCTATCTGGGTATTGTAGTTCTCCCTTCCCCTTTATTAATTTTGTTGCCCTCCTTTGTACTCTCTCTAGTTCCATTATATCCTTCCTGAGCACCGGTGCCCAAAACTGGACACAGTACTCCATGTGCGGTCTAACTAGGGATTTGTACAGAGGCAGTATAATGCTCTCATCATGTGTATCCAGACCTCTTTTAATGCACCCCATGATCCTGTTTGCCTTGGCAGCTGCTGCCTGGCACTGGCTGCTCCAGGTAAGTTTATCATTAACTAGGATCCCCAAGTCCTTCTCCCTGTCAGATTTACCCAGTGGTTTCCCATTCAGTGTGTAATGGTGACATTGATTCCTTCTTCCCATGTGTATAACCTTACATTTATCATTGTTAAACCTCATCTGCCACCTTTCAGCCCAAGTTTCCAACTTATCCAGATCCATCTGTAGCAGAATACTATCTTCTCTTGTATTAACTGCTTTACATAGTTTTGTATCATCTGCAAATATCGATATTTTACTGTGTAAACCTTCTACCAGATCATTAATGAATATGTTGAAGAGAACAGGTCCCAATACTGACCCCTGCGGTACCCCACTGGTCACAGCGACCCAGTTAGAGACTATACCATTTATAGCCACCCTCTGCTTTCTATCACTAAGCCAGTTACTAACCCATTTACACACAATTTCCCCAAGACCAAGCATTCTCATTTTGTGTACCAACCTCTTGTGCGGCACGGTATCAAACGCTTTGGAAAAATCGAGATATACCACGTCCAATGACTCACCGTGGTCCAGCCTATAGCTTACCTCTTCATAAAAACTGATTAGATTGGTTTGACAGGAGCGATTTCTCATAAACCCATGCTGATATGGAGTTAAACAGTTATTCTCATTGAGATAATCCAGAATAACATCCCTCAGAAACCCTTCAAATATTTTACCAACAATAGAGGTTAGACTTACTGGCCTATAATTTCCAGGTTCACTTCATAACCATGAAGCGCTACAAGGAAACTGGCTCACATGAGGACCACCCCAGGAAAGGAAACCCAAGAGTCACCTCTGCTTCGGAGGATAAGTTTATCCGAGTCACCAGCCTCAGAAATCACAGGTTAACAGCAGCTCAGATTAGTGACCAGGTCAATGCCACACAGAGTTCTAGCAGCAGACACATCTCTACAACAACTGTTAAAAGGAGACTTTGTGCAGTAGGCCTTCATGGTAAAACAGCTGCTAGGAAACCACTGCTAAGGACAGGTAACAAGCAGAAGAGACTTGTTTGGGCTAAAGAACACAAGGAATAAACATTAGACCAGTGGAAATCTGTGCTTTGGTCTGATGAGTCCAAATTTGAGATCTTTGGTTCCAACCACCATGTCTTTGTGCGACGCAGAAAAGGTGAACGGATGGACTCTACATGCCTCGTTCCCACCGTGAAGCATGGAGAAGGAGGTGTGATGGTGTGGGGGTGCTTTGCTGGTGACACTGTTGGGGATTTATTCAAAATTGAAGGCATACTGAACCAGCATGGCTACCAGAGCATCTTGCAGCAGCATGCTATTCCATCCGGTTTGAGTTTAGTTGAACCATCACTTATTTTTCAACAGGGCAATGACCCCAAACATACTTCCAGGCTGTGTAAGATCTATTTGACCAAGAAGGAGAGTGATGGGGTGCTACGCCAGATGACCTGGCCTCCACACTCACCAGACCTGAACCCAATCGAGATGGTTTGGGGTGAGCTGGACCGCATAGTGAATGCAAAATGGTCAACAAGTGCTAAGCAACACTGGGAACTCCTTCAAGATGGCTGGAAGACCATTTCCGGTGACTACCTCTTGAAGCTCATCAAGAGAATACCAAGAGTATGCAAAGCATTCATCAAAGCAAAAGGTGGCTACTTTGAAGAACCTAGAATATAACACATATTTTCAGTTGTTTCACACTTTTTTGTTAAAGGGACACTGTCACCTGGATTGCACCTTGTGCAGGCATGTACTACGGAGGACAGAGAATGAACTTCAATCCAATATTGCAGCCAGCATGCAGCCAGCGGGTAAGGAAAGGGTGAATCAAAAACCCCAAAACCCCGCCTCCATGGCTGAAGATTGTTCCCTCCAAATCCTGGTGACAGTGTCCCTTTAAGTATATAATTCCACATGTGTTAATTCATAGTTTTGATGCTTTCAGTGTGAATGTACAATTTTGATAGTCATGAAAATACAGAAAAATCTTTAAATGAGAAGGTGTGTCCAAACTTTTGGTCTGTACTGTATATATATATATATATACTAGATGTTGGCCCGATTCAAACGCATCGGGTATTCTAGAATATGCATGTCCCCGTAGTATATGGACAATGATGATTCCAGAATTCACGGCAGACTGTGCCCGTCGCTGATTGGTCGAGGCAACCTTTATGACATCATCGTCGCCATGGCAACCATTATGACATCTACATCGATACTGTGCCCGTCGCTGATTGGTCAAGGCGAATTCACGGCAGACTGTGCCCGTCGCTGATTGGTCGAGGCAACCTTTGTGACATCATCGTCGCCATGCTGTGCCTGTCGCTGATTGGTCGGTGCCTGGCAACCTTTTTTGACATCATCATCGCCATGGCAACCATTATGACATCTACATCGATACTGTGCCCATTGCTGATTGGTCGAGGCCTGGCGGCCTCGACCAATCAGAGATGCGAGATTTCCAGGACGGACAGTCAGACAGACAGAAAGACAGACAGACAGACGGAAAAACCCTTAGGCAATTATATATATAGATATCTATATATCTATATATATAATAGATAATTGGCCTTGACCAATCAGAGACAGGCACAGAATGGCGACGATGATGTCATAAAGGTTGCCTCGACCAATCAGCGACGGGCACAGTCTGCCGCGAATTCGCCTCGACCAATCAGCGACGGGCACAGTATCGACGTAGATGTCATAATGGTTGCCATGGCGACTATGATGTCATAAAGGTTGCCTCGACCAATCAGAGACAGGCACAGTCTGCCGCGAATTCTGGAATCATCATTGTCCATATACTACGGGGACATGCATATTCTAGAATACCCGATGCGTTAGAATCAGGCCACAATCTAGTATAACTATATATATAATTGCCTAAGGGTTTTTCCGTCTGTCTGTCTGTCTTTCTGTCTGTCTGTCTGTCCATGAAATCCCACGCCTCTGATTGGTCGAGGCCGCCAGTCCTCGACCAATCAGCGACGGGCACAGTATCGACGTAGAAATCCCGCGTCTCTAATTGGTCGAGGCCGCCAGGCCTCGACCAATCAGAGTCGCGGGATTTCCTGGACAGACAGACAGACAGAAAGACAGACAGACAGATGGAAAATCCCTTAGGCAATTATATATATAGACTAGATTGTGGCCCGATTCGAACGCATCGGGTATTCTAGAATATGCATGTCCCCGTAGTATATGGACAATGATGATTCCCGAATTTGCGGCAGACTGTGCCCGTCTCTGATTGGTCGAGGCAACCTTTATGACATCATCGTCGCCATGGCAACCATGACATCTACGTCGATACTGTGCCCATCGCTGAATCAGAAACGTGGGATTTCTACGTCCTTTATGACATCATCGTCTCTGTGCCCGTATAACGCATCCGGTATTCTAGAATATGCATGTCCCCATAGTATATGGACAATGATGATTCCAGAATTCGAGGCAGATTGTGCCCGTCGCTGATTGGTCGAGGTAACCTTTATGACATCATCGTCGCCATGCTGTGCCCGTCGCATTGGGTATTCTAGAATATGCATGTCCCCGTAGTATATGGACAATGATGATTCCAGAATTCGCGGCAGATTGTGCCCGTCGCTGATTGGTCGAGGCAACCTTTATGACATCATCGTCGCCATGGCAACCATTATGACATCTACGTCGATACTGTGCCCGTCGCTGAATCAGAAACGTGGGATTTCTACGTCCTTTATGACATCATCGTCGCTGTGCCCTTCGCTGATTGGTCGAGGCCTGGCGACCTCGACCAATCAGACGCGGGATGTCTACGTCCTTTATGACATCATCGTCGCTGTGCCCGTCGCTGATTGGTCGAGGCCTGGCGGCCTCGACCAATCAGAGGCTCAGGATTTCCTGGACAGACAGACAGACAGACAGAAAGACAGACAGACAGACGGAAAAACCCTTAGGCAATTATATATATAGATAAACCATTATACTCACCAGGGGTGTACATATAAGTCATTGCATCCCATATCAGAAGTAAAATGCACTCCCCATAGTCCTCCATATAGTATAGTGCACCCCAATAGTCCTCCATATAGTATAGCGCACCCCCATAGTCCTCCATATAGTATAATGCCCCCTCATAGTGCTCTATACAGTATAACTCACGCCAGTAGTCATTCACATAGTATAATGCACCCCTCATATTCCTCCATATGGTATAATGCGCCATCCATAGTCCTTCATATTGTATAATGCTCCCTCACAATCATCTATACAGCATAACACACCCAATAGTCATTCATATAGTATAATGCACCCCTCATACTCCTCCATATGGTATAATGCACCCCCATTGTCTTCCATATAGTATAATGCTTCACATAGTCCTCCATATAGTACAATGTATCACACAGTCCTCCATATATTATTATGCATCCCATAGTCCTCCATAGAGTATAATGCATCCCATTGTCATTCATATATTATAATGCACCCCATGGTCCTCCATATAGTAAAATGAATCCCATAGTCCTCCATATAGTATAATGCACAGCCCATAGTCACCCATGTAGTGGGATGTTCAGCCCATAGTCATCCATGCAGTATAATGCACAGCCCGCATTCATCCATGTAGTATAATCCATAGGCTATAGTCATCCATGTACTAGTTTGGCCACCATGTACTCACTGATTTTAAAGAAAATAAATACTCACCTTCCCTCTGCTCCCCTCCACGCAGCATCCTCTTCCGAAGCTGATTTAGCAGGCAAGTGATGGGAGCACATGATGTCACTGCCATGCACCCTCAGTTACAAACATGCTGATGTAAGCTACTGGTATTTCATTGGCCAGCAGCATGTATTGCTGTGTATGGACCCAATGGGTCTGTGCTCAGCGTTGCACTTCAGCTGAATATGCGAGGACGCACATCCAAGTGAAGTATTTGATGGCGTCTGCTGCGACTGCGGTAGATTAGTAAATGGCTGGCAGGATTCAGAAGTCTGCAGTCACACAGAGTGATCTCCAGACTTTCAGCACAAGACTGGACAACCCTTTTACAACCTTGGATGTATGGATATGTCCAAAATCGCCTTCCCCTGTTTGCTGTGGGCTCCGGCGATAAGCCCCCAACTCTTCCAGCACTTGTGCCTCTAACAGCCATGGGTGAATTCACGATTCACCTGTGGCTGCTAATATGTTAAATGCCGATGTCAATCTCTGACAGTAGCATTTAACATAATCGTGTTGGAAGCGTGTCACAAACCTCGTCCATCACATGGTCGCAGGTTGCCGATGGATTGGCATGACAACCTGGGGTCTTCAGGAGACCCCTGTGGTTGTTATTGCCAGATAGCTATGAGCATCACCCAGTGGCCAACGCTCATATTAAGTTATCATTTTAGCTACAAACAGCAACCCTGCTATATGTAGCACACGCGATCTTCTGATTGCATCTTCTAGGCTCCCATATAGACTACTGGAGCTAGTAAACAGTAAAAAAAAATATTAAAATAATTAAAAGTATAAAATAGTTTAAATCGCCCGCAATTCGTCCTATTCAAAATAAAACAAAAACATCTTTGGTATCGCCACATTCAGAATCAATCTACCAATATTTAAAAGTAACTAATCTGTTGACCAACCCCTCCCTGAAATTTGGCCAAACCATAAAATAAGGAAAATTGGAGATATACATACAGGAGAAACATTCCTAAGCTTTCTAACTCTAAAAGGTCAACACAATATACCCTCATCTTCCTTCCTTGAGTTCTTGATACTCAAGAGAAATATAGAATCTTTCTTGGGGGAAAAACCCAAATTCTCCGAAGCATCCATTAAACTTTTGAGTAATATTGGACATGCTATATTCTGGAGCCACAAATTCATCTATAATAACTATAATTCAGATCACAATCTATCTAAAACCCCCCCAATGGCAAAATGGGAACAAGACACAAAAAATACTTTTAGCATAGAGGACTGGGAGGAGGCCTTCACTGCCTCTTATCAGTCCACTGTCTCAATGTCATTACAAGAGACCCACTTTAAAACGGTCTCGAGATGGTACTATACCCCTAGTAGACTAGCTCATATGGACACCATTAATTCTGCTCAATGCTGGAGAGGATGCGGTCAGAAAGGCGACATAATGCACATTTTTTGGAGTTGCCCTTCAGTAAAATCCATTTGGAAGAAAACCTCAAAAGAGATAATAGATAAACTTACTGATGAACACTTTGAATTGAAGCCTCAGAGTGCTTTGTTGTCCCTTGGACTCGGTCAGCTCGAACATAACCTGAAATTACTGATATTGCATGTATGTTTAGTAGTTAAAAATTATATTGCTTCCCTATGGAAAACACAGCAAACTCCCTCAATAAATGATATTATCACGAGAATCTCTTTACACAGATCCCACGAATTCCATTTTGCTATAGCCAATGACCAATGCAAAAAATTCACAAAGAAGTGGGCAAGATGGGATCAACAATTCCCTACCCCTATCACATGAGATAGTTGTCAAACCCACACTCATCAACCAATCATATTAGATTCTCACATACCTTACTCTTCCATGGACCTATCAAAGCTCACAGCGAGACACACCAACTAAACTGTGTTTTCCATCTTTTTCCATGTTATGTCATGTAATATTCATTATAGCTATGATGGTTATTACAATACGCAGACCTAACAAACTTTATATAATGTTGTACATAAAAACAATATTGTCAGTCTCAACTGATCAAAACTGTACATAGTTCCTGTTACAATATCCCCAACTGTTTTAGGGGATATACCTACCCCTTGCTTCTTATCCCATTCCCCCTCCCCCCTCCCCACCCCAACTTACCCTACCCATGTTTAAAGATCAAAATCTAATAAAATTATTTTGAAACTAAAAGTAACTAATCTGCTTGGTTAATGGCGTAACGCATTAAAATGCAATAGCAGGCGATCAAAAGATACCTGCACTAATATTAAATAAAATGTCAGCTCGACACGCAAAAAATAAGCCCTCACCCTGCCCCAGATCATGAAATATAGATATAGATAGATAGATAGATAGATAGATAGATAGATAGATAGATAGATAGATAAATATAGATGGTATAGGTCTCAGAAAATGGTGATTTTTTATTTTTTTTATTTTTTACAAACTATGGATTTTTTTTTTTGTGGGACAATTGTGCTGATTCTAATTCTACTTTTTTTTTCCCAAGTAAGAAACAATCTTCCATAACTAAATGCCAGAGACTTGATGTTGGAAGCAATCTGCTGTGAGCCCAGCTCTATGGCCTATTGCCAGCCAATCAGCGCTAGGTCAGGGCTATGTGAGTCGCTAGGTGTGGTTTTGCCAGTTCTTAAATCAGGAGTTCAGCTTTCCTCTCTTCCTCCTCAGCACACAACAAGTCTTCAACTCTTTCTCCAGGAACAGAAGGTGGGTTTCAGATTTTTTTGTGATAGAATTTCCTCTTCGTTTAGTTCTGTGTGTTTCCCTGCTGGAAGGAAAGCTGGATATGTTGGAAGGATCTGACATGACTGCTGATTGCATTTTATCTGTATGATGGGTGTGACTATTCTGCTGTGTATACAGTGCCGATATGATCTAAGTTTATAGAACACGGATTTTGTTATTCTAACGGGAGCGACCCAACGCCTTGGCATTTTCTGTGCTGGACAAGAAAATTAAATCTATATGTGGAAACATTAAACTGCCTTGTCTGTTAGCTTAGTATTAGAATTATACTGTGTGTATTTATTTATTTTCATTCTTTTACTGTTCATTACAAGTTACAACCTGGTTAGATGAGTAACTATTCACTTTTTCCACCAGTTTTCCCTTTTGGTCTTTGTTCCCATAGCAGTATGTAAGGGAGGGTGTGCAGGGTGTGCCTCATAATTAAGTGCCTGAGGCATATACTGTTATGACGTGTTTTCTCCCTTAATATAGGTTTGGATTGAAACACTCTGCTTCCTTCTAATTTGCTTTTTCTACAGTATACTATACAATTTCCAAGTGCCTCACTTAGGCTACTTTCACACTATCGTCGGACTCGGCCCATCGCAGTGCGTCGGGCCGAGGTTCCGACGCTAGCGGTGAATGCGCCGCACAACGGAGGCAGCGGATGCATTTTTCCTGCTCATCCGCTGCTCCATTGTAAGGTGCGGGGAGGTGGGGACGGAGTTCCGGCTGCGAATGCGCGGTCAGAAAAAGCGGTCAGCAGCAAAAAACTTTACATGTAACGTTTTTTGCTCCTGGCGGTCCGCCACAACACGGCGCAACCGTCGCACGACGGTTGCGACGTGTCAATGTGTGGCTAATGTTAAACTATGGGGCAAAAATGCATCCTGCAAACAACTTTGCAGGATGTGCTTTTTCCCATAAACGACGCATTGCGACGTATTGCAAAAAATGCTAGTGTGAAAGTAGCCTTACCCAGACAGAGGCCAAAAGTGATGTTTTCTTCCCTGAACTCTATGAATCTGGTTATCTTTCTTTTAGGCTTCATTTACCCAGCAGTAATTGTATGCCAAAACTAGGAGTGTCTCCGAACCATTATCAAACTTCCAATTAGTTTCTCAGTAAGTTCCACTCATCCTGGTTTTGGCATGCAAAGTCTACATTTTAGAGGTTTTTTTTTTTTTTTTTTTTTTTTTGTTTTTTTTGTTTTTTCTTTCTAAAGCCTAAAACAGGAGTGGGTGATAAATACAGAAGTGGTGTCGTGTTTCTATTATAATTTTCCTCTGACTGCTCCACTCCTGGTTTTAGCATACAAATACTAATGTAAAATACTGAGGGTGCGAAAGTGGCCTAACATCAATGAAAAATGCTGACTTTTGACCCTTAACCCCCTTCATGACATGTGCTGTACATGTACGGCGCATGTCGTGTGGGCTCCAGTGCTGAGCCCACCTCTTTCCTGACACATGTCAGCTGTTTTGAACAACTGACATGTGCCACTACCAGCCGCAGGTGGAATTGCAATCCACCCTCGGTTATCCCATTAAATGCTGCTGTCAATCAGACAACGGGATTTATTGTGATTGTGCCGGAAGTGCATCGTTTTTCCCTCCCATTGATGACCCAGTCATATGATCGTGGGTCAGCATGACAAGCAGAGGTCTCCAGCAGACCTTTATGGTTGTCATAGCCAGATTGCTATGAGCGCCGCCTGGTGGTCAGCGCTCCTGGCAAGTGAGCATTTCTGCTACACATAGGCGATTGGGTTATGACAGCTTCTAGCCTCCCATGGAGACTATTAAAGCAAGGGGAAGAGAAAAAAGTTTTTTTTAAAAAAAAAAAAAAAAAAAAAAGAAATATATAAAAGTTCAAATCGCCACATTAAAAATAAAACAATTTAAAAAAAAAAAATACACATTTGGTAATTTGGAATCACCCATCTATCAAGGTATAAAAGAATTAGTCCCATCGTTTAAACTATATTTTTGGTTGCTGCAACATTGAATTTAAAATGCAATAACAGGCGATCAAAAGATTGTATCTGCACCAAAATGGGATAATTAAAAACGTCATTCTGGCACGCAAAAAAGAAGCCCTCGCTCAGCCCCAGATGACGAAAAATGGGAGACCCTACCGTTCTCGGAAAAAGATGCATTTTTTTTGTTGTTGTTTTTAAATGTTTGGATTTTTTTTTCACCAATAAAAAAAACAAAACAAACAAACAAAAAAAAAAAACCTAGACATTAGTGATGAGTGAATATACTCGTTACTCAAGATTTCCCAAACATGCTCGGATGTCCTCCGAGCATTTTTTAGTGCTCGGAGATTTATTTGCCTCAGCTGAATGATTTACATCTGTTAGCCAGCATAAGTACATGTGGGGGTTGCTAGGGAATTCCTGCTCCTTCACTCCAATCCCGCTACCACCCTCCGCTACTCTTCCCTTGTTTGAGGTGCACTCTGTCCGCATCTATTCCCCCTCCAACCTCCAGCTGGCTGTCATCTACCGCCCCCCAGAACTAGCCATCTCCACCTTTCTCGACCACTTCACCACCTGGCTACTTCATTTCCTCTCTGTTGACATCCCCACTATCATCATGAGTGATTTCAATGTCCCCATTGACACTTTCACCTCAGCTACCTCTAAACTTTTATCACTGACTGCCTCCTTTGGCCTCACTCAATGGTCCTCTGAGGCCACTCACAAAGATGGCCACACGCTGGACCTCATCTTCACCCGCCTCTGCTCCCTTACTAATCTCACTAACACACCCCTCCCCCTGTCTGACCACAACCTACTGACATTCTCGTCCCTCTCCTCTCCTAGTGTGCAACCCCCACTCCACAAACTCACTCACCCTCGCAGAAATCTCAAACATCTCAACTTACAATCACTCTGAGTCCCTTCTCCCTCTCACAGACATAGCTTCCCTTCATGACACAGATGCTGCTGCCACTTTTTATAACACCACAATAACAACAACACTCGATTCGGCCGCCCCACTCATGCATAGTAAAACTCGTACAATTAACAGGCAGCCCTGGCTGACCAGCCTGACCAAAGAATTGAGACGGGCTTCCAGGATTGCTGAGCGGAGATGGAAGCGATCCCACTCTGCCGACCACTTCACTGCATACAAGCAGTCCCTCGCCAGCTTCAAGTCTGCGCTCACTGCCGCAAAACAAACTTACTTCTCATCCCTCATATCCTCCCTGTCTCACAACCCTAAACAGCTTTTCAACACTTTCAATTCTCTACTCCGTCCCCCCGCACCTCCTCCCTCCCCCCTCATTTCTGCTGATGACTTCGCCTCTTTCTTTAAACAGAAGATCAATACGATCAGAGAAAGCTTTGGCCCACAGCGCCCACTGCCCCTCTTAACTGCTCAACCCTGCTCCTCCAAAACCAGCTTCTCCACCATGACAGAAGATCAGCTCTCCACCCTCCTGTCAAGATCACACCTCACCACCTGCACGCTTGACCCGCTCCCATCCCACCTCATCCCTAACCTTTCCACGGTCTTCATCCCAACCCTAACGCACCTCTTCAACCTCTCACTCACAACAGGTGTCTTTCCCTCATCCTTCAAGCATGCCAAGATCACACCCATCCTCAAAAAGCCCTCCCTCGACCCATCCTCTGTGTCTAGCTATCGCCCAATATCTCTTCTCCCTTATGCCTCCAAATTGCTGGAGCAACACGTCCATCTTGAACTGTCCTCCCACTTCTCCTCCTGCTCCCTCTTTGATCGCTTACAATCAGGCTTCCGTTCCCATCACTCAACTGAAACTGCCCTAACTAAAGTCACCAATGACCTACTAACTGCCAGGAGCAAGCGACACTACTCTGTCCTCCTTCTCCTGGACTTGTCTTCTGCCTTTGACACTGTTGACCACTCCCTTTTGCTACAAATCCTCTCATCCCTTGGCATCACAGACTTGGCCCTTTCCTGGATCTCGTCATATCTGACAGACCGAACATTCAGTGTCTCCCTCCCCCACACCACCTCCTCACTTCGCCCCTTGTCAGTCGGTGTTCCTCAAGGCTCCGTTCTAGGACCCCTACTCTTCTCCATCTACACTTTCGGCCTGGGACAGCTCATAGAATCCCACGGTATGCAGTACCATCTCTACGCCGACGACACGCAGATCTACCTCTCCGGACCTGACCTCTCCTCCTTGCTTACCAAAATCCCGCACTGTCTGTCTGCCATTTCAGCCTTCTTTTCTGCTCGCTTTCTACAACTGAACATGGACAAAACAGAATTCATCATCTTTCCCCCATCTCACTCTACCCCTCCACCACATCTATCCATCAATGTCAATGGCTGCTCACTATCCCCAGTCCCACACGCCCGGTGCCTCGGGGTGATCCTCGACTCTGCCCTCTCTTTCAAGCCACATATCCAAGCCCTTGCCTCCTCCTGTCGTCTCAAACTCAAAAATATTTCCCGGATCCGTGCTTTCCTTGACCGCAACACTGCAAAAACGCTAGTGCATGCCCTTATCTCCCGCCTCGACTACTGCAACCTCCTACTCTCTGGACTCCCCTCTAGCACTCTGGCACCACTCCAATCCATCCTACACTCTGCTGCCCGACTAATCCACCTGTCCCCCCGCTATTCCCCAGCCTCTCCCCTGTGTCAAGCCCTTCACTGGCTTCCTATCGCCCAGAGACTCCAGTTCAAAACCCTCACACTGACATACAAAGCCATCCACAACCTGTCTCCTCCATACATCTGTGACATGGTCTCCCGGTACCTACCTACACGCGACCTCCGATCCTCCCAAGATCTCCTTCTCTACTCCCCTCTCATCTTTTCTTCCCATAACCGCATCCAAGACTTCTCCCGTGCTTCCCCCATACTCTGGAACTCTCTACCCCAACACATCAGACTTGCGCCTACCATAGAAACCTTCAAAAAGAACCTGAAGACTCATCTCTTCCGACAAGCCTACAGCCTGCAGTGATCCTCAACCTACTGAACAGCCGCACAGCCAGCTCTTCCCTCTCCTAGTGTATCCTCACCCACCCCCTGCAGACTGTGAGCCCTCGCGGGCAGGGTCCTCCCTCCTTATGTACTTGTGTGCCTTGTTATCTGCTCATGTTTAATGTAATTGTCTATATTTGCCCCGTATTCACATGTAAAGCGCCATGGAATAAATGGCGCTATAAAAATGAATATTATTATTATTTATTATTATTTATTATTATTTATTATTATTTATTATTATTTATTATTTATTATTATTATTATTATTATTTATTATTATTATTATTTATTATTATTATTCTAAATCTCTGAGCACTAAAAAATACTTGGAGGACATCCGAGCGTGTTCGGGAAATCTCGAGTAACGAGTATATTCACTCATCACTACTAGACATGTTTGGTATCTATGAATCCCAAATGACCTGGAGAATCATAATGGCAGGTCAGTTTTAGCATTTGGTGAACATGGTAAAGAAAATCCAAAAAACAGTTGTGGAACTGCACTTTTTTTTGCAATTTTACCGCACTTGGAACTTTTTTTTCCTGTTTTTGAGTACACTAAATGGTAAAACCAATGGTGTTGTTCAAAAGTACAACTCGTCCAACAAAAAACAAGCCATCACGTCCACATATTTACGGAAAATTAAAAAGTTATGGCTCTTAAAAAAGAGGAGAGCAAAAAAAATGAAAGGGCTGCGGCTAGAAGGGTTTAAAACAGTGCTCCCTAACATTTTTTGCCTTGAAAGCCACTTTCAGTTCTGAGATGGTTGTGATCCTCTTCCCCCTCAGTGTCACCCATAGCCCTGATCACCGGAATAATGACAGCCAAATCTTCCCTACAGAAAGCACCTCGTGCCGCCCTCCCTGAAAAGCAGCAATCTTGCATCCAGGGGTTCCACATTCCGAATTCTCACATGAAGCAGTTCACCAAACTATTGCACCCAGCTTCAAACCCCCCTCTAATCGTATCTTCCTATCTCCAACTTGCATACGTGCCCACGCCCAGTAGATGCGCATTCAGATCTGCTCTACTGCATGGGGCTTCTCAACTCATCTAGATATCCTTTCTTCATAGTCATTTGCTAGACTGCTAGTGCACCACGTTGGCAGATAACTACGAGCCACACAAAGTAGACCATGAGCCACAGGTTGAGGACCCCTGCCTTAGAGTACAGGAAAGTACTGCCGACTGTGCTCCCCTGTACAGTGGACCATTGCAAATAAACCATGCTCTTAAAGTTTGCTTTCAATGGTTCCTATGATGGCTGGATGCCCTGGCACCCTTCCCGACTGTCTACTGTTGGGCATATACACTCAGGAGATCTGCACCCAACAATGGACACTCCTTTTCTAGTTTGATTTCAAATGACCTCAAACTTGCAAATGGTAATACTAATTATAATGGCCATTATGTGCATAGCATTACTCAAAAGGCATTTCTTCTAGGTTGCCAAGAGGTACAGTATACATGATGGTAACTTGGCAGGCAGTGTTCTCTTTAGATGCAGATAATGTCACTGTAATATATTTTTTTGCAGCCTATATTAAAACCAAAAAGGTTGTGTTCCAGCTTCCTTTTTATATTGAATTTATCATATCTTTTATAAACTGTTCATTCATTCCATATCTAATCTTGTTGCCCTTACAATCACTAAAGATTAGCACCCTACACCTTTTCTGTAAACTCGTAAATGCCGCTTGTGAACCCTGCTTCATTCAAGCACTGTAAGCCTAAATTAGGTTAGCCATAAACAGGAAGAAAAATCTGCTAATAAAGAATTCATTTAGCATACTAGACTGCGAATGTACAAACATTGGTGGCTGCAAACGTCTCATTGAGGCCTCATTCAGACTTTTTAAATAATATAAGTGCATCAGTCACCCACTCAAATCAATGGTTCCATGGCAAAAAAAGCGCAGCGGTGTCAATATTTATCACTTAACGGGTAGGAGAAACTCTATCTATCTCATGCATGCACACCCTTTATTTTAATTATGGTTTCCCTACTCTTTGGCTGTGTATGACTTGATGCGCACTTTGTCCCTAAAGCATCCTATTAAATATAACATGCATATATATATTTTTTATTTTTAGAAACTAAGATCAAAATGTCTTTCATGCAACAATTCCTCGCTAATGCAAACTTCTTGGAAGATGGTGGACATGCCCCATGCACTGTAAGTGTAATCTCAGATGAGTGACTTGCCCGATATTTATTATATGATCTTTGGAAACCTTTAGTAGTTACTAGACTCAATGCTGTTGAGAAGATTTCCTAACACTATGTATATCCATGGAGCAGAAAAGGGCTGTCCTTTTCCAGAACCATCTAGAATAAGTGTTTCCACAGCTTCATGTACAACAAGTTTTCATAAATTCCTGTTAGTACAAATGCCTTAAGTATTACTCATCACAAGCGAGACCGGCCGCTCCCATCTAACCCGCAGCAGTCTGCTCTCTTCATTGTCTATACTGGTTATGGTTAGCTGCTTGGCTTTCATGCCTCTTCATTAACCAACGATAATCCGATAATATTCACAGACTTTCTGTAATGTGTTTGATCGTCTCTGCTGTGCAAATAAATGGACAAATAGTCTGTGGTGAGCCACATCTTTTTGCAAGGCGAGCTGACATTAAAGGAGTGAAATAAGTGAAGGTGCAAGCACTAGAGTAAAAATGGTCCCAGCTAGTGATGAGCAAGTAGACTCATTGCTCGGGTTTTCCTGAGCATGATCGGGTGGTCTCCGAGTATTTCGACATGCTCTAGGATTTAGTTTGCCCATGATTTGCAGCTTTTAGACAGGCTTAATACATGTGGGGATTGCCTGTTTGTTTAGGAATACTCATATGTATTCAGGCTGTCTAGCAGCTGCAAATCATGCAGTTGAGGCGACGAAAACTAAATGAGTATACCCGCTCATCACTAATCCGAGCCCCTTCAATGTTTTCTTTACATATTGCCACTCCTGACCCCACACCATGCAGATAACAGCAGCTCTCGCATTCAAGCAAAAGGAATGGAGGATGGACTCTAATGGCTGCATTATTGCATTCTGTATTACAGCTGTACTGTTTATTGACCACCTACTGTTCTGGGCTGAGGGCACTAATGTATAATACCACAGCCCAGGTAGTATAATGGATGATGGCCTGGGTTTTGTGGCAACAATACTACTAGACCTAAGGCTAGTAAACACTTTATAAGGGGGGGGGGGGGGGAAATGCAACATAACTGCCTCTAAAAGTTTTCACCATGACCTTTTCCATACCAGAAGTAGAACTTGCACAAGCACTCCCACAAAATGAATTGAATAAACCGAAGCTGTGTAGGTGCAGTAATATACTTGCTGACTGCCGATTTCTAGCTCCAGTCCGGTTCTGGGTCACCGTAATTCTATTCTGACTAGGCTGACCACACTGGGGTTTGTTAGCCAGAAGTGGCTTTTACTAGCCCACGTCTATGGAATGTCAGAAAAAGGCTCCACAGACTTCCCTTGTGAAAGGAGCTTCTGGCTCTCACACAGCTTAGCGAGTCTGAGTAGAAGTTGTGAATGAGAAGCGGACCGGAGCAGTGCTGGAAACGGGGAAGACGGCGATCAGCGAGCAGATTACTGGACTTGCAGTACACTATGTATACATCAGCACAGGTTTAGGCAATAGTCTTGTGGGATTGCCTCTTTAATTAGAATTTGACTTGCACTGGTTTCCACAAGGTGATGCAGGTCAAGATGGCTGAGGCAGATCTGCTGAACTCTGCTAGCCACACACAACCTGAGTAGGCCTTCTTCATAGTCGGCTCGATCTTGCTGTTCTTTGCCGTTTTTAATTATTTGTGTTGCAATCCAGATTACAAGTTTTGAATACTTGGTGACTTATGCAATGTTTCATCTCTGACTAAAGTTTAGATCTTAAGAAATATGGAGGAAATGTGACTGTAGTGGGCAAAACAGTAACTTTTCAGGCTTGTGAGTTCCTAAATATTAACTCTTTATGTTGCAGGCTGAGGAGAGCGGACCATCTCTCCAAGCATCTTCTGGATACAATCCTGCTCAAGATGCAGCAAATTTAGAAAAAGCCATAAAAGCTAAAGGTTATCTATTTATTTATTTTTTTTTACAGTCTTGTGTGAAAATGTATTTCATTACTAAAGCATGTAATGAACTGGGCAGATAACATTCTGTAGACAGATTACATTAATAACACTGTGAAATACGTCAGTGGCTACGGTGACTGCTCACAACATCACTTGCTATACAGAGAACAATGGCTGTCAGTGACGTGGAGTCTCCTGGGAGTAAATAAGTTGATCTTTTCCCAGCAGTAGGCGCAGTTTCAATGAGTTGTCTGGGCAGCATTGTTATGCGATTTACCTGCAGTCACTGGTAGAGAAGATTACAGAATTCTGTTTGATGGAGTTCATCCACAGTATTCAGTTGTAGATGCATACTCTAAAACACTATATCAAGTCATATCCATAGGATATGTGAGCACTTTAGGACTGGTGGTGACCTGACAACCACCGTTGCTGGAAAGGAAGGGGCTATAGTGTTGAAGTCCCCTTCAGTCTTTCGACGCACAGCAAAGGCCATGAAAATGTGACAATGTACAACACCCTGAATAGCCAGGAGCACGACTGTGTAGGGGAAAACTCTAAGGTCTGCAGCAACGAATCTTATTCCCTTTATCAGTGGGGGGGTCCCAGAAGTCAGACCCCGACCACTTGTAAATTGATATCCTAAAATGAGTGCCCAATTAACTGCAATTATAAATTGCCTAATATTACCCTTTAAAAGTATAGAACATTCTAGCCAGTGGTTTTATACTCTATGATCTCATGCTAAAGTACTAGGTGTAAGTTTTTTTTAATTTTTTTTTTTTGCAGGTGTTGATGAAGGAACAATCATTGACATCCTGACTAAGCGAACCAGCAATGAACGGCAGCAAATTAAAGCTGCTTATCAGCAACAAACAGGCAAGGTGGGAAAAACGTGACCTTTTACGTTCATAATGCGAAAACCTGTTCTTGCTTGCAGCTGAATATACACATTTATAAGAAATACAGAATTTAACATTTTGTTCTGTTATCTTTTTTTCCTTCTAGCCTTTAGATGGTGCTTTCAAAAAGGCCCTCTCAAGCCATCTGGAGGAAGTTGTTCTCGGACTAATGAAAACCCCAGCCCAATTTGATGCCCATTGTTTGAAGAATGCTGTGAAGGTAAATTATTATCCTAGTATATTCTCTTAATTCTGACTGTTCCCGTTTCAAATAATGTGGATCGATTCATTATGGAGTTATCCTATGGGGACGTGAACCTGGCACTTTTTTCATAGCCATTTTTGGTTCATTGTGTTGCCTTAGAAATATTGTACTCTGCTCTTTCAGTTGTCCTAAGAGCAATTTTTTTTCCCCCACATTAAAGACTGCAAATTGTTTTATATTGATCTACAGAAAACCAGTGATGGAGCACTATATGGTGACTGTTTTATTTTCTCTAATACGCTTCTGTATTGTGCATGTAAACCATAGAAATTTAAAAAAAAAATATTGGCACAAAAATACGGATTTTGCAAGCAGTCTTCCCACTTCTTTTAGAATAAGGTGCATCCTTAGGCTACTTTCACACTAGCGTCGTAGGACATTAGCAACGCTTTGCCACACGTCGCAACCGTAATGCGACGGTTGTGTTGTGGCGGACCGTCGGCACCAAAAAACGTTGCATGTAACGTTTTTGGGTGCGTTGTCTGCCATTTCTGACCACGCCTGAGTGGCCGGAACTCCGCCCCCTCCTCCCTGCAGCTCAGAATGGTGCAGCGGATGCGTTGGAAAAATGCATCCGCTGCCCCATTGTGCGGAGCGCTTCCACAGTGTACGTCGGCCCGACGCACTGCGACGGGCCGAGTACGACGCTAGTGTGAAAGTAGCCTAACTGGCCAGCCACTGTGTAGCTTGACTGCGAAAAGTCTTTATGCAAGTAAACTCTTATTCTTTCTGCTGAAATTGGTTGAAGAGGGTAGAGATATGTTCTGTACCATTGAAATGGGTGGGTAAATCTCTATTCATATGTGATAACATCATTATTGTTGGATTCCACAAAATCTGTCCAATGTACCATTAGTTTCTATATTTTTTTTCTTTTTTTTCTTTCCAGCCTCTGCCTTGTGCAATGAAAATATGTTGCTCCTAAAACATTTTTGATATACACTGTGTAATACAAAATGACATTTCAAAGTTGTTGACCACCTTTTTTTCTTTTCAAATATTTTTCAGGGCCTTGGAACAGATGAAAGTACCTTGATTGAAATTCTAGTATCACGGAACAATCATGAGCTCAGAGAAATAAACAAGGTTTACAAAGAAGGTGTGTCTTCTAAATCTGACATCAATGTCAACCAAAAAACAATTTCAACATGGTTTTCTGTTTTGAGAGCTGCCTACTGATAAATAAATAAAAAGATAAGACACTGGTGTCTCATATTGCTAATAAAATTTTATTGCTCCAGTCCATAATCTTTATTTCTAATTAAACAAATCTCAACTACTCTAATTTCAGAATTTAAAAAGGATCTTGCAAAAGATGTGGCCTCTGATACATCTGGAGACTTCCAGAAAGCTCTTCTGGCTCTTATCAAGGTAACTTTATATTAGTATTATGTGCTTTACGTGTGAGGAGGGGTATACATAATAAAAACAAGTACAATAATCTTAAGCCAAACAAGTCAGAACTGGTACAGGAGGAGAGGACCCTGCCCGCGAGGGCTCACAATCTACAAGGGATGGGTGAGGATACAGTAGGTGAGGGTAGAACTGGTCGTGCAGCGGTTTGGTTAATCAGTGGTTACTGCAGGTTATAGGTTTGTCGGAAGAGGTGAGCCTTCAGGTTCCTTTTGAAGGTTTCGATGGTAGGCGAGAGTCTGATATGTTGTGGTAGAGAGTTCCAGAGTAGGGGTGATGCGCAAGAGAAATCTTTTATGCGATTGTAGGAAGAGGAGATAGGAGTAGAGAAGGAGATCTTGTGAGGATCGGAGGTTGCGTGCAGGTAAGTACCAGGAGATGAGGTCACAGATATACGGAGAACACAGGTTGTGGATGGTTTTGTATGTCATGGTTGGGCTTTTGTACTGGAGTCTCTGGGCAATGGGGAGCCAGTGAAGGGATTGACTGAGGGGAGGGGCTGGGGAATAGAGGGGGACAGGTGGATTAGGCTACGTTCACATTTGCGGTGTGCGATGTTGCGTCGGAGACGCAACGCAAACAAACACAACAAAATGCACGCTAAAACGCAGCGTTTTGCGACGCATGCGTCCTTTTTTGCTGAAATTTGGACGCAAAAAAATGCAACTTGCTGCGTCTTCTGCGCCCCACGCTTGCGGCAAAAAACCGCATGCGTCGCAAAGTGCAGCACAACGCATGTCCATGCACCCCCCCATGTTAAATATAGGGGCGCATGATGCATGCGTCGCCGCGGCTGCGCCCGACGCAACCCCGCAAAACGCTAATGTGAACGTAGCCTTAGTCAGGCAGCAGAGTTTAGAATAGATTGGAGGTGTTCAAGGGGGAGCCACAGAGCAGGAGGCTGCAGTAGTCAAGGCGAGAGATGATGAGGGCATGGACTAGGGTTTTTGCAGATTCTTTGTTTAGGAATGTATGGATCTGTGAAATATCTTTGAGTTGAAGTGGAAAGGGCTTGTATATGTTGTTTGAAAGGGAGATCAGTGTCAATGATTACCCCAAGGCAGCGAGCTTGTGGGACTGGGGACAGTGGGCAGCCGTTTACTGTAATGGATAGGTCCATTGGGGGAGGGTCGTGTGTGATTGGGGGAGGGGGGGATGATTCTGTTTTGTCCATGTTAAGTTTTAGAAACCTAGGGGAGAAGCGTGTAATAGTGGACATTGTGGGATTCTGGTTTGTAGGGTGGTGATATCTGGTCCAGAGATGTAGATCTGTCTGTCATCAGTATAGAGGGGATACTGAAAGCCATGAGATTCTGAGCTGTCCCAGGCCAAAGGTGTAGATGAAGAGCAGGGGCCCTAGGACTGAACCTTGTGGGACTCCGACAGATGGGGGTCGAGGAGGTGGTGTGGAGATGCTTAATGTCCTGTCTGTTAGGTATGAAGAGATCCAGGATAAGGCCACTTGGTTTGTATAAAATTTTGACCAGATGACTCTGCAGGAACGGTGTGCCAAAATGCAACTGTCAACACCATAGACCATACATGAGGGACATGATTTAGTTACTCTAACTGAAGTACTAAACTAACCCTTTTCTCTCCCATTAAGGGGGACCGCAATGAAAGCACAGCTATAAATGAGGAGCAAGTTGACAATGATGCAAGGGTAAGGACTGAGCCTCAAGGTTTAATTTATTACCTGCCTTACAACAAATTTGTCACTTTATTTTCTTACACTTTTTTTTTATAGGCATTATATGACGCAGGAGAAAAACGAAAAGGAACAGACGTATCTGCGTTCATAAACATTCTAACTTCAAGGAGCATTCCACACCTCTGTCAAGGTAAAGGTGTAGGACTGAAGTCTTTAGAGTGTGTGTGTGTGTGTGTGTGTATATGATGTATATTAAATAGTGTTTTTATATGTACTTTGATTTTTAGTTTTCAAGAGATATTCCAGATACAGTAAGAATGATATGGCTAAGGCTCTCGATCTTGAGTTAAAAGGAGACATTGAAAACTGTCTGATCTCACTTGGTGAGTAGAATGGGTATTCATACATGTGTGTACAGACATTAGCTTTACTCTTAATTACCAGGATTTCCTACATAAATTAAACTTATGAGAAATTAATGCATTGTTCTGGTGGAAGAAGGGTTGGTGGGAAAATGGTGGTGTCATTTGTGCTTTCAGCGCAGTACTTTTTATTTTTTTATTTTTTCCCTTCTGCTTGTTGGGGCTCTGGTGTAGTCCTAAAGACTTAATGGCTTAGGCTGGTGACCCTGCTGAGCCATTAATCTGAAATGCTGGCCTTCCAATGCTGCTAGTGAAGGCTGCTTGGCCTCTCTGGCCTTATCCAGCTAGCTGAAGAGCTGCAATCACAAGCTGCTTGGAGAAACTAGCCACTGCAAAGGTGATGGGTAACTTGAGCAATGGCCAGTTAAAATTAAAAGCAAAACAAAAAAAAACCCTCCTTTCTTGAATTGTGAGGATGTTTACTGGTAATTAAACTGCAAAATTTCTAACTTTTACAAACACTTTTTTACAAGTTTTAAACCGTTTACAAACCTGAGCCGTCCCTTTAGGCATCATTAGGTGATGCCGAGTGCCTTCTGCAGATGTGGAAGTTCATAAAGGCTCATATGACAGGAGGAGTCTGGAGAGACAATGGCAAACATCATGTCTGCAACACCTACCACCACTTTCTGCAGTGAGTCACTGATGGCCTGGGGAAGCGCATGCTTGGCGGATTGCACAAACCTACATGTGATAGGAACAGATTCCTGACTGCAGTTTAGCTTGAAGGATTCTATCATGATACCTTTGTCAGACCTTGTGCCTTGCAGTGGCTCCTGGTTCAGATAAGTTACTTTCCTAGGAGACTGCCAGAACGAGCTTGCTGATGGGTCGGCAACTTTCTTTTGAGTCAATTTACCTGTAAGTGCAGCTTTCCTCACACACTGATCCGCACTTCTGCTGGTGGAGGAACATATGTCTGGCAGCCATTGTATGGACAATAGTGCTGGTCATTATTTGAAGAAAGCTGCACTAACCAGAGAAAGTAGTCAACCTCGTTACCAGAGAGTCCATCAGTGAGCTTGTTATGACAGGATATATGTAACCATGTGAGGAGGGTTTTTTTTGTGCTTTTCATTCTATGCTTCTCTAATCTGGCTTATGTGCAGGTAAACTGATTCTGTACACAATTTATAATGAAACCCCAATTTTTATTTTTTTAACAGTAAAATGTATAACATGCAAACCAGCTTATTTTGCTGAGAAATTCTACCTGGCAATGAAGGTATGTTGAGTAACTTCAAATTTTAGGTTACCTGGTGAAAACATAATGTATATGTATATAATTTTTTTTTTTCTCTGAGTTTAGTGAAGGCAAATATAATGGACCTATGCATACGTAACACATTGGGTATGAGTTGGGTGCTAGACGTAAATCTTGGGTTTTTGTTTTTTTTTTCCTGCGTCCGCTGAAAACTTCTATTATAAGTTTGATAAATTGCTATTAGCCCATGTAGAGGATCTTCTGAGTGCACCGTTATCCTGGTTCCCTGTTGTGGCTATACTATAGGCCATGTTGCGCACGCTGGTGTCTATACATCAAAAAGGGAAATCTATCTTCACACACCGGTCTGGTCATTGCTGACACTGAGAACGTGTCCTGGGTCGGTCGCAGGGACCCAGAAGTGCAGTGGCCACTGAGCTAATAGTACTACACTAGTAATAGTATTCTTAGTATTCTGCTATCATTGATATATTATCTGCCTGTGAAAACATTACATTAACAGTGAGATATTAAAAGCTTGTTTGTAGCATACTTCTAATGAAGCTGTATTTCCATTCCTGTTTCTCTGTACTGATTTTTAACCACTGAAATGCCATTTTTCCCCATAGGGTTCAGGAACCAAGCACAAGGATCTAATTAGGCTGCTGGTTTCTCGCTCTGAAATTGACCTTAAAGATGTCAAAACTCACTACAAAAGGCTGTATGGCAAATCCCTGCGCCAAGCTATTATGGTATGGAAACTATTTATCCAGACCTACAAATGTATGCTTAGGAAATAAGACCGGTTAACCAAAAATAATGACGCAAATACTGCCCTCTAATGGTACATGTATTGTGTATGACACGTGCTTGCCTCATTCAGACATCCATGTTGCACATATGTTTGGGGTTTATTTTCCCAGATGCAACACTTGCCATGAATTCAGTTCATGGTTTTTCATGTCTATGTAAAACTCACATGTCTGGTTTTTGTGTGTTTTTTTTTTTTTTTTTTTTTTTTTTTTTTTTAATTCTTGCCCCCACCCCAGGTTCACTAATGAAAATAACCAATAGGTCTGTGAAATTGCAGATGGCATCCATTTGCTGTCTCTATTTAGAATTGCAAAGGATAGGAGCAGCTTTTGTCATTTACCCATCTGTGAAACACCGATGTCAAAGAACAGACACACGGACTATACACTGAGGACACACTGATACAAAACATTAATGACACCAGTACCATAATATAAAACTATAAATATAATATCTGTTCATAAGCCGTTCCCGCTATGTATGCACTCTCCTTTGCGGTGTTGCGACATGTAAGCGCTCTTCTCCCCAATCTCCGGGGCCCAATGAGCACTGGTGTCGCTGTCTCCACCTTCTTACGAATTTGAGCATGAAGATGAAGTCTGGGCTGCAGCTGATCGGAGGTCCTCTTCATGTTCAATTCATACAAATGTGGGTACAGTGACACCAGTGCTCATTTGGGCTCCGGGGTCACATGTTGTAACACTGCGTGAGTGCCGACATTGGGAACGGTCTCTGCAGAGGAGGGGAATGAGAAATTGTTTAAGTAGTGGACCACTTCTTTAAGCTAAAGTTCTTTATGATCACGGCTTCATCTACATCTTGGTGCTATTATGAATGTGCATGGTACTAAAGCTAAGACCTATTCCTTTGAGTTGTCCTGTGCAATACCTGGCACAGTCTCAAACAAAATATATTGTTGTGCTGGGTAAAATATGAAAAGGCCACTACACTGGCATGGCTGCCTCAGTACCTGCTGATCTGGAGATGTGACTTGAGTCCATTTCCACTGACCTGATACTAGTGGCCTAGTCATAGGTAATATTGTAGTCCTGCTGCTTCATAATAGCTTGGCCTATTGTTACCACTGTTTAAGTGAAAACTATAATCTAAAAGCCAGTGTCATGGATGCAAACCTGTGCTCCAGCAAATAGCCCTCATGGGTCCCACCAAAAGCTAGCCAAAATGTATACTAAAAAGTACATTTATCAGTTCTGTAAGCCCAATCGATACTCATCTTATACTGTGCATCAATTGGCAAACTCTAGTCTTCTGACTTAAAGGGGACCTCTTGTAAAGTCCTTGGTAGAGACAATAAAAATTAGCATGGGGGAAAAAAACAAAGCCACAAACCACAGAATACTGGACACTCAATACCTGGTAGGTGGTTCTGTTTCATAATGGATATAATTCTGATTGTCTGGAGCTGATTCTATGAGAGATTACTGCATATGCACTAATTTACAAACGCAGCTCCAATAACTACAATATAAATCTGTGGCTACTGTACATGTAGTAATGACTAGCCCCTATCTCACTATGAATCCCCAGAAGGTCATATGCCCTGTATGTGGTGCTTAGAATTCGATTTTCTTTAAAGGGGTTTTCCCACAAACAAAATTAATTTTAATAAATAGATCTTGGAAGAATAAGAACTTCCACTGGTTGTGTTTTTTAAATAAAATGTTCCTGTGCTGAGATCTTATAAATGTGCCCCAGCTGTGTACTGTAATGATCGTGCTGGAACATGGTCTGATACCACATCTCCTGGGCAGGGGAGGAAGGAAAGAGTATACGGACAGGACAGCATGGAATAACAGCTGATCATTTTTATTTTTTTTTATATTTTTTTGGAGATGAAACCTTTTATTGACTTTTTTTTTTTTTTTTTTAAAACAATGTTTTATTTCACAAAAAGAATAGTCTGATCCCCTGCTGGAATGTCTGTATACTCTCTTGCCTCTCTCCCTTCCAAGACTGAGTCAAGTCTTTAGAAGGTACTTCACGGTCTGAGTTTAGACATCTAAATCAATATTTTGCTTTTCAATTTTACATAATTCTGCATGTGAAGCTTAATAGTAGAAATCTAAATTTGTTAATTGTTTGCCTTATATGCTGTTCTTTCTATAGGAGGAAAAGCTGAAGGGAGACTATGAAACTATTGTCCTGGCATTGTGTGGACCTGACAACTAAAGTTGCATTTTCTTTAGAAGGTCGTTTTGCCGTCCTTCTATCACTTGCATTTGCCATTTTTCCAGGAGACTTGTTGCAATGAGATGCATGTAACTCCATCTGCTCCCTAGTCCAGCATTGATCTTCTGAAATTCACCTGAAACAAATGACTAACACACACTTTTTTGTATCTAACAATAAACATTGTTTATAGAGTCCTACTGTTTTTATTCAAGAAGGTCTCATGAAGTTGTATAAACCAGTGTTGGGAGTAAAATAAAACCATACTTAAAATATACATGCTTCTTCTACATTAAAGCTTCTTCTTTTTAGACTAGTGGTTTGCACACTTGACAGTTATGGAACTATGTACAAAGTAAACTAGGATTCGGCACGTTAGACACTCATCTTCAGCATAAAATATGCTTATGTTGCAACTGGTACAATATGCCACTATGTAATGGAGATCAGTGTGCGAATATGACAAAGTGCTATTCGAACGCCTTTCATATCACTAGGGTGATCATTGGTGGGGAAGAGCTGGCATCACCACCTCTATCAGGTCAACTGTCATCAATTGATGTGTTCCTGTAGTAGCCACTAGACTATGACAGGTGCATGATGCCTCCTGATCGTGCACGAATAATACATGCCAGGAAGTGGTAGATGTGACAGCACTTATTCTTCTCACCCCCTTCGGCACCTGTTACTTTTCAGAAGCCACTTTTCATAGTACACAAGGCTTTTTTTTTTTTTTTTTTTTTTTCTCCGTGAAGTGCACCTCGTATGAACAAGCACACAGTGGCGTATGGATTCAGTAATAAGCATAGGCTACAAGTCAGGGGCTCTTTTGAATAATCTGAGTGACCTGAGGACCCACCAACCTAGATACAAAAACACTGATGAAAGTTTAGGTATTTTTCAAACTGTTTTGCAGCAGGGTTTCTTGTAGCATTTCTTTAATGTGATGCAACATCTGTGTCCGACACTAGCTTGTATGGCAGTTGGCACTCACCAGCATCCTGGTATCATGTACTGCAATACAGTCCCTTATCCTCCACTATGTATAAAATTACACCCAAACTTTTAAGTTTTATGTATTAGACTCCCAGTGTCAGCCCTCATTCATTGAGTCAATTGAGAGCTGACTGTTTTAAAGTACACCTGTCAACAGAAAAAAAACTCAAATATCCAATGACTTGCCACTCCTTCCTCTTTCCATATGGTGCAAGTGCAGTACTCTCATGTGGTGTCCAGCAGAAGGAGGGGATGGGGTTATGCTCCCGGTGGTCTATAATCTGTGTCACTGTTGCCAAGCTCTGTGAGTAATTGGGGGAAGAGGCTCATCATGACAAAGTACCCCACTAAGACAAAAAAATAAAAAATTTCAGTAGGAAACGGTTGGCTGTGATGCTAGGTGCGTATTAAGCAGTGGAGATGGGAGCACAGGCCTAATAACAAATCCCAAATAGGGAAGGGTGATGGGTGAATGTCTATCACAATAAGATGCTCTTTTAAATACTGGAGGATGATGTTGGTTGTGCCACTAACCCCAATCATGAAGAAGCAGGGTTAGATTGAAAACAGTTGCGTTACTAATAATGTAAACAACGATATACAAATAGTTGGTAACTGGTCAGTGTAAGAGCTCATACTCACCTGTGAGAAACTCGGATGAGTCTCACACGTCAATACCCGGCACTGCTGTTGGCACTCAGGAGCGGAGTGTGTGCCTCCGTGTATTCTTATGCAGCCGCACGCTCCGATTTGAGTGCCGGGTATTGACATGCGAGACTCCTCAGTTTCTCACAGGTGAGTATGAGCCCTTACACTCACAGTGGAAGGTAGACACACGTGGAAAGGCAGATTTCTGTGGGATACTTGTTCTAACAATTCACTTGTTCTCAGATGGTCACTCTGATAATGCTCATTCAATGTTGCTTGGGGTTGAGCTGTGCTTCTCCCAAGGCATCCTTCCCATCTGAAGGCTGTCCGCTCCCCTCCTTTTTGTCGATCCCTTCTAGACCCAGCAGTCAGGAGGGGAGAAAACAGAATCCCTTCTGCAATCTGCCTTTACCTACTTGTTCTTGCATGTGATGCTTTTCAGCTGCAGTTATTGAATGACTACCGAGTGGCCGCTTGTTCCAGCTCTGTCCAGAAGGTTCTGCAGAGCTGAGTCAAGAGCACAAGCCCCTCAGAGGGAAGATTAACCCTTTCAGTGGTGCCTGTCGTCAAGTCACAATATGTTACAACATAGTTGATACAGAAATCACAGTATTTGTATGAGACACACTATACATCTGGTATCCCATGGAGATGGCAACTTTGCGGGATACTGCACAAACTGTTGTGACAACCTCTCATGAACCCTGAACATATTCCTAAATCGATTTAGATGTCTGTAAAAACACAAACAAATAAAACTGACAACAGACTAGGTCCCGTAAATATACCCTGCTCAAAAAAATAAAGCGAACACTTAAACAGAATATAACTCCAAGTAAATCAAACTTCTGTGAAATCAAACTGTCCACTTAGGAAGCAACACTGTTTGACAATCAATTACATGTTGTTGTGCAAATGGAATAGACAAGAGATTGAAACTACTGGCAATTATCAAGACACCCTCAATAAAGGAGTGGTTCTGCAGGTGGGGACCACAGACCACATCTCGGTACCAATGCTTTCTGGCTGATGTTTTGGTCACTTTTGAATGTTGGTTGTGCTTTCACACTCGAGGTAGCATGAGATGGTCTCTACAACCCACACAACTGGCTCAGGTAGTGCTGCTCATCCAGGATGACATATCAATGCGAGCTGTGGCAAGAAAGTTTGCTGTGTCTGTTAGTGTAGTGGACAGAGGCTGGAGGTGCTACCAGGAGATGTGGAGGGTGCCATAGGAGGTCAACAACCCAGCAGCAGCACCGCTAACTCAGCCTTTCTGCAAGGAGAAACAGGAGGAGCACTGCCAGAGCCCTGCACAATGACCTCCAGCAGGCCACAAATATGCATGTGTCTGTACAAACGGTTAGAAACCGACTCCATGAGGATGTTCTGAGTGCCAGATGTCTACAGATGGGGGGATGGGCTTACAGCCCAACACCGTGCAGGCATTTGCCACAGAACACCAGGATTGGCAAATTTGCAACAGGTGAAATAGATGAAAGGTTCACACTGAGCACATGTGACAGAGTCTGGAGATGCTGTGGAGAGCGATCTGCTGTCTGCAACATCCTTCAGCATGACCGACTTGGCAGTGGGTCAGTAATGGTGTGGGGTGGCATTTCTTTGGAGGGCCGCACAGAGCTCCTTGTGCTCGCCAGAGGTAACCTGATTGCCATTAGCCACCGAGGTGAAATCCTCAGACCCCTTGTGAGACCATATGCTGGTACGGTTGGCCCTGGGTTCTTCCTAATGCAGGACAATGCCAGACCTCATGTGGCTGTAGTGTGTCAGCAGTTCCTGCAAGATGAAGGCATTGAAGCTATGGACTGGCCCACCCATTCCCCAGACCTGAATCTGATTGAACACATCTGGGACATCATGTCTCGCACCATCCACCAACGTCACGTTGCACCACAGAATGTCCAGGAGTTGGCGGATGCTTTAGTCCAGGTCTGGGAGTGTTGTAGGGAGGTCATACAGAGATGTGGAGGCCACACACACTGCTGAGCATAATTTCCTTGTCTTGAGGCATTTCCACTTAACTTGGATCAGCCTGTACCTTCGTTTCCCACTTTGATTTTTAGCATCATTCCAACTAAAGACCTCAGTGGGATATTAATTGTGATTTGCTTTGATAAATTTGAGGTTTTATTGTTCTCAACACATTCCACTATGTAATGAATAAATATTTACAACTGGAATATTTAGTTCAGTGATATCTAGGATGTGGGATTTTAGTGTTCTCTTTATTTTTTTAAACAGTATAATTAGCTCTCAATTCATTCAGACCCTCAAATTACAGGGATCAGCATCAAATAAGGGACGTGGACATGACCATCAAGTCCTTGCTAGCTGCTTTCCATTCATTCCTTTACCGATTCGTAGTTTGATGGCAATCTGAATCCAGAAATTAAAAAAACATTATCCAAATTGACTAAATTAATGACCATTCGAAATTTCACTTTGCCATTCATGTGCACATGGCAGTCGTGTTACAGGGCAATATCCTTTTTTTTTTTAATCCAATCCACATTATTTTTCAATTGGTCCCCAAATTTGAAGAATTTGGAGAATGGGTCATTTGCGTGACTGCTGCATTCCTTGGATGTGGTACCCGTTTATACGGCTCCCTCTCCAGATTCAAATCCTAATTCACAGTACTCTAAGGACTTTAGCATATAACGGAGCCCATACGGCAAGAGGAATGGTCGGAAGAGAAAGTGGGTTGCTGTGCAGGCAGGTTCAGAAGTGGCAGTTGAGGAGAAAACACCCCTTGCATGGCAAGGGTGAGGTGAATGGCCTCCAGAGAACACCATGGCAGCCCTACCTCATCAACCAATGCACCCAAGCAATGCACATAGGGTCATTCGGGAGACTGGCCCTATGTGGCACCTCTGTCAGGCTTAGACCTGCATCCGATGTAGGGGTCTTTTTTGGGGGATTCTATTTCATTTTAGATAATTTCCCTATCCAAATTTCTTTGCGATGCACTTCTCTTGCTCTTACCCCCATTTTTGCTTGATCATTTTTCAGTCATTTTATAGCACTGAAGTTCAGGTAGCCCTTGCCTTCTACGTGGTTCAGGGTCAAGTTCGGATGCTGAACCGAACTTTAAATCACAGTTCGGCCAAAGCTGACAAACCCGAACAACTACAAGTCCCCTGAATCCCCTACTCCTTAAAGGGAACCTGTCACCCCGTTTTTTCAGATTGAGATAAAAATACTGTTAAATAGGGCCTGCGCTGTGCGTTACAATAGTGTCTGTAGTGTACCCTGATTCCCCACCTATGCTGCGAAATACATTACCAAAGTCGCCGTTTTCGCCTGTCAATCAGGCTGGTCAGGTCGGGTGGGCGTGGTGACACTACAAATATAAAAATGTTAATAATGTTTTTAAATTTGTAGTGTTTTATATGTTAATAAAGATGTGCTCATCTACTCTTGATGATCTCTGTTTATCACATGCCTCTTTTTCTTCTTTGGTTGGTTGTAAACTGGTTTGACATGTAACAGGTGATCCTCTTACTCTGCGGTGGTGCCCTCCACTCTCTGCTTGCTGGTGCAAAGAAAGGAAGTGTCAGTGTAAATAGACGATGGGCCGAAGAAACGCTTCCTGTGTCACAGGGAAGGGCGCATGTGTCAGGGGAGAGTGTGGTACGTACACTGGGACAGGACTTCTACCCCAAAGTACAAGAGAAGACATCTTGTATACAGGGAGGTATAAAGAGCAGGAAGCGAGGGACATATACACGTACAGTATATAGGACCTGCACCTAAAAAGGTTTCATCTTCTGTTCCTGCAAGAAGAAAGAAAAATACATGGTATAGGGTCTTCCTTACTCCCTTCATGAGAGGGTATGTGGGAGTGTCTAGTTAATTATGTTTATTGCTCAATGACCTATCTTATGTTCCAGCTAGGGATAGGGTTTTAACCCATTGTCTGCTGCCATAGGACAACCAGTAAATGAGGTATTCAGACATTCAAACATTTCATACTCATTTTGTATGTTTATTTCTTTCCAGTTGAAGCATTTTAACCAGATTTAGCATAGTTGATGACTCTCAGTACTGTGACTACTGGAAATCAGCCATGTTTTCCTCATGACTGACAATGCAGCAGTGTTATGCAGTTCAAGCATGAAACAGATTCCTTGAGTGTGCAGAAAATGTTGGCTACAGATCCAAAGAGACTTCATTAGATATTATCTTTTCTATATATTTATATAAAAGAATCAGTAGATACCATTCAACCAGATGAGTTGCCATTGTTTTTTTGGAGACTTTTTTGGTAGGCCTGCTTTTTGGGGCAATATTTAAAGTGGTTATTCGGTTATTCAGGACTTTTCTTTCATGTGTTATGTAGCTGAGAACTAGCAAGCAGGAAGTTGATAATTACCTGCCTGTTCTGCACGGGGACAAATCCTGCTGGCTCAGCCAACAATTCCTCAACTTCACTTGAGGAAGTTGACAAGACAAACACGACCCATGAACCGAGGAAAGTGGAAGAGATAACGTTGCTGTAAGCAGAAGCCGCAGAATCGCCGTCAGGGGTGGTCAGTGACCACACTAAGCAGGCAGAGGTTAGTGTCAGTAAGAACAGGCTGGTAGTTTGCATATAACTTCCTGTTAGTTCTTAGCTCCATGCTTGAAAATAATACAAGTCCCAGATAACCACTTTAGTACAGTTTCATATTTATCTACAACTGTCTATGAGTTACCATGACTTGTTGGAATCCCAAAGTCTTAGAAATAGTTTAAAAAGTGATATTTCTGTCTTTACTTTAATTGTCTTTACTTCTTGCTTGAAGATTCAGGAGTCAGGACTATTTAACATTACACATATTCTGAAATCAAGGAGAAGTCAATTCAATTTCATCACATCTGCCAGAGTCATTGTGGACTCATTGGTGGTCTATGGAGCGCCCCCAGAAACAGGGCCACAGGTTACTCGGTACCGGTCCTTTCTGTCTCAGTTCTGGGGTTGTCACGGTGGCTGGACCCAGTCCGTTACCCTGCTAAGGGGCGTCCAATAAAAGGTGATAGGAGTCTGTCAAGGTTTCGTGACGCCACCTGTGGTGTTCGGTCAGGATGACCGACGCTGCTTGGGGTCCGCTGGGGTGATGGAATGGCAGCTAGATGGTATACCTTCCCACAGGTGAAGTATGTCCCCAGGGCTTCCCAGTGATGTAGATGGCGATGGTGTGAGGTGCAGACAATAACAAGGACACAGGGTTGCAGTCTCTTTACCTCTTTACTGAAGACTTCAGGATCCTCAATCCAGAGCACAGTTAACAGGGCTGTCTGAGACCGGCCAGTCCGATGGCACATCCAGAGTTCCCTTTACAGGTGGAAATCGTTGCCTACCAATAGCACCTGTGTGTTGTAGTGCTACCCTGCTGAGCATTCGGTATAGTTCTCACAACTTCTGTTCTAGTTCATTCGTTCGTTCGTTCTTTCTAGTTCTTTCTCTTTCTTTCTATTTCGTTCCAGATGTTACTAGTTTCTCGTCCCCCAGGTATGTTATGGCTAGGACGCACCCGTATGACGGGAAGGCTTGGAGCTCTTCCTGGACCCTAGAGACGCCCCTCTCCACGCGTTGCCCCTTATATCTTCATAGGAAATTTAAGGTAGACAGCCAACCTATAATTAACTGTCCTGCGGAGTTTGAAGTAAGGCATAGAGTCAGTTACTTCCTCGGTGTTCTGGCCACCGGCTACGCGCCTCAGTAGGATGTTGCCGTTCTCGGGGCACAACTCCTACTGGCTCTCCTTTGTGCTTGATCTCATTTCTCACTGTTCCACAATATCCTTCGCTTCGTGTCTCTTTCTTAGGATACCGCCGCAAGGTAGTGCAGGTGCGGTTCCGTAACGTTCTGTTCGCTAGGTACCTGCCAGGTTCCCACTCCTGACAGGCACCCCCCTGAATCTTCTCCCTGCAACACCCCCTGCCTTGGGATGTTGCCTGAATCCAACCCAGTCAGCTTCTGACTAACTTCCTATCCAACCTCTAGTTTTACCAGTGTGAGGAGTGGCCCAATAAATAAAGCCTTTTTCTCCCCCTAGTGGCCGGAGTGTGAAGTGTAATGTGTGCTGGTGATACCTGGTCAGTAGAATTCCTTCAGTGCCATCAGACGTACCATCACTCCCCTTAGCGGCAGAGTGTCATACTGCAACGACCAGATCTCTGGGGCGCTGCATCTACATCCAGAAATACTCCTGTCAGCACTCCCCCGTACATAATAAAGCATTATAGGGTGGGTCTCATGGCAACACAGGCCCGGAAGAGAGGAGTTAGAATTATAGTAATATTAAGATAACGTTCACACTAGCGTTATGCTATGCGTCGGGTTAGCGTCGGGCGACGCAGCGGCGACGCACGCGTCATGCGCCCCTATATTTAACATGGGGAACGCATGCGTTTTTGTTTGTTGCGTTGTGCGACGCATGCGTCTTTTTTGCCGCAAGCGTCGGACCAAGAAAACGCAACAAGTTGCATTTTTCTTGCGTCCGATTTTCGGCAAAAAACGACGCATGCGTCGCAAAACGCAGCGTTTTTGCATGCGTTTTGCCGCGTTTTTGCGTGCGTTGTGCATTGCGTCGCCGACGCAGCGGCGCACAGCGCTACTGTGAACGTAGCCTAACTGTGGTTATAAGGTCATTTGGAGGTTAAGTTAGCTGTGGTTTTTGTACCATGAGCAGTTAGAACTGGTTATTTCCAGTTCTTTGGCGCCTGAATTAATGGCTTTTCATTGGTTTATTTTACTGTTGGCGGGCTTTTTTAAAGGGAACCTGTCACCTGAATTTGGCGGGACTGGTTTTGGGTCATATGGGCGGAGTTTTCGGGTGTTTGATTCACCCTTTCCTTACCCGCTGGCTGCATGCTGGCCGAAATATTGGATTGAAGTTCATTCTCTGTCCTCCATAGTACACGCCTGTACAAGGCAAGATTGCTTTGCGCAGGCGTGTACTATGGAGGACAGAGAATGAACTTCAATCCAATTTTGCAGCCAGCATGCAGCCAGCGGGTAAGGAAATGGTGAATCAAACACCCGAAAACTCCGCCCATATGACCCAAAACCAGTCCCGCCAAATTCAGGTGACAGAGTCCCTTTAAGATATGAAAAGCCCTGTTGGTGCGGTTTCCCTTCAGTCAGCGGTTATAAGAAGAAACCGAAGATCTCGCCCTCCCTCCGTTATCCCTCCCTCCGTTATATTATGTATTTACCCTGTCGTGATTCATTTATTTGTGGGAAAATCGAACTTTATTGGGTAGATTGGTGGTTAAGCTTTGGACATTTTAAGAGTTAATTTATTAAAGTGGTGTGTTATTGAATTCTAAGTAACCCAAAATAAATATCACGGCCATTTCTTCCAAGCGTTGTCTATTTATTTGAATAAATGGGTCTTGTGTGGCCATGACATATATCCAAAAATGAGATGAGTAAAAAGAGCCTAATACATCAGCATGTCCTGCACAAATTTCTCTGCATCAAGATATTAGTCTAAAGTCCAGTTCACAGAACATCACTCAGACTGGATAGAATTGTATTGACTCCTTAGATGAGAGCAGAACTGACTAGCTGTGTAGGGGTTCCAGCCTTTGAACTTTTCATTTATGTAGTCATAAAGTTGTTTTGTTTTTTTAACATAAAAGCTGAAACCTCTTTTATGTCTCTCTCTGTAGTTGAGTGTCACCTGGTGTCCAAGAGTGGGAGAGCATGCAGTGGCTCCAAAAGGGTGGGACAGATTTGAACCTCTAGCCTTGGGTGGAAATGATTAGTGTAGCTACTGGTGGGGCAAAGTAAATGGTCAGCCCCAGGTGAAATCACACACACACAGCCCATGACACAGAGCAACCGCCGCTCTTAGGCTACATTCACACATCCAAGTGGCATGTCCTAGTGCTGCTCATTTTTTTCTTTTCTTCAGTTTTAAAAATGAACAGTGTCTTCAGTCCATGAGACTCGGTGGATATCATATTCTCATCCAGTTTGAAGATGGTACACTTTAACGTGAACCTGTCAAGCTATTCATACAGTCCAAACCAAATGCAGCATGAATCAAAGCCTGACTGCAAGATTGCAGCTAGGTACATTTTATTATGAAATGCTTTGTGTTTCAGAGATAATATATTTTGAAAATCCGAGAATAAAGCCAGCGATACTATAAGACTAGTCCAGCTCCACTGCCCGTCGATTCTTCCCAGCACCGCTGTAGGTGATTGATAGGTCTCTCCCTCGAATGTACATAGGGAAAGATCTGTAAATCACCTTACAAATATATTTTCTCTTAAATGGCAGAGCAGTTCAGAATATTTTATACCTGGTTGCAATTTAGGCTGCCCATGAATCGCCTGACCGGTCCTTTTAAAATGGAACTGTTGTTTCAGCAAAATTTGCTGAAGAATGTCTGTGTCTGCTTCTAGCTCCTCCTCTCTCCTCTCCATAGAATCCTATAAGCTTCAACTGTCATCTACTATCTCAGTAATGTGAAAATCTGTCTTAATGGAATACAGATTTTACTCATGAATTGAGAATGAAAAGTCAATCTAGGAGATGAAGCACATAAGATGTATTACAAAGTTTCTTATCTTCACCTGTACTATTGATTTATGAGGTTTTTTAAAAAAGACAATGAGGATCCATGTAAAGAGGATCAAGCACTAGTAAACACATTCTTTGTTCCATCAAAGTTTCATCTGTTTTTGATTGATACTTTGCTAAAGGTACCGTCACACTAAGCGATGCTGCAGCGATATCGACAACGATGTCGATCGCTGCAGCGTCGCTGTTTGGTCGCTGGAGAGCTGTCACACAGACAGCTCTCCAGCGACCAACGATCCCGAGGTCCCCGGTAACCAGGGTAAACATCGGGTTACTAAGCGCAGGGCCACGCTTAGTAACCCGATGTTTACCATGGTTACCAGTGTAAATGTTAAAAAAACAAACACTACATACTTACCTTCAGCTGTCTGTCCTCCGGCGCTCTGCTTTCCTCTGCACTGTCAGCGCCGGTCAGCCGGAAAGCAGAGCGGTGACGTCACCGCTGTGCTTTCCGGCTGTCCGGCGCTGACACAGGATGCAGGAGGAGTGCAGAGAAGCAGAGCGCCGGGGACACACAGCTGAAGGTAAGTATGTAGTGTTTGTTTTTTTAACGTTTACGCTGGTAACCAGGGTAAACATCGGGTTACTAGGCGCGGCCCTGCGCTTAGTAACCCGATGTTTAACCTGGTTACCAGTGAAGACATCGCTGAATCGGCGTCACACACGCCGATCCAGCGATGTCAGCGGGAAGTCCAGGGACGAAATAAAGTTCTGTACTTTCCTCAGCGACCAACGATCTCCCAGCAGGGGCCTGATCGTTGGTCGCTGTCACACATAACGATTTCCTTAACGATATCGTTGCTATGTCACAAAAAGCAACGATATCGTTAACGTTATCATTATGTGTGACGGTACCTTTAGAGTCAGTGGATAAAAAAAGTTCAGACAGTCTACCTATTTAGTAAAAAAAGATTAACCCCTTAGTGACAGAGCCAATTTGGTACTTAATAACCAGGCCAATTTTTGCAATTCTGACCACTGTCACTTTATGAGGTTATAACTCTGGAACGCTTCAACGGATCCCGCTGATTCTGAGATTGTTTTTTCGTGACATATTGTACTTCATGTTAGTGGTAACATTTCTTCGATATTACTTGCGATTATTTATGAAAAAAACGGAAATATGGCGAAAATTTTAAAAATTTTGCAATTTTCAAACTTTGTATTTTTATGCCCTTAAATCAGAGAGATATGTCATGAAAAATAGTTAATAAATAACATTTCCCACATGTCTACTTTACATCAGCACAATTTTGGAAACAAAATTTTTTTTTGTTAGGGAGTTATAAGGGTTAAAAGTTGACCAGCAATTTCTCATTTTTACAACACCATTTTTTTTTTAGGGACCACATCACATTTGAAGTCATTTTGAGGGGTCTATATGATAGAAAATAATGAAGTGTGACACCATTCTAAAAACTACACCCCTCAAGGTTCTCAAAACCACATTCAAGAAGTTTATTAACCCTTTACGTGCTTCACAGGAACTGAAACAATGTGGAAGGAAAAAATGAACATTTAACTTTTTTTTGCAAACATCTTAACCCCTTCATGACCCAGCCTATTTTGACCTTAAAGACCTTGCCGTTTTTTGCAATTCTGACCAGTGTCCCTTTATGAGGTAATAACTCAGGAACGCTTCAACGTATCCTAGCGGTTCTGAGATTGTTTTTTCGTGACATATTGGGCTTCATGTTAGTGGTAAATTTAGGTCAATAAATTCTGCGTTTATTTGTGATAAAAACGGAAATTTGGCGAAAATTTTGAAAATTTCGCAATTTTCACATTTTGAATTTTTATTCTGTTAAACCAGAGAGATATGTGACACAAAATAGTTAATAAATAACATTTCCCACATGTTTACTTTACATCAGCACAATTTTGGAAACAAAATTTTTTTTTGTTAGGAAGTTATAAGGGTTAAAATTTGACCAGCGATTTGTCATTTTTACAACGAAATTTACAAAACCATTTTTTTTAGGGACCACCTCACATTTGAAGTCAGTTTGAGGGGTCTATATGGCTGAAAATACCCAAAAGTGACACCATTCTAAAAACTGCACCCCTCAAGGTACTCAAAACCAGATTCAAGAAGTTTATTAACCCTTCAGGTGCTTCACAGCAGCAGAAGCAACATGGAAGGAAAAAATGAACATTTAACTTTTTAGTCACAAAAATTATATTTTAGCAACAATTTTTTTATTTTCCCAATGGTAAAAGGAGAAACTGAACCACGAAAGTTGTTGTCCAATTTGTCCTGAGTAGGCTGATACCTCATATGTGGGGGTAAACCACTGTTTGGGCGCACGGCAGGGCTTGGAAGGGAAGGAGCGCCATTTGACTTTTTGAATCAAAAATTGGCTCCACTCTTTAGCGGACACCATGTCACGTTTGGAGAGCCCCCGTGTGCCTAAAAATTGGAGCTCCCCCACAAGTGACCCCATTTTGGAAACTAGACGCCCCAAGGAACTTATCTAGATGCATAGTGAGCACTTTGAACCCCCAGGTGCTTCACAAATTGATCCGTAAAAATGAAAAAGTACTTTTTTTTCACAAAAAAATTCTTTTAGCCTCAATTTTTTCATTTTCACATGGGCAACAGGATAAAATGGATCCTAAAATGTGTTGGGCAATTTCTCCTGAGTACACCAATACCTCACATGTGGGGGTAAACCACTGTTTGGGCACATGGTAAGGCTCGGAAGGGAAGGAGCGCCATTTGACTTTTTGAATGAAAAATTATTTCCATCGTTAGCGGACACCATGTCGCGTTTGGATAGCTCCTGTGTGCCTAAACATTGGCGCTCCCCCACAAGTGACCCCATTTTGGAAACTAGACCCCCCAAGGAACTTATTTAGATGCCTAGTGAGCACTTTAAACCCTCAGGTGCTTCACAAATTGATCTGTAAAAATGAAAAAGTACTTTTTTTTCACAAAAAAATTCTTTTCGCCTCAATTTTTTCATTTTCACATGGGCAGTAGGATAAAATGGATCATAAAATTTGTTGGGCAATTTCTCCCGAGTACGCCGATACCTCATATGTGGGGGTAAACCACTGTTTGGGCACACGGCAGGGCTCGGAAGGGAAGGCGCGCCATTTGACTTTTTGAATGGAAAATTAGCTCCAATTGTTAGCGGACACCATGTCGCGTTTGGAGAGCCCCTGTGTGCCTAAACATTGGAGCTCCCCCACAAGTGACCCCATTTTGGAAACTAGACCCCCCAAGGAACTTATCTAGATGCATATTGAGCACTTTAAACCCCCAGGTGCTTCACAGAAGTTTATAACGCAGAGCCATGAAAATAAAAAATAATTTTTCTTTCCTCAAAAATGATTTTTTAGCCTGGAATTTCCTATTTTGCCAAGGATAATGGGAGAAATTGGACCCCAAATATTGTTGTCCAGTTTGTCCTGAGTACGCTGATACCCCATATGTGGGGGTAAACCACTGTTTGTGCGCACGGCAGGGCTCGGAAGGGATGGCATCCCATTTGGCTTTTTAAATGGAAAATTAGCTCCAATCATTAGCGGACACCATGTCACGTTTGGAGAGCCCCTGTGTGCTTAAACATTGGAGATCCCCCAGAAATGACACCATTTTGGAAACTAGACCCCCAAAGGAACTAATCTAGATGTGTGGTGAGGACTTTGAACCCCCAAGTGCTTCACAGAAGTTTATAACGCAGAGCCATGAAAATAAAAAAAAAAAATTATTTTCTCAAAAATGATCTTTTAGCCTGCAATTTTTTATTTTCCCAAGGGTAACAGGAGAAATTTGACCCCAAAAGTTGTTGTCCAGTTTCTCCTGAGTACGCTGATACCCCATATGTGGGGGTAAATCACTGTTTGGGCACATGCCGAGGCTCGGAAGTGAAGTAGCGACGTTTTGAAATGCAGACTTTGATGGAATGCTCTGTGGGCGTCACGTTGCGTTTGCAGAGCCCCTGATGTGGCTTAACAGTAGAAACCCCCCACAAGTGACCCCATTTTGGAAACTAGACCCACAAAGGAACTTATCTAGATGTGTGGTGAGCACTTTGAACCCCCAAGTGCTTCATAGAAGTTTATAATGCAGAGCCGTGAAAATAATAAATACGTTTTCTTTCCTCAAAAATAATTATTTAGCCCAGAATTTTTTATTTTCCCAAGGGTTACAGAAGAAATTGGACCCCAAAAGTTGTTGTCCAGTTTCTCCTGAGTACGCTGATACCCCATATGTGGGGGTAAACCACTGTTTGGGCACATGCCGAGGCTCGGAAGTGAAGTAGTGATGTTTTGAAATGCAGACTTTGATGGAATGCTCTGTGGGCGTCACGTTGCGTTTGCAGAGCCCCTGATGTGGCTTAACAGTAGAAACCCCCCACAAGTGACCCCATTTTGGAAACTAGACCCTGAAAGGAACTTATCTAGATGTGTGGTGAGCACTTTGAACCCCCAAGTGCTTCATAGAAGTTTATAATGCAGAGCCGTGAAAATAATAAATACGTTTTCTTTCCTCAAAAATAATTATTTAGCCCAGAATTTTTTATTTTCCTAAGGGTTACAGGAGAAATTGGACCCCAAAAGTTGTTGTCCAGTTTCTCCTGAGTACGCTGATACCCCATGAGTGGGGGTAAACCACTGTTTGGGCACACGTCGGGGCTCAGAAGGGAAGTAGTGACTTTTGAAATGCAGACTTTGATGGAATGGTCTGCGGGTGTCACGTTGCGTTTGCAGAGCCCCTGGTGTGCCTGAACAGTAGAAACCCCCACAAGTGACCCCATTTTAGAAACTAGACCCCCCAAGGAACTTGTCTAGATATGTGGTGAGCACTTTGAACCCCCAAGTGCTTCACAGACGTTTACAACGCAGAGCCGTGAAAATAAAAAATCATTTTTCTTTCCTCAAAAATTATGTTTTAGCAAGCATTTTTTTAGATTCACAAGGGTAACAGGAGAAATTGGACCCCAGTAATTGTTGCGCAGTTTGTCCTGAGTATGCTGGTAACCCATATGTGGGAGTAAACCACTGTTTGGGCACACGTCAGGGCACGGAAGTGAGGGAGCACCATTTGACTTTTTGAATACGAGATTGGCTGGAATCAATGGTGGCGCCATGTTGCGTTTGGAGACCCCTGATGTGCCTAAACAGTGGTAACCCCTCAATTCTACCTCCAACACTAACCCCAACACACCCCTAACTCTAATCCCAACTGTAGCCATAACCCTAATCACAACCCTAACCGCAACACACCCCTAACCACAACCCTAACCCCAACACACCCCTAACCCTAACCACAACCCTAATTCCAACCCTAACCCTAAGGCTATGTGCCCACGTTGCGGATTCGTGTGAGATATTTCCGCACCATTTTTGAAAAATCCACGGGTAAAAGGCACTGCGTTTTACCTGCGGATTTTCCACGGATTTCCAGTGTTTTTTGTGCGGATTTCACCTGCGGATTCCTATTGAGGAACAGGTGTAAAACGCTGCGGAATCCGCACAAAGAATTGACATGCTGTGGAAAATACAACGCAGCGTTTCCGCGCAGTATTTTCCGCACCATGGGCACAGCGGATTTGGTTTTTCATATGTTTACATGGTACTGTAAACCTGATGGAACACTGCTGCGGATCCGCAGCCAAATCCGCACCGTGTGCACATGGCCTAATTCTAAAGGTATGTGCACACGCTGCGGAAAACGCTGCGGATCCGCAGCAGTTTCCCATGAGTTTACAGTTCAATGTAAACCTACGGGAAACAAAAATCGCTGTACACATGCTGCGGAAAAACTGCACGGAAACGCAGCGGTTTACATTCCGCAGCATGTCACTTCTTTGTGCGGATTCCGCAGCGGTTTTACAACTGCTCCAATAGAAAATCGCAGTTGTAAAACCGCAGTGAAATGCGCAGAAAAAAACACGGTAAATCCGCCATAAATCCGCAGCGGTTTAGCACTGCAGATTTATCAAATCCGCAGCGGAAAAATCCGCAGAGGAACAGAATACGTGTGCACATACCGAAACCCTAACCCTAGCCCTAACCCTAGCCCTAACCCTACCCCTACCCCTAACCCTACCCCTAACCCTACCCCTAGCCCTAACCCTAACCCTAGCCCTAACCCTACCCCTAACCCTAACCCTATCCCTAACCCTAACCCTATTCTAACATTAGTGGAAAAAAAAAATTTCTTTATTTTTTTATTGTCCCTACCTATGGAGGTGACAAAGGGGGGGGGGGGTCATTTATTATTTTTTTTATTTTGATCACTGAGATATAATCTATCTCAGTGATCAAAATGCACTTTGGAACGAATCTGCCGGCCGGCAGATTCGGCGGGCGCACTGCGCATGCGCCCGCCATTTTGGAAGATGGCGGCGCCCAGGGAGAAGACGGACGGGACCCCGGCTGGATCGGTAAGTATGATGGGGTGGGGGGGACCACGGGGGGGGGGGATCGGAGCACGGGGGGGGAATCGGAGCGCGGGAGGGGTGGAACGGAGAATGGGGGGCGTGGAACGGAGCACGGGGGGGCTGGAACGGAGCACCGGGGGGTGGAACGGAGCACCGGGGGGGTGGATCGGAGTGCAGGGGGGGTGATCGGAGCACGGGGGGGTGATTGGAGCACGGGGGGAGCGGACAAGAGCACGGGGGGGGAGCGGAGCACTGGACGGAGGGGAGCCGGAGCAGTGTACCGGCCAGATCGGGGGGCTGGGGGGGCGATCGGTGGGGTGGGGTGGGGGCACATTAGTATTTCCAGCCATGGCCGATGATATTTCAGCATCGGCCATGGCTGGATTGTAATATTTCACCCGTTATAATAGGTGAAATATTACAAATCGCTCTGATTGGCAGTTTCACTTTCAACAGCCAATCAGAGCGATCGTAGCCACGAGGGGGTGAAGCCACCCCCCCTGGGCTAAACTACCACTCCCCCTGTCCCTGCAGATCAGGTGAAATGGGAGTTAACCCTTTCACCCGGCCTGCAGGGACGCGATCTTTCCATGACGCCACATAGGCGTCATGGGTCGGAATGGCACCGACTTTCATGACGCCTACGTGGCGTCATGGGTCCGGAAGGGGTTAATTCAGAACCATTTTTTTTATTTTCACAAGTGTAAAAACAGAAATGTAACCATAAATTTTGTTATGCAATTTCTCCTGAATACGCCAATACCCCATATGTGAGGGTAAACCACTGTTAGGGTGCACCGCAGAACTTAGAAGTGAAGGAGCGCCGTTTGACTTTTTCAATGCAGAATTGGCTGGAATTGAGATCGGACACCATGTCACATTTAGAGAGCCCCTGATGTACCTAAACAGTGGAAACTCCCCACAAGTGACACCATTTTGGAAACTAGACCCCTTAAGGAACTTATCTAGATGTGTGGTGAGCACTTTGAACCCCCAAGTGCTTCACAGAAGTTTATAACGTAGAGCCGTGAAAATAAAAAATCGCTTTTGTTTACACAAAAATGATCTTTTCGCCCACAAATTCTTATTTTCACAAGGGTAACAGGAGAAATTAGACCACAAAAGTTGTTGTGCAATTTCTCCTGAGTACGCTGATACCCAATATGTGGGGGTAAACAACTGTTAGGGCGCACCGCAGAGCTTGGAAGAGAAGGAGTGCCGTTTTACTTTTTCAATGTAGAATTGGCTGGAATTGAGATTGGACGCCATGTCGCGTTTGGAGAGCCCCTGATGTGCCTAAACAGTGGAAACCCCCCACAAGTGACACCATTTTGGAAACTAGACCCCTAAAGGAACTTATCTAGATGTGTGGCGAGCACTTTGAACCCCCATGTGCTTCACAGAAGTTTATAACGTAGAGCCGTGAAAAAAAAAATTGCATTTTTTCTACAAAAATGATCTTTTTGCCCACAAATTTTTATTTTCACAAGGGTAACAGGAGAAATTAGACCACTAAAGTTGTTGTGCAATTTCTCCTGAGTACGTCGATACCCAATATGTGGGGGTAAACCACTGTTTGGGCGCACCGCAGAGCTTGGAAGAGAAAGAGTGCCGTTTTACTTTTTCAATGTAGAATTGGCTGGAATTGAGATTGGACGCCATGTCGCGTTTGGAGAGCCCCTGATGTGCCTAAACAGTAGAAATCCCCCACAAGTGACCCCATTTTGGAAACTAGACCCCCCATGGAACTTATCTAGATGTGTGGTTAGAACCTTGAATGCCCAAGTGCTTCACAGAAGTTTATAATGCAGAGCCGTGAAAATAAAAAATATTTTTTTTTTCCACAAAAAAGATTTTTTAGCCACCAAATTTTTATTTTCACAAGGGTAACAAGAGAAATTGGACCCCAAAAGTTGTTGTCCAATTTGTCCTGAGTATGCTTGTACCCCATATGTGGGGGTAAACCACTGTTTGGGCGCACGGCAGAGCTCGGAAGGAAGGAGCGCCGTTTTGGAATGCAGACTTTGATAGAATGGTCTGCGGGTATTATGTTGCGTTTGCAGAGCCCCTGATGTACCTAACCAGTAGAAACCCTCCACAAGTGACCCCATTTTGGAAACTAGACCCCCCAAGGAACTTATCTAGATGTGTGGTGAGAACTTTGAATGCCCAAGTGCTTCACAGAAGTTTAGAATGCAGAGTCGTGAAAATAAAAAATATTTTTTTTTCCACAAAAAAGATATTGTAGCCCCCAAGTTTTTATTTTCACAAGGGTAACAGGAGAAATTGGACTGCAATAGTTGTTGTCCAATTTATCCCGAGTACGCTGATGTGCCATATGTGGGGGTAAACCACTGTTTGGGCGCACAGCAGAGCTCGGAAGGGAAGGAGCGCCTTTTTGGAATGCAGACTTTGATAGAATGGTCTGTGGGCATTATGTTGCGATTGCAGGGCCCCTGATGTACCTAAACTGTAGTAACCCCCCACAAGTGACCCCATTTTGGAAACTAGACCCCCCAAGGAACTTATCTAGATGTGTGGTGAGAACTTTGAATGCCCAAGTGCTTCACAGAAGTTTAGAATGCAGAGTCGTGAAAATAAAATTTTTTTTTTTTTCACAAAAAAGATATTGTAGCCCCCAAGTTTTTATTTTCACAAGGGTAACAAGAGAAATTGGACCCCAGAAGTTGTTGTCCAATTTATCCTGAGTACGCTGATGCCCCATATGTGGGGGTAACCCACTGTTTGGGCGCACGGCAGAGCTCAGAAGGGAGGGAGCACCATTTGACTTTTTGAGCGCAAAATTGGCTGTCGTGTTTGGAGACCCCCTGATGTACCTAAACAGTGGAAACCCCCCAATTCTAGCTCCAACCCTAACCCCAACACACCCCTAACCCTAATCCCAACCTCATCCATAATCCTAATCACTAACCCTAACCATAATCACAACCCTTACCCCAAAACAACCCTAATGTCAACCCTAACCATAACCCTAATCAAAACCCTAAATCCAACACACCCCTAATCCTAATCTCAACCCTAACCTCAAACCTAACCCTAATCCCAATACACCCCTAATCACAACCCTAACCTTAACCCTAATCCCAAGCGTAACCCTAATGCCAACCCTAACCCTAATACCAACCCTAATCCAAACCCTAACCCTAATCCCAGCTCTAACCCTAACTTTAGGCCCAACCCTAGGCCTAACTTTAGCCCCAACCCTAACCCTAAGGCTACTTTCACACTTGCGTCGTTTGGCATTCCGTCGCAATCCGTCGTTTTGGACAAGAAACGGATCCTGCAAATGTGCCCGCAGGATGCGTTTTTTGCCCATAGACTTGTATTGCCAACGGATAGTGACGGATGGCCACACGTCGCGTCCGTCGTGCACTGGATCAGTTGTGTTTTGGCGGAGTGTCGGCACAAAAAAACGTTCAATGAAACGTTTTTTGTACGTCGCATCCGCCATTTCTGACCGCGCATGCGTGGCCGTAACTCCTCCCCCTCCTCCCCAGGACATAGATTGGGCAGCGGATGTGTTGAAAAACTACAGCTGCTGCCCACGTTGTGCACAATTTTCACAACGTGCGTCGGTATGTCGGGCCGACGCATTGCGACGGCCCCGTACCGACGTAAGTGTGAAAGAAGCCTAACCCTAAGTTTAGCCCCAACCCTAACCCTAAATTTAGCCCCAACCCTAAATTTAGCCCCAACCCTAGCCCTAACCCTACCCCTAACCCTAACCCTACCCCTAACCCTACCCCTACCCCTAACCCTACCCCTAACCCTAACCCTACTCCTAACCCTTCCCCTAACCCTACCCCTAACCCTACCCCTAACCCTACCCCTAACCCTACCCCTAACCCTAACCCTACCCCTAACCCTAACCCTACCCCTAACCCTACCCCTAACCCTATCCCTAACCCTAACCCTACCCCTAACCCTACCCCTAACCCTAACCCTACCCCTAACCCTACCCCTAACCCTACCCCTAACCCTACCCCTAATTTTAGCCCCAACTGCTGTTCTCCTGCCGGCCGGCAGATGGAGACAGATGGCGGGCGCACTGGGCATGCGTCCGCCATGTTCTGCTGCCGGCGGCCAGGAGGAGCAGCAAGAGGATCCAGGGACCTAGGTGAGTATGCTAGGGTCCCCGAATCCCCCTATTTCTCTGTCCTCTGATGTGCGATCACATCAGAGGACAGAGAATTACACTTTACTTTTTTTTTTTTTGCGGTCGCCGGTAAACAGTTAATTACCGGTGATTGCAAAACAGGGGTCGGTAATACCGACCCCGATCGTGCTCTTTGGGGTCTCGGCTACCCCCGGCAGCCGAGACCCCAAAGATTCTCCCGGTGCCGGCCGGCAGGCGCACTGCGCATGCGCCCGCCATTTTGAAGATGGCGGCGCCCACCGGGAGACACGAGGAGCATCGGGGGAGCTAGGTGAGTATTGGGGGGCCACCTGGGACCCCTTTTCTCTGTCCTCCGATGTGTGATCACATCGGAGGACAGAGAAATTAAAAAGAGATCGCTTTTTTTTTTTTGCGATCGCCGGTAAACGGTTAATTACCGGCGATCGCAAATGCGGGGTGGGTTAAAAACCCCCCGAATCATGTTCTCTGGGGTCTCGGCTACCCTCGGCAGCCGAGACCCCGGAGAAAATCGGCTTCTGGGGGGCGCTATGGACTTTTTCCACAGCGCCGTTAATTAACGGCGCTGTGGTTTAAGTACCCTTAGCGGCCGCCGTTAAAAGGCGTATCGGCGGTCGCTAAGGGGTTAAAATTGATGTAACCTAGATAACACTCGAGAATAAAATTAGTTTCTTTTTTTGGATGCTAACACCCGAACAAATACAGCCTTAACGGTATAGACTTGCATAGCACATCAATGCAGTTAACCCCTTCAACCCCAAGCCTATTTCACCTTCATTACCAAGCCAAATTTTACAATTTTGACAAGTGTCACTTTCTGTGGTCATAACTAATTCTGAGATTGTTTGCTCGTGAGCAGGGGTGGATTAAGGGTAGCCAGGGCCCCGGGCTGTTCAGACACTGTGGGCCCCCCCCGGTCATGTGACGGGGGTCATGTGACGGGGGTCATGTGACGGGGGTCATGTGACGGGGGTCATGTGACGGGGGTCATGTGACGGGGGTCATGATATACCCGAACCAGATTATTCCAGAAAAATGGCCGGGCCCTACTCTACTGTAACCTATTAAATATTTGTTAGAATCTGCAATACAATTTAGGTATATTTTGACCAATAATATCACATACAAGGAACAAATACCACCGCACCGTGACCAGACCACAAATTACAACCACAGTGATCGAATTATATTACATACAAGGATCAAATACCACCGCGCCATGACCAGACCACAAATTACAACCACAGTGATCGAATAATATCACATACAAGGGACAAATACCACAACACCATTTCCAGACCACATATTACCACCACATAGTGACTGAGTACTACAATACTGATCAGTAAAAAACAACAACACAATACTATCACCATAAGTGCCAGTATTCACAGGAGATCTGTACTTAGTATGCAGTGTCTGTGTAGAGGTAATACAGAGATCACTGGTGGTATTATACACAGGAGCTCAATATAGTATACATTGTATAGTGTCAGTGTATAGGTAACACTGACTCACCAGTGACGTCTCTAGGTGAAGTCCTTCATCTTTCAGCCAGCACAGACCGCCATCATTTCTCCCAGCCAGGACTCGTTTCTGCAGGAAATAACACAGTTATCTCGAGCTCCGCTTGCAGAACACATTACTTAATTTTCACAACTTCTACATTACACCACATGAAGAAAAAAAGGTGATATAGTGTCACTCTGCACAGTAACAGGACCGCCCCCCATTTAAAACAGTATACTCAAAAAATAAAATAAATACATCACTGCAGTAATAATATCCCTAAATTAGCCCCTATGGTAATAATATTCCACATCCTGGCCCCGTGTGTCTCATTCCTGGCTCCAGCCATATGTTCTCGCATCCTGCCCTCATGAGTATCCATTCTACCCCATATGATCTCCACATCCTGCCCCATATGTCTCCATCGTATCCATCCTGCCACATGATCCAATCCTGCCCCATGTCTTTAATTCTGCCCCGTGTCTCCAATCATGCCCCGTGTCTACATTCTGCCCATGCCTCCAGTCCTGCCCCCATTGTGTCCAGCAATCTGCCCCAGTATGTCCAGCATATTGCCCCAGTGTCCAGCAATCTGCCCCAGTGTCTCCAGCATATTGCCCCCAGTGTGTCCAGCATTGCCCCCAGACAGTGTGTCCAGCAATCTGCCCCAGTGCGTCCAGCATTGCCCCCAGACAGTGTGTCCAGAATATTACCACCAGTGTGTCCAGAAATCTGCCCCAGTAAGTCCAGCATTTCCCCCAGTGTCTCCAGCATTGCCCCAGTGTCCTCCAGCTCCAGCAATCTGCCCCAATGTCCTCCAGCATTGCCCCAGTGTCCTCCAGCATTGCCCCAGTGTCCTCCAGCAATCTGCCCCAGTGTCATCCAGCAATCTGCCCCAGTGTCATCCAGAAATCTGTCCCAGTGTCATCCAGCAATCTGCCCCAGTGTCATCCAGCATTGCCCCAGTGTCCTCCAGCCATCTGCCCCAGTGTCCTACAGCATTGCCCCAGTGTCCTCCTGCCATCTGCCCCAGTGTCCTCCAGCCATCTGCCCCAGTGTCCTCCAGCCATCTGCCCCAGTGTCCTCCAGCCATCTGCCCCAGTGTCCTCCAGCATTGCCCCAGTGTCCTCCAGCATTGCCCCAGTGTCCTCCAGCCATCTGCCCCAGTGTCATCCAGCATTGCCCCAGTGTCCTCCTGCCATCTGCCCCAGTGTCCTCCAGCCATCTGCCCCAGTGTCCTCCAGCCATCTGCCCCAGTGTCCTCCTGCCATCTGCCCCAGTGTCCTCCAGCCATCTGCCCCAGTGTCCTCCAGCCATCTGCCCCAGTGTCCTCCAGCATTGCCCCAGTGTCCTCCAGCATTGCCCCAGTGTCCTCCAGCCATCTGCCCCAGTGTCCTCCAGCATTGCCCCAGTGTCCTCCAGCATTGCCCCAGTGTCCTCCAGCCATCTGCCCCAGTGTCCTCCAGCATTGCCCCAGTGTCCTCCTGCCATCTGCCCCAGTGTCCTCCAGCCATCTGCCCCAGTGTCCTCCAGCCATCTGCCCCAGTGTCCTCCAGCATTGCCCTCAGTGTGTCCAGTCCACCGTTGTAAAAAAAAAAAAAAAAAAAAACAAAGTCTCCTCACCTGTCCTCGCTCCAGCGCCGCGGTGAGCTCCCTCCAACAGAGCACACTCGCCGGCGACTGACAATGACGTCAGACGCCGGCGACGTGTGCGCCTGCGGCCGACATCGGCCGCCAGCCTCCAATTGGCTGGCGGCTGGTGTTAACTATTGACGTGCGGGCGCTTGCCCGCACGTCAATAGGAAACCGCCGCAGGCAGCGCCGGAAGGGGCCCGGTGAGCAGATGAGAAGGGGCCCCATGCGGGCCCCCTCTCTCTGCCCACCGGCTACGGCAGGGGGCCGGGGGCGGGCACATAAATGCCGGCGGCGGCCGCCGGCAGCGGCATTCGAATAACAGATGATCAGAGGGTCAACAGTGCGGTAGCCCAGGGCCCCCCCAGACCACTGGGCCCTGGGCTACCGCCCATATTGACCCTCTGATAATCCGCCCCTGCTCGTGAGTCACATATTGTACTTCATGATAGTGATAAAATTTGTTCAGTAGGATATCTATTTGTGAAAAAATCTGAAATTTGGTGAAAATTTTGAAAGTTTTGCAATTTATAAACATTATTTTTATGCCCTTAAATCAGAGAGTAAGGCTACCCACACGGAAACGAAAAATCCTGTGAGGTTAGTAATGGGGGTCTCTCCAACAATACAAAAGTGACATAAACCCCAATGCTATCACCTCACTTGCCATCACACCAGGGCAAGTAGAAAGAGCGAGTCTAAGATGCGCCATTTCTGGGGCAGCTGAGAGCTGATGTTTTTAGTCTGGGACAGGAACAATATCCCTGGCTATTAATATCGTCCCCTCAGCTGTCTGCCTAGCCTTAACTGTTTTTTAATTACAGGGGGCTTTGCATAATTTTTTATTTGGTCCCCATTTTAATAACCAGTAAAGCTAAGTATACAGCTGTAAGCTGATATTAATAGTCTGGGATGCTCCATGGGTATTACCCCCTTTCCAAGCTATAAACATTTTTTCAGAAATATTTTAATTTATTAATTAAATACATGTTCACTAAGCTACACAAGCACTGTACTAATTACGTATGTCATCGATATCTTTATATCTATCTATTCTATGTGTTTTTTCACCACTTGCATTGGCGAGTCTCGTCTGAGATACGAGGACAATTGCAGCATGCTGCAATTTTTTTCTCAGCTCAATTTCAGCTGAGAAAAAAACCACAGATGAACAGGAACTCATAGCGTAACATTTTTCAGAGAGCAATCTGATTTTTTATCAGATTGCATTCGTCCGTTTTCCTCGCAGATGAGTATGAGCCCTAAATCTCAGAATGACGTGATTCAGATGAAACCCCTAAGGGATCCATTCACTATAATAAGTTGCTCTGGACTCTATCTGACCAGCGTTGTCCTTTTCAGAGGTGCACAAAACTATGGTGGACCGCATTTTTTATACTCTCCTAAAAAGACAGACACTGCCGGATCATAGACCAGACTACGTCTACAGTTACTCCATCTGCCTCAATATAGGGAATGTTCTGCCAGGGGTTCCATTTGAATCACACATTTCAGATATTTTCTCGGAAAATGGTGATTGTGCGCGCACTGAGCGTGTTCACACAAGTTGCCAAGATATATCCATACGTTCAAGGTCGGGAAATTCTACCCAACCTGGACTTATGGATACGTCTAAGGTCATGATATCCTGCAGTAGAACCAGGAGCCATGATTTCCTTGCCTTACTGCTTTCTGTTCTGTAGATTTATAGGTCAGTTTAGGTCTGCGCCCTACAGAATGACAGGGGAACGCACTCGACATCAGTGTCCCAGGTCAGCTGGCTTGATGACATCACTGTATTGCTCTGCCTGCCACTGGACACTGACTGTGCTGGCTGACTTACCTAAGGTTTCTAAACTATCATACTTGTTTATTATCTGGATTATACAATTAATTATGTAATATATATATATATTTTTATATATATATATATATATATATGTATATATATATATATATATATATATATACACACACAGTTCAGGCAAAAATTAAGAGACCACCACATCAAAACCCTGTCATGGGCGGCTCAATCTCCAGACCTGAACCCCAGTAATCAAGAGGATGATGGATAGTCACAAGCCATCAAACAATGAAGAACTGCTTACATTTTTGCGCCAGAAGCAATGTGAAAGACTGGTGGAAAGCAATGCAAGACGCATGAAAGCTGTGTTTAAGAATCCTGGTTATTCCACAAAATATTAATTTCTGAACTATTCCTGAGTTAAAACATTAGTATTGTTGTTTCTAAATGATTATGAACTTGTTTTCTTTGCATTATTTGTGGTCTGAACTGTTTTTTTTAATTTTGACCATTTCTGTTTTTCAGCAAAAAAATACAAAATTTATTGCTTGGAAATTCGGAGACGTGTATATATAGATCTGATACAGTGTCATTGTTACCTCAGGATATACTTGCAATCATACTAGCGATTACAGAAGTAATAGCACAATGGGGAGACCTGAAGTCCCAATATGCCATTTAAGCAGACTGTTCGTTATGTACTGTATATATTTTCTATGTCTAAATATTGAATAACAAAATTCTTTTTGTTACCACTATATATCTCCCTCTTCCTGTTTTAAGCAAATTTAAGCTATTACTATGGGCATACAGGTAATAGATTGGTTAAACCAGCCTTACCTCTATGCCTCATAGCTGCTGTCTAGATGGTGAGAAAAGCAGTTTTAATGTTATATGCTAATGATTTCTTCCAGGTTCTGGGGCATGCGGTGCCTGGAAGAAATATCTTCCTCCGCTCTTCATTATAATAGCACCCCCTCCAATCCATGTGAGTCACACTGACCGGTGATATGCAGCTGCAGCGCCGTAATCCTGCGTATGCGCCATCCATTTGCGCGGTTATGTGAACCTTATCTGCCCTTCTGTGGGCAGAGTCTTCATCAATCTTCAGCGCAGAAGATGGATGAAATTAAAGCTTTTTTATTTTAGCATTAATGCATACTTGCAAACTAGTTATAAATGAAATTAGAGCATGTATGCCAATTAACTTGGTTGGCACACAGAAGATTTACAGTCAAGCTAAACATAGGGAGCACCACCAAAACTTTTTGGGATTTGAACATGCCCTTTCTAACTCATTTACCTCCTATTTTTACCTCTGTTCCATATCACTCTAAAACACAAGAAATTTCTGTAGTCCAGAAGATTTCTGTGGGACCTGGGAAACTTTCCGACTCTTCTGGGAGCCAAGCTGGTTCTCCCCATTTTATTGGAGCCTTCTAGACATTCTGAGAGCTGGCCAATGTGCATTATAGCTAGCCAAAGAACCGGCCATGACTAGACAACCAGCATTGGTGCTGGAAACAAAATGAGCAATGAGGCAAAACCAGCTGCACCAGACACTGAAAGCCTGAGGATGTAAAACTGAACAGAACACAGTCTTCATTTGTTTCTACAAGTTATATATCTGACCAAGCATCAGTAAAACATGTCCACAGATAACCCCTGGACAAAAAAGTAATCTAAATAGCAAAATTCCTTTCTTTCTAATTTCATCAGAATGCATGCCATCACACAGTTCAGGGGAGATGTCTCTGACTGCAGCATCTAGGTCTAATAACCACTGCTCAGTAGCTGCTCTATTGTATTGTTAAAGGCTCAATAGCCCTTTAAGACTAAGCAGCAGTATGCTTATGTCTCTTTATACCCCATTTTGTCTGTTATTTATAGTACAGGCTGTTTGAGCTCTGTATTCAAGCCGCTCATAACAACATGCCATGTATTTGTTGGTGCCACTCAGGTGTTTTTATTTTTGCCAGGCGCCATCTTTTTCTGCTCTTGGTGCCATTTCAGTTGTCTTCTGAGTAAAGCACTCATAGACTTACAGTAAGAGCATTATCTCTGAATTCCGGTCAGTCAGAAGTTGCTGTCACAAGATGGTGTAGTGGCACCACACCTAGGAAACCAGAAGATGGTGGCTAGTCAGGTCAGTTAATATTATATTTTAATCATTTTATTATTGTTAATGCCGCTACTTATGACTGTTGTGTTTGAAACTGTTTAACTGTAAAGCGCCGTGGAATATATTGGCGCTATACAAATAAAGATTACTATTATTATTCAGATAGAGTCTCCTGTTATATTGGCAGAAGGATATGCCTCAGCTATCTATGTTGCTGTAGGGTGGAGAGCCAAGCTAATTACCTCTCCTGCGCATCTCGGCCGGAACCATCGGGGCTGTCACCAGTGTTTCAGGGGGAAGAGATTGTGGACCGGAGCAGTTCAGGGCACCTGACTGGTGGGGGCGGGTCTGACATAAATAGCAGTTTGAGCGGGAAGATGGGACACTTGGCGGGGAATGAGCTTGTGAGTAGAGAGATGGTTAACTCCCTCTCCACGAACACCTATACCCCCAGCTAGCCAGACTGCCGAAATATCCTACCCTAAGCCCAGAAAGACTTCCGTATCGGGTAGTGACCAGGATAGAGTACGTACCTTGGCTCCGCTCAACACCGCAGAGGCACCGCTTAGTCCCATCCTTGCGGTGCCTGCAAAGTCACCGATTGGTACAGGAGAAGAGAGTACCCTGCCTGCGAGGGCTCACAAAATACAAAGGATGGGTGAGAATACAGTAGGTGAGGGTAGAGCTGGACATGCAACGATATGGTGGAGCGAGGGTTACTGCAGTTTGAAGTAAGTCTTCAGGTTCCAGTTGAAGGTTTCCATAGTAGGCTAAAGTCTGATATGTTGCAGTAGAGAGATCGAGAGTAAGGGAAATGCATGGGATAAATCTTGTACATGATTGTGGGAAGAGGCGATTAAAGGGGAGAAGAGAAAGAGATCTTGTGAGGATCGGATGTCACAGGCGAAGCGGGCTACCAAGATGTGGACACATAGTTGCCTTGACGTTAGGCCTATGTAAATAAGTCCGCATGGGCAAGTGAGATGAACAATTTTGAAAGTACGATAATTTGAAGAATTTGTAAAGGTATCAGTTTTTACCTTGTATTTGCAAGCACTGAAATCACAACAAGAGCATGAGGTTTTATTTATTTTTTACACATTACATTTACACTTTATCACCTGATGTACACATATATTTCTCACTTTTTACTTATATTTGTTATGTGGTATGCCAGAATATAGTGGATCCATATTTTATATTTTATGATTGTATACGTATTATGTTTTTTTGTTTTGCCCATATATCTGCCTATATACATTTCACAGCCGCTATTGTGCTGAGTGCGAGGCTAGACTCTGCCATATGCGCATGCTCGATTGCGTGTCTCATCTTATCCTTATATTATTATTGGGATGGTCTAAGTTTAATGGCTTTATTCCTGGATGAATGGTATGACATTCCTTATTTTGTTCCTACAGTTTATTGCCTCTTACTTATTATGCCCTTACTTTTGCCCTTACATCTTATGGCCACCTGTGTGCTGTGTGTTTGGTCTGCTCGCTTGCTTCACCTGTGATGTCACGGATGGTGAGACCGCACCTTCTGGTGACGTTGCTGTGAGGCCCGCGATATGGATGCAATTGCCGCAGCAGTGAATCAAGCGCCTGATAATAGGCACATGGGTAAAATTATTTTCCTTGGTCACATATGTATGTACAGCCCTATATTAACCTTGCTGAAGCCCTCCTACTTTGTCACTCCCTGACGAAGCGACGTGTGAAACGCGCGTTGGAGTGGGGGTAGCAGTGGCACCACACATAGGATGAATCCTGGTTAGTATACTTACTTTACTTTTAACTTCTATGGAGATTTTTATAGACCATTAGATGCACTCTAGCACTTTGTGGTGTCTATAAACATATATAAACCACTTTATATGCATTGAGTACTTTTTTTTTTACTTGTTTTAAATATATTTTTTCCAGTACCATTTTGATCAATTATATACAGTACACAGCACTTTATTAATTAATAATATTTAGTGATTTTTTTGGCTATGATATTCTCCTTATTTTACCATACATCATGTTTGTATTCTATGTGATGCCCTGATCCCCTTGTTTTTAATTACTTGTTATATGTTTTTATCATGTCTAGTCTTATTTTTGTAGTGTATTTCTAATTGGTGTTCAAATAAAATTATGTCAATTATGAATTCGATTTTTAGTATTATATATTTTTTTATTGATCTTAGTGTTCAAGTAGTTTTTGTAGGTATAAAGTTTCCGAAAGTTGATGGCTGTGCTACATCAGTATGTCGCAGACAACATCACCCGTTCCTCGAAAAAAATCTATGTCTGACAGGGTGCATGGCAGGGAAAGGGCTGCTCCACAATTCTTGAAATCCCCAAGGCTTGCAGGGCGCTTGGAGATGGAGACCTAACCACTAAACACCATAAAATGGAGAACTAAACTACTATACAACAGGGGTCAGAGAACTTAAACTACTAATCACCTAGGGTTGTATAACTAAACCACTACACATCAGAAGATGGAGAACTAATCTACTAGACAACAGGGGTTTGAGAAATGATCTAATAAACAGCTAGGGTTGGAGAACTAAACCACTACACACCAAGGGATGGTGAACTAAAACACTAGACACCAAGGTGTCACTCAGCAGCAATTCTTGAAATCCTCAAGGCTTGCAGGACAATCTTCTGTATCTTACACTTCCTCCACTCCTTCTGCCTCCTCCACCTCCTTACATGCTTACAAACAGTGCAGAGAACCCCCCACCTCGATACTGTGCAGCCAGGAAAAGCTACAATCAGGCAGTGTTTAAATTAACATGCTTTGGAGATCACAGTAACGCGGCAGCTCAAGAGTTGTGGAGTGCTATCCAGGTCGATTTTGAGCAATGCCTGTCTCCAGTGAACCTGGAGTCAAGGAAGGCTGTGTGCGATATCGGTGCAAACCAGGTAGAGGACCTACACTGGGGCAACCTCACACATGTGCCTTGCATGGCTCAAATCCTCAACCTGGCGGTACAGCAATTTCTATGCCATTATCCCAGCCTGGATGCACTGCTGCAGAAAGCACTGTCGCTGTGTGCTCATTTCTACTGTCTACACACGGGGAGTTATCGACATGCATTGCTATAGAGGTCTTTCGGGCTACCGTTTAACTGATTGTTATGTGCTGTGCCAACACAGTGGACTTCCATGCTGCACATGTTGCAGCAACTGTGGCAGCAGCAACGATCCCTGGTAAAGTATGACATTCTGGCCCAACACAGTACAAACGTGTAGCAAATCATGCTTGCGGAGTGGGTACAAATGAAGGCACTCTGCACCCTTCTGCAGTTTCTAAATGGCTACCAAGATGGTTAGCGCTGACAATGCCATCATCAGCATCTCTATTCTGGTCATCTACATGTTGGTGCACAATTTAAATAGTCTACAGTAGGAGGTGGTGTTCCCAGAGGAAGAGGAGAAAGCAGAGAAGGATGCAAATGTGATAACAATATCTCTAAGTTCTGGACTGTCTTTGCACAGGTGGGTGCCATGGAAGGGAGTATTACAGCGATTGAGGGGGGCTCATCTCATGGTACGAGAAAAAGTGTTAATAATGGTACAGGAGTCGAGGAACAAATGGAGGAGGATGAAGAGGAAGAGGTGTTGGGCGAGCACAGTGTAACATCTCTGCTGGCATCACAGCATGGCCTCACATCTCTCACACAATCTTACCCACTGCTCCAGGCCATGATGTGCTTTCTCTTTAATGCCAGCTCCATGTTCTATGTCTCTGCTCTGTACATGCTTCATGGCTATGTGTATAGGGGGCCGGCGCCTGAACTCTCTGGTTCTTATAGGAATCAGGTGCATCTGTCCAATCAGTTCCTGACCAATTACCAAGAGGCCTCCTGTATATAGTGCAGCTCCACCCTGTGGTCTGGGCCTGTGCAATGTGTTAGCTCAGTTAGTGTTTTGCTTCTGAGTTTGCCAGGTCTAGCTCTGTGTTGCTCCCTCTCTGGAGGCTTTTCTCTGTGCATTTGCCTTTATCTTTGTCCGCCCTCCAGGAGGCAGAATATCCTGGTCCCTGTGTCTTTGTCCCTGTGTCTTTGTCCTTGTGTCTTGTTCCATTGCCTTGTCTGTACTTAAGGCCCCGTCACACATAGCGACGCTGCAGCGATACCGACAACGATCCGGATCGCTGCAGCGTCGCTGTTTGGTCGCTGGAGAGCTGTCACACAGACAGCTCTCCAGCGACCAACGATCCTGAGGTCCCCGGTAACCAGGGTAAACTTCGGGTAACTAAGCGCAGGGCCGCGCTTAGTAACCCGATGTTTACCCTGGTTACCATCGTTAAAGTAAAAAAAAACAAACAGTACATACTTACCTATCGCTGTCTGTCCTCGGTGCTCTGCTTCTCTGGTCTGGCTGTGAGCACAGCGGCCGGAAAGCAGAGCGGTGACGTCACCGCTCTGCTTTCCGGCTGACCGGCGCTCACAGCCAGACCAGAGAAGCACAGCGCCGAGGACAGACAGCGATAGGTAAGTATGTAGCGTTTGTTTTTTTACTTTTAGGATGGTAACCAGGGTAAACATCGGGTTACTAAGCGCGGCCCTGCGCTTAGTTACCCGATGTTTACCCTGGTTACCAGCGAAGACATCGCTGAATCGGCGTCACACACGCCGATTCAGCGATGTCAGCGGGACCTCAACGATCAAAAAATGGCCCAGGCCATTCCGACACGACCAGCGATCTCACAGCAGGGGCCTGATCGCTGGTACGTGTCACACATAGCGAGATCGCTACTGAGATCGCTGTTGCGTCACAAAACTTGTGACTCAGCAGCGATCTCGCTAGCGATCTCGCTATGTGTGACGGGGCCTTTAGTCTTGTCTCGGTCTCCTTGTGTTTGCCTTCCTTCCCTGCTGTGTCTTTCCTTGTGTTCTCGGTCTGCTTGCACTCCGCACTCTTGCGGCTCTGCCTGCTCTGCATCTTGGTGGCTTTGCCGCTGCTCCGCACTTCTGCGGTTCTGCTCCGTCTTGCTCTGCTCCGCTCCCGTTGCTGCAGAAACCTCTTGCTGCAGTTCCCCTCTGCAATCCTTGCGGTTCCACTTTGCTTAGCTTCTGCAGTATCTCTTGCTGCAGCTTCTCTCCACATTCTTTGTGGCTCTGCTCAGCTTTTGTCGCTACGCTACCGCTTGCTGCTTTTCCATTCCTATCTGCAGTCTTTCACTCTTCTCCTGTGTGAACAGGTCCCTACCTGTTCCTCCAAACTATATATCCCTACCTGTTCCTTCATCTCACTCACAATTGGACTGCACTCGGGTGTCATCTGAGTGCAGCCTGATTCTAATATCTCATAAGTCAGTCCTGTGTCTCCTGCCGTCCTAGCAAGCCCTGTGTTCTCTGCCGTGTCTCTGCCAGCCCTGTGTTCCAAACTACATATCAGTACCTGCACATCCAGTGTGAACAGGCCCTTACCTGTTCCTTCATATACCACATCAACCAGTCCTGTGTTCTCTGCCGTGCCTCCCAATCCTGTGTTCCTGCCAGTCCTGCCGTTCCTGCCCTGCCTTTCAGTCCTGTGTTCCTGCTGTCCTAGCCACTCCTGTTTCCTGCCGTGTCTCTGCCAGCCCTGTGTTCTCTGCCGTGTCTCTGCCAGCCCTGTCTCAGCCGTGCCAGCCTACTCGTCTGTGTTCCAGCCGTGCTCTTCTGCCAGTCCTGCCTAATGCCCGCACCAATCCTGGTGTACCTGTCTCCCAAGTGGGATCAGCAGCCACAGCCAGACACCACCCTGGAGTAGCACCTGGCAGCTGCCTGCTGCACAAGCCTGTCCTCACCATCAGAGGCTCCAGTGAAAACCCAGGCAGCTGTCATAGTCACGCCCCTTCCAGGGTAGTCTGGTTTGTGGCACAGTGGGGCCACAAAACCCCCGAGCTCACGCCCACCAGTCAGGGCGTGAGCGTAACACACAGTAAAGAGATGAATAGGATAATGATCCCCTATCTGCTGTCCATGGTTGGCCGAAGGGGACAAAGGAAGCAAGCTTGAGTATTACCCCACCACTCACACATCATGTTTTTGGAACTCATGGAAGCACCAGACATATGAGCGCCTTCTTGCTGCACTATCTGAAACATGATTGTTGGACATAATGTTAGGATTAGAAATATTTGTGGCTACTGGGTTGGAACTTTATTAGATCCATGGTACAATAATAAATTTCACCTGATGCGAGTGCCAAATCACTGGAAACCTGACAGTGTGGAATGTTCAGTATAAGGCTTCTTTCACACTTGCTGTGGTTTTTGCGGCCCATGTTTGCGGGCTTTTTTGCGGGCCGTATTGCCATAATTTTCATGGACTTCCGTAAAAACGGGCAGCAAACGTTTTAAATTGTAAAAAACAAGTATATCATGGCATGTGCTGAGTACTTACATATCAAATCTTGCTCCTTAAAATCCGCACGCTGCTAGAGGTTAGGGATGAGGGATTGGGCCACATCCTCCCAGGCCTGCTCTTTCATATCACGGTCATGATAACTCTCCCACCTGGAATGCCAAATGCAGGGATGATCCTGAAGCAAAAACGGGGGTCATCAGCAATGGCATAATTTTGAAAAGCAAACAGCATTGAAATAAAATGACTAATCCGCGACCCCTCTTATGCACTCTCTGCCACCCCTCTTTTGCACTCTCTGCCAATCCTCTTTTGCACTCTCTGCCACCCCTCTTTTGCACTCTCTGCCACCCCTCTTTTGCACTCTCTGCCACCCCTCTTTTGCACTCTCTGCCACCCCTCTTTTGCACTCTATGTCACCCCTATTTTTCTATCTTTTAACACCCCCTCATCTCTGTGAAACGATGGCCGGGAGACCACCACGGTGCAGGGAGACTACCATACACAAGATGAGGTGCAAACAACAAAGGGTAAATTTAATGGAAGGCAAGAAATAAGTTGATTAGGAAGATGCAAACGGGTACGCAATGGCAAAAGATAATTGTTTGAGCTGTATTGTTTAGCTGGGCCGTCAAATAGCATGGTGCTCCAACTATTACAGAATAAATATATGTCAAATAAGCAAATGCAAACAATAAACAAAGAATGGTGCTACTCTACGTATAGCCTCCATGGCCTCTACTAAGCAGGCCACACGGCTGCCATGTTCTGTCTATTGAAGCCTACAATAGGCCCTGACATGTGCACAAAACAGGAACAGACTCACGGTGATGTTGGAGACTCACATCCAGTCCTGGGGGGCCGCCAACAGTCTAGTACGGTGGTGCGCACGGCTCTCTGCCAGCTCCATGAAATGTGGTCTTCTCCTTGCTTCTGGATCCGGGAGGTGCTCTGTTATGATTAGGCAATTCAGTACCACAGTGAACATAGAGGTCAGAGCACATACAGTGATCTGACAATAATCCAAAAACATAGAACGAGCTCTGAGACGTGGGAACTCTGTTGACCGCAATCCCTGATCCTCTCCAAACAACACTAGAGGCAGCCGTGGATTGCGCCTAACTCTACCTATGCAACTCGGCACAGCCTGAGAAACTAGCTAGCCTGAAGATAGAAAATAAGCCTACCTTGCCTCAGAGAAATACCCCAAAGGAAAAGGCAGCCCCCCACATATAATGACTGTGAGTTAAGATGAAAAGACAAACGTAGAGATGAAATAGATTTAGCAAAGTGAGGCCCGACTTACTGAACAGAGCGAGGATAGGAAAGGTAACTTTGCGGTCAACACAAAACCCTAAAAACCACGCAAAGGGGGCAAAAAGACCCTCCGTACCGAACTAACGGCACGGAGGTACACCCTCTGCGTCCCAGAGCTTCCAGCAAATAAATAGATAAGCTGGACAGAAGAAAAGCAAACAAAATAGCAAAGGAAAACTTAGCTATGCAGAGCAGCAGGCCACAGGAACGATCCAGGAGGAAAACAAGTCCAATACTGGAACATTGACAGGAAGCCAGGATCAAAGCACTAGGTGGAGTTAAGTAGAGCAGCACCTAACGACCTCACCACATCACCTGAGGGAGGAAACTCAGAAGCCGCAGTACCACTTCCCTCCACCAACGGAAGCTCACAGAGAGAATCAGCCGAAGTACCACCTGTGACCACAGGAGGGAGCTCTGCCACAGAATTCACAACAGTACCCCCCCTTGAGGAGGGGTCACCGAACCCTCACCAGAGCCCCCAGGCCGACCAGGATGAGCCACATGAAAGGCACGAACAAGATCGGGAGCATGGACATCAGAGGCAAAGACCCAGGAATTATCTTCCTGAGCATAACCCTTCCACTTAACCAGATTCTGGAGTTTCCGTCTTGAAACACGAGAATCCAAAATCTTCTCCACAATATACTCCAACTCCCCCTCCACCAAAACCGGGGCAGGAGGGTCAACAGATGGAACCATAGGTGCCACGTATCTCCGCAACAATGACCTATGGAATACGTTATGTATGGAAAAAGAATCTGGAAGGGTCAGACGAAAAGACACAGGATTAAGAACCTATGTTTCCAAGGTCTGATTGGTTAGTTCAGTCTGGCCATTAGGCTGAGGATGGAAAGCCGAGGAAAAAGACAAGTCAATGCCCATCCTACCACAAAAAGCTCGCCAAAACCTCGAAACAAACTGGGAACCTCTGTCAGAAACGATATTCTCTGGAATGCCATGTAAACGAACCACATGCTGGAAGAACAATGGCACCAAATCAGAGGAGGAAGGCAATTTAGACAAGGGTACCAAATGGACCATCTTAGAAAAGCGATCACAGACCACCCAAATGACTGACATCTTTTGAGAAACGGGAAGATCTGAAATAAAATCCATAGAGATATGTGTCCAAGGCCTCTTCGGGACTGGCAAGGGCAAAAGCAACCCACTGGCAGGAGAACAGCAGGGCTTAGCCCGAGCACAAATCCCACAGGACTGCACAAAAGTACGCACATCCCGTGACAGAGATGGCCACCAAAAGGATCTAGCCACTAACTCTCTGGTACCAAAGATTCCAGGATGACCAGCCAAGACCGAACAATGAACCTCAGAGATAACTTTATTCGTCCACCTATCAGGGACAAACAGTTTCTCCGCTGGACAACGATCAGGTTTATTAGCCTGAAATTTTTGCAGCACTCGCCGCAAATCAGGGGAGATGGCAGACACAATTACTCCTTCCTTGAGGATACCCGCCGGCTCAGACAATCACGGAGAATCGGGCACAAAACTCCTAGACAGAGCATCCGCCTTCACATTTTTAGAGCCCGGAAGGTACGAAATCACAAAGTCAAAAAGGGCAAAAAACAGCGACTAACGAGCCTGTCTAGGATTCAACCGCTTAGCAGACTCAAGATAAGTCAAGTTCTTATGATCAGTCAATACCACCACGCGATGCTTAGCTCCTTCAAGCCAATGACGCCACTCCTCGAATGCCCACTTCATGGCCAGCAACTCTCGGTTGCCCACATCATAATTTCACTCAGCAGGCGAAAACTTCCTGAAAAAGAAGGCGCACGGTTTCATTACTTAGCAATCAGAACCTCTCTGCGACAAAACAGCCCCTGCTCCAATCTCAGAAGCATCAACCTCGACCTGGAACGGAAGCGAAACATCTGGTTGACACAACACAGGGGCAGAAGAAAAACGACGCTTCAACTCTTGAAAAGCTTCCACAGCAGCAAAAGACCAATTGACCACATCAGCACCCTTCTTGGTCAAATCGGTCAATGGTTTAGCAATACTAGAAAAATTGCAGATGAAGCGACGACAAAAATTAGCAAAGCCCAGGAACTTTTGCAGACTTTTCAGAGATGTCGGCTGAGTCCAATCATGGATGGCTTGGACCTTAACAGGATCCATCTCGATAGTAGAAGGGGAAAAGATGAACCCCAAAAATGAAACCTTCTGCACACCAAAGAGACACTTTGATCCCTTCACAAACAAAGAATTAGCACGCAGGACCTGAAAAACCGTTCTGACCTGCTTCACATGAGACTCCCAATCATCCGAGAAAATCAAAATGTCATCCAAGTACACAATCAGGAATTTATCCAGGTACTCTCGGAAGATGTCATGCATAAAGGACTGAAACACTGATGGAGCATTGGCAAGTCCGAATGGCATTACTAGATACTCAAAATGACCCTCGGGCGTATTAAATGCAGTTTTCCATTCATCGCCTCGCTTAATTCGCACAAGATTATACGCACCACGAAGATCTATCTTGGTGAACCAACTAGCCCCCTTAATCCGAGCAAACAAATCAGACAACAACGGCAAGGGGTACTGAAATTTAACCGTGATCTTATTTAGAAGGCGGTAATCTATACAAGGTCTCAGCGAACCATCCTTCTTGGCTACAAAAAAGAACCCTGCTCCTAATGGCGACGATGACGGGCGAATATGCCCCTTCTCCAGGGACTCCTTTACATAACTGCGCATAGCGGCGTGCTCAGGTACAGATAAATTAAACAATCGGCTTTTTGGGAACTTACTACCAGGAATCAAATTGATAGCACAATCACAATCCCTATGCGGAAGTAGGGCATCGGACTTGGGCTCATCAAATACATCCCGGTAATCAGACAAGAACTCTGGGACCTCAGAAGGGGTGGATGACAAAATTGACAGAAATGGAACATCACCATGTACCCCCTGACAACCCCAGCTGGACACCGACATGGATTTCCAATTTAATACTGGATTATGGACTTGTAGCCATGGCAACCCCAACACGACCACATCATGCAGATTATGCAACATCAGAAAGCGAATAACCTCCTGATGTGCAGGAGCCATGCACATGGTCAGCTGGGTCCAGTACTGAGGCCTATTCTTGGCCAAAGGCGTAGCATCAATTCCTCTCAATGGAATAGGACACTGCAAGGGCTCCAGAAAAAACCCACAACGCTTAGCATACTCCAAGTCCATCAAATTCAGGGCAGCGCCTGAATCCACAAATGCCATGACAGAATACGATGACAAAGAACAGATCAAGGTAACGGACAGAAGAAATTTTGACTGTACTGTACCAATGGTGGCAAACCTAGCGAACCGCTTAGTGCGCTTAGGACAATCAGAGATAGCATGAGTGGAATCACCACAGTAGAAACACAGCCCATTCAGACGTCTGTGTTCTTGCCGTTCAACTCTGGTCAAAGTCCTATCGCACTGCATAGGCTCAGGTTTAAGCTCAGGTAATACCGCCAAATGGTGCACAGATTTACGCTCATGCAAGCGTCGACCAATCTGAATGGCCAAAGACATAGACTCATTCAAACCTGCAGGCATAGGAAATCCCACCATGACATCCTTAAGGGCTTCAGAGAGACCCTTTCTGAACATAGCTGCCAGCGCAGATTCATTCCATAGAGTGAGCACGGACCACTTTCTAAATTTCTGACAATATAACTATATCTCATCCTGACCCTGACAAAGAGCCAGCAAATTTTTTTCTGCCTGATCCACTGAATTAGGTTCATCGTACTGCAATCCGAGCGCCAGGAAAAACGCATCGATATTACTTAATGCAGGATCTCCTGGCGCAAGAGAAAATGCCCAGTCCTGAGGGTCGCCACGCAAAAAAGAAATAATGATCAAAACCTGTTGAACTGGATCACCAGAGGAGCGAGGTTTCAAGGCCAGAAATAGTTTACAATTATTTTTGAAACTCAGAAACTTAGTTCTATCACCAAAAAACAAATCAGGAATAGGATTTCTTGGTTCTAACATAGATTTCTGATCAATAGTGTCTTGAATCCTTTGTACTCTTGCCGAGAGCTGATCCACACATGAAGACAGACTTCTAATGTCCATTGCTACACCTGTGTCCTGAACCACCCAAATGTCTAGGGGAAAAAAAAGGCAAAACACAGTGCAGAGCAAAAAAAATGGTCTCAGAACTTCTTTTTTCCCTCTATTGAGAATCATTAGTACTTTTGGCTTCCTGTACTGTTATGATTAGGCAATTCAGTACCACAGTGAACATAGAGGTCAGAGCACATACAGTGATCTGACAATAATCCAAAAACATAGAACGAGCTCTGAGACGTGGGAACTCTGTTGACCGCAATCCCTGATCCTCTCCAAACAACACTAGAGGCAGCCGTGGATTGCGCCTAACTCTACCTATGCAACTCGGCACAGCCTGAGAAACTAGCTAGCCTGAACATAGAAAATAAGCCTACCTTGCCTCAGAGAAATACCCCAAAGGAAAAGGCAGCCCCCCACATATAATGACTGTGAGTTAAGATGAAAAGACAAACGTAGAGATGAAATAGATTTAGCAAAGTGAGGCCCGACTTACTGAACAGAGCGAGGATAGGAAAGGTAACTTTGCGGTCAACACAAAACACTAAAAACCACGCAAAGGGGGCAAAAAGACCCTCCGTACCGAACTAACGGCACGGAGGTACACCCTCTGCGTCCCAGAGCTTCCAGCAAATAAATAGATAAGCTGGACAGAAGAAAAGCAAACAAAATAGCAAAGGAAAACTTAGCTATGCAGAGCAGCAGGCCACAGGAACGATCCAGGAGGAAAACAAGTCCAATACTGGAACATTGACAGGAAGCCAGGATCAAAGCACTAGGTGGAGTTAAGTAGAGCAGCACCTAACGACCTCACCACATCACCTGAGGGAGGAAACTCAGAAGCCGCAGTACCACTTCCCTCCACCAACGGAAGCTCACAGAGAGAATCAGCCGAAGTACCACTTGTGACCACAGGAGGGAGCTCTGCCACAGAATTCACAACAGTGCTCCTTCAAACTGTACATCCCTTTCTCGGTATCTTCGTGGCTTCTCAAACTAGCATAGGGCAGCCACCCTTGCTGCACCCGAAGAGTCTGTCCAATTTCACGAGTCCACTCTGTCCCAGGCTGTGGGTCCTCTTTTACAGCTACAAGCATTAAGTTTTCTGCACAAAGTTCTCTCCAGCAACTTCAGCTCACTCACACTGTCCAGGCTCCACCCCTCCCCTCAGCACAGTGCAGTTCATTATCACAATCTATTGCAGGGGGGAAGCAAAACATTCCAACACATCAGACAAGGGGTGCTGTCTCTTAAAGAGGCAGTGTTCCTTGCTGTACATAACAGCACCACCCTCCTACATGCCTCCATACTAAATGATGGTCATCCTCATCCATCACAGCATCATGGTCACAGTGTAATGAAGGAACATGCAATGCGGAAACAGCACCTATAGAGGAGGCAGCAAAGTTGAAAAAACAGAGTGCACTGTTCTACGTATCGGACTGGTGGAACCCCTGCAGTAGACCTCTGAGATCCCCGAAGCTCTTGGCTGTCAGGCAAGGCTTGACTATCTTCCAGAGGAACACTTACTGCAGGAGTCATAGTGGGCTCTTGTCGGGTCTCGTCGTCGCGTGCTAGTAGTGGTACATCCATGGGATTACCATCTCTGTATGGCTGAGGACCCCCTACTGTGTCAGGGACCGTCCACCACTCATCATTGATTTCACCATTAGGCATGACAGATTCAGGAAGTGAAGTAGCACCTTCAGGCGGCAATGATGCAGAACAGACCTCAGACCGGCAGGGCCGAGGCATATTTCTGTGAAGTACTCTAGGGGCGGATGCCCTACTCTCAATCTGCACCTTGTAGACCGGGCCGTCAGCATACACTCACTCGATTACTCTGTAAGGCTGTACTTCCCATCTCTCACTTAGTTTTCCCTTGAGGTGTTTCTCTCTGACTAAGACTCGGTCTCCGGGTTGGAGCAGTATCTCTTGAGTTGGCTTACAGCCCGAATGCTCTTTTTCCTGCAGCTGCTGACCCGCCAGCCACCACATCGTTTGTAATCGTTGCCGATGATCTTTCACCCATGAAGTGACATTTCGCTCCATCAGCTACTCAGGCTGTTCCAAATTCAGCTCAATGATCTCTCGTCCCACTCTTCCAAACATCAGTAGATAGGGGGTATAACCCGTGGTGGAGTGGACCTGATTGTTGTAGGTCCAGACCAACTCTGGCAGGTAGTCTGGCCAACATGACTTCTTATCTTCCTCCAACGTCCTCAGCATTTGAAGTAGGGTTCGGTTGAAACGTTCACATGCTCAGTTGCCTTGAGGATGGTAAGGGATGGTCCGGGACCACTCGATGCTATACATACGATACAGTTCTTCCATCACCTTGCCTTGGAAACATGCGCCTTGGTCGGAGTGGATGCGCTTTGGGTACATATACCCCCGGATAAAGTCTTGACAGATGGCTCATGCCACCGACTCTGCAGTCTGATCTATAGTTGGGGTGACTACTGCGAACTTGGAGAAATGATCGGTCATCACCAAACTGTACTGCAGCCCCGGGCCAAGTGTCCCATGAATAGATAGTCGATCATCAAGACCTCTAGCAGTTTCTTAGTTTGTATGGTCTGGATGGGTGCTCTGTGTTCAGTACTCTTAATGAGGTTGCATACTCGACATTGCCGGCAAACCTCTTCCATTACAGACTCCAACCAAGGGCAATACACATACCGCTGTAACCATTGGTAGGTCTTTGTGGGTCTGAAGTGTGCTCCAAATTCATGGGCTTCTTTAGCTCTTTCCTGAGCTATTCTTCCTGGGATGACCACCTGCCACCTTACTTCCATGTCTTTTGGCTGTTGTCTCTTATGATATAGCACTGATTCTCGCACTTCCAGTCTATCTCACTGGTGTAAGAAACTCTTCATTTCAGCATCCAGATCATCCCTCTCTTGTTTGCCTGGCTTCCGCTTCTGAGTTACCCACCATTTTATCTGTCTCAGCCCTTCGTCTTCATCCTGAATATGTCCCCATTCCTCCTTGGTTCTCCCCAGGGACCGATGTAGTGCGCAGGCCTCCCTTCTTGACTGGGCCGCAACCACTGGGGTCTTAAACTTATGAAAGTCTGGGGTTTCCTCCTCTTCAAGTTGTTCGAGATCCACCACTGGAGTCTCCACAGTCAGTCTTGACAGCCCGTCAGAATTTACGTTTTCGGTAGCAGAGCGATAATGGATGGTAAAGTCAAATTTGGCTAGGAGAGCCACCCACCGTTGTTCTAAGGTCCCCAATTTAGCATTCTCAAGGAGGGCCAGGGGATTATTGTCTGTTTGAACTTGAATCTTAGTCCCTGTCAGGAAGCCTGCAAACTTTTCTGTCATGGCCCACACCAGGGCCAAGAGCTCTAACCGGAAGGAGCTGTAATTGTGGGGGTTTCTTTCACTGTCTCGCAGGGACCTGCTGGTGTACCCGATGACTCTCTCATGTCCATCCTGTATCTGAGAAAGTACTGCACCGAGTCCATAAAGGCTACCGTCTGAGTACAACAGGAACACTTGATCAAAATCATGACTTCTTGGTCTACTCCTCCTCCTACCACAGGCTGAACAATCACGTCCTACCCGTCAAGGTTGTGATGAGTCCCAACTGGAAGGTGTAATATAGTTTCTCGCTCAGGAGGCAGGATTACAGGCTCTTTACCAGGAGGCAGATCAGTCGTTAAAGGGCTTCTTGAATAGGGTTATGTGTAGTAGCCTTCTTCCAATATCCGGGTCCTCGTTTGGCAAGCATAATCTGATCGAGTTCACGTAGGATATTCATTCCCAGTACTACAGGCACACCTTCTTTGATAAGTTCAGGGACTAGCAGGATCCCCACTTCTTTCCCATAGACTTGTGACCCCTGTGACTGGGATCGGTTGTTGGTTGGCAGCAAGCAACTGGATCAACGTTTCTTTTTCTGGCTTAGCCAGGCCCTGGAAATGCTGCTTGAAATATGTTTCTGGCATCGCCGTCACTTGTGACCCGGTATCTATTAAGCAATCCACTAGAACACCCTCGATTTCAGCACACAGGATGGGACACCCAGCAATCAAGTGTTCATTATGATACAGAGTGGCCTCTCTCCTCGCCTCCCCCGCAGAGTGCTGCACTACTGCGGGGGTTGGTAGTTTAACGGCGGCTTCCACTGGCCTTGAGCGTAATTCTGACAGTCTGGAAAGGTGCCCCTGTCTTCCACATTCCCAGCATTGAATGCCTCCTCCTCACCAGATGGGCACCTCGAGCCTGTCCTCGTGCCTCCGATGCCTGACGGAAGGGGGCTTGCTCCCACTGATCCCTTATCGGTCAGGCCGAAGAATAGTTGTATGAGTGCGATGGGTCAGACTGTTGTAGTTCCCCCACTCTTCGCTCCATCTGGGTCAGTTTCTCTTACATATTGGCAATCTTGCACCACCTGAACCAGCACCTCCTGATGGTTTGTGTCCCCTCTGGTATTGGCGCCGTGGACACACATCACCCCAGACACGTAGCTTTCTTTTTTACTTCAGGCCACTGTTTCCACCAGGATTTGACGAAATGTGAGAGCCAGATCTGCCCGGACCAGTTCTGACAGTGCTCGCCTCAAGGATGTGCTGTGCAGTCCCAGAATGAGTATCCGGTCTTTAGAAACCATGCTTCCAAGTCCATCAGACTCCTTTCTCTGCACCTCCGCTAACACTTCTTGCAGTGCTGTCGCATACTGAGAAATCCCTTCTTCTTCCCGCTGCAGCCTGAGAGAAAAATTTGGCACGAGGCTGTCCCGCGCTAGCAGTCTCAACATAGTTCTCTTCCAGGAACTTCACTAGCTCCTTCAGGCTACTATGGGTGAGTTCTGGTTGTAGGCAGACGTTTCTACGGGCTTCTCCCTCTAGGGCAGTTAAAGCGATGTCCACTTCAATGTCTGGGCTGATGTTATAAATCTTCAGGGTGCTTTGCAGCCGGGACACCCAGTCGGACAGTAGCATATTATTACTGTCAAACTTTGGTAGCGCACTAAATATGGTGCCCATAGGGAGTGTCCTTGCAGGGGTTCCACCAATGCCCGCAGCATCCTCATTAACATTAGCATTCCCGACATTGCTCTCGGCTGCCTCCGTCTTGGTGACAGTACCCTGCCACTTGAAGCGATGGCTGGGGGACCACCACGGTGCAGGGAGTCTACCATGCACAAGATGAGGTGCAAACAACAAAGGGTAAACTTATTGGAAGGCAAGGAATGAAGTGGATGAGGAAGGTGCAAACAGGGGTATGCAATGACAAAAGATAATTTACAAGAGTTGTATTCTTTAGCTGGGCCGTCAAATAGCACGGTGCTCCAACTATTTCAGAATCAATATACGCCACACAAGCAAATGCAAAAAATAAACAAAGAATGATGCTACTCAACGTATAGCCTCTATTAAGCAGGCTGCCGTGTTCTGTCTATTGAAGCCTACACTAGGCCCTGACATGTGCACAAAGCAGGAACAAACTCACGGTGATGTTGGGGACTCAGATCCAGTCCCGGGGGCCCCCAACAGTCTAGTATGGTGGTGCACACGGCTCTCTGCCAGCTCTGTGAAACGTGGTCTTCTCCTTGCTTCTGGATCTGGGAGGTGCTCCTGTAAACTGTAAATCCCTTTCTTGGTATCTTCGTGGCTTCTCAAACTAGCACAGGACCGCCACCCTTGCTGCACACGAAAAGTCCGTCCAATTTCATGAGTCCACTCTGTCCCAGGCTGTGGGTCCTCTTTTATAGCGACAATCACAAAATTTTCTGCACAAAGTTCTCTCAAGCAGCTTCAGCTCACACACGCTGTCCAGGCTCCACCCCTCCCTTCAGCACAGTGCAGTTCATTCTCAGATGTCTATTGCAGGGGGAAGAAGAACATTCCAGCACACCAGACAAAGGGGTGCTGTCTCTTAAAGTGGCAGCGTGTTCCTTACTGTCCATAACAGCACCACCCCCCTACATCTATATGGCCCCAGTTGTAATAGAGTGCAGGGTTGAGTATGTCACCACGGAACAGACAGACCAACTGTTGAAGGGGATTTATTAACAGGGGTAAAATTCTCCTCGCAGGGAGTAAACAGGGGGTTAATAGAGTCAAGTCAAACAGTAAACAGTTAAGCGGAATCAAAAGGGTTCACGAATGTTCTGGTAACTTATCAGCCCAGGGAGATCCTGACTGGAGAGTCCTTTTTCCAACATGGATACAGTCACCAGCAGGGCTTGAGATCCTGGTCCCTTCTCTGTCTCCTGGAAAGTCCGGAGTTAAATCTCTGCAGCCTGTTCTTCTCAAAGTGAAACAGGAACCAGGAAATAGCACAGTCTCTCTGTCACTGCTACAGGAGTCTCTGTAAGCCTGGCAGCTTCTCTGTAGTAACGATGTCACACACACTGGGCAGTCACTTATCACACTCAGGGATCTTTGCTTGTCACTCCGGTCACCAGGGCTGCACTGAGTCACTGTCTCTGCACTGTCAGGGGAAGAGTCTTCTCAGATTATGGAGGCTTCCAAGTCCCCACTCTCACTCCAGCCTTAGTGCCCTCACGGGGAGCACTCTGTCATGGGGAGCGTGACGCTGCAGCCTGCCCTCTCTCTGTGCAGCTGTCCCCTCTCTGGCGCGCTCTCTCTCCCGCACTTTTCTGACCCCTCCCCTCTCTCTTCCCAGCAGTCACCTGGTCCCCTCTGTCCAGGGCAGAAAGTCTTCCCCCCAACAACCCAGCTGTCTGACTAAGTGGTTCCAGGCAAGGAGCAGGGGAAGCAACCTCCTTACATTCCCCCTCTATTAAAGCTCGCCATTCCACGGGCGAGGACTCTTCGTGCTTCTCTTTGTTCTTTGGAGGGGAGTCAGATACTTGCGATTCTCGCATCTTCTTCTGCCTTTCTTCTTGTACATACTCCCAGACTAAATGGTTTAGGAGCTGCTCATCAGTCAGGTTGAGATATGCTTTCTCATCAACAACTGAACTGCTGTCTTCTTCTTTTTCTTCTTCTTCTTAGCTTTGCCGCTAGCAGATGTCTGCGTAGATGATTCATCCTCCTCCTTGTCGTTATCGGAAACTTTAGGGACTTCTTGTTCGGGCTCCTCAGTTTGGGGGCTTAGTACAAGCAATTCTGCTCCATAGCTCCCCCTCTCTTTGTCAGGAGCATTCCCATCGAAACTTGAGTCAGATGAATTAAGACCATGCAGGCCGGAGTCTTTGTCATCTGCGCCGGACTCTGCGGGCATCAATTCCCAGGGCTACTCAGCCACACGCCCTGTCTCACACAGTTGTTCCATTTCCCCTGTCCGATCAAGCAGCAGGGGAAGCAACCTCCTTACACAGTCACAGCAAAAAACAACAGTACCAGGAGCCTGTGAGGGCTCTTCGCCCATGGTCCTTCATAATAACCTAGAGCCTACCCTACACTCCTCTACACCGAACGGTGGGGCAGCGGGTCTTTTCAGTACCCTTACATACCTGAACGAGAACGATGTTTCTCTCCATGTCCATCTTGTGTGTCTGCAGGCATGAAGTGATAAACTTCATAGTGATCAACAGGAAGTTCATGGGACTGTCCCAGTAAAAATATGGCATTCCGCAAATACGATCTTCACGGTGTACCACTAAATCAACACACTGGGCAAGCTTCTGTTGTTTTTGTGGCCCCATTTATTTTCAATGGGGGCCGTGTCCGTAAGCCGTGAAAAATATCGAGCAGGCTCGATATTTTTTCACGCCCATAAGTACGACCTTCACGGCCATACGGCGTACGGCGCTCCGACTAATTTTTGCCGCCCATTTTTGTGGCACCATAGATATCTATTGGGGCTGCAAAAATGGGCCGCAAAATCACTCCAAGTTTAAAAGAAGCCTAAGCTGTTTTTATTTTACTTAGGGTACTTGACCATCTAAGAAGGAGTTGTAAAGGCAGTTGGCAACTGCTATAAGTTTTATTCCAGCTTACTGCATATATCTTTTTGCAGGCAGGTATTTGTACAAAAGCTAAGTTATATAATAGAGAAAATCAATTTCCCTTGCATTGAATGTGATACAATAACAAACAAGAAAACATTAATAATGTATGAACCACGCACATGAAAATAAAACTGGCAGAAGTGTTAGAGTCATTCAAAGCAGATGAACCAAGCACATTTTAGCATTTTATTTAGCTTCTGTTTAGAAGATGTTAGCCTTTGGCAAATTCTGTGCCTGGGCATCAACATAATAAAAAAAATATTTTCCTACAACATTTCCAACTTTCCACCTTCTGATTTAAAACATGAATCAATAGATCAACTGCTAAGGATTTGCTCAGAACGCTGCTCTGGTCTGATTGATGGCTTAGTGAAGACACAACCAAATAAAATGACCTGATTGGAACAGAACTCCACAGCAGGACAGGCGAATATCATTTATTTATTTATTTTACTTTCTTCCCTTTTATATTATTGTAAAATGGCAGCCAACTGGGAGGGGTACCCCCTTATTACATAATAGATTATCAATTATTAATTTATGGAGCCACAATTTGTTTGTTCCAATTATGTCAAGGAAAAAAATATGTATGCTATAACTGAATGGGGCAAAACCTGTGTTTACACATTTTTGCAATCAGATTTGTGTGTGCTGCTTCAGCACTAAATAGCCTAAGTTGGAGAATTGAAGTAAGAAAAATATAGGCATACATTAAATTTATGGGATCAAAAAAGTAAAAATTGGCATGTGCATATTATTTCACCCATTTTGATATGAATCTCCTAAAACATTCTGGTGCAAGCAGTTACCTTCATAAGTCACATACTTCTTGAAAGGAAGTCCACCTGTGTGTAATCTAAGAGTCACATGGCTTGTCAGTATTTATACACCTTTTCAGAAAGGCCACAGAGGCTGCAACACCATTATGCAAGAGGCACCACTAACCAAACAACACCATGAAGACCCAAGAGATTTCCGAACTAGTCAGGGACAAAGTTGTTGAGAAGTACAAGTCAGGGTTGTGTTATAAAAAAGTATTCCAATCTCTGATGATCCCCTGAAGCACTAGCAAATCCATTATCATCAAATGGAAAGAACATGGTACCACAACAAGCCAGGCAAAAGAGAGCCGCCCGCCAAAACTCTCAGCCCCAGCAAGGAGGACATTAATCAAAGAGTCAGTCCAAAGACAAAGGTAACTTTGAAGAAGCGGAGAGTTCCCAATCAGAGACTGGAATATCTGTCCATAAGGCCACAATAAGCCATACACTCCATAGAGGGGGACTTTAGGAACAGAGGCACAAAAAAGCCCTTACTTACACACACAAATTGTAAGGTTTGTTTTGAGTTTGCCAACAGAGATGTGGGAGACTCCCCAAATGTATGGAGGAAGGTGCTGTGGTTAGATGAGACCAAAATTGATCTTTTTGGCCACAAAGGTAAACATTGTGTCTGGCACCAACCCAACAAAGCTCATCACCCCAAGAACACCATCTCCACAATTAAACATGGTGGTCGCAGCATCATGCTGTAGGGATAAATTTTGGCAGCAGGGACAGGTATTATGGTCCGAGTTGAGGGGAAGATAAATGGTATGAAATGAAGGGATTTTCTTAAGCAAAACCCATTTCAGTATGTCAGTGATTTGAGACTGGGACAAATGTTCATCTTCCAACAAGACAATGATCCAAAGCATACTGCTTGAGTCGTTTAAGGGGAAACATGTGAATGTTTTGGAGTGGCCTAGTTATAGCCCATACCTTAATCCAATTGAGAATCTGTTGCCAGACTTGAAGATTGCTGTTCACCAGAAGAAACCATCTAACTTGAAAGAGCTGGAGACGTTTGAGGAATGGGCAAAAATCCAAGTGGCAAAATGTGGAGAGCTTATAGAAACCTATCCAAAGTGACTTGCAGCTGTAATTGCTACAAAAAGAGGTTCTACAAAATACTGACTTTAGAGGTTGAATAGTTATGCACACGAACATTTTCAGTAATTTTGTCCTATTTGTTGTGTGCTTCACAATAGAAAGACAACCAAATGTTCACAGCTGTGGGCACGTCCTTTACATGAACTGATATGCACCCTCAAAAACAGTGAAATTCTAGTTTGTGAGGTAGCAAAACACTAGAAATGCCAAGGGAGTGAATACTTTTGCAACTTTCTGTACATTACTACTGTATCGGTGCGACTGTGATGGGGGCATTACGGCATATAAGCACAATTATGGACATTACTACTGTATAGGGGGTACAGAGATGAATTTTACTATTATACAGGGTCCCCAAAAACATTAATTCTCTATATGAGCCATGGTGAAAGTAATTTTTCTGTTATGAGGTTGTCAGAAAGGGGGACATCACTATTGTAAAATATTTTATTTTTGGGGATACTTTTATTATGGGGGGTAACAATAAGGAGGTACTGTTAGTCATCAGAGCAGCACTATGACCCTTTTCTTCTTCATCTACCACAATGGATAAGTGGAGGAAAAATTATTGGGGAATATGCCCCAGAAACGACCAGCCATAGATATCTAAGACAGGTCCTGGCTGGAAGAAGTCAAAGTGGTCTATGCTGGATGAAGAAAAAAAGGTGAAAATAACTTGCTTTTATTATAGATGTCACCGGTGAATCACTGGACTCAACTGTACACTTATATTACACTTTCACTATACACTATATATTATCTACAAAACTGTGCATAATGTTACAGGTGATCACTGCCTGTTTTGCATACTTATACTATATACACTATCTACCGAGTGGAGAACTTTTATCCCCATTAGAATGCAGCAACATGTTTGACTGCTGCTCCATTAATTTCCACTGGGACTGCTATGCTCTATGCTCAGCTTTATCCAGCAGCCCCATAGGCAATGAATGAAGTGGCAGTCAGGCAGACATGGAAGATGACAAAAAAACAGTAGATGCTTGTTCTGCATGGGAAACCTTGACACCATAGTTTGGGCCCATCTTAATCTTTGCTATACTTTCTTTGTATGGCACTGCTTACACTTTAGCTGTTTTTATTAAGAACTTTACCACTATTACTAAGATACCGTTACAGATTTATTCATAAGTAGCTGAAGAGCTCGGCGTTGCCTGGGCATAGTAAATATCTGTGGTTAGTTATAGCACCTCACTTCTCTTATTTTCCCATCACGCCTCTCATTTTCCCAATCACATCTTTCATTTTCCCCCTCACATCTCTCATTTTCTCCCTCACACCTCTCATTTTCTCCCTCCCTCCTCTCATTCCCCCCTAACACTCGTCATTTCGACCTCACATCTGTCATTTTCCGATCACTCCACTATTTCCCTCACTCCTCTCATTTTGCACTTACACCTTTTCATTTTCACCTCACACCTCTCATTTTCATCTCAGTATATACATGTTTGTCATCTCCCTTGTATATAGTATACACCTGTATGTCATCTCCTGTATATAGTATATACCTGTATGTCATCTCCCCTGTATATAGTATATACCTGCTGTGTGTCATCTCCCCTATATATAGTATATACCTGTATGTCATCTCCTCCTATATATAGTATATACCTGTATGTCATCTCCTCCTATATATAGAATATACCTGTATGTCATCTCCTTCTCTATATAGTATATATCTGTGTGTCATCTCTCCTGTATATAGTATATATCTGTGTGTCATCTCCCCTGTATATAGTATATACCTGTGTGTCATCTCCTACTGTATTAGACCTTGTTCACACGTTATTTGCTCAGTATTTTTACCTCAGTATTTGTAACCTAAATTGGCAGCCTGATAAATCCCCAGCCAACGGGAAGCCCTAACCCTGGCAGTATATATTAGCTCACATATACACATAATAGACAGGTCATGTGACTGACAGCTGCCGTATTTCCTATATGGTACATTTGTTGCTCTTGTAGTTTGTCTGCTTATTAATCTGATTATTATTTTTGAAGGATAATACCAGACTTGTGTGTGTTTTAGGGCGAGTTTCGTTAGTCAGGTTGTGTGTGTTGAGTTGCATGTGGCGACATGCATGTAGCGACTTTTGTGAGATGAGTTTTGTGTGGCAACATGCGTGTAGCAACTTTTTGTGTGTCGAGTTGCATGTGACAGGTTAGTGTAGCAAGTTGTGTGCAGCAAGTTTTGCGCATGGCGAGTTTTGCGCATGGCGAGTTTTATGTGTGGTGCCTTTTGAGTATGTGCAAGTTTTGTGTGAGGCAAATTTGCATGTGTTGCAACTTTTGTGCATGTGGCAATTTTTCCGCGTGTGCAAGTTTTGCGTGTGGCGAGTTTTCCATAAGGTGAGTTTTGCACTTGTGGCGAGTTTTACGTGAGCCTAGTTTTTGCATGTGGCGAGCTTTGCGCGTGGCGAGTTTTGAGCGGCGACTTTTGTGTTTCGACTTTTATGTGGCGAGGTTGATGTATGTGTGGTGAAATGTGTGCTGAGGGTAATATGTGTTCAAGCCCGTGGTAGTGTGTGGCGCATTTTGTGTGTGTGTTCATATCCCCGTGTGTGTTGAGTATCACATGTCGGGGCCCCACCTTAGCAACTGTACAGTATATACTCTTTGGCGCCATCGCTCTCATTCTTTAAGTCCCCCTTGTTCACATCTGGCAGCTGTCAATTTGCCTCCAACACTTTTACTTTCACTTTTCCCCATTATGTAGATAGGGGCAAAATTGTTTGGTGAATTGGAAAGCGCGGGGTTAAAATTTCACCTCACACCATAGCCTATGACGCTCTCAGGGTCCAGACGTGTGACTGTGCAAAATTTTGTGGCTGTAGCTGCGACGCCTCCAACACTTTTCCTTTCACTTTTTTCCCCATTATGTAGATAGGGGCAAAATTGTTTGGTGAATTGGAAAGCGCGGGGTTAAAATTTCGCCTCACAACATAGCCTATGACGCTCTCGGGGTCCAGACGTGTGACTGTGCAAAATTTTGTGGCTGTAGCTGCGACGGTGCAGATGCCAATCCCGGACATACACACACACACACACACACACACACACACACACACACACACACATACACACATTCAGCTTTATATACAGTATTAGATCTGCCAATACTAAACATTACCTTGATCTTTTAATAAATGTGATTTCACAATTTATTAGTACAACCCCTGGCAAAAATTATGGAATCATCGACCTTGGAGGATGTTCATCCAGTTGTTTTATTTTGTAGAAAAAAAGCAGGTCACAGACATGGCACAAAACTAAAGTCATTTAAAAAGGCGACTTTCTGGCTTTAAGAAACACTAAAAGAAATCAAGTACAAAAATGTGGAAGTCAGTAATGGTTACTTTTTTTAAACAAGTGTAGGGAAAAAATTATGGAATCACTCAATTCTGAGGAAAAAAATTATTGAATCACCCTGTAAATTTTCATACCCAAAATAACACCTGCATCAAATTGTATCTGCTCGTTAGTCTGCATCTAAAAAGGAGTGATCACACCTTGGAGAGCTGTTGCACCAAGTGGAATGACATGAATCATGGCTCCAACACGAGAGATGTCAATTGAAACAAAGGAGAGGATTATCAAACTCTTAAAAGAGGGCAAATCATTACGCAATGTTGCAAAAGATGTTGGTTGTTCACAGTCAGCTGTGTCTAATATCTGGACCAAATACAAACAACAGGGAAAGGTTGTTAAAGGCAAACATACTGGTAGACCAAGGAAAACATCAAAGCGTCAAAACTGGAAACTTATAGCAATATGTCTCCAAAACAGGAAATGCACAACAAAACAAATGAGGAACGAATGGGTGAAAACTGGAGTCAACGTCTGTGACCGAACTGTAAGAAACTGTCTAAAGGGAATGGGATATACATACAGAAAAGCTAAACGAAAGCCATCATTAACTCCTAAACAGAAAAAAGCAAGGTTACAATGGGCTAAGGAAAAGCAATCGTGGACTGTGGATGACTGGATGAAAGTCATATTCAGTGATGAATCGCGAATCTGCATTGGGCAAGGTGATGATGCTGCAACCTTGGTTTGGTGCCGTTCCAATGAGATTTATAAAGATGACTGCCTGAAGAGAACATGCAAATTTCCAGTCATTGATGATATGGGACTGCATGTCAGGTAAAGGCACTGGGGAGATGGCTGTCATTACATCTTCAATAAATGCACAAGTTTATGTTGATATTTTGGACACTTTTCTTACCCCATCAATTGAAAGGATGTTTGGGGATGATGAAATCATTTTTCAAGATGATAATGTATCCTGCCATAGAGCAAAAACTGTGAAAACATTCCTTGAAAAAAGACACATATGGTCAATGTCATGGCCTGCAAATAGTCCGGATCTCAATCCAATTGAAAATCTTTGGTGGAAGTTGAAGAAAATGGTCCATGACAAGGCTCCAACCTGCAAAGCTGATCTGGAAACAGCAATCAGAGAAAGTTGGAGCCAGATTGATGAAGAGTACTGTTTGACACTCATTAAGTCCATGCCTCAGAGACTGCAAGCTGTTAGAAAAGCCAGAGGTGGTGCAACAAAATACTAGTGATGTGTTGGAGTGTTTTTTTGTTTGCTTGTTTTTCATGATTCCATAATTTTTTCCTCAGAATTGAGTGATTCCATATTTTTTTCCCTATGCTTGGTTAAAAAAAGTAACCATTACTGACTACCACATTTTTTGTTCTTGATTTTTTTTTAGTGTTTCTTAGAGCCAGAAAGTTGCCATTTGAAATGACTTTAGTTTTGTGCCATGTCTTTGATCTGCTTTCTTTCTACAAAATTAAACAACTGAATGAACATCCTCCAAGGCCGGTGATTCCATAATTTTTGCCAGGGGTTGTACATGATGCTGCACTAAAATTACCCCTTAGACTTCAGTCCAGAGCCTCTCACTTAGCCAAATCAGTTCTCATGCTTCGCACTGACGAGGGCCAACAGTCTGAAACACCATGTCTGCGAATTGAGATACTGATTTGGCATTTTATCCTAAGTCATATTGCAAGACTCGTTAAAGGGTTGATTGTGACTTGTAGGATCACTGCAGGTGGCGCTATAGGGTTCAATTCCACTTTTTCGCTGAAGAGGCAATTTGCACACTAAAATTCATAACTTACGAGAGGCTAGAAATTCTAAAGGAATTTTACCTTTTATTGTAGAGATCTCTGATTTTTCTGCAATGCTTGCTTTTGAACAAGTCGCAGCCTGAATCAGACATACCAACATTTTCTCATAAATGGTGAAGATGTTTTGAAAGGGATGTAACTAACCTTATGTAAACACAGAGACAATGTACGTAGCATTTTTAGAACTTAGTAACTTGGAGTTACAGGTCAGCAATACAACCTCTGGCAGCTTCAGTGGGCTAGTGAATTCTTCAAGTCTAACCTGATTCTCTACTTTTTGTACAGTGCCTTGGAAAAGTATTCATACCCCATGAATGTTTGCACATTTTTTTTATCATTACTTCCACAGACTTAAATGTATTTTATAGGGATTTTATGTGATATACCAACACAAAGTAGAAAGTATTTGTGAAGTGTAAAGGAAATGATACATGGTTTTCTAATTAGTGTAAAAATATCAACCTGAAAATTGTGCTGTGCATTTGTATTCGGCTCTCTGGAGTTAATACTTTGCAGGATAACCTTTTTCTACAAGTATTTTGGGAATGTCTCTACCAGCTTTGTACATCTATGGGCTGATTTTTTTTGCAAATTCTTCTCTACAAACCAGCTGTAGCTCAGTGAGATTGGGTGGAGACTTCTGTGAAAAACAATTTCCAAGTCTTGCCACAGATTCTCAATGGGACTTAGGTCTGGACTGAGACTGGGCCGTTTATACATAGGAATATGCTTTTATCTAAAACATTCCTTTCCATTGTAGCTCTGGCAGTATGTTTAGGGTAATTGTCCTTCTAGAAGGTGAACTTATGCCTCAGTCTCAAGTCTTTTGCAGCCTCTAACATATTTTCTCTAGGAATTCCTTGTATTTAACCTGAGCTGTAGATCTCTGCAGCTCTTCCAGAGTGACCATGGGCCTTTTGGCTGCTTTGCTAATTAGTGCTCTCCATGCTTGGGATGTCAGTTTAGGTGGTAGTCTGCAGCCATGCCATACTCCTTCCATTTTGGATGATGGATTGAACAGTGCTCTGTGACCTATCTGGAGCAAGGACTACTTTTTTTTTATAACCTCACCCTGCTTTTCTCTTCTCCACAATTTAAACTCTGATATGTCTGGTTTGTTCCTTGGTTTTCATGATGCTGTTTGATCCCTAATGTTCTCAAACAAACCTCTGAAGTCTTCACACAACAGCTTTAGTTATACTGAGGATAAATTATGCACATATGGGATCATTTTACTAATTATGTGACTTCTAAAGGCAATTGGTCACTCAGGATGTTATTTAGGGGTATCAGACTACAGGGGTCTGAATGAAAATGCATAGCACAATGTTCAGATTTAGGTGTTTAAAATAATTATAAAACCATGTATCATTTCCCATATCACATAAAATCCTCCAAAAATGCATTTAAGTTTGTGGAAGTAACGGTGAAAAAGTGCAAAAGTTGATGGGGTGTGAATACTTTTTCAAGTTACTATACATAATATGACGCACCCACCAGGGCCCTGGGGTTACTGGAATTGGACCAGACAGTTCTAAGGGAGAGGTCACGGGGCCGTAATCCGTTTTCATGGCCCTGGCCGTGTCTAAAAATGGAGGATAATTATGTGGTGGTTGGTCGTGACGCCACCCGTGGTGTTTGGCAACGGGGGGTCGACGCTGTGGTTTAGGTCCACTGGGGCTCCAGGGCAAATATATTTGATTGTTCGGACGGTGGTGAACTTTGAAGTGCAGAGAATAAGTGAAGGACACAGAGAGGTGCAGTTTTCTTTACCTTTTACTTGAAAGTAGATGCAATCAGGGGTACCAATTACAGATGACGGATTGAGTCTGGCTTGCCTGGAGGCTTTCAGGGGATCCACCCTGCCAGGTTGGGGACTTTCTTTCTGCGGTCTCCTTTAGGGTCCATGCTGCTTGTAGCTAAGCTGTGGCCCTCTCCTGTGTGATTGAGTCACCCACCAGGGCAATGGAGATACTCGGTACCAGGTCCGGTCGTACTTAAAGGGGATGTCAACTCCTGGGTTGCGACATGATGATTTCTAACCAGTATGGCAGACAGCATGAGCCTATTTCACGGGCACAGTCCTTTTCACTGTCAGCCCCGAGCTTGGTCTGCTACCGTTTAAACCTATAATGCTACAGTCCAGGTTCTCATATTTATATATCTAGAACTATACAGCATGATGGAAGCAACAAAATTTGAAAAAGTAATAAACTTTATTTAAATATTTCAAACGATAATATCATGTTATCAATAAATATGTGAGAATCGCAAAAGACAGAAAAACAGAAGACAAAAACAACCAAAGTAGCAAACTCCAGGATAGAACCCACACCACGCTGAATTATATAATGTATAAGAGGCCTCAATCTGAAATTCTATATACAGTATATATACACACATAGATGCAGCCATGGCTTTTAAGTCATTATAGACTTGGTATAGAGATTTAAACAAGGTATAAATGGACTAGGGTAATAAACTATATTCAGAAAGAGTGACTACCTAGTTCAAACTCTATCCCAAAAGAGTAAATAGATTTTGAATTTAGCATATTAACTTACTATACCTGTAGCCATGGTTGATCTATAGAGGGTGGGTAAGTCCTGCTGCTGTGCAGCCAGGCGCCTCGACGCGCGTTTCACCCAATGAGCTTTGTCAGGCGCCTCCTGCAATTCTACTCTGCCAATCTTGATTGTCACCTCATTATATCCCATCTGAGGCAAGGGCTGACCATTGCTGGCTAGGATGACAAGGTCTTTATCTGGGCTGTGAGCAATGTGTAAATCAACCCAGTAACGCTTAAAGAGGACATATGACATCATTGTCACCTGGGAGCCGATATCCAGTAAGGCATTCATTGGGAAGCCATCAATCACAACGGGCAGGACTGTCTCAAAAGGGGTCTGGGGAAAGGATGCTGCCTCCTGCTGGTATGTAATTGCTGGTCACCTAGAGGGCTCTGTACTGCTAGGATTCCGTTCATGCAGCACCCGGATAACCCTGTCCTTAAAGTGTGCAAAGTCCAGTTCAAGATTTTGTAGGGCCATTAGATGCAGCTGTGTCCTTTGATTGATAGACTTGAGTCCCTCTTTAAACTGCTCCATTAGTAATCTATCTTCAACTTACACGCTGTCAGGGTCAACCTGCTTTATGTCCCGCAGCGCCTCCTGAAGATTAAGAGTCCCGTATACTGTCTTGCACCCAAAGAATCTCATTTTTATCTCTGCTGCTGTGTGGGTGTCCTTCAGTCTGGCCAAGATTTGTTTGACATTTCCTCTATTGGGGTCCGGCCAGGACTTTACTTCCCTCTGGGCTGCACCAGTTAACTGGCCAATGAGGATACTGACATTTTGACTTTCTGACAGGGAGTACACTTTGAACAAGCTACATAGTCGTTCCTTGAAATCACTCAGGGTGTGCAACTCCCCTGAGTAGTGTGGTAACCAGGCCGCTCCTGGTATATATGGCATTGATAACGGCATTATGGGTACAGCGGCTGCCGCTGAATCTCCACCCAAGTTGGGCATTTTCTTCCCCCCTCAGTGAACCTCAGCCAAGCTCCGTTTTCCTTTACCGTTGTCAGCAGCTGCCCTCCGACGGGTTGGATTGAGCTCCTCCTGGTCTCCAAGTCAGGACTTCCTGCTTTTCACTCTTTCACAATCGAGCGCAGCTCCAGCTTCACTTCGCCCAATGACGTCATGATGACATGCTTCATGTTCTTTTTCAGGCTTTTCCCACGACGGCACGCCCCTCTTTGCTTGCGCGCACTGTGTGACACAGTTATAGCTGTGATTTGAAAGCTCATTAAAGTCTCTGGCAGACAATTTATGTCTGGCTCCGAAAATCCTGTTCATGACGCCAAAATGAAGCATCCGCCAGGGCCGTGGGGTACCCAGAATGGGACCGGACTGTTCTATGGGGGAGGTCACGGCGCCGTGTTCCGTTTCCGTGGGCCTGGCTGTGTCATAAAATGGAGGACAATTATGTGGTGTTTGGTCATGACACCACCAATGGTGTTTGCCAATGGGGGGCAGACACGGCAGTTTAGGTCCACTGGGGCTGATGGTGACGCAGAAAAGATGGTTCAGCTCCCTACAAAGTAGAGAGGGGCCCCAGGGCAAATATATTTGATTGTTCAGATGGTGGTGAACGTTGAGGTGCAGAGAATAAGTAAAGGACACAGAGAGGTGAAGTTTTCTTTACCTTTTACTTGAAAGTAGATGCAATCTGGGGTACCAATTACAGATGACGGATTGAGTCTGGCTTGCCTGGAGGCTTTCAGAGGATCCACCCTGCCAGGTGGGGTTAGGAATTTTCCTTCTATGCTCTCTTTTAGGGTTCACTGTTGCTTGTAGCAAATCTGCGGCCCTCACCTGCTTGATGATTTCTAACCTGTATGGCAGACAGCGTGAGCCTATTTCATGAGCACTGTCCTTTTCACTGTCAGCCCCATGCTCTTGGTCTGCTACCGTGCCTTCAGCTGTTTGGTGTGGCCAGGGAACTTGCAGTCCCCTGCCCTCCAGATTCGTCTGTCAGAGCATACAGCACCCGCCCTGCCAAGGACTCTGGCATCCCTCTTTATCAGCACTCCGCTCTGGGGTCAGCTATACACAGTTTTTATTCCCTTGAGCTCTTGTCTCTGCTCCTGTCCCTTCCCTCTCCACAGACCAACTGCTAATTCTCGTCTCTCATTGTCTTGTCACCAGCTCCAGCTGGCTCTCATTTCCATGACAGCTCCCCTGTTTACTCTCTCAGCTGACTTCTTTCTGACTCACTAACACCACCCGCTGGCCAGAATTCATAAGGAAGCTCCCCTTTCTGGCCTGGAGCAGGATTTGACATGTACACTGTGCTACCTGGCATGGGGACCTTCCTTCTTGCCTCCAGGCATGACATCACCCTTTAGACGGAGGCGATGTCATTGTGGCAACCGGACTCTGGGGTGCCACAAATACCCTTGTAATGTGCTGACTAACTGTAATAAATAGCAGTTCTATTACTGTACAAGTTATAATGTAGTAACAAGATTTCTTAACATTGTATGAAAAATTAACTTGTGTTGGTGCCATTCCACGCCTCTAATTTCCAAATCTATTTTGTTGAAGTATGAGAAGAAACTATCACATGGAAATGGGGGGAATATTTAAAGGGAATCTGCCACCAGGTTTTGCCACTTAATTTGAGAGCAGCATAATGAAGAGACAGAGACTAGTAAACCTGCTGCCATATCATCCGCTATACTAATTATCCTGCCCCCACCACTGATTGACAAATGTTTGTGCATGGGCAGAAAGCTGCCAGTCATGTGGGCGGAGTTATATATAGCTCAGCATTCAGAGAACTGGTGGAGTTGCAACAAACAGCTCAGTTATTGATACCTCGCTGGAATCAGGATCTCTACCCCTACATTATGCTGCTCTGAAATAGAGTAGAAAAAACCTGCTAAGACTCCCTTTAAGGATTATGCATATGACAAGATCACATTCAAAGCCATAGTTTCAGTGCTGCAAGGCGCAAGTACTAACCACTGGATCACTGTATAAGCCTAATTGTGGTTGTCTGCTTTCAGAACTGAGGTTTCAGAGCTACTCCCAATGCTTAACCACTGAAACACTTACTTCTTTGGCAATCAGGGGTCATTTCTATCATGCTAGAAATACAAATCTTACATACATATATATATATATATATATATATATGTGTATATATATATATATATATATATATATATATATGTACACACACACACACATGTACAGTTGAAGCCAGAAGTTTACATACACTGTATAAAAAGACACATGCATGTTTTTCTTAGCATCTGATATCTTAATATCCATTTTAGGTCAATTGGGATTACCATAATTATTAATATTTGCCAGATGCCAGAATAATAAGAGAGAGAGATAATGTTTAAAGGCATTTTTATTACTTACTGCAAGTTAAAAGTTTGCATTCACTAAGATTACTTTGGCTTTAAACAATTCTGGACTGCCGATGTGATGATGTCATATGCTTGGAAGCTTCTGATTTTTCAGTTTTTTTTGGGGGGCAATATCTAAGTTACCATATATACTTGTGTATAAGCCGAGTTTTTCAGCACTTTTTTTGTGCTGAAAATGCCCCACTCAGCTTATACCCGAGTCATGGTCCCAGAAAGCCGGTGGGGGAGGGGAAACAGAAGGTCAGAGGCCGGAGCTGGCGGCTGTGGCTAAAGCCTGTGCTGCTGCTGTAATAGCGCAAAGTGCCAGCCGCAGCTGTCGGCTTCCAGCACTCATCATACTCACCTACTGACGCGCCCTCAGTGCTGGCACTGCATCTCCGTTCCGGCTGCCGGCGCCTGCAGCTCTTCCAGCTGAGCGATCACGTGACACCGCTCATTAAAGTAATGAATATGCATGCCTCTCCACTTCAACGGTCATGGCGTGCATATTCATTACCTTAATGAGCGGGGTCACTTGATTGCTCTGCAGGAAGAGCTGCTGGAAGCATAAACAAGATGAAGTGCCACCAAGGGTGCGCACGCAGGTAAATAGTATGTTTTTTTTAACAGGAATAATACATAGGGATAAAGGATAAAGCCATGCACACCAGGACAGGGACTTGGGAGCCATGCATACCAGCACAGAGACTTGGGAGCCATGCATGCCAGGACAGGGACTGGGGAGCCATGCACACCAGGACAGGGACTGGGGAGCCATGCACACCAGGACAGGGACTGGGGAGCCATGCACACCAGGACATGGACTTGGGAGCCATGCATACCAGGACAGGGACTTGGGAGCCATTCATGCCAGGACAGGGAGCTATGCACACCAGGACAGAAACTGGGGAGCCATGGACACCAGGACAGGGACTGGGGAGCCATGCATACAATGACAGGGACTGGGGAGCCATGCATACAAGGGCAGGGATGGGGAGCCATAAATACCATGATAGGGATGAGGGCACAATGCATACCCGGCTTATACACGAGTCAATAAGCTTACACAGTTTTCCTTGGTGAAAGTAGGTGCCTCGGCTTATACTCAGGTCGGCTTATACTTGAGTATATACAGTAATTAGAGACGCACCTGTGGATGTATTTTAATGCACACCTGAAACACACTGCTTCTTTGTGTAGCCGAAAGCATGTTGCGGGATGCAGTGACAGGCAGGAGAGAGAGCAAGGGTTAACAAACTTAACAATTTACTTAAACAGGGTATTAACTCCTCGCAGAGAGATAAACGGTTAAAGAATAGGTAGAAGAAACAACAAGAACGAAATATTGGCAGTCCAGTTATTAAATTTATTGTGTTCTTAATGCTCCTCTACCACAGATGATCCTGCAGGGGTTGTAGCACCGGTGACGGCCAGTAAGAGGTCCACAGAGGAAGTCCTTTGAACAATGATCCATCTTCTGGAGGCAGCGGTCAGTCTCCAGTACCTTCTGCTGAGCTCCTACTCCATCAACTTGTGAGGCCAGAGCAAACCAGGCCGCAGCACTCTCAGGATGGAGAATGGGCTGTCTTCCAGCAGATGGCAGGGTAGGCCGCAAACGAATGTCCAATACTCGACCGTCTCTCCTCCGCATGTGTGCAGTACTCACAGTCTCTGGGTGTGCGACACCTCTCTCTTTCTCGGCCCTGCTGGTCATCACGGAAGCTGACAGCTACAGGCTATCACAGCATCGGTGCTCAGTGGGCAGAACACACTGCTCACCCTGCTGCACGCTGTCTGTTTACGCCAAACCCCCGCCACTACATGCACTTTTTCTTTTATAGCACCCCTCCTACCCGGGTCATGAGGTCGGTACGGTCCCTCATTACTTCCCCCAGGCAACATGGGAGACAGCTTCAACAATTCCAGACCCGGCTCGATACAGGTACCCGCAGCTCGGTCATCCTCCTTACATAAGATCATGGGAAAGTCTCAAGTAATCAGCCAAGATATTAGGAAGAGAATTGTGGACTTGCATAAGTATGGCTCATCCTTGGGTACAATTTCAAGATACCTGAAGGTGCCTGGTTTAACTTTACAAACAATTATATGCAAATACAAAAAAGATGGGAATGTCCAGCCATCATACCGCTCAGGAAGGAGACGGGTTCTGTGTCCCAGAGATGAACGTGCTTTGGTCCGACATGTGCATATCATCCCAAGGAAAAAAGCAAAAGACCTTTCGAAGATGATGGCAGAAGCTGGTAAGATTGTGTCAATATCCAAAGAGAAACGGGTACTGTATTAACATGGGCTGAAATGCCACTCTGCCAGGAAGAAGCCATTACTCCAAAAGAAACATAAAAAGGCAGATTAATGCTTGCAAATGCACACAGGAACAAAGACTTACATTTTTGGAGACGTCTTGTGGTCTGATGAAACTAAAATTGAACTTTTTGGGTATAATGGCTATCATTACGTTTGGAGGAAAAAGGGAGAAGCTTGGAAGCCTATGAACACCATCCTGACTGTGAAACATGGGGGTGGCAGTGAGTCGCCCGCCTGGGCAGTGGGGTACTCAGTACCGGTTCCGGTTGCACTTAAAGTGGATGTCACAGTGACTGCGACTGGGCGCTCACTTAAAAGGGGAAAGTTCTTTTAATGGGAATTTGGTAATAAAGTCTATTCGTGATGCCACCTGTGGTTCTTGGTCAGAGGGGACCGACGCTGCTTAAATGGGTCCTCTGGGGTGATGCTGTTGCAGCAAGATTGTTACACTTCCCACAGGTGAAGCGGGGTCCCCAGGGCTCCCAAGGTGTATGGGCAAGGATGGTTTATGCCAGCAAATAAGTGGAGGGCACAGAGTTGTAAAGACTTTATCTGGTTTATTGACAGTAGCAGTCCATAATCCAAGGCATGGTCCGGCCGGCCTGGAGGCAATAGAGAATCCCTCCCCCAGATGAGGTCCATAAGCCTTCCTACTAGTGCTAATATGCCGGGTCCCTGCCTGTAGCTTGCTGGCAAAATCCTCTCTCTCCTGTTCTGAGACAGGTACCTGTATGGTGGGCAGCTTGAGCCATTTTATAGGGTTTCTATCAAGACCTGGGCTCTTCAGGTGATGCTTCGCCTCCAGGCGTGGTATGGGCAAATAACATAGAGTGCTATGCCCTCCGGTTCTGCTATGTGTCCTAGAGCACAACACAGCCTCGGGCTCCCGGTGCCTGGTTCCTGCACTTCGGCTCTGAGGGCGCCCGATCACAGTTCCTCTCTAAGCCCCTTGCTTTCTCCACTGTGCCTATTTCCTCAATAGCTCCACTACATTCAACCCCTCGGGTTCACATCCTTCCCTGGAGCTGCAACTCAGCCCTGGCTGCATGGCTCCGCTGTCTGCTCTCTGTTCCAGACTTCCTTCTCTCTCCTCTCCCTCCAACAGACTGCTCTCTTTGGTCTCCCTGGACCAACTGACTAACTCCTCCTCCAAGAATATATCTATCTAAGGGAAGCTCCCCTGAATCCGAGTCATGAGCTTCCCCTTCTGGCCTGGAGTTAGAATATGTTGTGTGTAGGTGCATTACCTGGTAAAGAGAATCCTCCTTGCCTCCAAGCTTGATATTGCCCTACCCAAAAGGAAGGCAACATCACTGTGACAACCGGTTACCTGGGGTGTTACACTAGCATCATGTTGTGGGGTTGTTTTGCTTCAGGAGGAACTGTTGCACTTCACAAAATAGAAAGCATCATGAGAAAAGTAGATTATGTGGCAATACTGAAGCAACATCTCAAGACATCAGCCAGGAAGTTAAAGGGAACCTGTCACCTGAATTTGGCGGGACTGGTTTTGGGTCATATGGGCGGAGTTTTCGGGTGTTTGATTCACCCTTTCCTTAACCGCTGGCTGCATGCTGGCTGCAATATTGGATTGAAGTTCATTCTCTGTCCTCCATAGTACACGCCTGCACAAGGCAAGATTACTTTGCGCAGGCGTGTACTATGGAGGACAGAGAATGAACTTCAATCCAATATTGCAGCCAGCATGCAGCCAGCGGGTAAGGAAAGGGTGAATCAAACACCCAAAAACTCCGCCCATATGACCCAAAACCAGTCCCGCCAAATTCAGGTGACAGAGTCCCTTTAAAGCTTGGGCTGAAATGGGTCTTCCAAATGGACAATGACCCAAAGCATATTGCCAAAATGGTAACAAAGTGGCTAAAGGATAACAAAGTCAATGTTTTTGGAGTGGCCATCACAAAGCCTTCATCTCAATCCTACTGAAAATGTATGGGTAAAGCTGAAAAGGCAAATGCGCGCAAGGCGACCTACAAACCTGGATCAGTTACACCAGTTTTATCTGGAGGAATGGGCCCAAATTCCGACCAACTATTGTGAGAAGCTTGTGGAAGGATATCCCAAACGTTTGACCAAAGTCATTCAGTTTAAGGGCAATGGTACCAAATACTAATGAATTATATGTAAACTTTAGACTTTGCAGTATGTAATAAAAATGCCTTAAAACATTCTGTCTCTCATTATTCTGGCATTTGGCAAATATTAATAATTATGGTAATCCTGATTGACCTAAAACAGGAAAGGTTTATTTTGATTTCATGTCAGATATTAAGGAAAACATGCATATGTGTCTTTTTATATAGTGTATGTAAACTTCTGGTTTCAACTGAACATATATAAAGTCTTCCACATGTGAACAACTGTATAAAGTGTTTCTAAACCACAGTTAAGTTTGCCAGAGGCAAGGGTGGCATGATGTATTTGGATTTGAGGGAGGTCTTTACATGTCATCTTCACAACCAGCAGCCAATCCTGGTGTTACAGAAAATATCCTTGAGTTGCTAGGTGTGGTTTTGAAACGTCCTTATAAAAATCAGAAGCCCAAGGCTGCATTCTTCTGCTTAGCATTTGTGAGTCGGCTCTGCAGACAGTCTCTTCATCCGTAAGTTTTTACTTTGTTTTTCTTTTTATACATCTTTTCTGCTTTTCTTATCTTTCTTTTCTTTTCTTCTAGAGCTAAAAACAGAGTAAGAGCAAAGCTATCTGCGTGTGTTAAACATGTTGTAATGATCTGTGAGACGCACTAGAAGAGTATAACGAGTAGGAATTTAGAATAGTTTAGTACAGTTCATTTCCTATTTCTGTGGTTTCATTCTTAACCATGGAAACATATTGGGAAGGAAATCCAAACTGTGAGTCACACGTAACCTCCGGCCTTAAACTGTACAAAAACATTTTAATGCTTTATTTCCAGGCATTCTCTAAATCTGTATAATTAGTCTGTATATAAAGCTGTATGCCTGCATGTATTGAGTTAATGCTATAAAAGCAAACTTTAAAAGGAGACTTTCTTCTATTCTTATGAAACTGGTTTTTCAAGTTCAGGACAACTTTCGTCATGTCTGCATTTGTAATAAGGGTATGGCTAGGAGTGTTTTTCATCCTAAGGCTGGGTTCACATTGCGTTAAGTGCAGTCCGCTGACGGCATCCGTTACATAGCGGCACTAACGCTATGTAACGGATCCGTTAGCGCACCCATTGACTGCCATTATGCAGCGCATCGCTAACGCATGTCATAATCGGCATGCGTTAGTGATGTGCTGTTATTCTGTGACGGACCTCGGACGCAGTCTGCAGCGATTTTGGGTCCATCCCCAATAGCACAGATAGAGCATCTGCGCTATCGCGATCGCATAAACGCGATCTTTTTCGTCACTTGCGTTAACGCAGTCCGTTTAATGTATACGTTGAACAGACTGCACTAACGCAATGTGAACCTACCATCCTACATTTTACTTATAAAAGTACTGAATTGTTTGAAAACTGTGGAAAATGCTAATAATTAAATACATTTCTGAAGGGAATAACCAGAAAGCCTTCTGCCGCCAAGAGTGTACTACTTCTGGAGGTCAGAAGAGGGTGACACACAGGATTTCTCCAATTTGAACCCTTATAACATTCCTCCCTACTTGCTAATACAGTGACAATTCTTTTTCTCAGATTACATGATTACATGCAGCTATAAAGTCAGAAATCAAACTTTTGACTTCTACAGGAGTGTTCTGTGCTTGCTGTATGTCCTGTGTATAGAAGGGGCAAGAGGGAAGAGATGACCAGTCTTCCCTTCATCTACTGCTGCTAGGGTGATCCTGTTTTACTTTGCTGCCCTTACAAAATAATTTTGTGGTGTACCACCAATGGCAGCAGACCACGTGGCCGATTTGCGGCCCATGAACCAGGGTGGGGAGGGGGGGGGTGGGGTGGGGTGCTGTTTTGAAAAACTATTGCAAATTTAATTTTGCCGTATTCCCAGCTCCACCAAATTGGACAGAACTGGGATAGGTCACAGAGGGGGCAAAAACGCTACAGATCATCTAATTCCAGATGAGCTGTGGTGTTACCTACACCATAAATCTTACCCCAGTCAGGGGCTGGAGACTGGAGTAAGATTTCTGGTGTTGCACAAGAAAGCATGCACTACTGGCCATAAACTGCAGACTCGTAGAGAGCTGTTGACCCCTTCATAAATTCGGAGCATCTGATGCCACGACCCCCCTACTCCCATCATCAAGACCAGCGAGAAAACCATTGGTCTTCAAGAATCGGAGCCTGAATGTTTTTATTATCATACTGTAATACATTTTATCCTCAAAATACTGAAATACAACAATATATAAAAATGAAAATCAAATACACTCTGACATATTTAATACACCCTCTGCCAATCAGGGTGTGGCATCCATTCGCTGGTATAGTGAAATCTCTTCACATTTCTTTTACTCCTGCATAGCATAACAATCTCCTACTACACAGTTGTTTGGGTTGCCAACCATAAATTTATGGACTGTTCATTGAAAACAGGCGTTTTTCTGCAGTAACTTGCAAAAAAAAGAAAACTGTACATGATTAAATTTTTTTTTACATACGTATACGTGCTAAAAAGGCTGAGTGATAATAGATTATCTTCGATGTGCTCTAATACTATGTTCGAATCCCCGCGGCTACATGTCTCGTGGCTGTTCGACAGACGCAACCCATGCAGGGATTGCCTATTTGTTAGGCAATCTGTGTATGTGTTGCAACTCTCGAATAGCCGTGAGACATGCAGCCGCGGGACTCGAACATAGTATTAGAGCACACCGAAGATACCCTATTAGCATTCGAGCATGGTCAGATATCACTTTATCCGCCCAAGCTCGCTCATCACTGCTGACCACCAATCACTACTGAGTCCGCCATGGGAGTCCACATTTGAAGACTCTGTTTCTAAGTTCCACCGAACCAGGGTTTGTCCTTCTGTATGAATGAAAGTGGCAGAGGGTGGCTATGTTACACCGTGCCTGTGTCAGCGTAGGCCCTTGCCTGTATCTATAGTGTATAGTATAGAGTCTACATTATACGCTATTCAGTACAGATTTTTGCAACACTTTTTAAAGAAAAAAGCTGAAGTTAGATGTTAGCTGGTTATCTGACATGCTTTTCTTTTCTCATGATGCATATTTTGGGTCAGTGAGCCTTTTTTGCAAAATGCATCATCCTCATGGCCTTCTCGATTTCTTGTCCAAAAAAGAGTTCTTCTAAACTTCCAAGATGGACTTTTATTTTAGAATAAGTCTATGTATTTAATTAGCTCCTAGCCTGCTGCGGAAATGTTAGTAACAGGAAATGAGTCACATTATGCATTGCAGCTTTATAAGGAAAACGTAACATTTTACTCATGTGGGATGAGAGATTTAGAGCCACCTAGTTACGGTGTATTGCCAGGTATACAAATGTGGCCACTTTTTAAATCTGTTGGTAAGCGTAATACATTTTCATGTTTGGAGAGTTGCTAATGTTTCAGTAGCGACGTACATATCACTAAGATCAGAAAAGCGAAAGTGGTAAGTCAAGGATTCATTACAAGGAGGGTCTGATTTCCTGTGCATTGAGAATAAGATAATTAAAAAGACCACCACTGCTGAAAGGTATAGCTCATAGGTCTTATCAGCATGTTGCTTTAATCTTTACTTTCCAGGTCCCCATTGGCCTTTTTCACCCATGTTCACTATAGAACACTCTGAGCCACAGTTATCCCATAACTAGAGATGAGTGAATATGTTTGGCTCCCTCCTTATTCGGCAACCTTTAGCGCTTACCGAATAAGCTGCAGAGGGACGCCGGATACCTGGAGTGCTCCAGCTGATCAGCTGTTTGGCGCCAGAGCTGCATGTGTCGCGGCTGTGTGACAGCTACAGTACATGCATGGAGAGCCTGTGTGTTGTGACTGTCACCCAGCCGCATCACATGCAGCTGTAGCACTGGACCCTGATTATTGGGAGCGCTCCAGGTATCCGGGTTCCCTCTGCAGGTTATTCTTTTAAGCTCTATAGCTTGCCGAATAATTAGGGAGCCGAACATATTCGCTGATCTCTACCCATAACATAACCAATTAAAGAGCCCCATTTTACAAAAGTGAACACAGGCTACTGGCATGCCATCTCTATCTATAACTGTCAGTTGCGGTGAACCCACATAACTTCCATCCATAATGCCTCTGTTATGATGTCAGAACCAGTTTCTGTATAGTGTGCCCTGAACATTGCTGAACACAACACATTAATAGACAAATCTGCTATGGCAAGAAGATAAGGTGAGTCTAAAAGCACATGATGACTGTTCAAACCAAGCGCAAGGGCTCGGTGCTCTTTTAGTGTTGCCAAAACGTTCAGTGCTCTTTCCCACCTACCTGTTTTCCATCTATGGCCACCTCCTCTTCCTTGATTGACAGCTCTGATTTTGCAGGAGACAGAAAAGGGTGGAGATAGATGGTAAACAAGTACATGGGACGGTGCATTGAACCACTTGCCCATGCCATTCCGATCGTCTTTTAATGGCTTCCGGTTTCCAAAGAGGTCAAGCGGTTAAAAGAAGAGACCTGACAATTCTTGATGCATCTTTAGCTCAAGACTCTCTTTACAATAGAAGTCAATGGAAAGATGCCCGGGTATCTTATTGAGCGTTTTGTCAATGCTTTTGCCTCAAACGCCAATAATGGTTTCTTCATTGTTGAGTGGAGTTTAAAAAAATGTGTAGTAAACTCCAACACAAAAGTCTGCCCGCCCCCCCCCCCCAAAAAAAAAAAAATGCTTGGTAAAAAGCTAACAAACCTCTGCCGACTGTAAAAAATAATGAAAAATGCTCAGGAAACTACAAAAAAGTGCTAGAAAAGACACTTTGGGTTTACAAAATGCCAAAGAAAAGGAGCGATTCCTGAAGTGTTTTGCTCTAGAAAAACTGAGGTTTTTGGCCACCTGGAAAAAATGTTGCGTGAACATAATAATAATAATAATCTTTATTTGTATGGTGCCAACATATACCGCAGCGCTTTATTATTATTTATTATATTATTATTATTATTAGCCATATATGTGAACATACTTTAACAGTTGTAAGCAAATCACTGCATACTAAGTAAAAGTTTGAACCGTTCCAAAGACCAATGTAGAATCAGTTCACCGTCTCTAAGGCTTGCATCCAACTATTTTTTTTCATTGCACAATAATTTTTCTCTTTTTTTCCTACTTTGCAGAGCCTCATCTACACCATGTCTTTTGTGCAAGAGTTCCTTCGTCAGGCCTTTTACCTGGATGAGAATGCTGAGCATGCAACCGTAATTATACTCAGAACATTTTCTATAGCCCTGCACTTCAGTTATTGCTTTTCTGACGTGTAATAAATAGTAATAGTTGTATTTGCTAACACAATGGTTTGCTTTGTTTTGGCTCAATATGTGTCTTATAATGGATAATTTTTACTTTTTAGCAAAAAGCTAGTGGGGGACTTCAGGCGGCTCCAACATATGACGCAACCGCAGATGCTACAGCCATAGACAGGGCCATCAAAGCTAAAGGTAGACCTGGGGCTTCTTACCCTCATTGCTACTGGCGGTGTAGAAATGTAATAATAAAGTTGTCCTAATGAAAATAAGGATAAATCAAGCATCTTCAAAACTGTAATTGTGTTATAGTGATTATATTTTATCATATCAAAACATTATGTTGATTAGTCTTAAAGGGTTTGTCCGAGTATTGTCCTTCTCAATCACTATGTTTCCTCCAAATAAAATTATAACAGCTATAGTCAATTCCAGTACCGGCACTATGCCAGTGGCGCCAGCAGTGGTTTGTGTGACATTGTTATGTGACCATTGAGTGGCTGCTTTACTCTCCCTTCCTTCAGGCAAATCAGACATCAAAGGAAGTGTGAGAGGAGTCGTAGCTCTGCTCTCCTCTGGATGTCAGTTATGTCTAAAGGAGAGGAGAGAAGTGAGAGTTGATTGGCCTCAGGGATTGCGTGACATAACATTGTCACACCAGCCCTTAGAGAGCCAGTGCCGACACTGCTGGAAAGGTGCTGGCACTGGAGGTAAGTATGAGGGCATGTTCAGTGTTTGGTCAGTATTTTACCTCAGTATTTGTGGTAACGTGTTTCTATTATACTTTTCCTCTGTTCCCCTCTTGGTTTTAGCTTACAAATACTGAGGTAAAATATTGACCAAATACTGAAAGTATGATTGTCTCCTGAGTGTTATTATTGTACTTCAGTGAAACATAGTGTTTGAGAAAGGGTTATCCAAGTAGTAAGCAACTCCTTTGAGAATGCTTGGAAACACAGGTGATATACTACTATTTAAAACTTGAATTGACCGGTATACGTCATTAACTAATCTTTTTTCTCACAAAGTCATATGGCAAAATCTTTTATGTGCCCCAGAAACACACAGAGGTGCAGCATAGCCCCATCACAGAATATAGGTGGTGAATTGCATATCCACACAACACACATCTGTGTACACATATAAGCTACTATTGTAAATCTCCAGTTGCTAAAAAATGTTATAAACCAATTACATTAAGTCCTTAAGTTAGTTTCCCTAAATGATGGGTCATATATACTGTACATATTGGCCCAACGATGTATTACAGTCAAAGGCTGTATATATGATATTTATTAAAGAAGGCGGCAAGTCAAAACTTACTTCAATTTTCATCTTTGGAATTTTTTCTTTTGAAAGGTGTCGATGAAGCAACTATAACTAATATTTTGACAAAGAGAAATAACGCCCAGCGCCAGGCCATTAAGGCAGCCTACAAGAGCTCCACTGGAAAGGTCAGTATAGTAAGATACCTCCAAAAGTCCACCTCTGTGAGAAGGGCATGTATAATAATCTAGATAAGATGTTCAGTCAGGATATAAAGGGACTGGAAAATCTATATATTTTCTTTGTGGTGATCACCAATCTAAATGACTAGCGCAGCAATTAAGGCTACTTTCACACTAGCGTCGGACTCGGCCCGACGCACTGCGACCGAGGTTCTGATGCTAGCAGTGAATGCGCCGCACAACGGAGGCAGTGGATGCATTTTTCCTGCGCATCCACTGCCCCATTGTAAGGTGCGGGGAGGTGGGGGCGGAGTTCCGGCCGCGTATGCGCGGTCGGAAAAAGCGGTCCGTCGGCAGCATAAAACCTTACATGTAATGTTTTCTGCTCCCAGCGGTCCGCCACAACACGGCGCAACTGTCGTACGACGGTTGCGACGTGTGTCAATGCGCCGCAATGCGTCGCTAATGTTAATCTATGGGGCAAAAACGCATCCTGCAAACAACTTTGCAGGATGCGTTTTTCCCATAAGTGACGCATTGCGACGTATTGCAAAAAACGCTAGTGTGAAAGTAGCCTTAGCTGGTACTCGCTAAGAAATTTCACTGTCATATACAGTAGCAGTAAGATTAAGAAATAATTGCATCTATCAGGGTCAGGAAAAGTAGTCCAAGTAGCCATGACTGATCCACAGAGGCAAAAAAATGAAGACACGGCATAATGACAAACGAATGGTGATGTCAATTTGTTAGGATGAATTCCAAGAAAAATACAATGGTGTTTTTAGAGAAATTGATTTGTTTTAATTTATATGATAGTTAGTCATTAGACAGATATATCAGGAGAGCTGACATGTCCCTGACAAAAATATACTATCCAGCTACATACCATATCTATTTATACATTATTATAAAGAGGATAATTCTTTACTAGTACACATTGCAAAAAGTTATTTTCAGAAATATAATTTTTGCAAATCATTGAAAGTTGTCTGATATATATCATATCTAAGCCACATTGGAACATTAGTGATTTGACTTTTACTCAGGACATCTTGGCTTAAGGTGAACCTGGCCACTGATCATGGGCAGCATGTATTAGGCATTGACTATATGATCACATCCAGATATGTTTGACTCTGAAACGAAGTGACATTTCAGAGAAAAACATACTTTAATAGCAGCCATGATGTAGATTAGTCAAATACAAAGGTCCCCAGCTGCTTCTCCCTGCCCACTACCCTGGATTGACAGGTATCTGCCTTCATGTGTAGCAGAGACCATGTTAACCCAGGCTAGTAGGTAGGGAGAAGCCCCAGGGGACCCGCCTGTCTCACTAGTTCCCAGTGCTGCTCCATCTCTGGCAGCTGTAAAATTATGTTTTTTTCTGAAATGCCATATAGTTTCAGAGTCAAACATGTATGATCTCAGCCAATGCCTGAAACATGCTGCCCATGGATTGGGCCGCATGTGTCAACTGTTAAGATCTCTTTAAAGTCAGTGCGTTGCTTCATCTGCAGGTAGCTTGTCAAAGGTGGAGCTAAGCAAATTCATATATAGTGGTTAGAAAAAAAAAGATAGTATACCTAGCAATCTGTTCATTTAAATCAGCTTTTTTAAAAACTAAGAAACCAAGTCGGTAGTTCAGTAGGTGGTCCCTCTTAATGACTGACAGTTATCCCTGCAATCTCACACAAGGAAGGCTGTCAATTATTACACGTCTCCTCCTCCAACCTGAACATTTATGGCATTTTGATAAACGTATGACATAAATGTCCAATAAATGTAGATTCCATCTATCATAAGAACAATGAATGAAGTTTGCCACAAACACTCCCATTGAAATGGCCACACATTATCACACTTGCAAACTAGTTTCTATAGAAGCTCCGGTAGGAATTAATGGAGAAAGTCACAGATGTAAAAATAAATGTAAAAAAATATGCTAAAGCTTGTATGTCATTGTTACTTTTATGTTTTTCAAGCCTCTAGAGGATGCTTTGAAGAAGGCCCTTTCTGGTCACTATGAGGAGGTTGTTTTGGCTCTGCTGAAAACGCCAGCTGAATTTGACGCTCAGGAACTTAAACATGCCACCAAGGTACATTACAGATGAGAAAATATTGACTATTTCTTTGGTTACAGTGTCATTGTGTATGCAGTACAGCGGTGTAGACACTCGCATTCCCGGCGGTCACCTGAGGTTGTTATGATATGTGATCCCAGCGTCCAATCATTGCTGGTGTTACTGTCCTTTCCTTTGGACGTATCAGTAATCAAGAGGGAGTGAGAGCTGCGACAGGGCACTCACTTTCTCTTGATTACTAATACATCTGAAGGCTGGGAAGGTAAAAGCAGCAATGATTGGGCACTGGGCTCACGTGTCATAACAATCTCCGGTGACCACCGGGAATGTGAGTTTCTACAATGCTGCAGCAGGAATGACACCGCCACGCAAAATGAGTATAAATGTTTTCAATTTCTTAGAACCAAATATGTGTAATGACATAAGGTTGTCAAATTAGTGGACAACTCCTTTAAACCCATAATTCATCTAGGTTTGGCATCCACGTAACCAATTTTATACTTTCAATCTCTAAAGGGGCTCGGAACTGATGAGGATGCTCTTATTGAAATCTTAGCATCAAGAACAAACAAGGAGCTCAGAGAAATCAACAGAGTTTACAAAGAATGTAAGTAATGGAAATGATGAACTCAATCTTTAGGGTTCTTTATGATCCTTAATATTAGTTGCTGTCATGCTCCGGGTTATATCCTCCAATTAGATGAATTAATCATTTTCAAAATTCTTCATTGTGTTATGAAGAATAATGGTCCCAATCTAATATTATCCCTTGAAAAATACTTCATAAGACCACATTTTAAACATAGGAATCATTTTGGGGCTGTATATTTTAAAAATATTATTTGAAAGCTAGAAATGGTTCACAGGTGTGTTTCACTACTATGACATTGATGGCCGTTTCATAGGATAGGCTGTCAATATCATAATGGTGCGGTCTTACACTCAACACCTGCGCGATCAGCTCTTCTCATATCCGTGGTGGATGGAACTATACTGTTGCATTAACTGCTGAGTACTGCAGGTCATCTCCAAATTCATTTGAATATTATCTGATCTGGTGGTGTTCAGCTGTGCAACTGTTAATATTTGGTCATTGCTGGAGCTCAGAACATCTGATCAGTGAAGGTTCTGGAGCGCCCCCAGACACAGGGCCACGCGTTTCGGTACCGGGCCTCTCTGGTTCGGTTCTGAGGCTGTCATGGTGGCTAGACCCGGTCCGCGACCCTGCTAAGGAGCGTCCAATGAGTGTAGTATTGCAGTCTGTCAGGGGTTCGTGACGCCACCTGTGGTGTTCGGTCAGGGTGACCGACGCTGCTATGGGGTCCACTGGGGTGATGGAATGGCAGCTGGATGGTATACATTCCCACAGGTGAAGTATGTCCCCAGGGCTTCCCAGTAAGGTGGATGGTGATGGTGTGAGGTACAGTCAATAACGAGGATACAAGGTTGCAGTCTCTTTACCTCTTTACTGAAGGCTTCAAGATCCTCTATCCAGAGTACGTTTAACAGGGCTAGCAGAGACCGGCCGGTCCGATGGGCACATCCAGAGTTTCCTTCACAGATGGAAATCGTTGCCTACCACTAGCGCCTGTGTGTTGTAGTCCTATCCTGCTGAGCATTCGGAATAGTCCTCACAACTGCTGTTCTCGTTCGTTCGTTATCTACAGCTCTCTCTCGTTCTTTGGTTCCAGATGTTACTAGTTTCTAACATCCCCCAGGTATGTTATGGCTAGGACGCGAGCCGCATGACGGGAAGGCTTGGAGGTCTTCCGGGACCCTAGAGACGCCTCTCTCCCAATGTTGCCCCCTATGTCTTCGTAGGTGTAGAAGGTAGACAGCCAACCTATGACTGACTGTCCAGCGGAGTTTGAAGTAAAGCCTGAAGTCAGTTACTCCTACGGTGTTCCGGCCACCGACTATGCGCCTCAGTAAGATGTTGCATTTCTCTCTCTCGGCACGACTCTTATGCTTGATCTCGTTTACACGGTTCCACAATATCCTTCCCTTCGTGTCTCTTTCTTAGGATACCGCCGCAGGGTGTGCAGGCACGGTTCCGTCACGTTCTGTTCTGTTCGCTAGGCACCTGCTAGGTTCCCACGCCTGACAGGGACCCCCATGTGCCTTCTCCCTGCAACACCCCCTGCCACGGGATGTTGCCTGGTTCCAACCCAGTCAGCTTCTGACTAACTTCCTCCCCAGCCCCTAGTTTTACCAGTGTGAGGAGTGGCCCAATAAATAAAGCCTTTTTCTCCCCCTAGTGGCCGGAGTGTGAAGTGTAATGTGTTCTGGTGATACCTGGTCAGGAGAACTCCTTAGTGCCATCAGACGTACCGCTGCTCCCCTTAGCGGCAGAGCGCCATACTGCAACGACCAGGTCTCTGGGGCGCTGCAGTTCCAGTTGTCAGATCCCTAGTGACCTGATATTGATGGGCATGACCTATAGGTTGAAGACTCCTACTACGAATAGGCCAGCAATATCATAGTATCATAGTAGTTAAACACCCTTCTATTGAATGGATTGGCTGGTCTCTCTTATAATGAAAGGCTATCAACATCTATTTAGAACCAGTAGTAGTAGTGAGCATATGGAATGCACTATTACAAAAGACATATACTATATCATAAATTAAAAATGGGCTTGCCGAAATGAAGAATTTTTCAAGGTATTAAATGTAGGTTTTTATTAACCAACATGTCTCTGCACTGGACTGGCACCTCAAGGTAAAAAACAAATCTGCAGCAAAGAAAAAGTGGTTGCATCAAAACTCCTACACCAAGTAAGCTAAGTATTACATCACTGTAATCAGGGTCTTTGCCGTTATATGCCATTATATTATGCTGGCATTTTGGTGCCATATGCAGATGAAGCCAATGGCGCCCCATCCTGCCCAAAATCAAAAGAATGGGTCAGAGACTAAGATGACAGGACCCTCAACGCACCTTCCCTTTGCCCACCGATGGGTTAGATAACAAGCTCTGATGACCAGTTCCACTAAAATTCTTACCTTTTTCACCCCAAAATACCAGCAAAAGTAAAAAAGCAGTATATTTTAGGGATGTGACTTAACAGGGAGTGCAATTTCAAACTTAGATATAGAATCAATTATTATTTGCGGACCATTTTTGCAATACTGTCGAAAAATATTGATATTCATCCCTGACGTCCTATATTTGAAATGTCAAGCCCAAGGATAGTCATGGAAACAAATATAGCTTAAGTATAGTGGGGGCCGTTCAGTTTCAATTAAGGTGTCCAGTATTTGGAAGATACCCTAACAGAAAATAAGCAGATCCCACTACAGATTAAGGGATACGTTTGATGTTTTTTTGCGTCTGCCATCGGACAAATACATCTTTCATAAAACCGTGGTTTTGGTGATGTATTCATGTAGTGATGATTAGTGATGAGCGAGTGTGCTTGGCAAGGTGTTATCCGATCACGCCCGTGTGCTTCGGCATGCTTTAATATTATGTTCGAGTCGCCTTGGCTGCATGTCTCGCGGCTCTTTGACAGCTGCAATATATGTAAGGATCGCTTAACAATTGTGTAGCTCCTAATAGCAAATATTCATCTTTATGTTACAGTATACAAGAACGATCTGGCAAAGGACATAACTTCTGATACATCTGGAGATTTCCAAAAAGCATTGCTTGCACTCGCAAAGGTATGTGTGTACGGTATATTTAGTAAGATCTGCATGGCGTACAGGATAAGGGCGTACAGACCCTAGATTCAGGCTATGTTTCTGCTGTCGGGCCTTTAGAGGGAGGTAGCCCAGCTGTGTACATCTATTACGCTGTATAAGTGTACATCTAAATGGCATGGATGCTTACAGTAGTCAGAAGATGCAGTGTAAACCCAGCCCTATCAGGAATCATACACAAATGACTTTTATATGGCTATATTAGATTTATTAGAGAATGTTTTGATTATTACTGTACCCCTAGTTTAGATATAACGCTGGTGTATAATCTGTACATGTATTGTAGGGTGACCGCAGTGAAGATACTCGGGTGAATGATGAGCTGGTGGATAATGATGCCAGGGTAAGTAAATCCTTTTTCATTTTTCTGTATGTCGGCGCTAATAGGATGTAGCTCTGGTAGTTACAGAGCTGGCAATATTAAGCCCCGGGTTGTGTCAATGGTAGAAGTTAAATAAAATGAGTTAATTACTGTAGTGATGAGCGAGTATACTCGTTACTCGAGATTTCTGAGTATGCTCACTTGCCTCGCCTCAATCTTGCCTTGCGCAGGCGTGTACTATGGAGGACAGAGAATGAACTTCAATCCAATATTGCGGCCAGCATGCAGCCAGCGGGTAAGGAAAGGGTGAATCAAACACCCGAAAACCCCGCCCCTATGGCTGAAAATTGTTCCCTCCAAATTCAGGTGACAGTGTCCCTTTAACAGACATATGTAAAAGGGACCAGAAAATACCTTCCTAAATTCAGCTGGAATGGAATGATAGGGTTAATTCTGCACTCAATCAGTAGACAAAGATGGAAGAGAAGAGCGGTATCCAGGAATGTGATTTATTTGTCAATGCGATTCCAAGTTCCAAACTTCTACATCAGAACAAACCACAGTTTCCTGATGAAGAAGTTTAGAACTTCGAAACACGTTGACAAATAAATCACATTCCTGGATACCGCTCTTCTCTTCCATCTTTGTCTACCGATAGTGCAGAATTAACCCTATCATTCCATTTCAGTTATTACCTCAGCTGCCTTGAGCCTTTTAGTGGTTGTGGTCACCATTCCAGGTGAGTACCATTCTCACTCAGATAAAACCCTATAGCGCTTATTGTTCTTCCAGTTTTTTCTACCTCCATCTTGATTCAGCAATACATACTGTGGTATAAAGTTCCCACTACATCTTACCATGTAACTACACTGCCACCTACAGGACAAACATAAAACATACAAGCCAACGCAATGGAGTTGTGTAGTTTAAAAAAAATTGCATACTGCTACCGTTTTTAAGAACTGATTTATGCACAATAATATGAAAGATGTACTTGCAAGTGCTCATACATTTTCAGACTACTGACGCTCTATTGTACACAGTGCTAGATGCGATTTACACCTCATTTGTTATGTACTATACCAGCATTTGGCAGGAAAATCTCCCATAACATTGCATAACCCAATAAAAAAAATTATCAACTTAACCATATTACCTAAAAAATGACCCATCACATTAAATGTCATGGATAAATAATGGCCAAGACCTTTATTATAATTAAACTTACAACTAAGATATAAAACAGTTTCATTAACCTCTTAGTGACCGAGCCAATTTTTACCTTAATGACCACGCCAATTTTTACAATTCTGACCACTGTCACTTTATGAGGTAATAACTCTGGAACGCTTCAGCGGATCCCACTGGTTCTGAGAATATTTTTTCATGACATATTGTACTTCATGATAGTGGTAAATCTTCGATTTGCCTTGCATTTATTTATGAAAAGAACGGAAATTTGGTAAAAAATTTTGAAAATTTTACAATTTTCAAACTTTTAATTTGTGTGCCCTTAAATCAGAGAGTCGTGTCACACAAAATAGTTAATAGATAATATTTCCCGCATGTCGACTTTACATCAGCACAATTTTGGAAACATAATTTTTTATGTTGTTAGGACGTTATAAGGGTTAAAAATTACCAGCGATTTCTCGTTTTTCCAACAAAATTTACAAAGCCATTTATTTTAGGGACCACATCATATTTGAAGTGACTTTGGGGGGTCAATATGGCAGAAAATACCCAAAAGTGACACCATTCTAAAAACTGCACCCCTCAAGGTGACCAAAACCACATTCAAGAAGTTTATTAAACATTCAGGAAGGAAAAAAATAAACAAAACTTTTTCACAAAAAAATTAACGTTAAACCCAAACTTTTTTATTTTCACAAGGGTATCAGGACAAAATGGACCACTAAGTTTGATGTGCAATTTGTCCTGAGTACGCCAATACCCCGTATGTGAGGGTAAGTCACTGTTTGGGCACATGACAGGGCTCAGAAGGGAGGGAGCATTGTTTGACTTTTTGAATGTAAAATTGGCTGGAATCGATGGCGGACATGATGTCGCATTTGGAGACCCCCTGATGTGCCTAAACAGTGGAAACCCCCAATTCTAACCACAACCTTAACCCCAACCCTACAGTAACCCCAACACAACAGTAACCCCAACACCATAACCGTAACCCCAATACAACTGTAACCCCAACTTTACCATCTAACTGAAACATAACCCTAACTCCAACACAACCCTAACCCCAACCACAGCTATAACCCCAACCCACTAACTCCACCCCCAAATATGTCCTGATGTTGGCACTAGCCAGCCTCACAACTTAGTATTTCATTGCACATGCCGCAGTGTTCAGTACAGAACGCTGTGTGCACATGTTCGCAGACTAAGAAAACATTTAAAGACTGGCAGCCGTTAAAACGCAGCTGCCGGCCCATAGACTAGAGAAAATGTCATTGTGGGCTGTAAATGGCCAGTGGGCCTGAGGTTCCCCACTCTTGCCCTAGAGTATGCTAGATAAATATATGCCAAAAAGGATGTGTTGGGGTTCCACAATGTATGATACTTGATAGGTATGAAACATATGCTATATACATAAATAATTAGGCACTCTAGACATGGTAACACAAGCCCCAAACATAAAAACCTTAAAGGTCATTCATTCAATAAATAGCAAACTCCAGAAATGTGGACTGACTCGGCCACCATGTTTATTAATGAGGTAACCCAATAATAAATAACATGGAAAAATATGGATCACTCTTTAATCAATTAAACAATTCAATAACTAAACCATGAATCGATTACCAAGTCCATCCAGCGTAGCTGAGTGACATACCCCCCCTTTAACAAACATCATGGCAATGATGATAAAAAAAAAAAATTGGTGAGGGATAGCACTAATCTTTCTTCAAGACTGACACGGACACCTGCAGTACTAGATATTTATCAGTATTTATCAACCCCAAACCATTACCTGGTGCATTGACAAGTGTTAAGTAGACAGCTGTGAGCTGATATTAATAGCCTGGGAAGTTACATTTTTATTGCCCCCTTCCTAGACTATTAAGACCAGATCTCAGCTGTCTGCTTTCCCTCAGCTAGTTAATAAAAATCATTTCATTATTAGCTAAATACATGTACAGTAAGCTATGCATACTGCACTAATTTTATTTCTTAGCAACATCTTTTTATCTATGTATTCTATTATATTTGTTGGGTTTCCTATGAGATGATTTTTTTCTTGCCCCCACGAACTTGCACTGGCAAGTCTCGTCTGATATATGCGGCCACTTGCAGCATGCTATGATTTTTTACTCAGTCCGATCCGACCAGAGGAAAATAATCTCAGATAACACTGAATCAGCGAATAACATTAGTCAGAGTGCAATCTGATTTTTTTATAGGATGGCCCTAGTCCGATTTAGACGCAGATGACTATAAGCCCTAATAGAAACATGTCCCCACATCTGCATTTTTCACCCACTCTTTATTTTGGCTTCCAAATACTGATGTAAAATACTGAATACACTTCACATGTGGCCTTACGGTATATTCACACAGTTTTCTCCAAACAGACAAACCTGATGTGGTTTTCAACAAAAATCCATGTCAGGAATCCAGGTGTTTTGGATCAGGTTTTCAAGTCTGATGAGGCTTTTGAAGTGCTTTTTAATGCAGTCTAGTAGTACGTGCTCACGACATTTTTAATTTTTAACAGACCCTTTGTTTTCTATCACAAAACGGCTTCAGGAAAAAACTCGAAATGGCTCTGCTACCAAGTTCGCTTACATTTTCATGGTGGCTTCGCCAGCATTTTCTTCCTATATCTTCTATAAAGAGTTGCTGGCTTCCAAATAAAGCCACCAGATGAATGAACAGGTTACTTCTTTTAACAGCTCCAGGGTTTTTGAACCCTAAAGAGGTTAAAAGGAGTGTCATTAGCCGGAACATGCGCACTGCAATGTAGTTTTGACATTGCTGTGCATTATGTCCATTTTTTGCAGCAATTCCACCTGAAAAAGACGTGATGTGAACATACCATAGATAGTTTGAAGACGTTTTAAAACTTTTTTTTTTTTGCAAGATTTTGACTTTTTACTTAATCTTCTTACTTTTCCTAGGCCCTGTATGATGCAGGTGAAAAGAAAAAAGGAACAGATGTTTCTGTGTTCATCAATATTCTTACAACCCGCAGTTCCAGCCACCTCCAGAAAGGTGAGTTTACTAGGATGAAGTAATCTGCTAGCAGAATTTTTATATAACTAGTTAAAGGGACACTGTCACCTGAATTTGGAGGGAACAATCTTCAGCCATGGAGGCGGGGTTTTCGGGTGTTTGATTCACCCTTTCCTTACCCGCTGGCTGCATGCTGGCTGCAATATTGGATTGAAGTTCATTGTCTGTCCTCCGTAGTACATGCCTGCACAAGGCAATCTTGCCTTGCGCAGGCGTGTCCTATGGAGGACAGAGAATGAACTTCAATCCAATATTGCAGCCAGCATGCAGCCAGCGGGTAAGGAAAGGGTGAATCAAACACCCGAAAACCCCGCCCCTATGGCAGAAAATTGTTCCCTCAAAATTCAGGTGACAGTGTCCCTTTAATAGTGATGAGCGAGTATACTCGTTACTCGAGATTTCCCACGCACGCTCGGGTGTCCTCCGAGTACTTGGATGTGCTCGGCGATTTTGTTTCTGTCTGCATAGCTGCATGATATTTCCTAACAAACAGTCAACCCCCACATGTGTTCAGGTTGTCTAGCAGCCGCAAATCATGCAGCTATGGTGGCACAAACTAAATCTCCAAGCACATCCAAATACTCGGAGATCATCCGAGCATGCTTGGGAAATCTCGAGTAACGAGAATACTCGCTTATCACTACTAGTTAACTACGGATCAAATGTAAAAAAAAGTAAAAGTTCATTCTTTTTTTCACATAGAAGTTTGTGTTTTATGCTTTTTGCCATGACTAAAAGTAGACACTTAGAAGTGTATAGTTTGCGTGTGTTTACATTTCGCAGACCTGATGTCAACTTTATGCTACTAAAAATATATTTCACCATACATGCTAATTGGGCTGTTTCTGCAACAAGTACATGGATTTTAGTGAATTACCGTATATACTCGAGTATAAGCCAACCCAAGTATAAGCCGAGACCCTTAATTTTGCCTCAAAAAACTGGGAAAACTTAATGACTCGAGTATAAGCCGAGGGTGGAAAATGCAGCAGCTAATGGTAAATGTCATAAATAAAAATAGATACCAATAAAAGTAAAATTCATTGAGACATCAGTAGGTAAAGTGTTTTTGAATATCCATATTGAATCAGGAGCCCATATAATGCTCCATACAGTTTATGATGGGCTCCATAAGATGCTCCATATTAAAATATGCCCCATATAATGCTGCACAAATGTTGATTATGACCCCATAAGATGCTCCATAGAGACATTTGCCCCATATAATGCTGCACAAATGCTGATTATGACCCCATAAGATGCTCCATACAGACATTTGCCCCATATAATGCTGCACAAATGCTGATTATGGCCCCATAAGATCCTCCATAGACACATTTGCCCCATATAATGCTGCACAAATGCTGATTATGGCCCCATAAGATGCTCCATACAGACATTTGCCCCATAATTTACAATGCTGCACAAATGCTGATTATGGCCCCATAAGATGCTCCATAGAGATATTTGCCCCCATATAATGCTGCACAAATGCTGATTATGGCCCCATAGGATGCTCCATACAGACATTTGCCCCATACATTGCTGCACAAATGCTGATTAAGGCCCCATAAGATGCTCCATAGAGATATTTGCCCCCATATAATGCTGCACATGGCCCCATAAGATGCTCCGTAGAAATATTTGCCCCATATAACTCTGCACATGGCCCCATAAGATACTCCATACAGATATTTGCCCCATATAATGCTGCACATGGCCCCATAAGATGCTCCATAGAGATATTTGCCCCCATATAATGCTGCACATGGCCCCATAGGATGCTCCATAGAGATATTTGCCCCCATATAATGCTGCACATGGCCCCATAAGATGCTCCATAGAGATATTTGCCCCATATGCTGTTGCTGCAATAAAAAAAAAAATCACATACTCACCTCTCGTTGCTTAGGCCCCCCGGCACTTGCTATAGTCATCTGTCCGCGTTCCACCGTCGGCGCCACTGTGTCTTCCCCTTCGTCTGCTGTTCAGGCAGAGGGCGGCGCGCACTAATTGTGTCATCACGCCCTCTGACCTGAGCGTCACTGAAGAGGACGCGGAAGACGGAGCGGCGCCGACGATGGAACGTGGGAGAGGTGAATGTGCCCCCGTTATACTCACCTGCTCCTGGCGCGGTCCCTGCAGGTCCCTGGTTCTCCAGGTGCTGACAGCTTCTTCCTGTATTGAGCGGTCACATGGTACCGCTCATTACAGTAATGAATATGCGGCTCAACCCCAATGGGAGTGGAGTCAGGTCCATATTCATTACTGTAATGAGCGGTACCAGGTGACCGCTCAATAAAGGAAGGAGCTGCTGGCGCCTGGAGAACCAGGAACCTGCAGGGACTGCGCCAGGAGCAGGTGAGTATTATTAGACAGCTGCCGCTCCCCCTCCCCGGCCGACCCTGGGAATGACTTGAGTATAAGCCGAGAGGGGCAATTTCAGCCTCAAAAAATTAGTTGAAATTCTCGGCTTATACTCGAGTATATACGGTATATTGAGATGAATGGCACTGGCATCTCCAAAAAAAATCTGCTACTTAAGATAATACCTTAAAGTGATGCAAGTACTGTACATGTAATATAAGAAAAGTGTTCAATGTCAAGGACTTTTAGATCATATTTACACATGTCAAATTCATGACACTGTGGACACAAACCTCCTCAATAATCCCCAAAAGCAAGAACTGATTTCTTAAAATACATAGCTGGGATTCAGAACTAAACTAAAACATTCATTTTATTATGGATGGTTATGACATATCTCACTATAAAAGTATAAGAATACTAAGGTAGGCAACCCTGGTTATATCTGCAGGAGCCAGTCAAACATGAACCTCTAGTATTTTTTGTCCAAAATCAAGTTACCCTTAAATGGTTATTCTCAAGTTTGAAAGTTATCCATTCTCCTTGGGGATAGGAGATAACTTACCAACAGTTGTTGCCCCCAATAGTCATGGCCTCCAGCAATCCTGAAAACTGTGGATCTGAGGAGCCCTGGCTGAAAGGGAATGTGATCGATCATGTTTCCACAGCTCCATTCACTCTTAGGGTATGTTCACACGCTGCGGATCTGCAGCTGTTTTCCATGAGTTTACAGTACCATGTAAACCAATAGAAAACAAAATCCGCAGTGCACATGCTGCGGAAAAAAATGTGCGGAAATGCAGCGGTTTACATTCCACAGCATGTCAATTCTTTGTGAGGATTCCGCTGCGGTTTACACCTGCTTCATAATAGGAATCCGCAGGTGTAAAACCGCAGGTGGAATCCGCACAAAAACCACGGTAAATCTGCGGTAGTTCCGCAGTGCGGTTTACCTGTGGATTTACAAAAACAAGTGCGGAAAAATCCGCAGACATCCCACCTACATGTGAACATACCCTTGATGAGAGCACATGAAATAGCTGAGCTCTGTGCTTCCATTAGAATGCATGAAGCAGGAGTGCACATAATTAACCACTACTTCAATCAGCCTGGAAAAGCCCTGCTTCTCAGGATCTCTGGAGGGGACGCGGCGGTCAGACCCAGCGATCAGAAAGTTATTCTCTATTCAGAGGATAGGGGATAACTTTCAAACATGAGAATGTCCTTTAACACTGGATAGCTGTACTGCTATATGTCACTTGTGTGCAGTATTATCCCCATTGGGGGAACCAGATTGTATGAACTCTACTGAAAGGCCATATTAAAAGCATTTAAGTGGAACATTTCACTTTGCTAATAGTCTTGATTAGGGATGGGCGAACCTGAACGACTGTACCAAACACCTGGTGTCTGTGCACGGACCCCGAACATAGACTTTTCCCTGAAATCCCTGTTACTGTTCAGATTCAGGAGACCGAACTTCTGTCATTTCCCACGCTCATCATCAGTGCGACAGCTAAAGAAACACTGGCTCTGATCTGCGTTACTGCCGGTGATAGCGCTGCGGTTCCCATGATGTCACACATATGACAAACGTTTCTGACGGTTACAGGAGTCGGCTGATGAGAGTACTGCTCTCATCATCTTACATCTGGTCTCATTCATAGCAGCGAGAGCAGGCAAGGCTGATGAGAGTGCTCACCAGCTGGTGCCTGTGCAGTAAATAAAAAATAAATAAATGATAGGGAGTCTCTTCTATTCTT